>NC_092758.1:30330516-31580516 GCF_047496795.1 Chiloscyllium punctatum
GTTGAATGACTGAATGTATGAATTTATGTGTGTTCAAACCTAGATGAATAAATGTATTAATGAATAAATTACCTTAGTAGACGTTTTTGCACCCAAACATTTTGATTTGGGCAAAAGTGGCTGAACTGCAATCGTCTTCAGAGAGCAAAATTGTAGTCCAGTCACTTTTGCGCTGTGAAGATGATCACCTGGTTTTGATTTGAACTGCTGCAGTTTTTGTGTGATGACTTTCCCACAATGCTGTTGTGTAGGAAGCATTAGAACATTGGTCAGTGATGAGGAAGGATTGGTGATAAAAATCCGGATCAGGTATATATGTTTGGAGACCTTGGAGTTATGGAAATATTCTTACTTTTGTTATTTTGGATAGTATTGTATTCATACATGGTATAAGGACTGTTTTCTTGTCTTTTTTTTAATCTTGAGACTGAAATGAGTGAGAACTGTTTTACAGACAGTGTTTTCAAGGATTGCTGCATGTTTAGAAAAGCTAATAATCTGACTGTCATGGCAAATATCATTAAAACAGCTGTTTCAACAAGCTACATTTGATGTTTGCATTGTAGACACTATTGAAACCAATGGGTTATGTACAAATGCAGCTTGGTGAGGACAAAACATTGATTGGTCTTGGACTAGTAACCAATTTTTGATGACAAAAGCCTTTTGCTTGCTAAAAAATACCTGGGTGTGGTTCTCAGGTAACTGAACAACTTGGGGGTGGAAACAAGATACGGAGAAAAGTGTTTTCATCTCCACCAACAGGAGCTGTCTGTCACTGTTTTCTGCAGTCAAAATGCATTTGAACCTGAAGAAAACCAGTTCATATTTTTGAGCAGTAGTTATAAGTTGTGATTTTTAACTGAGAAGTCAGAGACCTTTAAGTGACCTGGTCAGCTTGTGCCTCTTACGAACTAGTGGAATCATCCAGAGAAAGACAACTGGCTGGCATAAGAATCATAAGGACCATCTCAGCAATCTTTGAATAGGAAAGGGAATCTTTAACTTTTGTGATGATTCTGGGAATAGTGGGACTTGACTTCCAGAGAGCTACTCCAGTAAATTGTGACAATGGAATATGTGCATTGAAGGGTGGTCCAACATTTATTCCCTTTCTCAGAGGTGTTTGTGAGTCACTTGTTTAACAACTACAGTTCATCCGGTGCAGGTACTTTTCAGTTCCTTTGGGAAAGGGTTTGCATGCGTTTGACTCAGTGCTAGTAGAGAAAGTGATACATATTGAAGTCAGGATGGTGTGTGTTTCTTTGAGGAAAACCTAGTAGTGATCTTCCTATCCATGTGCTCTCCTTTTTGTTCTTTGTGGAGTTCCTGGATTTGTAATGTGCAATTGAAAGAGTCTTAGAAAGTTGCTGCAGTGCATCTTGGATATGGAATGTGATGCTATGGCAAAATAATTGAACTGCTAAAGTTGTGTTCCTTGAAACATGCTGTCCTTGCCCTTTTCAATGTTACAGGCTGCTGATTTGAAAGGTGTGCATATGATCTGCTTCCACTATGTGTCAGTTATGGAGGGAATGAATATTTACGATGGGGAATGGCATGCTGATCAAACAGGCTGCTCTGAACTGAATGATGTTAAGCTTCTTGAGTGTTGTTGGAACTACATTTATTGGCAATTGGAGAGTATTCAATCACAAGTGCCTTTGAGATAGAAAGTGTGATAATTGACAATGTTAGATTTGTCCTGTTTTTTTTGTGAACTGGCCAGCCAATTCTCCACACAACCAGCCAATTTTCCACATTGACCAAGTAGATGCCAGATTATAGATGAATTGGAGCAGTTTGACTCGGAATGCAGCTAGTTCTGGAGCATTAGTTTTCAGTGCTACTTGCCGGAATGTTGTCAAGACCCTTCGCACTTTTGTGTTTAGTACCTTAAGATTATTCTTGGAGTGAATCAAATTATTTGAAGATTATTTGAAGGTGTCTGTGGGGACCACAGAGGATTCCTATGTGGATCATCTACTTGAAACTTCTGCCTGAACATAGTTACAAATATTTTATCTTTGTCTTGTGAATGATTCCTGGGCTCCAGCATCATTAGAGGGAATGTTCCCAAAGCTTTCTCATCTGGTTAATCATTTAATTGTCCACCACCATTTACAACTGTAGAAGGCAGCAATGAAGAACCTTGATCTGATCCACTAGTTGTGAGATACAAACATGCAAAGAAGGAGCAAAAGTAGGTTACATGCCCTACAGTGTGGAAACAGGCCTTTTGGCCCAACAAGACCACACCAACGCTCCAAAGAGTAACCCACCCATACCCATTTCCCTCCCACTAATGCACCTAACACTATGGGCAATTTAACATGGCCAATTCACCTGGCCTGCACAACTTTGTACTGTGGGAGGAAACCGACGCAGTCACAGGGAGAACGTGCAAACTCCACACAGACAGTCACCCGAGGCTGGAATCAAACCTGGGTCACTGCTCTATGAGGCAACAGTGCTAACCACTGAGCCACCTTGTCACCCTAGCCATTCAGCCATTTGTACCAGCTCCCCATTTAATAAGATCATGGCTGGTCTGTTTGTGATCTCCAATCCACATTCCTGCCTACCTAATTACTTTGCCAAAAATGTATCCAACTCTGCCTTAAACGATGCTTCTACCACCCTTTCAGAAAGAGACTTCGAAAAACCTGTAGCCCTCTGTGAGGACAAATAAAATCACCTCATCTCTTCGAAATGAGCATTCCCTTTGTTTTTAGATAATGACACAAAGTTCCAGACTCTCTCATTAGAGAAAGCAGTGTCATCACATCTGTCCTTGTGTATTTGATGGATCTGTGTATTGCACGCTGCTTTAGCTGTCTGGTGACCAAGTCTCCTGTGTTGTAACTTTGCCAGGATGCTCCCCGTGATCCTGGCATGCTCTCCAGCAATACTCATTAAGTGAGGGGTCATCCTGCTTGATGACACTGGTAGAGTACAGGATAAGCAGGTATTAACTATTATATTAATCTTAAAGGAATAAGAATTAATTTTTATGACAAAGTACACTAGGATCCTCTATTTTATTTCCAATGTGCCAAGTGACAATATATTGATTTACCTGCTAAATGGAGAGAGGCAATAAATGTGCCCAATAGAGGACCTGTATTTTTGAACCGAAAATGAGATTATTTGGGCCCACAGTGTCATAGAAGTATTACAGTGTCAAAGGATACCATTCAGAAATCCTTGGTATCATAAATGCTAGGCTTTCACCAGTTAAGTTCATTTGAGGTGGTATCAAGAGATGACTTAAACTGTATAAGACATTGGCCAAGCTAGAACTGGAGTATTGTGTGCAGTGGAGTATTGTGGATACTGAAAAGGCTACGGGCCTTGATAACATCCCAAGAACATTACTGAAGACTTGTGCTCCTGAATTAGACATGTCCCTATTCAAATACTCAAGTTGTTCCAGTATAGTTAGAATATTGGGCACCACCCAACAACGTGGAAAATTGCTCAAGTATATCTTGTGCACACAACCCAGCCAATTCCCACCCTTGCAATCTGCTTTTGATCATTAACAAAGTGATGGAAGGTCTCATTGACAGTGCAGTCAGAGAGGATTTGCAAGAAAATAACCAACTCAAAGACTCTCTCAGATTCAGTTCTGTGAGGGCCACTCAGCTCTTGAACTCATTACACCCTTGGTCCAACCATAGGCAAATGAGCCGAACATGAGACGTCAGGTAACAGTGTCTATCAATGACATCAAGGCAGCAATTGACTGAATGTGTGATCAAGAAGCTTTGACAAGTCTGAAGTCGGTGTAAATCAAGGGGTGGTGTGGTGTGAAGTGAGGGACATTCTCTTCTGGTTGGAGTCATAACTAATGAAAAAAAATGAAAGTGTCCTAGCTTCAACCATCTTCAAGAGCTTCATCAATAACTTTCCCTCTATCACGGTAGTGGGGAGTTTCGCTGATTATTGCGCAAAGTTCAACAAGTGGCAGATAGAACCACAGAATGATACTTCACAGAAGGGGCCATTTGGCCCATCATGTCCATGCTGACCCAAAGACATCCAGAGGCTCTTTCTCATCCCATCTTCCTGCACAGGGCTCATAGCCCTGTAGCTGACTGCACTGAAGGTGCAGATCCAGGTACTTTTAAAAAGAGTTAAAGCTCTCTGCCCCCAACACCAACTCAGGCAGTGAATTCCAGACACCCATTACCCTCTGTGCAAAAATGTTGTTCCTCATGTCCCTTCTAATCCTTCTGCCACTTGGCTTAAATCTATAACTCCTGGTTCTTGAACTCTGCCAAGGGAAATACATTCCTCCTGTCTACTCTATCTCTACCCCTCACAATTTCGTATACCTCAATCAGGTCACCCCTCAGGTTTCTCCATTCCAAGGAAAACAGCCCCAACCTCTCCAATCTCTCCACGTAGCTACAATTCTCCACCATTCTAGTAAGCCTTCTGTGCTCCATCACCAGAGCAATTATGCCTTCCTGTAACGTGGTGGCCAGACTGCACACAACATTCCACGTGTGGTTTTACCAGTGTCTTATACAGTTTCATCATTATATCACTAAACAAAAAAAAACCCAAACTACTGTGGATACTGGAAGTCAGAAACAAAAGCAAAATTTGCTGGAAAAACTCAGCAGGTTGGCAGATTCCGAGAAGAGAAAGCAGAGCTAACATTTTGAATCTGATCACGGGAAATGTTATTTTGTGTGAAGATAGGATTAGTGTGGTCAGATCGTTGACCAGCAATGGGCTGAATGACTTCTTTCTGTGCTGTAATTGTCTGAGTCACTATTACATCCTGGAGGTTACCAGTGATCAAAAACTGAACTGGCTAAATCTATAAATACTGCAGCTACACCAGCAGGACAGAGGCTATGAATGCTGCGGGAATAATTTCTCTCCTGAATCACCAATGCCTGTTCACCATCTACAAGGCACAAGTCATGACAGTGATAGAATACTCCACACTTAATTGGATGATGCAGCTCCAATCTCACTCAAGTAGGATAATACAATCCAGGACAAAGCAGACCACTTGATTGGCATCATGCCCACTGTCAACCCAGTCCAGTGTATACTGTCTACAAGATGCACTGCAGAAACTCACCAAGGCTCCTTCGACAGTACCTTCCAAACCCATGACATTGCCATCTCGGAGGACAAGGGCAGCTGCTATATTGAACACTGCCACCTGCAATTTCCCCTCCAACCTACTCACTATCCTGACATGAAAATATATACCATTCCTTTAGTGTGACTGGGTCAAAAATCACGGAATTCCCTCCCTAATAGCATTGTGGGTATTTCAAATAGATGTCGGTGTTCAAGGAGAAACTCAATGCCATTTTCAGAAAAGCATCTAGGATGAACAACAAATGCTGGCCCAGCCAGTGAAGTCCACATCCTATGACTGTATGAAAAATAAAACTTAATCAATCTAGACTGTTCAATGACCTTGTCAATAGTCATCTATACCGTTTTGTAATGCAATAATCATTGTTCCCTAACATGGGCTTGCAATGCCTCCTTTCTGAACAAGATGGAAATATGCTGTTGCAGGAAGTTCTTCTCAACATATTCTTAGAATTAGTATGCCACTCTATATTTGTGTAATTACAGTTACCAGTTATAATTACTGTATAATTTTGCATCTCTGTAATTTTTTTGCAAATTTGTTCCTCCATGTCATTTTCACTAGTATCTCCTATTTGTTATCCCAATTGGTTCTGTACTTGACCCATGGTGGGCATCCATATGTAATACTGTTCCTAATTAAGTACATTTACCATACCCCTTTTATTTTTCCTTTCCTGTCACTACTGAACAGCTCGTGTACAAGAATATATAACACCTTCTTTCAACCATGTCTCTGTTATAACGCAACGTCGCACTTCCACACAGCAACTGATTCTGCAATTTATCAATCTTGCATTCTGTCCATTCACATGCACACACAATTGTCGAATTTAAAATTCATTATTTTATACTTTTTTCAGACTCCACCTTTTGTTTTAGTTTGTTCAGGGGTTGCAGATGTTGTTGAGTCAGTAGACATTTACCGCCCATCCTGAAACTGATGGTGAGCTGCATTCTTGAATTACTGTAGTCCTCAGGATGTAGGAACACGCATAATGCTGTGAGGAAGGGAGTTGCCTGAGTATGTCTTAATTAATGTTCCCTATTTTACAGTATTCCTTATTATAGTGCATCCCTTCTCTCCCAATATTCTGTGCAGCTGGGTATTTCTCTCTGATACTGAAAATGTGTTGCTGGAAAAGCGCAGCGGGTCAGGCAGCATCCGAGGAGCAGGAGAATTGATGTTTTGGGCATGAGCCCTTCTTCAGTATTTCTCTCTGATACTGTTGCTTGGTTCCAACACTATTGTTGAGTTAGTTTAGACTATAAGATATAGGAGCAGAGCAAGGACATTCATCCCATTTGAGTCTGTTCCACCATTCAATCATGACTGATATGTTTCTCAACCCCATTCTGCTGCCTTCACCCCATAATCCTTGATCCCCTTACTAATCAAGAATCTAACCATCTCTGCCTTAAGTACACTCAATAATTTGGTCTCCACAGCTTTCTGTGGCAATGTGTTCCACAGATTAACCACCCACTAGCTGAAGAAATTCCTCTTCATCTCAATTCTAAAGGACTGTTCCTTCACTCTGAGGCTGTGCCCTCCGGTCCTAGTCTCTCTCTTTTTAATGGAAACATTTTCTCCACATCCGCTCTATCCAGGTCTCACAGTATTCTGTAAGTTTCAATGAGATCCCCCATCTCCTTCTGAACTTCATCAAGTACAGACCCAGAGTTTTCAACAGCTCTTCATATGACAAGCGCTTCACCCCTGAGATCATTCTTGTCAACCTAACCCTAATCTTAACCCTATCCCCACCAGCACTAGCAAAGCACCTCACAAAGAATTGAGTCCCAGCTTTTGTTAACTTGCTTGGACAGTTCAAACCCCTTCTAACTAGCCCTGGGGTCTCAACCTTTAATGCTTTCCCTTGTTCTAGCATTGCATTAATTTACCTTTTCTTCCGAACTGAAAACTTGCACAAGGCCCTGGGGGTAATTTAGACATTGCCTGTTTTGGGGTACTTTTTAAAAAAAATTCCTACCCAGCCCTCTAAGTTATGACTACAGGACGGTGCAATTACTCATGTTGTTTGTGCTGATGTGAACAATTCATCCTCACCCTGCAATGCACTCTGCAGCTTCTCAGTGTCCTCCCTCCCTGGCATCAGGGAGGTAACACATTAACCTGGATTCTCATCTGCACCCACAGAAACGCCTATCCATTCACCGCAATTTTGTATCACCTAACACTATAGTTCTTTCCATTTCCTTCCACCTCTTTGTGCAGCAGATCTGCTCATAGTGGCATGGACTTGGCTCTGGCTGAATGACAACATGGAATTTCACTCTGAGAAGCTGAATAGTTGTTGGAGAGTGAGATGCATTTTGGGAACTTCTGCATATTTCTTTCTGACACTTTGGTGGTCACGCATTTCCTCTATCTCTGAGGAGTCTAAGGAGTGGGGTGACTTCATCTATAAAGACCCTCATGGATGCACTATAATTCCAGAGCTCAATTGTTAGAACTGATGACACTTCCTGCACAAATGATTATCTTGGATATAGGGAGCATCCCGGAGTTCCCACATTGCACAGGATTGTGGATTTGCAAGGTTGGAGCAACTTTGCCATTCTGCAGTTGATTAAATAATGCCTATGTTACTGCTACTAAATCTCACTAATGCTAACAAGCCTTTCAATTCTAATGTTCCTTACTTTTCACGGTGGCTCTGGTTAGCACTGTTGCATCACAGTGCCAGGGACCTGGGTTTTGATTCCTGCCTTGGGCGACTGTCTGTGTGGAGTTTGCACATTTTCCCCGTGTCTGTGTGGGTTTCCTCCAATTTTCTCCCAACTCCAAAGATGTGCAGGTTAGGTGAATTGGCCATACTAAATTGCCCATAGTATTCAGGGATGTGTAGGTTAGGTGCATTAGTCTGGGGTAAATGTATAGTAGGGGAATTGGTCTGGGTGGGTTACTCTTCGGAGGGTCAGTGTGGACTTGTTGGGCCAGAGGGCCTGTTTCCACTCTGTAGGGATTCTGTAAATACTGATAAACCACATTACCAATCTATACATCTCCCGAGTGATAAAACGCTGATATAAAAGTTAGAGGCTACCTGTGGACCAGAAAGTCTGTGTTCAAGTTCCACCTGCTGAAGAGATGTCACTTATGAGTAACAGTTAATATTTTTATTATCTCTTAAAACTACCCAGTACTAAGCAATAAAACTCACCAGCCAAGCGGATGTCATTTCCCTGTGGTGTGACAGTGTGATTTTATTTTTCCAAATGCAGGTTCATGATTACAGGTAGCTTTAATCCCTACTGATGATTACTGTGATGCTAAAAATTCTAGTTGAACACATTTCTCTTTCACTGATGACCAAGCGTGTCTCATGAGCTACCTATTTTTGAGCTCTGATGGTTCTCAGTCAGTCCCTTTTAAGAAGTAGCAGTACCACACAACATATTGGAGATTGCCCTCAATGTGCAGCTGGTGTCTGTTCTCCACTAGCACTGCACGCTGATCACTTCAAATAATACTTGAGTCATAGAGATGTACAGCCCCTTTGGTCCAACTTGTTCATGCTGACCAGATATCCCAACCCAATCTAGTCCCACCTGCCAGCACCCGGCTGATATCCCTACAAACCCTTCCTATTCGTATACCCATCCGGATGCCTTTTAAAAGTTGTAATTGTACAAGCCTTTACCACTTCCCCTGGCAGCCCATTCCACACATGCACCACTCTCTGTGTGAAAAAGTTGCCCCTTTGGTTTCTTTTATATCTTTCCACTCTCACCCTAAACCTATGCCTCTAGTTCTGGACTCCCCCACCCCAGGGAAGAGACTTTGTCTATTTATCCTATCCATGCCCCTCATGATTTTATAAACCTTTATAAGGTCACCCCTCAGCCTCTGAAGCTCCAGGGAAAATAGCCCCAACCTATTAAACCTCTCCCTATAGTTCAAATCCTCCAACCCTGGCAACATCCTTGTAAATCTTTTCTGATTTGCCGTCTCAATACCATGTTCCCACACTCTGTACAGACTCC
Organism: Chiloscyllium punctatum; assembly: GCF_047496795.1. Taxonomy (NCBI): domain Eukaryota; kingdom Metazoa; phylum Chordata; class Chondrichthyes; order Orectolobiformes; family Hemiscylliidae; genus Chiloscyllium; species Chiloscyllium punctatum. Next base: position 30,339,658 of record NC_092758.1, read on the forward strand.
TTAACACCTATAACCTCTAGAAAACTATCTATTATTCTTAAACATAGCTGGTGACTTGGTATCCACAGCCGTCTATGGCAGAGAATTCTACAGGTTCACCATTCTCTGACAGAAGAAATTTTCCTCATCTCAATCTGAAATGGCCCACCATATCCAGAGTCTGTGACCCCCCCCCTGTTCTGGACCCTCAGGCAAAGGGAAATAACATTGCTGCATCCAGTCTGTCTAACTCTGTCAGACTTTTATATGTCTCAGTGAGATTTCTTCTCATTCTCTAAACTCCAGTGAAGACAGGCCTAGTCACCCCAACCTTTCCTCACACAAAAAGCCTGCCATCCCTGGAATCAGTCCAGTGAACATTAACTGCACTCCATTATTTTTGCAGATAAACAATCCCTTGCGTAAGGAGACCAAAACTACTGTAATATTCCAGGTGTGGTCTCAACAAGGCCCTATATAACTGCAATAAGACTTTGTTGCTGCTTTACTCAAGCCCTCAAGCAATGAAAGCCAACATAGTAGTGGGATGGCATGGTGGCTCAGTGGTTAGCACTGCTGCCTCACAGTACTAGGGTCCTAGGTTCAATTCCAGCCTTGGGTGATTGCCTGTGTAGAGTTTGCACATTCTCCCTGTACCTGTGTGGGCTTCCTCTGGGTGCTCCGGTTTCCTTCCACAGTCCAAAGATGTGCAGGTCGGGTGAATTGGCCATGCTAAATTGCACATAGTGTTAATCAAAGGGAAATGGGTATGGGTGGGTTATTCTTCGGAGGGTCAGTGTGGACTTGTTGGGCTGAAGGGCCTGTTTCCACACTTGAGGGAATCTAATCTAAACAGTATTTGTCTTCCTTGCTGCACCTGCAGACTTGCTTTTAATTATTGCTGTATAGGAACACCCAGGTCCCATTGTACGTCAACATTTCCAAAACTGAAACCATTTAGATGTTAGTCTGCTATTCTGTTTATTTTACTGAATTGGACAATTACATATTTATCCATGTTATTCCCAATTTGTCATGATTTTGCAAACTCACTCACCTTGTTTAAACCGGCTTGAAGGCTCTAAACACCTTCCTCACTATTCTCAATCCCACCTGGTTTTATGTCATCAGCAAACTTGGAAATAATGTACTTAATTCCCTTTATCCATATCATTGAAATCTAGTGTGAATAACTGGGCCACAAGTACTAATTTCTGCAGTTAGTCATTGTCTAACACTCCAAAATGGCCATTTTTTTTCCAAGTCTGTATTTCCTGTCTGTGAACAAATTCTCAGTCCATGCCAGTAATTAATCACCTATCTCTTATGTTTTGTTTTTGCACAATAACCTGTAATGTGCGACTTTATCAAAAGTTTTCTAAAATTCCAAGTACAACACATTCATTAGTTCGCTCTCAACTATTCTACTCTCACATGTAGAGTTGCCAAACATGTTTTACCTGTCTTAAATCCATGTTGACTTTGTGTAACCCTGTTGGTGTTTTACAAGTGCCTTGTTACCACATCCTTTATTATAGACTTCAGCATTTTCCTTACTATTGATGTTAGGCTAACCAGTCTGTAACTTCCTGTTTTATTCCTCCACCCTTTTTATTGCAAGACGATAAGATGCAGGAACAAAAATAGGCCATTCAGCCCAATGAGTCTTCTGCACCATTCAGTGAGATCAGGACTGACCTGATGATCCTCAGCTTCACTTTTCTGCCTTATCCCCATAAACCCTTTAGCCCCATTCTAAATAAAAGACTATCTCAGCTTCAAATGAACTTAATTACCCAATCTTGACAGCTCTTTGTGGTAAAGAATTAGGCCAATTGACTAACCTCCAAGGCTACAGGCAGATCGCTGGAATATGAGATTAGAATACTTAATTGGTTGATTTGACTGGCGCAGACTCAGTTGGCCAAAGGGCCTGTTCAGTGCCGTAGACTTTTATGACTCATCCTGTTTTAAATGGGCAACATCCTCTTCTGAGATTATGCCCACTGCTCCGAGACTGTCTCATAAGGGGAAGCAACCTCTCTGCATCGATCCGGTCAAGATAAGAATCTGTCTGTTTTAATAAGGTTGCCTCTCATTCTTGTAAACTACAATGAGTACAGGTCCAGCCTACTCAGTCTTATATGAAAATCTCTCCATAACCAGAATCAGTCTAGACTCTTTTAGTGCTCTGTGGTGTGGATTATCAGGCTCTCGGGATTTACGGGCTAGCAGTCCCATTCATTTGTTCAGCATTCTTATTTTACTAATACTAATCTCCTAGAATTCATTCTTCCAATAGACCCTAAGTTCCTAGCATTTCTGTGATGATACGTGTGTCTTCTGTGAAGAAAAAGTAAAGTTGTTGTTTAAACTGCTCTGCCATATACTTGTTTTCTATTATTAATTCTCCTATTTCTGACTGTTCCCTTTTGTCTTCATTAACCCTTTTCTTTCTGGAACCTCATAGGAACTTTTCCAGTCTGGCTAAGTTTAATTCCAAGTGTTGTTGAATTCACATTTCACCATCTGCCATGGTAGGTTTTGAAACCATATTCCCAGAGCATGAACCTGGGTTTCTCGTCCAGTGACGTTTCTACTGTTTGAACTGATATTAGATGATTTGTCCTATTCCTCACTTTAACTGAACTGACTGGTTTGCTTGGCTATTTCAGATGACTGAAAAATCAAAAACATCATTGTGGGTCTAGACTGGGTAGGAGCCACGGATTTTCTCTCCAAAGAATTCCTTGACGTTTTTATCCACTCTGGATTAAATTAATTTAAGTTAAATTCCCCATTAACTGTGGTGGTTTTGAACACGTGTCACTGGAGCACTTGGCCAGACCTCTGGATTACTGGTTCAGCAACTTTTTCATGATGTTATTGTCTAAGCTTTGGATCCTTATTAACCTCTGCAATATAAAGACTCCTTTGTACCATGTGCTATCTTGCTGAGGACAGATCCTCTTACAACAAAGACGAATGAAATATGTGAGATATTGTGTTATAACCTATCTTTATTAACTCATTCACCAGCTTGCTATATTTTACTGCATTTTCACATGTTATCAGCTGACAAGCACTGTTTACCTCTGAATAAGTGTAGCATACAGAACAATGCCATCCCCATCAAGTCACCACAAAATATTATAATATTAATAGGCCCCTACCAACCATTTGCTAGGCCTGAATAGATTCCCCAATTAGTACGTACCTGTTAAATACTTCTTTACCGGGCCATTACCCCTTTAAGAAACAAACTAATAAAACAGCACTTCGCTGAAATTGCATGGATGAGTGAAACTCACACCAGCAAATAGTAAACAAATCTCCAACCCAGCTGCAGTATTCAGTTTAATATCCTTTATTATTTTACTAAGTACAAGTACATGTTTTAACTTATTTAGAGCATATGCACCCAGCATTTTTACTAATATTTACTAGCTTAAAAGACAAAAGTACTAACACACCCTAATTATGCAAGCAGGCCGGACAGATTTCCCATCAGAAGTAGCAGCCAGCACTTAGCATGTTTTAACCCATCTCCTGTCTCCCAGGACAGAAGCCCTTCAAATCTTTGTGTACTAGAGAAAAAAATGTAACACCATAGTAATGAAATTTTACAATATGTAAGAACTGTGTATAAAGTGGCTCTTGTAAGAACTGCACTTCGGGAGTCTATTGCCATCTCAAACTTGTGTTGTGATTGCTGAATAAAAGAGGCTAATTTCACCACTCACTGATTTTGGTCATAATCTGAACATGATCCCATAAATATAAGGGCAACTGGTTCTGATGATGGACCAAGAACACTGTTGAGAAGAATATTAGTTTGTACATTTTACTTGATGGTACTATCGTTGGCTTAATTAATTGATTTATTGATTAAGGAGATGCTTTATTGATGCTTAGTTTTGTGGGATACTTATCCTGAATCTTTTGCATCAAACAAAAAGGGCACTCTTTCTTATTATGTTCAAGTGTCACAACTGTGCTAGAAGAGCATTGCTCAGGTGCACAGGCGTTTGTATTACAGAGGGGAGGATTATTACAGAGAGGAGGAGTATAATACTGAGGAAGGAAATGTGACTGTGGTAGCAAGTCAGCTTCAGACATGTGGCTGTGGTAGCAAGTCTGCTTCAGGATGTGGCTGAAGAGCTGCTCCTCCTCTCTCTCTACAAGGATCTCAGTGAGTATCTCTCTTACTGCACCACACCCCCCCCCCCCCCCCCCCCCCCCCCGCCCCCGCCCCCGCCACCCGCAGCTCTTCAGCCACTTCCTGAAGCAGACTTGCTACCACAGCCCCTTCCCCTCCTCAGTGCCAACCCTCCTCTCTGATCTATCACCTTCTCCCCCACCTTCATAGAGTCATAGAGATGTACAGCACGGAAACAGACCCTTGGTTTCAACCCGTCCATGCTGACCAGAAATCCCAACCCAATCTAGTCCCATCTGCCAGCACCCGGCCTATATCCCTCCAAACCCTTCCTATTCAGATGCCCATCCAGATGCCTTTGAAATGTTGCAATTGTACCAGCCTCCACCACTTCTGGCAGCTCATTCCATATACACGTACCACCCTTTGTGTGAAAATGTCGCCCCTTAGGTCTCTTTTATATCTTTCCCCTCGCACCCTAAACCTATGCCCTCTAGTTCTGGACACCCCCAACTCAGGGAAGAGACTTTGTCTATTTATCTTATCCATGCCCCTCTTGATTTTATAAACCTCTATAAGGTCACCTCAGTCTCTGACGCTCCAGGGAAAACAGCCCCAGACTGTTTAATCTCTCCCTCTAGCTCAAATCCTCCAACCCTGGCAACATTCTTGTAAGTCTTTTCTGAACCCTTTCAAGTTTCACAACATCTTTCTGATAGGAAGGAGACCAGAATTGCATGCCGTATTCCAAAAGTGGCCTAACCAATGTCCTGTACAGCCCCAACATGACCTCCCAACTCCTGTACGCATCTACCTATTGCATTCTTAGATATCTTATTCCCCAGCCCCTCCCCCTCCCATTTATCTCTCAGCCCCTGACCCACAAGCCTCATTCCTGATGACGGTCTTATGCCTGAAACATCGACTCTCCTGCTCCTCGGACACTGCCTGATCTGCTGTTCTTTTCCAGCATCACATTCTCGACTCTTTGGTATTCCAACTAATCTTATCAGTGTTCCAAGCAGTCAGACAGTTCTTAATGTTATGTAGAGTGAACTGAATTGACTGGACAGTTGCACCTATGAGGTGGGTGGGGAGAGAGAATCAGGAGTGTAATTATTTTCTTTTTATCTAAATGTAGTGTGATAAGGTAAGTAATGTACTTGAAGAGCAGCTTTATTTGAAATCCCCTGACCACATATGTAATAATGCAGGCAGTTGTAACAGCATGTTAGTTATTTACAAAGTTACTTGTTGTCCTTTTTCGTTGCAAACAAGCTGTGTCTTAAGCCTGATCTTTGTTACCCGGTACAGAGAGGAGTGGGCAAGTTGGGGGACCACCTCATGGACCTGCCCCAGTGGGCAGCGCTTACTAATTGTTACTATTTTAATTACGTAATTTGGTGTGATTTCAAAAGGAAAACAGTCACACTGGGCAATGCAGACAGGCCAGAATAGTGAGGGCACATTAATTGAGAGGGGGTATAAACAGAGATAGTCTTCCTCACCCAAATTCCATTTGTGCTTCTTTCCAGTGGCCATGCCCACTATTCACTGTGCCTCCTCCCAGCTCCCACCATCTCCTTGCTGAGTTGCTCAGACTGTTAACTAATCAGGTTACTGGGAAGCTATCAAGGGTTGGACTGAACCACACACGTACACAAACACATATACATATGTACGCATGTATTTGCATACACACACGCACATGCACAGACACACGCAAACCATCCAATTCACCCTCCCCTATTCTCCACTGAGTATTCGCTTTCCCCGTCCCACCAAAGGTTCCAGTCCAAAGTGTTAGAAGCCTGAGATCTGTGTTCAATTAAGAGAGTAAAAATGTTGTATGTTTACCAGTTATATATATTAGTATGTGAGCAATTACACGCATCATATTAGGTATACAATAGCAAGTATGCAGTAATGTATATGGTTCAAACTTGGTTTGCTTCTGCTTTGCAGGTTTGGAAGGAAGTTAGTTATGTTTGGAACTATGGCAGTCCAGACTGTATTCAGCATGCTTCAAGCATTCTCTCCAAATTGGGAGATATTCTGCATTCTCAATTTCCTTGTGGGTCTTGGACAGATTTCAAACTTGGTGGCTGCCTTTGTTCTTGGTAAGTATCTACACTGTTCACTATTTTAATTAGTCCTTCCATCAATACCCCAAAGGATTCTGTCATTATTAGTGGGACACCAAGTTCCAGTCTTTGCATATTGGCCCGTCAGACCGGGAGAACACCCATTGAATTGTGAGGCTGAACTTTCTTCAAGTTCTTTTTCTGGAATAATTATCAAAAATATTCTGAAATGTGACATGTTTCTGATGGGAGTGGGAATCAGGTTTTTGCTGAATTATAGAAAAAGCGGTATAAAAGACAATATCATCTACAATTCACAAAATTTGGAAAATCAGTTTAACACAAAAAAGCTGTAAGAATAATCTAATATGACAAATCAAGCACCTGAAAATCCTTGACCCTTCCAGCACACTTGGGGTAGGAGGGAGTGTGTGAATCAGGTCATAACTGGAGTTAGGCCAACTAAATACTTGGAACTGTCAATCAAACTATGAACTAATAGGCATCCACTGTGATAATGATAGGTTGTGACTACAGCAGGCAGCATATTGTCCAAAAGGATAGCCCCCAGGTTTATGTCAGCTGGCAGAGTAAAATGGAAAGCACTGATTTTTGTAAACTGGAGATTTTTTTCCAAAAAAGCTTTAAATGCCATGAGATTTAAGTCCGTTGGCAGTTCCAATCAGCTTGAAAGTCCTCTTGTCTGCTTTTCGATTCTAATCAGCATAGCAATTCTTTGGTTGGCTTGACAGTTCCAACCAGTTCATACACTGTTATGTACACTCATGTCTACTTTTAACAATCCCAAAGGCCACCTGACATTTCCTCAAGTTCATTTGACATTGTCCAAAGAATATGTTTTAAGTCTCCCCGAAGTGTCCCTGACCCTAACAAAAGGGTACCTTACTCCTACAAAAGAGTACTCTGACTTTCCAAGCCCTGGGGACTCTGCTCTCCCATTTAGTAAGATAATGACTAATCTGTTTCTGTTTTGAATTTCAAATTCTCATTTATTCCTGATATCCTTGGATTCCTATTAGGTAAGGGAATCAATCTCCCTTAAAAATATTCATCAACCCAGGCTCAGACCTGAAGTCAAACAGTACTCTGAGAGAGAAAATGTCTTCTCACCTCTCTCCTAAGTAGAAATTTCTAATTTTAAAATCATGCGCTTTGGTTCTGGACTTGCTCACAAGGAGGTAACTTGCTTTCTTTGTCCTCCTTCTTGAGACTGTGAAGGATTTTATACTCCTCAATGAAGGTCCTTCCCACTATTTTATACTCCATGGGAAACAAAGCTATCCAGCTCAACCCTTCCGACATAAATTCTCACTTTGAAGTTTATTTCCTCTTGTAATAAAGGACGGCAACTCATTCGCCTTTTTAATCACTTGCTTTGTTTGTGTACTAGCTTTTTGTGACTCATGCACTCAAGCAAATGGATCCTCTCTACCTCAGAATTCTGCAGCTGTTCTCCACTTAAGTAATGCTTGGCTTTTCATTTTTACATTTTATCTTTTCTAATCACTTTATTATATCCTTTGGCAAATTCGTTATGTCTTCTTCATAAAACACTTTTCTACTTATCATTGTGTCACATGCAAATTATCTACCATGCTTTCACTCCATTAGTCCAAGCCACCAGTGCAGATTGTTGAAAGTTAAGATCAGAGTACAGACCTCTGCAGGACTCTATTTATTGTATTCAGAAAAACACCCATGTATACTTACCCTGTTTTCTGCCAGCCAACCAGATTCTATCATTATGAATACAATACACACTACACCTGAACTTTTATTTTTTGCAGAAATCTTTGTGGCTGTCCCATCAAATTGCTTCTGGAAAGCAAAATACAACATCAATATTCTCCCTTTATCCTCAGTGCATGTTTACTCCTCCAAAAAACTCCAATAAATTAGACAATAGACAATAGGTGCAGGACTAGGCCATTCTGCCCTTCGAGCCTGCGCCACCATTCATTATGATCATGGCTGATCGACCTCAATCAGTATCCTGTTCCTGCCTTATCTCCATAACCATTGATTCCACTATCCTTGAGAGCTCTATCCAACTCTTTCCTTAAACAAATCCAGAGACTGGGCCTCCACTGCCCTCTGGGGCAGAGCATTCCACACATCCACCATTCTCTGGGTGAAGAAGTTTCTCCTCACCTCTGTCCTAAATGGCCTACCCCTTATTTTTAAGCTGTGTCCTCTGGTTCGGGACTCACCCATCAGTGGAAATATGTTTCCTGCCTCCAGAGTGTCCAATCCTTTAATAATCTTATGTCTCAATCAGATCCCCTCTCAGCCTTCTAAACTCAAGGGTATACAAGCCCAGTTGCTCCAATCTTTCAACATAAGATAGTCCCATCATGCCAGGAATTGACCTCGTGAACCTACGCTGCACTCCCTCAATAGCCAGAATGTCTTTCCACAAATTTGGAGACCAGAACTGCATACAATATTCCAGGTGCGGCCTCACCAGGGCCTTGTACAGCTGCAGAAGAACCTCCTTGCCTCTATACTCAATCCTTCTTGTTATGAAAGCCAGCATGCTATTAGCCTTCTTCATACCTGCTGTACCTGCATGCATGCCTTCATTGACTGGTGTACAAGAACACCCAGATCTCTTTGTACTGCCCCTTTACCTAACTTGACTCCATTTAGGTAGTAATCTTCCTTCCTGTTCTTGCCACCAAAGTGGATAACCATACATTTATCCACATTAAACTGCATCTGCCATGCATCTGTCCCCTCACCTAACCTGTCCAGGTCACCCTGTAATCTCCTAACATCTTCCTCACATTTCACCCTTCCACCCAGCTTTGTATCATCAGCAAATTTGCTGAAGTTACTATTAATACCATCTTCCATATCATTAATATATATTGTAAAAAGCTGTAGTCCCAGCATTGATCCCTGCAGTACCCCACTGGTCAACGCCTGCCATTCTGAAAGGGAGCCGTTTATCACTACTCTTTGTTTCCTGTCAGCCAATGAATTTTCAGTCCAAGTCAGTACTTTGCCCCCAATACCATGCACCCTAATTTTGCTCACTAACTTCCTATGTGGGACTTTGTTAAAGGCTTTCTGAAAGTCCAGGTAGACTACATCCACTGGATCTCCCTTGTCCATCTTCAGAGTTACATCCTCAAAAAATTCCAGAAGATTAGTCAAGCATGATTTCTCCTTCATAAATCCATGCTGACTCTGACCTGTCCTGTTACTGCTATCCAGATGTGTCGTAATTTCATCCTTTATAATTGACTCCAGCATCTTTCCCACCAAAAACACAATTTCTCTTTCACACCAATGCTTCCCGATTTGAATTGAGTTTTTATAAAATCTTAGTTATAAACTCTTCAATAATTACTTCTAATATCTACCTCATGAAGATGTCAAGCTGACTGAACTAAAGCTTCCTGAATTCAGCCTCCTTCCCTTCTTGAATAGGGGGCATATATTTACTACTTTCCTGAACCTTTCCTGAGTCAAGGGTTATAATTTCTAAACTTATAACACCAACGTAACTACTAGCTTGCTCACTAACCAGATCTTCTAAGACCATAGGGCCTGAATACTTGGCAGCTCACAGTCCACCAGTTTGCTTGGTGTCATTTCTATCATAATTGTAATTTCCCTTAGTTCCTCTCTCCCTTCCACCTCTTGATTTGTAGCTATTACTGAAATGTTTTTGTATTCTTTTATAGCGAAAACAAAAGCAAAATATTTATTCATTTCATCCACTATTTCCTTATTTGCTATCAATTCCTGTTCTCACTCTAGAGCTTTACTCTCTGTTTAATCATCTGTAGAAAAAATGCAATTTCTGTTTGAATTTTATTCATATTCCAATTTCTTTCTCCTGATTAATGTTTCAGAATGCTGTTCTTTGTTATGAGTAATCATCTGACCTGCTGCTCATCTTTGCACTGTTATGTTTTTCTCCCAGATTTGACGCTGCCTGGAACTTCTTCAGTTAACCATGGATCTTTGGCCTTTCCTTTGAACATTTTTCTTTTAGTCAGGTGTTTACCTGTTGCTGACTATTCTGAAATACCCTCTTAAATGGCTGCTGCTGCATTTTTAATATATCCCTAGGCTTGCATGCCATATAATTGTCCTTATTTAACTTTTAAAATGCAAGGATTAGACTCAATCTTCTCCACTTTCAATTGCCGTTGTCATTTAGAAGTGCCTTCGCTCTTGAGGTTATTAATCTATCCCATGACACTGTACCAATTCTAATATAACTTGTTCCCTCATTAGTTCCAAAATGTGCTGCGTTAAGAAACTACATCAAACCTTCTATGAACTCCTCTTCCAGACTACTACTGCCAATCTGATCTTTCCATTTTACATACAATCACCCATGATTATCATTATTCCTTTATCTCAAACAGCCAATGTTTCTTCATCCCATATTGTGGTTACTGTTACGGAGCATGTAGACCATTCCCGGTATTGGCTTCCTCTCCTGTTCTTCATCCTCACCAAACTGACTTTATATCCTGATCGCTTAATTGAATCTCATTTCCAATTAGCAGACCAATGCTATCTTTCATTGTGAATGCTGTCCATCCACGTTTACCAAACTTTCTATTCTTCTTGAATGTCACTTAGTCTTCTGTTGTACAACTCAACCTTTCAGTAGTTTCTAATTAATTAATCTTATAATTAACATTTATAATTCTAGACACACTGCAATCATATCTTGCACATGTTCTGAGTCATGAAATAATACCAGATTAAAGTAAGCATTACTATTTGTGGTTTCACAGATGCAGAGCAGTCATTCTCAATGTTTGCCAACACTGATTTTAAGTCACATGAATTTTCCCAGTTAATATCTTATTGATTAAAATCTCCAACAAAACACAGCCTATTCTCATATTTTGAAATGGTGATGGGAATGGAATTCATCAGAATTTTCAAAAGTCAATGTTATTATTGTATTTAATGGTATTCGAAGAGGATGAATTAAAGACACATAGGTAAAAGCTGGAATTGGGATCAAATTAGCCATTGTTTGAAAACGTCACCACAGCCTAATGGTGTGCTGACTGATTCCATAAAATCATGAGATGCTCTAAGTTTTTATTCATTTTTTTTCATTCATGGGATGTGTGGTTGCTGGCCTGGGGAGCATTTATTGCCAATCTCTAACTACCTTGGAAAAGGATGTTGTGAGCTGCAGCCTTTGTAATGCACATACATCCACTGTTAGTAAGTAAGTATTTATATGGCTAGACCAGTACAGATTTTGGTCATTGTAGGTCATAGAATCATAGATTTCTTACAATGCAGCGAGAGGCCATTTGGCCCATCAAGTCTGCACTGACTCTCTGAAGAGCATTCAACACAGACCCAGCACCCCCCACAATCCTATCCCTGTAATCCTGCATTTACCATGGATAATCCACCTAGCCTGCACATTCTTGGACACTTCGAGGCAATTTAGCATGGTGAATCCAGCTAACCTGCACATTTTTTGGTGTGGAGGATTTATTGATGATGATGTCATTGAGCATCAAGGGATGATGTTTACATTCTCTTTTGTTGGAAATGGTCATTGCTTGGGACTTGTGTGTTGTGAACATTACTTGCCACTTTATCAGCCCAAACATGAATAGTGTTCAGGTTCTCTGTATATGGACAGGATTGCTTCAGTATTTGAGGTTTTGTAAACAGTGCTGAACTTTGTGCAATCATCAGTGAGCATCCGAGTTCATGACCATATGATGGAGGAAAGGTCCATCTGTAAACAATTGGGCCAGAGGATACTATTGTGAGGAACTCATGAACTTGCTACTAGATAGCACTGTCAGTGACCCATTCCATTATTTTGCTGATGATTGCGAGTAGACCGATTGGGCAGTAATTGGCCGGATTGGATTTGTCCTGTTGTTGGTGGACAGGACATACCTGAACAACTTTCCATTTTGTTGGGTAGGTGCCAGTGATGCAGCTGTCATGGAACAGTTTGGCTAGTGGTGTATTTAGTTCCAGAGCACAAGTCTCCCTTACAATTGCTGGAATATTATCAGGGTCAATAGACGTTGCCTTAGTATCCAGTGCCTTAGCTGTTACTTGATATCATCTGGAGTGAACCTGATTGTTTGAAGACTGGCACCTTTGTTGTTGAAGAACTCTGGAGTGGGCAAGATGGATCATCCACTCAGCGCTCCTAACTGTAACTAGATGAAAATATTTCTTCATTGAATTTTGCACTAATATTCTGGACTTTGAGAATGACATATTTCTGGAGCCTTCACCTCCTGTTGGTTATTTGATTATCTGAACCATTCACAATTAGGTCAATTTTGAATGTTCCTCCAGCATTCAGAACCAATTGAATATCCATAATTGGACATGAGCCTTCCCTATGGCCGCTAAGTGGCCAATTCAGGGAAATTGCATGTGATTCACTGTCCCTCACAGTGAGAAATTCTGATCCCCACTCAAGCTGCAGGAAAACCCAGCTTCTAATATTGTCTGTGTTTTATTTCTATCTAGTCTATTTCTATCTGACTAGCTTATCCTCTTGCTTTTGCCTCTCACAAGGTAAATGTCTATCTCACGGGTGTCCATTGCATAAAGGAGGGTGCCATCTCATTTATTTTTCAATCTTAAATTTGTATTGTGTTAGATCAGAGATTTCCAAACTGTGAGTCACAGCCCCAATTGAGCAAGTGGGGTAACAAGCTCTGAGATAGCAGTGATACCTGGGAGTAAGCTATCACTGAAGAATTCTGATGTCCAATTGCTGACATCAACAGAGCCTGGAAAATGGCAGATATCTAGCTATAAAAGCAGAAGTAAGCCAATCAGCCCAATGAATCTGCTCCACCATTCAGTGAGATCTGATGATCTACAACTACACTTGCCTGCTTTTTCACAATAATCTTGATTCCTTTACTGATTAAAAATCTATCTCAGTCTTGGACGTACCTAATGAACCAGCATTAAGAGCCCTCTGTGGTAAAGAATTCCACAGATTCATGAACTTCTGAGAGAAGAACTTTCTCCCAATTTTAGTCTAAACTTGCGACCTCTTATTCTGAGACAACGCCCTCTGGTTCTAGATTCCTACAACTGGAAACAACCTTTTCGCATCTACCCTGTGTCAAGTTATCTAAGAATCTTGAGTTTCAATAAGGTCACTTCTCATTCTTTTATACTCCAATAAATACAGGCCCATTACACTCAGCCTTATCCAAAAGGTTCTTAATGTCAATCATAAAAAAATCTGATTTTTCCCTTAAGGTTTCAATGGATAGATAAGAATCTTGCCAGTAAGTGGAGAAACCCCTATTTGCTTGGGGGGGGGGAGGGGGTGTGGGTGGGAGTGGGCGGCACAGTGGGTCAGTGGTTAGCACTGCTGCCTCTCAGAGTCAGGGACCTGGATTCGATTCCAACCTTGAGCAACTGTCTGTGTGGGTTTCCTCCAGGTGCTCCGGTTTCCTCCCATAGTCGAAAGATGTGCAGGTCAGGTGAATTAGCCAAGATAAATTGTCCATAATGTTAGCTGCATTAGTCAGAGGGAAATGGGTCTGGGCAGTTACTGTTCGGAGGATTGGTGTGGACTTGTTGGGCCGAAGGGCCTGTTTCTACACTGTAGGGAATGTAATCTAAAATAGTTCTTCCATACCTAGAATCAGTGAACCTTTTCTGGACTATCTCCAATGCCATTATAGTTTTCCTTAGATAAGGGGTCCCAGAACATGATCCCAGTATTCTAGCTGTGGCCTGACTCATATCTTGTATAGAGTTGAAGAATGTGGTGCTAGAAAAGCACAGCTGGTCAGGCAGCATCTGAGGAACAGGAGAATCGACATTTTGAGCATAAGCCCTTCATCAGGAATGAGGCTCACTTTCTCCCTATAGCTTGTATAGTTTTAGTAGAACTCCTACTTTTATACTTCATTCCCAAAACCAATAATCCATTGGTCTTCCCTATTACCCTGTAAACGTGGATGCTAACCTTTTGTGAATCATTGATGAAGACGCCAAAATACCTTTGTTTTATAGCTTTCTGCAGTCTTTCTTCACTTAAATAATATTCAACTCACCTATTATTCTAGTCAAAGTACATAACCTAACATTTAACATTAACCTAACATTACATTCCTTCTGCCAATTTTTAGCTCATTCACTTAACCTGTCGCTCTCCTTCTGCAGACTCTTTATATCATCCTCACAACTTGCCTTCCCAGCTATTTTTGTGTCATCTGCAAACATGGCTATAATATATTCACTTTCCATATTCAAGTCATGACGTATATCGTAAATAATTGTGGCCCCACCACCTATCCCTCTGGCACACCACTATTTACGGCTTGCTATCCTGAAAAGGTCCCTATCCCAACTCAATTTTTTATTAGTTAGCCATGCTAGTTTAGGTTTTAGATTTTAAATTTTATAGTCATGTGCACTCAAGTACAGATGTACAGGAGTACAGTGAAAAGTGTATAATGTCGTCACACATGGTATCATCTTAGATACCATAGTACCTAAGTACAAAGAAATCTTAGGTACAAAATAGTAAGAGAAACAAGAGTTAAAAAGTTAAACATCATAGATTACTGGAAAAATAAAGAAATAGTAATATTCTAAGTCTTTCGTAGCTTGAACTCAGAAAATAAACAAATACGTTAAAGGTTCAACAGTCTTTGATGAGTCCTCCACTTATCTCACTCTCTTGGGAGACCTCAGATGTCTGTTCTCAATGCTGTAGCCGCAGAAACATTGCTGCTACTGGAACTGACACCTCTCTGATTCCCCCATGCGTCGGGAACATGCCCACACAGGATCCACTTGTATGCTGAGCTGAGACAACACCATGAGCTGCCGAGAGACCAGGCCGGGGGCCACCACAAACTGCCGAGAGACCAGCTGGGTCCCACCACAAACTGCGGAGAGACCAGTCAAAGATCCACCACGAGTTGCCAAGAGACCAGTCTCAGATCCACCATGAGCTGCCAAGAGACTAGGTTGGGTTCCACCATGAGCCAGCCAGAGACCAGGCTCCACCATGAGCTGGCAAGAGACTAGGCTGAGACCCTCCATGGGGGAGGTGAAAGCAAGAGGGGGATAACACTAAAAAGAGGGAAAAAAAGAGAAAAAAAGACAAGGAAATGGGAAATAACAGAAGGAGTTGAGGTGGTCCGATTAGATCATTATACTCCACCGCCATCTTGACCAGATTTTAAGATACAGATCAGTTAATAATATATTACCTCCAAAACCTTGGGCTCTTGTGAAGTAACTCATGTGTGATACCTTATCATATATCTTCTGAAAATCCAAATATATTTCATCCATTGCTTTGCCTCGATATAATCTACTTACTGCCTCCTCAAAGAATTCCAGTAAATTTTGCATCTTAACTGTTTTTGTGCCATATCCTCACTGTTTGAATCCCCACTGTCGTCTCGAGCCCACCAAGTTCACTCTGGTGTGACACCAAATGTGAAGCACACAAATGAAGTCAGGTTAACAGCAAAAATGTTTGGAGGCATTGTGTTGGATTTATTTCCAGCTTTCTACAATCAACCATATTTCTGACACTTTTATTATAATATTGTTCTTCACTGCCACAACAATCATAGAGTCACAAGGATGTGCAGCATGGAAACAGATCCTTTGATCCAACTCATCCATGCCAACCAGATGTCCTAAATAAATCCAGTCCCATTTGCCAGAATTTGGTTCATATCCCTCTAAACCATTCTAATCATATACCCATCCAGATATCTTTTAAATGTTGTAATTGTGCCAGCCTCCACCACTTCCTCTGGCAGCTCATTCCATACGTGCATCACCCTTTACATGAAACGTTGTCCCTTATGTCCTTTTTAAGTTTTTCCCCTCTCACCCTAAACCTAAACCTCTGCCCTCTAGTTGTGGAATCCCCCACCCTGGGGAAAAGGCCTTGTCTAGTTACCCTATCCACCCCCTCATGATTTTATAAACCTTTATAAAATCTCAGCTTCCGATGCTTCAGGGAAAATAGCCGCAGCCTACTCCATCTCACCTTATTATATGAGATTGGTCTTTCTTGTGATTAAGGTTGTACTATTACTAAAAGAACATATAAATAATGTGTAATTTTCAAATGTAATTGCGCAACTTCACCACGGAACACAGAAGCTTCAATCTCTGTGTTGCTGGATAGAATTGCGTCAAGGTACCTTAATTCAATAAACAAATAATCCTTGCTTTTTGAATAGACTACACAGCTAGTACTTCCAATTAAACCTGTTGGTCTATAACCTGGTGTTGTGTAATTTTTAACTTTGTACACTTCAGTCCAACACTGGCATCTCCAAATCGGGACTAGACTAGGTTGGGCTTGGGCGGCATGGGCGAGTTGGACTAAAGGGTCTGTTTCTGTGCTATACAACTTTATGACTCTATGACTCTGTAAATATCTCAGCAAGTGGCCCAACAATCATTCCCCCAGCTTCCCACAGAGTTCGAGGGTATACCTGATCAGGTGCTGGGGATTTACCCACCTTTATGTGTTTTAGTAAGTCTCACACCAGGACAGTTAATAGCCTGCATATCCTTTCAGTATGTCTGATGGCAGCTGAAAGAGTCTATATCAGTTATCCTGCAGAAGGTCTTGGTAAGCCACTGCAGTATTTTACCCATCAATTCAAATGAAGTCCATTTCCTAAGGGTCAGAGATGTGGACAGGAAAAAAGACAGAAAGACAACTATCTGCTCACTAATTATAGTACCTTGTATATTTTTTCAGGCTTTATATCCTTCCTCCTCTTTTCACCAACCTTACCAAAGCTTATAATATTACCGTATTAATTTCCTTTCATATTGGTTACCATGTTAGTACTGCTCCCAGTCATTGAAGTTTCAGGATCCAGTTCCTGAAAGTTCACTCTTGAAGTCTGCTGCAAATTTGACCATATGTGAGATCCATCTGTTTAACCAGCTCAACTGCTCTCCAGCCTTCAACCAGGGAATGGACCCAAATTGCCCAAGAATTCCCATTACACCTTTCCTTACTTTCTATGGCATAATAGAACCCATCTGGCCTCTATCTGCACTGACCATCCAAACATCATCCTACCCAGACCCACCCTATCCCCATAACCTCACATTTATCATAACTAATCTACATATCTTTGGACTGTGGGAAGAAACTGGAGCATCTGCAAGCAACCCACACAGTCACAGGGAGAACGTGCAAACTCTACGCAGACAGTCACCCAAGGCTGGAATTGAACCTGGGTCACTGGTATTGTGAGGCAGCAGTGCTAACCACCTTCCTGATGAACGGTTTATGCCTGAAACGTCGATTCTCCTGCTCCTTGGCTGCTGCCTGACCTGCTGTGCTTTTCCAGTACTACACTCGACTCTGATCTCCAGCATCTGCAGTCCTCACTTTCTCCCAGTGATAACCACCTGTCTAATTCAACTGTTTTACTTTAGGCTTCCATTGCATGTGATGTTTCTTTTGGGACCATTTGGATGGTTTGCTTTGTTACATTGTTTCACCTGAGTACCTTAGCACACCCTATTAAATCTCCCTTTCTTATGTACTTTCCTACTTCTGCTACCATTTTAGAAAATACTTAATGTTACAGATTCAGTAATTTCAAGCTGTTCCAGGGACTGTGAAGACAGTTGTTTGATTAGATTAAATACAGTGTGGAAACAGGCCCTTCGGCCCAACAAGTCCACACCGCCCCGCCGAAGCGCAACCCACCCATATCCCTAACCTACACTACGGACAATTTAGGATGGCCAATTCACCTGACCTGCACATTTTTGGACTGTGGGAGGAAACCGGAGCACCCGGAGGAAACCCATGCAGACACGGGGAGAACGTGCAAACTCCGCACAGTCAGTCGCCTGAGGCGGGAATTGAACCCAGGTCTCTGGCGCTGTGAGGCAGCAGTGCTAATCACTGTGCCACCGTGCCGCCCAACCCAGTTATCTTGCTTTAGCAGTAGCATTAAAACAGTCTAGTTGAGTCTGATAATGTTTTAAATTATTAAAGAGAAGATAGTTATTAAGACATATTTCGTAACAAACGGTTTGAACCCAACCCAGTTATCTTGCTTTAGCAGTAGCATTAAAACAGTCTCATTGAGTCTGATAATGTTTTAAATTATTAAAGAGAAGATAGTTATTAAGACATATTTCGTAACAAACGATGAGACATTTTGCTGGACCTGATGGAAAGAATTCCTCGGAGAAACACAGTGCAACTTTTACTTGCCCAAAAGAAGTAAGATTTCATGGAAGAAGATATGATTATTATTTTTAAAAGTTCTACTGATTGAACTAATGGAATTAAACATTGATAAATCACATGGACATGAGGCTATATATTCAGGGATGTAAAAAGAGGTGGCAGGAGAGATAATGGATACACTGGTGGCTATTTTCCAAAATGTTATCAATTCTGGAATGATTCCTGCAAACTGAAAGACAGTAAATGTAACGCTAACATGTGAGAAAGGACGGAGATGAAGAAACTAGGGAACTATAGATCTGCTGGCCATACAGCAGTAATGCAATAAAAGTGAGAATCCTTAGAAAGGATATGATAGCTGAACACTTCGAAAATAATTGCAGGATTGGGCAGAATCAACAAGTACTTATGAAACATGGATCTTGTCTGACAAGCCTGTCAGTGGTTAAATTCATACATTCATGGGATGTAGGTGTCGCTGGGTTAATTGCCTGTAGAATGTTGTTGTGAGCTGTCTTCTTGAAATGCTTCTGTCCATGTGATGTAGGTACATCTGCAATGCTGTGAAGGAGGGAGTTCCAGGATTTTGATTCAGCAAAAATGAAGGAGTAGCAATGTATTTGCAAGTCAGGATAATGTGTGTATTGGAGGGGAACTTGCAGATGCTGGTTTCCCTACGTATCTGCTACTCTTGCCCTTCTAGGTGATGCAAGTCATGAGTTTACAGGTTCTGTGAAAGAATTCTTGTTGAGTGTTTGCAATGCATCTTCTAGATGGGGGACACTGCTATCAATGTGGTCAGTCCTGAAGGGAATTAGTGCTAAAGGTGGTGGATGGGGTGCCAATCAAGCTGATTG
This sequence comes from Chiloscyllium punctatum, assembly GCF_047496795.1. Taxonomy (NCBI): domain Eukaryota; kingdom Metazoa; phylum Chordata; class Chondrichthyes; order Orectolobiformes; family Hemiscylliidae; genus Chiloscyllium; species Chiloscyllium punctatum. Next base: position 30,358,963 of record NC_092758.1, read on the forward strand.
CCATATCCTTGGAGGGCGTCAAGCTTCCTAAGTGATGTTGGAAGTGCAGTCCTCCAGACTCCCTAAGTTCACAGAATTTCAGAATTATTACAGAATCTGTAACTTGTAGCTAATATCAAAAGGTGACTTTTTTTTTGTTGTCACTGCAGGATAAGGGGGAAGCAGTGATGTATTGTGTTGGATTTTCAGAAGTCTTTCTGAACAGACATTGGTAACATTAGGACATTTAGACTTGGTGGCAATAAACTGGACTGAAAATTCATTTAAATACAAACACTTAAGAATGAGCAAATCATTCTGAGATTGGTTGGCCATGACGAGTGAGATATCGAAAAGGTGTGTGTCCCAGCTATTCCACAACTTATATCAATGATCTGGATATCGGAATTGAAGTGTTTGTTGTATATGGCTCTGAAAGCATTAATTCAGGCGAGTGCAATAATCATCTCTTCTAAGTCCATTCATGATATGGACTTGTGAGCAGAGCATTTTAGGATCTAGCCTGAACATCTGGCCTTCCTCAACGTTTCTGGTGGAAGACGTTCTCTATGTAATGCAATGTAAATAGTTGTCAGCGTGCAATAAACTATATATTTTTAATGACAAGAAGCAAGATAGCAGATGGGGAGGTTTGGGGAGAATTATTTTTCTCAACAGAAGCAATTCAGCAAACCATACAGGCAGCATCTAATAGATTACGACAGAAACACTTCTATCAGTTTTGGTAAATCTGCCATATTCTCGAAAGTAAATTGTTTAAAGACCACAAAATCATGTTACTCATGCCCCCCGACACATTAGCAGCACAGAGGTGGAATGAGTGGAGAGTTTCAAACTCCTGGGAGTGGTCATCAACAACAAGCTTTCTTGGACTCTTCATGTGTACGCACTGGTTACAAAGGCCCAACAACATCTCTTTTTCCTCAGGCAGCTGAGGAAATTTGGCCTACCGGTGAATATCCTTGCCAACTTTTATAGGTGTACCATCGAGAGCATTCTGTCTGGATGTATCACCTCCTAGTATGGTAACTGTACCAATCAAGCCTGAACACACGCGTCAGCCAGTTTCAAAATAGTTTCTACCTACTCTTATTAGAATACTGAATGGACTCACAAATCCTTACCATTCACCTGTACCTGTGGTTTATTTTGTTTTTGCCGCTGTTTACCTATTATTTACTTATCTATGCTATTTAACTATGTGATCTACCTGTATCGCTCGCAAGACAAAGCTTTTCACTGTGCCTCAGCACACATGACAATAAATTCAATTCAGTTCCATTTTGGCAGCTACTGAGAGGATGTAAGTGTGTAAAGTAAGTGAGAGAAGAGGTATAGTGCCTGGTGAATGAGGATGGCAGGTGGGTAACTAAAGAGGTAAGATGGTGCTCTGAGGGACATCCACAGTAAGGACCTGGTTCTGAAAAAATCTTCTTTGAGTAGATTAGAGGGTAGTGTGCCAGGTTGGTACAGAGATAGGATGTCGCTGGAACATGAATTTAGGATCCTGGATTATGAGCCCTCTGATGACTCTGATGTAACTTAAGGGTGGGACTTTTGCAAATGTTCCAGAAACTGGTGTAGTTGCCTATTGGAAAGTTAACTTTTACAGGAAATTACTGTGTAACCCATGCACTGGGATTGGAAAATCTGGACTTGTGTTCTGCTGACCTGCACATTCCTCATATTGTTTTTCTCACAAGAAAATCATTAATGACTGAATTTTGATCCAAGTAGTTGGTTGTTTTGTCTTTTACACCCTTGTGAGATAGTCTTTCTTTAAATTTATTCTTTATGTGTTAAGTTCACAAAATACAAGCAACTAGACGTTTCCCATTTTCCACAAATATCGAGTACATTTTCCAATGACTGTTTGCTGACCCCAATTAGTGGGCTCCATGTATAAGCTCACATTAGCATAGCTAGGTGTAGAACGTTCTTTCAAATGCTTTTGTTATATAAGGGATTTATTTTTCACCACAGCAACAAGCTTTTCAGGGAAGTCATATAAGCATATAAGTACTTTTAATTCTGTTCCATTCTGGGCCTGTGTCAGATTCACATAGCAGAATCTGAGTATTCAGCTTTGCGAGTTCTCATCAGGTTTAATTTAGACTGAAATAGGTAGCATTCTCTATGGGAGATCAAATATTTCCCTGGATATACTTCCTTGACATTATGCTAAATTATATGATCTTATATATAGTGATCAATTAAATATTGCAATTGATCTCTGCATTGCTGGACTAAAAATTCAAAACATTTCACTGAGAACTCCGAGTCCTATGAATTTAGCAGTACAGCTTCTTTATTTATGTGCCATCAGCTGTCTATGGCCCAAGACTGAAGAGTATGTGCACATTTCTAGTTATGACAGAACACAAAATACTTGACCAAGATGCTCATCCACAAACTACTTTGACAAAAACCACTTTCTGTCCCCAAACTCCTTTGAATGTTCTTGTCATTCCTGAAACAGCACATAAACATGCAGATGTTGATTGGGGTCATGTCTCTAAACTAAAGCAGTGACAGCAGTAAAATCATTGAATTTTTAAAGCAGCATTGGTATCTTCCAATGTTCTGATTTGATTTGATTTATTATTGCCAAATATAATTAGGTACAGTGAAAAAGTTTGTTTTGTGTTGTTATGAAGTCGTAGGTGTGTACTGTACCTTTAAGAGAGAGAGGAAGCTAATGAGAACTGACTGACAGCACAGAGAGTGCTGAACAATGTAAACATGTAATACTTGGTTGAAACAAATAGCTAGAGCTGTACTGCCATGGAACAAAAACAAATTTACATTTGGCCAATCAGTTTAAATTATGCCCAGATACCAAACTCCAATCGAATTTGAATGAAATGATCCGAAGTTTTGGGATATAAAATCGGACATTTTGATTAGTTAGAGAGAGAACTGCCAAGCCACCAATAAGTACAGAACTGCCAAACCACCAAAGTTACCTGTCATTAAGAAAGGTTGTGCAGTAGAAGACCGAAGAAGAGAAGACGCAGAGGAAAATCTACAGAGGAAAATCACCAAAGCTGACTGCCTTTGAAACATGATTTTTTTTTTGTAAATCTTAATCAGGGTTTTCTTTATCAGATCGGTATTGTAGAGTGGGAGGTAAAAGATAGGTTTAAGAGAAAGGAGTTGTAAATAGTGATGTTACTGTTCTCTGTTTTACTTAAAGAATAAAATTGTTAATTTTTACTTTAAATAGTGAAATCTGGGATAGTTCTTTGCCTCTTGAGACTTAACAGATTATGGCGCGAGGTGAGCTTCTCTGTGTGTCAGGTTTAAATTAGCAGAGAGGTTTATTCTGTGTTGTAACACTGTGCAGTACTAGCAGATCATATCTTACAAAGTACATAGGGCCATTGGACAGAGTGACGAAAACAATGTTATGGCTGCAGAAAAGGTGCACAGAGACTGAGATCAACATTCAGTTTAAAATTTGAGAGATCCATTCAGAAGTCTAACAGCAGTGGATAAGAAGCTGTTCTTAAATATATTCATACGTGTATACAAAAGTTTAGATCTTCTACCCGATGGAAAAGGTTGGAAGAGAGTATAATTGGGATGGGAGGGATCTTTGATAATATTAGTTGCTTTCCCAAGGCAGTGGGAAATATAGATGGAGTCAATGGATGGAAAGCTGTGTTGTGTGATGGACTGGGCTGTGTTCTTGACCCTCTGGAGTTTCACACTTGTAAGATCAGTTGCCAAATGACACTGTGATACATCCAGATAGAATGCTTTATATAGTATATGCATAAAGATTGGTCACAGTCCATGTGGACATGCCAAATTTCCTTAGCCGCCTGAGGAAGTCGAAGGAGTCGAAGGAGTATTAATTGTCATTCCACTGTTCTATGCATTATAATATTCACAAACATTATTTCTTTTTTGGGAGTTCCATTATTTTATGCTAACTATAGAGCCCCAGAAGAAATGCTGCACATTTTCAGTACGCAGATTAGGAAAGGTTTGCGCTCTGAGGTTCCAGTCCCTTTAAGCTATCTCCATTTGATACAGAAAATGTCTGTCATAAATGCACTAAAGTGGAAATGAGGATAGAATAGAAAGATTTAAAGGGATTTACGTTTTATGTAATTGGGACTTTTTGTGCCATCACAATGTTAATACTTGACATGGTGCAAGTTTGTCCACCCAAATGGCTCATTTCTAGTATGGGCAACATTATAGAAATGGGATAGTTAAGTATTGACATCAAGTTCTGGTGCAATTTACACCTATATTAGTTTGGCTGGAAGACAAAACTGTCTCTGGGAGATCTTAGATGTCTTGTGTGTTATGTGGCCAAAAGTGGCCATTAATTATAACAGAGGTTTGAAAATGTGGACACATCTTTACAGGAAAGGATACAGGAAGGAAAACAAGGAGGTTAGGCAACATTTGTTTCAGAACCAACAGCAAAAGCTAATATTTATGTTACGCCTTGAACATCCCAAGATGGGTATGAAGTAACACTGGGAACTGAACTACGTAAGAGGAAATTAGGCAAGATAACTGAAAAGTTGGATGAAGAGGTAAGTTTCAAGGAGTGACTTATAGAAGGTAGGAAATTTAGAAATGTTGAGTAGTTTGGCAAGGAAATTCCAGAACGTGGGTCATTGAAAACTGAAAGCATAGTCACCATGAGTGGAAAAGTTAAAATTGGGGATGCTCAAGAGGCTAGAATTAGGGGAACACAAGTATCTCCGAGGTTGTGAGTTTGGAGGAAACTAAGGACATAAAGAACAGTAAGACTAGGGAGGGACTTGGGTGTAAGGGCAGGAGTGAGAATATTGAAATGAGATGCTATTTGATGAAGAGTCTGCAGAATAGCAAGCATAAGGGTGATGTGGATATGGTATTTAGCACAACTTATGACATGGAAAGTAAAATAGTGGACGACCTCATAGTTGATCAGCAATATGTTCCATTGGTCTACTCTAGAGATAACAAAAGAAATGTTGAGAGTTCAGCAGTTCATAAACTGAGACTTCAGTGAAGTTATGTGATTTTCTTTCTCACATTATTCTGAATTGTGAGGTAGCATGTGGATGTCTCAATGATAGCACAGATATGTATTTGATAACTCATCTTGGGGCCAAGTATAATATAAAGTAGCCACTTTGAGCCAAAGACGTTATGGGGAAAGGTTTGGAGTCAATAGCAAGGGAATGAAGGTTGTGGTGAAGTGGAAGTTTTTAGTTGGAGAAACTTTCAGCCCAACCCGTACTACATGTTGATTAAGCATTCCCATTGTTTTAACAATAGTGTAGAATCAAGAGAGGAAATAGAGAGCGAGAGCTGGGAATCACTCAGGTATCTGTGAAAACATAATGCTGTAATTTTGGGAGATGTTTCTTGTCAGATGTGGGAGTGTAAAGAGAGTTTGAGGGTTACTGCGGGTTATATATGCCATAAATGCTGTTGGATGTGAATCTTATCAGATCGAGTGGATGGTTTGAAGAGACAGATAGAAGTGATGAGGAATTTGCAACGGTAACAGTATGTGATGGATGGCAATTATAGGAAGGGGGGAAAGTCTCAGATGCAATCACATAGATGAGTTAACTCTAGGAAGGATAAGAGAGGTAGGCAGCTAGTACAGGAGTCTTTTGTGGATATGGGCTGAAAATGTGTTGCTGGAAAAGCGCAGCCGGTCAGGCAGCATCCAAGGAACAGGAGAATCGACGTTTCAGGCATCAGCCCTTCTTCAGGAATATACCTATTTCAAACAGGTATGCTGTTTTGGAAAATGTAGGGGTGATGGATTCTCAGGGGAACGTAACATGAACAGCCACGTTTCTGGTATTGAAACTGGCTGTAATGCAATGAGGGGTACGTCGGCTTCCAAAAGATCAATTTTGTTAGGGGATTCTGTACTCCCAGGTACAAACAGATGTTTCTGTGGCCAGCAGAGAAAAAGCAGAATGGTGTGTTGTTTCCCTGGTGCCAGGATCAAGGATATCTCAGAGAGGGTGCAGAATGTTCTCACGGGGGAGTGGGGTCAGCAGGAGGTCATTGTCCACATTGGAACCAACGACATTGGAAGGGAAAAGGTTGAGACTCTGAAGGGAGATTACAGAGAGTTAGGCAGAAATATAAAAAGGAGGTCCTCAAGGGTAGTAATATCTGGATTACTCCCAGTGCGATGAGCTAGTGAGGGCAGGAATAGGAGGATAGAGCAGATGAATGCATGGCTGAGGAGCTGGTGTATTGGAGAAGGATACACATTTTTGGATGGTTGGAATCCCTTTTGGGGTAGAAGAGACCTGTACAAGAAGGACGGATTGGACCTAAATCGGAAGGGGACTAATATACTGGCAGGGAAATTTGCTAGAACTGCTTGGGAGGATTTAAACGAGTAAGGTGGGGGGATGGGACCCAGGGAGATAGTGAGGAAAGAGATTGATCTGAGATGGGTACAGCTGAGAACAGAAGTGAGTCAAACAGTCAGGACAGGCAGGGACAAGGTACGACTAATAAATTAAACTGCATTTATTTCAATGCAAGGGGCCTAACAGGGAAGGCAGATGAACTCAGGGCATGGTTAGGAATATGGGACTGGGATATCATAGTAATTATGGAAACATGGCTCAGGGATTGGCAGGACTGGCAGCTTAACGTTCCAGGATACAAATGCTACAGGAAGGATAGAAAGGGAGGCAAGAGAGGAGGTGGAGTGGCATTTTTGATAAGGGATAGCATTCCAGCTGTGCTGAGGGAGGATATTCCCGGAAATACAACCAGGAAAATTATTTGGGTGGAACTGAGAAATAAGAAAGGGATGATCACCTTATTAGGATTGTATTATAGACCCCCCTAATAGCCAGAGGGAAATTGAGAAACAAACTTGTCAGGTGATCTCAGCTATCTGTAAGAATAATAGGGTAATTATGGTGGGGGATTTTAACTTTCCAAACATCGACTGGGACTGCCATAGTGTTAAAGGTTTAGATGGAGAGGAATTTCTTAAGTGTGTACAAGACAATTTTCTGATTTAGTATGTGGATCTACCTACGAGAGAAGGTGCCAAATGTGACCTACTCTTGGGAAATATAGCAGGGCAGGTGACTGAGGTGTCAGTGGGGGAACACTTTGGGGCCAGCGACCATAATTCTATTCATTTTAAAATAGTGGTGGAAAAGGATAGACCAGATCTAAAAGTTGAAGTTCTAAATTGGAGAAAGGCCAATTAGGCAAGACCTTTCGAAAGCTGATGGGAGGCAGATGTTCGCAGGTAAAGGGACGGCTGGAAAATAGGAAGCCTTCAGAAATGAGAAAATGAGAATCCAGAGAAAGTATATTCCTGTCAGGGTGAAAGAGAAGGCTGGTAGGTATAGGAAATGCTGGATGACAAAAGAAATTGAGGGTTAGGTTAAGAAAAAGAAGGAAGCATATGTCAGGTATAGACAGGATAGACCGAGTGAATCCTTAGAAGAGTATAAAGAAAGTAAGAGTATACTTAAGAGGGAAATCAGGAGGGCAAAACTGGGACATGAGATAGCTTTGGCAAATAGAATTAAGGAGAATCCAAAGGGTTTTTACAAATATATTAAGGACAAAAGGATAACTAGGGAGAGAATAGGGAATAAGATCAGCAAGGCGGCCTTTGTATGGAGCCACAGAAAATGGGGGAGATACTAAATGAATATCTTGCATGAGTATTTACTGTGGAAAAGGATATGGAAGATACAGACTGTAGGGAAATAGATGGTGACATCTTGCAAAATGTCCAGATTACAGAGGTTTGGGAGAAGATTTGTAGCTCGGGTGCTCGTTGTTGTGGTTCTGTTTGCCGAGCTGGGAATTTGTCTTGCAAACGTTTCATCCCCTGTCTAGGTGACATCCTCAGTGCTTGGAAGCCTCCTGTGAAGCGCTTCTGTGCTGTTTCCTCCGGCATTTATAGTGGCCTGTCTCTGCCGCTTCCGGTTGTCAGTTCGAGCTGTCCGCTGTAGTGGCCGGTATATTGGGTCCAGGTCGATGTGTTTGTTGATAGAGTCTGTGGATGAGTGCCATGCCTCTAGGAATTCCTTGGCTGTTCTCTGTTTGGCTTGCCCTATAATGGCAGTGTTGTCCCAGTCGAATTCATGTTGCTTGTCGTCTGTGTGTCTGGCTACTAAGGATAGCTGGTCGTGTCGTTTCGTGGCTAGTTGGTGTTCGTGTATATGGATCGTTAACTGTCTTCCTGTTTGTCCGATGTAGTGTTTTGTGCAGTCCATGCATGGGATTTTGTACACTACATTAGTTTTGCTCATGTTGGGTATTGGGTCCTTTGTTCTGGTGAGTTGTTGTCTGAGCGTGGCTGTTGGTTTGTGTGCTGTTATGAGTCCTAGTGTTCGCAGTAGTCTGGCTGTCAGTTCAGAAATGCTGTTGTTGTATGGTAATGTGGCTAGTCCTTTGGGTTGCGGCATGTCCTCGTTCCGTTGTCTCTCCCTTAGGCATCTGTTGATGAAATTGCGAGGGTATCCGTTTTTGGCGAATACTTTGTATAGGTGTTCCTCTTCCTCTTTTTGTAGTTCTGGTGTGCTGCAGTGTGTTGTGGCCCTTTTGAATAGTGTCCTGATGCAACTTTGTTTGTGTGTGTTGGGGTGGTTGCTTTTATAGTTTAGGAGTTGGTCTGTGTGTGTGGCTTTCCTGTAAACCTTTGTGGTGAATTCTCCGTTCGGTGTTCTCTGTACCATCACGTCTAGGAATGGGAGTTGGTTGTCCTTTTCTTCCTCTCTAGTGAATCGGATTCCTGTGAGTGTGGCGTTGATGATCTGGTGTGTGTTCTCTATTTCTGTGTTTTTAATTATTACAAAGGTGTCATCCACGTATCTGACCCAGAGTTTGGGTTGAAGTTGTGGTAAAACTGTTTGTTCTAACCTTTGCATTACTGCTTCTGCTATGAGTCCAGAGATCGGTGAGCCCATGGGTGTTCCGTTGATTCGTTCGTATATTTGGTTATTGAATGTGAAGTGTGTTGTGAGGCACAAGTCCAGTAGTTTAAGTATGCCGTCTTATGCCACTATAAATGCCGGAGGAAACAGCGCAGAAGCGCTTCACAGGAGGCTCCCAAGCACTGAGGATGTCACCTAGACAGGGGACGAAATGTTTGCAAGACAAATTCCCAGCTCGGCGAACAGAACCACAACAGATTACAGAGGAGAAAGCGCTAGATGTCTTGAAACTGTTAGAAGTGGATAAGTCCCCAGGACCTGATCAGTACCCGAGAACTCTGTGGGAAGCTAGAGAAGTGATTGCTGGGCCTCTTGTTGAGATATTTGTATCATCGATAGTCACAGGTGAGGTACCGGAAGACTGGAGGTTGGCAAACATGTGCCACTGTTTAAGAAGGGTGGTAAGGACAAGCCAGGGAACTATAGACCAGTGAGCCTGACCTCAGTGGTGGGCAAGTTGTTGGAGGGAATCCTGAGGGACAGGATGTACATGTATTTGGAACTGCAAGGACTGATTCAGGGTAGTCAACATGGCTTTGTGTGTGGGAAAGCATGTCTCACAAACTTGATTGAGTTTTTTGAATAAGTAACAAAGAAGATTGATGAGGGCAGAGCAGTACATGTGATCTATATGTACTTCAGTAAGGCGTTCGACAAGGATACCCATGGCAGACTGATTAGCAAGGTTAGATCTCACGGAATACAGGGAGAACTAGCCATTTGTATACAGAATTGGCTCAAAGGTAGAAGACAGAGGGTGGTGGTGGAGGGTTGTTTTTCAGACTGGAGGCCTGTGACCAATGGAGTGCCACAAGGATCGAAATGTTTTGGATGAGAGCATTTTGCATCTGCATTTTGCAGATGACTCCAAAATTGGAGGTGTAGTGGACAGCGAAGAGGGTTCCCTCAGATTACAACAGGATCTGGACCAGATGGGCCAATGGGCTGAGAAGTGGCAGATGGAGTTTAATTCAGCTAAATGTGAGGTGCTGCATTTTGGGAAAGCAAATCTTAGAATGACTTATACACTTAATGGTAAGGTCCTGGGGAGTGTTGCTGAACAAAGAGACCTTGGAGTGCAAGTTCATAGTCCCAGGAAAGTGGAGTCATAGGTAGATAGGATAGTGAAGAAGGCCTTTGGTATGCTTTCCTTTATTGGTCAGAGTATTGAGTACAGGAGTTGGGAGGTCATGTTGTGGCTGTACAGGACATTGGTCAGGCCACTGTTGGAATATTGCGTGCAATTCTGGTCTCCTTCCTATCGGAAAGATGTTGTGAAACTTGAAACGGTTCAGAAAAGATTTACAAGGATGTTGCCAGGATTGGAGGATCTGAGCTACAGGGAGAGGCTGAACAGACTGGGGCTGTTTTCCCTGGAGCATTGGAGGCTGAGGGGTGACCTTATAGAGGTTTACAAAATTATGAGGGGCATAGATAGGATAAATTGACAAAGTCTTTTCCCTGGGGTTGGAGAGTCCAGAACTAGAGGGCATAGGTTTAGGGTGTGAGGGGAAAGATATAAAACAGACCAAAGGGGCAACCTTTTCACGCAGAGGGTGGGACGTGTATGGAATGAGCTGCCAGAGGAAGTGGTGGAGGCTGGTACAATTGCAACATTTAAGAGGCATTTGGATGGGTATATGAATAGGAAGGGTTTGGAGGGATATTGGCCGGGTGCTGGCAGGTGGGACTAGATTAGGTTGGGATATCTGGTCGGCATGGACGGGTTGGACCAAAGAGTCTGTTTCCATGCTGTACATCTCTATGACTCTGTGACTGTATGTCACTGAAGGATAGTATGTAGATAAGACTAGGAAGCAGCCAGGGACAAGTACTTGAGGGGCACCAGACGTAACTCAGCAAGAGCAGAAAGGGAAGCTATTGCAGTTGATTCTCTACCTACTGTTTTGTAGAGAAGAATGGAACTATACAGTGGGGTCCCCTTCAGCTGGATGGAGAGGTGTTGCAGGAGGATGGAAGCGTCAATCATATAAAAAGTTGCAGATGGATTGAGAATGACAAAGAGGTCATGTCCTCTCCCTGTCTGGGTCACAAAAGATTTCATTTACAAATTGGTAAGAGCTATCTGTGGCAATAATAAAAAGCTTAAAAATGTGTTGCTGGAAAAGCGCAGCAGGTCAGGCAGCATCAAAGGAGAAGGAGAATTGACGTTTTGGGCATAAGCCCTTCTTCAGGAATCTGAATTCCAGCACTTTTCCAGCAACATATTTTTAAGCTCTGATCCCCAGCATCTGCAGTCCTCACTTTCTCCTCCGCAATAATAAAAACCCAACTAGGGGGTTTAAAAATTGGCCTGAAGGAAGGAGAAACATGGAGTTTGGGAGTCAATATATATTCATTAACTTTGAGTGGAGGTGGAAGTTGGAGATGAGATGTGATTTGCATGGATTGTGAGGTTAAGTCTTTGTTATTTGTGAGGACTGATGACCACCAGTTTAAAGGAGAAGAGGACTCTATGTGAAGAAAAAAGCCATTAATGTTATCAGCTAACATGGGTGAAGTGTTGAAAGAACAGTTTATTGAGAATAGACTTAAAAGTGCTGGAGGTGTGTCTGATTGGACAGGGTGAGATTGGAGCAGCAAGGGTGTGAGCTCATGGTGAGAGTAGAAGGTGAGTTCAATGGATGTTTGTTCAGTTGGATTGCTGGAAGGGAGGGAAAGCCACAGAAATAACCCAGAAGAAAAACAATAAAACTGGCAAATAGCACATATGTTTCCAAGTTGTTCTTAAAAATGGAGCTCCAGTATGACCAGCATGCTCATTTCAAAATATTACTGGTCTTTCCATCTGTGAATTAATTAGATGGTCTTGGTCTTATTGACAAAAAAGTCCAAAAAGTCTTCTGATTCGTTTTGTTCTATAATTGCAGGTGAAGTTAGAAGAGACTAGTGACAGGGTTTAAGTAAATAGTTTGTGGCGAGAAAAAGTAGTCATAGGTTATTTTTTGCATTTCAGGGTGATCATGGAATAGTGAAGAGTTAACAGATGAGGGCAGGACTGGAGGATGTATTTGTGTGACCCAGCCAGATTTGGCAGGGAATTTTTAAACCATTTATACACCAGATCTGATACATTCTATATGCCTCAGAATTAAGGAAATGGTGGGAACCTAGAGAAGTGATTACTGGGCCCATTGCTGAGATATTTGTATCATCGATAGTCATGGGTGAGGTGTCAGAAGACTGGAGGTTGGCTAACGTGGTTCCACTGTTTAAGAAAGGTGGCAAGGAAAAGTCATGGAACTGTGGACCAGTGAGCTTGACGTCAGTGGAGGGGATTCTGAGGGACAGGATTTACATATGTTTGGAAAGGGAAGGACTGATTAGGCTTAGTCAACATGGTTTTTCTGCATTGGAAATCATATCTCACCAACTTGATTTAGATTTTTGAAGAAGTGATGAAGAGGATTGATGAAGGCAGAGCACTGGGCATTTTCTAGCCCAGTAAGGCTGTCAACAAGGTTCCACTTTTAGACTGGTTAACAAGGTTAGATCACTTGGATTACGGGGAGAGCTAGCCATTTGGATGCAAAGTTGGCTGGAAGGTAGGAGACAGAGGGTGGTGATGGAGGATTGCTTTTTCGATTGGAGGCCAGCAGTGTTCTAGTGTGCTGGATCCACTGCTTTTTTTCATTTATATAAATGATTTGGATGTGAATATAGGAGGTATAGTTAGTAAATTTGTAGATGACCTCAAAATTGGTGGTGGGTATGGGCAGCGAAGAAGGTTCCCTCAGAATATAAAGGGATCTTGATCATATGGGTTGATGAGCTGAAGAGTGGCAGGTGGAGTTAAATTTGCATGAATGTGAGGTACTCTATTTTGTTAGGGCATATCAGGGAAGGACTTAGGCCTGTAATGATAAGGTCCGAGGGAGTGTTGCTGAACAAAGAGAACTTGGAGTGTAGGTTTATAGTTCCCTGAAAGTGGAGTCACAGGTAGACAGGATAGTGAAGAAATTGTTTGATACACTTGCCTTTATTGGCCAGTACATTGAGTATAGGAATTGGGAGGTCATGTTGGGGCTATACAGGATATTGGTTAGGCCCCTTTGGAATACTGCGTTCGATTCTGATCTCCTTGCTACAGGAATGATGTGAAACTTGAAAGGGTTCAGCAAAGATTTACAAGGATGCTGCCAAGGTTGAAGAGTTTGAAGTACTGTAGGAAAAGGTTGAATAGTTTGGGGCAATTTTTTCTGGAGCTTTGGAGCCCTGTGGGGTGACCTTATAGAGGTTTATAAAACCATGAGGTTTTATAAACCATGAGCATGGATAGAGTAAATAGACAATGTCTTTTCCCCAGGGTGGGGAGTCCAAAACTAGAGGGCATAGGTTAAGGTGAAAGGGGAAACATTTAAAAGGGACCTAAGGAGCAACGTTTTCACGCAGTGGTGGTTTGTATATGGAACGAACTTGCAGAGGAGGTGGGAGAGGCTGGTATGATTATAACATTTAAAAGGTATCTGGATGGATACATGAATAGGAAGGGTTTAGAGGGATATGGTCCAAATGTCAGCGCAAGTGGGACTTGATTAATTTTGGATGTTTGATCCACATGGAAGAGTTAAAGTGAAGGATCTGTTTCCATGCTGTACAACTATATGATTCTTTGACTCTGAGAAGTGAGCTGTAAAATGATAAGCCACAAAGGTAATAGAGAGTCCTGGCTTTCTTGGGATTAGGGCATCAAAGTGCAGATGATGGTGTTGTTGAGTAAACCAGAATCTGTGGATATGTTAAGACAAGCAGAGGTAAACAAATTTAAATCTTGAAATGCAGTTCAAGGTGAATTGGGGCCTGACACATGGTAATGAAGGCATCTGTTACAGTACTTAAAATATAAAATAGTTGTGGAGCATTGAAACTGTCATTACTTACTTGTAGATGGAGGTAATAATTTCCAGTTTCAGGTCTGTTAGACATCTCAGTTGTTAATTGCTTTTTAATTGAATATCACATTTGCCCCTTCTCCCTATCATGTACCATACATAAGATGGACTGCGTTCATACATCTGCAGCTGATGTTCTTCACTCATCTTGGTTTGTACTTTGTATTTTGTGTTGTATTCACCTTAATTATTGAAAGATTTTCTGAATCAACATGGATAGTTTTCCTTCAGAGTGCTGACACTAGACAATGAAATAAAATTACACAATAATTTGGATTTACAGTTATCCTTGACCTGGTTGTTCTCTTACAGGATCTGAACTTCTTGGGAAATCCATTCGGGTTGCGTTTGCGACAGTGGGTGCTTTTATTCCTTATGCAATCGGCTATATGGCCCTTCCTTTGGTTGCATACTTCATAAGAAGCTGGTCAACGTTGCTTTTCCTCCTGTCTCTCTCTGGCGTGCTGTACATTCCTTTGTGGTGGTAAGTAGGAATTCGAAACTTAACCTATATCATCAGTAAGTAAGAACTTTTATTCCCATTGCTTTTTGTCATTGATTCCTATCAAGAAGAAAATTTAGAGAGTACTTCTTGGATGAAGATTAGGATAGGGACAGTGAATTAAAGAGATGCAGTGATGGCTCCTTGACTGGAATGTGAGGAAGGGTCACCAGATCTGAACCATTAATTTTGATTTCTCTTCACAGACTCTGCCAAACCTGCTGAGCTTTTCCAGCAACCTCTGTTTTCATTTTTGATTTACATCATCCACAGTTCTTTCCATGTTTATGTGAAACTAAGTGTTCAGCGGAACCATCTTCACCTTCACTGCACACAAAGTAATTGGATTGAAGTGAGTGTACTTCAACGCAAGGAGCATCCGAAATAAAGTGGGTGAACTGGCAGCGTGGGTTGGTACCTGGGACTTCGATGTTGTGGCCATTACGGAGACATGGATAGATCAGGGACAGGAATGGTTGTTGCAGGTTCCGGGAGTCAGATGTTTCAGTAAGAACAGAAAAGATGGTAAAAGAGGGGGAGGTGTGGCATTGTTGATCAGGGACAATATTACAGTTGTAGAAAGGATGTTTGGGGACTCATTAACTGAGGTAGTATAGGCTGAAGTTAGAAACAGGAAAGGTGAAATCACCATGCTGGGGGTTTTCTATAGGCCTCTGAATAGTCCCAGAGATGTAGAGGAAAGGATAGCAAAGATGATTCTCGATAGGAGTGAGAGAGACAGGGTAGTTGTCATGGGGGACTTCAACTATCCAAATATTGACTGGTATCACTACAGTACAAGTACTATAGATGGGTCAGTTTTTGTCCAATGTGTGCGGGAGGGCTTTCTGACACAGTATGTGGACAGGCCAACAAGGGGCGAAGCCACTTTAGATTTAGTACTGGGTAACGAGCCTGGCCAGGTGTTAGATTTGGAAGTAGGTGAGCACTTTGGAGACAGCGATCACAATTCTGTCAGGTTTACTTTAGTGATGGAAAGGGATAGGTGTACTCCACCGAGCCAGAGTTACAGCTGGGGGAAGGGAAATTACAATGCAATAAGGAAAGATTTAGGAAGTGTAGAATGGGGAAGGAAACTGCAGGGGATGAGCACATTAAAAATGTGGAGCTTATTCAAGGAAAAGCTCCTGTGTGTCCGAGATAAGTATGTACCTGTCAGGCAGGGAGGAAGATATAGAACGCATGAGCCGTGGTTTACTAAGGAAGTGGAATCCCTGGTCAAGAAGAAGAAGAAGGCTTATGTTAGAACAAAATGTGAAAACTCAGCTAGGGTGCTTGAGGGTTACAAGGAAGTCAGGAAAGACCTTAAAAAGAGAGCTCAGAATAGCCAGGAGGAGACATGAGAAGTTGTTGGCAGATAGGATCAGGATTAACCCTAAGGTTTTCCATAGGTATGTCAGGAATAAAAGAATGATGAGAGTTAAATTAGGGCCAATCGAGGATAATAGTGGGAAGTTGTGTGTGGAGTCAGAGGAGATAGGGGAAGCACTAAATAAATATTTTTCGACAGTGTTCACTATAGAAAATGAAAATGTTGGCGAGGAAGATACAGAGTTACTTGCGTTTAGACTAGAAGAGATTGAGGTTCACAAGAAAGAGGTATTAGAAGTACTGCAGAGTGTGAAAATAGATAAGTCCCCTGGGCCAGATGGGATCTATCCTAGGATCCTCTGGGAAGCAAGGGAAGAGATTGCCGAGCCTTTGGCATTGATCTTCAAATCATCATTGTCTACAGGAATAGTGCCTGAGGACTGGAGGATAGCAAATGTGGTTCCCTTGTTCAAAAAGGGTAGTAGAGACAACCCTAGTAATTACAGACCAGTGAGTCTCACTTCAGTTGTTTGTAAAGTGTTGGAAAAGGTTATAAGAGATAGGATTTATAACCATCTAGAAAAGAATAATCTGATCAGGGACAGTCAGCATGGTTTTGTGAAGGGTAGGTCGTGCCTAACGAATCTTATTAACTTTTTTGACAAGTAACCAAACAGGTAGATGAGAGTAAACCGGTTTACTGTGGTGTATATGGATTTCAGCAAGGCGTTCGATAAGGTTCCCCACAGTAGGGTATTATACAAAATGCGGAGGAATGGGATTGTGGGAGACATAGCAGTTTGGATCAGTAACTGGCTTGCTGAAAGAAAACAGAGGGTTGTAGTTGATGGAGCATGTTCATCTTGGTGTTCAGTTACTAGCGTCGTACCGCAAGGGTCAGTGTTGGGTCCATTGCTGTTCGTCATTTTTATAAATGACCTGGATGAGGGCTTAGAAGGGTTAGTAAATTTGCGGACGACACTAAGGTTGGTGGAGTTCTGGATAGTGACGAAGGGTGGAGTAGGTTGCAGAGAGTCATAGATAGGATGCAGAGCTGGGCTGAGAGGTGGCAAATGGAGTTTAATGTGGGCAAGTGTGAGGTGATACACTTTGGACAGAGTAATCGGAATGCAAAGTACTGGGCTAATGGTAAGATTCTTGAGAGTGCAGATGAGCAGAGAGATCTCAGTGTCCATGTACACAGATCCCTGAAAGTTGCCACGTAGATTTACAGGGTTGTTAAGAAGGCATACAGTGTCTTGGCCTTTCTTAAGAGAGGGATTGAGTTCCGGAACCAGGAGGTTATGCTGCAGCTGTACAAAGCTCTGGTACGGCCACACTTGGAGTATTGTGTACAGTTCTGGTCACTGCATTGTAAGAATGATGTGGAAGCTTTGGAAAGGGTGCAGAGGACATTTACTAGGATGTTGCCTGGTATTGAAGGAATGTCTTACGAGAAAAGGCTGAGGGCCTTGAGGCTGTTCTCGTTAGAGAGAAGAAGGTTGAGAGGTGACTTAATAGAGACATATAAGATAATCAGAGGGTTAGATAGGGTGGACAGGGAGAGCCTTTTTCCAAGTATGGGGACGGCAAACAGGAGGGGGCACAACTTTAAAGTGAGAGGAGGTAGGTATAAGACAGATGTGAAAGGTAGTTTCTTTACTCAGAGAGTAGTAAGTGTATGGAATGCTTTGCCTACAACGATAGTAGATTCGCCAAGTTTAAGTGCATTTAAGTCGTCATTGGACAGGCATATGGACATACATGGAATAGTGTAGGTGGGATGGGTTTCAGATTAGTATGACAGAGCGGCGCAACATCGAGGGCCGAAGGGCCTGTACTGCGCTGTACTGTTCTATGTTCTATGACATCCATCACTAGGCCATTACAACACTCATCCAACTTTATCTGATTGAAAACAGTGCATTTAAAATCAAGTAGGTTCTACAGTGAGGATTTGGAGATGCCGGTTTGGACTGGGGTGTACAAAGTTAAAAATCACACAACCTCAGGTTACAGACCAACTACACCACGTGCATGCACACGAAGAACAAAAAACTGGAGAAACTTGGCATTTTTATCAGTAGTAGCAAAACCCAACATGGCACCACAGTGGATCATGTTATCACTGAGGGGAAGTCAATTGTCAACTTATCGGACCACACCCTTCAACTGGAAGAGATTGAAGTCCTGAGCAGGTCTCAATTTCTGCCCCACTACCAAAATGGATCCCATGGTTCTTGCAGCAGACATGGAGGAATTCATCAAATGAGTGAGACTCCGGGAACTAGATTAGATTACTTACAGTGCGGAAACAGGCCCTTCGGCCCAACAAGTCCACACCGACCTGCTGAAGCGCAACCCACCCCCTAAATTTACCCCTTCACCTAATACTATGGGCAATTTGCACGGCCAATTCACCTGACCTGTACAGTTTTGGACTGTGGGAGGAAACCAGAGCACCAAGAGGAAACCACGCAGACACGGGGAGAATGTGCAAACTCCACACAGAGTCTCTCTTGAGGCGGGAATTGAACCTGGGTCTCTGGCGCTGAAAGGCAGCAGTGCTAACCACTGTGCCACCGTGCCGCCCACTCATTCTTTCAGGATGATTCCAGTGATCCCAATGAGCCCACTGACAAACCAGAACAGTCACCGTAGGGATCCATAGAGGAGCGACCAAAGAAAGAGTCAACTTGGACCCCACTGAAGGGCCACTGCCCTGGCTTGACATGTATGCTCAAACCCTCAGGAAGTATGTCAATGCCAGATTCATCAGCCACATTCACAAGATAGAGCAAAACATCACCCGATCACAAAACAATGCCATCCATACTCTCAAAACCAATCACAGCATTGTTATCAAACCAGCAGATAAAGGAGGAGCCATCATCATTCAGAGTAGAACAGATTACTGCAAGGAAGTGTACTGACAACTGAACAACCAGGAGCACTACAGGCAACTACTTGCAAATCTGATCAAAGAACACACCCGTGAACTAACCACGTTGATCAAGACTTTAGATGCAGTCCTTCAGAGTTCCCCATGCGTCCTCATCCCATGTAGTTCTTGCATAGGCGACTTCTACTGCCTTCTGAAGATACACAAAGTCAATACACCAGGATGTCCCATCGTGTCAGACAATGGAACCCTGTGTGACAACGTCTCTGGCTATGTCAAAAACATCTTGAAACCCATTGTGCAGAGGATCCCCAGCTTCTATTGCGACACTATGGATTTCTTACAGAAACTCAGCACCCACAGACCAGTGGAACCGGGAACATTCCTCGTCACAATGGACATTACCACACTCTACACCAGCATCCTCCACAATGATGGCATCGTGGCAACAGCCTCAGTACTCAACACCAACAACTGCCAATCTCCAAATACCGTCCTACAACTCATTCGCTTTCTCCTCAATCACAACGTCTTCACCTTTGACAACCAGTTCTTCATCCAGGCACATGGAACAGCCACGGGGACCAAATTTGCACCCCAATGTGCCAACATTTTCTGCACAAGTTTGAAAAAGACTTCTTCTCTATGCAGGACCTCCAACCAACACTATACACCAGGTACATTGACGACATTTTCTTCCTCTGGACCCATGGCAAGGAGTCACTGATAAAACTACACAGTGATATCAACAAATTTCATCCCATGGTCAAACTCACCATGGACTACTCTCTATTATCTGTCTCATTCTTGGACACAGATCTCCATCAAGGATGGTCACCTCAACACCTCACTCTACCACACACCCACGGATAACCTCACAATTCTACACTTCTCCAGGTTCCACCCAAAACATAGTAAAACACCCATCTGCTATGGACAAGCCCGACACATACCCAGGATCTGTTCAGATGAGGAGGAACATGACGGGCACTTGGAAGTACTCAGGGTTGCCCTCACAAGAATGAGATACGATGCTCAACTCATCAACCACAGCAAGGAACTGCAATGACCTCCTCAGGAGATAGACACAAGCTGCAACCAACAGGATACCCTTCGTTGTCCAGTACTTCCCAGGAGCCGAAAAACTACGCCATGTTCTTCGCAGCCTGCAACACATTATCGATGAGGAAGAGCACCTTGCCAAGACCTTCCCCACACCTCCACTGCTCACCTTTAAACAACCACCAAACCTCAAACAGATCATTGTTCGTAGCACACTGCCCAGCTTTCAGGACAACTTCATACAACCCTGTCACGGTAGGCGCTGCAAGACGAGTCAGAGTGTGGACGTGGACACCACCATTACATGTGGGGACACCTCCCACCGTGTGTGTAGCAGGTACTCGTGCGACACAGCCAATGTTGTCTGTCTCATACGCTGCAGGCAAGGATGCCCGGAGGCATGGTACATTGGGGAAACTGAGCAGAGGCTACGGCAACGGATAAATGGGCACCACACAACAATCGACAAACAGGAGTGTTCCCTCCCACTTCAGCGGAGAACACTTGAGCGGTCCAGGACATTCGACCTCGGACCTTCAGGTGACCATCCTCCAAGGTGGACTTCGGGACAGGCAGCAGCGAAAAGTGGCCGAGCAGCGGCTGATAGCTAAGTTTGGTACCCATAGGGAGGGCGTCAACCGGGAACTTGGGTTCATGTCACATTATGGGTGACCCCATTGCACTGTACGCACACACACTCCTAAACACATGCACTCGTATATACACACACACACGCGCGCGCGCACTTGTACACACACACACACAGGCACACGCGCGCGCACACACACACACACACGCAATCCTACAGACACACACAATCACATATGTGCCCTCTCACAGATGTAGATCCCTTTACACACACACACGCACACACACACATGCACTCTCACTACACCCACACCCACACCCCTCCCCATACACACACAACCACATGCACACATACACATCTAAGTTTGTGGGGTGAATTTGTACTTGCAGAGTTACAATGTACTTTGCTCAAAAACTGCATGAATCCATGTAAGATTCTGTTAATTCATTTTTTAGATTAGAATCAGTCTAAAACATTATGGCACAGACAGCAGCACATAGAGGTGCTATACCCAATACATTATCTGGGCTGACACCAATTGTTAAAGTTCACTTGAAAATGTAACTTTAAAAAAAAAGTTTTGCAATTTACATATGAAAGGAGTGAAACTATCATGGTCATTCTAACAGATGAGAGACTTAACAACAATCAAGGTATTTTTCAATGTATAATTTCAGTTACATCACACTGTAAATTTTTTGCGATAAATTCTGACTTACAATCATGTACTCCACAACCACCTGATGAAGGAGCAGCACTCCGAAAGCTAGTGCTTCCAATTAAACCTGTTGGATTACCATGAGGAGGTGGTTTTTCATTGAGATTACTGCCCAGTTAGAAACCAATTCCAACAACATGATTCTGAGATAAAGTCCATCAAAACAGGCTCAAGGTTTGATAATCAAACTTTAACACTTCAACAAAGAATCTTTTTTGAATCCTAAGTGACAGAAAGTGTAAATACATTTATTGGAAAGTTAGAATTTAAAACAAGAGGGATGCAGCAAGCTTGTTTTACTCAGCCAGAATTGACACCTGGGCACTTGCACTCCATTCTGCCATTCAACAATTACAGCTGATCTTCTACAATCCACTCCACTTTTCTGCAGTAGTACCATATCAACTGATATCCTTAATATCAAAAAAACTGTCAATCTTATTTTCAATGACTGTGTTTCCAAAGCCATCTGAGGTAGAGCTTTTGAATTGTTCAAAATGCTTAGAGTGAAGAAATTTCACCTGATCCACTGTCCTGGAAAGGTCACTCCTTATTCTTATACTGTGACCCCTAGTTCTTGACTTCCCAGCCAAAGAAAGCGTCTACCTTTTTAATTGCTTTAATTTTTATATGTCTCAGTGGGATCGCTCATTATTCTTCCAAACTCTGTGGAATCTATCTCCTTATGAGGCAATCTCCTCATCCCAAAAAGGGGTCTAATGGGTCTTCTCTGCACATCCCCTCAGACAAGTATCTTCCTTACAACATGGAGACCAACTCTGTAAGTTGTGACATCAAGTCGTTATATACATTTATAGTAAATATATAGAGGAAAGTAGGGACTGCAGATGCTGGAGATCAGAGTCGCAAGTGTTGTGCTGGAAAAGCACAGCAGGTCAGGCAGCATCCGAAGAGCAGGAGAATCGATATTTCAGGTATAAACCCTTCATCAGGAATTCTATACTCTTGATATTAAATATATACTTTGGTATATCAATGTAACAGACTCTTACGGAATCATACCAGAAAACTAGTCACCATCTTGTGAGAAAACAAGAAATTACTTACTGTTTGATACTTCTCGGACGCAGAATGATTGTTCTTGTCCAAAACCACTTTCTGTCATTACATCCAAGATGTTGGACTTTACTCACAAAGTTCTTTGCTTTCCTCCAGGTTTTCTTTCCTTCCAAAGCTTAGAATCATAGAATTCCTACAGTGTGGATATAGGCCATTCAGCCCAAAATCCCACTCTATCTATGTAATCCGGCATTTCCTATGGCCAATCCATCTAACCTACACATCTTTGGACTATGGAGGGAAACTGGAGCATCTGGAGGAAACCCATGCAGAATGTGTAAACTCCACACATTTGCCTGAGGCTGGGATTAAACCCAGGCTCCTGGCATTGTGAGTCCTGTGCCATTGTCTCTTATAAGTTGATAATGATTCTTAAGGAGTACTTTAATATTAGTAGTAGCTAGTCAAATCATTTGTATGACATTCATATTCTTTATTTAAAACAAAATGCTTTTAATTCCAGGTTTATTCCTGAATCTCCACGCTGGTTGCTGATAAACAGCAGGATAAAGGAAGCTGAAGGACTACTCCGACGTGCTGCCAAGAAAAATGGTATCACTCCTCCAGATGTTCTCTTCAGCGATCTTGAGGTATTGATATATAGTATAATATTTATTTACTGTTTGTTAATTCAGCTATTTAATATCTGTCTGCTCTTTATTATCAATTTTTTTCACATTACTCCTTCTGTTTTTAAAGTCAGAGTCCGCGTAGTGAGTGCTATCAGTTTATTTGACCATCAAGAATATCACAACAAGGCCTAATTCAATCTTTACCAAAAGTAAAGGTTCACTTTCCAACAGGATTCATCATGTGGTAATGAGACATGAGCATCCTTAGGTTCTGAAGACAACAGTAGTACAATAAAATGTTCAAATTAGAGACCAAATATGGTTTATATGGCTTGTTACCATTTTCTTTATTGTTTCTCGTGAAGGCCAGTCATCCTGTCTGAACTGCAATTTGATCACAGCCATGGGATTGAACTGTATACATATACAGTGGATAAAATTGTTGGCCCAGTGGAGAACATTTGTCTTCAGTTAAAAGGATTTAGGTCACTTGTGCATCTTTCCATCAAGATTAGATTACTTACAGTGTGGAAACAGGCCCTTCGGCCCAACAAGTCCACACCAACCCGCCAAAGCGCAACACACCCATACCCCTACATTTACCCCTTAGCTAACACTATGGGCAATTTAGCATGGCCAATTCACCTGACTTGCACATTTTTGGTCTGTGGGAGGAAACTGGAGCACCCGGAGGAAACCCACGCAGACATGGTGAGAATGTGCAAACTCCACACAGTCAGTCGCCTGAGGCGGGAATTGAACCCAGGTCTCTGGCGCTGTGAGGCAGCAGTGCTAACCACCGTGCCACCGTGCCGCCCACAATAAAGACATGCATTACATTACAGTACGCCAAATAAGTATTTGATTGTTTATATATGCTCCCAGATAAATTCTCACTACTTTCTTGAGTCTGTTTATCTATCTACATTATATTGATGAAGTATACGCCATCCAACTAATAGAAACAAGTTTTATTGTATGCGGTAGTGAAAAAATAGAAATGTCTGTCAGTCTGGTGAACTTCAATAAACCACAAGTGGCACAGTTTGGATTCTGCACGATGTTATATATAATCTAAATTAACCTAATATTAAATCATTTCCAGTCAAATATTAGGCAGAACAACTTCTAACAATGAAATTACTTTTTATAGTGAATCCTCCATATCCTGGGGCTCCATGAATAGAAACTTTGATTAGTTGTATAAATATTGTGGCTGAAAGAGCATGTCAGAGGCTGAGATTTCTGTGGTGGGCAACTCATCACCTGACATTCCAAAACCTGTCTACCATGGCATAAATAATAAGTTGTGATGGAGTTACCTTAATGAGTACAGTTCCAACAATACTATGAAACTTGATACTATTGAGGACAAAGAAATGTACTTGACTAACCTTCCCACCCACTAATTAAAAATTCATTCCTTCAGCCATTAGGACACAGTAGCAGCATTATGAACCACCTAAAGATGCACAGCATTAACTTGCCAAGACTTCTTGAACCAGAGGTTAAAAACTGATGACCTCAGGCCAAACACATGAAAATGTATGAAGCCACTCATTTGGAGCATGGTCCAACCCTGCTAGTTGCCACTCTATCAATCAACTCTTGATCATCAGCTAATTGCTAGAAAGGGTTTTCAACAGTACTACCAAGTAGTACTTGCTAAGGAATAACTTGCTGTCAAGGCCACCAGACTCTTGAATTTATTGCAGCCTTGGTCCAAACATAGACATAAAAGCTGAAATCCAGAGGTGGGATAAAAATGACTGCCTTTTGAATTCTGAGTTTGATATCAGTGGGAATGAGAGGGGAAAATTTCTCCAATTTGAATCAAATCTAGCACAGAGGGAGAGGTTGTATTTGTTGGAGGTCAATCATCTCAGTCCAAGGCATCATAACAGGAGCTCTGATGAAGAGTCATCTGAACTCAAAATGTTAGCTTGCTGTCTTTCCAAGAATGCTGCCTGACTCACTATCCTGAAGAAGGGTTACTCCTGAAACGTCGACTTCTCCACCTCCTGATGTTGCCTGACTTGCTGTGTTCTTCCAGCCTCCTGCCTGTCTACTTTGGATTCCAGCATCTGCAGTTTTTTTGTCTCTAACCGCGGAGATTTCCAGCATTTTTTGTTTTCAGTGCACATTCCAGTATCTGCAGCAATTTTCTCCTGCATCATAACAGGAGTTCCTCCGTTTAGATGTTTTCTGATTAACATGTTCAGCCATGTTATTACACACCTCTAGAGCAGGTGGGAATTGAACCCAGGCCCCCTGGCTCAGAGGCAGGAATGCTGCCATGACACCAGAAGAGCCAATATGATTTCTTCACAATAATGTCCTTGCCCCAACCATCTTCATTCAGTTCCTTCATCAGTGAACTACCCTCCATCATTAGAAGTAGGGGTGATCACTGATGTTTGTACAATGATTAGCTCCATTTGCTACTCCTCAGATATTGAAGCAAACCATGTCCATATGTAGCAAGGCCTAGACAACGTCAAGCTTGGGCTGATAAATGGCAAGTATTATTTATGCCACATATTATTTGTGCCTCACAAGTGCAAGATATAACTGTTTCCAAATGGACAGAATCTAACCACTGTTCCTTGATGTTCAATGGCTTTACCCTTGCTCAATTATGAGAGTTACTTTGACCTGAAACTGAACTGAACCAACCATATAAATACAGTTGCTATAAGAGCAGGTCAGTGACTAAGAATTCTGTGGCAGTCAATACACGTCCTTACGCCACAATATCTTGCCATCTTCCCTTTCAGTAAAAATATTGTCATTCCCTTTCTAACAGTACTGTGAGTGTCCCTAAATGCTAAGGACTCTCGTAAATCATGAAGGCAGCTCACCACCATCTCATCCAGGACAATAAAGGATGGAAGATCCCATGAATGTTTTTTAAATTGCCAGTTCTGGAGAGGAGCTATATTGGAATCAAAACATTAACTTTGTTTCATTCACCATTGCTTCTACCAGACCTGTTTGAGTTTCTCCAGCATTTTTCATCTTTATGTTATATTTTGCAAATTACTGGTCCTTGAATGTCACGAGGTCAAAATCCTAGAATACTCAGCTCCTTTTTCTCTCCACCAATAGGACAATTTTGTTCAAAGTCTGCCATAGGATACGGCTGTCACAGATTAGGTCAACATTTCTTGCCCAACCCATACTGCCCTTGGTGTAGTGTACCTATAGCAAATAGTTGGCAACAGGTCAAGAAGGTATTTCACTGTCACCTTCTCACGGGGAAGTAGGAATGCTAGACTTGCTATAATACCCTTTTCCCAAGAACAAATCAAATCAACATGAAATATTATAATGTCGCATGCTGTTGAGCTACAGATCCATTCATTACTCTTTTGTCTCTTCAATAATTTTGGACCAACACCTTAGATGATCATATCACAGTATTTTCTGAAGATGCATACAGTTTCCAAAGTGAACCTGTTTTTGTACCTAAATGAAGATCAAACACATACAACATGGTTCTGTATGGGGGTTTTATTCTGTTCATACCTAGTCCCACTTCTCTTATCTTCAGATGGTGCATGATCAGGGGTGGAGGAGAGAACGAAGCTGCAAATGTCAGAGTATATACTGAACTGTTTTCAAATGACCTTTCTGGATCAGTTATCCCCAGTGTGAATGAATCGAAATAAATATCACAATGGATACTTTCTAGTAATGAGCAATGATACTAAATCCTTTGTTTTCTTTCCAGCTCGAAGACATGAAGGCTAAAAGTAAACAAACTCATTCAATTATTCACTTGTTTAAAACTCGTAATATCCGAGCCATCACTCTCATAAACTTGCTAATTTGGTGAGTATTTGATCAGGAGGGTGTCTATGATGTTTGCTGTATTGAAGAATGATCCTGTGAGTCGCACTCTGCTGCTCTTTTCACATATCACCTGCAATTGTTTCTCCTTTGGATTATTGTTCAATTCCATTTTGAAGGCTAGACTCAGATCTGTGTGCACCAATCCATCGTTCATTGTATTCCAAATTCTAACCACTCATTGTAAAGTTTTTTCCCTCCTCTGGCTTTGGGTTTGTTTGCTAATCTTATTTCTGCCTTCTGGTAATCAATGTCTAGAGTTTGATTTTGTCCTGTACTTTGGGTTTGTGGGTGGAGGGAATGGGTCTTAATGCATGTTCAGCATACTAGCCCTGGCTTTTGTATTCTGTGCTCAAAACATTGATTTGCCTTTGTTTTACGACTTGGAGGTCGTGATTCACAAACAAGCTATGCAGCCATGGAGGGGATTAGTGTTCAAATTTAGTGACTTTGTGATGTTTTCTTATTTGAATGATTGTAGTGTTTTGCCGAGCATGACCTGTGCTGCAAACGTTCAACAGAGGATCGAGTCATTCCAGTTAACCTGCAATTTTTATAGGTAACCTGCCTAATTTAAAAAGGAGTTGCACTGAATGTACAGAAGCTGCTGTGGACTGTAATGTGCAATGTAAAGGGCTGTAAGGAGAAGGACACTGAATGGAGCAGCAGGCAAGATGAGGGCGCCCAGGTTCTCATATGTGGAGATGGAAGCCTTAGTTCAGGAGGTCAACAAGAAGAGAGTTGGTTTTTCCATTAGGGTCGTAAAGAGGTCCTGAAGAACCACCCTCTGAAGAAAATTGGGAGCTGGGGACCATAGAGGTCATGTGTTGCCGTGACACCCTGGCAACAGTGCTGCAAAAACGTTTGATGACTTTAGGCGAATGGTCAAGATCAGAGAAGTCCTTCTCCAAGGACATCACTCCACTAAGTCTCTGAAACTTGTTAATGCACCTCACCAGCATCACTCATCCATCAGCAACCCCTGAAAGTTGAGCTCAAGCTGTATATTCAGATACTGCTCCTCATATGCATACATTTTCTATTAGGATCAACCCCATATCCAATTCCCTCTGCTTGTGCATTTCTCTAGCTGTTCTGTGAAGGCAGGAACATTGAAAGTGTTCTCATAATACAGGCAAAAGGCCAAGGCACAATAGGCATGTTTGCATCATCAGAGCTTATTGGAGGACACTCATGTCATGGAAGTCATTTCATCCAATGCTGCTGACGGTATGTTTCTGCCTTATGTTCCTTCTAAAACCCCAATTTACCTACATACTTCTAACAAAATGAAGTCAATCTTTGGATCCAATGACCCTAGACTCCCTGCACTCAACCCAATCCTTTCCTTCTGATTTTCTGGTTTCAGATATCCAAGAATCATTCCCTGGACAGCCACCACCACAATGAAGAAGAGTGAGAGCTATGAAGCCATTTGAGAAAGAAACCATGTCACATGTTCTGACACTTGCAGCCAGCAGCTCTGATGTCGGTACAGTACATAGCTTGGAGGGTAATGCCGGCTTGAGATTTGGTGTTCAGGAAAGGAAATCGAGAGCAGGAAACTAGAGATAGGTCAGTTAGCCTAATGTGTGCCATTGGGCCTCAGATAGGTAGGAAAGGAGGCTGTAAGGAGGACAAATGGTCTGAAAATGGATACAATTGTGTATAATTTGGGGTAGTGTGAGGTTCACTTTTTCATGGAACAAATATGAAAGCAAAATATTATTAATATGAGGGAAGACTACTGTATAATGTGGTACTGAAGGATCTAAATGTTATCACAACTGAATCGGGGAGTGCACTGTTTCTATAATCCAACTGCTCTATGGGTCACAATGTACAGTATAAATAATTTTTCCAGTTATCGTGATAACCAATTAATTTATGTTATCCATATCAATTAGATTCACAGATTCGTAGAGACGTACAGCAGGGAAACAGACCCTTCGGTCAAACTGTCCATGCCAACCAGATATCCCAAGCCAATCTAGTCCCACCTGCCTATATCCCTCCAAACCCTTTCTATTCATATACCATCCAAATGCCCCTTAAATGTTGCAATTGTATCAACCTCCACCACATCCTCTGGCAGCTCATACCACCCTCTGTGTGAAAAAGTTGCCCTGTAGGTCGCTTTTAACTCTTTCCTCTCCCACCCTAAACCTATACCCTCTCATTCTGGACTCCCTGACCCCAGGGAAAAGACTTTGCCTATTTACCCTATTCATGCCCCTCATAATTTTGTAAATCTCTATAAGGTCACCCCTCAGCCTCCAATGCTCCAGGGAAAACAGCCCCAGCTTGTTCAGCCTCTCCCTAGAGCTCAAATCCTCCAACCCTGGCAACATCCTTGTAAATCTTTTCTGAATCTTTTCAAGTATCACAACTTCTTTCTGATCAGAAGGAGACCCGAATTGCACGTAATGTTCCAACAGTGGTCTAACCAATGTCCTGTGCAGTCGCAACATGACCTCCCAACTCCTGTACTCAATGCTCTGAGCAATAAAGGAAAGCATAACAAACGCCTTCTTCATTATCCTATCTACCTGCAACCCCACTTTCAAGGAGCTATCAACCTGCACTCCAAGGTCTCTTTGTTCAGTAACACTCCCGAGGACCTTACCATTAAGTATATAAGTCCTGCTAAGACTTGCTTTCCCAAAATGCAGCACCTCGCATTTAACTGAATTCAACTCCATCTGCCACTTCTCAGCCCTTTGGTCCATCTGGTCCAGATCCTGTTGTAATTTGAGGTAACCCTCTTCGCTGTCCACTACACCTCCAATTTTGGTGTTATCTGCAAACTTACTAACTGTACCTCTTATGCTCACATCCAAATCATTTATGTAAATGACAAAAAGTAGAGGGCCCAGCACTGATCCTTGTGGCACTCCACTGGTCACAGGCCTCCAGTCTGAAAAATAACACTGCTCGTTGGATGCTGCCTGAACTGCTGTGCTCTTCCAGCACCACTAATCCAGTATTTGGTTTTCAGCATCTGCAGTCATTGTTTTTACCTTGAAAAATAACCCTCCACCACCACCCTCTGTCTTCTACCTTTGAGCCAGTTCTGTATCCAAATGGCTAGTTCTCCCTGTATTCCATGAGATCTAACCTTGCTAATCAGTGTCCCATGGGAAACCTTGTTGAACGCCTTACTGAAGTCCATATAGATTACAACTACTGCTCTGCCATCATCAATCTTCTTTGTTACTTCTTCAAAACACTCAATTAAATTTGTGAGACGTGCTTTCCCACGCACAAAGCCATGTTGACTATCCCGAATCAGTCCTTGCCTTTCCAAATACATGTACATCCTGTCCCTAAGGATTCCCTCCAACAACTTGCCCACCACCGAGGTCGGGGTCACTGGTCGATAGTTCCCTGGCTTGTCTTTACCACCCTTCTTAAACAGTGCCACCACATTTGCCAACCTCCAGTCTTCCAGCACCTCACCTGTGACTATCAATGATACAAATATCTCAACAAGAGGCCTAGCAATCACTTCTCTTGCTTCCTACAGAGTTCTAGGGTACACCTGATTAGGTTGTGGGAATTTATCCACCTATAACCATTTCAAGACATCCAGCACTTGCTCCTTTGTAATCTGGACATTTTGCAAGATGTCACCATCTATTTCCCCGCAGTCTATATCTTCCATATCCTTTTCCACAGTAAATACTCATGCAAAATATTCATTTAGTATCTCCCCCATTTTCTGTGCTCCACACAAAGGCCGCCTTGCTGATCTTTGAGGGGCCCTATTCTCTCCCTAGTTACCCTTTTGTCCTTAATGTATTTGTAAAAACCCTCTGGATTCTCCTTAACTCTATTTGCCAAAGCTATCTCATGTCCCTGTTTTGCCCTCCTGATTTCCCTCTTAAATATACTCCTACTTTCTTTATACTCTTCTAAGGATTCACTTGATCTATCCTGTCTATACCTGACATATGCTTCCTTGTTTTTCTTAACCTAACCCTCAATTTCTTTTGTCATCCAGCATTCCCTATACTCACCAGCCTTCCCTTTCACCCTGACAGGAATATATACATTCTCTGGATTCTTATTATCACATGTCTGAAGGCTTCCCATTTTCCAGCTGTCCCTGTACCTGTGAACATCTGCCTCCAATTAGCTTTCAACATTCTTGCCTAATACCGTCAAAATTGGCCTTTCTCCAGTTTAGAACTTCAACTTTTAGATCTGGTCTATCCTTTTCCATCATTATATTAAAACGAATAGAATTATGGTCGCTGGCCCCAAAGTGCTCCCCCACTGACACCTCAGTCACCTGCCCTGCCTTATTTCCTAAGAGTAGGTCAAGTTTTGCACCTTCTGTAGTAGGTACATCCACATACTGAATCAGAAAATTGTCTTGTACATACTTAAGAAATTCCTCTCCATCTAAACCTTTAACACTATGGCAGTCCCAGTCGATGTTTGGAAAGTTAAAATCCCCGACCATAACTACCCTATTATTCTTACAGACAGCTGAGATCTCCTTACAAGTTTGTTTCTCAATTTCCCTCTGACTATTGGGGGGGTCTATAATACTACCCCAATAAGGTGATCATCCCTTTCTTATTTCTCAGTTCCACCCAAATAACTTCCCCGGATGTATTTCTGGGAATATTCTCCCTCAGCACAGCTGTAATGCTATCCCTTATCAAAAATGCCACTCCCCCTCCTCTCTTACCTCCCTTTCTATCCTTCCTATAGCATTTGTATCCTGGAACATTAAGCTGCCAGTCCTGCCCATCCCTGAGCCATGTTTCCATAATTGCTATGATATCCCAGTCCCATGTTCCTAACCATACCTGAGTTCATCTGCCTTCCCTGTTAGGCCCCTTGCATTGAAATAAATGAGTTTAATGTATTAGTCCAACCTTGTCCCTGCCTGCCCTGACTGTTTGACTCACTTTTGTTCGCAGCTGTACCCGTCTCAGATCGAACTCTTTCATCACTATCTCCCTGGCTCCCACTCCCCACCTTACTAGTTTAAAGCCTCCCAAGCAGTTCTAGCAAATTTCCCTGATAGTACATTAGTCCCCTTCCAATTTAGGTGCAATCCGTCCCTCTTGTGCAGGTCACTTCTACCACAAAAGAGATTCCAATCATTCAAAAATGTGAATCTTTCTCCCATACACCAGTTCCTCAGCCATGCATTCATCTGCCCTATCCTCCTATTCCTGCCCTCACTAGCTCATAGCACTGGGAGTAATCCAGATATTACTACCCTTGAGGACCTCCTTTTTAAATTTTTGCCTAACTCTCTCTAATCTCCCTTCAGAGTCTCAACCTTTTCCCTTTCAATGTCATTGGTTCCAATGTGGACAATGACCTCCTGCTGGCCCCTCTCCCCTGTGAGAACATTCTGCACCCTCTCTGAGACATCCTTGATCCTGGTACCAGGGAAACAACACACCATTCTCCTTTTTTTCTGCTGGCCACAGAAACATTTCTGTAGTCTGTACCTCGGACTACAGAATCCCTTGACACAATTGATCTCTTGGAAGCCGACGTACCCCTTGTTGCTTTAGAGCCAGTCTCAATACCAGAAACTTGGCTGTTCATACTACGTTCCCCTGAGAATCCATCACCCCCTACATTTTCCAAAACAGCATACCTATTTGAAATGGGTATATCCACAAATCCCTCGGTGCCGACCTCTCTCACCCTCCCTGGAGTTAACCCATCTATGTGACTGTATCTGAGACTATCCCCCCTTCCTATAACTGCCATCCATCATGTACTGTTGCTGTTGCAAATTCCTCATCACTTCTATCTGTCTCTCCAACCGATCTACTCGATCTGATAAGATTTGCATCCAACAGCATTTATGGCAGATATAATCCGCAGTAACCCTTAAACTCTCTTTAAACTCCTACATCTGACAAGAAGTACCTATCACTGTAAAGGCCATTTTTTTGTTTCTTCACAAACCTTAATGTATTTGTAAAAACTTTTTGGATTCTCCTTAATTATATTTGCCAAAGCTATCTCATGTCCCCTTTTTGCCCTTCTGATTTCCCTCTTAAGTATACTCCTACTTCCTTTATACTCTTCTAAGAATTCACTTGTTAAACAAAAGGATCTATCAATCAGTATTGCATCTATAAATCAATTCTCTGGTTTATTATCCAAACAAGACTTATTCAATAAAGATGCAATAATATTTAACATATAATTCATCAGCAGTTTAGAATTGTAAATGGTTATTTTACAAAGTAAATACAAAACACATATACTGTATACTTGTACTCTTCAGGAAAAAGGAAGTAAAACATATCTGTAGAGTTTGGCTTTCTGAAAAAAAATTGCTTTGGTCAATGAGTTATTCTTGAAAGCAAAAGTATAAAGCGTGAGATGTTACTGAATTTGTTGCTCTAATGTTTCAGCAAACGTCAATTCACTATTGCATTGTTGTCACTGAAGTCTTGTAGACACAACTTGCTTAGGCAATGCAATCTTGAGATGTTCTTTCAATCATTCTTTCAAAAAGACAGATATGTTTCATAATGAACTGATGCAGAGAGGGTTCTTTTCAGAAATGGGAGAGATCTGCTGGGCAGCTTGTTCTTATCAGGCTTCCCTCTAATGCAAATAAACGTAGAGAATGCTGGAGAAACTAAGCAGGTCTGGCAGCATTGGTGGAGAGAGATAGAAAGTTAAACATTTCGAATCTTGTCTGACTTCTCTTCAGAAGAAGAGTTCTGAAGAATTTCTATTGTACTTGAAATTCTAACTCTTTTTCTCTCCACACATTTTGCCAGACCTTCTGGGTTTCTCCAGCATTACATTTATTTCCAATTTCCAGCATTCGCACTAGTTTGCTTTCACTCTCTCCAATTCAGTTTGCTCTTATCAGGTTTCCGTCAAACTGAACCAGAGAAAATGACAATCTTATCAAGCTAGTCAATGTTCAAAACACAGTCCCGGCAGTGTCTACAGTGAAGCAAACAGTTTTCACCATCATGTGTTTTGTAGTAACGCTTGTGTGAAAAAAAAACCTCCAATGTCCACAGAGAACCTGCATTTGTCTTTTTTTAATGAAAGCACTCCAGGGATGTTCACAACACTTGAAATAAATTCCTTTTTTCAACAATCCTTCAAAACTTAGCAATATTAAATATAAAGGATTCTTGCAACAGTGTCTTCATGCATGATTCAGAAATGTTCTCATGCAGGTAGTATATGTAATAAGGTATTATATGTAATAAGCAGGCAAATGGAATGCTGGCCTTCTTGCAAAGCAAGCAGAATATACAACTAGTGAAGTCTTGTTTTAACTGTGTAGGCATTGTTTTGTGTTTTTCTTAAATTTGTAATTTTTGTTCAGGATGGAAACAGCACTGACTAGGTGGGGTATTGTACGCAGTCTTGGTCATCTTACTTAACGAAGAATGTATTTGCATTGGAAGCAGTTTGTAAAAAGGTCCATTACGTTGATTACATGGATAAATGGGTTGTCGTAAGAGAAAGGTTGAGCAGGTTATCGTAAGAGAAAAGGTTGAGCAGGTTGGTCATTTATTCATTGAGGTTTAGAGGAACGAGAAGTGATCTTATTGAAACAGGGAGAACATCATGCAGCGTATAACTGGTAACTAGCTGTCTGGCAGCACTTGCAGCTCCATGGTGCAGTGTCTGTTGGCTGATGTTTGCAATCCATGTAATGCACAGGCATATGTCAACAATGGACAGCATTCTGGTGGGTGGAAGAGGATTTTGTCAGTCGTGCAGAGAGCTAGTAGCCAGTTGATGGAAGTAAGTGCTGTTCCCTGGCAGCTGAAGCTTCACCTGCCCATCAGAGCCATTCAGTGGCTCACTGTCCCTTTCCAATAACGGATATTTTGATCTGGCACTGAGTGCCAGTGAATGAGGGAGTCCAACCACCCAACAAGGCTGCAGGCAAATTTGTTAGAGTTTATCGCATGTCCTCCCATGGCGACAGGAGGTCCGTATTGGTCGCACCATATATCTCCGCACCACTGCTAAATTGTGATGGACTGAGGGAAATGTGTGTCAAGTGGATCATTAATAAGCTGAATAGACATTCTGCTAGCAGCAGCTGCTAATTCTATACCAGCATCTTTGCCCTTTGACAAGAGAGCAGGTTTTACTGGTTCCAGACACTGACAAGGGACTTGTCCTATGATTAAGTGGGCTCAGCTCCCATTTTGTAATGGATTAATTACAGCCCCTTATTTTAGTGATGCTGCGGCAGTTCAGATTATGTTTATAGCATCTGTATTTACTGCCATTCAATCTGAGTGCTAAGCAAGACAGACACAAGAGTGATGTACCGACCTTGTGTCTACCTTCACAGTGTAAAATAATCTCCCAGAATTAAGAGATCTAAGAGTCTTGTAATGGCAAGGAACTGAAATAAATTTGTATTAGTTAAAAAAAAACTGGACATATTAATGGAACTTAAAAGTTGACAAATTCTCAGATTGATCTACCAGAGTGCTCACAGAACTGGCTGTAGAGATAGTCGATGCATTGTTGATAAACTTTCAACATTCTGTAGAGTCTGCATTTAAAAGGTCACAAATGTTATCCCACTATTTAAGAAAGGAGGAAAAGAGCTAACCAGGAACTACACACGAGTTAGCCTCATATCAATAGTAGGAAAATGATAAAATCTATTATAGAGATATGATAGCTGAGCAATTTAGAAACTAATCAAACAAAAGCAGAATTTGCTGGAGAATCTCAGCAGACCTGGCAGCAGCTATGGAAGGAGAGAGAGCAGAGCAGAGTAAATGTTTCAG
The DNA here is from genome assembly GCF_047496795.1 of Chiloscyllium punctatum. Classification (NCBI taxonomy): domain Eukaryota; kingdom Metazoa; phylum Chordata; class Chondrichthyes; order Orectolobiformes; family Hemiscylliidae; genus Chiloscyllium; species Chiloscyllium punctatum. The sequence goes on from NC_092758.1 coordinate 30,394,222, forward strand.
GTCCAGTGACCTTTAGGAAATTAATGATCTGTCTTCACAAAGCAGCAGGATGGTCAGAAAGAATTTTTTTAAAAAATTCATTCGTAGGATGTTGGCATCAGTGGGTAGGCCAGTATTTATTACCCCTCCCTGTTTGAGATAAGAGTTAACCACATTGTTGTGGGTCTGGAGTCATATGTGGCTCAGATTGGGTAAGAATGGCAGTTTCCTTTCCTAAAGGAGATTAGTAAACCAGGTTATTATTTAACCCCAAACATCAGCAGTGGATTTCAATTACAGATCTTTAATTCCAGATTCTTATTGAATTCAAATTCCACAGTGGCAAGATTCAAACCCAGGTCCCCAGAACATTACCTGGCATGCGGGATTCATGGTCTAGTGATAATACTATTTGGCCATCACTCCCCTTGTTAAAACACCATTAGGATGGCTACCTGTGGTGTGCATATCCCATGGAGGTCACCTGACTACAGCAGTCCAAGACAGATATTTGTATATGTTTACATTTCAATCCAAACATCTCTTTTTACACAAAAGAAAACATACAGTATAGTGTAGCAGACTACTCTCCTTGTCTTCAGAAAATATATTCCTCCACTCAGATGGCCTTGCTGAGCATATGTGCTGGGTTTGTTCAAATTCTTTGATTCCTTTGGCTGCATCCATGCAACCTTTGCCCTTTCATTTGGCTGGAGATGGTGTGGAGATGATGATTGCTTAACTTCTACTTATTACAAGCATTGCACTAGCTTTTGTGTTCCATGATTATGTTCTTCATATTTGACAAAAGGAACAAATCTTGCCTTCCTTAGACTTGATTCAATTTCTTGGTGACTTGCATGGATGTAATTTTGTATCTCTCCTCTCAACTCCTGCAGGATCATCCCTCTATTTTCTTTGTACAATATCCATCTTAACATGGCAATTTATATCTGCATGTCCAATATGCTTTTAGAAACCTTTGAGCGCATCCTTTCATCATTATCTCTTGTCATACTTGGAGAGTGAAATCTTCTTGTCCATTGTTAGATTTGAGCAAGGTGCTTGTCTGTTGCATTTAATGTCTTTGTTAGGTTGATGACTTCACACTGCATGTCACATATATTTGAATTCTCTACTTCATCATCAGAAGTCGTGTTCAATAATATATCTACAATGTATATCAGCTTCCCCTTTATGGAGCAGGGAGAGGGAGCATGTCGGCTTCAGGGAGAAATGTAGCAGCAATAAGTTGAGAGAACCCTAGATATCTAGGTCAATTCAGGACTAGATGAGGAAGAAGAGAAAGGCTTTTAATAAGTCCAAAGCGAGCAATTCAGCTGTAGCCCTAGGGGAACATAGGAAGTGCAAGAGGGAACTTAAGAAAGCAATTGGAAGAGCAAAACGGGGATGGGTGGGCATGAAAAGAACTTGCGAGCAGAATTAGGAAGAATTCGAAGATATTTTATAAATGTATTAAATGGAAGGGGTTAACCGAGGAAAGAGCAGGGTCCGTTAGTGACCAAAGGAGGAACCTGTGTGTGAAGCTGCATTATATTGGAAGAGTGTTGACTGAATACTTCTTTTCAGTCTTCATTCTGGAAAAGGAGAATATACATATGGAATTCAGGAAAAGGGATTGTGTAGAACTTGAGCAGCTTGACATAGGAAATGGGGCAGTATTAGAGGCTCTGATGGACTTAAAAACAGACTGCTGTGGGATGCAAGGCAGGAAATTGCAGGGGCTCTGACACATTTTTAATTCCTCTCTGGCCATAAGACCGGAGGACAGCTAATGTGGTACACTTTTAAAGAATGGTGATAGAGATAAATGAGGAAAATACGTACCAGTGAGTCTGACATCAATGGTAGGGAAGCTATTGGAGAAAATTCTGAAGGAAATAATTAATATCCACTTGGAAGAGCATGGGTTAATTAGGGATAGTCAGCATGGCTTTGTCAGACAGTGGTCATGCCGAACATATCTGTTAGAATCTTTCAGAAATGTGATCACGTGTGTGGACAAGAGACGTTCAGTTGATTTAGTTTATATGGATGTATGAAAACTTTTCATCAGGTACCACATATGAGGCTGAATGAGAAGGTTAAAACACATGGAATTCAGGAAAACTTAGCAAGATAGATCAGTAAACTGACTGAGTAATAGAGCACAAAAGTTAGTGGTAGAAATTTGTTCAAGTGACTGGAGGCTAGTGTTCAGCAGTGTACCTCAAGATTCAGTACTGGGATCCTTATTATTTGTTATATACCTAAATGATATAGTTGAAAATGTGGGGGAAATGGTAAGCAAGTTTGCAGATGACACCAAGATTGGTAGGGTAGTTAATAGCAAAGAAGGTGGTTGTGGGTTGCAGGACAATATGGGTGGATTGGTCAGATGGACAGGGCAGTGGCAGGTGATATTTAACCTTGATAAGTGTGAAGTGATGCACTTTGGAAGAAGATACAAGATGAAGGAGTATTTAATGAATGGCAGGACACTGATAAGCTTCGAGGAATCGTGGGGTATTTAATCACTGATCCCAGACCACATGAACAGGATAGTTAAAAAGGCATATGGGACACTTACTTTCATCAGTCGTGGCATTGAGTAGAAGAGCAAGGATATAACATTGGGGTCGTACAGAATGTTGGTCAGGCCACAGCTGGGTACTGTGTGAAGTTCTGGTCACCTCACTGCAGCTCCAGTATTACTCTGTGACTAAGATGTGGGACAAGTGCAGGAAATTGGGTTTAGTGCACCTTTAGCGGTAGTTATATTGATAGAGACTCAATGGGCCAAAGGACCTTTTCCACACTTCCCTTAATTCTATGACTTCCCTTACTTGCATGTCACATCCAAATGATATCCTGTAACTGTAGTAATATTTTTTGAAGCAGTTAGTAGCAGCTTGAGGAAAGTTCTTTCAAATGGCTTGTGGTTGGACTCAATAATTACTTTGTTTGTTTCAGATGGATACTGATGAAATTGTTCAGAAGCAAATAATAATGGCCAAGCTCACACTCTTTGTCTGAGCATAGCACACTTCATTGAAATTAACACTCTGGATGTAAATGCAACCAGTTGTCCCTGCTGCATTAGAGTCGCTTCAAGTCCTGTCTTACTGTCATTATATCACACAGGGTGACTTCTTATTTATGTCATAATATTTCAGCACTGTTTTAGCACCCTTGTAATCAGTGAGTTCCCGATTTCCACCACCTTCTGGGTGGAATGTTTCTCCTCACATTTTCTCTGAACCTCCTGCCCCTTACCTTAAATCTGTGCTCCCTGGTCATTGAGCCTTCCACCAAGGGAGTAAAAAAATCTTGTCTACCCTGCCTATATCCCTCATGATTTTATACATCTCAATCATGCACAATTTGCGCACAAAATGAGCTAATTGCAATCGGAACATTGCTTTCCCCACATTGAACATGCCTTTGTGTGATGTTCTTCACAATATTTATACCCTGTCCTTTATCCACGATTATTCAATACTTTGGGTTTGGCAGTACCTATCAGCTTAATGCAAGACCTGATAGTCATGAGTATCTCTCACTTATGATTAATATCTCACCTCTTCTGTACACCAATTGCTTTCCTGGAAATAAGTTTCACCTTTCTCGAAATATGCACTCTCTCTGTAGCACCTCTTATGCATAATTAGATCAACTTTCAGTCATGCAAATTTGCAGGATGCTGAGAATTGTGTTATTGAGTCCCATATTGTTCAATGGACAGTTTTTTCATCTTGAGGCCCTAATATTGAAGACGTACCATTCGTAAGTTCTGTTCGCTTGGAGTTCAATACTTTTAAAATTTCTGCAATTTGATTTTTTTTCTATCGTTCAGAGAATTTCAGAATGGACTACACTTTGATCAGAAATACTCTGGCTAGTTAAACAGATCTGTTACTGTTTCATAATTTTGTTATCTTATGTGGGGGAAAAAAGCTGCCAGTTTTGCTTCATATCACATTTCACTTTGACCAGAGCTTGAAGGGAAAAGGCTGCATCCATTTGCTTTAGTCTAATTGGGCAAGTCTGTTGCATTTTTGTGTCAAAAAAACCACACAAAGAATCTCACATCTCACATCAACACTGGTAAATGGACATAGGCTCAGTTCATTTGAAGATCGAACATAGGTTTGCTCATGAGGCAGGTTTGTCACAGATATTCAGTACTTGTTGCAGAGAAATGTAAAGACACATTCCTACACTTGCATGTTACAACCTCGACTGACAATGGCTGCTAGACATGTGTTCCAGAATGTGCTCCTTCCTAATGCTGTATCACGTTTTGCTCAAAGATAAATTCCCATACATTTGGAGTGGACTTGCAAAATTACTTACCAAAATAAAATTTGAAGCATATACAATTGAAACAGCTCTATAATGTATAGGTGTTTTGACAATCCTCGCAGGTCTTGTGATGGTACAATTTTCTTGTGATCTCTTGAGATCATTGGGTGTTCTTGAACTGTAGCTGTATTGAGGTCCTTAGTGTTATGAGTGTTAATTGTTGCCGTGTTGGTCTTCCACACTTTCACTCTTCACACTTAGCTTTATGTGTGTCTTATGGACAATTGGAGTATTGCACAGTTCCTTTATTTGGCATCTGTCCTTCTTCCGTGTTACTCCATTGAATGTTATGATCCTTTGGGAACTCACTGCATGCCCTTGATATTTCTGCAGGTAACTACATTCCCTGGATATGACTCGAACCTCCTAGCCTATGTGAAGGTGAGGAAGTTATACATCTGCTTGTCAGTTACATGGACATTCTTCCTTGCTTTTTGAGGAGTTCCTCCTGCATTTATGGAACTTGGCTTGGCATGGTTGTTCTAAATTGTGTTCCTTTGACCCAGACAGTCCAATTACTGTTGGAATGCATTTGACCAATGGTAATCCTCATCAAAATTATCCGTTAACCTATTGGCCATGTTTCCAGCCCAGATTCCACATTTGGTCTGTCCCACATGCATCTATCACTGGAAAACAGGGAGAAATCCTTTCAGCAAGGAACAGTATTCCATGCCAAAGCATGCTTGCTTTTCCACAATACGTGTTGCTATATTTCTGAAGTTAAAGTTCTGAAAGAAACTTTGACAGCAACTAGGGCAAGGTAAGTGATGGGAGGGCATCATGCCAAATAGGTGAGGAAGGCAGGGAGCCAGGTGGATGAATGGTATAGGGTGCTACGTGAATGCTTTGGGTAGCCCAGGGCCAGGCAGGGGTGGCTGGGGGCTGAGGGTATTGTGACTTGCAGGATTAGATCAGATTCCACAAGACAGTTCAAATGGGGCTCAATAGGACCAGACATTCAGGATGGGTGTCGGTTTCAGGAAACCAGCTCGGGCTGTGTTGTTATCATTGGTGCAGCTGTTCAGCGATGAGCCGGGATCTCAGTTTAATAGCTAACCATGAGATGGCATACGTTTTAAAATCAATTAACATTCCTGGGTAAATATTAACTTTCAGTGAATGAGAATGCTTTACATTCTGACTCTTCCTGAAGGTTCCTGACACAAAGCAATTGCTCATCAAAAAAATAGGGTTTTCCAAGCAATTCCCACAGATTGAGCTGTCTTGACATGCAGCTCCAGCTGACACTGCTCCACAACTTTCAGTCCAGTGGAGTGAATAGGTCATAATGTCTGCTTGTGACAACAGGCTCATCTGGATCCCATGAAAAGAAAAAGAGGCCGCCCTTCTAACATAGTTTTCCACAGTGTCGTCTGTTGTGGATCACTTCCTGTTTCCTCCTGAAGTTGATTGCTTAAGATTATTCATCCGATCGACTTTAAGCTTGTTCCACCTCGATGTTTTCACTGTCATCTCAGTCTGGTGGAACTTCTACATTCTTGATAAGTTATGATAATCTGTGCTCAGTGTGTCTGATGTAACCATTATGGTGCCAATTTACAGCAGATATGGAAGTTGTACACCCTACTTTTATTAGAAGTCCTTGTAATCAAGATGGTGCACCCATCAGTGGGTTGTTGCAAATTATTTGTGATGGTGTGTGATTGGGTTCCAGAGTCAATTGTTTATCAAATAGCTGTGTATGAAATTTTGTGGGACTGCATAACAGAGCAAATGAAATGCTCTTTATTTTGGAATAATTGCATATTACTTGTTTTAGACTTTTGGATCTAAATGGAATGAGTTTATAATCTTCCAGGATGCACAGTTCTAGACACTTTTTGAGCTGCATTGACCTCCAGGACCGGCTTATTCATTGGGTCATAGTATAAATTGAATAATAGTCTCTGCTGGTAATGACTGTCTCAGTAATTCAGACTTGTGTTAGTGGTCCTCCAGCCATGCATATGGGACATCTTTCCTTACAAACTTTCTTAAAATTGATGTGTTATCAGAAATATTTGGTATGTCTGCTGCTAGGAAGTTAAGAAATTGAGTGATGTGCACAGATTTTCTTCTTCTGAGGGAGTAGGCGTTATGTTGTACATCTTCGATTTTCTTACTTTTAAAGATGAGCCTTTCCCAACAAGGTACTACTGTCATTGTTGATGTTCATTAGGTTCTTCAGTGTTTTGTCTATCACTATGATATCCCTTGAGACAGACCTGAAGTGTTGTCTCTCTCTGAAAACCTTATTTTCAAACGCTTTCCACTCTCCTGGCAAAGAAATGTTCCTGCTCATCGTCCATATACCTGGTTAGAGAGAAAACAAAGTAATGAGCTCTCCTCGAATTTTTACCTTGAAAATTTACAACCAGTTAGGGAGAGCAAGAATGGGTCTGCAAAGAGTGGGTCATGCCATAAACCTGACTAACATTACCTGTGGCAATGTCATTGGATGTTATTCTAGAAGCCATATGGTAAACTTCCTTACAAGTAAGTGTTAGCTAAAGATGAAACCTGTGGCACTTTGGGTAAGTTATTGAAATATTTAGGAAATTAGTTAAGAGGCAGGAGACTAAGTACAGAAAAGTAGACAACTATTCTTATTGGCAAGTTGTTAGTAATGTGATAGCAAGGTTCTGTGTTGGGATCTGAATTATTTATCTTGTTAACGAATGTCTTAGATTATAGAACAGAAAGTCACACATACAAATTTGCTGATGATACAGGGATAGGTGGCCTATTTGATAAAAAGATATTGATAGATGAAATGAATGGGCACAGCTATTGCACGTATATTTGAATGCAATGAAATAACTGGGTGGCACGGTGGCACAGTGGTTAGCACTGCTGCCTCCCAGTGCCAGAGACCTGGGTTCAATTCCTGCCTCAGGTGACTGACTGTGTGGAGTTTGCACATTCTCCCTGTGTCTGTGTTTACAGAAAATTATCTGGACAGCAAGGATTAAATTCCAAAGAGAGATTGTACAAATTATGATTATGCTATTGAAAACTTAGAAGGTTGAGCAATGATTTGTTTTTATTTCAAGATAAAGGAGAACAAACAGAGAGAAGCTGTACGTACTGTTGGGAAGTTTAAGACCAAGGACATAATCTAAAAATTAAAGCCAGACCTTTCAAGAGTGAAATTAGGATAAACTTCTATGTGCAGAAATGGGAAAAATTTGGATCTCTCCTTCATTGCCATATATCAGCAACGATCTCATTGAATGACAGAACAGTTTCAAGGCAATAAAGTGACAACTGCCATTCTTATGTTCCAATGTGACAAAGTCTTGGTCACCTCTTAGACACAACAATGGAGAGCCAGCTGGGCAAAGTTGGAATTCAGTTTTTCTCCCTCCTGGAGGACTGCAGTCACAAGAGCAATTGAGAACAAGAGCAATTTTAATGGCTGAGATCCAGATAGGAGAAGTGCTGCCTTAAGATCTGTGATGGATAGAACCTTCTATGAATAACTCCTTTTCCCCTCCCTCACCACAATGTTCTGTCTCTGCAGCCTCAACTTTTCTTGCACATATGGCTGCAGTAGCTGTGGTAGCCGTTCTATGAATCAATCACAAAGCTTCTCTGACTACCCCAGCACACACCCCCTCACCCAACTCCCCTATTCTCCTCGGGAGGATTCAGTACCACTTCATTTCCAAATCCAGCAAAGCACGAGAACTGATCCCACAATTCTGTATGTTTTGCCAGGGCAGCTGGCTGGGATTTTACATGAGGCAGGCAGGAAGGAGAAGACAGAACCATAAATTGATGAGAGTTGTTCCGTTTCTGGTGTGGTCTGGTGATAAATGACCAACTAACGTCCAATGGACAGGGGAGAGTGTGGGAGAAGCTAACCACTCCTTGGCTACAGTGGGTGACTGAGGCAGCAGCTGCATCACCAGCTGACATGGGTGAAGGTTTTGGCACCACGTTTAAGGGGCACCAAACTTGGATAGGTGCCTCAGACCATCCTTTTTACACCTTTTGCAGCCTGCACACAGCTGCAGACCATTTATTCCTGCGTCCTTCTGTGACTAGTCAACCAGTCATAACACCTGAGACAAGAACTGCATGGCAGGAGAATCCTGAATGGCCCCACAGTTCAGTAAGTCCTTACATATTCTACTCCAGTTTATTTGGATGAGCAGGAGATGATCCTCCACAAGGACAGAGGAGGAGACCTCTCCAGCTAACCAAGCAGGCCTGGATGGACATTTCACAGGAGGTCAGTAGACACAGGTCATGCAGAGAACCTGTCAGCAATGCTGCAAACCATCATTGTCCATCTTTGCTCCACAAGGTGAGTACCACATCTTTTGGGATCAGCAGCTGGATAAGTGTGAGGGTGCAGATGCTAGACACAGAGAGAGACTATTGTATAATTGGCAATAAGTGTGGCTTCAGCATTCCATTGGAAAGGAATGGCTTCAGCTCTGTCAAAGGACACAAGCTTGGCACTGCTGACCCTCACAAGTGGCACCTGGCTGATCTAATGCTACATGCATGCCAGTGGCTAGAAAAACAGCAGTTAGGGTGCAAAGTAAATAAGTATTCAGTCTGCTCTTGACACCGGACTAATTTTGCTGTTCCATGTTCTTGCAAAAGAAGGAGAGGGCCTGAGCAACCAAAGAAAAGAGCCCAAACCAGTGTCAGGGGCCCAATGATCACAATCCTGACAGTGTTGCAAATGGAGGCCCTAAAGCTGCCAAGCCATCACTGCTGTCCCTCCTTTATGAACCTTGAAGTTGGAGTTCACTCGCAAGAGTGTAAGTCACTTCGTGTCTAGGCCTGTGGGAGCCTCAGGCGAGTACAAGGCTTGATGTTCTTGTGTCTTCCAACCGATCAGTAATAATGTGAGTTGCACCAACTTTGGCTGTGTCTGAGGAGGCAAAAAATGCTGATTATTCTGTTCTTTATTGCAGGTCACCCACAGGTACAGCGAGCCCCACTATCTCCAAAGGACTCTCATCAACCTTTGCAGAGGAGGAGACAATGTCAGAATGTCATGTTACATCATTCCCCTGCACCTTACACCAGCACAGTAATTTCACAATTAGATTTGGGCTTACAATCTGGTGCAAGCACCACATGAGCTCCTAACCAGCTGTTGGAGTCTCTGACACCTGAGGTCATCAGCTCTCAGAAGACTGAGGGAAGCCAGGCCCATGCTGATGATAATTTGCCTCTGAAACCATCTGTAAGATGGCAGAAACTGGTGTAGTAGCCGCACCACTGTCTGGCAGAGCTTCCAGAGGGTATTCACACCTTGAATTGGGTATTGGAGAAGTCCATCCAAGCCAGGTGTACTGCTGAATCCCTCTTGACTGCATGTGTGCTCGTGTCCATTGACAGGTTGGTCCTACGTGAAGCAGATCAGGTAGCGAATGCCAACAATGAGTGCTGATCTGTATTCCATCATCCAGTCTCTGAAATCATGTGAATAACAGCAAGGTGAGAGAGCACAAGGGTCCTGGAGTCTCCCAGGTTCTCGCCCATCTTAGGCCAGCAGGGAGGTACATGTGTACCTTGCTGAGAGAGGCGGAGGTACTGTCTTCCATATCTGCATAGCCCTGCCTTAGACAGCAGCTCCTCAGGCCCTCTGCCATGACACCAGTAGCTGCCACGAAGACCACTGAACCTTTTGCACATGTACAGGAACCACTCAGTATACTGGGGTCATCTAAACTTCAACTGATCAGAAGAGTGCCCCCCAGTGTCATGGTGGGCAGAAAGGTCAGTAGCCTGCATTCTTGACTGCTGGGGGTGAAGTGTGGGTGCACTCAGAAAAGACACAAGAAAACACACTAGATGTGTTTGAGACTCGCCAGCAATTTGATCATTCATGCTTCTGTGCTTATCTGGTTTATATTTGAAATAAAGATCGTATTTGATTTCAGTAAGTGCCAAACCATTGATCCTGACCCTCTGACAGTGCAACTTTGACATGGGTCCCTTCAAGGGCTGTTTAGAAGGACGACATTGGCAAATGTAATTAACTTTTGTACCTTGCAGAGGTACCATGTGTGGGTTTAGAGCAGAGGTGATTGACAACAATACACGTGGAATGTGGACCTTTATTTGGTTGGATGATACCATGACATGTTATTGTTTTTAATGTTGTAATGTTAGTGAATAATTGTATACAGAAATTGGAGTGGGAAAAATTTCCTGAACTGTTGCCATATCCTGACATCCTTCATGCAGTTTATCATATAAATTAGGGTGAAATGACTGGTCATTAATTTCTTTGTCATCCTCACTTGAAGATGCCTCATACTCCACTAATTTCTCATTGACTAGGGTTATTGACCCTTCTGCTGAGCCAGGCAGTCTAAAGTGCTGTATGACAAAATTGTTTTAGAGGCCCTTACTTGACAATATTGATTAATCCAGAGACATAATTTTCTCCTTTTTTTCAGGAAAATAGTGTGTTGTGGCTATTTAAACCACTTATAGACAGTATCCCTTCTGAACAGCAACAACAGTGAGACTAAATTATAGTTGAGCAGGATCTTGCTGCATTGTGGTTTCTTCACAAATCCAGAGACTTGGAATTATGATCCAGACTCATGGGCCTCAGTTGGAGTAACTCTGGAGTAATGTAAAAAACGTGATGGTGGTTAGTGTTGGGGGATGGTTTACACATCTTGGGTTACAGGGTTTTCGGATTTTCAGGAATACGTTTTAAGGATATGGCGGTTGAGTCATAAGCCTGCACCCTACAGTCCCAGCTTGGGTGGCTGCAATGTGGGAATAGGTGTGTCCTAATCCTGTGCAATGTTTATGGAGTCTGGCCAGCTTGTTTAATATCCTGTGGTTGATAGCACTTCAGAGTTGTTGTGAACCACAGTCTGCAGGAGGGAACCTTTTGAAAGGTAGGTACATTCAGCTGTTTCCTTTGCATGCCCTAATGTTTGTCAGGTGGTTCGTTGCTCCTATGCACTGTATGCAATGGCATGGAAGTGCCAAAGCCATAGGGGCATTTCCGGACGCTTGTATTGGCATGGAGGGCATGAGGGTCTGTGCAAGTTGTTGGGGCAAGAAGTGACATGAATGGACCATGGGGTATGGGAAGTGAGGGCTGGGTGGCTTTTCTGTTTCTCGTATAACTGGGATGAAGTCCTAAAGTGATAAGGTGTGCTTTCTAAACATCCCATCACTCAGGACCCCGCAATCCCTGTGACTGCCTTGTAACTTTTATCCGGGTTAGTTGACTTGACTGCAGCCACCACTTTGAAATAAGAAAAACTGTCTTTCTTGGCATTGTTTTCCTGAGATAGGCATACCACGCCACAAGTTTTCCCAACTGGCACTACCCTTCTCAAGGAGTAAAATCCAGGCCATGAGTCCAGATCTCATTTACATGCAGTGAAAAGCTGGAATCAAAAAGCAAGTATCAGAAATGGTGACCCTTTCATAACTGGATTGTCAGTCTTAACAAAAACATTTTGGTTCACTGTTGTCTCTTAGAGAAGCAAATTGTCCATCGTCATCATCATATGTGGCTCACGTGATTCCAGATTTAGCACTAACAGCAATGTGCCTCAGAAATGGCCGAGTTGTTATGTACAAACACTTGGCTCACCAAAACCTTTTCAAGAGCAATTAAGGATGGGTTAAAAATCCGGGTCTTACCAATAATGTCCACACTTCATTGATGTATTTTTAAAAATAGTTATCTTCACCCATTGAGTGACCTACATTGCTTCCATGTCAAATGCCAGGCAATGACCGTCTCCAACAAGAGAATATCTAGCCTCCTTGCCTTGATGGCATAATTGCAGCATCAATACCCCAAGAATTATTGTGGACCAAAGGCTGGACCTTGCGTACAAATACAGTGATTACAGGAGCAGGCCAGAGACCGGTCGTTCTTCTATGGGTTTTTTACACCTGACTGCCACAATTGGTCCACTGTCTACAAGGAGAAAGTGAGGACTGCAGATGCTGGAGGTCAGAGTCGAGAGTGTAGTGCTGGAAAAGCACAGCTGGTCAGGCAACATCTGAGGAGCAGGAGGAGCTCTTCATCTTCCTAGTGAAGAGCTTATGCTCAAACTGTCGACTCTCCTGCGCCTCGGATGCTGCCTGACAGGCTGTGCTTTTCCAGCACCACACTCTTCGACAACCGTCTTCAAGGCACAAGTCAAAGATGGGATGGGATACACTTACTTGTCTGGATAAGTGTGATTCCAACAACATTCATCAAGCTCACCACTGTCCAAGAACAAACACTTCACTTGTCAGCACCCCACCCACTAACTGAATCACTCATTTCCTGCACCAGTAACACAGGATGTCAGCAATCTATACAAAATACAACTTGCACTGCCGGAACTCGCCAAGACTTCTTCAGTATGACTTCTCAATTCCATGCCTTCTACCACTGAGAAGGGCAAGGGCAGAAGATAAATAGGGGTACCATTACTTGAAAGTTCCCTTCAAAATCATACACCATCTTGTCTTGTTATTATTCCCTCTTTGTTTCCAGACCAAAGTCTAGGAATTTCTTTCAAGGTAACGCTGCAAGTGTACCTGCTCTGCACCAGATGGATTACAAAAGGGTGTCTCACCATCATTTAAAAGAATTAGAATTTGACAACAAATGCTCGCCTTGTTGGGGACACCCATGTCCATGAAAGAAAAAGTATCGACCATTCACACCTCAAATATGTTCTGTCTTTCAATTAGTGTCCTGCTAACACATCTCAAATTTTCACCAAATCTCAGTCTGTCGTAAAATATTAAACTTGTGATCGCACCTCTTTGGGGAGAAAATGGTAGATTTTAGAAATGTTTTGTGTGAAACATGCTTCCTAATTTCACTCATAAATGGTCTTGCTATAACTTTAAGATTTTGTCATATTCTGGATTTTCCCAGTAAAGGGAACGATTTCTCTGTGTTTACCCTATTGTATTCTATTATTTAAAAACCTCAATTTGACCATATTTCACTTTTCTAAAGACAGGAGATTACAAATAATGGTCATGCAACCTTGTTCATAATTTCAGTCCTTAATTCCTGTTACTGTATTGAAAGTCTGATTGCTTTAGGTTTGGTTTCCGTATGGCCTGATGTACTTACTTGTTTTACATGAATAATGAGAGGTGATTTACCATGAGACATGGTTTATTATCATCGAAACACAAGATATATATACAACACTATAAAACCAGTCTTCCCCTCTAATATTCCAAGTAACCTTACAGTTCTTAAATGTCTATGCCACACACAAGTTTAAAATCTGCTTTGTGAATTCAACATGTTAGAAAGTATATACTAACCCAATTACAGCTGGTTGAATAGGTGTTGAGGCTGTTTTCTGACTCCCAAGGTTCCAGCTTCTTGTTCCTGATGTTCTCTGGAATGTGTCCTTCTAAGTAAACAAGGAGATCAGATCATTTGAAAATGAAGTTTACAATCCCACCCCTGATAATGCCCCGAATTGAAAGCAGCATTTCAATTGAGGTCTGAACAGTTTGTCTAATTGAAAGATCACTTTGTACTCTTGTAACCATTAGAGGTAACAGTGAACACTCATTTTTGGAGTTTATTTTTGTGTTCGACTGCTCCAGATTTTAGTACTTTGTGAAAAGAGATCATAACCTCTACTCCTCTACAGCTCTGATTCTTTTTTCATTCAGAAAGTTATCTAACTCATGCTTCTGAAAGTTGACAATCTCACTAGGGTCTACTTCATTCAGGGCCACCCTAAATTTAAGACATCAGCCCAATAGTCTTCATCCACAGTGTATCCCCGCAGGTATTTCCATTCAAAAGAATCAATTTCCTCTACAGGACCCCACAAAATCTGAGTGAGTGAGTCTCAGAGATTCCCAGTGGAATTTTGATCCATTTTATAAAATTTGCAGAATTTTCTTTCTCAATTTGTAAATATTGAGGTGTTTGTATTAAACGCAAGAAACATGCAAAATAATATATTAAAATTTATTAGGGAAGAAAATAATGTAGTATATTGAATGACATCCAAGAGCACGAAAGTCCATTAGTATAAGAAGGTGAACCAATGCAATACTCCAAAAACTTAATTAAATCTAAAAGGAAATATAATTCTGCAACACTGAAGGGCAAGAAGGGAACTCACTAGCTCAGTCTTTGAACATCTAGATGGATTATTGGTAGCCAACATGCTATGCTCCTCGTTGAGTTAATAGCAGGATAAATTGTTGAATGGAATCACATACAAGTACGTGTGCAGCATTTGGTGTTTTTCAAGCAAATTCCAATATAGTTGCAGTTGCTCCTCAGTGGAGAGTGGGATGAATTTAGATGACTGGTGACTTGCAGAGGATATCTGAATATATCCTAATATTTGACATTAATACAGGGTATGGAGAGCAGATGCACTGTTTGCATCCTTAGTGGGAACCAACAAATAGTACAGGGAATACAAATCAGTGAGGAAGAAAAACATAACAAACACTAAAATTTAAAAAAAGGGATTGGGCATGGATTATTTTAAAATTCATTTTTCAAGATGATTTTGTCTTCTTCTTGCAGGATGATTTTAACAGCTGAATACTTTAGCCTGTCCTTGAACACACCCAATCTCCATGGTGATGACTACTTGAACTGTTTCTTCGCTGGTGCCATCGAAGTTCCAGCCTACGTAGCATCTTGGCTTTTGCTCCAGAGGTTTTCTCGAAGGTTCAGCCTTTCAAGCACTCTGTTTCTGGGCGGAATTGTCCTTTTCTTCATTCAACCCATTCCTTCAAGTAAATGTTTTCTTAGTGCACCTAAAAACATCATAATATTTGTTCAATATTTGTTTTAAGGAAGATTTCATGAATATTTGAAATATACATATGGTAAAAGCTTTAAGGAATTTTAGCATTCTGACTGATAATGCCAGAAGTTATGAACACAACATCATTGATTTACATTGTGTTGAGGATGGGGCTGAGATGAGAACAATGATGTTTGGGGGGAGGGGGAATTGTGTCCAGTTAGGACCCCCAAACCAATTGCCATATTTTACTCTGTATCAGCATTGGCTGAATGCCTGAATTGCCAAACTGCCCTTTCATTCATAGTTCTACCAGTTATATAACCCTTACATCTCCACTGTGGATGTTGGAGATCTGCAAAGAACGGGTCCTGTGTATTAGTGTAGTTCAACTGATGATCTTAAATTAGTTTGCGAGCATAATTCTTTACGCATTAAGGATTATTTAGCAAATGCTGACCGATTACCGATGTAATTTAGTTTTGGACACATTGTGAGGTTTGTAAGTATGGGCTGGTTGGTTCCAGTCAGTGTCTTGCTTATTGTGAACAACAGAAGGAGTATGCTGTTCAGTATGATCGACCAGTCTTTGGAACAAATGGTCTGTACATCTAGCATCACTTCAACACTGAAATTCAAACACCACTTACTCATTTGTGTAATAAGCAGAGCATCTTTTTGGCTTCACAGCAAGATCTTCTTGGTGTTGAACACAACTTGTGTTGCTAGGGCAGAGTAATGGCGTGAAATAGTTAGGTTCACCTGTTGTTCAAACTTATCTGAGGTAGCTTGGACATTTTTAAAGACCAAATGTGATGTATACAGGTTCCTTCATGAGTTTGTGTGATATATTATGAGAAATGATCTGACCAGGGTAGATATTATCCCTCAGAGTGGTCTTGCCCTGTTTCCCCTTCAAGCTTGCACTGTGAACAAATTACCTGGGCCTTGTTTGTAAGATGGCTGACGAGGTCAGTCTTAATGGTGCATGTAACTGACAGAATCCCAACACGTATATTGACCAGAAAAGGTAGACATTGTCAATTTCTCAATAAGGGAAAGAAGCTAATTTCAGTTCAGCGTTTCATTTGAATTTGAGTACAGATTGGAGTCCATTCTGCCTTGTAAGAAAGTCTTTGAATATTGCTGCAGATTCAAAGATTGCAAATGCATACCAAAATAATACCATTTTCCCCTCTCAAAGAGTACTGCTATGGACAAAAGAGAGAAGCAAATTGAATTACTTTACTGTTCCCTTCCTCTGTCTGTAAGCAGAGGCGTTCAAGAAAAAATATCCTTCTACTCCTTTTGAAAATAAGCTATGATGTGATTCCTCTAAATCTTCTCTGTTCTGTGAAATCCAATCTTTAAATTATTGCAACAAACACTCTTACATTATGATTTATTCATGCGTGCAAGTACATGGAATGATTGTGACAACAGTTGCACACACAGCTAACAAAGGAAGAAAGCAGAGGTATGAATGAAAGGGAAAGTTACAAAGATGAAGAGCATAAAGGTTAATGTGATGAGCATTAATTCATTCAATACCCTTTTTCTGAGTTTGAAAAATCATTGTTCAGTGACGTTTCTCGCACTTGATTGTTCTTGCAGGTAGTGAACAATTGGTAGTAGATAGTAGGAGGCATGGCAGTATGGTTGATCCATTGTTCATACAAATCAAGAGTTTGCCTGGAAACTGAGTTTCAAAGAGGTTAAGACTAAGGGCAGGCTTAGCTGAGCTTAAAATCTGAACTTCTGTGGAAAGAATCTTGCATGTAATGATATTAACAGTAGACTTGCTGTCTCCAGACTAATGTGCTAACGGTTGGGTATATTGCTCACAATGGACTAACTCTCCCTTCATTAAAGGAAGGCTGTCTAGAAGTAAAAATTAAATTGTTCAGAGTCCAAGAGGGTTTGGTTCTGTGATAGGCTGAATCACATTACTTAACAAAATAGGTTCTATGCTTTTCGTCCTGGTCGTTGTTTGGTGATGTGAACTAAATCATGCCATTAGCATCATTTCAGGCTAATGAGTTTGAATAGCCACACTTGTTGTCCAGAACTAACTTTCCAAACACTGGATCCTCTGCACCTTTGTATGAATTTTGACTGGAATGCTCACATTAGTATACGTTTCTAAAAGATTGCACTCTTGAGTTCTGTCCTGATTCAAATTGTTCAGAATTTGTGGTTAATTATGTGATTGATGGTAGTCATGTTTTAGTCCAGCCAATTTCAGGTTAGAATTTAACAAGAAAGTACAGCTTTTAAAAACAATTTATCATCTCCATGCCATGTGACCATGACAATGCCCACAATAGACCCTACACCCATTTTCAATTTCTCTCTGCTGTCACAAAGTTCTTAATTTTGTTAAGCCTCTCTGACCAACGCTGATCTCTTGCAATTCTGTGTTTAGATTCTTCCAGTTGGGTTTTTAACATGCAACCATGCTACAACTGTCTTCACTAAAAGTTATGACCAATCACTGTAAAAGTGACCATGGTACATGATTGTTCCTCATCCAACTCTATACAACTATTGACAGTGTCAACATGCCACCTTACTTCCCACTGTGTCTTCTGTCATTCAGTGGTGTATTGGCCCAAATGATTTGTATTGTTACATTAAGACATAATTAAATATATACAAATGGAATTTATTTGCTTTAATTAATTTAAAGTATCACCATAACCATAGTAGAAAGAGAACATTATCTACATTTGTGTTGTGTGTCCACGATCCATGTCAGCCATGGCCAGCTTCCTCCTCTCCTGAGCAGAATGTGTTTGAATTCACATTTAATTTTTGATTCTTCTACTTGATACCCTTGCCTTTACTGCAAGGTGACAGTTCTGTTGCAATTTCCTTTTATTTTGTCGATATCCCATAAGCCATATTTCATTTATCTGAAAAGTTGGCTGTGCATGTATTTTCAACCAGCATTGGAAAACATTAGGTACTTCTGACACAGCAAATTCTGTCCCTTTCTAATGTTGTGGACTCCCAGCAGAAATTCTGCTTGCACAACTTAACATTTATGAAGAGAATTCATGGATCCCAATTTAATTAGTCAGGTCACAAAAATACTAGAACCACCAAGAGCAAGTCAACAGCTAAGAAATCAATGACAAGTATCTCAACGCTGAAATCTAAAAAGCCTTTCGGCCATCTCCACGACACAAACTAAGAGGATAATGGAGTACTCATCAGTCGCTTAAACTGGTGCAGCTCCAGCTTATAAAGTTCAACACCATCTAGAGCAAAACCATGTTTTTGATTAGCACCCGTTCACTTTCTTAAACATATACTTTCTCTGCCATCAGCACACAGTGGCAATAATGTGCACCATCTACAAGCTGCACTGTGGCAACTTTCCAGGTCTGTCCCTGCAGGAGCTTACAAATATGTGGTTTTTACCACCTAAAAGAAGGCAGTTAAAAGCACTTCCTGCACGTTTTCTTGCAACACAGTCCCGATTTGGAAAATTTTCAAGAATACAGCAAAACTTGTATTTATATACCACTTCTTACAACCACCAGACTTTTCAAATGGTTTCACAGCCAGTTAAGTATGAATGAAATATCCTCACTGTCGGAATGGAAGTATACGTTAGAAGATCAATCCAATGTCATATTAAGTGTCAAAAGTTAACAAAAGGGAAGTAATAATAAATATGAAAGAGTAAAAGAAAAAGGAACACTTGACAGCATTCGAAATATTTAATTGGGAGCCGGGCAGAGTTATATCGATTTTCATGAAGTTAACAGAGGGGCAGCTCATCTCAATAGTGACTTATCATTGCTGTTCTTTAATTTTGTATCTATCTTTGATGGAAGTTGCGGTGGCTTTTAACCTGAAAAGCAGCCTGGTCATTATTATGACAGCAGTGCATAGGCCAAAGCAACTTTCATAAAGCTCCAGTATTGTTGCTAACGATTGGAAGCACCATCATAATTCTGTAATTTGTAATCCTGGCTATCGAATGTCTATGCCAGAAGCTTTCTGTTTGAAAGGTCAGCCCATATGTCAAATGTCTGGCAGAAGTGGCTTGTAATTCACTGCAGCTTCCACTAACTTGATTGTTAACCTGTCTATTTTCTAGATCTTGCAGCAATTTCCACAGTGCTAGTAATGATTGGAAAATTTGGAACCACAACTGCCTTCGCTATAGTTTTTGTTTACACTAGTGAGCTGTATCCTACCGCAGTGAGAAACATGGGTGTCGGAATGAGCTCGATGGCCTCGAGGGTAGGCAGCATCATCTCACCTTACATTTTCTTTCTTGGTAAGATGATAGTTTGACCTCTATATGAAGGTACAATATTAGGAAATTTCTTGTATTATCCCTAATACGAATAGGTCACTTTGAAATCCACACCGTTCATATGCATATGTTGTAAATGTAGAGATGAATAAGGCAATAAATACACACAAGAAAACTGTTCAATGCAAAGTGCAAAGTGCAAAGTCAGTGCAAAGTCAGCTCTCAGTGCAAAGTCACATAACTTCCACCCACCATCTTATCCCATTGTCTGAGAACAAACGAGGGAGTGCTCACGTGAACATAATATTCTAATAAGTTTTATTATTCATTCACGAGGTAAGGGCGTCACTAGTTAGACCAGCATTTGTTACCCATACCTAATTGCCCAGAGAGCAGTCAAGAGTCAACCACATTGTTGCAGGTCTGGAGTCACATATAGGCCAGGCCAGACAAGGTAAGGACAGTAGATTTCCTTCCCGAAAGGATATTATTGAACCAGAGAAGTTTTTCTGACAATCAGCAACAATGGATTCATAGTCATCATTAGACTCTTAATTCCAGATATTTATTGAATTCAAATTCCACCACATGCCATGGTGAGATTCAAACGTCGGTTCCCACAACACTATCCACTTCTCTACAACAGCCCACCGACAATAATACTAGGCCACTATACCACATATAAAAGTTTTTGAACCCACTGAAGTTCTTGAAGTAATATTTTCATATTATTATAAACAAGTGACTGAGCAAAACAAACCAAATTCACTTCAAATGATCAGGATATTTAAAGATTGGAGACAATCACAGTACACGAGTTCCTCATTTAGTATTCCTGATGGGGAGACAGTGTCCCAGTCGTAATTTCACTGGACTAGTAATCAGGAGGCTCAAGCTAATGCATTTTTAAAATATTTATGGGTGTGAACATTGCTGGCTCAGCCAACATTCATTGCCTCTGAGAAAGTGATGGTGACTACCTAAAGTCATTGAATCATAGATATGTACAGCACAGAAACAGACCTTTCAGTCCTACTCATCCATGATGACCAAATTAATCTAGTCCCACTTGGCCCATTTCCCTCTAAACCCTTCTTATCCATGTACCAATCCAAATGCCTTTTAAATGTTGTTATTGTACCAGCCTCCATCACTTCCTCTGGCAGCTCATTCCATGTGCACATTACCGTCTGCATGAAAAAGTTTCCCCTTAGGTCCCTTTTAAATCTTTCCCTTCTCACCTTAAACCTGTGCCGTCTAATTTTGAGCTCTCCTACCCTGGGAAAAAGACTTTGGCTATTTATACCATATTCATGCCCCTAATGATTTTATAAACCTCTGTAAGGTCACCCTGCAGCCTCCAACACTCCAGGAAAACAGCCCTAGCCTTTTCAGCCTTTCCCTATAGCTCAAACCCTCTAACCCTGGCAACATCCTTGTCAATCTTTTCTGTACCTTTTCAAGTTTAACAACATCTTTCCTATAGCAGGGAGATGTAACACCTCGCACTTATTCTAAATTAAACTTCCCCTCCTAGGCTGATCTGATCAAGGTCCCATTGTACACTAAGATAACCTTCTTTACTTTGCATCTCAACAGCAATTTTAGTGTAATCTGCAAATGTATGAACGATTCCTCCAATATTCAAATCCAAACCATTTAGATAGATGACAAAAAGCAGTGAACTCAGCATCGATCCTTGCAGCACACCACTAGTCACAGGCCTTTCATCACCACACACTGACTGTGTCCATTTCGTGGGCTATTGGAGTCTGTGAAGTGTGAATAAACTCACAAGAATAGTAGGAAGGAAATCTCCAGGATTTCGATCCAGCGACATTGAAGGAATGATGAAAAGGTAGGTTGGTGCGTGGCTTGGAGCGAAACGTGCATTTGATGATGTTCCTATGCATCTCTGCCCTTGGGTCAGTGTGAGACTTCAGCAAAGTCCGATAAAGGTCGAATGAGTTTCTAACTATACTGTTGGAAATTTGGAGCAAAGGGAAACAGAAACTTCAGTAGGGTTTACTGTAAGAAATAAACTGTCCAGCATGTTTCATGCTGCAACTATACAAAACGCTGGTGTGGCCACACTTGGAATATTGTGTACAGTTCTGGTCCCCATATTCCTGGAAGGATGTGGAAGCATTGGAAAAGGTGCAGAGGAGATTTACCAGGATGTTGCCTGGTCTGGAGGGAAGGTCTTATGAGGAAAGGCTGAGAGACTTGGGTTTATTCTCATTGGAGAGAAGAAGGCTACGAGGGGATTTGATAGAGACATACAAGATGATCAGAAGATTAGGTAGGGTAGACAGTGAAAGGCTTCTTCTCGGATGATGACGTCAGCTTGTACGAGAGGTCATAACTACAAATTGAGGGGTGATAGATTTAAGACCGATGTCAGAGGCAGCTTCTTTATGCATAGAGTGGTTAGGGCATGGAGTGCCGTACCTGCTAATGTAGTCAACTCGGCCACATTAGGGAGATTTAAACAATCCTTAGATAAGCACATGGATGATTTTGGGACAGTGTAGGGGGACGAGCTGAGAATAGTTCACAGGTTGGTGCAACATCGAGCGCTGAAGTGCCTGTTCTGCACTGTATTGTTCTTTGTTCTATGAGAGGCAAGTGGGAGAGGATAAAAAGCACAGATTCAGAGGCCAACCTGTAATGAACCACATCATGACATGAATGTAGGGAAAGACGCTGATTAGTTCTTAGGATCTGGATGTAGGTTTGCTCGGTGAACTGGAAGGTTCATTTTCAGACATTTCATCCCCGTACTAGGTGACATCATCAGTGAGTCTCCGGATGAAGCGCTGGTGGTATGGTCTGCTTTATATTTATGTGTTTGGGTTTCCTTGGGTTGGTTGTGTCATTGTGGTGATGTCATTTCCTCTATTTTCTTTAGGAGGTGGTTAATGGGATCCAAGTCAATGTGTTTGTTGATAGGTGTTTCAGTTGGAATGCCATGCTTTGAGGAATTCTCGTGCCTGTCTTTTTTTGGCTTGTCCTAGGATGGATATGTTGTCCCATCGAAATGGTGTCCTTCATCATCTGTATGTAAAGATACTAGTGAGAGTGGGTCATGTCTTTTTGTGGCTAGTTGACGTTCATGTATCCTGGTGGCTAGTTTTCTGCCTGTTTGTCCAATGTAGTGTTTGTTACAGTCCTCAAAACTCACTAGTTCATAGGATTGCTGAATAGTTTCAGTTTTTAAATTAAATGTAAGGTCATCAGTCTGTGTTTAGGCCACCAGTGTTTTTCTTTTTTTGTTTCCAGAGCATAGCTGCTGAAGTATTAGCTTGATTTTTGTGATTTGTTTTTCTTTTCATAAAAAAACAAAGTATCAGTACAATGAGGTGTGAGGAACAGTGAGTTGAACCAAATATGGTAATGAGGACAGAAAGGATGAGGTATTGCTGCTGCAGCATGTGGAAGATGCTGGACACCAACGTGACCCAGAGTGAAGACATTTGCTGTCAGTGTTGCAGCTTGAGGAACTTCTGATCTCAATTGAGGTGTTGATCTCTGAGCTGCAGTCATGGTGCCACTTCAGGGAAGGAGAAAATTACCTGCAATTGTCCAATAGTAATGAAGTTCTTACAAGCTGTGTGGACAAGAGTGGAGACTGCAGGGAAAATGAGCAAATATACCTTGGTACAGTGAACCATTCACAGTAGAGGATAAAATTGGAATGTATGCGTGGTAGGGAACTATATAATTAGGGCGGGTAGATATTATTCTCTGCAGCCATAAGTGGGAATCCCAAACTGCCACAGTAAAGACATCCAGTGCTCATTATGCTACCAACGACATTGGTATGACTAGAAATTAAGTGTTGCTGGAAGACTGAACAGTTAGGAGCTAAATTAAAAAGCAGAAGACTAAAAGTAATAATCCCTGGAATGCTACCTGAGGCATGAGCAAACTGACATGAGGTAAATACAGTCTACAAGTCAAATATGCACCTCAGCAATGGGTGGAATGGGTTGAAGTTCATGGTGGACTGGCAATATTACTGGGGTAGAAGGGAGCTATTCTGGTGGGATGGGATTCACTTTAACTGTGCTGAGACCAATAAAATAAATAAGGCCTTTATAGAGAGTTTTTATCTAATTAGAGGTGGGGGAGGGGTTGAGAGAGTGGAGATGGAGGCTTACAAAGCAAGAAGATATGACAGCATTATCGGGCAGCTATTTGATGACAATACCTGAGGTGGGATAGGGAGGGACAGAGTGCAGAAAAGTAGCAAAACAGTAATAAATAGGACCAAATGGGGAAAAGGTATGTTTTTTAAAAAGGCAAAATTAATGGGTTTTTACATATGTGCGTAGTATTCAGAGCAAATACAGATTTATGAGTATGATTTGCACTAATCTTGAAGGTGGTGGTACAGTTGGTGAGCAGTCAATAAAGCACCCATGTTCTTGGCTTTATCAATAAGGGCACAGAATACAAGTGCAGGGATGTAATGTTGAACTGAAACAAGGCACTTGTTTGACCTCAGCTGGAGTATTGTATGTAGTTGTGGTCATTATATCATGAGAAACATGGGAATACATTGGAGAGAGTGCAGAAGCAATTTACAAGAATTTTTCTGGGACTGAGAAACTTCGCTTATGAGGGTAGACTGAAGAATTTAGGATTGTTTTCCTTGGAGAGAGAAAGCTCAGAAGAGATTTGATAGAGTAGATAGGAAAATGCTGCTCCCTCTAGTAAAAAAGAGAAGAATGTGGGGGCGTAGACATAAACTTGCATGTAGAAGTAGCAAGGGTGATGTGAGGAAAAACATTTTCACACAGCGAGTTGTTAGGATATGGAATGCACTGCTGGAAATGTGATTGTGACAGATTTACTTGAGGCAGTCAAGAGGACATTGGATAGAAATGCCATTCACGAATGTGGGGAAAAGGCAGGAGACTGGCAAATAAAAAATAGAACCAGTGCAAGGACAGGAGGTGCTGAATGGCCTCCTCCTGTGGTCTAATAATTGTGTGATCTTATGGTCATTACATGGTTACAAGAAGATCAAATCTGGGAACGAAATATTCAGGGGTGTGTTTCTTTTCAAAAAGACAGGCACGTAGGAGGGTTAGCTTTGATTAGATTACCTACAGTGTGGAAACAGGCCCTTCAGCCCAACAAGTCTACACCGACCTTCCAAAGACCCTTACACTTACTCCTGAATAATAATGCATCTAACACTATGGACAATTTAGCACAGCCAATTCACCTGACCTGTATATCTTTGAAGTGTGGGAGGAAACTGGAGCAAACCCACTCAGACACAGGGAGAATGTGCAAGCTCCACACAGATCGTTGCCCAAGGCTGGAATTGAACCTGGCTCCCTGGTGCTGTGAGGCAGCAGTGCTAACCACTGAGTCACCGTGCCATGGTAGTATGGTGTGGAATAAGTACAACAGCAAGAAATGATTTTGAATCATAAGATGCAAAATCCGTAAGTGTGGAGACAAGAAACAAAAGGGGAAACACGACATTGGTTGGAGCAGTCTATAGGTGTCCTACCAGTCACTACACAACGGGATAGAGAATAACTCAGGAGATCGTTAGAACATGAAAAAAAACAGGCAAAAGTGAGGACTGCAGATGTTGGAGAATAGAGTCGCGAGCGTGGTGCTGGAAAAGCACAGCAGGTCAGGCATCACCCGAGGAGCATGAAAATCAACGTTTTGGGCAAAAGCCCTTCTTCAGGAACAAAAGCTGTACATTAATCATAAAGCTGTACTTTAGTCTTCATGTAGATTGGAATAGTCAGTTTTTCCTAAAACAATATGTTGTGGGTCTGACCAGTATCAGGCGATTTTGGATTTGGTGATGTGTAATGAGACAATTTTATTAATGAAGTCCCTGTAAAAGACCCACTATGAAACAGTGAGCATCACTTGGTAGAATTTAGCATTTAGTTTGAGAGGATGAAACCTGGGTTGGAAGCAGCTGTGTTCAGCTTTAAAATGGGAAATAAAAAAACTACTCCTGGGAGTAAGAGGTGTACTTTAGATAGCAATCTGTAATTACTGTGCTACTGGAATCAGTGCTGGGGCTATAGTCATTTACAATGTTTTTTAATGCTTTAGTTGAGGAAAGGCCTTTTGGCCTTTTGGCTCGGAATATGTGTCGTTCCTGAGGACCAGAGGAAGAGATTCTGCTCGAGTGTTGGAGGTTCGACGCAGCAGAAGCGTGCTGGCGGGGGAAAAACTGCGGGGGTCGTGTTGCGAGTCGTCGGAGCTGCTGGAGACCATCGCTGGATCGTGATTGGACGTTGGAGGATCGTTTGGTTGTGCTGACCTGCTCTTGGTGGATCTTCATGCTGGCTTCGGCCTAACGCCAATTCAGGGACCAGCCAACCTCTGAGCTATGGCCTCAGCAGCCACTCGCCGCCCGGGCCAGGGCATTCGGAACACAGTCAGGGTGACTGTGAAGAAGGTGGAGGAGCACACACCGGTGGATCGGACGGTGTTTGTGAAGAAAGTTCTGCTGGAGTGTTGCGGCCTTGCAGCCGCAGACGTGTACTGCCTGCAGGATTTCCCTGGGGCAGGCTACTTCGATGTGACCTTCAGAAGCGTGAAGCAGTGCGAACAGCTCCTGAAGGTCTTCAAGGAGAAGGAAGGGGAGCCGCTGTTCTCCATCTTGTCGGCGACGCCATTGTGTGTGCTTCCTGCACAGAGGAACCGGGTTGTTACAATCCATATGTACAACCCCTACGTTCCAGCGGCTGATGTCCTGACCTTCCTGGGAAGGTACGTCCAAGTCGAGGGAGAAGCCACCGATGTGATCGACCCCTTTGGGATCTGGACCAGTAAGAGGCAGGTCAAGGTAACTCTGAGGGCCGATGACAGTGGGAACATCCTCCACCCACCCTCGAGCTTCGCAATCGGAGGGAGCAGAGGCTACCTGACATATGCAGGGCAGCCCAAAGTGTGCCGAACCTGCGGGAAGTCGGGACACGTGGCGGTGGATTGCAAAGTGACCATCTGCAGGAACTGCAAACAGGAGGGTCACTTGACAAAGGACTGTCGGGAGGAAAAGAGCTGCAACCTGTGCGGGGAGGCGGGCCACATGTACAAGGCCTGCCCGAGACGAGGAGCCGCCACCTACGCACAGATGGCCGGAGGTGGCAACACGAGCCGCGGACCGACAAAGTCTAACGAGGTACCGCGAATCAGCAAAGGAACGGTGCCTGGAGGCACCCAGAAGGAAGGGAAAGTTGTAGAGGAGCAGGCAGCAGACAGCGGGGAGATGCAGCAGCCGACCCAAGCTCCTGCAAGACAGACGGAGGAAATGGAAGAGGAGGGATCAAAGGAGGCAGAGCAGTGGATTATCGTTAAAAACAGGAAAAGGAAACCTCTCGAGGGCCCCAAAGCCACCAAGCGAAGGGGGAAGAGACACCTCCAAGAGGAGGATACAGGCAGCTCCTCCGAGGGTGAGGACGGGCGCAAGAAGGGTCGCCTCCGGAGGAAGAGGCAGAGCGCCGTGGGGAGAAAGGAGGGCAACACCGCCCAAGAAGGAAAAGACGATCCCTCTGAGGGGATGGGTGAAGGCCTCCCCCTACCCGGTGAGAACCAAGGGGTACCCACCGGCCCACAGCTCCAGGGAACTGGGAGCAGCGTCCCAGTGACAGCCCTGATGTCAGATGGAGAACGGGGCGATGCGGACCCTGGGTCTGACACGATGACACCAGAGCGGGGAAATGACTCCAGCGTGGAGCCGGACAACTACCTCAGCCCTGGGAAGGTCCAGCAGTTTGCTGTCACCACGGGGATGCACGCAGCTACCCCACTGGAGCAAGACCAGAAGAAAATGGACACTGGTAACCCCGCAAACTGTTAAAATGGGGTTTAAAATTGCCAGCATAAATGTGCGTAGCATTAAAGCGGCTACGCGATGTGTTTCAACGCTGGCCTTCCTGGCCAACGTCAAAGCCGATGTCCTGTTTCTGCAGGAGTGCGGGATACCGCACCTCAGCAGTTACAGGAGATGGTCGAGCTTGTGGGCCCACGGGCCGTCAGTGTGGTCGGGGGGCAACGATAGCCGCGCCTCCGGCCTGGGTATCCTGTTGCGGGGAGGCAACTTCACCATCTCCGAGGTTAAGGAGGTGGTGGGCGGGCGCCTCCTCGTCGTGGACGTCAAATACAGAAACGCTCCCGTGAGACTAATCAACGTGTACGCCCCAGTGGGTAAGAGTGAACGGTTGGCCGTCCTGCAACAGCTTCCACTGCTGCTGGCTACGTCCAGGCCGGTCATTCTGGCCGGAGACTTCAACTGCATCATTGATGCTGATGGACGATCCGGCGGGGGGGACAGTAAACCGGACGCTACGTCCAGGGCCCTGATGGAAACGGTCAAAGACGCCAAGCTGCACGACGTCTTCAGCGCCCCTGCAGACGGAGCGCAGCGTAGATACACCTGGTCACGGGCAGACGGGTCTATCCGCTCAAGGATAGATTACCTGTTTGTGTCCCGAACGCTCTCGGTCAGATCCACCGACGTCAAGCCGGTGTTCTTCTCTGACCACTGCCTCCTGCTGGCCGACTGTCACCTACAAGACGAACAGCGGGCGGGCAAGGGAACGTGGAAACTGAACACTAAGCTGTTGACCCCGGGAAACATCGAAGAGCTCAAGAGGGATTACGCAGGTTGGAGAACCGTGAAGCCCCTCTTTGAGTCTCCAGCGGACTGGTGGGAAACGGTAAAAGGGAACATCAAGAGGTTCTTTATCCTCAAAGGTGTCCAGGAGGCGAGAGAGAGGCGGGGAAAACTGTCCCAGCTCCAGGAAAGTATGCAGAACCTGCTCCTGCTGCAGACGATGGGGGTGGATGTCACGGAGGACCTCAAGGAGGTGAAGGGCCAGCAAGCCTCGCTCTTTGCCTCGGAGGCCTCCAGGATAATCTTCCGGTCCAGGGTCCGCTCGGTGGAGCAGGACGAGACGTGCTCACGTTTCTTCTTCCAGAAGGTGCACAAAGAGAGCTCCGTGCTCAGCAGCCTGAAGAAAGAAGATGGCTCGGTAACGTCATCTCAGGCTGACGTCATGAGGATCAGCAAATCCTTCTACGCCAGCCTGTATGACTCGAAGCCGACCGACAGCGCGGCCTCCCAGTCGTTCCTGTCCTCTATCACGGAGGTCCTAGATGACGGAACACGAGAGAGGCTGGACCAGCCGCTATCTCTGGATGAACTGACCAAGGCCCTCGAGTCCTTCGAAAAGAATAAAACTCCCGGAAGCGACGGCTTACCGGTCGAGGTTTATTCCGCTCTTTGGGACTTGATCGGCCAGGACCTGCTGGAGGTGTATGTCAGTATGCTCCGGGCAGGTACCATGAGTGAATCCATGAGGAAAGGCATCATCACCCTCGTCTACAAGCGGAAGGGGGAGAGGGAGGAAATTAGAAATTGGAGACCGATCTCACTGTTAAATGCAGACTACAAAATCCTGTCAAAGGTCATCGCCAACCGGGTCAGGTCTGCTCTGGGATCGGTGATCCACCCGGACCAAACCTGTGCTGTACCGGGCAGGAAGATCTCTGAGAGTCTCGCACTCCTCAGGGATACGATCGCCTACGTGCAGGACAGGGGGGTGGACACCTGCCTCATCAGCCTGGACCAGGAGAAAGCCTTTGACAGGATATCGCATACATATATGAGGGATGTCCTCTCCAAAATGGGCTTTGGGGAGGGAATCGGAAATTGGATCAGACTGCTCTACACCAACATTGTCAGTGCAGTCTCAATCAATGGGTGGGAATCAGATAGCTTCCCTGTAAGATCTGGAGTCAGGCAGGGATGCCCCCTCTCACCCGCCTTGTTTGTGTGTTGCATAGAGCCATTTGCCGAATCCATCAGGAAGGATGCGAGCCTGAGGGGGGTGACTATTCCTGGCAGCGGGGGCCTGCAGGTTAAGGCCTCCCTGTACATGGATGACGTCGCTGTTTTCTGCTCGGATCCGCTGTCCGTGCACAGACTCGTGTGCATCTGCGACCAGTTCGAACGGGCCTCGGGGGCCAAGGTAAACCGAGGCAAGAGCGAGGCCATGCTCTTCGGGAACTGGGCCGACCAATCCTCTATCCCCTTCACCGTCAGGACTGACCACCTGAAGGTGCTGGGTATTTGGTTCGGGGGGGCTGGGGCGTGCGCCAAGACCTGGGAGGAGCGGATCAGGAAGATGAGACAGAAACTAGGCAGATGGGGGCAACGGTCGCTCTCCATCGCGGGAAAAAACCTGGTCATCAGGTGTGAGGTACTCTCAGTATTGCTATATGTGGCACAGGTCTGGCCTATCCCCAGGACCTGTGCCGCCGCAGTCACCCGGGCCATCTTCCAATTCATTTGGAGATCAAAGATGGACCGGGTCCGAAGAGACTCAATGTACAAAGACCGGTGCAATGGGGGAAAAAACACGCCCAATGCCACCCTCACCCTGATGGCCACCTTTGTGTGTGGCTGCATCAAGCTGTGCGTGGATCCCCGGTACGCAAACACCAAGTGTCACTACGTACTGAGGTTCTACCTGTCCCCGGTGTTGCGAAGGATGGGCCTGGCCTCGCTGCCGCGGAACGCTCCGAGTAGTTGGACCGTTCCGTATCACCTGTCCTTCGTGGAGATATTTATGAGGAAAAACACCTTTGACCACAAGTCCATCAGGAAGTGGTCAGCACGTAGCGTCCTTGAGACCCTTCGGGAAAAGGAGAGGGCGGATCCTGTCGAGCGGTTCCCTGAGCAGACTGTCAAAGCCATTTGGCAGAATGCCTCATCGCCAGAACTTTCCAACAAGCACCAAGACGTGGCTTGGCTGGTGGTGAGAAGGGCTCTGCCTGTGAGATCCTTTATGCACGCCCGGACTCTCTGCCGCACCGCACGCTGCCCTCGAAGTGGCTGCGGGGGGGACGAGACTGTCACACACCTCCTTCTGGAATGTGCCTATGCAGAGGAAGTCTGGAGAGGAATGCAGTGGTGCTTGTCGAGGTTCGTCCCGAGCAGCGCCGTGACGCGGGACTCCGTGCTCTACGGCCTTTTCCCCGGGACTCACACCGAGACGAACATAAACTGCGCCTGGAGGATCATCAACTCGGTGAAGGACGCTCTCTGGGCGGTCCGAAACCTGTTGATCTTCCAGCTGAAGGAGTTGACCCCGACCGAGTGTTGCAGACTGGCACATTCCAAGGTCCAAGACTACGTGTTGAGGGACACGCTGAAGCTTGGGGCAGCTGCCGCCAAGGCGCGGTGGGGAAAGACCACCGTGTAAGATCGGCCTGCCGAAAGAAGAACAGGGGGCCCATACAGACGTTTTTTTTTGGGCTCTGCTGATGCCTCAGCCAAATATATGTATATATACAAGATTGAAAAAATGCACAGGATTGTAAAGGACAAGAATAAAGTCGAATCTGTGTTTGTAAATATTGACATATGTATGGCATGATCCAATGTACAGACCATCAAATCATTTATGAATAAAGTATATTTTTGAAATAAAAAAAAATTTAGTTGAGGAAAGTGAATGTACTATTGGCAAGTTTTCAGATGGCACAAGAATAGGTGTGAAGGCAAGTGCTAAGGTGACACAAAGAGCCTGCAGAGGCATGCAGACAGAATAACAAGTGGGCAAATTGTTCAATCCTTCACAAACATCTTCACTTATTACCCTAAAATGGAGAGAAAGTCGTTAATGCAATAGCTGAACATGGTTGAGGCAAGGAAATTATCCAGGAGAATTCCGGCAAGAGATATCCTTGAGCTGAGATGATTGATCTTCAGCAACTACAACCGTCTTCCTTTGTGCCTGGTCTGATTCAAGGTTTGCTAGGGATTGTCGATACCATAAACGAAACTAGAAATTGTTGGTATAATGCAGCAGATTTAGCAGCATTAGTGGACAGCAAACAGAGTTAACGTTTTGAGTCCGGTAACCCTTCTTCAGTCACTCTCCCCTAATCTCTGGGATTCAGCTCATTTGACCATATTTAAACCAAGGCGATAATAAGGCCAAGACTGAATGGCCCTGATGGAACTCAAACGTCATGTTTTTGCTAAGCAAGCGTTACTTGATAGCACTATTGATGACATCATTCACCATTTTACTGATGATTGAGAGTAGACTGAAGAGGCAGTAACTGTGATGGTTCAATTTGTCTTGCTTTTTGTTTACAGGATATACCTGGGCAAGTTTTGACATTGTCAGGTAGATACTAGTGTTGTAACTGTTGGAACAGCTTGGCAGCAAATCTAAGAGCACATGTCTTCATTATTATTGCTGGAATGTTGTGAGGGCCCTCAACCTTTGCATTATCCAGTAGCTCCAATGGTTTATTGATATCATGTGAAGTGAATCAAATTGGTTGAAGACTGACATATGTAATACTGGAGACCTCAGTTTTTAATTTTCTATCTTCACATTTTAAGCACTTTTTTCATAGACAGATTTCACATCCTTAATGTGAATTTGAAGTTATGCCATGCTGTTATCATTCCTTGCTAAAAGATTCCTTATTGAGATCATTAATTCTGCCTTATTATACTTTTGTAAGGCTGAATAAGGCCATTTCTTGATTGGTTTGAAACAATCATTTTGCAGAAACATCATTCTATGCACTTGTCCTCCACACTGTCTATGCCAACTTGAATTATCCAAATAATATGAAAATTAAAATCATCCATGATTATTAAAGTTAATTTCATACAAGCTCCCAGTATTTATTGATTTATTGATTGTCTTACAGTGTAACTACTGTTTGGAGGCTTATAAACTTTATCCCCATAACTATTTATCCCATCACTATTTATTGTCCCCACCCAATGGATAATCTTCTGAACCAAGACTATTTCTCTCTCCTGCCCTGATCTCATTCTTTAAAAACAGAGTTATCCAATTCTTTTCCTTAAAAATAAATCTTTTGAATATTTTGTTTTTAGCCTTAGTCACATGGCAACCACATCTCCATAATATTATGCCAATTTATTTCTTTTAATGCATCAATTCATCTCTCGTGTTACAAACACTGGATCCACGCAGACAAGTTATTTTTAATTTTGTCCCTTTTTTGACCACATTTCCATACTTTAAGCTGGAGATGACCTCAGTAGTGGAAAAACTAAATCCCAGCACATTATATTCCATTACTACATTGAAACTACAAATTAAAAGATATTCTTTGACCTCAATGCCTGTGAAATATGTGCTGTCTATGACTTATTGATGTGCTATGAGACTTTATGCTCCATATTTTCACAGGAATTTATCATGAATTTCTGCCGTATATTCTGATGGGGACCTTGACAGTGTTTTCAGCAATTCTTGTCTTGCTTCTGCCTGAAACCATCAACATTCCTCTCCCAGAAACCATTGACCAGATGCAGAAAATAAAAAGGTATGTTTATATAATATCAGGAAAATCTAAACCCTTAATTCCTTCTTTTCCTCAGCTTTCTGTACTGAACAAATTACCTTTATAAGATGCATTTCGGAAAGATCATGTCCAAATGTGCTTCCTGAGGAGGGGGGGGTAAAGGAGCAAATGGCCCTCCTTTCTAGGAGAGTTGGAAGGGTTGGCAAATTATGGTTTATTTTAAAAAGGAGAAGACCAGAGAGCTAAAGGTACTTGGAAAGAGAGTTGCAAAGATCACTGGTAGTTATTCCAACATTGATGAACATTGACACCAGGAAATGTGTTTTTCCCCAAATGAAAATATACTTTATTCACAAAACAAAACTTTATTACATGAGATATTAAAACAGTTCTTCTATGCAGTCTTTGAAGATAAAAATAAATTGGAATTTGACAAACCCTGCAGTTGCAATCAAAGGCAATTTCTACTCATGCAGGACACTATTTACTTACTTTTTGAGGCAACAAGAATGTCTCATAACTGAACGGACTCCCGTTGTACTTCGGCAGAAAGGAGCTCGGACAGTGGTCTTTCCCCATTGCGCCCTGGTGACAGATGCCCCGAGCTTTGGTTAATCCCTCAATATATAGCCCTGGACCTTGGAATGTGCCAGTCTATAGCACTCAGTCGATACAACGCTTTAAACTGGAACTTCGCAAGTTTTGGGCAGACCAAACAGCATGTTTCACCAGATGGTCCTCCAGGCACTGTTGATATTTGTCACGGTGCACATTCTGGGGAACAACTTGTAGAGCTCAGAGTTCTGCGTCATGGGGCTGATCAGGACAAACCTCAACAAAAACCACTGCATCTCTCTCCAGACTTATTTTACAAAGGCACATTACACAGAAGGGGACGTGTGATGGTCTCAACATCCCCACAGCGCTTTGAGAGCTGTGTGCGGTAGCATGGAGAGTCCAGGCATATGTGAAGGATTCGACAGGTGGTGTCCTCACCACCAGCCAAGCGACATCTTGGTGCTTGTTGGAAAGTTCGAGTTATGAGGCATTCTGCCAAATGACTTTGACAGTCTGCTCAGGGAACCATCTGAAAGGATCTATGCTCTTCCTTTCCTACAGTATCTTAAGGACACTTTCTGCTGACCACTGCTGATGGCCTTGTGGTGAAAGGTGTTTTCCTTTGTAAGTTTTTCCATAAAGGCTGGGTGATATAGAACAGTCCAATTACTTGGAACCTTCCATGGCACGAAGGTCAGGCCCATTCTTCATAACCTGGGGATGGATAGAACTTCAGTATTTCATGACACTTGGTGTTTGCATACCAAGAATCTACACACAGCTTGATGTGGCTGCACACAAAGGTGGCCATCAGGATAAGTGCAGCATTAGATCAATCCTTCCCCTCTTATCCAGGGCTTTGTACCTGGTGTCCCTGTGGACACAGTCCACCTTTGACCTCCAGATGAAGTGGAAGATGGCTCGGGTCACTGCAGAGGCACAGGCTTGGGGAATGGGCCAGACTTGCACCACATCCAGGCTTGCACCATCTCTCCACGCTTCAGGCTCTCTGCCTTTATTCCTGATGAAGGGCTTTTGCCCGAAACGTCGATTTCGCTGCTCCTTGGATGCTGCCTGAACTGCTGTGCTCTTCCAGCACCACTAATCCAGAATCTGGTTTCCATCATCTGCAGTCATTGTTTTTACCACTTCCAGCTACACCGAGTGTAGTTCCCAACCTGATGACCAGGGTTTACCCGCAATGGAGAGGGAGCAGTGCTCCTATTTGCCCAGTTCCTGCCCCACCTTTGCAGAACATCCTCCCACGTTTTTACACATGCCTCGACCCCTCCAAACCATTTTCCTAGAAACTTTAGGTAATCTAAACTGATGGTGAAGGGGAGAAAGGATCAGCCAGTCCTGCTTCCAAAGAACACTGTCTCACTTTTGCCTTGATTTACTTTGGTTCTGAGGCCAGTTTGAACTGGTTGCAGATGCTCATGATTCTGCACAATGACAGCAGATCCGAGCAAAAAAATAACAACATCATTAATGCACAGGGAGGCTTTGACCTGTAGGCTTCCACAGCCTGAGCTAGTCAGCCCTCTCAGGCTCACATCCTTCCTGATGGACTTGGCAAAGGCTCTATACAAAACACAAAAAAGGCAGCAGAGAGAAGGCAGCCCTGCCTGACTCCAAATCTGATCAGGATCTAAATTCTGATTCCCTCCCATTGATTGAGACTGCCCTAACGATGTAGGTGTAGAGCAGTCAGATCCAATTGCGGATACCATCCCCAAAACCCATTTTCAAGAGTTCATTCCACGTGTAGGCGATAATATCCTGTCAAAGGCCTTCTGGTCCAGGCTAATGAATCAGGTGTCCACAACCCTGTACTACACGTAGGTGATTGTATACCTGAGGAGTGCGAGACTGTCAGAGATCATCCTGCCTGGTACAGCACAGGTTTGGTTGGGGTGAATCACCAAACCCAGAGCAGACCTGATACAGTTGGTGGTGACCTTAGACAGGACTTTGTAGTCCACATTCAACAGTGAAATTGCTCACCAATTTCTAATATACCCCCTCATCCACTTGTGGACAAGACAGAGAAGTTTGGACAGTTTTCCACTGTCTCTTTCTGTCTCATCTTTTGAATATCTTTGAGGATGAAGAACCTCTTGATGTTCCCCTTGATTGTTTTCCACCAGACCACTGAAGACTTAAAGAAGTGCCCCATGATTCTCCAACTTGTATAATCCCATTTGAACTCCTCAATGTCTTCTGGGGGTCAACAGTTTCATGTTGAACGTCCACGTTCCTTTGTTGGCCAGCAGGTCATCCTGTGGGTGACAGTCAGTCAGCAGGAGGCAGTGATCAGAGAAGAAGAGCAGCTTGACATTGGTGGATCTGACTGAGAACACTGGAGACACAAACAGGAAATCTATCCTTGAGTGGATCGACATGTTTGGCCATGGCATTAGGAAAGGTGGGGGGTAATCAGTTTTAAAGTGAAGAGAGAATGAAAAGGGAATAGGATAGATTTCATAGAAAAACTGAGCCTCTGGGACCTACCTTCTTTTAACTCTTATAAACATATTATTGTATGACATGCCTTCTCTAGTGACAGAGTTCTGTGCCCAAGATAGTGGTTGAGGATCACTTGAATTCCACATAAGTTTTATTCATTCATGGGATGTGGGTGTGCAATTCTATGCTGTGGGCAACTGATTAGCTAGTCATTACCACTTTGTCTCTAGTTGGACTATAAGAGTGTGGCACTGGAAAAGCACAGCAGGTCTGAGGAGCTGAAGAGTCGATGTTTCAGGCATAAGCCCTTCATCAGGAATATTGGGGAAGCCAAAGGGGACTGAGAGATAAATGGGAGGGGGTAGGGCTCTATAATCTGCAGTCCTCACTTCCTTCTAGTTGGAGTATGTTTTGTATAAACTAACATTTCCTCCATTCAAAAAATAAAGCAATGAATGGACTTCATTGTCTGTAAAGCACTTGAGGATGTGAAAAGTACTGTTTCTTTATTATAATAATAGAGTTTTTTAAATAATTGACAGTGTTCACAGAAAAGGGGCAACAGTACATTTTGCATCTTATTACTATACTTCCATGTTGCTTGAAGCAATAACCAGGAGTAAAATGTTTAGTTCTTGAACAGATTCTTAAAGGGATTAGCACTTGAGAGATCATTGTGATTACTGGCAGCATTTCCACCAGAGTTTCTGAGAAACATTTAGAGACTCAATGTACAAAGACCGGTGCAATGGGGGAAAAAACACGCCCAATGCCACCCTCACCCTGATGGCCACCTTTGTGTGTGGCTGCATCAAGCTGTGCGTGGATCCCCGGTACGCAAACACCAAGTGTCACTACGTACTGAGGTTCTACCTGTCCCCGGTGTTGCGAAGGATGGGCCTGGCCTCGCTGCCGCGGAACGCTCCGAGTAGTTGGACCGTTCCGTATCACCTGTCCTTCGTGTAGATATTTATGAGGAAAAACACCTTTGACCACAAGTCCATCAGGAAGTGGTCAGCACGTAGCGTCCTTGAGACCCTTCGGGAAAAGGAGAGGGCGGATCCTGTCGAGCGGTTCCCTGAGCAGACTGTCAAAGCCATTTGGCAGAATGCCTCATCGCCAGAACTTTCCAACAAGCACCAAGACGTGGCTTGGCTGGTGGTGAGAAGGGCTCTGCCTGTGAGATCCTTTATGCACGCCCGGACTCTCTGCCGCACCGCACGCTGCCCTCGAAGTGGCTGCGGGGGGGACGAGACTGTCACACACCTCCTTCTGGAATGTGCCTATGCAGAGGAAGTCTGGAGAGGAATGCAGTGGTGCTTGTCGAGGTTCGTCCCGAGCAGCGCCGTGACGCGGGACTCCGTGCTCTACGGCCTTTTCCCCGGGACTCACACCGAGACGAACATTAACTGCGCCTGGAGGATCATCAACTCGGTGAAGGACGCTCTCTGGGCGGTCCGAAACCTGTTGATCTTCCAGCTGAAGGAGTTGACCCCGACCGAGTGTTGCAGACTGGCACATTCCAAGGTCCAAGACTACGTGTTGAGGGACGCGCTGAAGCTTGGGGCAGCTGCCGCCAAGGCGCGGTGGGGAAAGACCACTGTGTAAGATCGGCCTGCCGAAAGAAGAACAGGGGGCCCATACAGACGTTTTTTTGGGCTCTGCTGATGCCTCAGCCAAATATATGTATATATACAAGATTGAAAAAATGCACAGGATTGTAAAGGACAAGAATAAAGTCGAATCTGTGTTTGTAAATATGGACATATGTATGGCATGATCCAATGTACAGACCATTAAATCATTTATGAATAAAGTATATTTTTGAAATAAAAAAAAATTCTGAGAAACATTTAGCACCACACAGATTGGCAGTGAAATCATCATCCCCTGAGCTGTAGGTTTTGTTATCAGAAGTTACCAGCCGATTTGATTGTAAAACAAAGGATGTTATACATTCTAACAGGAAATGGGTACTGTGCATAATTCCTTCATTACTTAATTCAAAAATATTCATGGCTCTAACCATGAAAATATGACTTAATACATGTACCAGCCTGATGTATCTTAATTCTAATTCATTTTCCAGTTCATTTGTGCATTTAGTGTTGCACGTACTGTATATATTTTTTGCTTGTGGTCAGCCCAGTGAGATGAGATTAATTCCTGCAATCATTCTGAGCTTGATTGAAAGATGCCAATCTCACAAGTACAAAATTTATACTTCTATCTTCCCCGACATTTCACTATCTTTTGTTATTTGTAATCAGTTGTAAAGTGCATTGGTAAATCAACAAACCCCTTTATCCGATCAACTGACACTAAACCTTTTCAGAGTAGTGAAACAAATCAGTCTGGTGTGTATCTAGCAAACAGAGCATGACAGGAAATATTTAGTTAATGTGCATTATTTATGACTTGTTTTACGATTCAATTACAGGCTCAAATGTGGAAGCACTCACAAATATCACTACCGTTTTTATAAAAATGGAACAACTGGAGAAACTAATGTGGTGGTCAGTAAAAAGGAGGAAATTTAACCCAGCCCTTGCCACAGATCATCAGAAATGGAGAAGTGGACCAACAATTATCTCTTTCCAGTTTATGTCACGGACTAACATGATTTCCTATTGAAATATATTTAGCAATGCAATCAAGATACTCAGGGACCGCTATCAAATACTCAGATCAACAGGATGCTGTATCATTTTATGTTTCTTACATTTTTCTCACTTTCATTTGGAACAAACAGTGTATTTTTATGTAACACAAAATATTGTGCTACAGATGGACAAACAGTGTTTTTGTGGAGTCAGTTTTGACGTTTGGACAATACATCAATGGAGTGCACTGGCTGGCCAGTTGCCCGCATCTGCAGTGAAGAAATGGCTGCAACTCTGAAGCTACGACCTCATTAGAATCCTGCCAATGCTAATATGGGGCACCAGAGACCAACCCAATACATTTTACCAGATTGAGGCACATTAACATTGAACTCTCTGGGTTGTCAATAAAGTGACGGGAGTTGGGCCACAATCCCAGCGTGTGAGCAGTTTTAACTTATTTGTAATAAACCTGAAAGAGTATTTCTGCTCCTCTGCACCAAGCTAAAATATTAGTAGACTTAGTGGAACTGGAATGCATCAACTTCCAATTTGTATGGAAATGCATAGCACATGACTCCATCAATTCCAAATTAAAATGGCTAATGTGTTGTTTGGATTTCTAGTTTGTATTTTGATAGGAGCGTTTCACTGGGAATACCCAGCTCTTTTCAAAATATCTCCCAATCTATTCATTTCTGTCAATAGGATGGTAGGCTACCAGCCCCATTTTCAATCCATCACTACCACGTTAGTAACCAGGTCACAGAACTAAAAATTGACCCAATATGGGCATATTCTCTCTTGGTTTCTTATCCAGGAGCATTTTTGCCAAATGCCATGAACCAAACAGGAGCAGCAATATCATTACTTTCAGCTGATTCTATGATCTATTCCTGCTTGTCAACTTGAACCCAACTCCCACTACTACATTATAGATAGTTTCTAGTCAACCTGTTGAGGGATGTTATTTCTACACCTCTGAAGCAGATGGGGCTTGAACCTAGGACTCCCAGCTTAGGGACAGGGACATCACCACTACACCATAAGAAACCACTGTTGGTATTATATGGAAAATAAATCATCAGGTTAGATTTGACATTAACACTGGCATGTGATCCGAAATTTGGAGTCAGAATTGTCTGTTAAATGGTACAATATAGACAAATGGAGGAAGAGAAGATAGAAATAATATCATAACAAACTATAGAGTAAAGGAAGTGATGCATTTGTGGTTAATGATATGTAGTTGAGAATTGTGTTTTAGAAGACATATTCTAATTTCATCTATTTTGGATTGAAACTTAGGGATTACTTTACAAATGATGCAGACTACTAACTGTATGTTTTATTGAACAGAAATTATGCTACAGGACGAGATTTAGACCTATGTCTACAATCACAATTTCTTGTGAATTCTAAATACAGTCATTGATGGTGGTCAAATCAGTTTTATACAACTATTTATTTGTTTTCCTGAAACTATTATTTTGCTGTTTAATCACAAAATTACAGTTATTCATCTTGTTAGGAAACACAATTATTAAATCTACCATTGCGTTAATAAGTGTGAGTAAAGCCTGAAATGAAGCATCATTCTTTACATGATTTAGCTGCAAGTTTTTAAAATAGAATTTATTGAAACTCCTATATCTTGTGAGCTATCTCACTTCATTTATGAAACTGGTCTCACTATTATACAAAAGTAAATTGAGATGATAACTGAGTGACCACAATCCCATTCACTAATAGCTAAAAAAAGGTAAAAACAATGACTGCAGATGCTGGAAATCAGATTCTGGATTAGTGGTTCTGGAAAAGCACAGCAGTTCAGGCAGCATCCGAGGAGCAGTAAAATCGACGTTTCGGGCAAAAGTCCTTCGGCTCCTTGGATGCTGCCTAAACTGCTGTGCTTTTCCAGCACCACTAATCCAGAATTCACTAATAGCCACATACCTTTCTCCCATTACTGCCCATCACTACACCCTCTTGACAAGCATATTGAGATCAAATGAAAGGTTCTAAAAAAAAATAAACATTTCAACCCAACTTTACCAATCAAGTTAAATCAATTTCACTCAAAAGCCAATAAATAACTCATTCATCTCAGCACTAAACACTGTTGCTGGGTTTTTTTTCAGATTACTGACAGTGTGGAAACAGGCCCAACAAGTCCACACTGACCCTCCGAAGCAACCCACCCAGACCCATTCCCCTACATTTACCCCTTCACCTAACACTACAGACAATTTATCATGGCCAATTCATCCAACCTGCACATTTTTGGATTGTGGGAGGAAACCGGAGCACCCGGAGGAAACCCACGCAGACACAGGGAAATCCCAGGTGCTAGTGAGAATGGATAAGCCTGATGCCAGCGTCAGCTTGATAGACCAGAGGTTTTTGTTTGCTGTTCACTTGCTATGCTGGTCTGTCACGGTGCAGATTCAGAAATGTCTCGATTGTTGCAGTGTCAGGATCCCCATTCAGACCAATACTTTTCTTATAAACCATAAATTTCCCAGGAAATTGCAATGTAATAGCAATGGTTTCTTAGGTTTCAAGACATGTACTGTCACAAACTAAGATAAAAGCATTGACTGACAATACTGAACAGACAAGGGGAAAGATATAAAAGGGGCAACATTTTCACGCAGAGGGTGGTATATGTATGGAATGAGCTACCAGAGGATGTAGTGGAGGCTGGTACAATTGCAACATTTAAGAGGCATTTGGATGGGTATATGAATAGGAAGGGTTTGGAGGGATATGGGCCGGGTGCTGGCAGGTGGGACTAGATTGGGTTGGGATATCTGGTCGGCATGGACAGGTTGGACCGAAGGGTCTGTTTCCATGCTGTACATCTCTAAGACTAAAAGAGTAGATTACCTACAGTGTGGAAACAGGCCCTTCGGCCCAACCAGCCCTCCAAAGAGTAACCCACCCAGATCCATTTCCCTCTGACTAATGCACCTAACACTATGGGGCAACTTAGCATGGCCAATTCACCTAAACTACACATCTTTGGACTGTGGGAGGAAACCCACGCAGACACAGGGAGAATATGTAAACTCCACACAGACAGTCACCCGAGGCTGAAATCGAACCTGGCACTCTGGTGCTGTGAGGCACCAGTGCTAGCCACTGTGCTGCCCCAGTAATCGCTTAACACAACACCACTTTTATGTATCCTCAGCAAATAGATGGCCTTATATTTAAAATTTGAAAAGTCTCCTAACTTTCCACAACAAGCTTCAATCCTTTCACCAGGAGTTGTGACTTCAGAATTAATCTGCTTGGTGATTATTAATCAAAAAGTACTCTGTTTATTACATCCGGTATACTGGCTCTCAATCTAATTGCCTCTGAGAATCTATCAGTGCAATGTTATAGGGATCTGAGCAACATGGGTTGTAGTGAAATGTGTCACAGAAGTGGGTGACAGAAGTTTAGTGAGACCCATGTCACTATCTCACAATCATCTCACTTGACATTTTATGCTTTTTACAAGCATTGTGGCAAGCTTTTCAATATAGACAGAGACAGCATGCCAACTGATAGGAATGAAGACCTGTTAAACACACAATGTGCATGCTGGTAGCCATGTATCTAACCCAAAAGGCAGTCGATCTGAATGAAGTCCATGGAGTTACCCATCAGTCAGAGGGTCCTGGCAGGGTTATCCAAACTCCCCAAATGAGCTTGATGTCAGGAAAACCCAACTAGAAAACTGGAAGGTGTACGTGATGGGTTCAGCTCACCACTTGCTCTGAACCACCTCCATGTTGCCTGTAACCAAACTGTAACTCGGGGCAAAAGACTCTGGCATTAGTTGCACTCACTGCTCCTCTATGATGTGGAGGTGCCGGTGTTGGACTGTGGTGAAAAAGGTCATATGCCA
Source organism: Chiloscyllium punctatum (assembly GCF_047496795.1). Taxonomy (NCBI): domain Eukaryota; kingdom Metazoa; phylum Chordata; class Chondrichthyes; order Orectolobiformes; family Hemiscylliidae; genus Chiloscyllium; species Chiloscyllium punctatum. The sequence continues at coordinate 30,436,489 of NC_092758.1, forward strand.
TAGGACACAAGATTATAATCCAACAGATCCATTTGAAATTACAAGCTTTTGGTGTACTGATTATTCTTCAGGTGAAGTATATCTTCACTTCACTTGGCAAAGGAGCAGCATTCTGAAAGCTTGTGATTTCAAATAAACCTGTTGGACTATAACCTGGTGTCCTGTGACTTCTGAACTTCCTCCTCCATGGACATTGGCATCCGACATCAGTCAGCCCATTCCTAATGATCCTGGCACTCACACTCTGAACTGGCAGAGCAACCTGGAAACACTCATTTACATTATAGGATGCAATAGCAACCTGTATTGAAAGATGACAGAGAGGAAACTTTGCACACAGGGATGGGTACCCAGCTCACTGTCTGGACAAGACTACATCTCAGGGATATTTGCTCTCTTAGCAATTACATACTTAGTACCTAGCTGTTTGTTCACAACATTCCTGTTTTGACTGGCTATGCCATGCCATGCCAATTCACGTGGTCACACAACCATGGAGCTTGTCCTGTAGCTGCTGTCCTCAGTGTAGGGGGTGCACCTCTTCTAGTTTGGTACTGTACTAGTTCAATCTACCATCACAGGTTCAAGTAGCTTACATGGTAAACACACTACAGCACGCCAGCAGCCATACATCCAACCCTGAGTGGGGTGGTCCTCAATGACGTGCATGGCGGCATCCATTAGACAGAGGGTCACAGACAGAGGAAGGGCATCCTCCCAACCTGGTGCAGGTGACTAGCCATAGTCAGATATCCGTGCCTCTGCATTAGACAGAGTGACTCACAGTCATTCTGTTGGCCTTGTTAAACTGCCAGTCCAAGGGACAGGCTGAGTGTGGCTGACGGGATATATAGATATCAGTCAGTGGTCTGGGCAGATCTTGCCTGAGACTGTTTGGTCACATTAGTGGAGGGATCTGCTCGCATTCAGTTCATTGGGCCCATCGTCAGAAACTGAGGGGGCATAGGAAAGCAGAGTGAGGGTGAAATTGTAGCCATCGCCAACGCAAAGGGCCTCAGTGTGTTAGTCTTCAGTTCAAAGTGCTGCAAACTCTGGGTGCAGTGCAGTTGTAAAGGAGGTGATAATGTAAAGCATGCTCAGGACAGCTGTACTGAGGGAGGGAGTTTGCCAATGATCAGCAGCCCTGTGGCTTCACTGAGGGTTGGGGAGGGGAATGAATGAGGACACCAAACATGGTCACCTCATTTGCCAGAGTCTGGCTGGGCATGTTAGGCTGGAACTGGCAAATGTAAAGGGGTTGGCTGGAGACATTGGGAAGTGTGAATTTTATGGAGTTGACAGAGTGGGCTACTAGGAAGGGGATATGGATATTCAGGGGTTCACCGACATGGTCAGGCTGAGGATGCAGGAGGACTGCTTACCATCATCTTCCATTGTAATGGAAATCAAAATCTGCAATGGGGAGAGAATAACTACAATCACCCTGAGGGACAGGGTAAGCGAATCAATCTGTGAGGGAGAGGATTTTAGGACACTCAGTTCAGAAGGCTTTACTATCGAAAAAACATGGTTCGTATGCCCTTGAAAGGTCTAGCGCAAAGGCCTGTACTCTGCAGCATTGACCCTCTCTAAAGCTGGCACCTTCCTGGTATAGCCCTGCTTGAAAACACTTTGTGCACAGCTCTACTTTTGTGCAGGCAAAAGTGAGATCTGCAAATGCTGGAAATCAGAGTTTAGATTGGAGTGGTGCTGGAAAAACACAGCAGGTCAGGCAGCAACTCGGATGCTGCCTGACCTGCTGTGCTTTTCCAGCACCACTCTACTTTTGTGCACATAGGTTTCCAAACATCCCAGTTTCTCATGAGGATGGCTAAAGATATCAACAATACACAAAGGCACGTGAACACATTGCCTCCCTTGATTGGAACTGATGTTGTTAGTTCCATGCACAAACCTCACTCCATAAGTTCAAAGAATGAGAAGTGGTCTAATTGAATCATGTAGGATTCTTAAGGGGCATGACAGAGTAAATGCTGAGAGAATGTTTCCCCTCAGGGGAGAGCTTAGCACCAGAATGCGAAGTCTCAGAATAAAGGGGCACCAATTAAAACTGAGATGAAGAGGTATTTCTTCAGTGAGAGGGTTGTGAGTCTTTAGGACTCCTTGTTACAGGAGCTGTAGGGATGAGTCTTTTTGAGTATATTCCCCACTTGGCCATTACCATCAAGAGATGGTTCAATGGAGAATGCAGGAGGGCATGTCAGGAGCAACACCAGGCATACCTGAAAATGAGGTGTCGACCTGGTGAAGCCACTAAACAGGACCTTTTGCATGGGAAAGAGTATAAGCAGTATGTTTTTTTTTCAATGGTCCATTTGGGCTCAAGGAATGCTGGTGTTTTAGCAGATAGCCACTGACTGGTGAGTTGTTCTGGGCAGGGCATGTAGTAAAAAGGAATGGGAAACAGACTTGAGTGATGCCAAAGGGGTGCAGAGGTCAAGTAATGAGATAATTCTAGTAAAATACACAAGAAACCTCACTGGATCTTATGGCAACAAATCCTCCAAAATAGTCTAATTCTGAAGTTCCAAAGAAGGGTTACAGGGCTGGAAACATTAACTTTGTTTTCTCTTCACAGATGTTGCAAGACTCGCTGAGTGTCTCCAGCATTGTTTATTTTTGTTTCCTCCAAAAGATTCTCTGGATTTAATCACATTTACAAGAAAAGTCTGTAAATGACAAGGTCAGCTGCCTTTTCCTTTGTGTACAGGCGCAAAGTTCAATCATAATCATTGAATTTCATTTCTAATTAGTTCAATGATCAAGTATTATATCAACTTTATAGCAGCATTTAACAACTTATTTCATTGCTAATGTTTCTTAAGTCTGCACATAAGATCATACAATTAATGAATGCTCACTAAGTTCAATCGTGATTCCTTTAATCATATTTTGAAAAAAAGTACGAGATTGTAGTATATAGAGACATGGAAAATAGGAACAGAAATAGACCAATCAGCTCTTTGAGCCTGCTCTGCCATTCAATATGATTATAGCTGATCATCCAACTCAGTACCCTGCTTCCCACTTTCTCTCCATACCCTTTGACCCTTTTAGGCTTAAGAACTATATCTAAATCCGTGAAAACATTTAGCCTCAACTGCTTTCTGTGGCAGAGAATTCCACAGGCTCGCCACTCTCTGGGTAAAGAAATTTCTCCTCATCTCAGTCCTAAATAGCCAACCCAGTATCCTTAAACTGTGACACCACACAGTCAACTGTTTGGAGCCTCACTGATCCTGCATTCTCTTTAGATCTCTGAAAAGGCATTTCCTGAGGGTCACTAGATAACTGTGAGGCAATGTCTTTAAGATTCCTGTCCTTTCACCACGCCCCATCCCCCCAAGTCCCTCCAAGGCCCTATTTGCAGTTTTCCTTGTTTACAGTCACAACAAAGAGCTGTTACTTGGCAACAAAAGATTCCATGTATCTTAGGCTGGATTGATTTTAAACAATAGCCTTGAATATAAATTGACTAAAACAGTACCTTTTTAATATCTTGCTACAAAAGTATAACATTAAATGACAAGAAAGGATATATCTTCGAGTGCATTCTTTTTCCTTTAGAATGAAATAAAATTGCAAAACTTCCATGTTTCTAACTGATGTAACTAATGCACATAAATAGTTTAATAACTTCACGTTTAAATTTCATACATCATATGCTTATAGGTGGGGCCTGGGTCTTTTTTTAAGAAATAAGTTGAGCAAGTTATTTAGATTTTTGTTCATTTTTACATTCTCATGCATGTTAATATGATGTGAGAGAACTTTTAAGATTTGTTTTAATAAACTTGTTTAAACATGTAATGTCACATTTTCAGGGAAGTGAGACTTGAACCTGGTTCTTCTCACTTAAAGCTAGCTACGGCTGTTCAGACATGAAAACACCTCAATCAACAAAATCAATTCAGGGACAAGTATGAATTTTGGAATAATTTGCAGAAAATTCTGGTCCAGGCAATTTACAAGCTGCATACATTCATTGTTTAATAACATTGGACAATTACATAATGTTAACTAATTCTGGAAAATTGTGCAGCTAGAATTTACAGTGAAACACATGTACCACCCACATAGCACAAAATCTCGAGGCCAGGGGTGCATTTTTATAGCTTTGCCATCAAAGTCAACTGTAAACAACAGGATTCAAGACCTTTTCCTATAATATTCTGTTCTTCACTTCTCCTATCCAGTCGGACTGATTCAAACTGAGCTATAGAATCCCTGTTACAGTCTGGTAATTTCTGCTTGAACCTAGAAAATAAATCAACTCCTTGGAGCCTCACTGATCCTGCACTCTCTTCAGATCTCTGAATGTGCATTTCCTGATGGGTCATTAGATACTGTGAGACAATGTCTTAAAGATTCCTGTCTTTTCACCACATCCCATCCCCCAGTGCCTCCAAGGCCCGATTTGCAGTTTCCTTGTTTACAGTCACAGCAAAGAACTGTTATTCTGCAACAAACACTTCCTCATATCTGAGGCCTGAATACTTTTAAGCATCCTCCTGTAATATAAATCAACTAATGAAGTAGTTTTTTTTTAGATTAGGAGAAAGTGAGGACTGCAGATGCTGGAGATCAGAGGTGAAAATGTGTTGCTGGAAAAGCGCAGCAGGTCAGGCAGCATCCAAGGAGCAGGAGAATCGACGTTTCGGGCATGAGCCCTTCTTCAGGAAAGTGTGTCCAGCAGGCTAAGATAAAAGTTAGGGAGGAGGGACTTGGGGGAGGGGCGTTGGAAATGCAATAGGTGGAAGGATGTCAAGGTGATAGGCCGGAGTGGGGGTAGGGGCGGAGGTCAGGAAGAAGATTGCAGGTTAGGAAGACGGTGCTGAATTTGAGGGATTTGACTGAGACAAGGTGGGAGGAGGGGAAATGAGGAAACTGGAGAAATCTGAGTTCATCCTTTCTGGTTGGAAGGTTCCCAGGCGGAAGATGAGGTGTTCTTCCTCCAACCGTCGTGTTGCTATGGTCTGGCGATGGAGGAGTCCAAGGACCTGCATGTCCTTGGTGGAGTGAAAGGGGGAGTTGAAGTGTTGAGCCACGGGGTGGTTGGGTTGGTTGGTCCGGGTGTCCCAGAGATGTTCTCTGAAACGTTCTGCAAGTAGGCGACCTGTTTCCCCAATATAGAGGAGGCCACATCGGGTGCAATGGATGCAAGAAATGATGTGTATGGAGATGCAGGTGAATTTGTGGCGGATATGGAAGGATCCCTTGGGGCCTTGGAGGGAAGTAAGGGGGGGAGGTGTGGACGCAAGTTTTACATTTCTTGTGGTTGCAGGGGAAGGTGCCGGGAGTGGAGGTTGGGTTGGTGGGGGGTGTGGACCTGACGAGGGAGTCATGGAGGGAGTGGTCTTTTCGGAACACTGACAGGGGAGGGGAGGGAAATATATCCCTGGTGGTGTGGTCCGTTTGGAGGTGGCGGAAGTGATGGCGGATGATACACTGCATATGGAAGTTGGTGGGGTGGAAGGTCAGGACCAGTGGGGTTCTGTCCTGGTGGCGGTTGGAGGGGTGGGGCTCAAGGGCAGAGGAGCGGGAAGTGGAGGAGATGCGGTGGAGGGCATCGTCGATCACGTCTGGGGGGAAAATGCGGTCTTTGAAGAAGGAGGCCATCTGGGTTGTACAGTATTGGAACTGGTCCTCCTGGGAGCAGATGCGGCATGGTATAGCATGATGAATAAAGCTCAAGGTGATATTTCCCCTTTCAGTCCTGCTGTAGAGAGCCTAAACATTTCAGAAGGCAAGAAATGGAGATGCAAGAGCTGGATATGAAAGTGAGGAGGGAACTGCATGAACAGCTTGATACATCAGTGAGACCAAACGTAAACTCAGGGTACCTTCCACTTGTCCAGGCCTGCAGGTGGCTGACCTGACCTCCCAGTCACCGTTGTTGCAATTCCCCTTCCTACTCTCTTTCCAACATGACCATCCTCGGACTCCTCCATTGCTACACCAATCAAACCACAAATTGGAGGAAGACCTTATCTTCTGCCTGGGCAGCCTACAGCCTGGAGGACACAACATTGAGTTCTCTAATTTCAAATAACGTCCCTTCCCATACCCTGATTCCCTTACCAACCCTTCCCCCTCCATTTCAAGCCTCTGATCAACCCTTCCTTCCCGCTACCAAATGGATTCATTCCTCCTATCAACCTACCAGGACATACCCTTCAGCTGCGTACACCTATCTCTAACTCACAACACCGCAGCCCCCTCCCCACCCCTTATCTGCAGCACCCCTTATACTCACCCCCCCTCCAGTCCTGAAGAAGGGTTACACCCAATTGTTGACTTCTCCACCTCTTGATGCTGTCTGGCTTGTGGTGTTCTTCCAGCCTCCTGCTTGTCTACCTGTCCTCATGACCTGTCCGACCTGTCCATCTTCCTTCCCGCCTATCCGCTCAACCCTCCTCTCTGACCTATCACCATTACCCTGACCTCCGTCTGGCTATCGCACTATCAGCTACCTTCCCCCAGCTCAACCCCCTCCCATTTATCTCATCACCCCCTTGGATCCCAGCCTCATTCCTGCAAGACGTGTCAGATTGTGGACATGGATACCAATATTACGCGTGGCAACACCTCCTACCTTGTACATGGCAGGTATTCATGTGACTCAGCCAACGTGGTCTATCTTATATGTTTCAGGCAAGGATGCCCGGGGGCATGGTACATTGGGGAAACCGAGCAAAGGCTACGACAACGGATGAATGGGCACCACACAACAATCAACAGACAGGAGGGTTCCCTCCCAGTTGGGGAACACTTCAGTGGTCCAGGACATTCAGCCTCGGACCTTCGGGTGACCATCCTCCAAGGTGGACTTCAGGACAGGCAGCAGAGAAAAGTGGCCGAGCAGAGGCTGATAGCTAAGGTCGGTACCCATAGGGAGGGCCTCAACCAGGACCTTGGGTTAATGTCACATTACAGGTGACCACCATTGCACCACACACATGCTATACCATGCTGTGTGTAGTTTTCACATTGCTGGGGCAATTTCAAACTTCTTGGTTAGCTGGTTTACCTTACTCATCTCATCCTAGGAATAGACTGCAGTATTTTGAAAGTGTTAAAATTGATTTAGAACAAGACCTAATTTTTTCTTTTGCCATTTTTCTAATTGAAATTGAAGTAAAACTAAGTGCTTCAAGAAGCTCAATTGAAGCTACTAACATGCAGCCTAACAATGGTAATAACTTTCCAAAGTCAAATGTTTTTTTTTAATACAACAAAAACTTCTTTTTGCACAAATAAATTTTTGTCAAAATAAGTAAATACTAGCTTCCTGAACTTGTAAACCACAAAGACGTGCAAGTTTTGAGGGCAAAATCTTACATTAGAATGGACATATTCAACAACCATATTCACACATTTCTAAACTGTAAAAATATTGATTCCTGTCCTGGGTTACAAACTTAATTTTTATGTAATATTCACAGACCATGAGTTCAATGGAAAGTTCATTGGTTAAATGAATCTAAATATCAGTCTTCCTCAAATTAATACCTATGTATTCATTTGGATAAAAGAATTAACAAATTCAATACAGTATATAGTTTAACAAAAAGCTATCAGTAGTATCTTCCCAATCCTTGAGCAACATATACAATGACAAGAAATTTGGGAGAAAGCGACAAGATTAAAACAAAGGTTCTTAATGTCAAGAATAAAAAATCTGATTTTTCCCTTAACGTTACAATGGCTAGATAAGAATCTTGTCAGTAAGTAGGGAAACCCCTATTTTCTTGCAGAGGGGCAGCACGGTGACTCAGTGGTTAGCACTGCTGCCTCACAGCGCCAGGGATCCGGGTTTGACTCCTGCCTCAGTCATCTGTCTATGTGGAGTTTGCACATTCTCCCTGTGTCCATGTGGGTTTCCTCCGGGTGCTCCAGTTTCCTCCAACAATCCAATGATGTGCAGGTTAAGTGAATTGGCGATGCGAAATTGTCCATAGTGTTCAGTGATGTGTAGGTTAGGTACATTAGGCAAATATAAGGTAGGGGAATGAATTTGGGTGGGTTAATCTTCAGAGGGTCAGTGTGAACTTGTCGGGCCGAAGGTCCTGTTTTCACACTACAGGGATTCTAATTCTAAAAAAATGTATCTTATTACCACCTTTCTCACCTATTTCTAATTCACAATTATCACACGTACCTGTGAGAAAAATATCAGCACTAATTCCCAACTTGAAAGGTCTGGGCAATTACCTGGCTGGTACAACTCACTGGTGCGTTCACTGATTCTCCATCCTGTGCATCATTCCGTAACATTTGATGGATTGGTTCATGTGCAGTAATCACCTCCACCCACCATCTATGAACATTAGCACCATCAAAGCATCATCCTTAACACATGCTTATGGGTGATCTCGGAACATCAACATTCCACGACTGTACTTTGGAGCTCACTGACACCTTACATTCCATTGTTCATGCCAGGTTACTTTGAACCCTTCTCACCTATTTGCACAGGATGCTTGTTGATGCTCATAAATTGATTTACAGTGCTCACTTAATTTCTTCTTGTTCGGATACTCACAGCATCTCTGCATTTTTGTGTATTACTGCTTCATTCAAAATTTATAGGCTCACTGTCGTGCCTTGCCTTTTCAAAAGCCAGGCAGCTTGTCATGCTGGTCTGTAGACACCCTTCACTCAGTTAAGTCCTATCCCCTTCAACTTTCAGACATGGCAATTGAAGGGCTGAACATCTTGTTCTGCAGTAACATCAACATCACAATTATGTTAAAGCAGCTCCAATGGGAAACACACTGCATGTGCTTTGACTTGTCATGTCAAAAGTCAAACGGAATAGGATTTAGTTAAATGAAAGGGGTCTACTCAGTCGAGGGGTACTGCCAAGCTCAATCAAGGTGATTGGTGCTGCCAGGTTCAGTCCAGTAGGATGGACATGGTCAGTCAACCACTTGGTTGCAATCAGAGTCTGGGAATGTTTGTTCTTCCAGTTGAAGGATTGAGCCAGGGTTAGCCCTGCAAGTCAAACCCAAACAGTCCAGGAAGTACAACTAGGTCAGTAGGGGAGTTGTAGAGATATCGGGCAGGAATCTGGCCATCATCAGTCAGGCTGACCTCACTTCAATCCAGGGAATGGGTCTTGGACAGTATTAGTGCTTGGGCAGTAAAGGTTAAGGGGATTTATCAGAGACATGACAAGACTATGTTGAAGGAAGCGAGAAAGTTTAGCATGAGGAATGGAACCATTTCACTGGGAAGCATGACTGATGGAGAGAAAGAATGACAGGGCATAGGATTAGAGGAAGAGAAGGGATTCACAAGTCACTCATCACACTGGCAAAAGGAGGAATTAAGTGAGGTGAAAGTGGCTTGGAGATCTTTAGAAAAAATATATGTTTTCCGGGAAGGTGGTGAGATGTCACAAGTGAGTGAATAGGAAGCACTGAAGGACAGAAAAGCTTGATAGTTTTGGAAGATGGAGTGGTGATAGCCACTGAGTGAAGATGGTGCACGCAATTGTCAGAGTGGTACCCGAAGTGGAAGATTTGTGTAATAGTAAAGTTAGAGTGAATATGATGTGATGGAGAATGGGTGGTAGCATTTACTGTTGCAGAATGCAGCAAGCCATGGTCCTTTCTGCATTGTTGGGTCTTTCTTTTCAACAGGGATAGTGCACTAACCTGGACTAACCAGGACGAACACATCCAGGCTGGTAATCTGTTGTGGCTTTTTATGGCGATCCAGAGGAAAAAGAACAGCCTCCTCTCCACCGCCCCATTCACCAGGATCTGAAGCCAGGGCACCAACTTCTATTTCTTAACCACCTCCACCAGAGCAATGGCCGAGCAGCAGCCTTTGAATAGCAGCATTTGAGCCAGTGTACAGCTGGAATTAAAAAGTAGCACACACAGCAGCAGTGCTGGAACATTCTAGCAGTGGTGAGAACTTCCTCTTCTGTGACTGCACGATTCAGTGAGAAGGGCGCCATGGAGCCTGAATGCAAAATTAGTTAGGTGAGCAGCGGATGATTGTGAGTGAAATGTCACCAAGGCTTACAGAGAGAAACTCAACATGATCACTTCCAAAAATCAACTCTTAACCAAAATGCAGCAAATTTCACTCCATGGATTAAAATCCTTTAATGTTTCCAAAACTGAAAACTAAATTGCAGGTCTCTTCAGGTTTTGGCTCCCTTTCCTTTAATTATGGAAGAGGCCCCTCCTGAAACAACCATAGAACCTAACATCCTTGCAAACTATCACCCAATTTTCAACCTTCCTTCCAAGATCGCGGTAGAGTAGAAGTCTGCACCTGGGCTTCGAGCCCGGGGCTCATCCGCTCCCTTCTGCATTTTTTTTTAACTTCTGTTCTTTTTCTCGTTTTCTTTTCTTTAAAGCCTTTTGTGGCTGTCTTCAGCATCGGCGTGGCAGTGATGGCAGGCCGTTCCCGAATGGTGGCAGCCTCCCTGCAGTTGGAGGCATTGGCAGCATGTTTGCGACTCCTCCTGGCGGCAATGGTGACAAATCACCTCCCAAAGATCACTGGCAGTGGTGGTATTGGGATTGTCGATGCGTTTGCGGCTTATCCCGGCAATTAAGGGTGACAGCAGCATCCGCGGCAAAAGACTACAGGCCGTGGCTAGGCCTGGCGGCCTGTGTCAGAGGCTGAGTATTCCTGCTGTGATGGGACTTTTAGATCTGGACCTTTTTCCTTCTTTTAGATCTGAATGTTTTTCTTTCCTTTTGGCTCGGTTTCTTTTATTTCTGCTGTTGTTTTGTTATAAATTCTCATTTTGTAACCAAGGTGGCACTGGACATTGGTGACTTTGTACGCTTTTCACTGTACTCCTGTGTTCCTCTACTTGTATACACGTGACAATGAAATCTAATTCTAAAATATTTCTAAGTCTTCCTCTCCACAGTCAAGTCTTTGAACTCATTCTTGCCCCCCAACTCCAAATTCCATCTCCACAGAGATCCACTTTGAATTTGTCCAATGCATTTTCTGCTCCAGTGTCGAATAGCTCAAATAAAAATCGCAAATGATTGATGAGGGCAGAGCGATGGCCATGATCGATATGGACTTCACTAAGGCATTCAACATGGTTCCTCATGACAGACTGGTAGCAAGGTTAAATCTTGTGGGAATACAATGAGAATGAGCCATTTGAATATAGAACTGGCTCAAAGGTAGAAGACAGAGGGTGGTGGTGGAGGGTTGTTTTTCAGACTGGAGGCCTGTGACCAGTGGAGTGCCACAAGGATTGGTGCTAGGTCCACTGGTTTTCATCAATTATATAAATACTTTGGATGTGAACATAGGAGGTATAGTTAGTAAGTTTGCAGATGGTACCAAAATTGGAGGTGTCGTGGACAGCAAAGGTTGCCTCAGAGTACAATGGGATCTTAATCCAATGGGCCAATGAGTTGAGGAGTGGCAGATGGAGTTTAATTTGGACAAATGCAAGGTGCTGTATTTTGGAAAGTCAAATCAAAGCAGGGCTTATACACTTAATTATAAGGTCCTTGGGAGTGCTGCTGAACAAAGAGACCTTGGAGTGCAGATCCATAGTTCCTTGAAAGTGGAGTTGCAGGTAGATAGGGTGGTGAAGAAGGCGTTTGGTATGCTTTCCTTTATTGGGCAGAGTATTGAGTATAGGATTTGGGAGGTCATGTGGCAGCTGTACAGGACATTGCTTAGGCCAATTTTGGAATCTTGTGTGCAATTCTGGTCTCCCTCCTGTAGAAAGGATGTTGTGAAACTTGAAAGGGTTCAGAAAAGATTGACAAAAATGTTGTCAGGGTTAGATGGTTTGAACGATAGGGAAAGGTTGAATAGTCTGGGGCTGTTTTCCCTGGAGCATCAGAGGTTGAGGGGTGACCTTATAGAGGTTTATAAAATCATGAGGGGCATGGATAGTATAAATCGACAAGGTGTTTTCCCTGGGTTAGGGGAGTCCAGAACTAGAGGTCATAGCTTTAGGGTGAGAGCAGAAAAATGTAAAAGGGTTCTAAGGGGCAACTTTTTCACACAGAGGGTGATGCATGTATCAAATGAGCTGCCAGAGAAAGTGGTGAAAGCTGGTACAATTACAACATTTATCATAGAGAAATAGAGTCAGAGAGATGTACAACACAGAAACAGACCCTTCGGTCCAACTCGTCCATGCCGATCAGATATCCCAACCTAATCTTGTCCCATTTGCCAGCACTTGGCCCATATCCCTCTAAACCCTTCCTATTCATATACCCATCCAGCCATTTTAAATGCTGCAATTATACTAGCCTCCACCACTTTCTCTGGCAACTCATTCCATACATGCACCACACTCTGCATGAAACAGTTGCCCCTTAGATCCCTTTTAAAACTTTCCCCTCTCACCCTAAATCTATGCCCTCTCATTCAGGACTCCTCCAACCCCAGGGAAAAGACTTTGTCTAATGATCCTATCCATGCCCCTCATGATTTTATAAACCTCTATGAGGTCACCCCTCTGTCTTTGACACTGCAGGGAAAACAGGCCTAGCCTATTCAGCCTCTCCCTATACTTCAAATCCACCAACCCTGGCAATATCCTTGTAAATATTTTCTAAACTCTTTCAAGTTTCACAACATCTTTCCGATAGGAAGGAGACCAGAATTGCACGCAATATTCCAAAAGTGGCTTAACCAATGTCCTGTACAGCTGCAGCATGACCTCCCAACTCCTATATTCAATGCTCTGACCAATAAAGGAGAGCATACCAAACACCTTCCTCACTATCTTATCTACTTGCGACTATGTTTTCAAGAAGCTACGAACCTGCACCCCAAGGTCTTTTTGTTCAACAACATTCCCTAGGATCTTACCATTAAGTAAGTGTATAAGTCCTGCTAAGGTTTGCTTTCCCAAAATGCAACACCTCACATTTATCTAAATTAAACTCCATCTGCCACTCTTCAACCCATTGGCCCATCTGATCAAGATCCCATTATAATCTGAGGTAACCTACTTAGCTGTCCACTACACCTCCAATTTTGGTGTCATCTACAAACTTACTACCTATACCTCCGGTGTTCATATCCAAATCATTAATATAAATGACAAAAAGTAGTGGACCCAGTACTGATCCTTGTGGCACTCCACTGGTCACAGGCATCCAGTCTGAAAAACAACCTTCCACCACCACCCTCTGTCTTCGAGCCTGTTCTGTATCCAAATAGCTAGTTCTCCCTGTATTCCATGAGATCTAACCTTGCTAACCAGTCTCCCACAGGGAACCTTGTTGAATGCTTACTGATGTCCATATAGATCATGTCCACCACTCTGCCCTCATCAATCCTCTTTGTTACTTCTTCAAAGAACTGAAATCAAGTTTGTGAGACATGATTTCCCATGCACAAAGCCATGTTGACTATCCCTAATCAGTCCTTGCCTTTCCAAATACATGTAAATCCTATCTCTCAGGACTCCCTCCAACAACTTGCCCACCACAGACGTCAGGCTCACCGGTCTATAGTTCCCTGGCTTGTCCTTCCCACCTTTTTAAATAGTGGCATCACGTTAGCCAACCTCCAGTCTTCTGTCACCTCACCTGTGACTATCGATGATACAAATATCTCAGCAAAGGTCCCAGCAATCACTTCCCTAGCTTCCCACAGAGTTCTAGGGTATACCTGATCAGATCATGGGGATTTATCCACCTTTATGCGGTTGAAGACATCCAGAACTCTTCTCTGTAATATAGACATTTTTCAAGATGCCACCATCTATTTCCATACATTCTGTATCTTTCACGTCCTTCTCCACAGTAAACACTGATGCAAAGTTCTTGTTTAGTATCTCCCCTATCTGCTGCGGCTCCACACAAAGGCCGCCTTGCTGATCATTGAGGGGCCCTATTCTCTTCCTAGTTATCCTTTTGTTCTTAACGTATTTTTAAAACCTCTTTGGACTCTCCCTAATTCTATTTGCCAAAGCTATCCCATGTCCACTTTTTTTCCCTCCTGATTTCCCTCTTAAGTCTACTCCTACTTCCTTCATGCTCTTCTAAGAATTTACTTGATCTATCCTGTCTATACCTTACATATGCATCCTTTTTCTTAACCAAACCCTCAATATCTTCAGTCATCCAGCATTCCCTACACCTACCAGCCTTTCCTTTCACCCTAACAGGGATATACTGTCTCTGGACTCTCGTTATCTCATTTCTGAAGGCTTCCCATTTTCTAGCCATCCCGTTACCTGCAAACATCTGCCCCCAATCAGCTTTCGAAAGTTCTTGCCTAATACCATCAAAATTAACCTTCCTCCAATTTAGAACTTCAACTTTTCAATCTTGTCTATCCTTTTCTATCACCATTTAAAAGTAATAGAATTATTAGTTTTACTAATAGCTAAAGTGCTCTCCCCAACACCCCAGTCAGCTGCACTGCCTTATTTTCCAAGAGTAGGTCAAGTTTTGCACCTTCCCTTGTGGGTACATCCACATACTGACTCAGAAAATTTTCTTGGCAGTCCCGGTCTATGTTTGGAAATTTAAAATCCCCTACTATAACCACTCTGTTATTCTTACAGATAACTGAAATCTCCTTACAAATTTGTTTCTCAATTTCCCACTGGCTATTAAAGGGATTTGTAATACAATCCCAAGAAGGTGATCATCCCTTTCTTATTTCTCAGTTCCACCCAAATAACTTATCTGGATGTATTTCCAGGCATATCCTCCCTAAGTACAGTGGTAATGCCACTCCCCCTCCTCTCTTGCCTCCCTTTCTATCCTTCCTATGGCATTTGTATCCTGGAACATTAAGGTACCAGTCCTGTCCATCACTGAGCCACATTTCTGTGATTGCGATGGTATCCCAGTCCCATGCCCTGGGTTCATCTGCCTTCCCTGTTAGGCCTCTTGCATTGAAATAAATTGATTAATCAGTGCTACCTCATCATCTGCTTTGTTCCTGCCTGCCCTGCTTGACTCGCCTCTGTTCTCAACTGTACCAGTCTCAGATTGATCTCTTTCCTCACCATCTACCTGTGTCTCCTACAACCACACCCTACTCCTTACAAGTTAAAATCCTTCTGAGCAGCTCTAGCAAATCCCCCTGCCAGTATATTAGTCCCCTTTCAATTCAGGTGCAATCCATCTTTTTTTGTACAGGTCACTTCTACCCAGAAGAGATTCCAATGATTCAAAAATCCTTCCAATGATCCTTCTCCCATACACCAGCTCCTCAGCCATGCATTCATCTGCTCTATCCTCCTATTCCTACCCTCACTAGCTCATAGCAGTGGGAGTAATCCAGATATTACTACCCTCAAGAACCTCCTTTTTAAATTCCTGCTTAACTTTTTATATTCTCCCTTCAGAATCTCATCCTTTTCCTTTCCCATGTCGTTGGTGCTAATGTGTACAATAACCTCCTTTGGAGAACATTCTGCACCCTCTCTTGGACATTCTTGATCCTAGCGCCAGAGAGGCAACACACCATTCTGTTTTTTTGCTGCTGGCTGCGGACACATATGTCTGTACCTCTGACGAGAGAGTCCCGTATTACCATTGATCGCTTGGAATCTAACGTACCTCTCATAACATTATAGCCTGTCTCGATACCAGAAACTTGGCTGTTCATGCTACATTTCCCTGAAAGTCCATCACCTGCTACATTTTCCAAAACAACATACTTGTTTGAAATGGGGATAGTCACAGACGACTCCTGTACTACCTACCTCCTTCTCCTACCTTTCTTGGAGTTAACCCATCTACCTGACTGTATCTGCAGCTTTTCTCCCCTCCTGTAACTGCCATCCATCTCGGCCCCTAGGTCTTGTAAATCCTGCATTGCTTGCATTTGTCACTCCAACAACCCATTCAATCTGACAGGATTCGCAACCAATGACATTTACTGTTGATATAATCCTCAGTAACCTGTAAACTCTCTGAAAACTCCCACATCCAACAAGGAGAGCATATCACTCTACTAAAGGCCATTTTGCTTCTTCCAATCTACAGACCCCAGAAAATAGCACCGTCTTACTGCTCTATAAAACACTGTTCCAGGCTAACTTAATAGTTATGTGTTACATTTTTTTAATCAAGAGACAGATCCTAATAAAACACATAATCAAGAAAGCACTGACTCTGCTCACTATTGTAGATTTACAGTGAGGCTATACTTAGAACTATTCACTTATCTGTTTCTGTGCTGTGACTACTGCCAAACAGATTCTTCCAAGAGCAGTTGTGAATTTTGTTGCTTGCTAAGTTTTCCTAGATGCACTCTGATGTCCAGCAATACATGAATTCAAACAGCAAAGGCAGTAACTGTGCAGATTCACTGCTGTGTCAGTTAGCAGTGTAGGTTTCTTTCTCTATCTCTCCCTTACAGATCATGTGCTCAATGCCTTTGTCTGTCTTTTAAAAGTGCTGTTCTATTGACTTGTGTTTTCTTCAAAGCATATAAAACAGTATTTGCCACTCCTGGAATTTGAGGAAATCACCTCCAATGTCTAAAATACCTCAAAAAAGGAACAGCTGTTACATCTACAAATTTTTCCCGTCCTCCATCTTGAATTAGTGTAGGAGGGAAGTTCCAGTCCCCCTTTTTACCAAATTGATATTCAATGATGATTATTGGGAAATTTTTTTGTGTCTTTCATGGTAATGACAAATGCAAAAAAACTGAGTAAAGCTTTGAACTTTGATTTTATTCATTTGGGATGTGAACTTTCATGTTGGCACCCATTCCTGGTTGCCCTTGCGAGGGTAGTGATGAGTTACCTTATGGATCCTTTTGGCATAGGTAGACTCACACAGCTGTAAAAGAGCAACTTACAGAATTTTGATCCAGCAACTTTGAAAGAACAGCGATATATTTCAAAATCGGGATGACTGGTGGCTTGGATGCGAACTTGCAGATGGTGGCATGCCCATATATCTGCTGTTGCTGTCATTCCAGATGGGAATGCGTGTGGGTTTGGAAGATCTGTTATCAAAGAAACCTGGATGATTTCTGCAGTGTGTCATGTAAATGGTACACATTGTTGTTACTGAGTGTGAGAGGTGGACAGAATGAATATTTGCAGGTTTGATCAACTGTTTGATCAAATGTTTGTAAGGCAATCATATGGGTTACTTTGTCCTTCATGGCTCCGAATTTATTGAGAGCTGTTGGAGATGCAAGACTACTTAAGCAGTCAAGAGGTCAGTTTTTTTGTTGCATTGGTCTTGTACCACAGTATTTATGTGGTCAGTCCAGTTTATGTTCTTTTTTTTAGATTAGATTAGATTACTTACAGTGTGGAAACAGGCCCTTCGGCCCAACAAGTCCACACCGCCCCGCCGAAGCGTAACCCACCCATACCCCTACATCTACATTTACCCCTTACCTAACACTATGGGCAATTTAGCATGGCCAATTCACCTGGCCTGCACATCTTTGGACTGTGGGAGGAAACCGGAGCACCCGGAGGAAACCCACGCAGACACGGGGAGAACGTGCAAACTCCACACAGTCAGTCGCCTGAGGCGGGAATTGAACCCGGGTCTCAGGCGCTGTGAGGCAACAGTGCTAACCACTGTTCCACCGTGCCGCCCACAATGGCAAAGTAATCCGTAGAATGTGGATAGTAAAGAAATCACTGATGCTAATGCCTCTGAATGTCAAGGGGCAATAGTTAGAATTTCTCTTGTTGAAGGTGGTCATTCCCTCACCATTTCCTGCTAATTTATTTGTGGAGTGACTGATTTTCCCAAAAGTGCATTTTCCAGCTGTTTCCGAAACTTTTGGAAGCAGACTCACCTCCCACCACAGTGTATTTTGAGTGTTCCTATTTAACTCAAATTCATGAGAATGAGCTTGACAATCGTCTAGTAATAAAATAGCTTGATCCATCATCAATAATTGTCTATTTTTCTCAAATGTTCTTTGAGTACACATGAGATGAATCTTATTTGTTTTGGCTGAGTATCAATTTTGTTGAGGTTCACAAAGGGTTTCCTTCAAATAAGTCAAACAGTTTTCTCATCATGTCTTCGCACATTTGTCTCATTAACTATCTATCCTGCCCCAATGGTGTTTCGTGTGTCCGATTCTACCACTCTCTATTTTCAGAACAACACGCTACTGTTGGAATATTCTGAAATGGACCAGCATCCTATGGTCCATTTCATGGGTGGGGGGGGGGAATCTAATTGACACATTCAATATACTGAATGGTCGAAATGTTAGGAAGATACTTCCATTGGTAGGAGAGACTAGGATCCGAGAGTGTAGCTCTAGAGTAAAGGGAAGGTCTTATCGAACGGAGATAAGGAGAAACTTCTTCAGCCACAGAGTGGTGAATCTATGGAATTCATTGCCACAAAAGGCTGTGGAGGCCAGGTCATTGAGTATATTTAAGACTGAGATAGAAAGGTTCTTGAGTATCAAGGGGATCAAGAGCTATGGGGAGAAAGCAAGAGAACGGGGTTCAGAAACTTATCAGCCATCATTGAATGGCGGAGCAGACTCGATGGTCTGAATGTCCTAATTTCTGCTCCTATGTCTAATGGTCTCATAGTTAGATTATGATGAGAAATGACTTCTTCAAAAAGATTCCCAGTTATTTTCTGTAGCTTTGTAGTCAGCTGATTTTCTTTTTTACCAGATGCATCTAATCTTCTGATGCCATGATGAAATTTAAAACACAAAAGCCACACATCACAAAATGTATATTGTTCATTGAATCTCATTTCCTCAGGTAGCTTAGCTTGCCATTTCATGAGCTTTAAACTGCAGATAGTGGCACCTTATCAAGGTTTGAATGAACCTATAAACACTGCTTTATTGCTCTTTAGATATATATGGAGTAAAATGTCCTTAAGCACATTGGCTAACATTATCATTCCTCGTATCACCATCCTGAAGTATTCCTTAGTTCTTGCTCATTTGTTTTTTAAATCTCTGTTTAATCTAAAATCCTGTCTTATTTATCATTTTCTAAATAAGTTATGGTGCTGAGTTTGGTCGTCACGCATATTGGGATGAATAATTCACCAAGTTACTTGTTTATACATTTACATGGGTTGTTTCCTGCCTGAGATAGTCTGTGTGTCTGTGAGACTGCCTTTAAATCTTGTGTCTTAACCACATTTAGAATCACCAATTATCAGAAGTCAGAATGTTAATTACAATGATGTGTTAGGGCTTAACATGTCCTTCTACCAGATTGCAATTTAAGTAGTAACATTTTTAGACTTCGGTAAGCACTGCACCTGGTAACTTCCCTTCAAAAAGGTCAAACCTGTGGTTTTCACTGATGACTGCACAAAGCACCATTCGTAGACCACCAGATACTGACACAGTTTCTGTCCTTACACAGCAAGAACCAGACAAAATCACGACTTTGGTCTGTAAGTGTAGTAATGTTTGTGTCAAGCATATGTCAGGCAATGGCTACCTTAAACAGGAGAGAATTTAACTGAACATAATGAATGCTGGAGATCACAGCAGGTCAGACAGCATCCATGGCAAGCTAACGTTTCAAGTCCAGATGATTCTTCATCAGAGCTGAAGTGAAGTGTGAAAGGACAGCATTTATGCTTTGGTTCAGGAGGTTGGTAGTGGGGATAGTGGGTGTAGGGTGCTGATGGAGAAAAGATGTTGATAGTTCCGATAAAATGATTGGAATGTGAGAATGGCAGAACAAAGATATGTCTCCTGCCAGACTTGAAAGGACAGCCAGTGCTACTGGGGTAGCGAAGAGGGAAAGAAAAAAATAAGAGCTTCACAACTTGAAGGTGTGAATATTAGTCCAGAAGGCTGTAAAGTGCCTAGTCTGAAGATGAGATGTTGTTCCTCTAGCTTGCGTCACGATTCACTGGAACATTGCAGCATGTGAGCAATTTAACCATCTCCTCTTGACATTCAATGGCAGTATCATTGCTAAAATCCCCACTATCAACATCCAAGAAATTTGACCAAAAACAGAATTGACTGACTATATCAATACTGTAGCTACAAGAACTGGTTCAGAGACTAAAAATTCTACAGTGAGTTATATATATCCTGTGTCCCCAGTAACTGCCTACCATCCAGAAGACAGAAGTCAGGAGTGACTTGTCTGCATTGGTGCAGTTTCAATAACAGTCAGGTAGCTTGATACAATCCAGGTCAATGCATCCTGTTTGATCGGCACTCCAACCATCACATTCAGTATTCACTCACTTTACTACCAGAATGCAGGGGCAGTACTGCACACTGTCTACAAGGTACACTGTGGCAGCTTACCAAGACTTCTTTAACAGCACCTTCCAACCTGCCACCTCTACTGTCGAGAAGGCAAGGGCAGTAGATGGATGGGAGGACAACAAACTGCAAGTTCTCCTCCAGACCATCCATCATCCTGACTTGACATCATCCATGTTCACCTTTCTTCAGTGTCTCATGGGACATAATTTTGAAACTTCATTCCAAACAAAATTTTCGATGTCCCGACTGCAGCATTTCAAGAAGGTAGCTCCTCACCATCTTTTAAAGGGTAGTTGGAGATGGACAATTAACATCAGAGTCAAAAAGTGTGGTGCTGGAAAGCACAGTCTATCAGGCAGCATCTGAGGAAAGCTCGAAACATCGATTCTCCTGCTCCTCGGATGCTGTGCTTTTCCAGCACCATACTTTTTGACTCTGATCGCCAGCACCTGCAGTCCTCATTTTCTCCATGGACAATTAATGCTTGTTTACCAGAATTGCCTACATCCAATGGACAAATAAAAGATAGGAAGAATTTACAGTGAGTAATCATGTTATTAAAGTGTTCTTTTCATAGTTGGATGACACAGTTATATAAAGGACATTGCTACTGGATTAGTAATGCTGAGGCTAACACTTCGCAGATGTGAGTTCAAATTGCATTAGGACAACTGGTGAAATTTAAAATCAATTCATAAAATCTACAATTAAAGACTTTTTTTTACAGCACAAAGTGACCATGAAGCTATCATCAAGTGTTGTAAAAACTCAAATGGTTCGCTAATGTCCATTCAGAAATGAAACCTACAATCCTTACTTGGTGCAGCCTCTACATGACTCCAGATCCACAGAAGTGTGCTTGGCTCTGCTGTCTGATATGAGCCTAACAAGCCACTAAATTCAAGGACAATTAAAGGTGGACAGCGAATGCTAAGAGGTGTTCATAAAATATGTTTTAAAAGTTCTGATGCTTCTATCTTTCTGTCAATATTTGATGATCAATCTAAAATGTCACACGTTTTGAGATCACCTTTGTTAGGTGTTAGTGGTGATGGGTGGAGGAGGTATTAGTGTGCATTTCAAAGTCAATAAGATACAACTATTAATAATTACTTACCTTAATATTCTTATTATTTCTGTTCTTTCATCTTTCTGCAGGTCAATCTTTGTGTTCTCATTTATTTTCCTCTTTGTTTGATACTCAGTTTGTCATCCAAGTAGTTATCCACATAACTATTTTCCACCTGCTTGTCTGTTCTAGTGGCTGTAAAAAATCAGAATCATGAATAGATCCTATGTCAACTTCAAAGAATGCACACACAATGTATGCCATTAGAATCTTATATCGATCAAGGAATGACTCTGAAGAAATAAGAACTTGATAAATTCTGCAAAATGCTCCATCGATTGCTAATTTTGGAGGGTGGCATCTTTATTACAGGAATCATATTTATCTTCTAACAATGCTTCCTGAACACCATTAGCCTTCCTTTCAAGGCTAAAGCTAACAAATCTCCTTGTCTTTTTCTTACACAGCATGATCTGCCATCTTTTGTCAGAAGATGGAATTACATTATCCTAGCTCACTATGGGAAGAAATTAATATTTAGAATCATCAGATGGGATTTATAAGGGAATGGGAGATAATCCCAGAGCCCAGTGAAAATGTTAGTGGGAGCTTGCTCCTTCTTGATCAATTCACCCTTCCACCCTACCAACCTTCGCATAAACCAAATCGTCCGCCGACATTTCCGCCACCTCCAAACAGATCCCACCACCAGGGATATATTTCCCTCCCCACCCTTTTCGGCCTCCGCAAAGACCATTCCCTCCGTGACTACCTGGTCAGGTCCACACCACCTGGCACTTGCCCCTGCCACCGCAGGAACTGTAAAACCTGCGCCCACACCTCCTCCCTCACCTCTATCCAAGGCCCTAAAGGAGCCTTCCACATCCATCAAAGTTTTACTTGCACATCCACTAATATCATTTATTGTATCCGTTGCTCCCGATGCGGTCTCCTCCAAATTGAGGAGACTGGGCGCCTCCTAGCAGAGCGCTTTAGGGAACATCTCCAGGACACCCGCACCAATCAACCACACCGCCCCGTGGCCCAACATTTCAACTCCCCCTCCCACTCTGCCGAGGATATAGAGGTCCTGGGCCTCCTTCACTGCCGCTCCCTCACCACCAGACGCCTGGAGGAAGAAAACCTCATCTTCCGCCTCGGAACACTTCAACCCCAGGGCATCAATGTGGACTTCAACAATTTCCCCTTCCTCCACCTCACCCTAGTTCCAAACTTCCAGCTCAGCACTGTCCCCATGACTTGTCCGGACTTGTCCTACCTGCCTATCTCCTTTTCCACCTGTCCACTCCACCCTCTCCTCCCTGACCTATCACCTTCATCCCCTCCCCCACTCACCCATTGTATTCTATGCTACTTTCTCCCCACCCCCACCCTCCTCTAGCTTATCTCTCCACGCTTCAGGCTCACTGCCTTTATTCCTGATGAAGGGCTTTTGCCCGAAATGTCGATTTCAAAGCTCCTTGGATGCTGCCTGAACTGCTGTGCTCTTCCAGCATCACTAATCCAGATTCTAAGTGTGAAGCTGTCCACTTCAGTAAGAATATAGAATGGCAGGGCATAATTTCAAAGTGATAGACTGGAAAACATTGATGTAAAAAGGGACCTGGGTATCTTTGTACACAGTCACTGAAAGTAAGCAGACAGGGCTGTAAGCAGCTATGAAAATAAGTCCTTTGTTTGGCTTCCATTGCAAGAGTGTTTTAGTTCAGAAGCAAGGAAGTCATACTATAGCTGAAAAGAGGCTGAGAGCATACATAGAGTTTGTCTGCACTTTTCTTCCCATTACCTAAGATATGATATACTTAACACAGAAGGAGTGCAGTGAAGATTCACCAGTGGATTCCTGGGATGGCAGATTTGTTGTATTCACTGGCGTTGAGAAGGAGAGGGGATTCTTTTGAAACAGAAAATGCAGAAAATTTTGACAGGGCTGGACACACCAGATGCAAGAATGACAGAGTAACATTATTTTATTTATTCAGTAATGGGAAATGGGCATTGCTGGTTGATCAGCATTTATTGTCGACACCTAGCTTCCCCTGAGAAGGTAGTGAGGGGCTGCTTTCTTAAACCACCGCAGTCCATGCACTGTGGGTTGACCAACTGCCATTAGGAAGGAAATTCCAGGACTTTAACCCAGTCACACTGAAGGAGCGGTGATATATTTCCAAGTCAGGATGGTGAGTTACACAGAGAGGGGCTTGCAGCCGGTGGTGTTTCCATTTATCTGCTACCCTTGTCTTTCGAGATGGAAGCAGTTGTGTGATTGGAAGGTGCTAAGGATCTTCAGCAAATTGTAGGAATAAATGACCACAGATGCTGGAATCTGTAGTGAAAACAACAGATGCTGGACATCACAGCGGGCCAGACAGCATCCATGGAAAGAGCACAAGCTAATGTTTTCAGTCTAGATGACTTCATTTCTGATGAAGAGCTGCCTAGACTCAAAATGTTAGCTTGTTCTCTCTCCCTCGATGCTGTCTAATGCACTGTGATCTCCAGCATTTGTTGGTTTCAGTAGCTTCAGTGAATTTCCTGGTATCTCAAATTGTGTGAAGTGGTGGTGATGGATGGGAGCTGCAGAATAAGCGGTCACGGTAACAGGAAACAAGATCATCTATTTCTGGACTGAGATGACTAATGATGTTATAGCCCTATAAGAGAATATCTTTGCTCAGAGAATAGTGTAACTGAAATTCTCTACCTTATAAAGTGGTGGAGGCCAAGTCACAGAATACTTTTAAGAGGAGAATCAGTTTTCTAGAGGCTAACTGCGTCAAGGAGTATCAGGAGGGAGCAGGGGTCTGCTGTAGATATTCAGTGTCTGCCATTAGCAATGGAAGTGATTGCTGGGCCTCTTGCTGAGATATTTGTATCATCAGTAGTCACAGCTGAGGTGCCAGAAGACTGGAGGTTGGCTAATCTAGTGCCACTATTTAAGAAAGGTGGTAAAGACAAGCCAGGGAACTATAGACCAGTGAATCTGATGTCAGTGGTGGGCAAGTTGTCGGAGAGAATCCTGAGCAACAGGTTGGACATGTATTTGGAAGGGCAAGGACTGATTAGGCATAGTCAACATGGCTTTGTGCGTGGGAAATCATGTCTCATACACTTGATTGAGTTTTTTGAGAAGTAACAAAGAGGCAGCATGGTGGCTCAGTGGTTAGCACAGCTGCCTCACAACGCCAGGGACCCAGGTTCGATTCCCACCTCGGGCAACTGTCTGTGTGGAGTTTGCACATTCTCCCTGTGTCTGCGTGGGTTTTCTCCCATGATCCAAAGATGTGCAAGCCAGGTGAATTGGCCATGCTAAATCGTCCATAGAGTTAGGTGCATTAGTCACGGGTAGTGGAATGGGTCTGGGTGGGTTACTTTTCGGAGGGTCGGTGTGGACTTGTTGGGCTGAAGGGCCTGTAGGCAATCTAATCAGGATTGCTGAGGGCAAAGTGGTAGACGTGATCTATATGGGCTTCAGTAGGGCATTCGACAAGGTTCTCCATGGGAGACTGATTAGCAAGGTTAGATCTCATGGAATACAGGGAGAACTAGCCAGTTGGATACAGAACTGGCTCATAGGTAAAAGACAGAAGGTGATGGTGGAGGGTTGTTTTTCAGATTGGAGGCCTGTGACCAGTGGGTTTCCATGCTGTACATCTCTAAGACTCTATGGGTCCACTACTTTTCATCATTTATATGAATTATTTGGATGTGAGCATAAGCGGTATAGTTAGTAAGTTTGCAGATGACACCAAAATTGGAGGTGCAGTGGACAGTGAAGAAGGTTACCTCAGATTACAACAGGATCTTGATCAGATTGGCCAATGGGCTGAGGGGTGGCAGATGGAGTTTAATTTAGATAAACGCGAGGTGCTGCATTTTGGGAAAGCAAATCTTAGCAGGACTTATACACTTAATGGTAAGATCCTTGGGCGTATTGCTGAACAAAGGGACCTTGGAGGACATAGCTCCTTGAAAGTGGATTCACAGGTAGATAGGATAGTGAAGAAGGCGTTTGGTATGCTTTCCTTTATTGGTCAGAGTATTGAGTGTAGGAGTTGGGAGGTCATGTTGCGGCTATAAGGACATTGGTTTGGTAACTTTTGGAATATTGCATGCAATTCTGGTCTCCTTCCTATCGGAAGAATGTTCTGAAACTTGATAGGGTTCAGAAAAGATTTACAAGGATGTTGCCAGGGTTGGAGGATTTGAGCTACAGGGAGAGGTTGAATATGCTGGGGCTGTTTTCCCTGGAGTGTCAGAGACTGAGGGGTGACCTTGTAGAATCGTGAAGGGCAGCGGGCTCATTCAGAACTGGAGGGCATAGGTTTACGGTGAGAGGGGAAAGATATATATAAAAGATCTAAGGGGTAGCTTTTTCACACAGAGGGTGGTGTTTGTGTGGAATGGGCTGCCAGAGGAAATGATAGACTCTAGTAAAATTGTAACATTTAAAAGGCATCTGGATGGGTATATGAATAGGAAGGGTTTGGAGGGATATGGGACTAGATTGGGCTGGGATATCTGGTCGGCATTGATGAGTTGGACTGAAGGGTCTGTTTCTGTGCTGTACATCTCTGCAACTTTATGACTCTATTATCATGTTGAATGGCAGACAGGTGTGATGGACTGAATCTTGCTCCTATTTCTATGTTTCTATGCTGATAGTGAAGGATAGGATGTTATTTAACATTAGGCAAGAAGTGGGAGAATTGGGGGGGCACTTTCCTGGAAGAGTCCTCACTATTTTGCCTTCTCTTTGCTTAAGGTAAGGCCCATAATCTGATTTCTTCCAGGAACCAACGGTAATGGGCATATGTAATAGTTGTATGTGATTAAGACAAAGATTAGTTTTGTCCATTATTACAGCACTCTGGAAATCAAAGTCCGCTATTACTGATGTCAATACAAAAGTTAAAGCTTTTATCAAAGCGCACAGAATTTCACAATTTGCCTGCCTTTTCAGATACAGGTTGACAGAAAACAGAGACCAGGTTTCTGTACTTAATAAAAATTACTGTTGATTACACATAGATAGATTCTAGCATCAGCAGATAAATAAATATGAACATATAACTACTGTTTAAAATTCTAATAACCTTATAATCAACACAAAGAACTGTGATACGGAGAGATGGAGCTCAGAGAGAGAGAAAATCAGTTGGGTAGACAAAGGAATGAACAGCTGCTCATGGGGACCATTAGTGGCTGACAATGGCTTGTTTGTGGTAGCAGTTCATGTGATGACATGGTGTTGGGGGGTTAGGAAATAGGGGAAAAGGCGTTCAGGCCCTAAAATTATTGAAATCGACATTGATCCTGAAGGTTGCAGGGTTCCCAAACAGAAAATGAGATTCTGTTCTTCCAGCTTGCGTTGAGCTTCACTGGAACACTGCCTGAGACAGAGACGTTGGGCAGAAAACAGGGTGATTGCTGAAGTGGCAGGAAACAGAGACTCAGGGTTATTTTTGCAGACTGAATGCAATTGTTCTACAAAGCAGTCACCCAGTCTGCATTTTGTCTCTCCAGTGTCAAGAAAGCCCCACTGTAAGTAGTGAATACAGTAGACAAGATTGAGAGAAGCGCAGGTAAATCACTGCTTCATCTGGAAAGTGTGTCTGGGGCCTTCAACACTGAAGAGGGAGGAAGTAAATGGGCAGAGGGTGCAAGAAGATGTTGGGAGTGGAGAAGGAGTGAACCAAGGAATTCCAGAGGGATCAATCCCTGCTGAAAGCTGACAAAGGACTGGAGGGGTTTATGGGTCTAGTGGAGACATCCCACTGGTGATGGCAGAAATGGCAGCTAATGATCCTTTGGATTAGGAAGCTGGGATATGATAGGTACGGATGAGGGGAACCTTATCGTTGTTGTGGGAGGGAAGTGGAGGAGCAAGTGCATAAGTGTGGGAAATGAGTCAGATACAGCTGAGAGCTCTATCAACCATGGTGTGGAGAATCTTCAGTTGAGGAAAAAGATGGACATTTCTCAGTTGGCATCGTCAGAACAGATCTGTAGAGATGGAGAAACTGGGAAAATGGATTTGTGTCTTTGTAGGATGCAGGGTGTGAAGATGTATAGTCAAGGTAGCTGTGGGAGTCAGTGGAGGTTTAGTGGATATTGGTGGCCAGTCTGTCTCCAGGGATGTCAAGAAAGGAAAGAGAGGAGATGCACCACATGCAGGTGAGAGCAGGGTGGAAATCAAAAGTAAAATTGATACATTTTTACAGTAAGAGAAAGAAGCAAAAACTGATGATGTCATCAAAGTAATGGAGAAAAAGAGTTGTGGATGGGGGCCCAAGTAGGACTGTAGCCAGGAATGCTATATGCACCCCTCAAAGAATTAGGCCTAAAACTGAAATTGCTCAAGAAACGCAGCAGGGCTGGCAGCGTCTGTGGAGAGAAAGCAGAGTTAATGTTTCAGGTCCAGTGACCCTTTTTCAGAACGCGTGTGGGTACCCATGGCCACACTTTTAACCTGAAGAAAGTGAGAGGAGTTAAAGGAGAAGTTGTTCTCCTTAAGAAGCTGCAAAACGTTAAAAGGCACGCTGTGTGATGGAGCCTGAATTTAAAGGTGAGCAGGCTAACAGTGCTTAGTGATGGGATGTCGCATCAGAGTGAACGGGCCAGGGCAGATAGGAATTACAACAGAAGAGGTCCTGGGGTGAGGTCCATTCAAAAGTTTGATAACAGTGGAAGAAGCGGTTCTTGAATCTTTTCATATGTGTATTCAAACCTTTATATCTTCTGCCCAATGGAAGAGGGTGGAAGAGAGTATAACTGAGGTAGAAGGGGTCTTTGATTATCTTCTTTGGTTTCCCGAAGCAGTGGGAAGTATAAATGGAGTCAATGGATGAAAGCTGGCTTGTGAGATAGACTGAGCTGAGTTCACAACACTCTAGTTTATTGTGGCATTAGGAAGAGCCATATCACACTCTGATGCATCCGATAGGATCCTTTCTATGATGTATCTATAAAAAGTGGTAAGAGTCCTTGTGAACATGCCAAATTTCCTTAGCCTCCATTGTTGTGCTTTCTTGACTGACGCGTTGATGTGGGTAGACCAGGATAGATTGTTCGTGACCATCACTCCTGGGAACATGATGCTCTCAACCACCTCCACCTCAGCACCATTGATGCAAACAGGGGCATGCTCTCCATTCTGTTTCCTCAAGTCAACGACCAGCTCCTTCCATTTTGCTGATGTTGATAGAAAGAATGTTGATGGAGAAATTCTAAACTAATACTTTGATCAGAAATTCATATTAATTGTTTGGACAATTTCAACTGTGGATGGATCAAATTAAATAAACTTTCTTATTGAAAAGAAACTGTTTCTAACATGATGTAGACATGTAAAGAGTCTAATTCTATAGTCATAATGTGAAAGGAACATCGGCTTTTAATGCTTATTTTATGAAAACGTTGGATGTTGGAAAGCTCATAAACAATTCCAGAATGTGGGATTCCACTCCAGGACATCACAGATGTCTTCCTACTTCAAGGACTGTAATTTCCCCTATCTCATGATTAATAATGCCCTCAACCACATTTCCTCTATTTCCCACCCCTCTGCCATTAAGCACCCTAATCGTACAAATAGTTGCAGTATCACAATCAATACAATGCAGAGCTGGAAGAGCACAGCAGGTCAGACAGCATCGGCTGAGCAGGAAAGTCAGCATTTTGGGTCAGGACCCTTCATCAGGACCGGGGAGGGGGAGAGGAGCTCAGAAATAAATAGGGAGAGTTATCACTGGGGTAAAGGTGGGTGGGGGATGGTGATAAGTGGATGCAGGAAAGATGGTTTGGGTGGTGAAAGGTGGATGCAGGTAGAGGGTTATTGTGATTGGTCAGTGGGAAGGGTGGAGTAGGTGGGTGAGAAGGAAGATGGATCGGTTAGGTCAGGTCAAGGAAGTGGGGGGAGAAGGAGAGTTGGACATGGGATGAAGTTGGGGGTGGAGAGGCTTTGAAGCTGGTGACTTTCCTGCTCAGCCGATGCTGTCTGACCTGTGCTTTTCCAGCTCTGCATTGTATTGATTGTGATACTGCAACTATTTGTACAATTAGTGTGTGCTGTGACATTAGCACAATGGAATAGCTACTTCTTTAAAAGTGAGGAGGTTTTTTTTGTGGGAACTGGTCTGTGGATTGACCACAATTTGTAAAAAGACCAACGACAAGTTCAGAACCTTACAGACAGCTCTGTATTTCCAAGGGATAAAAGCAAATTACTGCGGATGCTGGAATCTGAAATCAAAAAAGAGAAAATGCTGGAAAATCTCAGCAAGTCTGGCAGCATCTGTAAGGAGAGAAAAGAGCTGACGTTTCGAGTCTAACTGACCCTTTGTCAAATCTAAAAAAAAGGAGAAATAGGGAGGTATTTATACTAGGATATACCTAATACCTAGTATAAATACCTCCCTACTTCTCCTTTTGTTTTAGCTTTGACAAAGGGCCAGTTAGACTCGAAACGTCAGCTCTTTTCTCTTACAGATGCTGCCAGACTTGCTGAGATTTTCCAGCATTTTCTCTTTTTTGGGTTTCTGTATTTCCAAGTCCTGAGAGTCAGCACCAAACCAACTTACAAGCAGCAATCATAAGGAAAATGTGGAGAAATAACAATCTGCTTGTTTACATTTCACTTCGAACACAGTGTAAGAATACAGACTCTGTTCTGGAGTCTGCCAAATAGATAAGCACTTAATAACTTACAGCAGCCTTCAATATGTTCCTTGAAGACACAATAGCGTGATACAATGTCAACACTTGAAAGCCTTATTGTGATATCACACATTTAATTTGACTGGGAACTTCTGCCACTCAAAATTAAGATCGGCAGGTCTGTCTCCAAAGTGCTCAGCTTGGATTCTGCAAGAACCACTTGCCTCCAGGCCTCATGACAGACTTGGTCCAAATATGAGAGTTGAAGTCCAGAAGTGAGGTCAAAGTGACTAATTTATTTAATTGAAAATGTACCAGGAACAGCACCATTTCCAAAATGCTCCAGACATAGTATTATAAAGTCAAATTCATGAACAGAAGTAAGACTCTTTTTGAGTTGCTATTGAGTATTGGTGGAACAATGGATCCTTTTATTCATGTAATGGGATAAATCCTAATCTGTTGTGCAAAATAATTGTCACTAAACAAACTATACTCACTTACATTAACAAAGAGCAAAGGTTTCTAGCATAGTTAAAAGATTTTGCTCTTGATTTCACATACAATACCATTGAGGGGCGGCACAGTGGTTAGCACTACTGCCTCACAGCACCAGGGACCCAGGTTCAATTCCAGCCTTGGGCGACTGTCTGCATGGAGTTTGCACATTTTCCCTGTGTCTGCGTAGGTTTCCTCCGGGTGCTCTGGTTTCCTGCCACAGTCCAAAGATGCGTGGGTCAGGTGAATCGGCTATGCTTTTGGAGGGAGTAGGTGAATGGGTCTGGGTGGGTTACTCTTCAGAGGGTCGGTGTGGACTTGTTGGGCTGAAGGGCCTGTTTCCGCACTGTAGGGAATCTAAAAACAAACTTCTACAATATTAACAGCATGGGGTGGCATGGTGCTCGGTAGTTCGTACTGCTGCCTCACAGCACCAGGGACTGGGGTTTAATTCCACTCTTAGGTGACGGTCTCTGTGGAGTTTGCATATTCTCCCTGCGTCTGCGTGGGTTTCCTGTGTGTGCTCCAGTCTAAGGATGTGCAGGTTAGGTGAGTTGGCTAGGGGATATGCAGGAATAGGGTTGGAGTGTCGGTCTGGATGGGGTGCTCTTCAGAGGCTGAATGGGTCAAATGACCTGCTTTCACACTTTACGATTCTACCTTAAGCATCGTTTACAGATGCTTAATGCATTCAAATATCCCAAGGTTTTCAGAGATTCGTTTTCATATAAAATATGGCACTAAACCCCAAAATATGACGTCAGTACAGATATTCAAAAGCTGAACCAAATAGATAGGCTTTAAGGATGATATTTTAGGAGCAATGAAATATTGGAGGTTAGAAAGGTATAGAGAGGAAATTCCAGAGCTTGAGGGCCAGCCAGTTAATATTATGGCTATCAATGACTGAAAAATTAAAATCTTTGAGGCAGAAGGGATCAGAATTAAATGTTGCATTCTGTGGGAAGCTGTGGGCTGGATGAGATTAAAGAGGCAAGAAGAATTGAAGCTGAAGAGCTGAAGACTAAATGTTTAAAAATCAAATTGTTGCTTGACCAAGCACATGCTCCCTGAGTGAATGATACTGATGAGTACAAGTGCAGACTTTGCCACTAGAATCATCTACTCAAAATATTAGCTTGCTTTCTCTCCATGGGTGCTGCCTGACCTGCTGTGATTTTCAGCATTTTACATTTTCAGCATCTGCAGTAATTTGCTCCTAAAATTTGAATTAAGTCAGGGTTATAGAGAAATAAATAGAGGAAACAACCAGATGTTTATTGAATAGTGAAGTCAAAGGCTATTAAAACAGATGGATGACGTGTGGAACTGTCATTAGCTAGATGAGCTCAAGCTCTGTTTTGGATGTTCAAGCGAATAATAGTTTCATGGGTTACATATTTTCAGGAAATGGTCAACCCACAGCCTATAAATTTAAGACAGATATCAGAGGTAGTTTCTTTACTCAGAGTAGTAGGGGCGTGGAATGGCCTGCCTGCAACAGTAGGAGACTCGCTGACATTAAGGGCATTTAAATGGACATACATATGGATAATAATGGAATTGTGTAGGTTAGATGGGCATCAGATTAATTTCACAGGTTGGCGCAACATCAAGGGCCAAAGGGCTTGTACTGCGCTGTAATGTTCCATGTTCTATATGTTTGATAATCAAGCGGGCAAAGAAGGAATGGATAACCACCAGACAGGCAAGAAGGAACAGACAGACAGCATAAGAATTCCCTGAGTTAATCTTGCTCTTGAATTGGCGCTCAATTCAAAATGCTAGCAAGGGTGCTTTTCTTTCTGGAGATTACAGCCAGAGTCAAGCCAAATGTGGTTCAGTTATACATGAAGAACTGGGTCAAAAACAGAAATTGCTCGAGAAACTCAGCAGGTCTGGCAGTTTTTAAGTGAAGAAGGCAGAGTTAATGTTTCGAGTCCAGTAATTCCACATCTGATGCTTTCTCTCCACAGATGTTGCCAGACTTGCTGAGTTTCACAGCAATTTCTGTTTGCGTTTTGATTTCCAATTCCCACCTTTTCCCAATAACCTTTCTTTCACTTGCCAAACAAAATCTATTTAGCTTTTCCTTAAAAATATTCAGTAATCCACCTCCAACCTATTCTTAGTTTGAGATTTCCAAAATCACAAAATCCTCTGGAGGAAAAAAAATACCTAAGCTCAGTCCTAAAAGCTCCCCTTCGGGGTTCACCCACAAACAGGAAACATTTTTTTCATGTTGTCCTTATCAAGACAATCCAGGACCTTTTACTGATTTTAAACAAGACAACCTCCACTCTTCTAAACTCTAGTGGAAGCAAATTAGTCTATCCAACCTTCTATTGTGAGACAAGCCATTCATTCTAGATATCAACCCAGTAAATATTTTACTAATTCTGGGAGAATTGAATATCAACTTAAGGTACAGTGTAAAGTCATTTTTTAGTTGTGTTAAAAGTAAAAGGTGAAAGCTGTTGCCTCTAGTTTAAAGTAAACTGTAGTTGACTATAAACGCAGAGCTTGCCCTATAGTCTGGGTCTGGATGTTACATGAAAAGTCTTAAATGCAAATGCCCTAGTAAATTTTCAAGTATCAATTGAAAGTTCAATTTTATTAGTCCCTGCAGGAATGCCAATAAAGCAGCAATATTAGATTACATTCCCTCCAGTGTGGAATCAAGCCATTTGGCCCAACGAGTCCACACTGACCTTCAGAGAGTAACCCACCCTGACCCATTCCCCTTTGACTAATACACCTAACACTATGAACAATTCACCTAAGCTGCAAATTTTGGACTGTGGGAGGAAATCCGCACAGACAGAGAACGTGCAAATTCCTCACAGACAGTTGCCCAAGGCCAGAACTGAACCCAAGTCCCTGGCACTGTGAGGCAGCACTGTAAACCACTCAGCCACTACATTGGCCCAGAAAGTGAGCTGCAATTAAGCACAATGAGCCAGACATGATTTGAACACACAACCTGCTGATCTGGAGTCAGACACTACGTTTACGCCACAAGTCAGGATGATGTCTAGGTTAGCTGGGAACATAGAACATAGAGGCCCTCGATGTTGTGCTGACCTGTGAACTAATCTAAGCCCATCCTCCTACAATATCCCATCATCATCCATGTGGCTATCCAAGTAGTGCTTAAATCTCCCTAATGTGACTGAGTTAAATACATTGGCAGGCAAGGCATTCCACTCCCTTACCACTCTCTGCATAAAGAACCTGCCTCTGACATCTGTCTTAAATCAATCACCCCTCAATTTGTAGCTGTGCCCCCTTGTACAAGGACATCATCCTAGGAAAAAGACTTTCACTGTCTACCCTATCTAATCCTCTGATCATCTTGTATGTCTCTTTCAAATCCCCTCTGAGCCTTCTTCTTTCCAATGAGACCAGACCCAGGTCTCTCAGCCTTTCCCCATAAGACCTTTCCTCTAGACCAGGCAACATCCTGGTAAGTCTCCTCTGCACCTTTTCCAATGCTTCCACATCCTTCCTGAAATGGGGTTATCAGAACTGTACGCAACATTCCAAGTGCGACCGCACTAGCGCTTTGTATAGTTGCAGCAAGATATTACAGCTCCGGAACTCAATCCCTCTACCAAATAAAACCTAACACAACGTATGCCTTCTTAACATCACTATCAACCTGGGTGGCAACTTTCAACGATCTATGCACATGGATTCCATGATCCCTCTGCACATCCACACTACCAAGAATCTTTCCATTGATCCAGTATTCTGCCTTCCTGTTATTCTTCCCAAAGTGAATCACCTCACAATTATCTGCATTGAACTCCATTTGCCACTTCTCAGCCCAATTCTGCAATTTATCCAAGACCCCTGCAACCTGTAACATTTTTCCACACTGTCCTCTACTCCACTAACTTTAGTGTCATCTGCAAACTTCGTACCCATCCACTTGTGCCTGCCTCTAAGTCATTTATAAAAATGACAAACAGCAGTGGTCCCAAAACAGATCCTTGTGGCACACCACCAGTAACCGGACCCCAGACTGAATATTTTCCATCAACCACCACTCGCTGCCTTCTTACAGAAAGCCAATCTCTAATCCAAACTGCTAAATCACCCTCAATCCCATGCCTCTGCATTTTCTCCAACAGCCTACCATGTGGAACCTTATCAAAGGCTTTACTGAACTCCATGTACACCATGTCAACGGCCCTATCCTCATCCACATACTCAGTCATCTTCTCAAAACACTCAATGAGGTTTGAGAGACATGACTTGCCCTTGACGAAACCATGTTGACTATCTGCAAAAAATTGTTGCTTCCTAGATGATTATAAATCCTATCTCTTATAATCCTTTCCAAAACTTTTCCTACAATAGACATAAGGCTCGCTGGTTCATAATTACCTGGGTCCTCACAACTGCATTTCTTGAACAAAGACACATTTGCAATCCTCAAGTCCTCTACTATTAAACCTGTAGATAATGACGACTCAAAGATAAAGGCCAAAGGTTCCAAAACTTCCTCCCTAGCTTCCCAGAGAATCCTCAGGTAAATCCCATCCAGCCCAGGGGACTTGTCTACTTCCACTCCTTCTAGAATTGATAACACCTCTTCCTTACTAACCTCAATCCTTTCTAGTCTAATATCTCTAACATTCTTCTACTCTACAATATTCTCTTTTTCCTGAGTGAAAACAGGTAAGAAATATTTGTTTAGCACCTCTCCAATCTCCACAGGGTCCACATACAACTTCCCACTTCTGTCTTTGACTGGCCCTATTCTTACCCTACTCATTCTTTTGTTCCTCACATACCTGTAAAGGAGAATCCTAAAGCTTTCTATTCTATCTGCTAAAGACTGCTCTTTTTAACTCTTTAAATCATTTCTAGCTAATCTGTAACTCTCCATCGCCGCATCTGAAACGTCTTCTCTCAACATCACATAAGCATCCTTCTTCTGCTTAACAAGAGATGTAATTCCTTTAGTAAACCACAGTTCCCTTACTTTGTCACTTCCTCCCTGCCTGACAGGGACATTACCTATCAATGACATGCAATATCTGTTCCTTAAACCAGCTCCATATTTTGATTGTCCCCATCCCCTGCATTTTGCTATCCTATTCTATGCATCCTAAGTCTTGCCTAATCGCATTATAATTGCCCTTACCCCATCGATAACTCTTACCCCGTGGCATGTACCCATTCATTTCCATCACTAAACTAAATGTAACCAAATTATGGTCACTCTCTCCAAAGTGCTCATCTACCACTAAATCAAACACATGGCCTGGTTTATTACCAAGCACCAGATCCAGTGGGGCCTCCCCTCTTGTTGGTCCTTTGACATAAGTGTCAGGAAATCCTCCTGCCCACATTGGACAAAAATTGATCCATCTGACATACTAGAGTTATAGCATTTCCAATCAAGGTTGGGGAAGTTAAAGTTCCCCCATAATGACCACCCTGCTCCTTTTACTCCTACCCAGAATCGTTTTGCTGATCCTCTTCTCCACATCCCTGGAACTCTTGCAGAAGCCTATAAAAGATTCCCAGCAGTGTGATTTCTCCTCTCCTCTTTCTAACCTCAGCCCACAATACCTTAGTAGACGAGGCCTTGTCAAAAGTTCTTTCAGCCACTGTTATGCTGTCCTTGACTAACAAGACCACACCTCCCTCTCTTTTACTGCCTTCCATGTTCTTAATGAAAGATCTAAATCCTGGAACCTGCAACATCCATTCCTGACCATGCTCTAGCCATGTCTCCAAAATGGCCACAACATCCAAGTCCCAGGTACCTATCCATGCTGCAAGCTCATCAACCTTATTTCAGATACTTCTGGCGTTGAAGTAGTCACACTTCAAACCAGCTTGCTGTCTGCCAGCACACACCTGTGACCATGAAATCCTGTCCACGTCCTCTACTCTCATAACCTCTGCACTGGAACTGCACCTCAGGTTCCCATCCCCCTGCTGAGCTAATTTAAACTCACCCGAATAGCACCAGCACATTTCCCATCAAGGATATTAGTACCCCTCTGGTTCAAGTGAAGACTGTCCTGTTTGTAGAGGCCCCACCTTCCCCAGAAAGAGCCCGAATTATCCATACACCTGAAACCCTCCCTCCTGCACCATCCCTGCAGCCACACGTTCAGCTGATATCTCTCCCTATTCCTTGCCTTGCTATCACGCGGCACGGGCAACAAACCAGAGATAACAACTGTTTCTTCTAGCTGTCAGCTTCTATCCTAGCTCCCTGAAATCCTGCCTTACATCTCTATCCCTCTTTCTAACTATGTTGTTGGTACCTATGTGGACCACAACTTGGGGCTGGTCACCCTCTCCCTTCAGGACCCCAATGACATAATCGGAGACATCATGGAACCTGGCAACTGCGAGGAAACATACCAACCGTGAGTCATGTTCATTCCCAACAAACCTTCTATCCGACCCTCTAGTCCCCAATGACTAACACTCTCCGCCTTTCCTTCCTTCCCTCCTGTGTAACAGGGACAGACTCTGTGCCAGAGACTTGGGCCCCACTGCATACCCATAGTAAGTACCCACCCATGATAGTATCAAAAATAGCATACTTATTTTTCAGGGGAATGACCGCAGGGGATCCCTGCACTGACTGTTTATTCCCCCTTTGAACAGTTACCCAGCTTTCTTT
The DNA here is from genome assembly GCF_047496795.1 of Chiloscyllium punctatum. Classification (NCBI taxonomy): domain Eukaryota; kingdom Metazoa; phylum Chordata; class Chondrichthyes; order Orectolobiformes; family Hemiscylliidae; genus Chiloscyllium; species Chiloscyllium punctatum. Next base: position 30,473,607 of record NC_092758.1, read on the forward strand.
GTGTCTAGGAGTAACTGCTTCCCTGTAACTCTTATCACAGCCTCTGCCTCCCGAATGTTCTAAAGTTCATCCAGCCCCTGCTCCAGTTCCCAAACACGGTCTTGGAGGAGCCAGAGTTGGGTGCACTTCCTGCAGATATACTTGGATGGGACACTAATGGCATCCCTCACCTCAAACATCATACAGAAGGAACATTCCTCTCCCTGCACTGCCATCCCTGCTAGTCCCTTTATTAGAAAGTAAAAAAGAAGAGAAGCTTACCTGATGTGTCCCTGGTGTTTAAGGTTAGAGGAGGTGGTTGGGTAGGAAACCCTACAAAGGTAGGGTCTTGGGTTTAGAAAATGCTCACTTATAGATGGAGGGAAAGGAAAAAAGTCCCTCCTTTTCCAGAAACCTCCGCTCTCTGATGTCAAATGTAAAGACTCAAATCAGTGTCTCACCTTTCCTCACAGGCCCCTGGTCCAAGGTACCACCCTTTGTGCTGCTGCTGTTCCTGCTGAAAAACTGAAATGGAGGACTGCCACACTCAAGGTACCTTTTTAACCTGTAGGTAGCAGAATACCCACATGTCAACAGACCATGTCCTTATGTGGAAGAGCCTACAGATTTATAAGAAGCTGTCGAAGAAGTGTTGCTGAGTCATTGCAATTTACCTTTCAGATGATTCATAACTGATTGTTTTACAATACTTAATACATTATGAAGATGTGGGTGTACAATACATTTGAGAGAGTTAAAAACCAGCAGAACTACCTGAAAGCACCAAGTATTCTGAATAGATACAAAGTAACATGTGACTCAGTAGTTAGGGTAGCTGGTTGCCTGGAGACAACAACAAATTTGAATTAGACGAGTCAGTTTAAATTATACTCTCAAAAAATACCAAACTCCAATCCAGTTTGAATTTAGTATATTGACAAGATTAAAAGCCAATGTTGCAATCTGATGCTTTAAGACCAGGGGTATAAGACTGGGGAAAATTGAACAATTGGGATAGAACTGCCACAAGACCAACAGATGTAGGCTGCTACTCAGAACTCTGGGAGGTACCTGTCTCAAGAAGGAGTTTGCACAGAGAAAACATCAACACAGACTGGAGAGCAAATCTACAGAGGAAGATATAAAAAGATTCGACCGCTGGCTGGTTTTGAAATTTGAATTTTTGGTAGGTCTTCATGGGGGTTTTATCAGACTAGTATTATAAAAGGGAAAGTAAAAGATAGGTTAGAGGAAGGAGTTGTAATTGTTGTTAGTTAATCATTCTCTGTTAAACTTTGAGATAAAGGGGTTAATTTTTACTTTAAATAGTTCTTGGCCTCTTGCATTTTCACTGATTATTGCATGGGATAAATCTTTTCTGTGTTGCTGGTTTAAATTAAACAGGAGAGTTTATCCTGTGCCGTAACAAATACCATTCACTACTCCTTAGATCCTGTGCCCAGCATCTGCATCTGGTTCATTAATGAATTGCCTCCATCATAAGATCAGAAGTGGGAATGTTCACCATTAATTGCATAATAATCAGCACCATTCGGGACTCCTCAGTTACTGAAGTAATCCACGTTCAAATGCAAGATCTGGACTATATCCAGGGTTGGGTTGAAAAGTGCAAGTAACACATGCACCACACAAATGTCAGGCAGTGATCATCTCCAGTAAGAGACAGTTAAATCACGACCTCTTGACATTCAATGGTATTACCATCACTAATGGGTTATTATCGACCAGAAACTCAACTAGACTTGTCAAATAAACAGTGGCTACAACAGCAGGTCAGAGGCTAAGAATTCTACATAGACTAACTCACTTGACTTCCCAAAGCCATCCACCATGGATGGAATTGAATACTCCCCACTTGCCTTGATGGATATAGCTCCAATAACACTCAAGAAGCCTGACACTATCCAGGACCTAGCAGCCCATTTGATTGGCATCACATCCACAAACATCCACTCACTCCAACCACTGATGCTCAGTAACAGTGGTGTATATTATCTATAAGATGCACTGCAGAAATCCTTAGACAGTACCTCCAAACCCATGACCACTTCCACCTAGAAGGACAAGGGCAACAGCTGCATGAGAACACAACCACCTATAAGTTCCTCTCCAAGCCACTCAAAATCCTTACTGAGAAATATTTCACTGTTCCTTCACTGTCACTAAATCCAAATCTTGGAATTCCCTCCATAAGGGCATTATGGGTCAACCTACAGCAAATGGACTGCAGCAGTTCAAGAATGCAGCTCACCACCATCTTCTCAAAGGCAATTAGGAATGGATAATAAATGCTGCCCAGCCCAGAAATACTCCCATCCCATGAGTAAGTAAAAAAAAAATTGAAGCAGACCATGTCCATAACCATGCTTTTGATAAGCTAGGGAGTTGGTGACATTCTGTCTTGTGGGAAATGAGAGTTACCTAACACCTGTGTAGAATAAATGTGGCTTGCCACTCACCATTCTAAGCCTGAATGTTGTCCAGATCATGCTGAATAGGGCACAAACTGTTCCAGTATCTGGCAAGATGTGAACAATGTTAAATAGTGTACAATCATGAGTGTCGTGGGGAGTGATGCGTTCCCATTTCTGATGCTATGTTACAAGGCAGTTGATTGATTAAGCAGCTGAAGATGGTTGTGCCTAGAACACCATCCTGTGAAATTTTAAGGGCCCTCTTGTTGCACAGTGGTGGTGTCCCTACTGTTGGGCCAGGAGGCACGGGTTCAAGTCACAGCTGCTCCAGGGTGTATAAGAACACTAATGAACAGGTTGGTTAGAAAAATAGGTTAAATAATAGAATAATAGTGTGAAATGTAGGAATCTCATGACATGGTCGAGTCTCTACCTCTGAGCCAGGAGGCTTGCGTTCATGTCCTATCTGCTCCAGAAGTTAGTAATAGCAGAGGAGAGGCATGGCGACACTGTTACCTCACAGCACAACAGACCTAGGTTCGATTCCAGCCTTGGGTTACTGTTTATATGGAGTCTGCATGCTCTCACCGTGCCTGTGTGAGTTTCCTCCAAGCGCTGGAGTTTTGCCCACAGTCCAAAGATGTTCAGATTGAGATGTATTGGCCATGCTAAATGCAGGGTTACGGGGATAGGTTGGGAGACTTAGTCTGGGTAGGATGCTCTTTTGGAGGATCAGTCCAGACTCAATGGTCTAAATGGCCTCATCCTGCACTGTAGGGATTCTATGATCTCTGACATGTTGATTATATAAATTCACCAGGGTAGATATTTTCTAATGATGATTGACCTCTAATCAATTATAGCCATTTTCGTTTTTATGACCGTGAATCTGAAGCAGAGTTTCCTCTGATTTCTGTACATTGGGCATCTTGAAACCATTATGAGTGAAATCCTATGTTGATGGCAAAGCTGGAATTCTGTTCTTTTGTCCATGTTTGGACCAGGACAGTCTAGAGGTTTGGAATCTAATGTCCCTGATAGAATCCACTCTTATTGTGCATTAATAGGGAAGCTATTGCTGAGTGACTGCCTGTTGATAGAACTGTTGATGACACATTCTATCACTTTGGTAGTGATTGGAAGTACAGTAATAGACCAGTAAGAAGTTGGATTGCATTTGTCTTGCCTGATGTACCTAGGCAATTTCTGAACTGTCAGGTACATGCCAGTGTTGTAGTTGCACTGGGACAACCTGGACAGGCCTGCAGATATGTCTGGAGGATATATTTGTAATATGGCAGGCAGAACGGGTTGGAACCAAGACTGCTGAATCAGCACCTTCAGCTTTTTATCACAGAATCTTCCAGTTTTACAGGACAGGAGGAGGCTATTCAACCCATTGTTTCTGTAACAGCTCTCAAAAGAGCTACCCAGCTAGTTCCTTTCTCCAGCCTTACCTCCATAGCCCTCTCAATTATTCACTTTCAAATATATATCCAACTCTCTTTTGAAACCTCCCATGGAATCCATCTCCACCATTCCCCCAGGCAACACATTCCAAATCCTAACAACTCTGACTGAAGAGGTTTCTTCTCACCTCACTCCTTGCTCTCTTGCTGACAATCGTGAAATTGGAACTCTCACTTATTGACAGACCAACTAGTGGAAATAGAACATCCTTCTTTACCCTGTCAAAATTGTTCAAGGAGCTCACCTCTTAATCTTCTCTGCTCCAAGCTGAATAACTCACCCGTCTCCAAAATCCCTAATTCCTGGTATCAATTCTAGTAAATCTTGTTTACACTCTCTAAACCTTAAATAAGGATGGATATCAGTAAACTAATTGAATATTTGCAACAATCCAGTAATTTCATGATGATCATTACTGAGACTAGTGTGAACCAGAGTATCACTGTTTTGCAGAAAAACAACAGTAAGCGATAATTCACAAAATTCAACATAACAAAAGAAATCTGTAAGAAGCATCCTGAAATATAATATAATAGAATACAGCACAAGATCAGACCCTTCAGCCCATCAAGCCTGCTCTGATTTCTAGTCCTTATTTAGACATGTACTTATTGCCCATGTGCAGTTTCTATCCTTCTGTTCACCTCACATTCATGTGTCTATCATGATTACCCTTAAATGTTGCTAACATGCCTACTTCCACCATCTCCACTGGCGGCGTGTTCCTAACCCTAACCACCCTCTGGGTGAAAAAGTTTCCCTGTACTTCACCCCTAAACCTTCCCCCTCTCACCTTGAACATGAGCCCTCTTGTAGTTGGCCTTTCCATCCTGGGAAAAAGCCTCTGACTCTCCACCCTATCTATGCCTCTCAAAGTTTTGTAGACCTCTAATCAGGTCGCCCCTCAGCGTCTGTTGTTCTGGTAAAAACAATCCAAATTTATCAAACTTTTCCTCATAACAAATCCTTCCAGACTAGGCGACATCCTGATAAATCCTTTGAAAAAGCTCAGCAGAGGTTGGTATCCCAACACCAAGTCACCCTTTGTTTGCACGTGGAAAGTTCTTGACACTGATCCAGATCCCTCAGAGCTAGCTGTCAGAGTGAACAAGATGTCTGACAGTTCATATCTGTCAGCCAGGGCTCTCTGATTGGACCAGATTAACAGTCCTAATTGGGCAACTCATATTCTATGAGATCTACCTGGTTGACCTTCTTACAATCATTACATTTCTCTGCACCTTCTCCAAAGCATTCACATCCTTCTGGTCATGTGGCAACCAGAACTGCATGCAATACTCCAAATGTGGCTGAACAAAGGTTTCATACAGATGTAGCATAACTTGCCAACTTTTATATTCAATGCTAAGATCAATTTGATGATTTTACTCAGAAGCACTGGTTCACACTTATGCTGGTAATAGAAAATAAACAAAGGGAAAACTAATGTTTCAACCCACTTAGAATCTAATATGAACATATGAATATACAGACAAGAAACAAAAGTAAACCACTTGGCCCTTTGAGTCTATGGGCCCATTCAATAAGATCATGAATTTTAACCTCAACTTTGTTTGTGGTCATTTTCTAGACTCCTGAAATGACCTGGGAATACTTACATTTTATGACAGATAAAACATGCTCAAACATATGGCCCTTTGCCACATAAAATATTAATTTCTTTTTTAATTACACTTCTCTTATCCCTGATAGATCTTTAATCCGCTGAGCATTTCCCGCAGTTTCTGAGTTTTAAATTTCTGATTTAGGGGCAGCATAAGGGCTTTAGCAGTGGTACAGTGGCTCAGTGGTTAGCACTGCTGCCTCACAGGGACCCCCAGTTTTGATTCTAGCCTCGGGCAACTGTCTATGTAGAGTTTGCTATTTCTCCCAGTGTCTTCGTGGGTTTCCTCGAGGTGCTTGAGTTTCCTCCCACAGTCCAAAGATGCGCAGATTTAGTGGATTGGCCATGCTAAAATTGCCCATTGTGCCCAAGGGTATGCAGGCTTGGTGGATTAGCCATGCAAAATGCAGGGTTACAGGGATGGGGCAGGAGGGTGGGTCTGGGTGGGATGCACTTCTGAAGTTCAATGTGGACTTAAACTGCTAAATAGCCTGCTTTCACACTGTATGGATTCTGTAATTCTTACAAGTTTTCCAGTATTGGCAGTATTTTGCATTTATCCTTGAACTCCCCTGGCTTGACTGAGTCATAGAGTCAAGGAGATGTACAGCACGGAAACAGACCCTTCGGTCCAACTCGTCCATGCCAACCTGATATCCCAATCTAATCTAGTCCCTTTTGCCAGCTCTTTGCCCATATCCCCCCAAACCCTTCCTATCATATACCCATCCAAATGCCTCTTAAATATTGCAATTGTACTAGCCTCCATCACTTCCTCTGGCAGCTCATTCCAAACACACACCACCCTCTACAAGAAAATGTTGCCCTTCAGGTCCCTTATATATCTTTCCCCTCTCACCCTAAACCTATGCCCTCTAGTTCTGGACTCCCTGACCCCAGGGAAAAGACCTTGTCTATTTACCCTATCCATGCCCCTCATGATTTTATAAACCTCTATGAGATCACCCCTCAGCCTTTGACGGGCCAAGAAAAAACAGCCCCAGCCTATTCAGCCTCTCCCAATAGCTCAAATTCTTAAACCCTGGCAACATCCTTGTACATCTTTTCTGAACACATTCAAGTTTCATAACATCATTCCGATAGGAAGGAGACCACAATTGCACGCAATATTCCAAACGTATCCTAACCAACATTCTGAATAGCCATAACATGACCTCCCAACTCCTGTACTCAATGCTCTGACCAATAAAGGAAAGCATACCAAATGCCTTCTTCACTATCCTATCTACCTGTGACTCTACTTTCAAGGAGCTATGAATCTGCACTCCAAGGTCTCTTTATTCAGCAACACTCTCCAGGTCCTTAACATTAAATGTATAAGTTCTGCTAAGATTTGCTTTCCCAAAATGCAGCACCTCGCATTTATCTGAATTAAACTCCATCTGCCACTCCTTAGCCCATTGGCCCATCCGATCAACATCCTGTTGTAATCTAAGGTAACCTTCTTCGCTGTCCATTACACCTCCAATTTTGGTGTCATCTGCTAACTTACTAACTATACCTCTTATGCTCGCATCCAAATCATTTATATAAATGAAGAAAAGTAGTGGACCCAGTACTGATCCTTGTGGCACTCCACTGGTCACAGGCCTCCAGTCTGAAAAACAACCCTCCACCACTACCCTTGGTCTTCTACCTTCAAGCCAGTTCTAAATCCAAATGGCTAGTTCTCCCTGTATTCCATGATGTCTAACCTTGCTAACCAATCTCCCATGGGGAATCTTGTCAAATGCCTAACTGAAGTCCGTATAGATCACGTCCATTGCTCTGCCTCATCAATCCTCTTTGCCACTTTTTCAAAAAAAACCCAATCCAGTTCGAGAGACATGATTTCCCATGAACAAAGCCATGTTGACAATCTCCAATCAGTCCATGCCTTTCCAAATGGATGAAAATCCTGTCCCTCATGATTCCTTTCAACAACTTGCCCAGCACTGATGTCAGGCTCACAGGTCTATAGTCCCCTGGCTTGTCCTTACCACCCTTCTTAAATAATGACTGGTTCATTGTTATTTCTGATTGTTCTTATCTTGCCAGCAATAATCTCCAGGTCCAATATTTGTTACTGACTTAGGATTCTTCTCTTTTCAAATGTCACCTTTGTAAAATTGGCCTTCAAATGTGTTTTACTTATTTTTCCTCTTGTTTCTTTCATTTGTCATATTCCTCAGTTATCTTATTGTTAACTATGATGCTTAATCACTAGCATTTGAGAGCTGTGCAAGATCGTTTGAGGTGTTACATCTGCAAACAGAAGCCTTATAGTTTAATATATAGCTTACATTTCAAGAACATACAAATAAATGGCTGAATGCTTTTCTACATGATCACAAAATAAATATTTCTAATAGAGTAATGATAAAATGCAGTGAACTAAGATTAGGAAGTAAGTCTCATTGCTATTATTGACTAAAATATTGTCTTCTTGCAAGATCTGAAATTCTGAGGAAATCCATTTGTATCATGTACTGCACACTGAGAGTTTACGTTTCTAATGCATTTGAATACACATCACTGCCTTTGGTTGCATGTTTCATATGAAGCTTGTGGTGTTTATGCTGCTTTTCATCCTGTCTCTCCCTGGCCTTCTGTACATTCCTATATGTTAGTAAGTGGAATTAGAATTTTCCTCTGGCCTCAGCAGGCAAGTATTTTGATTACCATTAACTTCTGTCACTGACATTAATGAAGGTGAAGGGCACAGGACCGCAGTACAAGTGTAGCAAATGGAGGCTAGGACTAGCAGCAGGAAGAGAAATTATGGGCCCTGGTGCTTCTCTTTTCAGGTTCCATACTTACCTGCCCACTCTGCACCTTCTTTTAACCCTTAACAATCTCTGTCAAGCAGCTTCACAGTATGCATCAGGTCCAAATATAATATTCAGCACAAAAGGAGGCCCTTCAGCCCATTGAGTCTGAACCAGCTCACTTGTAGAGAGATCCAGTTTCCCTCCATCCTAATCCATCCTTTTCTTTAATTCTTAACTCCAACTATTTGCTTAATTTCCTTTCAAATGCTAATTTGAATTTATACTTACCTCTATATCAGGGAGTCCTTTTCAAATCCTAACTTGAGTAGAATACTTTCCTTGTGTCACCTCTGAATCTTTTGCTAATCCACTGAAATGAAGTGAAATCTGAGCCAACTGAAAATTGATCCTTTAGCAATTAGAAACAGTTTCTACTTATTCTATCTACACCCTTCCTAATTTTATATACCTCCACAAAAACTTGTTCAGGCTTCTTGCTCCCTCAAAGAGTAACCTCAACTTCTCTGTGATCCCTCATCCCTGGATCCATCTTTGTAAAACGCTTCTGAACCCTCTACAAACCCTTTATACTCTCCTGGTGTCCAGAACAGGACACCATAATCACTGTGAGGTCAGCCTGTATTATGCAAGTTCGATAAGAACCTCTTCACATTCGTATACCATGCCTCTATTTATAAAGTGGATCAAAAGCTCAGCTTTCAAGATGGACAAGTGGCTAAGTCTCATGGATCATCCATAAAGAATGTGTGGATTTTGTCTGCATTTTGAGAGGTAGTGCACAGAGGAGAAAAATTGGAGTCATCTCTCTGATCCATGTCTCAGACCAATTTGCAGAGGTCTGCCTCCACGTAAAGCCTCCACACTCTGAATGCAGCATCAGACATGGCAGCCAACTGAGGTCATGCTAGGTCTGTACACCTAGCATACCATTAAAAAAGACTGGAAGGAAACTCACCTTAAATGCTCGGAGCCTTTCTGAGTGTTATCCAGGTTGTAGTGAGCAGGGACTTTTGGATGGGTTGTGAGAGGGAAGATGAAGAAAAAGCACATGTACTGAGATACGGTGAAAAGTGTTGTTTTGCATGCTATACAAGCAGATCTAAACATATAAAGTACATCAGATTTGTAGAACAGAGTGCAGAAAGCAGAATCAGAGAAGGTGGACAGAGAGAGAAATCAGAATTAACATTCAAGAGGTTCATTCAAAAGCCTGATGTCAGGGTGCCTCCACTTCTCTTCCTTCATTCAACACACACCAGACCCCAAACCTACCTCATTCGCAGCTCTGCTGCATCCTGATCCACAGACAGCGTTTGACCCAGCACAGATGTAGGTGGAGAAGTCTTTGGTGGGACTCTTATGAACTCGAAAACCCAGAAAGGGAAATGAACATCCTGTTTCTAGGTCTGCTGAAGCCAGATGTGTAATACCATTCAGAGGTAACAGGAAGAGGAACTGAAATACACTTTAAATGAACAAATTTATTTACTTGGTTAATATTACAAATAATAATATTACAATGTGATATTATGTTTTAAAAATTGTAAACAAATTATGCATTTCATTTCAAATCTTTAATATTTCGTCATTTATATATTTATTGCCTTCAATTGGACATTTAGAGTGAAAATGGGCAAAAGAGTGTGAAAAGTGAAAGAGGAGGGATTTTGGACTGTGGGAATATTGTGTTGGGATGTTGTCACATTTCTCAGTGCCATACTGTAGACTGAGAAATCTCCAGCTGCTTCATCAATGTTACTTTCCACATCATAAATTCAGAAACAACATTCCCTCTAAACTGCATGGCTACATGTAGTCACTTTCAGAGTCCATGCACACTGATCGGTGTCCATGGAGAAAGTGAGCACTGCAGATGCTGGAGATCAGAGTCAAAGAGTGTGGTGCTGGAAAAGCATAGCCAGTCAGGCAGCATCTGAGGAGCAGGAGAATCGACTTTCCTGATGGAGGGCTTATGTCCAAAATGTCGATTCTCCTGCTCCTCAGATGCTGCCTGACCAGCTGTGCTTTTTGAGCACCACACTCATCGACTCTGATCAGTGTCCAGCCACTATTCACAGCATTTATTTCTGATTCTGGAAGTTGCTACTATGCACAGACCTCTGAGGTCTGTGCAGAGAAAAAAAATGGGGACCCTGGTTAGAGCTGGAGGTGTTTGCTGATGATTAATAAGTTTCAATATTCCATTCTCAGTTCATCAGATACAAATGCAGTTCATGTCCGCGTGTAACAAGACTTGGATTACATAGAGGCTCAGGCTGATAAATTATGAAGAAATTGTCACCACATAAGAAATTATCATCTCTGAAACAAGTGAGGAGGTTATCATATCCTCTTAACAATCAATGGCAATGCCCTCATTTCATCTTCAACCAACAACATGCTGAGAGTTATTACTCAACATGAAACTTAATTGGAATAGCCATCTAAGCATTATAAGAGGTCGGGGATTGTGAATTCTACTTGGAGTAACCCATTTCCCCAAAGCCAGTTCGCCATCTACAAGGAACAGTCAGCTTTGAGACTGAAAGTTCCTGACTTGCCTAGATGAGTGCAGTTCTGCAAGCAATAAAGAAATTCAACACAATCCAAGACATAGCTTGAGTGGAATTCCATTCACCTCTTGAAATATTAACTTATTTCACTTTTAACATAGTTTAACAATGTAGTGTAACATCTACACATTCCATTGCATTATCTCACCAAACCTTCTTCAACTGTACCTATCTATCCATGATTTCCAGTGCCTAAAAGGAAATGGGCAGAAGGTGTATGCCATGTTCATTTGGAACTGTATTATCATTTCTTTATTATTCTGAGTTAAAATCCTGGAGCTATGTTTGCCAACATTCCCACATAGGAGCTGCAATGGTTCAAGAAGATACCTCAACAACATCTTTTCAAGGGTGAGAGTGTGGTGCTGGAAAAACACAGCTGGTCAGGCAGCACCTGAGGAGCAGGAGAATCCGCGTTTCGGCAGAAGCCCTTCATCAGAATTGTCAATTCTCCTACTCCTCGATGTTGCCAGACCAGCTGTGCTTTTCCAGCACCACACTCTGACTCTGATCTCCAGCATCTGCAGTCCTCACTTTCACCTATCATCTTTTCAAGGGCAATTAAGAATGGCCACTAAACTTGCCATCAATACATATGCTCATGAATGAGGGTTTTAAACATGTTGGGTTTCATGCTACTATCACTATGTTGCTGATCCACGTATACACTCTTGTCTCATTAACCAATGTAGAAAAACATTTTAGAGAAGTTATTATTATGACAACATAAAAGTTTAAACAAAGGTAAACAGTGTCTAAACCATTTTTTATGCCAGTAAGGAAAAACATATTGCACTCAAAACATTAAATCCTACCCATTACATTCCTAATAATTAATTCTCAAGAAGGTTGAAGAAAAAGCTAAGACATGTAAATTAATCACAATTTCTACTTAAAAATGTATGTTAACTCACAAATATATTTAATCTATCCAAGCACACACTAACAGGGATATGAAGTGAACAATATTCCTCTTTGATGATTGTTCCAGTCTCTGTGGCTCTGCCTCAATCAAATGGGGAGTTTCTTCTTTTTATAATGAGCCCAACTCTTCTCAGCTTCAGGTATTGCCAGCCCAGTGCAATAGGTATGGGAAAGGGGGAGGAGATGTGGAAAGAAAGAAACCATGAATGTGATACAAGATGTTTATTCTACACTGTATTGAAGTGAGTTGTTGGTTCATTTGTGTCCATTACAAACTAATAGTTATTTTCTCATAATGAAAATAACATTGAATTTTCTGTTTTTCTTCCAGTTTGAAGATGTGAAGGCTAAAAGTAAATAACCTTAAACAATTACTCATTTAGTTAAAACAAATAATACCTGAGCCACCACTATCATAAATTTCCGTGCGTGGTGAGTATTTCTGTGAATCATGAATAAAACAGCAGCAAAGGACACCACTCAGTCATTGAGTCTGCACTTAACGCTTTTGAAAATCTTTCCAGTTAGTCCCACTGCTCTTTTTTTTTCTCTCATATCCTTGCAAAAATCCTACCTTCAACTATTGATCAAATTTCCTTTTGGAAATGCTAGTTAATCGGAGTCTGTCAGCCCATCAGGAACTACACTCCAAATTTTAACCATTCATTACGTATTTAAGTTTTTCTCAATGTTGCCTCAAATTCTTTTGTCTCTCCAGCTGTCAACCTGCAGGCATTGTAAACAGGTTCTCTATTATTATCCCATCCTAACTATGATTTCACAAACTTCAATCAGATCTCCTCTTACTTTTATCTGCTCTAAGGAGAACAAGCCGAGCTTTTGTATTTTGTCCACGTAACTTTAAATCCCTCATTCCTGAAACCATTCCAATAAATCTCTTCTGTATCCACTCCAAAGCCTTCATGTCATTCTTAAAGTGTTGTTCCCAGAATTGGAAACAATACACCCAGGGCTGAATTAGTGTTTTATTTTGGTTGAACGGAACTTCCGGGCTCTTGTTCTCAGTGGACTGCATTTTAATGTTTGAATTCTCTCGCAATGGGGGGAGATCAGTAGTAAGGTTGAGAAACTTCAGTTTCACGGAGTAGGTTCCTCTGTGGCTGTTTTACTGAAACAAAGTGATAGCATTCAGCATCTACATTTGCAAAGCAATCAGAGGAGATGAATGTTGTCATGACCTACATCTGACTGTGAACACTTTAGTATTTAAAGGGACCTGATGAGGAATAGAATGAATCAATTGTACAACAAGCAGACAACTAAAGTGATGGAACCTCAATTAATGGAAGGCAATGCCTGGATATTTCGGTATCAGTGTGGATCATGCTGTAGGCCAAGAGCCCACAGAGAACTATTTTTCCCAGCAGATGGGAGGAAGTAAACACCATGGAAACTAAGCAGGCATGACTGGACATCATTGAGGAAGTGAACAGCAGGAGTGTGGTCTCTCACAGACTATAGAGCCCTAGAGATTCAATGAGGTTTATCAGTGCAAGGATGATGACTAGCAAGACTCATTGAAGCAGCAACTATGCCAGAATGATTCTCAGTTTCCCTTGTAAAGAATTGGCAGATCAACCCATTCCTCTCCCACAAGGTGCCTTTCTCACATTAACACCTGAACAGCCACCAGGTATATTCATTCTCATCATATTGCCATCTCAAATCCATCATCAACTTCAGAGACAGAATTAGATATTAGACAGCCACAGGACAGATAATGTATACTTGTGACTTCACGGCAGCAGTTTCAATGAGCAATAAATACATGCCTAGCCAGCAACTCCCACAATCCCATGAATGAAGAAAATTCACTGAAACATATTGCTCTATCCAATGTGAAGTTTGAAGCAAGTTGTTTTAACTTCTATTGCATGTCTGTCATCTCCAGTAGGCCCTTTAAGTGTCATTCAGCAGCTACTGCCAGAGGAGGAGACAGACACCTCAGATGACATTCTCTCAAATGCTTCATGTGTGTTCTCCACAAGCTCATTTACACATGTCTGGGGGTATTCCAAGACAAGTAGTTGATTTGTCACACGGTGAGGCATATAGCACAAGTCAGCAGGAGCAAGTGACAAAGCAGCAAAGACAACAGTGGAGAGTAACCACTTTATAGAGCACAAGACACTCCAAACAATACTCAGCTGGGTGCAGTTGCTAAATCCCTGGTCTCAGAGATTGTGAAATCCATTCTGAATCAGCAGCAGATTATGGGCAGTTTTCTCAGCACTCCTAGAGACTTTGTTGGCATTGCTAGAAACACTGCACACTCCTGGCGGAAACTTGGAGGAGTCTTTCAACTATGAGTGCCAAGAGATTTCTCAGGCATTTCCTCAGATACCTACCTCCATTGGAAGGATGACTACATGCACTGAACATCAAATAATGTAAACAACAAGAGCATCTCACCTCTCAACAGTAATGTGCTCACTCAGTTTGGCAAATCAAATTGCTTTTGGAGTGCAACAGAGAGATTTCAGCACTTGTCTAACAGGGAATAAAATGGAAATGGAAAATGGAACGTGTAAGTGGGTACTGTACTCGAAGTGCTCCCACTCTTCTTTCATTTCTCCCTACCTCAGTCAGAGCCCAATACATTCCTTCTTGCAGTAATGGTCATTTCAGCTCCTGCACAAGTGAAGATAGGACAGTGTTTGGCAGGAACCACACAACTCCAAAATCTGGAAAGCATGAGCAGTTGACATCTGAGCAATGAGCACAAGGGATTGCACAACTTTTGATTCAACCCCATGCTAGTTTGTGCAAACTGAAAATAGCAGTCTCTTTTAATCTGGGATTAATTACAGAATGCAGCAATACCAATATCTGCTTAATGCATACTCACCAAATATCCCAACAGTCTCTCTTTATACAGTTCAGTTATCTTCAAATCAACGTGTTCCGAGATGATATGAAACATCTCTGAAGAAGGTGGGACTTGTCCCAGGCCTCCTGAAGAAGGGGTCAGGATACTACCTCTGCACCACAACAGCCCTCTTTTATACTGGTTTAATAAGCAAGCTAAAATTAACCAATTATAACAAATGAAACCCAATTAAAAGGTGACAGTCCTTTAAAGGAGGACTGTGGATAAGGCCAAAGTCTCAAAGAAAACTTTAAATTAAAACAAAATGTTATTTTTGGGGTTTATGTGCCCACCAGTTGTGAAAAGTCTGAATGTACCTCTGAGTTTGCCACGTTCCCAGACTAGGCAAAATAGAGCATGACCGTACCTGTGGAAAAGGCCAAATAGCCCTTCAACGTGGACATCTTTCAAGACCAAGAAACAGATATGGGTGAGCAATATTCAGTAGCATGGGGTTAAGTGCAAAGAATAATTAGAAGAAGCCTCTTCAAATAAAATAAACAAAGGTCTGTAGGGTTCCACACATTGTGTAAACATGGAGTATGGACTCCTCAAGGCCACGCAAATCCGAGGGAACCTGGGATTCAACTAACTTACTAAACTGCAAAAGTGAGACAGATATTTAACAGTATTATCCATTGCCCATTCTTGGATCTTGGCCATGTCACCTCAGGTGATCAAGGTTCAGGAGAGTGAGGCTGAAGAAAGTCTCTTTAAATAGCTCAACAGCAGTTGTTGTTCAATACACTTTATGTAGACATGACCCATGAATTCCTCAAGGCCACAGTACACATCAATGACCTGAGATTCCGTGAACTTCGTTAACCTATAATTGTATAGATTTGTTGTATGTAAACCCAGCCTCTCTCGATACTCTTTTGAAACCCAGATACTTAATGGTAAGGTCTTGGGCAGTGTTGCTGAACAGAGAGCTTGGAGTGCAAGTTTGTAGTTCCTTGAAAGTGGAGTCCCTGGTAGACAGGATAGTGAAGAAGATATTTGGTAAGCTTGCCTTTAATGGTTTGTGCATTAAATATAGGAGTTGGGAGGTCATGTTGCAGCTGCACAGAACATTGGTTAGACTACTTTTGGAACATTGCATTCAATTTTGGTATCCCTGTTATAGGGAGGATGTTGTGAAACTTAAAATGGTTCAAAAAAGATTTACAAGGATATTGCCAGGGTTGGAGGGAGAGGCTGAATAGGCTGAGGCTGTTTTCCCTGGCACGTCAGAGGCTGAAGGGGTGACCTTATAGAAGTTTATTCAATCATGAAGGCCATAGATAGAGTGAATAGCCAAGGTCTTTTCTCTGGGTGGGGAGTTCAAAGCTAAAGGGCATAAGCTTAAGGTGAGAGGATAAAGATTTAAGTGGGACCTAAGGGGCAATGTTTTCAAATAGACAGTGTTGCAAATATCGAATGAGCTGCCAGAGGAAGTGGTGAAGGCCGGTACAATTATAACATTTAAAAAGCATCTGGATGGCATCCTATATGAATAGGAAGGGTTGAGAGGGATTCGGGCCAAATACTGGCAAAGTGGACTGGATTAATTTAGGATCTCTCATCGGCATGGACATGTTAGACTGAAGGGTCTGTTTCCATGCTGTACAGCTCTATGACTCTATTACTCTAAAAATAAGTCCCTTACATCAATTTAACCAAATGAAGAAGTAACTGCTCCTCAATGTGGCACTGCAACTAATATTATGTTCTCAGTTCACTTTAACCCTGTAGAAGTTAGACCCCAGAATGATATATAGATCATATATTTATTTTTCTTTTGTGAAGAGTAAGTTTAGTATTTCATCACTGAACAGAGGCACAAAAGGCTGCAAATATTCTTCAACAAAATCACACAAGTTTATTACCAAAAAAAGCTAACAAACAAAGCTAAACAATTTAAGAGTCATAACATAAAGAGCAAATCAAGTTTTATCCTGTTTCCCAACACTACTTTTATAGCTACTCAAAGAATAATAACTCCTATTTCAACTTTTAATTTCATGCTTAACTTGTTCTTTTCAGATCTCCTTGTTGGACTGGTGAGAGAGTTTTAAAACTTCTTAACAAATCTGTTGGTATTAGCCTTTTTTCCAATTCTGATGACCTAAACCTCATTCAGTTCTAACTTAAGGACCTCTCCACAAAACGTCCTAGCTTGAAAATGTCACAATTAAAACCACTTTTACTCAGGTGACTGGTTCTCCTGAACTGAAAACCTAGTTCTTCTGATTTCAAGTCAAACCTAAACTGATACCTCTGATCTCTTTCCCCCTGTCTGTCATAAACTCAGCAGTACAAACATTTCATTAATTCATGCCACAGGTATCCTGCTGAACCTTGACTAGATCATATGTCTACTTGGAAATGTTATCAGTTAGTTTCTGCTTCAAATGACTTTCTGACCTTTAATAAACAAAACTTCACTGAACTGACCCGAGTCCATCTACCACTATTTTAAACATCCAATTTCCAAAAATGATGTTCCTGTTGTATATATATTTATCCCATTATATCAGGAGTTCAAATGAAACTTTCTAAATTGAGCAAAGGGCAGGATTTCCTACTTCAGTGCTCTAAGCACTAAATTAAACACTGTTCTTCAATTCCATATTTGAATGATATAATTACCATTCTATAAACAGCATTCATCAAGTTATTCAGAAACAGAAGAGATAGCACTATATCGAAAAAAAGTGAAGAGGAAGCAAAGTACTTTGGAGTTTCACAGGAGCGATATTTGGCATTTTTTTAAAAAGCTTAATAACTCGTCACTTTTGTCGTCAAAGTTTCTGCATCGCAAACATTATTTCAGTGTTCCAGTCAACTTTATTGTTGTCTGTTACCTATCAAGTAGATTACAATTTTGAGGAAAATGGTATGGTAAGACAAGAAGAAAATGAATGGTTGAGCATAAGAAGGATGGATTGTCGCCTGTTGTGTTGTTTTGTGCTGAGGGCTAGGGTGGGGACATTGTTTAACATTGTTGTCCAGGTGATTGTATCTCCTGATAAGAGTTGATGTGCTTCTGAATGAATCAATCTAAACTGAGACTATGAACCTCCTCAGACATTTGTTCTCTATGCCTAGAAAGCTCACCCCTGGCCTATCGTTTCTGAAGAACTGCAGCTCTTTATCAATCCTCTCCATCTTGTGGTATGGCAAGTAGTTGAGGAGGAGATGTTTGTTTGAAATGCTTACATGAAATATGAATGTTAAAGTCAAGATCAGTATTGGTCTTTCTTGAAAAGATGGTCATGAGTCACCTCTTTGAAATGCTGCCATTCATTTGGTTTAACTCTTTTGTAGTGTCTGATAGAGCCAAGTGACAACAGGTTAGAATTTCTCCAGTGTCCCTGATCATAAAGCTTAATTGACTGCTTCGTTCATCTGTCGTGCCACCTTCAAAGACTTATGCCCAAACTACCGTTGGTCACTCCCTTCTTGCATTTTGACAAAATTGTAGCATTTAACTTATTTAATTTCTCCTCTATCTTCCTGCTAATATGTCTCACCTCAGACTGCTCTGTGTGAAATTCAACTGAAATTTTAGCTCATAAAATCCTCAGACTTGCTTTTCAAAACTGAACTTTTAACGCTTTTACCCTAAATCATCCGCTGGAAGGTTTATTGCAAAACTTGTTTGCTGTATGCATTCTTCAGTTCAAATCTGATTGTCTCTCTATTATAAGAAAATAACTTGCATTGATCATTTAACCTTCTATTAGATATTCTTTCTGCATGAACTCCAATGAACTAAAGTCAGTGACATTCTAGAAATGTACGGGAATGGCCACATAAATATTATTTAGCCAGACTAGTAAAGTTGGGGATTAATGATACATAAATATGGGTCAGAATTTTACATTCTCCCCGCAGGTAGATGGCAGAGAGGGTGTGGGGATATAAAATTGGACACTGTAGCAGCAGCAGTGCAACCACAGCGTAGAGTCCACCATCAGTTTTTAGCTATCTGTACAATAGGCAACTAAATCACTTTGCTCCTTTGAGGGTCTTACTCTCTTGCCCTTTAGAAATTCTCTGATTTATGTTTCTCAGCTTCCAAATGGCTCACATCACTTTCTCACCTTAAATTCAATCTATCACAGTTTAAACATGCCCTCTTCCTTTTTGTTGTTTATAACTTGTGCAGAATCTTAATAAATGACTTCTGCCAGTTCATAAAGATGCCACTCCTTGATTCAACATGCCAGAGGCCTCTTCAGGTAGACCAATTAGAGTTGGCAGACATAACCTTACCCTTCATACTCTTCATCTGGCATCTTTTCAGTCAAATGCAGAACAGGAAACTCATGCCCTTTCAGATGTTTGCACCCCACTATCCAGAGTCATAGAGATGTACAGCACGGAAACAGACCCTTCAGTCCAACTCATCCATGCTGACCAGATATCCCAACCCAATCTAGTCCCACCTGCTAGCACCCAGCCCATAATCCCCCTAAACCCTTCCTATTCATATATACATCCAGATGTCTTTTAAATATTGTAATTGTACCAGCCTAAACCACTTTCTCTGGCAACTCATTCCACATACATACCACCCTCTGCGTATAAAAGTTGCCCCTTAGGTCTGTTTTATATCTTTTCCCTCTCACTCTAAACCTATGCCCTCTAGTTCTGGATTAACCCCACCCCAGGGAAGAGATTTTGTCTATTTATCCTATCCATGCCCCTCATGATTTTATAAACCTCTATAAGGTCACCCCTCAGCCTCCAATGCTCCAGGAAAAACAGCACTAGCTTATTCAACCTCTCCCTATAGCTCAAATCCTCCAACCTTGCAACATCCTTATAAATCTTTTCTGAACCCTTTCAAGTTTCACAACATCTTTCCGATAGGAAGGAGACTAGAATTATATGCAATAATCCAATAGTGTCTTAACCAATGTCCTGTACAGCCGCAACATGACCTCCCAACTCCTGTACTCAATACTCTGACCAATAAAGGAAAACATACCAAATGCCTTCTTCACTATCCTATCTAACTGTGACTCCATTTTCAGGGAGCTATGAACCTGCACTCTGAGGTCTCTTTGTTCAGAAACACTCCCTAGGACTTTATCATTTAGTGTATAGTACTGCTAAGATTTGCTTTCCCAAAATACAGCACCTTGCATTTATCTAAATTAAATTCCTTCTGCCACTTCTCAGCCCATTGGCTCATCTGAAACATGTAGTGATCTATCTGGATATCTTCTGACCTCACTGCTTACAAAGCAATATCCTGTACATTGAATAGTCCAAATTCAGATTGGTTGATTATTTTGTTGATGTCTTACCTTCATTCGACAAAAATGAATTGCCTTTCTGGCTGGTTGTAGCATCTCACTCCTGTCCCTTTTTATTTCAATGAATTTTTTCCAACTGCCATGTAGCTTGGTAAGAAGAAATAAAATTATTAGCAAATGATTATCAGATTAGTATTATTTGTATTTTTCCTGACAACACCAAAATTGGAGATGTAGTGGACAGCGAAGAAGGTTACCTCGGATTACAATGGGATCTTGATCAGATGAGCCAATGGGATGAGGAGTGGTAGATGGAGTTTAATCAGATGAATGTGAGGTGCTGCATTTTGGGATAGCAAATCTTAACAGGACATATACACTTAATGGTAAGGTCCTCGGGGTGTTGCTGAATAAAGAGACCTTGGAGTGCAGGTTCATAGCTCCTTGAAAGTAGAGTCGTAGATAGATAGGATAGTGAAGAAGGCATTTGGTATGCTTTCTTTTATTGGTCAGAGTATTGAATATAGGAGTTGGGAGGTCTTGTTGCGGCTGTACAGGACATTGGTTAAGCCACTATTAGATTAATGCATGTAATTCTAGTCTCCTTCCTATCGGAAAGATGTTGTGAAACTTGAAAGGGTTCAGAAAAGATTTACAAGGCTGTTGCAAGGTTGGAGGATTTGAGCTATAGGGAGAGGTTGAATAAGCTAGTGCTGTTTTTCCTGGAGCATTGGAGGCTGAGGGGTGACCTTATAGAGGTTTATAAAATCATGAGGGGCGTGGATAGGATAAATAGACAAAATCTTTTCCCTTGGGGTAGTCTGGAATTAGGGGACATAGAGTTAGGGTGAGAGCGGAAAGATATAAAAGAGACCTAAGGGGAAACTTTTTCCCGCAGAGGATGGTGCATGTGCAGAATGGTCTGCTAGAGGATGTGGTGGAGGCTAATACAATTGTAACACTTAAAAGGCATCTGAATGGGTATATGAATAGCAAGGGTTTGGAGGGATTATGGGTGCTGGCAGGTGGGACTAGACTGGGTTGGGATATCATTACAACATTTAAAAGGCATAAGGATGGGGGATAGATGAATAGGAAGAGTTTAGAAGGATATGGGCCAAATGCTGGAAAATAGGACTAGATCAGTTTAGGATATCCGGTCAGAATTGACAAGTTTCATCAAAGGGCCTGTATCTGTGCTGTATAACTCCACGACTGCAAATACTAACTGTCAACATATAACTCTACTGGTTAAAATTGAAACTCTATTATAAAATTTACCCTAAACACATACAGACAAATATAGATAGGCAAAAACAAAATACTTTTTTGGGCGCAGGGAACGATCCAGAAGGCAATTCAATGATTTTCCTATCTACAGGGATTAATGAGATTATCCTTTTGCTTGACAGGACATAGTATTTGCTGGTTTCTTCTTTCCCCAGTGTTTTCCAAGGTTTTGCAGGAGGTTCAGAGTGACTGGCTCAGAGTGACTGGTCCGGGAAGTTCAAAGTGATTGGTTCAGAGTGACTGGTTCACAAATTATAAAATCGGCAACGTATTGGATTAAGGCAACAGCTTACAGCAACACAAGAGAAAAATAACTTGGATTTGGTCAGACATCAGGTGTTTTTTTCTGCAAAAACACAGAGACCACCTCCTTTTCTGAGGTCCAAAGGCTTCTGGCCATATTGTTCACAACCACAAGCTGTTTATTTACCTGGGAGACAATCGTGTAGTTGTTGGCAGGCTCAAAGGCCTTCATCATTGACAACAGGTCACTACCCTGCCATCCAATCAATTACTTGTTGTTGATTGAATCTCCATTTGTACAAACGGCCTGGCTCCAGCCCACTTGTAATAAACCTCCTGACTGTGTGAGCAAGCAGCAATGCAAACAGAACTTACAATGAACATCGAGAGCCTGATTTTTAAAAGTACAGCAATCTAATCTGTAAGCTTTATTTTTCAGACAGTCCTTTTCATTTCAGTCCAAAACAAAAATGCAAAAAAAAGACATTATCAAAAACACACTTCAGAAATATCAAAACTGGGTGTGAGATGATCTAGAAAATAAATTTTTCATGATAAGTGTTCATTTTCTACTTTCAAAAGTTTCTAAATCCAAAAGTTCAACTATTGAGCTTTTAGGATTTATTTTCCCTTTTAATTTAACAATGGAATATTATATTTAGCTATAGCTTTAGCCCGAAAATCCCACTGTGCCCTTTTTAATTACGTATTTTTACATATCATACATGAGGTCTTGTAGATTTTGTTTTCTCAGCAAAATACAGAATGTGATCTCAATGCATAAACAGTCCTGAAATCTAATCTAATAAAAATGGACTTAAGCTGTAACCTGGATTCTAAGCCTCTTTTCAGAGTTGTTATTTACTTGAAATACCACTTTAAGTGGCCAAATAATGTTTTGGAAGCTGTTTGTCAGCTTTTCCAAACTTTTTGTCGTTTGAATGCAGCTTTCAGTCGATAGTTCTCAGTCTCCAAGGGCAGGGATTTTGAGTGCCAGCAGCTCCTGTCTCTCAGCAGCCAGATGGGTCATTGGCAATCATTATGCTACAAAGCCGAGTCTACTAAAATGAACAATCATGCTTCTGGATTGAGATCTGATTCATGCTCTAGCTACCTCAAAGAGAAAGCAATGGTTTTAGGGACATTAGTGCAACTCCCACAAAGACTCAGCCAATGCCTCACCGCTATCAACCCCTCCCCCTCATTCAAAAGAAAACCAGCAAACTGTACCATTTCCCACACAGATGGACACTCTAAACAAACCTTGAGGTGACTTATCGAATAAATCTTTTATGACCTCACAAAAGATGTGGGGATCAGTGTTGGAGTTTCAAAGTATTTTGTCAGTGCATGTCCCATTTGAAAATAAATTCCTTTTTTTGCTCTTTTGTAACTATTTGAGAATTTCAATCAAATACAAGAGTTTACAAAGTTATATTACAGGATATGCTGGCATGTAAAACAGCCACATAAACATAAAGGTACAATATTAAATCCAATGATATGGGATTGTAAACATTTGAAATACTTTGATAAGCTTAAAAGTTAAAAACAGTATATCTCTCGCACTGAGAGAAGGAGAGGAGGAACTGGTTGTTCAGTCTCTCAGTAGTTGATTGAATCATTGGCAGCCAATATGCTTTGCTGCTTAATTAAGTGGGCGGATAAAAATCAGCATTGAATCATGCAAAAGGTTTTGTGCACACCATTTTAATTTCCAAACCAATTTCAAAAGAAATGCTGCTTTGAACATAGAACATAGAACATAGAACAATACAGCACAGAACAGGCCCTTCGGCCCACGATGTTGTGCCGAACTTCTATCCTAGATTAAGCACCCATCCATGTACCTATCCAAATGCCGCTTAAAGGTCGCCAATGAATCTGACTCTACCACTCCCTCGGGCAGCGCATTCCATGCCCCCACCACTCTCTGGGTAAAGAACCCACCCCTGACATCTCCCCTATACCTTCCACCCTTCACCTTAAATTTATGTCCCCTTGTAACACTCTGTTGTACCCGGGGAAAAAGTTTCTGACTGTCTACTCTATCTATTCCTCTGATCATCTTATAAACCTCTATCAAGTCACCCCTCATCCTTCGCCGTTCCAACGAGAAAAGGCCGAGAACTCTCAACCTATCCTCGTACGACCTACTCTCCATTCCAGGCAACATCCTGGTAAATCTTCTCTGCACCCTCTCCAAAGCTTCCACATCTTTCCTAAAGTGAGGCGACCAGAACTGCACACAGTACTCCAAATGTGGCCTAACCAAAGTCCTGTACAGCTGCAACATCACCTCACGACTCTTGAATTCAATCCCTCTGCTAATGAACGATAATACTCCATAGGCCTTCTTACAAACTCTATCCACCTGAGTGGCAACCTTCAAAGATCTATGTACATAGACCCCAAGATCCCTCTGTTCCTCCACCTGACCAAGAACCCTACCATTAACCCTGTATTCCGCATTCTTATTTGTTCAATAAAGACTCAATAAAGACAGATAAATCCAGAAAGCTCATTGCCCACCAGGAATGACACTATCCACTTTCTAATGTGTGACATTATTATGGAGAGCAAATCTGTTGCTTGCTCCCTTGGTGAACAACAATACATGAAGCAGGGAACACAAATGACATAGAAAAAGAGGGATTGGGGTGGAAATTCTAAACAGCCATTTTATGATAGCTTTAAATACGATTTGCCAGACTGTGCAAAATATTATATTTTAACAAGAATCTTATGCACGGATTAAAACCAATGTTAGTTTGTTGCAATCAACCACCATAACTGGAGTCACCCTCCATTGATGTGCTATAGTATGCGTTGAATTCACTAAATCTGCCCAGTATTCATGTGCCTATAGTGTTACTTCCCACTTGGTCTCAGCACAACAAACTCCTCCCCAACTCAAATGCTCCCCCTCCCACCCCCCAATTCCAACCTCTGTGCCGATAACTCACTTGGGTAGCTATGAATTGTGTTCTCTTGAGAAAACTAATCTTCAAAAAAAAATGGTTTGGTTTCCATTGAGTCTAAATGTGGCAATGCAAAGTACGTTATTGTCATAAGACATATCATACGTCAGATAGTACTTTACTTGTGGGAGTCTTTGCGTCATAAATTCTCACATTTTTTTAAATTTCAAACTATACTTTATTCATAGAAATAGATCTTTGGTACTTGTACAATTTGCCATGTCGTTCATAGATAAATACATTGCATGTCTTAACATTACAAAGAACAGATTGAATTAATCGAGTTTACAGTTATCCTATTTACAGTTCCCTTTATTAACCATTCAGTCTCTTAATATTTAGCTGTGGCTTCAGCGGAACCCACCTACTGAGTGGGTGCCCTGTTATACGATAGCAAATGAACCTTCTTTAACCCCCAGTTTATGGGGTGACCATTGTCCATTTGACTGTCCTGTCTCTGGGGTGTCTGTCTACATCCCCATGGTGAGCACGAACTGCTGGACCCTCGCTGGGCTGAGGTAGCTATCCAGCTCCTCACTGGGGTCATTTACCTGCTCTGGTGTCATTGAGCCAAGGCAAGGGTCCGCATCGTCCAGTTCTGTGTCTGACAATGGAACTGTCAGAGGATCACAGCTCACAGTTGTCTGTAGTTGTGGGGCAGTGGGTGCCCCCTGGTTCTCACTGGGTGGAGGGTGGACTTTGGGGGGTCCATTGTTTCCTGGTTGGGAGGAAATGCCCTCCTCTTTACCTACGGTGCTCTGTCTCTTCTTCTGGTGGTGATGACATTCTTTGCGTCCGTCTTGCCCATCCGAAGAGCTGGCCATCCCTCCCTCGTGCAGCTGTCATTTCCACCTTTGCTGGGAGGCTTTGGGGGCCTGGCCGGATTTTCTCTTCCTGTTTTTAACAGGTATCCACTCCTCTGCCTGCTTGATTACCTCCTCCTCCATTTCTTCCATCTGCCCAGCTAGAGCTAGGGTCAGCTGCTGTGTCTCTCCGCTGGCTGCCGCCTCCTCCACTCCAGCCTGTTCTTCTTTCTGGGTGCCACCAGACTCTGTTTCCCTGCTGTCTGGGTGGACCTTACTGGTCTTTGGGGGTCCACGGCTCACATTGCCACCTCCAGCCATCTGTGTGTAAGTGGGACCCCCCCCCCCCCCCCCCCCCCGTCTTGGGCAGGTCTTATACATGTGGCCCGCCTCTCCACACGGGTTGCAGCTCTTTTCTTCCTGACAGTCCTTAGTCAAGTGACCCTCCTGTTTGCATTTCCTGCAGATGGTCACCTTGCAATCCACCGCCACGTGTTCCGACTTTCCGCAGGTTCGGCACACTTTCAGCTGCCCTGCATATGTCAGGTAGCCTCTGCTCCCTCCAATTGCGAAGCTCAAGGGTGGATGGAGGATGTTCCCATTGTCCCCGATCCTCAGCGTTACCCTGACCTGCCACTTAAAGGTCCAGATCCCAAAGGGGTCGATCACATCGGTGGGTCCTCCCTCAATTTGGACGTACCTTCCCAGGAAGTCAGGACATCAGGCGCTGGAACATAGGGGTTGTACATATGGATTGTAACAACCCGATTCCTCTGTGCAGGAAGCACAAACAATGGGATTGCCGAAAAGATGGAGAACAGTGGCTCCCCTTCCTTCTCCTTGAAAACCTTCAGGAGCTGTTCGCCCTGCTTCACACTTCTGAAGGTCACATCAAAGTAGCCTGCCCCAGGGAAATCCTGCAGGCAGTACATGTTTTTTTTATTTCAAAAATATACTTTATTCATAAAATACCTTAATGGTCTGTACAGTTGCACATGCCATACATATGTAAACATTCCATTTGTTTGCATACCGAAAACAGAGTAATCATTCCTATTTACAGGTCTATACGATTACATTTTTAGCTGAGGCATCAGCAGAGCCCAAATGACTGCGTGGGTCCCCTGTTCTTCTTTAGGCAGACAGATGTTACACGGTGGTCTTTCCCCACCGCGCCTTGGCAGCAGCTGCCCCAAACTTCAGCGCGTCCCTCAACACAAAATCCTGGACCTTGGAATGTGCCAGTTTGCAATACTCAGTCGGGGTCAACTCCTTCAACTGGAAAATCAACAGGTTTCGGACTGCACAGAGAGCGTCCTTCACTGAGTTGATGATCCTCCAGGCATAGTTGATGTTTGTCTTGGTGTGCATCCTGGAGAACAGGCAGTAGAGCACGGAGTCCCACGTCACAGCGCTGCTCGGGACGAACCTCGATAAAAACCACTGCATTCCTCTCCAGACTTCTTCTGCGTAGACACATTCCAGAAGGAGGTGTGTGACAGTCTCGTTCCCCCCGCAGCCGCTTCGAGGGCAGCGTGTGGTGTGGATGAGAGTCCGGGCATGCATAAAGGATCTCACAGGCAGAGCCCTTCTCACCACCAGCCAAGCCATGTCTTGGTGCTTGTTGGAAAGTTCTGGCAATGAGGCATTCTGCCAAATGGCTTTGACAGGCTGCTCAGGGAACCGCTCGATAGGATCTGCCCTCTCCTTTTCCCGAAGGGTCTCAAGGACACTACATACTGACCACTTCCTGATGGATTTGTGGTCAAAGGTGTTTTTCTTCATAAACTTCTCCTAGAAGGACAGGTGATACGGAACAGTCCAACTACTCGGAGCGTTCCGCGGCAGCAAGGCCAGGCCTATCCTTCGCAACACTGGGTACAGGTAGAACCTCAGTACGTAGTGACACTTGGTGTTTGCGTACCGGGGATCCACGCACAGTTTGATGCAGCCACACACAAAGGTGGCCATCAGGGTGAGGCTGGCATTGGGTGTATTTTTTCCTCGTTGCCCAGATCTTTGTACAGCGAGTCCCTTCGGACCCGGTCCATCTTTGACCTACATATTTGTTTTTATTTCAAAAATATACTTTATTCATAAAATACTTTAATGGTCTGTACAGTTGCACATGCCATACATATGTAAACATTCCATTTGTTTGCATACCGAAAACAGAGTAATCATTCTTATTTATAGGTCTGTACGATTACATTTTTAGTTGAGGCATCAGCAGAGCCCAAATGACTGCGTGGGCCCCCTGTTCTTCTTAAGCAGACAGATGTTACACGATGTTCTTTCCCCCGTTGCCCAGATCTTTGTATAGCGAGTCCCTTTGGACCCGGTCCATCTTTGACCTCCATATAAACTGGAAGTTGGCCCAGGTGACTGCAGCGGCACAGGTTCTGGGAATAGACCAGACCTGTGCCACGTATAATAGCAATGACAGTGCCTCACACCTGATGACCAGGTTTTTTCCCGCGATGGAGAGCGACCATAGCTTCCATCTGCCCAATTTCTGCCTCACTTTGCTGATACGCTCCTTCCAAGACTTGGCGCACGCCCCAGCCCCCCCGAACCAAATAGCCAGCACCTTCAGGTGGTCGGTCCTGACGGTGAAGGGGATCGAGGATTGGTCGGCCCAGTTCCCGAAGAGCATGGCCTCGCTCTTGCCTCGGTTTACCTTGGCCCCCGAGGCCCGTTTGAACTGGTCACATATGCACATGAGTCTGCGCACGGACAGCGGATCCAAGCAGAAAACGGCGACATCATCCATGTACAGGGAGGCCTTAACCTGCAGGCCCCCGCTGCCGGGAATAGTCACTCCTCTCAGGCTCACATCCTTCCTGATATACTTGGCAAATGGCTCTATGCAGCACACAAACAAGGCAGGAGAGAGAGGGCAGCCCTGCCTGACTCCAGATCTCACTGGGAAGCTATCTGATTCCCACCCATTGATTGAGACTGCACTGACAATGTTGGTGTAGAGCAGTCTGATCCAATTGCAGATTCCCTCCCCAAAGCCCATGTTGGACAGAACATATTTCATATCCCTGTGTGATATCCTGTCAAAGGCTTTCTCCTGGTCCAGGCTGATCAGGCAGGGGTCCAACCCTCTGTCCTGCACATAGGCGATCGTATCCCTGAGGAGTGCGAGACTCTCAGCGATCTTCCTGCCCGGCACAGCACAGGTTTGGTCAGGGTGAATCACTGACCCCAGAGCAGACCTGACCCGGTTGGCGATAATCTTTGACAGAATTTTGTAATCCGCATTCAACAGTGAGATTGGGCTCCAATTTTTGAGTTACTCCCTCTCCCCCTTCCACTTGTAGATGAGAGTGATGATGCCTTTCCTCATGGATTCACTCATGGTACCTGCCCGAAGCATACTAACATACACCTCCAGCAGGTCCTAGCCAATCAAGTCCCACAGAGCGGAATAGAGCTCGACCGGTAAGCCGTCGCTTCCGGGAGTTTTATTCTTTTCGAAGGACTCGAGGGCCTTGGTCAGCTCATCCAGAGATAGAGGCTGGTACAGCCTCTCGCGTGTTCTGTCATCTAAGACCTCCGTGATAGAGGACAGGAATGACTGGGAGGCCGCGCTGTCGGTCGGCTTCGCGTCATACAGACTGGCATAGAAGGATTTACTGATCCTCATGACGTCAGCCTGAGATGAGGTTATCGAGCCATCTTCTTCCTTCAGGCTGCTGAGCACAGAGCTCTCTTTGTGCACCTTCTGGAAGAAGAAACGTGAGCACGTCTCATCCTGCTCCACCGAGCGGACCCTGGACCGGAAGATTATCTTGGAGGCCTCCGAAGCAATGAGCGAGGCTTGCTGGCCCTTCACCTCCTTGAGGTCCACCGTGACATCGACCCCCATCGTCTGCAGCAGGAGCAGGTTCTGCATACTTTCCTGGAGCTGGGACAGTTTTTCCCACCTCTCTCTCGCCTCCTGAACACCTTTGAGGATGAAGAACCTCTTGATGTTCCCTTTTACTGTTTCCCACCAGTCCGCTGGGGACTCAAAGAGGGGCTTCACGGTTTTCCAACCTGCATAGTCCCTCCTGAGTTCCTCAATGTTTCCCAGGGTCAACAGCTTTGTGTCCAGCTTCCACGTTCCCTTACCAGTCCACTGCTCATCCTGTAGGTGACAGTCGGCCAGCAGGAGGCAGTGGTCAGAGAAG
The DNA here is from genome assembly GCF_047496795.1 of Chiloscyllium punctatum. Classification (NCBI taxonomy): domain Eukaryota; kingdom Metazoa; phylum Chordata; class Chondrichthyes; order Orectolobiformes; family Hemiscylliidae; genus Chiloscyllium; species Chiloscyllium punctatum. Next base: position 30,503,041 of record NC_092758.1, read on the forward strand.
AACACCGGCTTGACGTCGGTGGATCTGACCGAGAGCGTTCGGGACACAAACACGTAATCTATCCTTGAGCGGACAGACCCATCTGCCCGTGACCAGGTGTATCTATGCTGCGCTCCGTCTGCAGGGGTGCTGAAGACATCATGCAGCTTGGCATCATTTACCGTGTCCATCAGGGCTCTGGCCGTGGCGTCAAGTTTACTGTCCCCCCCACCAGATCGTCCATCTGCATCAATGATACAGTTGAAGTCTCCGGCCAGAATGACCAGCCTGGACGTAGCCAGCAACAGTGGAAGCTGCTGCAGGACGGCCAACCGTTCACTCTTACCCACTGGGGCATACACATTAATCAGTCTCAGGGGAGCATTCCTGTACATGACATCGGCGATGAGGAGGCGCCCGCCCACCATCTCCTTAAACTCGGAGATAGTGAAGTTGCCTCCTCGCAACAGGATACCCAGGCCAGAGACGCGGCTATCGTTGCCTCCCGGCAAAACTGACAGTCCATGGGCCCACAAGCTCGACCATCTCCTGTAGCTGCTGAGGTGCGGCATCCCACACTCCTGCAGAAACAGGACATTGGCTTTAACGTTGGGCAGGAAGGCCATCTTTGACCTCCATATTTTTTTATATTTCAAAATATACTTTATTCATAGAAATAAATCTTTGGTACTTGTACAATTTGCCATGTCGTTCATAGATATACACATTGCATGTCTTAACATTACAAAGAACAGATTGAATTAATCGAGTTTACAGTTATCCTATTTACAGTTCCCTTTATTAACCATCCAGTCGCTTAGTATTTAGCTGTGGCTTCAGCAGAACCAACCTACTAAGTGGGTGCCCTGTTATATGAAAGCAAATGAACCTTCTTTAACCCCCAGTTTATGGGGTTACCATTGTCCATTTGACTGTCCTGTCTCTGGGGTAGCTGTCTACATCCCCATGGTGAGCACGAACTGCTGGACCCTCGCTGGGCTGAGGTAGCTATCCAGGCTCTCACTGGGGTCATTTACCTGCTCTGGTGTCATTGAGCCAAGGCAAGGGTCCGCATCGTCCAGTTCTGTGTCTGACAATGGGACTGTCAGAGGATCACAGCTCTCAGTTGTCTGTAGTTGTGGGGCAGTGGGTGCCCCCTGGTTCTCACTGGGTGGAGGGTAGACTTTGGGGGGTCCGTTGTTTCCTGGTTGGGAGGAAATGCCCTCCTCTTTACCTACGGTGCTCTGTCTCTTCTTCTGGTGGTGATGACATTCTTTGTGCCCGTCTTGCCCATCCGAAGAGATGGCCATCCCTCCCTCGTGCAGCTGTCTTTTCCACCTTTGCTGGGAGGCTTTGGGGGCCTGGCCGGATTTTCTCTTCCTGTTTTTAACAGGTATCCACTCCTCTGCCTGCTTGATTACCTCCTCCTCCATTTCTTCCATCTGCCCAGCTAGAGCTAGGGTCAGCTGCTGTGTCTCTCCACTGGCTGCCGCCTCCTCCACTCCAGCCTGTTCTTCTTTCTGGGTGCCACCAGACTCTGTTTCCCTGCTGTCTGGGTGGACCTTACTGGTCTTTGGGGGTCCACGGCTCACATTGCCACCTCCAGCCATCTGTGTGTAAGTGGGACCCCCCCCCCCCCGTCTTGGACAGGTCTTATACATGTGGCCCGCCTCTCCACACGGGTTGCAGCTCTTTTCTTCCTGACAGTCCTTAGTCAAGTGACCCTCCTGTTTGCAGTTCCTGCAGATGGTCACCTTGCAATCCGCCGCCACGTGTCCCGACTTCCCGCAGGTTCGGCACACTTTCAGCTGCCCTGCATATGTCAGGTAGCCTCTGCTCCCTCCGATTGCGAAGCTCAAGGGTGGGTGGAGGATGTTCCCATTGTCCCCGATCCTCAGCGTTACCCTGACCTGCCACTTACTGGTCCAGATCCCAAAGGGGTCGATCACATCGGTGGGTCCTCCCTCAATTTGGACGTACCTTCCCAGGAAGTCAGGACATCAGGCGCTGGAACATAGGGGTTGTACATATGGATTGTAACAACCCGATTCCTCTGTGCAGGAAGCACACACAATGGGATTGCTGACAAGATGGAGAACAGCGGCTCCCCTTCCTTCTCCTTGAAAACCTTCAGGAGCTGTTCGCACTGCTTCACGCTTCTGAAGGTCACATCAAAGTAGCCTGCCCCAGGGAAATCCTGCAGGCAGTACATGTTTTTTTTTATTTCAAAAATATACTTTATTCATAAAATACCTTAATGGTCTGTACAGTTGCACATGCCATACATATGTAAACATTCCATTTGTTTGCATACCGAAAACAGAGTAATCATTCCTATTTACAGGTCTGTACGATTACATTTTTAGCTGAGGCATCAGCAGAGCCCAAATGACTGCGTGGGTCCCCTGTTCTTCTTCAGGCAGCCAGATGTTACACGGTGGTCTTTCCCCACCGCGCCTTGGCGGCAGCTGCCCCAAACTTCAGCGCGTCCCTCAACACATAGTCCTGGACCTTGGAATGTGTCAGTCTGCAACACTCAGTCGGGGTCAACTCCTTCAGCTGGAAGATCAACAGGTTTCGGACTGCACAGAGAGCGTCCTTCACCGAGTTGATGATCCTCCAGGCATAGTTGATGTTCATCTCGGTGTGCATCCCGGGGAACAGGCCGTAGAGCATGGAGTCCCACATCATGGCACTGCTCGGGACGAACCTCGACAAACACCACTGCATTCCTCTCCAGATTTCTTCTGCATAGGCACATTCCAGAAGGAGGTGTGTGACAGTCTCGTTCCCCCCCGCAGCCGCTTCAAGGGCAGCGAGCGGTGTGGCTGAGAGTCCGGGCATGCATAAAGGATCTCACACGCAGAGCCCTTCTCACCACCAGCCAAGCCATGTCTTGGTGCTTGTTGGAAAGTTCTGGCAATGAGGCATTCTGCCAAATGGCTTTGACAGTCTGCTCAGGGAACCGCTCGATAGGATCTGCCCTCTCCTTTTCCCGAAGGGTCTCAAGGACACTACGTGCTGACCACTTCCTGATGGATTTGTGGTCAAAGGTGTTTTTCTTCATAAATTTCTCCACGAAGGACAGGTGATACGGAACAGTCCAACTACTCGGAGCGTTCCGCGGCAGCAAGGCCAGGCCTATCCTTCGCAACACTGGGTACAGGTAGAACCTCAGTACGTAGTGACACTTGGTGTTTGCATACCGGGGATCCACGCACAGCTTGATGCAGCCACACACAAAGGTGGCCATCAGGGTGAGGCTGGCATTGGGTGTATTTTTTCCTCGTTGCCCAGATCTTTGTACAGCGAGTCCCTTCAGACCCGGTCCATCTTTGACCTACATATTTGTTTTTATTTCAAAAATATACTTTATTCATAAAATACTTTAATGGTCTGTACAGTTGCACATGCCATACATATGTAAACATTCCATTTGTTTGCATACCGAAAACAGAGTAATCATTCCTATTTACAGGTCTGTACGATTACATTTTTAGTTGAGGCATCAGCAGAGCCCAAATGACTGCGTGGGCCCCCTGTTCTTCTTAGGCAGACAGATGTTACACGGTGTTCTTTCCCCCGTTGCCCAGATCTTTGTATAGCGAGTCCCTTTGGACCCGGTCCATCTTTGACCTCCATATAAACTGGAAGTTGGCCCAGATGACTGCAGCAGCACAGGTTCTGGGAATAGACCAGACCTGTGCCACGTATAATAGCAATGACAGTGCCTCACACCTGATGACCAGGTTTTTTCCCGCGATGGAGAGCGACCATAGCTTTCATCTGCCCAGTTTCTGCCTCACTTTGCTGATACGCTCCTTCCAAGACTTGGCGCACGGCCCATCCCCCACGAACCAAATACCCAGCACCTTCAGGTGGTCGGTCCTGACGGTGAAGTGGATCGAGGATTGGTTGGCTCAGTTCCCGAAGAGTATGGCCTCGCTCTTGCCTCGGTTTACCTTGGCCCCCGAGGCCCGTTCGAACTGGTCACATATGCACATGAGTCTGCGCACGGACAGCGGATCCGAGCAGAAAACGGCGACGTCATCCATGTACAGGGAGACCTTAACATGCAGGCCCCCACTGCCAGGAATAGTCACCCCTCTCAGGCTCGCATCCTTCCTGATATACTTGGCAAATGGCTCTATGCAGCACACAAACAAGGCAGGAGAGAGAGGGCAGCCCTGCCTGACTCCAGATCTGACTGGGAAGCTATCTGATTCCCACCCATGGATTGAGACTGCACTGACAATGTTGGTGGAGAGCAGTCTGATCCAATTGCAGATTCCCTCCCCAAAGCCCATTTTGGAGAGAACATCTCTCATATACCTGTGTGATATCCTGTCAAAGGCTTTCTCCTGGTCCAGGCTGATCAGGCAGGTGTCCAACCCTCTGTCCTGCACATAGGCGATCGTATCCCTGAGGAGTGCGAGACTCTCAGCGATCTTCCTGCCCGGCACAGCACAGGTTTGGTCAGGGTGAATCACTGACCCCAGAGCAGACCTGACCCGGTTGGCGATAATCTTTGACAGAATTTTGTAATCCGCATTCAACAGTGAGATTGGTCTCCAATTTTTGAGTTACTCCCTCTCTCCCTTCCACTTGTAGATGAGGGTGATGATGCCTTTCCTCATGGATTCACTCATGGTACCTGCCCGAAGCATACTAACATACACCTCCAGCAGGTCCTAGCCAATCAAGTCCCACAGAGCGGAATAGAGCTCGACCGGTAAGCCGTCGCTTCCGGGAGTTTTATTCTTTTCGAAGGACTCGAGGGCCTTGGTCAGATCATCCAGAGATAGCGGCTGGTCCAGCCTCTCGCATGTTCCGTCATCTAAGACCTCTGTGATAGAGGACAGGAACGACTGGAGGCCGCGCTGTCAGTCGGCTTCGCGTCATACAGACTGGCATAGAAGGATTTGCTGATCCTCATGACGTCAGCCTGAGATGAGGTTATCGAGCCATCTTCTTCCTTCAGGCTGCTGAGCACAGAGCTCTCTTTGTGCACCTTCTGGAAGAAGAAACGTGAGCACGTCTCATCCTGCTCCACCGAGCGGACCCTGGACCGGAAGATTATCCTGGAGGCCTCCAAGGCAAGGAGTGAGGGTTGCTGGCCCTTCACCTCCTTGAGGTCCTCCGTGACATCCACCCTCATCGTCTGCAGCAGGAGCAGGTTCTGCATACTTTCCTGGAGCTGGGACAGTTTTCCCCGCTTCTCTCTCGCCTCCTGAACACCTTTGAGGATGAAGAACCTCTTGATGTTCCCTTTTACTGTTTCCCACCAGTCCGCTGGGGACTCAAAGAGGGGCTTCACGGTTTTCCAACCTGCATAGTCCCTCCTGAGTTCCTCAATGTTTCCCAGGGTCAACAGCTTTGTGTTCAGCTTCCACGTTCCCTTACCAGCCCGCTGCTCGTCCTGTATGTGACAGTTGGCCAGCAGGAGGTAATGGTCAGAGAAGAACACCGGCTTGACATTGGTGGATCTGACCGAGAGCGTTCGGGACACAAACACGTAATCTATCCTTGAGCGGTCAGACCCATCTGCCCGTGACCAGGTGTATCTACGCTGCGCTCCGTCTGCAGGGGTGCTGAAGACGTCGTGCAGCTTGGCATCTTTTACCGTGTCCATCAGGGCTCTGGACGTGGCGTCAAGTTTACTGCACCCCCGCCGGATTGTCCATCTGCATCAATGATACAGTTGAAGTCTCCGGCCAGAATGACCGGCCTGGATGTAGCCAGCAACAGTGGAAGCTGCTGCAGGACGGCCAACCGTTCACTCTTACCCACTGGGGCGTACACATTAATCAGTCTCAGGGGAGCATTCCTGTACATGATGTCGGCGATAAGGAGGCGCCCACCCACCACCTCCTTAAACTCGGAGATAGTGAAGTTGCCTCCTCGCAACAGGATACCCAGGCCAGAGACGCGGCTATCGTTGCCCCCTGGCAAAACTGACAGTCCATGGGCCCACAAGCTCGACCATCTCCTGTAGCTGCTGAGGTGCGGTATCCCACACTCCTGCAGAAACAGGACATCGGCTTTAACGTTGGGCAGGAAGGCCATCTTTGACCTCCTTTTTTTATATTTCAAAATATACTTTATTCATAGAAATAAATCTTTGGTACTTGTACAATTTGCCATGTCGTTCATAGATATACACATTGCATGTCTTAACATTACAAAGAACAGATTGAATTAATCGAGTTTACAGTTATCCTATTTACAGTTCCCTTTATTAACCATCCAGTCGCTTAGTAGTTAGCTGTGGCTTCTGCAGAACCCACCTACTGAGTGGGTGCCCTGTTATATGAAAGCAAAGGAAACTTCTTTAACCCCCAGTTTATGGGGTTACCATTGTCCATTTGACTGTCCTGTCTCTGGGGTAGCTGTCTGCATCCCCATGGTGAGCACGAACTGCTGGACCCTCGCTGGGCTGAGGTAGCTATCCAGGCTCTCACTGGGGTCATTTACCTGCTCTGGAGTCACTGAGCCAAGGCAAGGGCCCACATCGTCCAGTTCTGTGTTTGACAATGGGACTGTCAGAGGATCATAGCTCTCAGTTGTCTGTAGTTGTGGGGCAGTGGGTGCCCCCTGGTTCTCACTGGGTGGAGGGTGGACTTTGGGGGGTCCGTTGTTTCCTGGTTGGGAGGAAATGCCCTCCTCTTTACCTACGGTGCTCTGTCTCTCCTTCTGGTGGTGATGACATTCTTTGCGCCCGTCTTGCCCATCCGAAGAGCTGGCCGTCCCTCCCTCATGCAGCTGTCTTTTCCCCCTTTGCTGGGAGGCTTTGGGGGCCTGGCCGGATTTTCTCTTCCTGTTTTTAACAGGTATCCACTCCTCCGCCTGCTCGATTACCTCCTCCTCCATTTCTTCCATCTGCCCAGCTAGAGCTAGGGTCAGCTGCTGTGTCTCTCCACTGGCTGCCGCCTCCTCCACTCCAGCCTGTTCTTCTTTCTGGGTGCCACCAGACTCTGTTTCCCTGCTGTCTGGGTGGACCTTACTGGTCTTTGGGGGTCCACGGCTCACATTGCCACCTCCAGCCATCTGTGTGTAAGTGGGAACCCCCCACCCCCCCCGTCTTGGGCAGGTCTTATACATGTGGCCCGCCTCTCCACACGGGTTGCAGCTCTTTTCTTCCTGACAGTCCTTAGTCAAGTGACCCTCCTGTTTGCAGTTCCTGCAGATGGTCACCTTGCAATCCGCCGCCACATGTCCCGACTTCTCGCAGGTTCGGCACACTTTCAGCTGCCCTGCATATGTCAGGTAGCCTCTGCTCCCTCCGATTGCGAAGCTCGAGGGTTGGTGGAGGATGTTCCCATTGTCCTCGACCCTCAGAGTTACCCTGACCTGCCGCTTACGGTCCAGATCCCAAAGGGGTCAATCACATCAGTGGCTTCTCCCTCTACTTGGACGTACCTTCCCAGGAAGGTCAGGACATCAGCCACTAGAACATAGGGGTTGTACATATGTATTGTAACAACCCGATTTCCCTGTGCAGGAAGCACACACAACAGGGTCTTCAACAAGATGGAGCACAGCTGTTCCCCTTCCTTCTCCTTGAAGACCGTCAGAGCTGTTTGCACTGCTTCACACTTCTGAAGGTCACATCAAAGTACCCATTTTTTTTTATTTCAAAAATATACTTTATTCATAGAATGATTTGATGGTCTGTACATTGGATCATGCCATACATATGTCCATATTTACAAACACAGATTCGACTTTATCCTTGTCATTCGCATTTACAATCCTGTGCATTTTTCAATCTTGTATATATACATATATTTGGCTGAGGCATCAGCAGAGCCCAAAAAAAAACATCCGCATGGGCCCCCTGTTCTTCTTTAGGCAGGCCGATCTTACACGGTGGTCTTTCCCCACCGCGCCTTGGCGGCAGCTGCCCCAAGCTTCAGCGCGTCCCTCAACACGTAGTCTTGGACCTTGGAATGTGCCAGTCTGCAACACTCGGTCGGGGTCAACTCCTTCAGCTGGAAGATCAACAGGTTTCGGACCGCCCAGAGAGCGTCCTTCACCGAGTTGATGATCCTCCAGGCGCAGTTAATGTTTGTCTCGGTGTGAGTCCCGGGGAACAGGCCGTAGAGCACGGAGTCCCGCGTCACGGCGCTGCTCGGGACGAACCTCGACAAGCACCACTGCATTCCTCTCCAGACTTCCTCTGCATAGGCACATTCCAGAAGGAGGTGTGTGACAGTCTCGTCCCCCCCGCAGCCACTTCGAGGGCAGCGTGCGGTGCGGCAGAGAGTCCGGGCGTGCATAAAGGATCTCACGGGCAGAGCCCTTCTCACCACCAGCCAAGCCACGTCTTGGTGCTTGTTGGAAAGTTCTGGCGATGAGGCATTCTGCCAAATGGCTTTGACAGTCTGCTCAGGGAACCGCTCGACAGGATCCGCCCTCTCCTTTTCCCGAAGGGTCTCAAGGACGCTACGTGCTGACCACTTCCTGATGGACTTGTGGTCAAAGGTGTTTTTCCTCATAAATTTCTCCACGAAGGACAGGTGATACGGAACGGTCCAACTACACGGAGCGTTCCGCGGCAGCGAGGCCAGGCCCATCCTTCGCAACACCGGGGACAGGTAGAACCTCAGTACGTAGTGACACTTGGTGTTTGCGTACTGGGGATCCACGCACAGCTTGATGCAGCCACACACAAAGGTGGCCATCAGGGTGAGGGTGGCATTGGGCGTGTTTTTTCCCCCATTGCACCGGTCTTTCTACATAGAGTCTCTTCGGACCCGGTCCATCTTTGATCTCCAAATGAATTGGAAGATGGCCCGGGTGACTGCGGCGGCATAGGTCCTGGGGATAGGCCAGACCTGTGCCACATATAGCAATACTGAGAGTACCTCACACCTGATGACCAGGTTTTTTCCCGCGATGGAGAGCGACCGTTGCCCCCATCTGCCTAGTTTCTGTCTCATCTTCCTGATCCGCTCCTCCCAGGTCTTGGCGCACGCCCCAGCCCCCCCGAACCAAATACCCAGCACCTTCAGGTGGTCAGTCCTGACGGTGAAGGGGATAGAGGATTGGTCGGCCCAGTTCCCGAAGAGCATGGCCTCGCTCTTGTCTCGGTTTACCTTGGCCCCCGAGGCCCGTTCGAACTGGTCGCAGATGCACACGAGTCTGTGCACGGACAGCGGATCCGAGCAGAAAACAGCGACGTCATCCATGTACAGGGAGGCCTTAACCTGCAGGCCCCCACTGCCAGGAATAGTCACCCCTCTCAGGCTCGCATCCTTCCTGATGGATTCGGCAAATGGCTCTATGCAACACACAAACAAGGCGGGTGAGAGGGGGCATCCCTGCCTGACTCCAGATCTTACAGGGAAGCTATCTGATTCCCACCCATTGATTGAGACTGCACTGACAATGTTGGTGTAGAGCAGTCTGATCCAATTTCCGATTCCCTCCCCAAAGCCCATTTTGGAGAGGACATCCCTCATATATGTATGCGATATCCTGTCAAAGGCTCTCTCCTGGTCCAGGCTGATGAGGCAGGTGTCCACCCCCCTGTCCTGCACGTAGGCGATCGTATCCCTGAGGAGTGCGAGACTCTCAGAGATCTTCCTGCCCGGTACAGCACAGGTTTGGTCCGGGTGGATCACCGATCCCAGAGCAGACCTGACCCGGTTGGCGATGACCTTTGACAAGATTTTGTAGTCTGCATTTAACAGTGAGATCGGTCTCCAATTTCTAATTTCCTCCCTCTCCCCCTTCCGCTTGTAGACGAGGGTGATGATGCCTTTCCTCATGGATTCACTCATGGTACCTGCCCGAAGCATACTGACATACACCTCCAGCAGGTCCTGGCCGATCAAGTCCCAAAGAGCGGAATAAACCTCGACCGGTAAGCCATCGCTTCCAGGAGTTTTATTCTTTTCGAAGGACTCGAGGGCCTTGGTCAGGTCATCCAGAGATAGCGGCTGGTCCAGCCTCTCTCGTGTTCCGTCATCTAGGACCTCCGTGATAGAGGACAGGAACGACTGGGAGGCCGCGCTGTCGGTCGGCTTCGAGTCATACAGGCTGGCGTAGAAGGATTTGCTGATCCTCATGACGTCAGCCTGAGATGACGTTACCGAGCCATCTTCTTTCTTCAGGCTGCTGAGCACGGAGCTCTCTTTGTGCACCTTCTGGAAGAAGAAACGTGAGCACGTCTCGTCCTGCTCCACCGAGCGGACCCTGGACCGGAAGATTATCCTGGAGGCCTCCGAGGCAAAGAGCGAGGCTTGCTGGCCCTTCACCTCCTTGAGGTCCTCCGTGACATCCACCCCCATCGTCTGCAGCAGGAGCAGGTTCTGCATACTTTCCTGGAGCTGGGACAGTTTTCCCCGCCTCTCTCTCGCCTCCTGGACACCTAAGTACCCATTTTTTTTTTTTTTTTCAAAAATATACTTTATTCATAAATGATTTGATGGTCTGTACATTGGATCATGCCATACATATGTCCATATTTACAAACACAGATTCGACTTTATTCTTGTCCTTTACAATCCTGTGCATTTTTTCAATCTTGTATATATACATATATTTGGCTGAGGCATCAGCAGAGCCCAAAAAAACGTCTGTATGGGCCCCCTGTTCTTCTTTCGGCAGGCCGATCTTACACAGTGGTCTTTCCCCACCGCGCCTTGGCGGCAGCTGCCCCAAGCTTCAGCGCGTCCCTCAACACGTAGTCTTGGACCTTGGAATGTGCCAGTCTGCAACACTCGGTCGGGGTCAACTCCTTCAGCTGGAAGATCAACAGGTTTCGGACCGCCCAGAGAGCGTCCTTCACCGAGTTGATGATCCTCCAGGCGCAGTTAATGTTCGTCTCGGTGTGAGTCCCGGGGAACAGGCCGTAGAGCACGGAGTCCCGCGTCACGGCGCTGCTCGGGACGAACCTCGACAAGCACCACTGCATTCCTCTCCAGACTTCCTCTGCATAGGCACATTCCAGAAGGAGGTGTGTGACAGTCTCGTCCCCCCCGCAGCCACTTCGAGGGCAGCGTGCGGTGCAGCAGAGAGTCCGGGCGTGCATAAAGGATCTCACAGGCAGAGCCCTTCTCACCACCAGCCAAGCCACGTCTTGGTGCTTGTTGGAAAGTTCTGGCGATGAGGCATTCTGCCAAATGGCTTTGACAGTCTGCTCAGGGAACCGCTCGACAGGATCCGCCCTCTCCTTTTCCCGAAGGGTCTCAAGGACGCTACGTGCTGACCACTTCCTGATGGACTTGTGGTCAAAGGTGTTTTTCCTCATAAATATCTCCATGAAGGACAGGTGATACGGAACGGTCCAACTACTCGGAGCGTTCCGCGGCAGCGAGGCCAGGCCCATCCTTCGCAACACCGGGGACAGGTAGAACCTCAGTACGTAGTGACACTTGGTGTTTGCGTACCGGGGATCCACGCACAGCTTGATGCAGCCACACACAAAGGTGGCCATCAGGGTGAGGGTGGCATTGGGCGTGTTTTTTCCCCCATTGCACCGGTCTTTCTACATTGAGTCTCTTCGGACCCGGTCCATCTTTGATCTCCAAATGAATTGGAAGATGGCCCGGGTGACTGCGGCGGCACAGGTCCTGGGGATAGGCCAGACCTGTGCCACATATAGCAATACTGAGAGTACCTCACACCTGATGACCAGGTTTTTTCCCGCGATGGAGAGCGACCGTTGCCCCCATCTGCCTAGTTTCTGTCTCATCTTCCTGATCCGCTCCTCCCAGGTCTTGGCGCACGCCCCAGCCCCCCCGAACCAAATACCCAGCACCTTCAGGTGGTCAGTCCTGACGGTGAAGGGGATAGAGGATTGGTCGGCCCAGTTCCCGAAGAGCATGGCCTCGCTCTTGCCTCGGTTTACCTTGGCCCCCGAGGCCCGTTCGAACTGGTCGCAGATGCACACGAGTCTGTGCACGGACAGCGGATCCGAGCAGAAAACAGCGACGTCATCCATGTACAGGGAGGCCTTAACCTGCAGGCCCCCACTGCCAGGAATAGTCACCCCTCTCAGGCTCGCATCCTTCCTGATGGATTCGGCAAATGGCTCTATGCAACACACAAACAAGGCGGGTGAGAGGGGGCATCCCTGCCTGACTCCAGATCTTACAGGGAAGCTATCTGATTCCCACCCATTGATTGAGACTGCACTGACAATGTTGGTGTAGAGCAGTCTGATCCAATTTCCGATTCCCTCCCCAAAGCCCATTTTGGAGAGGACATCCCTCATATATGTATGCGATATCCTGTCAAAGGCTTTCTCCTGGTCAAGGCTGATGAGGCATGTGTCCACCCCCCTGTCCTGCACGTAGGCGATCGTATCCCTGAGGAGTGCGAGACTCTCAGAGATCTTCCTGCCCGGTACAGCACAGGTTTGGTCCGGGTGGATCACCGATCCCAGAGCAGACCTGACCCGGTTGGCGATGACCTTTGACAGGATTTTGTAGTCTGCATTTAACAGTGAGATCGGTCTCCAATTTCTAATTTCCTCCCTCTCCCCCTTCCGCTTGTAGACGAGGGTGATGATGCCTTTCCTCATGGATTCACTCATGGTACCTGCCCGGAGCATACTGACATACACCTCCAGCAGGTCCTGGCCGATCAAGTCCCAAAGAGCGGAATAAACCTCGACCGGTAAGCCGTCGCTTCCGGGAGTTTTATTCTTTTCGAAGGACTCGAGGGCCTTGGTCAGTTCATCCAGAGATAGCGGCTGGTCCAGCCTCTCTCGTGTTCCGTCATCTAGGACCTCCGTGATAGAGGACAGGAACGACTGGGAGGCCGCGCTGTCGGTCGGCTTCGAGTCATACAGGCTGGCGTAGAAGGATTTGCTGATCCTCATGACGTCAGCCTGAGATGACGTTACCGAGCCATCTTCTTTCTTCAGGCTGCTGAGCACGGAGCTCTCTTTGTGCACCTTCTGGAAGAAGAAACGTGAGCACGTCTCGTCCTGCTCCACCGAGCGGACCCTGGACCGGAAGATTATCCTGGAGGCCTCCGAGGCAAAGAGCGAGGCTTGCTGGCCCTTCACCTCCTTGAGGTCCTCCGTGACATCCACCCCCATCGTCTGCAGCAGGAGCAGGTTCTGCATACTTTCCTGGAGCTGGGACAGTTTTCCCCGCCTCTCTCTCGCCTCCTGGACACCTTTGAGGATAAAGAACCTCTTGATGTTCCCTTTTACCGTTTCCCACCAGTCCGCTGGAGACTCAAAGAGGGGCTTCACGGTTCTCCAACCTGCGTAATCCCTCTTGAGCTCTTCGATGTTTCCCGGGGTCAACAGCTTAGTGTTGAGTTTCCACGTTCCCTTGCCCGCCCGCTGTTCGTCCTGTAGGTGACAGTCGGCCAGCAGGAGGCAGTGGTCAGAGAAGAACACCGGCTTGACGTCGGTGGATCTGACCGAGAGCGTTCGGGACACAAACAGGTAATCTATCCTTGAGCGGATAGACCCGTCTGCCCGTGACCAGGTGTATCTACGCTGCGCTCCGTCTGCAGGGGCGCTGAAGACGTCGTGCAGCTTGGCGTCTTTGACCGTTTCCATCAGGGCCCTGGACGTAGCGTCCGGTTTACTGTCCCCCCCGCCGGATCGTCCATCAGCATCAATGATGCAGTTGAAGTCTCCGGCCAGAATGACCGGCCTGGACGTAGCCAGCAGCAGTGGAAGCTGTTGCAGGACGGCCAACCGTTCACTCTTACCCACTGGGGCGTACACGTTGATTAGTCTCACGGGAGCGTTTCTGTATTTGACGTCCACGACGAGGAGGCGCCCGCCCACCACCTCCTTAACCTCGGAGATGGTGAAGTTGCCTCCCCGCAACAGGATACCCAGGCCGGAGGCGCGGCTATCGTTGCCCCCCGACCACACTGACGGCCCGTGGGTCCACAAGCTCGACCATCTCCTGTAACTGCTGAGGTGCGGTATCCCGCACTCCTGCAGAAACAGGACATCGGCTTTGACGTTGGCCAGGAAGGCCAGCGTTGAAACACATCGCGTAGCCGCTTTAATGCTACGCACATTTATGCTGGCAATTTTAAACCCCATTTTAACAGTTTGCGGGGTTACCAGTGTCCATTTTCTTCTGGTCTTGCTCCAGTGGGGTAGCTGCGTGCATCCCCGTGGTGACAGCAAACTGCTGGACCTTCCCAGGGCTGAGGTAGTTGTCCGGCTCCACGCTGGAGTCATTTCCCCGCTCTGGTGTCATCGTGTCGGACCCAGGGTCCGCATCGCCCCGTTCTCCATCTGACATCAGGGCTGTCACTGGGACGCTGCTCCCAGTTCCCTGGAGCTGTGGGCCGGTGGGTACCCCTTGGTTCTCACCGGGTAGGGGGAGGCCTTCACCCATCCCCTCAGAGGGATCGTCTTTTCCTTCTTGGGTGGTGTTGCCCTCCTTTCTCCCCACGGCGCTCTGCCTCTTCCTCCGGAGGCGACCCTTCTTGCGCCCGTCCTCACCCTCGGAGGAGCTGCCTGTATCCTCCTCTTGGAGGTGTCTCTTCCCCCTTCGCTTGGTGGCTTTGGGGCCCTCGAGAGGTTTCCTTTTCCTGTTTTTAACGATAATCCACTGCTCTGCCTCCTTTGATCCCTCCTCTTCCATTTCCTCCGTCTGTCTTGCAGGAGCTTGGGTCGGCTGCTGCATCTCCCCGCTGTCTGCTGCCTGCTCCTCTACAACTTTCCCTTCCTTCTGGGTGCCTCCAGGCACCGTTCCTTTGCTGATTCGCGGTACCTCGTTAGACTTTGTCGGTCCGCGGCTCGTGTTGCCACCTCCGGCCATCTGTGCGTAGGTGGCGGCTCCTCGTCTTGGGCAGGCCTTGTACATGTGGCCCGCCTCCCCGCACAGGTTGCAGCTCTTTTCCTCCCGACAGTCCTTTGTCAAGTGACCCTCCTGTTTGCAGTTCCTGCAGATGGTCACTTTGCAATCCACCGCCACGTGTCCTGACTTCCCGCAGGTTCGGCACACTTTGGGCTGCCCTGCATATGTCAGGTAGCCTCTGCTCCCTCCGATTGCGAAGCTCGAGGGTGGGTGGAGGATGTTCCCACTGTCATCGGCCCTCAGAGTTACCTTGACCTGCCTCTTACTGGTCCAGATCCCAAAGGGGTCGATCACATCGGTGGCTTCTCCCTCGACTTGGACGTACCTTCCCAGGAAGGTCAGGACATCAGCCGCTGGAACGTAGGGGTTGTACATATGGATTGTAACAACCCGATTCCTCTGTGCAGGAAGCACACACAATGGCGTCGCCGACAAGATGGAGAACAGCAGCTCACCTTCCTTCTCCTTGAAGACCTTCAGGAGCTGTTCGCACTGCTTCACGCTTCTGAAGGTCACATCGAAGTAGCCTACCCCAGGGAAATCCTGCAGGCAGTACACGTCTGCGGCTGCAAGGCCGCAACACTCCAGCAGAACTTTCTTCACAAACACCGTCCGATCCACTGGTGTGTGCTCCTCCACCTTCTTCACAGTCACCCTGACTGTGTTCCGAATGCCCTGGCCCGGGCGGCGAGTGGCTGCTGAGGCCATAGCTCAGAGGTTGGCTGGTCCCTGAATTGGCGTTAGGCCGAAGCCAGCATGAAGATCCACCAAGAGCAGGTCAGCACAACCAAACGATCCTCCAACGTCCAATCACGATCCAGCGATGGTCTCCAGCAGCTCCGACGACTCGCAACACGACCCCCGCAGTTTTTCCCCCGCCAGCACGCTTCTGCTGCGTCGAACCTCCAACACTCGAGCAGAATCTCTTCCTCTGGTCCTCAGGAACGACACATATTCCGAGCCAAAAGGCCGAGAAGCCATTTTTTTTTTTATTTCAAAAATATACTTTATTCATAAATGATTTGATGGTCTGTACATTGGATCATGCCATACATATGTCCATATTTACAAACACAGATTCGACTTTATTCTTGTCCTTTACAATCCTGTGCATTTTTTCAATCTTGTATATATACATATATTTGGCTGAGGCATCAGCAGAGCCCAAAAAAACGTCTGTATGGGCCCCCTGTTCTTCTTTCGGCAGGCCGATCTTACACAGTGGTCTTTCCCCACCGCGCCTTGGCGGCAGCTGCCCCAAGCTTCAGCGCGTCCCTCAACACGTAGTCTTGGACCTTGGAATGTGCCAGTCTGCAACACTCGGTCGGGGTCAACTCCTTCAGCTGGAAGATCAACAGGTTTCGGACCGCCCAGAGAGCGTCCTTCACCGAGTTGATGATCCTCCAGGCGCAGTTAATGTTCGTCTCGGTGTGAGTCCCGGGGAACAGGCCGTAGAGCACGGAGTCCCGCGTCACGGCGCTGCTCGGGACGAACCTCGACAAGCACCACTGCATTCCTCTCCAGACTTCCTCTGCATAGGCACATTCCAGAAGGAGGTGTGTGACAGTCTCGTCCCCCCCGCAGCCACTTCGAGGGCAGCGTGCGGTGCGGCAGAGAGTCCGGGCGTGCATAAAGGATCTCACGGGCAGAGCCCTTCTCACCACCAGCCAAGCCACGTCTTGGTGCTTGTTGGAAAGTTCTGGCGATGAGGCATTCTGCCAAATGGCTTTGACAGTCTGCTCAGGGAACCGCTCGACAGGATCCGCCCTCTCCTTTTCCCGAAGGGTCTCAAGGACGCTACGTGCTGACCACTTCCTGATGGACTTGTGGTCAAAGGTGTTTTTCCTCATAAATTTCTGAAGCCATCCCCTGCAGCAAACCCACAGCATCCCAGCAGTACTTTCTTAATAAACAAGATGCGGTTGACCGGTGTATGATCCTCTATCTTCTTCACAGTCACCCGGACTGTGTTTCAAACCCCCTGCCCAGGGTTGCGGGCAGCTGTTGAGGCCATAGCTCTAAGGTTGGCTGGTCCCTGAATTGGCGTTAGGCCAAAGCCAGCATGAAGATCCACCAAGAGCAGGTTAGCACAACCAAACGATCCTCCAACGTCCAATCACAATCCAGCGACGATCTCCACTAGCTCTGATGACTCGCAACTCGACACCTGTCCTGACAAGAACAGACTCTTGATCTTAGCCAAAGGCCGAGAAGCGATCTGGAAGGTGGCCATAGGGATCAGTTCTGGCCCTCTTTTGTTTGCCAATATATATGATTTGGATGAGAATATAGAAGGCATGGTTAGTAAGTTTGTGGATGACACCAAAATTGGTGGCATAGCCCAATTTGAATAGATTATTGTTGATGTCCATGCAATCAGCATTGCTAAACATCATGTAGCTTTGATAATCTTTCCCTTTCTGAAAGTTATTAAGCTCTTTAAAAAAAAACCTTGATGTTCACAACCTCAATCATTGCAAGGATTTTTTGGCAGACCATTGGAAGGATAGTTCCACACTGTCTTAATGCTACAGATAACTTTCTTATACAGAACGGCAATTAGAAATTACAAACTATGCATTAGCTGTTTGAAAATATTATAGAATAAAACTACATAAATTGTTATAACTTGTCAACAAGTAACACTTGCCATTAGTTAGACTTACCATTTCCCATTTAACCCCCATGATATGGCATTTGCAAGTAGTTGCAATTGGGAGATTGGCACGGTGCAAATACCTCTGCAGAACATCTGGGTTCTGAAGGAACAATTGTGTATCTCCTGAACAAATCATATTCTGAAATGAGTAAAGCGAGGTCTGAACAAAGAATTATACATTCAAACAATAAATTCAGTAATAAACTTGGTGTAATAAGAGAAATTGAGAGGGAAGGAAATATTAGGATAAGAGTGGTAAACAAAGAGAAAATAGTGAAAGCAAATTGAAACACAATGGATTTGCATGAAATTCGAGAGATTCTCCAGCACACCCAAAATGGCAGACAGACCCCACATCTGGAAATTTGCCCCCATATCGGATAGAAATTTTTCTGACCGGGAGTGGAAAGTAGGGTGAATGGGTAAACAAGACTCCCACATGTTCCACATTTGAATGCATTGATGACTTCAAATAGACATAATTTTTACTTTAGTAATGACAGTGTCCTGCAGTTTTGGAGTTATAAATCTTTGGGGAATCCATAAATATTTATGAAGGGCAGATAAGGACTGTAGAACCATTTAACTGTCAAGTTATTTAAATAACCAGTTTTTAGAAAACTGAAAAAAACATAGCGAATGCAAGAATTGGACGATAATCCATTCTAGCAGTTTCAGTAGCTGGTGTTATCATAGTCCTAAGAGTATCATTTTGGAAGTATCAATGTTTTACTGCTCAACTGTTTTCCACAATCAATCAATATCAAAATGTATGGGGAAGAAAGATTGTAAGATCATAGTTTGATTGACAGCTTAAAGAAACTACTAACCTGGGAGAAGTAGTGGACCTGGCGATGTCACTGAACTGGTAGAGAGAGAATGGATAATGTCAGAAAACCAGGGAGATAAGTAGTGCAGAGGTTCCCAGAATCTATCTTGCTGGCTAAAATGTATTCCATTGGGATACTGGTGAGGGCAATGTTTCCCCAGGGGATTGCAGCCAGAGACAAGCTCATGGCTTCATGGGTGACTCAGCTGTACAGGGGAGAAGGAAGAAGAATGGAAGAGCAACTTTTATAAAGGATTCCACAACCAGGGATCCTATCAGATGCTTAGGTAGCATGAAGCATGATTCCATGGTAGTGTATTGCCTTCCTGATGCCAGGGTCAAGGATGTCAAGGACCGGATATTGGACATCTTTTGAAGAAGAGCAACCAGCCGGAAATCATGGTCCAAATTGGTAACAATTCCACAGGCAGGAAGAGGGATGAGGTCCTGAAGGCAGACTTCAGGGATGGCAATTAAAAAGCAGAATGTGACACACCTCTAAAGCAGATGGGACTTGAACCTTCTTGCTCAGAGGCAGGGACATTACCTGTGTGCTGCAACAGCCCTTTGATGGATATAGTATACTTTGATTTTCAAAAAACTTTTGATGAAGTCACCCACTGGAGGCTGGTTAGAAAACTAAAACATATGGAATAGGATATAATTTACTGGCATGGATTACTGATTGGCCAGCAGACAGAAAACAGAGAGTAAGAATTAATAGGTCGTCCTCACATCAGCAAGTTGTCATTAGTGGGGTCCCACAAGTACATAGGCTCCCAAGCTGTTTACAGTATATATATATATCAATGATTTGTAGGTGGGGAGAAATGAGGTATTTCCAAATTTATGGATGATATGAAGTTAGGTGGGGATGTGTGCTGTTCAAAAGAAATAATGGAATGTCACAAAGATTTAGTGGGTGGCATGGTGGCACAGTGGTTAGCACTGCTGCCTCACAGTGCTAGAGACCTGGGTTCAACTCTCCCCTCAGGCGATTGATTGTGTGGAGTTTGCACATTCTCCCTGTGTCTGTGTGGGCTTGCTCTGGTTTCCTCCCACAGTCCAAAAATGTGTAGGTAAGGTGAATTGGCCATGCTAAATTGCCTGTAGTGTTAGGGGGGTGGGTCGGTATGGACTTGTTGAGCCGAAGGGCCTGTTTCCACACTGTAAGTAATCTAATCTACAAAAACATTTGGACAGGTTTAGTAAATTCCTGATGAAGGGCTCCTGCCTGAAACATCGATTTTTTTTTTCCCCTGCTCCTTGGATGCTACCTGACCTGCTGTGCTTTCCCAGCACGACTCTGATCTTGACTCTAATCTGCAGTCACCACTTTCGCCAGGTTTAATAAATTGTCAAGAGCATGGCAAATGCAGAAAAATTGTAGAAAAATATAAGATTATCGACTTTGGGAGGGAAAACAGGTGTGCAGCAGATTTCTGAAAAGAGGTTAGAAGAAAGTGTAGATATCTGAAGGGACCTGGGGTTGAAAAGTCATTAAAGGCTAATGTGCAGTGCACAAGCTATTCAGAAGGTAATGGAATGTTAGCTGTAATTGCAAGAGAATTTGAGAACAAAAGTAATGATGTCTTGTTTCAGTTGTATAGAAGTTTGATTAGACTGCACCTTGAGTACCAAGTGCAGATTTGGTTTCCATATCATAAGAAAGATACTACTGCCATAGTGGGAGTACAATGGTGGCTCACCAGACTAGTTATTGCTGGAACTGTCCAATGAAGAGAGATTTGCAAATTGGGCCTGCTATTCTTTAGAGTTTCAAAGAACAAAAGTTAGTTCAATTGAAACTTAAGAAATACTTAGAGGGATAAACAGGCAGGAGGCGCAATTTAAAATAAGGGGGATGTCATTCAGGACCAAGACGAGAATTTTTTTTTTTATTCAGACAGTTGTCAACCTTTGAAAATGTTTACTATAGATGGCAGAGGAAGCTCAGCCTTCAAGTGTGTTTAAAATAGAGGTTGATAGATTTTTGACTACCAATCACATACATAGTTATGCAGGTAGTTTGAGTGAAAGGCATTTAAGTTTTTGATCAGCCACGATAGTATGGTGAGGCAGGCTCGATGAGCTGAATTGCTTATTCCTGTTCCTATGCCTTAGGTGCTCGGTGACCAAGCTGTAAGAGAGCAAATGAGCATCCTTGAGGTGCAGCCTCATCCAAAATGCCAGCTACTTTTCAGTACAAGTTTCTGGTCCACACTGCAAAGCAAGCCTGAGCTTCCAGAGCATACTAGTGCCATTTGGTGGAACAGGATGGCACTAACATTAACAGATGCCAGAAATAGCTGTGGAGGAAAGAGGTCTTTGGTTAATGCGTTTCCATCATGCTCTTTCATCATGCCCAGGGCTGTGATCTTCTCATCAGCAACATGGACATCTATCAGAGCAATCAGTGGTTGAATCCAGTAGGTGCATGCTCCGATTTCCTTGTTAAGCTTTCCCAACATGGAGTTTGATTGGTAAAATGGAATTGTAAGTATTAATGAGGTGAATTATGGTATTCACATATTGTTTAACCGGCAATAATGACCATCAATTGATATGTTGCTACTGCCAGTGAGAATCTCACAACACCACTTGTGAAAAACATTAAAGGTAGAGTAAGGTGACAGCAACATCGATAAGAGCCTCAACACACTTATGACCTGATGCTACCACACATTTCATCCTTGCTCACATTACACAGCCCCTTTAAGTTTCTGCCCATTGCATTAGTTTTCAAATGTACACTGATCACCCTGGATCTCATTCACCACCAAACTCACTCAACAACTCTAAGTAAATTATCAAACTACTTTTCTGACAATAGATGAGCAGAATTGTTTACCAATTAAAAATCAGAAAGATTGAAGTCATTGTCTTTTGTCCTTACCAGAAGCTCTCTTCCCTCCCCCGGAAATAGGCTGACAGTGAGTTTGAGAACCTTGGAGTCGCATTTGACCTTGATGTGTGCTTCTGCCTCCATTCTCTTTGCAGTACTAAGATTGTCAATTTCCCACCTTTATAATATCTCTAACTTTGCTGATGCCTTTATATATCTGGTACTGAAACTCTCCTTTGTTACCTCCAGACTTGACTCGCCCAATGCAGCCCTGGATAGTTCACCACATTCAACATCATAAACTTGAGATCATCTAAATCTCTGATGCCTGTGTCTTAACTCTCAGCGTGTCCCATTCACCCATGACTTTTGAACTTGCTGATCGAGAATTCCCCAGTTAAGCTGTGTCTTGATTTGACAATAGTCATCCATGTTTTGAATGCTTTCATGTTGTAGCCCTTTCCTATCTCTGCAATCTCCTCCAGCTCTACAATGTCCCATAACTATGCTCATCTAATTGTAGCAACTTGACTTTAGGATAGGTTTTCATTAACCTGTTCAGAAACGTTATTGCACACCTCTGGAGCAGGTAGAACCTGAATCCAGGCTTCCTGGTTGAGAGATAGTGATGCTACCACTGCAGTCCAATAGCCTATAACCTCTTTTGATTTTAATTGCTTTACCATTGTTGAATTCAATTGCCTAGGTCTTAACCTCCGGAATTTCCTCAATAAAGCTCTCCACTTCTGTTTCCTTCTTTGAATGATGCTCCTTAAGACCAATCTCTTTGACTGAACGTTTAGCTGTGTGCACTAATATTTCCTGGTTGCTAAATGGTGTTTGTTTCTTATAACAATCCTGCCAAACACCTTGGGTACTTGTGGCATATGGGGCACAATAATACAAACAAAAATACAGTCACATCCATATTATTGTAGGTCCCTTTCCGACCATTATCTGCCTCTGACTTCTTGTTGATATCACCTGTGGACATGGGATCAACTTCAACCTAAATGTTGATGACAGCCAGCCCTCCCATTCTCAGATTCACCACTGACTTTGAACTGTCAGACCATTTATCCAACAATCAACAGTTTTGAATGAACTCCAAGCTCCCAATGTTAAACAATGAGAGAATCAAAACCATCACCTCCAGTCCTGCTGCAAATTCACTTTCTTATCAATAATCTTCTTGTCGCAGGCTGAACCAAACCTTTGATTTTCCATCGGCCTTTCTGCTAAATTTCTAATCACTTATCCTCTCTATCTATATGATCACTTTCAGCTCTTTGATTTCATCCATTTCTTCCTTACTGAAGTCTTTTGTCACTGAATTCCTCAATCTGACCTGACTTTTCCACTGGTATCCCTGCCAGTGCCCAATTTTCTACACTCTTGTAAACTTAACTTCATCCAAAACATTGCTACTGATTTCCCATTCAACAAAAATTCTCATGTGTTCATCATTTCTAACCATATTTAACAAAACTAGCCTCCACTACACTGTACCTAAGATATAAAACTTCCATTTTTTACATTAATTTCTTCTACAACTCATCCAATTCTATAGTTTCCTCAAACTGTAGAAATTTTCAAACTCTCCATTACCATTGCCACAACCTCTTGACTCTACCAATGTTAACTATGTAAATAGTCACTGAGGTTTCACATTCTAGAACTCCACATTTAAATGGGCTGAGAGGTGGCAGACGGAGTTCAACCTGGATAACTGTGAAGTGATGCATTTTGGAAGGTCAAATTTGAAAGCTGAGTACAGGATTAAGGATAGGATTCTTGGCAGTGTGGAGGAACAGAGAGATCTTGGTGTGTAGGTACATAGATCCCTTAAAATGGCCACCCAAGTGGACAGGGTTGTTAAGAAAGCATATGGTGTTTTGGCTTTCATTAACAGGGGGATTGAGTTTAAGAGTCGTGAGATCTTGTTGCAGCTCTATAAAACTTTGGTTAGACCGCACTTGGAATACTGCATCCAGTTCTGGTCGCCCTATTATAGGAAAGATGTGGATGCCTTGCAGAGGGTTCAGAGGAGGTTTACCAGGATGCTGCCTGGACTGGAGGGCTTATCTTATGAAGAGAGGTTGACTGAGCTCGGACTCTTTTCATTGGAGAAAAGGAGGAGGAGAGGGATCCTAATCGAGGTGTACAAGATAATGAGAGGCATAGATAGAGTTGATAGCCAGAGACTATTTCCCAGGGCAGAAATGACTAACACGAGGGGTCATAGTTTTAAGCTGGTTGGAGGAAAGTATAGAGGGGATGTCAGAGGCGGGTTCTTTACACAGAGAGTTGTGAGAGCATGGACTGCGTTGCCAGCAGCAGTTGTGGAAGCAACTCATTGGGGACATTTAAGAGACAGCTGGACATGCATATGGTCACAGAAATTTGAGGGTTCATACATGAGGATCAGTGGTCGGCACAACATCGTGGGCTGAAGGGCCTGTTCTGTGCTGTACTGTTCTATGTTCTATGTTCTAAATACCTCAGCGATGACCTTCCTTAAAACCCATACAGCAGATTTTTGGATCCTCCTTTAATTGTGAATCCACATCAAAACAGTGTCATTTTCTTCATGACAAATTTAAACTTGAAGAGAAAAAGAGTTCACATACTCTTCGATGGGAAGAGATTCAGGTTGGATTAGACGATTACCCTGGATGCACATCTATTAAAGCCATCAGTGATTGGGGGAAATTTTGTGTTCCTGTCCCTAATATTTTCACCAAGGTCAAGTGGATTCTGGAAAGCTCCTGAAAACCCAACTCTTATTTGAGAGTCTGAGAACATTGGTTTGGCGGTGTGGGGGAATGGGAGGGAGCGGGGAATCTGCTGCAGTGCTAGGAAGATTCTGAGATTCTGACAGGCAAGGTTTAAATACTTTAATGATTTTGAAAGCTAATAATCAATGTTGTTTATAATATTTTACACTTCTTTATTGCAATGATTGTTGATAGGGCTCTGCAAGGTAAATTGATTTTTATATTGATCTTGTGTAAGGGTTGACATACCTTAGAGTACTTTGCAACTGGAAAGAGTACTTTTATACATTTAAACTTCAAGAAAACAGAGCTTGAAAATTCTAATGTAATGACCTGTATAGATTTAAATGTTCACATTCTTTTAAAATTAAAAAGATATTGGTCTGCAGTTGTCACTTAGAGAAAATAAAAGCCATTTGCCTCATGGACAGTCCATCTGGTTTAGTTCAGAAAGACATAGCAATCTGTTTTCTGGTTTCTATAGCCTCTGTTGCTTGCAACTGCAAGTTTGCTTTGACAGATTAACCCATTTTGAATGCTGTGTGGAGTGGTTGTGTTCTCAGCCAAACTAGCAATAAAGATTATTAAAGGATTATTTATCTTTGATGTTGTACTGAGTTGATGCTTGTTGTTACAAGTGAATACGCACTTGAGGGGGATTTAACATTTTTCAATCAAATTGGATTTTCTTCAGTATGAATGGTGGGTGACAGCTTTATTAGATTTTGTTTTCGTTCACTCGTGGGATGTGGATGTCACGGGTTAGGCCAGCATCTATTGACCACCCCTAGTTGCCCTGGAGAAAGAGGTTGTGAATTGCCATCTTGAACCACTGGAGTCCTGTAACGTTAGTAGAACACAATGCCATTAGGGAGAGAGTTCCCTGATATTGAACCAGTGACCGTGCATGGACAGCAATATAACGTCAAGTCAGGATGATGAGTGGCTTGAATGAAATTTGTAGGTGGTGCTGTTCTGCTGCTCTGATTCTTCCAAATTCTAGTGGTCATGGAGTTGGAGAATCGTAGCAGCATCTGTGGAGAGAGAAACAGTCAATTTTTCAAATCCTGTATGACTCTTCTTCAGATCAATAGGTTTGGAAGGTCTGTCTAAGTAGCCTTGATGAATTTCTGCACTGCACTTTGTAGTTGGGTCACAATAATGCTACTGAGCATCAGTGGTGGAGTTGGCTAATTTTGTGGGTATTGTGCCAATAAAGTGGGCTGCTTTGTTGTCAAGCTTCTTGAGTGTTGACGGCGCTGCAACCATTAAGGAAACTGGGAAGTATTCACCACATTCCTGAATTGTGCTTTGTAGATGATGGACAGGCTTTGGGGAGTCATGAGGTGAGTTGGCTATTGTAGGTTCCCTAACCTGTGACCTGCACTTGTAGTCAACTGTACTTATACAGCTAGCCCAGTTCATTTTCTGGTCAATGGTAACTATCAGGATGCTGATTTTAGGGTATTCAGTGATAAGGATGTCAGTGAATGTCATGAGCCATTAGAAACATACTATTTTCATGTCCACTTTAAACATTTGCAATTTGTATTATGGGCTCCTGAGAACTGTACATAGTGAATACTGTGTGAGTATCTCTGGAGGATAATATAGGGCTGAGAGGGGAATGGAAGGGAGGTTTGGGGTATATGAATGGGACATAGAGGGATTATGGGCCTATGGAGGTTAATTAAAATATGAAATGGGCATGGAGGCAGAAGGGGTTATGAGGAGAGCATGGGAGCATGAGAAGAAATGGGAAATGGAGAAATGAGGAGAAAGGGAATAAAAATGGAAAGTAATGGATGGGAAGATAAGTGGGGAGAACGGTGAGGATGAGAGGGCATAAGAATTAAGTTGATGAGGTAGACTGACATGCTAGTGAATCAAAGTAGGCCTTCTAGCCAGGCTACTTTGATATCTGGTCACCTTCTGTCTTGTGAGTTAAGTAACTCAAGGTCTACCTGCTTATATCTCCAGGAAATGAAAATGTTGTGACTATGAGCAGTGGTACAAGTTTGGATTTCCAAAGTTGGGAAATGACCCTACTTGTGTTTCCTGAACCCAACGTAAAATCCAATCCTGTGTCTTTGATCAATGATTTGCTTACCCTTTGTGATAATTTTTCAGCTCAGTATTTTTATAGCTGGTGTGTTTCTATGAACTTGCTTGAGATTTCTTTTTCTCTTTCTATATGAATCTCAGTTAAAGTTTGAAAGCTTTATAAGTTTAACTTGTTGCATTTATATTTACTGTTAGAATGTGCCAGGGAAAGGTGCCTTTGTTCAATGTTCCCAGTAATTATAACATCAATGTGAAGGAACTTGTTCAATGATTTTGTACTTTCAGAGCAGAATCCTGTCCATTATGAACAGATATTGGGAAATTGTGGATGCATACTTATTCATCCAATAACTTTAATGGATAAGGAGCACCGTCATGAGGTCCCAATACTCCTAAATGTTGAGGGTCCATGTGAGAAGCATACATTTGGAAAACCAGCCCATTAGCCTGTGACATGCATGACGTAAACTAGTGTACCTTCCATTAAACTTATGATTCTGTATATTTTACGAGACCTTTTAGTATTTGGCACATTCCTGGTGGGACCTCATGTGCCCTGTTCTATAATATATGTTCACAGTGTACCCAACAGCAGGTCCATGTGTCTCTCACCTACCACCTTAACCCATTATCTGAGTTGCAGCTCACCACCATCTTCTCAAAGGCAAGCAAGGATGGACAATAAATGCTGGTCACCAGCAATGTCCACATCCCACAAAATGAATTTGAAAAATTTAAAAAATGAAGATTACTGAGTCGAGTGAAAGCATACACCAATAAATGTTTGCAGAAGACTAGGTGAAGTCTTTTAAATGATTTATTTGTGTTGTGATCTTAAGCAATAATAGAATTTATTCCTATTACTCAGGATAGTTGAAGATCCACCATTCATAGTACATCGGTCATTGGGAAAATGTTACAGTCTAATGTAAAGGATGTGAAAGCAGAGAATTTAGAATATGGCTTCATGAAGCAAAACTAACTCTGGTCAAACTTATTAGAGGAGTTAACAAGCAGGATAAATAAAGTGAAACCAGTAGATGTAATATATTTAGATTCCCAATTCAATACAAAATTGCCTTGACAGGAGGAGACAGAGGGTTGGGGTACAGGGTTTTTCTTTAGAGACGAGGCCAGTGACGAATAGTATGCCACAAGGATTGGTGTTAGGTCCACTATTAGAGTCATAGTTACAGAATCATAGAGATGTACAGCATAGAAACAGACCCTTCGGTCCAACTGGTTCATGCTGTCCTGATATCCCAACCCAAACTAGTCCCACTTGCCAGCACCCGGCCCATATCCCTCCAATCCCTTCCTATTCATATACCCATCCAAATGCCTCTTAAATGTTGCAATTGTACCAACCTCCACCACTTCCTCTGGCAGCTCATTCCATACACGTACCAGCCTCTGTGTGAAAAAGTTGCCCCTTAGGTATCTTTTATATCTTTCCCCTCTCACCCTAAACCTGTGCCCTCTAGTTCTGGATTTCCCCCAACCCAAGGAAGAGACTTTGTCTGTTTAACCTATCCATCCCCTCATGACATTATAAACCCCTATACAGTCACCCCCCAGCCTTGGCGCTCAGGATTCATCATTCATTTAAATGATTTGGAGGAGAATATAGGAGGCATTGTTAGTCAGCATATGGATGACACCAAAATTGGTGGGTATAGTGAACAGTGAAGAAGGTTATCTAAGCGTAGGAGGCTGAGGGGTGACCTTATAAATGATTTTATTGCCACATGTATTTGACAGTGAGAATGGGGAGATAATGGCCTAGTAGTATGATTGCTGGACGGCTAGTCCAGAGACCCAGGTAATATCCTGGGGACATGGGTTCAAATGCCACCATGGCAGATGGGGAAACTTGAATCCAATAAAAAGCTGGAATTAAGAATCTAACGATGACCATGAAATCACTGTTGATTGTTGGAAAAACCTATCTGGCTCACCAATGTTCATTAGGGAATGAAATCTGCCATCCTTACCTGGTCTGACCTACATATCACAGCAATGTGGTTGACACTTAACTGCCTCTGGGCAATTTGGGATAGGTATGAAATGTTGACCCAGCTAGTAATCCCTCATCCCGTGAATGAACATAAATAAAAACAGTACAATAAAAAGCTTTCATTTGTCGCCACGATTCACTATTTTAAATAATTTAAGAATAAGGAAATAAAAGAAAGTAAAGCTTAAAAAAAATGAGTCCATCAGTCCTGAGGCAGCTTATCACCACCAACGACACCTAGGCCACCATTCCTCCTCCGCCCTTTCACCGCCGTGTACACTGGACACAAGCAATGTCGAAGTTGCCGATCTCCAGACACCTCTCTACTCCGCTGCCGCTGCCTCATCACTGCCTGCACCAGACCAACCAAATGGGACACTACACCCCCTCCTCAATATCACTGTGATGCCCTTCCCAGGTACCAGGTCACTAAAGAAAAACCCTGTATCCCAACCCTCTGTCTCCTACTTTCAAGGCAATTTTGTATCGAATTGGGAATCTAAATATATTACATCTACTGTTTTCACTTTATTCATCCTGCTTGTTAACTCCTCTAATAAGTTTGACCAGAGTTATTTTTGCTTCATGAAGCCATATTCTAAATTCTCTGCTCTCACATCCTTTGGCCGTTGGGCCTATCGCGCTGGCATTGTCTTCACTGATTCTGATGCTAGGTCCTGTGCTCGGCCCAGGATAGTAAGTAAGGGCTCACTTGAGGTCTGCCCAGGGTCCACTCTGTTCCACAATGTGCCCACTTGAATTTGGTGGTGGTCTCGCTTGAGGTTGATGCTAGGCTCACACCACCGCCAATGCTGTCCAAGCTCAGCACAAGAAGTAGGTAAAAGTATAGAGAGAAAATAATAACAAGAGGAAAGAGGGAAAAACACAAAAAAAGGGTAAAGTGGTCAGAGTAGATGACTTCAAGCTCAGGAGCCCTACTCTGATGCTAAGGCCTTTTTCCTCTGGGTAGAAAAGTCCCAAACTATAGGGCATAGGAGCTGAGGGGCAACACTTCACACAGAAGGTCATGCATAAATGGAACAAACACCCAGTGGAAGTGGAAGAGGCAGGTACATTTACAACATTTAAAAGACATTTGGACAGGTACAGAGCTGGGGAAGGTTTAGAGGGATATGGACCAAATGCAGACAAAAGGGACAAAAGTTCAGTTTAGGAAATCTGATCGCCATGGATTAGTTGAACCAAAAGGTCTGTTTCCATTCTGTTTTGATTCTATGAATGGATTTGGCGCAACCTGAAATCATGACTGGCCCTATATAAATGAAGGCATTTGTACAGTGTTTACAGAAAATGAAACCAAAATGGTAATTTATTAATGCCCCTTTTATTTTTATCCTGCATTGCCAGACGTTGTTGCCAGAAGTTTAATGTTTAACGTTTGAGGACTCCAGCATATTTCTGAAAGATTGGCAACTGTTAGAAAATCTTGGCTAACTTTCCGCATTTCCAATAACATTTTAGATCATCTGAAACAACAGAGATCAGGCAGTAAATTTGGCATTAGCTGATCTGTAGCTCACAATACTCCAATTTGATAATTTGTTTGAAAAACGAAAAACATGATACATTATTGCAAGATGAGGTACGATATATTTTGTCATGAGGAAGCTGAAGCACAGTCATGCTTTGAAACGTGAGTACATTCCATTATCGTATAATCTGATGCTAAACCTTTTTGTATTAATTAAATAAGCCTAATCTGGGGTGAAGGATTTTTGTTTTAAAATCTGTCTAGTGAAATGTGTAAACTCTCAGTAAACATTCTTTTTTTTTTATCATGGTGCAGTTTTTAATTTGCTTATAGGAACATATGTAGAAATACTCATGGATATCAGAGCCGTTTTACTGAGAAGGGAACAACTGGGGAAATGGGGTCAGAGAAAAAAGAGGACACTTAAACCAACCTGATACAGATCAGCAGCAATAGAAATTATTCATTTTTTTCCCCAAGTTACGTCATCTTTGAAAAATCACCTATTGATATCACCTTAGCAGTGCAATATTCAGAAGTCATTATCAACCACTGAGGTCACAGGATATTATTTTAAGCTTCCTATACCTTCACTTGGAACCAAAATGTATTCTTGTTAAACAAAATATTATGTCATGATCTGGGCTAAAAAGGGGTTGATATGTACATTTGGACAACAGACAAAATGGAACATGCTGGCCGGCTGGTTACCAACACCTACAACAAAGAAGCAGTCACAGCGTTGAAGTACCAAACCTCATAAACATCCAGAGTCCACACTGTCCGACTCAAAAGGCCATCTGGCCATCCAGGGTTCGGTGAGTTCAAGCCTCCTGTATTTGACTGTCCAGCCTGTAGAGAGGTAAAAACAATGACTGCAGATGCTGGAAACCAGATTCTGGATTAGTGGTGCTGGAAAAGCAAAGCAGTTCAAGCAGCATCCGAGGAGCAGTAAAATAGATGCTTCAGGCAAAAGTCCTTCATCAGGAATACAAGCAGAGTGCCTGAAGGGTAGAGAGATAAATGAGAGGAGGGTGGGGGTGAGGAAAAAGTAGCATAGAGTACAATAGGTGAATAGGGATGAAGGTGATCGGCCAGAGAGGAGTGTGGAGTGAATAGGTGGAAAAGAAGATAGGCTGGTAGGACAAGTCGTGGGGACAGTGCTGAACTGGAAGTTTGGAACTGGGGTGAGGTGGGGAAGGGAAAATGAGGAAACTGTTGAAGTCCACATTGTTGCCCTGGGGTTGAAGTATTGCGAGGCGGAAGATGAGGCGTTCTTCCTCCAGGCGTCGGGTGGTGAGGGAGCGGCGGTGAAGGAGGCCCAGGACCTCCATGTCCTCGGCAGAGTGGGAGGGGAAGTTGAAATGTTGGGCCACAGGGCGGTGAGGTTGAATGGTGCAGGTGTCCTAGAGATGTTCCTGAAAGTGCTCTGCTAGGAGGCGTCCAGACTCCCAATGTAGAGGAGACCGCATCGGGAGTAACGGATACAATAAATGATATTGGTGGGTGTGCAGGTAAAACTTTGATGGATGTGGAAAGCTCCTTTAGGGCCTTGGATGGAGGTGAGGGAAGAGGTGTGGGCACAGGTTTTACAGTTCCTGAGGTGGCAGGGGAGGGTGCCAGGATGGGAGGGTGGGTGCGTGGACCTGACCAGGTAGTCACGGAGGGAACAGTCTTTGTGGAAGGCAGAAAGCGGTGGGGAGGGAAATAGATCCCTGGTAGTGGATTCCGTTTGGAGGTGGCAGAAATGTCGGCGGATGACTTGGTTTATGCGAAGGTTGGTAGGGTGGAAGGTGAGCACCAGGGGGGTTCTGTCCTTGTTACCATTGGAGGGGTGGGATTTGAGGGCGGAGGTGCGGCATGTGAATGAGTTGTGCTGGAGAGCATCTTTAACCACGTGGGAATGGAAATTGTGGTCTCTAAAGAAGGAGGCCATCTGGTGTGTTCTGTGGTGGAACTGGTCCTTCTGGGAGCAGATACGGCGGAGGCGGAGGAATTGGGAATACGGGATGGCATTTTTGCTGGATGTAGAGTGGGAAGAGGTGTAATCCAGGTAGCTGTGGGAGTCGGTGGGTTTATAAAAAATGTCGGTGTCAAGTCGGTCATCATTAATGGAGATGGAGAGGTCCAGGAAGGGGAGGGAGGTGTCAGAGATGGTCCAGGTAAATTTAAGGTCAAGGTGTTGGTGAAGTTGATGAATTGCTCAACCTCCTCGCGGGAGCACGAGGTGGCGCCAATGCAAGTCATCAATGTAGCGGAGTAAGAGGTGGGGAGTGGTGCCGGTGTAATTACAGAAGATGGACTGTTCTATGTAGCCAACAAAGAGACAGGCATAGTTGGGGCTCATACAGGTGCCCATGGCTACGCCTTTGGTCTGGAGGAAGTGGGAGGATTCGAAGGAGAAATTGTTAAAGGTGAGGACCAGTTCGGCCAAACGAATGAGAGTGTCAGTGGAAGGGTACTGTTGGGGACGTCAGGAGAGGAAAAAACGGAGGGCTTGGAGGCCTTGGTCATGGCGGATGGAGGTGTAGAGGGACTGGATATCCATGGTGAAGATGAGGCATTTGGGGCCGGGGAAACGGAAGTCTTGGAGGAGGTGGAGGGCATGGGTGGTGTCTCGAACGTATGTGGGGAGTTCCTGGACTAGGGGGCTATAGGACAGTGTCGAGGTGGGTAGAGATGAGTTCAGTGGGGCAGGAGCATGCTGAAACAATGGGTCGGCCAGGGTGGTCAGGCTTGTGGATCTTGGGAAGGAGGTAGAACCAGGCAGTGCGGGGTTCCTGGACTATGAGGTTGGAAGCTGTGAGTGGGAGATCTCCTGAAGTGATGAGGTTCTGTATGGTCTGGGAGATGATGGTTTGGTGATGGGGGTTGGGGTCATGGTTGAGGGGATGTTAGGAGGAGGTGTCGTAGAGTTGGCGTTTGGCTTCAGCGGCATAGAGGTCAGTGCGCCAGACTACACTGCACCCCCTTTACCTGCTGGCTTGATGGTGATATTAGTATTGGAGCAGAGGGAGTGGAGGACAGCACATTGTGAGGGTGAGAGGTTGGAGTTGGGGGGGGGGTAGACAGGTTGAGGCCGTTAATGTCTTGGCAGCAGTTGGAAATGAAGAGGTCGAGGGCGGCTAATAGGCCAGCACAGGGTGTCCAGGTGGATGGAGTGTGTTGGAGTGGGCGAAGGGGTCCTCGGAAGGTGGGCAGGAGTCCTGATTGTAAAAGTAAGCTCGGAGGCGGAGGAAGAAGTGTTCGACATCACGCATGTATTAAATTCATTGATGCATGGGCGGAGGGGGATGAAGGTGAGTCCTTTGCTGAGGATTGATCGTTCGTCCTCAGTGAGGGGGAGGTCTGGAGGGATGGTGAAAACTCGGCAGGGCTGGGAGCTGGGATCTGGTGTGGGTGTGGAGCTTGGAGTGGGGGCGGAGCCTGTAACTGAAGTGGGTGTGGTGGTGGGGGAATGGGGGTAGAGTCAAGAACAGGGGTGGTGTTCCCCTCAGGGTTCTGGGGGGCGGGGGTGGTAACAGTGGGATTTGTGGGGGGCATGTCAGTAGAATGCAGGATAGTGGCATTGTTAGGGGCAGAAGTGGTGGCAAACACGGCGGGGGGGGGGCAGAAGTCACTGAGCGTGTGACATCAGCGATGATGTGAGGAGCGGAAGTGATGTCACGTGTGGTGCATGAGGAATTGTGAGGGGTGGAAGTGGCTGTGGAAGCGGCGATGATGGGGGCGGAAGTGATGTCATCAATCAGCATGGGGATGGTGGCTGCACCAGCTGCATGGCTAATGGCGTTCGAGCACTTCCAGAGGCTGGGGGAATCTTCTGGAATGTTTGAGGAGCACTGGTTATGGAGGTCGATAGATAAAAAAGTTTGTTGTACTTACAGTTTTTGATGTTTGAGACGGAGTTGAAATACTGTTTGTTGAGAGTATGAATTCTCCTGAGTAGAAAGTAAAGGAGGGGTCCTTTGCAATTCTGAGAGATCCTGGGAGCAGCACAAAGGACAGGAGCACCTTAGATTACTTTACTGGAATCTGGAAGAGTTTTTCTGGTCCTCTGAATTGAATAAAAAGGAATGAAAAACAGATTTAGGCTAGTTTTCAACAGTCTCCATCTTCCATAGCGTTGGTCAATCTGCGTATAGCACAAGCTCCAACCTAAAATAGTGATTGTGGTCCTAGAATACCAACTTCTATTTATTTATATTCATTCTGACACCTAGTAAGAAACTCCTTTCATATTTTAATAATTTCTACAGTGCTACTGAGATAGTAAGGCAAACAACGTAATTTTGAGGCCATCACTACCTTAGCTATTAGTGCTGCAATAAAATTGAATAATACACATATATGGACCATATTTTTTCTTGGCTTCTATTCAGGGAGGGCATTTTGCCAAAGACAATGAAGCAAACAGCAGCAACAAAGCAGCATATGTCAGGTATAGACAGGATAGATAGACTGAATCCTTAGAAGAGTATAAAGGCAGTAGGAGTATACTTAAGAGGAAAATCAGAGGGCAAAAAGCGGACATGAGATAGCTTTGGCAAATAGAGTTAAGGAGAATCCAAAGGATTTTTACAAATGCATGGAGGACAAAAGAGTAACTAGGGAGAGAATAGGGCTCCTCAAAGATCAGCAAGGCGGCCTTTGTGTGGTGCCACAGAAAATGGGGGAGACACTAAATGAGTATTTTGCATCAGTATTTACTGTGGAAAAGGACATGGAAGATATAGACTGTAGGGAAATAGATAGTCACATCCTGAAAAGTGTCCATATTACAGATGAGGAAGTGCTGGATGTTTTGAAAAGCATAAATGGTGGATAAATTCCCAGGACCTGATCAGGTGTACCCAAGAAATCTGTGGGAAGTTAGGGAAGTGATTGCTGGGCCCCTTGCTGAGATATTTGTACAATCGATAGTCACAGGTGAGGTGCCGGAAGACTGGAGGTTGGCAAACGTGGTGCCACTGTTTAAGAAGGGTGGCAAGGACAAGCCAGGGCACTATAGACAGTGAGCCTGACATTGGTGGTGGGCAAGTTGTAGGAGAGAATCCTGAGAGACAGGATGTACATGTATTTGGAAAGGCGAGGACTGATTAGGGATAGTCAACATGGCTTTGTGCATGGGAAATCATGTCTCACAAACTTGATTGAGTTTTTTGAAGAAGTATCAAAAAGGATTGATGAGGGCAGAGCAGTAGATGTGATCTATATGGACTTTAGTAAGGCGTTCGGCAAGGTTCCCCATGGGAGACTGGTTAGCAAGGTTAAATCTCATGGAATACAGGGAGAATTAGCCATTTGGATACAGAACTGGCCCCAAGGTAGAAGACAGAGGGTAGTGGCAGAGGGTTGTTTTTCAGACTGGAGGCCTGTGACCATTGGAGTGCCACAAGGATCGATGCTGGATCCTTTATTTTTCTTCATTTATATAAATGATTTGGATGCGAGCATAAGAGATATAGTTAGTAAGTTTACAGATGACACTAAAATTGGAGATGTATTGGACAGCAAAAAGGATTACCTCAGATTACAACAGGACGTTAATCAGATTAGCCAATGGGCTGAGAAATGGCAGATGGAGTTTAATTCAGATAAATACGAGGTGCTGCATTTTGGGAAAGCAAATCTTAGCAGGACTTATACACTTAATGGTAAGGTCCGAGGGAGTGTTGCTGAACAAAGAGACCTTGGAGTGCAGGTTCATAACTCCTTAAAAGTGGATTCACATGTAGATAGGATAGTGAAGAAGGTGTTTGGTATGCTTTCCTTTATTGGTCAGAGTATTGTGTACAGGAGCTGGGAGGTCATGTTGTAGCTGTACAGAATGTTGGTTAGGCCACTATTGGATTATTGCATGCAATTCTGGTCTCCTTCCTATCGGAAAGATGTTGTGAAACTTGATAGGGTTTAGAAAAGATTGACAAAGATGTTGCCAGGGTTGGAGAATTTGAGCTATAGGGAGAAGCCGAAAAGGCTGAGGCTGTTTTCCCTGGAGCGTCGGAGGCTGAGGGGTGACCTTATAGAGGTTTACAAAATTATGAGGGGCATGGATAGGTAAATAGGCAAAGTCTTTTCCCTGGGGTGGGGGAGTCCAGAACTAGAGGGCTTAGGTTTAGGGTGAGGAGGGAAAGATATAAGAGAGACCTAAGGGGCAACTTTTTCATGCAGAGGGTGGTGCATGTATGGAATGAGCTGCCAGAGGAAGTGTTGGAGGCTGGTACAATTGCAACATTTAAGAGGCATTTGGATGGGTATATGTATAGGAAGGATTTAGAGGGATATGGCATGGGTGCTGGCAGGTGGGACTAGATTGGATTAGGATATCTGATCGGCATGGATGGGTTGGACGGAAGGGTCTGTTTCCATGCTGTACATCTGCGGCTCAATGACTCTATTATTGTAAACTTACTTCTGTTCCATTCCTACAAATTGAGGTTAAGTACCCTCTGCTGGCGGAAAATGGTAAATAAATCATCGATTTTAAAACAGCGAGAGGCAGTTCAAAATCACAAAAGCTGTGACTGAAACTGAGAGCAAAAGTTATCCTTCAAGCAGCAGAATACTGGGAAAAGAAAAGCCTGAGTGATAATAGATTTTAAAAAGTTCTAATTTAAATGATAATAGAAAACAAATATTCTATTTGTATCCTGTATTCATGCATATTTGTAGAAACAATGATTTGGAGATGCTGGTGTTGGACTCGGGTGTACAAAATTAAAAATCACATAACACCAGGTTATAATCCAACAGGTTTATTTGGAAACACTAGCTTCGGAGCACTGTTCCTTCAGCAAGTGATTGTGAAGAATAAGATTGTAAGACACAGAATTTATAGCCAAAGTTTACAGTGTGATGTAACTGAAATTATATATTGAAAAAGACCTGGATTGTTTGTTAAGTCTCTCATATTTTAGAATGAACATGTTGGTTTCAGTTCTTTAATATGTAATTCGCAAAGCTTTTTTAAAAGCTACATTCTCAAGTGAACTTTAACAATTGGTGTCATGTCGGCTCAGATAATACATTGAAGGTGTAAGCTCCCCTGTGTGAGACTGTCTGTGCCACAATGGTCAGATTGATTCAAATCTACAAAACAGATGTATAGAATCTTACATGGATTCGTGCAGTTTTTGAGCATAGTAAAATGTAATTCTGCAAGTACAAATTCACCCCACAAACTTCTATGTCTATGTGTGCATGTGGCTAGGTGTGTGTGTTGGGGGTGGGTTATGACTGTCTGTAACAGAGTGTGTGCATGTGTGAGTGTAAAGGGGTGTGTGTGTGCGCGCATGTGCATGTGTGTCTGTGTGTATTGTGCAGTGGGGTCACCTGTAATGTGACATGAACCCAAGGTCCCAGATGAAGCCATCCCTATGGGTCCCGAACTTAGCTATCAGCCTCTGCTTGGCCACCCTTTGTTGTTGCTTTTCCCGATGTCTGCCTTGGAGGATGGTCACACAAAGGTCCGAGGCTGAATATCCTGGACTCCTGAAGTGTTGTCCGACTGAGAGGGAACACTCCTGTCTGTTGATTATTGTGTGGTGTCTATTCGTCTGTTGTCATAGCCTCTGCTTGGTCTCGCCAATATACCATGCCCCAGGGCATCCTTGCCTGCATGCTACACTTCTCCAGCCTCCACCCAAAACATATTAAAACAGCCATACTGTATGGACAAGCCCTACGCATACACAGGATCTGTTCAGATGAGGAGGAACGTGACGGGCACCTGGAAGTATTCAAGGATGCTCAACTCATCAACTGCTAGTTCTGACGTACCACAGCGAGAAACTATAATGACCTCCTCAGGAGACAGACACAGGCTGCAACCGACAAGGTACCCCTTGTTGTCCAGTACTTCCCAGGAACTGAAAACCTACGCCATGTTCTTCGCAGCATGCAACACATTATCAATGAGGATAAGCACCTCACCAAGATCTTCCCCACACCTCTACTACTTGCCTTTAAACAACCATCAAACCTCAAACAGATCATTGTTTGTAGCAAACTGCCTGGCTTTCAGGACAATACCATACAACCTTGTCATGGTAGTCACTGCAAGATGTGTCAGAGTGTCAGCACGGATACCACCATTGCATGTGGGACACCTGCCACCATGTACATGGCAGGTACTCATGTGACTCAGCCAACATTATCTATCTCATACACTGCAGGTACATTCGCGAGACCAAGCTGAGGCTACGGCAACAGATGAATGGGCACTGCACAACAATCAACAGATAGGAGTTTTCCCTCCCAGTTGGAGAACACTTCAGCTGTCCGGGACACTCGACTTCAGACCTTAGGGTGACCGTCCTCCAAGGTGGACTTCAAGACAGCAACAATGAAAAGTGGCTGAGCAGAGGCTGATAGCCAAGTTCAGTAACCATGGGGATGGCCTCAACAGAATATAGAAAAAGACAAAGCCATTATCTTTGGAAATCTATGAATTTGCAATTTATAAAATTGGGATGCAATTGAGTTCCTTGCATGGATCATGCCTTCTCCATGATTTCACCTGCTGAAAGAGCAGCGCTCCGAAAGCTTGTGATTTCAAATAAACCTGCTGCAATATAACCTGGTGTCGTGTGACTTCTGACCCTCTCCATAAAAGATAGTAAAGTAGTGTAATGACACCAAGTGGCAGATATTCGGATGATGAAAAGTCAATGGTATCAAAGCTGCACAGGGAATATTTTTCATTCATCCTCCAAAAAGGAGGTGAGGGTGTGTGGCATGGATAAGCTCCAGATCAATTCTTCATTCCAGACATTTTTAAAAATTAACTTGCAGCATCTGAGCCCACTGTCAGTACGTGGCCTTAAGGTTTCTGGAGTATGAGCCCAGCGACATTACCAGAACACCACCATCTCTTTCCAAATCAGTTTGAACCAATTTTGAACAGGAAGATGTGGTTCATTATAAGGAACAGGAACTTAAAAAGGATGGAGAGGCCAGGGAAAGATTATTGGCAAAAACAGAAAAATAATAAGTGCAGAGCATGGCACAAACTGCTCAGATACATTCTTCAAGATTGTTTTGTTCGGAATTATAAACCTGTTGATTCCAAAGGAGTTAAAGAACCAAGTACTTCTTATTCCCACACATTGCACAGATGTGAGTATGAAACTGTCACTATAAATAATTTTTCTGATGATGGACAGATCAGTTCTGATGATCAAAAGGAGGCCGTTGATCCCAAAGAACAACTATTAGCAGCGGGTATGAAAACCAAATGATGATCAGAGGGAGCTAGTCAGTGGCGAAATGTGATCATTATAAGAATGCTGAAGGCTGCTGGAAAACGTAAAAGCTATAAAATGTTAAACCAGTTCTGAAGCAGGGTCACTGGACTCAAGATGTTAAGTCTGCTTTCTCTCCACAGGTGCTGCCAGACCAGCTGAGTTTCTCCAGCAATTTCTGTTTTTGCTTCAGAATATAGAGGATGATAGGCAGCAGGTTAGAGTATGGATTGTGAAGATGAAATACAAAAATGGCAGGCAGGAAAATGCAGGGCAAGTTTGGACAGACTTTGCACATGAACACATGTGGAGGAAGAAATTATAAACTATTGGCAAGGTATCTTATTCAGATGAGGTGTAGGTTAAAGGGTGGAAGGGGAGAAAAAGATAGAAGGCAAGACAATGGGCATAGGTTAACAAGATTAAGGAACCTGACACTGATGCAGGAATACTATCAGTAGCAAATGCCATGTGGAGTCATAGAGATGTAAGGCATGGAAACAGACCCTTCGGTCCAACCCGTCCATGCCAACCAGATATCCCAACCCAATCTAGTCCCACCTGCCAGCACCCGGCCCATATTCCTCCAAACCCTTCCTATTCATATACCCAACCAGATGCCTTTTAAATGTTGCAATTGTACCAGCCTCCACCACTTCCTCTGGCAGCTCATTCCATACACGTACCACCCTCTGTGTGAAAAAGTTGCCCCTTAGGTCTCTTTTATATCTTTCCCCTCTCACCCTAAATCTATGTCCTCTAGTTCTGGATTCCTCCACCTCAGGGAAAATACCTTGTCTATCCATGCCCCTCATGATTTTATAAACCTCAATAAAAGGTCACCCATCAGCTAAGACGCTCCAGAGAAAACAGCCCCAACCTATTCAACTTCTCCCTATAGCTCAAATCCTCCAAGTCTGGCAACATCCTTGTAAACTTTTTCTGAACTCTTTCAAATTTCACAACATCTTGTGAAATTTGCACGCAATATTCCAAAAGTGGCCGAATCAATGTCCTGTACAGCCACAACATGACCTCCCAACTCCTGTCCTGGAGTCATACAGAATGGAAGCAGACCCTTCGGTCCAACTAGTCCATGCTCACCATGTTGGAGAAAGTGAGGACTGCAGATACTGGAGATCAGAGTCAAGTGTATGTTGCTGGAAAAGCACATCATCTGAGGAGCAGAGAATAGATGTTTCAAGTCGGACGTATTAATCAGGAATGGTCACCATGTTCCCAAACCAAACTATTCCTGCTTGCCTGAGTTTGGCCCATATCCCTCCAAACCCTTTTCAATTCATGTACTGATCCAAATATTTTTGAAACATTGTAACAGTACCCCTCATCCACCACTTCAATTGGAAGTTCATTCCACATATGAACCACATCTGTAAGAACAATACCCCTCATGTCCTTCTTAAATCTTTCTCCTCTCACCTTAAAAATATGCCCTCCAGTTTTGAACTTCCCTGTCCTAGGGAAAAGACCTTTGCTATTCACTGATCATGATTTTATAAACCTCTAGAAGGTCACCTCTCAACCTCCTCCACTCCAGTGAAAGAAGTCCCAGCCTATCCAGCCTCTCTTTCTGACTCAAACCCTCCAGTCCTGGCAACATCCTGGTACGTCCTTGCTGAGTCCCCTCCAATTTAATAATATCCTTCCTATCGTAGGGAGACCACAACTGGACACAGTGCCCCCAGACAGGCCTCACCAATGTCCTGTACAACTTCAAAATGACATCCCAACTCAATGAGGAATGAAGGCAAGTGAGCTAAACTCTTTCTCTAACCAGGTGGGAGAAAATTCCTGCAGATGCTAGAATCTGTACTGGAAACAACAAATGCTGGAGATCACAGTGGGTCAGACAGTTTCCATGGAGATGTTGAAGAGTCACCAAGACCCAAAAGATTAGCTTGCTCTCTTTCCATGAATGCTGCCTGACCCACTTTGATCTCCAGCCTTTGTCATTTCCAGCCTTCCTAACTACTCTGCGATAACTGAAAACAGTTTGGCAGGCGGTGGAACACATGATCTAAATGCAAGTTTTTCTCTCATTCAACCTGTCTGCCCTCTCTCGAAGATGCAAACGATTAATTGCAGAAGTGTTGTGTCTTGGTCAATATCTGTCTCTCAAACCAAAGCCTAGAATAGATTATCTGGAAATCATTTATTGGCACTGTTTGTGGAATCTTGCTGTGCAGAAATGGGCTGCAGCATTGCAGCAGTGACCACATTTTGTTGATGTCAGTCTTCCTCCTAGTGTGAGGCCTGTGGATGGCGAGTAGGAAGGTCAGAAATATGGAAATGCAAGCAAGGATATTGTGGAGCAACCAGCCCCTTTGAAAGGTGGAGTTGAGAATATAAACTCAATTGTCTTGTGTGTGTCGATAAAGGCGGGGGGGGGGGGATTGGCTTGATGGTGTGGGAGAGTAAGGAGTAAGAGCAGAGGCCTAAGAAACAGGGAGAATCTGTTCAAGTGCCAATTGACTATCGTTCAGGGCAGGCAGCAGCTGAGGGTAGAGGATACCATTTCAGAAGCTCTTGAGTGGAAAGTAAGATGACTTTGCATTCAGGTAGCACCTTTCATGATCAGAGACCATCACAAAACAGCCAATAAATTGGTGGGGTGCTGTGAATGTGGAGTTGAGGTCCCAGTTAAATCAATCAATCAGTCACTGTCTCACTGAATGGCAGAACATGCTGAAAGGGTCTATGGAATGAGCTGCCAGAGGAAGTGGCGGAGGCTGGCACAACCACAGTACCCAAAAGGCTTCTGGATGGGCACATGAACAGAAAGGGCCTAGGGGGATACTGGCCAAGCGCTGCCAAATGGGAACAGACTAACCTAGGACATCCGGTCAGCACGGGCGAGCCTGACCGAAGGGTCTGCTTCTGTGCCGCACATCTCTCGGACTCCATATGTCCTTAACCAATAAGGTCAAGCACAGTCATTGTATTAATTTGAGGAATGCTTTGGACAATATGACCACAAAAAGCACCCGTCTTAATGAGAAGATACAAAAGCAGAAACCCAGCAGGTCTGGCAGCGAGCGTGGATGGTGACTGGGAAGTTTTAATAGCCACAAGCAAACTGGAAGGTAAATTAATACAAGTTGCCTAACAGTAAGAATGACAAAGCTGGAGAGAATTTGGGGCGTACACAACAACGTTAGATAGGGACGACAGGCTTTATCACATGAATGGATAATATGAAAAGAGGTGCTTACCACAGAAATATCTATAGCAAAAGCCAGGCTGATGGCACATGTTTATGAAAAGAATGGGGGCTGGGGGGAAGGATCGCTAACATACGCAAACTGATTCACCTACCACAGGAAAAGCAATTTTGAAGCTCGGCTTTCTTAGCCATATGTAGCAGTATGAAGTTTTGCAGACAGGTCAGCTCAAAAGGGAAGCATTTCTTCACCCACCAAAAGAGGGGAAAAAACAAAGGAGATTCTCTTTGGAAGATAACTAAATGTGTATGTGACCTAAACGATGCCTGTACAATTTGGAATTTCTCAGTAAAGACCATCCTATTAAAATTGAGTTGTCTCCAATCGAAAGGAGAGCCTGCCATGTTTTATTGGCATAATGGAGGAGAAGCCTCCAGGAATCTTTAAGACGTTCTTTTCCCTGGAGCGTCAGAGGCTGAGGGGTGACCTTATCGAGGTTTATAAAATCACAAGGGGCATGGATAGGATAAATAGACAATGTCTTTTCTCCAGGAAGGGGAGGCCCAGAACTAAAGGGCATAGGATCAGAGTGACAGGGGAAGAATTTAAAAAGGACCTAAGGGGCAACTTTTTCATGCAGAGGGTGGTGCGTGTATGGAATGAACTGCCAGAGGAAGTGGTGGAGGCTGGTACAATTACAACATTTAAAAGGCATCTGGATGGTATAAATAGGAAGGGTTTGGAGAGATATGGGCCAAGTGCTAGAAAATCAGACTAGATTACCACCTGATGAAGGAGCAGTGCTTCGAAAGCTACTTCTTCCAAATAAATCTGTTGGACTATAACCTGGTGTTGTGTGACTTTTAATTTTGTTCACCCCATCCAACACCGGCATCTCCAAATCGGGTCTAGATTAGGTTAGGATAGCTGGTCAACAAGTTGGACCGAAGGATCTGTTTCCATGCTGTACATTTCTATGAGTCTATGACTGTGCGCATAATCGATTGTGTATGGGGTGGCAGGAAGGAATTTGAAAACATTGTAGTAAATAGATTTAAACCATAATTCAATGTTGGAAGTTGGGCTTCAGGAGCTTTTGAATATATTGGATTGAGTATTGGACAGAAGTTGGGAATCATTCCGAATCAACAGTTTTATCTAATGAATGTTAATCGGATGCCAATGAATTTACAATAAAGAGGGGGCAAGGGGATGGAGGGGACAGGTAGGTAATGAAGACAACATTCCCTCTAATGTTTCCTCATAATAAGCCATGGAGATCAAGGAACACTCCTTTGGTGGAGATGGGCTTGACCTTGGGAAGATGAGTCTACCACTAAGACACGAGAGATAGAAGATTTTGCAGCCACTGGTTAGTAGTGTTTGATGCCTGGTTAATGTGACCATTGCAGTGGGATGGCAAGTGTTCTTACCCAAGTGTCCCGTCATGGATGGCTCTTAAGCCAGGAGTCTGGCTTTTGTTTTGGGCATTCTGGCTGTAAGCACCTCTCTTTGTAGTTCTCCATCCATATACGGTACTAGGGCTGGTTAT
Source organism: Chiloscyllium punctatum (assembly GCF_047496795.1). Lineage (NCBI taxonomy): Eukaryota > Metazoa > Chordata > Chondrichthyes > Orectolobiformes > Hemiscylliidae > Chiloscyllium > Chiloscyllium punctatum. The sequence goes on from NC_092758.1 coordinate 30,546,474, forward strand.
CACCTATCTGGCACTGTGTACACCACAAATTCTCTCCAGCTTTGTCATTCTTGCTGTTTGGCAACTTTTAAAAACTTGCCTTCCAACTTGCTTGTAGCTACTGAAACTTTTCAGTCACATGATGTTCTGCTCTTCGTGGTATTCCTGGGTCTGTATCAAATTCCTTGATCTTCTTAACCTTAAAAAAAGGTAGAAGTCAAAGTTAAGGCCAGGTCAAGAATCCTTTCCATGGAGGTGATGAGGGCATTGATCTGTGTGGCGTTACTCTGATCTGTTGTGTCTATAATGATATCAAAGAGGCAAATGAGTAAGTCAAAAAAGTGAGTGGTGCTTGTGGAGAAAAGATGCTGTGGTGTTGTGAGGAAGTGAGCATGCAGTATGGAGGTCACGCAGAGCTAGAGTGTGGGAGGATAGTGGAAACTGTAAAGAGAACAAGTGAGGGAAGATATTGCAGCAACACTTAGGATGTCAGAACATTAGTGTCAGTGAGAGGTGAATGCAGTGGCACAGATAAGTGTGATTCAGCTGAGAACAGAATACTTCACTCACTCTTGAAGAGTGGAGGATATAATGACCTTTTTTACCCTGGAAAATGCACTAATCCCAATCAGGCTGGCGTGGTCTGGTAGTGTGACAATGTCTACCAGTCATCTGAGAAAATACCTCCTCTCTGCACCACATCACTCACAGGGACCTGTAGTCTGAGATTACTTCAATTAATTTGCAATGAACATGGCATAATCAGGATTGCTTGTAGCCAGAGTTTCTGATCTACATAGTTAGTCAATGCAGAGCTGCATATGCAGAATTTTGTGATTGCAGAAGTCTTTAATCTTGAATGTATGAACACTTGATTAATGCAATTGTCCTTCAACAGACTCAGATTGCCCACAAGTGGAGGCTATTCTTGCAAATAAAACATTAACAAACTGGCTTTGCCTACTCTGGCAGCCATTGATCATATTTATTGAGCAGTTGAGATGTGATTGAAGATGGATGGCTCTCTATAATCACACTTTAATAATACGGTTAGTTAGCTCATCCCACTCTGCAGTCCTCACCCTCAAACAATCAGGACGTTTTGGACAGTTAGCTCCTGCACTCCTGATCTTTGGCGACACAGGGTTCTGAGGAAGTACAACCAAGTAGACAGTGAGGAATCTTAAAGTCTGCTGACAGCAGGAATTGACAAGGTACTGTGGATTCAAGTAAGAAGCAAACATTGACTCAAACGACAAACAGCCATTTTGTGCCATAAAGTTGATTTAACAAGATAATAGAAATTAAAAGTAGCAAAATGACTATGAATGTGAAACAGTGAGTGTGGCAGTGCATTGGTTTTCTCACAGTTGGTTGTTAGGGAGTTTCCATTCATTAGTCTAGATTCACTCACTCTGCTTTCCTTACGGCTTATTATCCTTACACAAAGCTCTACATTTATCAGTTTAGCATATTCAGCTGAATCAACAGTTTGCAATCTCCTAAGTGAATGGTTAAAGTGTCATTCTGTTTTATAATTTAAGTGCAGGACTATTTTATTACCACTTTCAGTCTGATAGCGGTGTCATTCAGCAGAACGATAACCTAAGATTCAGGAACAACCAGAGTCTTCACAGCTTTGATCATAATAAAGGTGATATTCAGAGTTTCAAGTTTTGTGAACATTTTTTGTTTGGAAAATGTATTGCATTCACAAATATACAGTAAGTATTAGAGGCCTGAGTTGGAATGCCAACTCAGCTAAACGACTCACCAAGTTTCAAGAAAAGAGAAATATTCAAAAAAAGATCATCGTCAATATGCTGAACATATCTCAATAACAGGATAAGCCAAGTAAAATCTGATTGAAGAGAAACAGCATTATTTAAGAACAAAAAAATCAGATTCAACTAAGTTAAAAATCACAACACCAGGTTAAAATCCAACATGTTTATTTGGAAGCACTAGCTTTCGGAGCCCTGCTCAGTCATCAGGTGGTTGTCTGATGAAGGAGTAGCACTCCGAAAGCTACTGCTTCCAAGTAAACCTGTTGGATTATAACCTGGTGTTGTGATTTTAATTTAGTACACCCCAGTCCAACACTGGCATCTCCAAATCATGAGATTCATTTAAAGCATCTAGATAAGAAGAATTACATGTATGACTTGTCAAACTGAAGTAATGGTACAGATTGGTTCAAATGAGATGACACTGATAATTGCCACAGTGACATGAGGCCTTCTGGCACCCGACAATGGTTATTTTAGAATGTTTTGCAGTATTTAAAGCTATAAGTACCATCTGGCATTATGTGAGCAATGCTTTCAAGATCTGCGGGTTGGTCTTGACACTTGGGTTATGGTCACAGTGGTACTTTTTGTCACTGAGTGGAAAGCTTGGGGGACCTCTACCGCGGGACAGTGAGGATTGCAGATGCTGGATGTGGAGAACGTGTGGAAGTATTGCTTCAGCAGAAATCATAAGACTCAGCTACCAAGGTGGGGTGGTGGGGGTGGTGGGTTTGCATGCTAACAACAGGCCACAGATCGATGTGGTAAACTGATTAGATTAGTAGCCGCACAGAGCAACTGCAACTGTAATGTATGAGGTTAAAAAAAGGGAAGTACAAAAAGTCTCACAGAAACTGTATAAAAATGCACTGATATTATTCAGGGGTGTGCCTACTTTTTGGACACCTGCTCTTGCAAGAATGTATGAATAAAGACTGCTTCAGAATTTGACTCGGATTAAAATTATTTGGCAGTGAGCTTCGTTTCTCACAACTGGGGCCTCATCCGGGATACTGTCATCACCAGCGGAGTGGTCATTTTTGACGACTGTGAAGACGCGTCCCGTTCCTTTTAGGACGGTCCTGTGCCTTTCATCAGTGGGTGCCCCGTCCGGTCAACGGACGAGGATCCTAGGGGAGTCATTCCAAACCAGGGCAGGAAAATAAGGCAGGCGCGGGACAGTAGGCACAGCTGCAGTCAGGAAAACTCTGTGCATGGACCAATGTAAGAAAAGAGACTTTTCAGTATTGCCTTGGTGACTGGGAGTGTGATACCTGTCAATTTAAGGGACTGACGAGTTGAACACTGGGATGTAAAGGAAGTAAGAATAAGGCACCTGGGAAAAAGGGATAAAGAAGTCCCGGATAACATCACTCCGGAAAGTCAATTGGGAGGGATGTTGAGGAATTGGAAACATAATTCTTGTACAAGGGAGAAGGATCAGAAAACTATGATAAAATATTGTTGTTTTGTTTGGACCAAAGAGAGTATTCGTCTACCGTTGGTCCTTTGGCCGAAATATGTGTCGGACGAGGGTTGGGTCTGTCAATTGTCGAAGTTATATGTTAATGAAAAACAACCTTTCTCTAAAGAGGAGTCCGACTATGCCTCCTCCTGGCAGGGCAGTTGAGACACACGTTTATATAGCATGAAAACTATGGGATGTTCTTGAACATTTACCCCCGCCATATGACCCTCCCAAAAATGAACCTGACGATCTACAAGCTGAGAGCACTGGGGTAGAGGTGGCAGCTGGTGGCGAACAAGGCAGGAGGAAGAGGAGGAACAGGTGAAGGTTGTGAGGCCAAAAGACCCAAAAGCAGGACTGACGATGGAATTAGAACAATTAGAAAAGGATATTGAGAAATATCTATTCCTGAAATCCAAGGAACAACACTCTGAGACAAATCAATACCCTCTCAGGGAAGTTCCCATAGGTCAGAGAGTAATTGGCTTCGTTAGTGCCCCTCTAACAAGCGGCGAGGTCAGGACCTTTAAGGAGATGAAACTTCTTATTGAAGATCCTGTGGGCTTACCTGAGTAAGTAGATCAATTCCTAGGTCCCAACTTATACACTTAGACGGAGTTGATGTCTATTTTAAATATTCCCTTCACTGGGGGAGAGAGAGGGGTGATCAGAGGAGCAGCTATGAGATTGTGGGAATGAGAACACCCCTCTGGGGCGGGAGTTATCCCGGCTGAACAGAAGTTTCCCAATACAGACCCAGGCTGGGGGAACAACAAGGCAGATGACCGAACCCAGATGATGGATGTCAAAGACCTAATAATAAAAAGGAATTAGAGAGGCAGTCCCTAAGTCCCAGAATTTAACAAAAGCGTTTGAGGTCCGGCAAGAGAAAGACGAGACCCCCTCAGTATTTTTACAAAGACTACGGGACTCTAAGAGGAAGTATTCAGGTATGAATCAGAAGGATCTAGTAGCACAGGGCCTCCTCAAAGTACATTTTGTGACTAAGGCATGGCTGGATATCCAAAAGAAAATACAAAAAATAGAGGGATGGTGTGAGAAATCATTGGATGTATTATTAAGATAGGCACAGATAACGTGTTTGTAAAGAGAGAGGATGAGAAGCAAAAACAGAAGGCGAAAATAATGGTAGCCACGGTTGATGAGGTAGTCAAGAAAAGTGTGGAACCAATAGTAAACAACTGGAGTGGTGGCTGGCAACACGTTGAAAATAGAGGTAGGGGAAGAGAACGAGGAGGACACATTAGGGAGTCCAATCGGCAGGGACAAGGAATGAGGTGGAAATCCCCACAGGTGGGATGTTACTACTGTGTAAAGACAGGTCACTTTAGGTGGGAGTGTCTGGATCTGAAAAGTGAAGAGAGGGCAATACCGCTTATGAACTTTGAAGAATAGGGGCGTCAGGGGTTCCTGCCCTCGGGGACCCACCGGGAACCCTTGATAAATTTAAAGGTGACACCTCATGAAGAGGATGCAGTTTACTTAGAAGATACGGGGGCAGGATGATCATCTTTAAATTTTATACCCAAAGGAGTACAATTTACAAAACAACAGATAACGGTGTCCGGAGTGAAGGGGAAAGGATTTACAGTCCCTGTATTTGAACCTATGATGATCGAAAGTAATGAAGGAAAAATTGAGGGACAATTGTTATACATTCCGGACACAGGGAGTAGTTTGTTAGGAAGAGACTTAATTATACTATTAGGACTAGGGATCGTGGTGAGTGACCGACAACTAGTAGTAAAAATGGCCGTTTTGACCAAGGAACAGGAAAAATAAAGACCCCATGGAATGGGCACGGGGAAGCAATTGAGGGGGGTTTGCAGATTCTCCCTCTCAAGATCAGCTTGAAACAGGTGGGGGAGACGGTATGTGAAAGACAATATCCAATTTCAACCGAAGGAAGAAGAGGGTTACAACCTATGATTGAGAGGTTAATTAGAGATGGCCTGCTGGAACCCTGCATGTCTCCCTATAATACCCCCATTTTGCCAGTAAAGAAAACAGATGGTACCTATTGTCTGGTACAAGACTTAAGGGTGCTTAACAGGATAGTACAGACGCGACACCCAGTTGTCCCTAATCCTTATACTCTCGAGTAAAATCTCACACGACCCCAAGTGGCTCAGTGTGGTGGACCTAAAGGATGCCTTTTGGGCATGCCCACTGGCAGGAGAAAGCAGAAACATGTTCGCCTTCAATTGGGAAGACCCAAGAATGGGGCGGAAACAGCAATATAGATGGACAGAGCTTCCTCAAGGATTCACTGAGTCCCCGAACTTGTTTGGCCAGGTTTTAGAACAAATTTTGGAAAAGTTTATAGGTCTCCAAGGGACAAATTTGCTGCAATATGTAGATGACCAACTGGTCACGGGAGAAGATGAGAAGGGAACAACAGATGCAACTAACCAATTGCTAAATTTTCTGGGATAACAGGAATTGAGGGTCTCGAGGAATAAATTACAATATGTAGAAAGGGAAGTAAAATATTTCAGAAAATAAATCCTGAAAGGATTGAAGGGATAGTGGGAATGCCACTCCCTTGGACTAAATGGGAATTGAGGAAATTTCTGGGGCTAATGGGATACCTGGATTATGGATAGAGACATACGCCCAAAAGACAAAAGAAATTATACCTGAAATTGCTGCAAGAAGAACCACAGTTGTTAAAGTGAACAGTGGAAGAAAAATAATTAGTGGAAGGATTAAAGAAATGTTTGATCCATGTCCCTGTCCTTGCGTTGCCTTCTCTAGATAAGCTCTTTCACTTGTTTGCCACCGTTGATAAGGGAGCAGCCCTAGGGGTCCTGACCCAGCGATGGGGAGGGATGAAACAGCCGGTAGCGTTCTTGTCTAAATTATTAGATCCAGTTTCTAGATGGTGGCCAGAGTGTGTGCAGGCAGTAGCAGCGACTGCGCTACTGGTGGAAGAAAGTCGAAAACTCACATTCAGCGGGGCATTGATAGTAAGCACCCCACATCAAGTACAGGCCATACTGAACCAGAAGGCAGGGCGGTGGCTTACGGACTCCAGAATTTTAAAATATGGAGCAATTTTAATAGAGAAGGATGACCTTCCGTTGATCACAGACACTTGTCTGAATCCAACTACTTTTCTCTGGGGGGGGGGGGGGGAGGGAAGAAAGACGTAGCTCCCTCGGACCCAGAACATGACTGCCTTGACATCGTAGAATATCAGACTAAAGTAAGAATGACCTTATGGACATCCCTCTCCATGTAAAGGCCAAACTGTTCGGTGATGGGTCCTCCAGTGTAATTGAAGGCAAAAGACACAACAGATATGCGGTAGTGGACGGAACGGAGGGGAGTGTAGTCGAGGCTAGTAGGCTACCCAATGACTCATCGGCACAGACTTGCAAACTCTATGCGCTACAGCGCACTCTTTAGGCCCTGGAGTGGAAGGAAGGAACTGTCTAAACAGATTCTAAGTATGCCTTTGGCGTGGCACACACGTTTGGAAAATATGGCAGGAGAGAGGACTGGTAAACAGTAGAGGTAAAGAACTGGCCCATGAGGCATTAGTTCAGCAAGTATTGGAATCCCTTTTGCTGCCAAAGGAGATAGTCATAGTCCACATTAATGGTCATCAGAGGGGAGATGATCCCGAAACAAGGGGAAATAGGTTGGCAGATGAAGCCACTAAGGAGGCAGCTCTGAACCCACAGGTCACCCCGATATTTACCTTGGTCCCGACAATACAGGAACCTGCGGGGAGACCACTATTTAGTGCTCAGGAAGAGGAGTTGGAGAAACTAGGGGCTACAAAAATAGTAGAAGGGAAATGGGTGCTACCCGATGGTCGGGAATGCTGATGTGAAATCATGGCTGTCCTACATCAGGGGAGTCATTGGGGAGTGCAGGCCATGTGCGATTTGGTTCTTAGGAAATATGGATGTAAAGGGATATACAAGAATGCCAAACAGATATGTGAAGGCTGTATAACATGTAAGAAGATAAACAAGAAGGTACAAAGGAAACAGGTCCCAGGAGGGAGACACCCTGTGCTATGACCATTCCAGAGCATACAGGTGGATTACACTGAATTGCTCCGGATAAGAAGGCTAAAATACATGTTGGTTACAGTAGACCATTTATCCGGCTGGGTGGAAGCATACCCCTGGCCGCAGCAACAGCAAGTGGGGTGTCTAAGATAATTCTTGAGCAGATATGGGATGGGATAGTGGAGCATATAGACTCGGACCAGGGAAGCCACTTCACCTCGAAGGTGCTCCAGGGAATAATGCAAAGCTTGGAAATCTCCTGGGATTTCCACATCACTGGCACCCACCGTCTTCAGGGAGGTTCGAGCAGATGAACCAAACTCTTAAAAGACAGTTGTCCAAATTGGTATTAGAGACCAGACTCCCCTGGACCCGATGTTTGCCGATAGCACTCCTACGAGTGCGAACAGCTCCAAGGAAAGATTTACAAGGGTCTGTCCCCTTATGAAATATCGTTTGGGCTGCCATACTTGGGAACGATAGGGGGAATGCCAATTCCAGAGACTAAGGACTTGTTCTGAAGCAAGTATATACTGGGCCTACCCTCCTCTGTCTTTTCTCAGGAGACAGGATTTACTCACACAGACTCCACCTCTCGATTTTGCCGTTTATCCCATCCGGCCAGGAGATTGGGTCCTTGTGAAGTTATGGGCAGAGACTAAATTACAACCAGATTGGGAAGGGCTGTACTAGGCTCTTTTGACTTCCGAAACGGTGGTAAGGATGGTGGAGAGAGGTTGGACTCACTACACCAGAGTTAAGGGACCATGGAGTCTCTGGTTGAGAAAGAAGTCTGTACAGCTAAATCAATGAAAGAACCGTTGAAACTTAGGCTAAAAAGACTTTGAGTGACTGATTATACAGAGGTGATGCGAGCGCGGGATAATTTCTGTAAGATTGTATATTAAGTCTCTCGGTGCTTCAGCACTATTTTTGGAATGAGGTGGATACTTAGGTCTTAGCTCTCCTCATCTTAGGATTTCATCGAACCTTGGTGTGGTCCTCTTACTTGGTAGTAACCGTCCCCGAGAGTGCTAATCCGCAAGTAATAGATACCGATGCCTGCAGCCTAGATGATTGTGGAAATGTAGAAAATCAGAGGCAGTACAGCTACTCAGAGATACATCTGAAGTCCTACTGGGATGGCCTTGGGGGTGTTACTTGGATTAATCCACTCGTCACAGTACACCAGGGCCCCTTCGGGCAAGCTCTTGAGTGTCCCGATAAAAAGTGCAACCCAATATGTTTAACAATAAAGCACGAAGTGGTTCTGGGAGGAGACACCTATCAGGTCCAATTAAATGAAACATTTAGGGTAGAGATTAAAGCAAACAGGAAGGATTTCTCAGGCTGTTGTTTTCACATACAGGTGGGCAGAGGAAAGTGGCCAGTCAAAGTAAATGAAAAGAGCACTCAGATGCCACAGGTATATCCTTTCGCCCCTTCCAACGACCCTAAGGTGGTACAAATTATAGAGGTGAAGGACTTAAAACAGACCATTGAAATAGAAACCGGCTACAGGGATACAAATGCCTGGCTTGATTGGGTAAAGTACACTGTGAAAAGTCTGAACCAGAACAATTGCTATGCATGTGCCTCCCAGTAGGCCAGTGGCCCAGGTAGTTCCCTTTCTGCTTGGGTGGCAGCGAGACAGGAAGGGCATGAAATGTATGATCACCCTCTATCAGGATAAGACTGCGTGGAATAATGGGAATTGTACTTCCCTATCGCTAATGTTCCCTCCGTTGGAGAAGAAAGATTTAAAAATCCCCTCCCCAAGTTCTTGGCCACGGTCGGAAATCACACGTCGTGTGTTCACAGACAAGGTCTAAATCAGTTTAGATATTTGGGGGGAGCTGAAATCATGTATCAAAATTGAAAATGTGACCGGAATGGACAAGGGAGGGAACTACTCAGCGCTGCAGGTTCCCCGAGCAGATCTGTGGTGGTACTGTGGAGGGAGAATACGGAGACCCACCTTACCTCCAGATTGGGGAAGCATATGTGCAATTGGCAATCCCATTCACCCTTGGCATTTGAAAAGAAAAAGACTGTGACAAAAGGGAGTCGGAGTAAAAGATAATTATTAGATACTTTTTTTTTGATGATCGGATATATCTAGACTCTATAGGAGATCCTGGAGGGGTGCCGGATGAGTTCAAGGCTCACAATCAGATTGCAGCAGGCTTTGAGTCAGTTCTCTTCTGGTGAAACAAGAATGTGGATTGGATAAACTATAATTTCTATAATCAGCAGAGGTTCATTAACTACACTAGAGATTCAGTAAAAGGTATAGCAGAGCAGCTCAATGCAACCAGTAGAATTTCTTGGGAGGATAGAATGGCCTTAGACATGATCCTAGCTGAGAAAGGGGGTGTGTGCGTGATGTTAGGGGGGAGCTGTTGTAACTTTATTCCAAATAACACAGCACCCGATGGGTCAATCACTCAAGCCCTGTGGGGGTTGGCTACCTTGGCAGTGGAGCTGACTGAGAATTCAGGGGTAGACACATCACTCACTGGGTGGCTGGATTCATGGTTTGGGAAATGGAGAGGTATAGTGGTCTCTATACTTACCTCCTTGATAGTGGTTGCTGGAGTACTGAAAACTATAGGATGTTGCATCGTATCTTGTGCACGGGAACTAACCCAGTGGCTGATTGAAACAGCCCTGACTAAACAAATGCCCCTAACAGGTAGTCAGCGAGAGGAACTCTACCTGTTGAACAATGAGGGAAAGAGTGATCTTGAAGAAGTTTCCAAGAAAGATGAGGTCTCAGGGATGCTGCTGACAAACTTGGAGGGGACATATGAGGGACATGCAGAAGACAACAAATATTAGCCAAAAAGCAAAGGGGGAATTGTGGAGAATGTGTGGAAGTGTTGCTTCAGCAGAAGGCATAAGACTCAGCTATCAAGGTGATGGGGGTTGCACGCTAACAACAGGCTACAGCCGGATGTGGTAAACCGAATAGATTAGCAGCGCACCTGTCACGTATGAGGTAAAAGGGAAGGACAGAGAGACTCACAGAAACTGTATAAAAATGCACTGATATTATTCAGGGGTGTGCCTACGTTTTGGAAACCCGCTCTTGCAAGAACATATGAATAAAGACTGCTTCGGAACTTGACTCAGACTAAAATTATTTGGCAGTAAGCTTCGTTTCTCACATTGGAGAAGTCAGAGTCGATAAAGTGTGCCACTGGAAAAATGCACAGCAGGTCAGACAGCAGCTGAGGACCAAGAGAATTGACATTTCAGGCGTAACCCTTCATTTGGACTGGGGAGGGGAAGGTGGCTGAGAAATAAATGGGGAGGGGTGGGGCTAGGGGGATGGTGGATGGGATGGCTCTGGGTGGGCAAAGGTAAGAGGTGATTGTGATAAGTCGATGGGAGGTGTGGAACAGATGGTGAAAAGGAAGATGGACAGGTAGGTCAGGTCAAGAGGGAGGAGACGAGATGGAGTGTTGGATCTGGGATGGGGTGGGGGTGGTGGGTGGGGGGGGGGGGGAAAGAGATTTGGAAACTAGTGAATTCAATGTTGAGGCCATGTGGTTATTGGGTCCTGAGGCAGAAGATGAGGTGCTCTTCCTTCAGTTTATGAATAGCCTTGTTTATCTACCAGGGCCAGTCCAGGTGCCTGGATGCAAAAAGTGACAGCCAAATAAATCAAAATATTATGGATGCTGGACTTTGAAGTAAAACCAGGAAGTGGTGGCCACTGCAGCTTTTTTTTTAAATCCTCGTGGGCATTGCTGTCCGGCCAGCATTTATTTCCTATCTCTAGTTGCCCTTGAGAAGATGGTGGTTTCTTGAACTGCTGCAGTCAATGTGCTGCAGGTAGACCCACAATGCCCCTAGAAAAGAAATTCAAAGATTGCGACCCAGTGATACTGAAGGAACAGCAATACATTTTCAAGTCAGGATGGTGAGTGGCTTGGAGGGGAATGTGCTATCTCTGGTGTTCCTACGAATTTATTGCCCTTGTCCTTGTAGATGGAAGTGACCATGCATTTGGAAGGCACTGTCGAAGGATCTTTGGTGAATCGCTGCAGTGCATCTTGTAGATATAGTATGCACCGCTGCTACTGAGTGTCGGTGATGGAGGGAGTGGATGCTTGTGGATGTGGTGCTAATCAAGTGGGCTGCTTTGTCCTGAATGGTGTCAATCATCTGGAGAGTTGTTGGAGCTGCACTCATCCAGACAACACCGGAGTATTCCATCACACTCCTGACTTGTGTTTTGTAGATGGTGGTCAGACTTTGGCAAGTCAGGAGGTGAGAGTTATTCACCACTGTATTCCTAGCCTCTGACTTACTCTTGTAACTGTTGTATTTATACAATAAGTCAAGTTCGGTTTCTGATCACTGGTAACCCCACGATTTGATAACGGGTTATTCAGTGATGGTAACACTATTAAATATCAAGGAGCAGTGGTTAGATTGTCCCTTGTTGGAGATTGTCATTTTCTGGCATTTCTGTGGTGTGAATGTTACTTGCCAATTCTCAGCCCAGGCCTGGATATTGTCCAGTTCTTGTTGCATTTGAATATAGAATGCTTCAATATCTGAGGAATTGTAAATATTGCTGAATATTGTGCAGTCATTGGCAAATTGCTGCACTTCTAACCTTATGATAAAGTAGATGAAGACGGTTAGATCTAGAACACTACTCTGAAAAACTCCTGCAGACATGTCCTGGAGCTGACATAACTGACCTCCAATGACCACAAACATCTTCCGATGTGCAAACAATGAGGGGTTTGACCCCTAATACCCACTGATTCCAGTTTTGTGGTGCTGGAAAAGCAGAGCTGGTCAGGCAGCATCCAAGGAGCAGGAGAGTCGACATGTCAAGCATAAGCTCTTCATCAGGAATGTGGGGGGGCCAAGGGGTCTGAGAGATAAAAGGGACAAGGGTGGGGCTGGGAGGAAGGTAGCTTGGAACGTGATAGGTGCATGAAGGTGGGGAGTGATGGAGATAGGCTGGAGAGGAGGGTGGAGAGGATAGGTGGGAAGGAAGATGGACAGGTCAGGCAGTTTAAGAGGGCAGAGGGCAGTGCTGAGTGAGTGATCTGGGATAAGGTGGGTTTGGGGGGGGTGGGGGGGAAAGGGGAGGGGAGGTGGGGAGATGAAGAAACTGATGGAATCAACATTGATGCTGTGGGTTTGGAGGGTCTCAGGTGTAAGATGAGGTGTTCTTCCTCCAGTTGGTGGGTGGCTCGGAATTGGTAGTGGAGGTGGCCCAGGACTTGCTTGTCCTTGGCAGAGTGGAACGGGGAATTGAAGTGATCAGCCAAAAAGGTGGTGGTTCCACAAGTTGGCATCCTATCTCCCCAGTGATGGGGAGACCACAGAGAACAACGGATACAGTAGATGAGTTGTTTGGAGGTGCAGGAAATTTCTGCCAAATGTGGAAGGATCCTTTGGGGCCTTAGATGGAGGTGAGGGGTGGGAAAGGTGTTGGTGCAGGTTCTATACCTCTTGCAGTGACAAGGTAAGGTATTGGGAACGGAGGGTGGATTGGTGGGTGGCATGAACCTAATGAGGGAGTCGCGGAGGAATTGGTCTCTGCGGAATGCTGAAAGGGGTCAGGAGGGAAATATATCTCTGGTGGTGGGGTTTGAGTATAGGTGGCGGAAATAGTGGAGGATGATCCGTTGTAACTGGAGTTTGGGTGGGGTAGGTGAGGGCCAGTGCACTTTTTGACCCTGGTCTCCAGCATCTGTAGTCCTCACTTTCTCTTATCATCTGAGCAGTGATTATCAGAAGCTTTGACAGTGGTAATATGGAATTAGATCCAATTCAAGACATCGGTTGATTAGAGGGAAAAGGATGACTTAGACCTTGATGCCCCAATCTGAGGAAAAAGGGGAGGATACTAGAATCAGGAATGTAAGTGGCACGCACATTTCTTCAGCCGAATACATGGTCTTATCTCATCTTTCAGTCTGCCCCCAAGGAAGATGTCAGCACTATGTTCCACATTTTTAGTGCATTCTACATGACTAGTTTTCAGGTTTAATGATGATTGTTGAACAAGGGAAGAAAGAAGAGTTAATATTTAATACAAACTTCATTACTGTAGAGAATCTAAGAGTAACATCTTTACTTGGGGAATAATTACTTTTTGAAAAAAATTAAGTTAGCAATCAGGGAGTTCTGTGACTGAATTCAAATTGCATCATGAATTTCAGCAACAGTTACTAGCAATTGTGTAATCTTACAAATTCTCAGTTCTTATTTGTTAACAAACCGCAATATATTACTCACACAAATGAGGCAATAAGGATAGTATGAGATAAACAAATCTGTGAATTGACTTGATATACCTGTATTAGGGTCATGCAGTTCAAGGATGTCATGAGAAAGCTAGAATTGGAATAAAAGAGAAAGGGGAACAGACAGACTGGAGTCAGGGGTAATAAATCATAGGGAGAGTCTATGGCTGCATGGTAGTGACCTCGCAGAGTGTTTTTGTACAAGTCGTAAATAAAATCGGAGATAGCCAGAAGATCATCTGCTACCCGTCTCAGGCTGTCTTGGTAATAAAGATGGATGGGGGAAGAATCTACATACCTGCCTTACACTTGGCCCAGTAGAAGACCTTAACCAGCCAACTCAGGGCCTGTTAAGTGCCTAATTCCACATCTGAGGTCATACAATTGAGGTTGGGGTGGAAAGTGGAGGAGAGTGGATAGGTAACTCTGATGTAAAGGAATGAAGTTGCCTGTTTTGGTAGTATCTTAAAATGTGTTGGTGAACCTCACTTAAGATCACGATATTCCCTTTGTTTCTTGGCCCCAGGTTCTATAGCCATACTGCAACCCCTATTCCATCACTCAAGGTTACCCATTCCTTTTCTTACGAAGAAAATTCATTTACTTATCAGCCCAACAATCATGATATGTTTTATCAAAACTTGTCAAACATTTTAATAAATAAATTGGTAATACAAAGCACAGTGCGCTTTGAAGCATCAGTCACACTTTAATTTCATTTCACAGTTTAGTCAATTTTTTTTCTGGCAAACAGAAAATAGTTACAACTTGATATAATAAAGAGGCTTTACTACAGCTATTGAGATCAGCCCAGTGTTTCAAATAGCATGAACAGAAGTTGCTGAAAAAGCTCAGCACTTCTGGCAGCATCTGTGAAGAGAAATCAGAGTTAACCTTTCAGGTCTGATGATACTTCCTTAGTTCTGAGGAAAGATCACTGGACCTGAAACATTAACTCTGATTTCTCTTCAGAGATGCTGCCAGATAAGAGTCATAGAGATGTACAGCATGGATACAGGTCCTTTGGTCCATGCCGACCAGGTATCTCAGCCCATTCTAGTCCCACCTGCCAGCACCCGACCCACATCCCTCCAAACCCTTCCTATTCATATATCCATCTAAATGCCTTTTAAATGTTGCAATTGTACCAGCCTCCACCACTTCCTCTGGTAGCTCATTCCATACACATACCACTCTCTGGGTGATTGTTTATGTTTCTAATTTACAGCATCTACAGTTCTTTCAGTTTTCAAATAGCAGGAAATATAGTTGCCATGACTACAGGGTACTTGTTGAGTCTCATTTTGGAGTGTCAGCCAATCAAATTGGACAGTAGCTCAAGAGTGGGACTTCATTTCCACGAGGAACTGGAGTCCCATACGTACCTTTTTGAGGTACCTCCAAACTAACATCACTGCCGGTTGGATTGTTTTAAGATTGTTGGTTCGTACTGCCCTTTCTAAAAGGGAGTGTAGAAAGAAAGGTCAGAGTCAAATTTATCTGCTTTAGGGACTTTGTGCTGTAGACCTCTGTTTTTATGTCTATGTGACTTTCACTCCTCTCAAGCTTCACTGCCTTAAGGAAAATGATCGTGGTCTGTTCAATCTTTTTCCTCATGGCTCAGACTCCTCCAGGCCAATTTGGTAAATTTCCTCTGTACTCTTTCTAGTAGAAAGGAAGCCTTCTATTAACATGGTGACCAGAATTGCATGCAGTACTACAGCTGCGGCCGAATCAGCATTTTATACAATTCCAGTACTACCTCCTTTCTCATGTATTCCATGCCTCAGTTAAAAGTGGCAAGTATTCAGGAGTCCTTCTTAATCATCTTATCAACCTATCTCTCAACTTTCTAGATCTGTGGATATGCACACTAAGGCCTCTATGAAAAATTATGACTTTCTAGAATTCTTGGTGTAAGAATTCTTTCTTGCCTTGTTAGCCCTAGCAAAATGCATTACCAGATATTTTTTCCAGGTTCCACTTTGGTGAAAAAAGTAATGCGGAGGCATTTGCAAAATTCTTCAGCCAGAAGTGCCAAATGGATGATCCACTGTATGTGGTGGTGCAGACAATACCTGGCCTGCATTGTTCGAGTGCAATGAGTTTGTGAGATCAGTTAATAAGAGGTGGCTCTCGGAGAAGGGGGCAGCGCCTGGGCTCGGTTTTGTTAAATTTGCTTGTAGTAATGCGGGAGCGCACCGCATTCAGAACTCGTCCTGTCCAATCTGTGCAAACTCTACTAAGGGGACTGTGTCTTGCCCAAAAGGTGTGAAACGTACTGGTGGTTGCACGAGCCGCGCTGTCATGGTTGCTCGATCTTTGGGGAGTCACGGGTCCTTAATAATAAGCAGAATGTGCAGAACCGCCGCTGGGTCATTGCAGGCCAGCGCCGCCTGCTCTGCACCGAGTCACACTTCTACTGCATTACCCTGCGGCCCCGCTAAGTCCCTGCCAGTGATTGTTAGTGGGGAGGGGAGGTAAAAACAATGACTGCAGATGCTGGAAACCAGATTCTGGATTAGTGGTGCTGGAAGAGCACAGCAGTTCAGGCAGCATCCAAATCGCTTCGAAATCGACGTTTCGGGCAAAAGCCCTTCATCAGGAATAAAGGCAGTGAGCCTGAAGCGTGGAGCGATAGTGGGGAGGGGAACTCGAGGTATAAGTCCATGAGTGCAGCATATGTTGATGCCGGTTCCTGACAGCTGGAAGCTGCACAGTGAAATTGACAGACAAACGTCCTGTCTATATCACCCACTGGAGGAAGGATAACGTGGGGGTGAAGGGGGCAGTTGATAGTCGAGAGAGGAAAGAGTCAAGAAGGGCACTGGTAGGTTCTAGGGGGCACAACCAAGGTGTAGCAGGAATTTGCTTGGTCGGAGGGGTCAGGGGTGCAGGAGATGGCTGCCCGCAGCATGGAGTATAGTGTACTTCAAGGATCTCAAGCGCGAGTTCTTGGGGCGGGGGGAGCAGCAGATGCTGGCATTTAACTTGCACAATGTCTGGCGACACAGGAGGGCTACTGGGAAGGAGGCAGAGACGATGGTAGCGTCGGGGACCATGGCGGCTCCTACGCTGAACTGCATGGGCTGGGAGAGTGGTTCCACCTTGAGTATTCCTGAAGTCCCCATGGTTCAGACAGTTTGAGTTTGGGGTGAGTTCGGCTGAGGGAGGTGCGGACAAATGAGTGGCCCCGGAGTCCACCAGGAAAGTAAAACAACAAAAAAAGAGTCGTTCCCCAACCTCGACCTCCATCATGGGATTTTCGGACGGGGAGTGGGAGAAGCCTATTGAAACCCCATGTAGAGCTTTCCTCCCGCAGCAGCCCGGGCTGAGGTCAGTCATTGTGTATTCAGCATGTCGAGATTGCCACTGGGGGTGGTGGGGGGAGGGGGGAGGGGGCAGTGGTCATTTGCGGTGCTCGGGAGGGATCTGGGCGACCCTGCCTAACTCCTGACCTACAGTCCCTAGCCCAATGTTCCGCTCTCCCACAGTTCCAGCAGTGTCCTCTCGGAAGTCTCCTGGGCTGTTGTGGTGGACTGATGCTGTGTGATATTCCGGTTGGGCAATCAGAGGGAACATCCCTTTCTGGCTGGGAATGGGAAACAGCTGATTTCTGTCCAGGTTAACTTGTTGTTTGCCAGGTCAAGTTGTGCGATTTATATATTCGAACATAGGCCGGCAAGAAACAGTTTTCAAGGGTTGGTACTGCAAACTGTTGATTTTCTAACAGCAGGGTGCCTGCTGAACCATCCCAGACGGGCTATGAAGCCTGGTAAGGATTTGTCTTTTTTTTTGCAGACACCGGGTTACAGCACCGAAATCTGCGTGCTGCCTGGCACTGGCTTTTACAGTGTTGTTCAGCCATCACTCCCAGTCTGGAGTGGAGTCCCAAGGTCGGGGAGGGAATTCTATGGTGGAACAAACAGTTCCCCAATGGAATTTGTATGCTAGTTGCAGCAGGGGCTGTAGATCTTGGGTTAGGCAATTATAGATGGCCAAAAGTTGCCCTAGCCAATTGTGGAATGGCATTGGCCTTTTTAAAAGGGGTCTGGGGCACCCTGCAGCATGGTCCAGACCTCCGCAGGGGTCAAGGGCTTGTCCCTCGGTGTGGAGCCGATGATGATGAGATAGAGTTGATGGTCTGTGCCCTGTTGGTTTTGGGCAGCAGTGGCAGCTCCGCTGTGGGTAACCATGGTGTTTCTGGTCAGCTCTGATGGCGGTGTTGAGTCAGGCCGCCCTGTGGGCCCGGTGTCCTGCTGCAAGCCCTCCCTGGGCTGGATGGTGATGAATGCAGCCATCTCCTTTAGCAGCAGGTCTGATTCTGGAGCTGGTGGGGTGGTTTGGGGGTACTGTGGGCATAGGGCAGCTGGTCTTTAACCGGAGGTTGTGGGGGGGGGGGGCGTTTTAAGGGGGGCTCTGGTGGCCATCTTTCACTTTAGGGGGCTGGTGCCACTTCACAACTTCCCTGAATTGTCCCAGACACTGCAACATGTATGCAGTGTCCCAGGAGGGGTCCCCATTCCCTCCTGCAATGGCCGTGGTCCAATAGTCAATCTTTTCAAATTTGAAGAATCCCCAATAGGGCCAATTACCATGGGACCAGGTATACAGGTGCCTAGTGAAGGGGATGACAGTGGCTGTCTCCTGTTTTCTTGAGCACTGTGTCTGCCGGTGCCCCAGGTGCTACAATAGGATCGCCTACCTTTGTCTTGAAGGTAACATATTTACCATGCCTCTTAAATAGTCTTTTTGTCTATGATTGGCAGCAGTGACCCATTGTCCTCACACACCTGGAGCAACAACATGCCCGTGGGTGGCACTATCAGGCAGCGGGTGGATTTTTGTGCCCCATGCTGTAAAATGACCGAGTTGAACTTGCAGACTTTGAACACAGCTTTCAAGGAATTCAACGAGTACACTTGCCTCCAGACAGCCCAGCTATCAGTCACCTCGAGTTAAACAAACAATCGAGCGCAGGACAAGTTAATTTCTGACTGCAATGTAACCAACCTCTTGGCTGCCACGTTAACACAGTCTACAAGCACAAGGCTCATAATACCACTCAGGCATGCAAAGTCAGGCCACAGGCAAACACTTACAAACCGCAAAACAAACACTTGAAAACCATGCTGTGGGTGGACAGCATGGTAGATCTTCTTCCCACAGTTAGAGTCATACCTGGTACATGAGATAATGATTGTGGTTGTTGGAAATCAATCATCCCGTCTCCAGGAACTCTCTACTGGAGTTCTTAAGGATAATGGCAAAGACTAACTTCAGCTGCTTCAAATGATGTGCCCTCCATCAGAAGTGGTGATGGTTACCCAATGTTCAAAACTATTCACAACTTTTCAGATACTGAAGCAGTCCATGTTCAAATGCAACAAGACCTGGGCAATATACAGGCTTGAGATAAGGAGAAATTCCATGTAACAAACTCACTCCATATAAGTTACAGACAACTTATCCTCAATAAGAGTCAAACTAACTACCTCCCTTTGATATTCAATTTCATTATAACTGAACCCCTCACTAACAGCATCTCAGGGGTTAGAAACTGAATTGGACTAGCTTAAATACAGTGTGTACAAGAGCAGGGCAGAGGCTAGGAGTACTGCAGCAAGTAACAGACCTCCTGATTCCCTAAGGCCTGTCCACCATCTACAAGTCACAAGTCAGGAGTGTTATGAAATACTCTCCACTTGTCTAGATGGGTGCAGCTCCAAACAACACTCAAGAAACTTGACACCAAAGCAATCCGCTTGATTAGTACCACAACCATAAACAAACATTCAACCATTCCACTACTAATGCTCAGTAGCAGCGGTACGCACCATCTACAAGATACTCTGGAAAAAATTTGCTGAAGATCCTTAGACGGTATCTTTCAAATGGACAACTATTTTCTCATTTCCCTTCCCTCCACCTTATTCAACCTTCCCACTCGGCACCACCCTCTTGAACTGTTCTACCTTTCCATCTTTCTTCCCACCTATCTGCTCCACCCTCCTCTCTGACCTATCACTGCGCCCGCCACCTTCATCTACCTTTACCCCACCCCCCATTTATCTCTCAGCCCCCTTGTGCCACCCCCTCATTCCTGATGGAGGGCTCATGCTTGAAAAGTTGACTCACCTGCTCCTGGGACGCTGCCTGACTAACTGTGCCTTTTGACTCTGATCTCCAGCATCTGCAGTCCTCACTTCCTCTGTATAATTGTGCCAATTTCACTTTTATTGCATTTACTTTTTAAAAAACATTTCTTGTATTATGCTTTCGTTTTTTGTGTTTAAATAAACGCAGAGTTTTTTTTTTGCCCTGATACACCTGTTGGTTGCCTTCTTCATTTCACATTCCCTAAATAAGTCCTGTGTCAGAACCAGGAATCTGGAGGTGATTTGAACAAGCTAAAAGTCAGCAAATTACTGACCGTAAACCAGAAACCTTATGTATCACACTGGCAGTTGATTATTCCATTTGAGCCAGCCTTGATATATTACTCTGCTTTCCTCACACCTTATTTCACCTGGGATGAGTAGTTGCAAGTAATATTCCCACCACACAAGTGCCAGGCAATTTATCCCCAATAAGAGGCAGACACAGACAATCGAACCATCACCCCTTGATATTCAATGGTTTTACTGTCGGCTCTGTACTTATCAATATAGCAGATTCAGCTGATGCAGCAACTTGCATTTCACAAGTTAACAGTGAAACTATCATATTGCTTTTGTTTTTAAACTGCAGAATCAAATCATTGTATTAATACACTGATAATCTCCAGTCGGATGCAATCATTAAACACAATGACAATCATACATTCAGGATCAACTAGAGAATCTTCACAGCAATGATCATAATAAATTAGGTGACTGAGCTTCAAGTATTGCAAATACATTTTGGGAAATTGTGTGGAGTATTACCAATTTATAAGCTGAGTATTAAG
This sequence comes from Chiloscyllium punctatum, assembly GCF_047496795.1. NCBI lineage: Eukaryota > Metazoa > Chordata > Chondrichthyes > Orectolobiformes > Hemiscylliidae > Chiloscyllium > Chiloscyllium punctatum. The sequence continues at coordinate 30,566,987 of NC_092758.1, forward strand.
AACTGAATTAGTTGAAAGTGAGGACCGCAGATCAGAATCGAAGAGTGTGGTGTGCGGGAAAAATGCAGCAGGTCAGGCAGCATCTGAGGAGCAGGAGAATCGACGTTTTGGGCATAAGCCCTTCATCAGGGATTCCTGAAGAAGGGTTTTTGCCTAAAATGTCAATTCTCCTATTAAGATTTGAAGTTATCTCTCTGCTGAAGTACACACAGAACTGAGACATTCAGAAAATAAGGCAAAACTCAATGCAACTAACGCATGTCAGTGACTGGATATTTAGAGCAAAATCTGGCTGGACGAAAATATTATTTAGAAACAAATAGCATGAGACTTAAATGTTGTTAATAACACTTATAAAGTTGAAATAAATATTGGATTAGGATGTTAACTGTTTCTCCACAGATGCTTCTGGACTAGCTGAATTTCTCCAGTCTGGCTTTATTTTCAGCCTTTAGCATCAGCAGCATTTTGCACTTAATTAGATATGTGACTACTTAGCCTGCAAAGATTGTTTCAGATCAGGTAAGGAAGAGACACTTGTAATGGCTACGGTAGTGCAAGAGGTGGTAACACCCCTGCGATGGTTACATTAAAATGCTTGCAGTATTTGGGGTGGGTCAGGAGGAGTACTGTTGCCTCATGCACCAGGGACCAGGGTTCGATTTTGCTGTCTGTGTGGAGTTTGCACATTCTCCACATGTCTATGTGGATTTCCTCTGGGTGCTCTGGTTTCCTTCCATAAAGGTGTGCCGGTTAAGTGGGTTGGCCATGTTAGATTGCCCATATTGTTCAGGGATGTGTTACCCATGGGAAATGCAGGGTGACAGGGATAGGATAGTGGGGCAGGTCTGGATGGGATTTTCATTGTGGACTCAATGGGTGGAATGGCCTGTTTTGGCACTGTAGGGATTCTATGATTCGAACTTTTGAAATCTGACACTTTATGAACAAAGACTTGAAGATTTTCTGGTTGATTCTGATACTAGGATTGAGGTCAGAGCAGTTAGTTCATAACACCTCTAAAATGGCCAAGCCCAAATAAATGGGCACAAGTTACAGTCACTCAGGCACCTAGCTGATTAGTCATGAACCTGAATACCAATGTACTGCCTATGAAGACTGTCAGACAATCAGACAGAGTGGTGTCTCCTCCCTACTGACAGTATTACAGGCAGTGCCAAGACGTTGAACAGCCTTTGGAGTTCCAGAATACAGGTCAAAGAGACAAGGTCAATAGAGTCAGCAGTTGTGTAGGGGAGAAAATTTATATCGAGTATGAGCAGGCTCTCTGTGGGGGCAGCATTTTGTTAGTGGGCTTAAAGTTGGCCTGTGGAGATAGTGTTTTAGAGCCAATGTCCTATGTTTGTCTGCGCATTAACTGGCCCAATCTCATCTTTCAGCCTGTTCCCAATGAACGAATAGGTATTAAATTCCATGTTTTCAGAGCATTTTAAACGTGCACTGTCCTGATGAAGAGCTTATGCTTGAAACATTGACTCTCCTGCTCCTCAGATGCTGTCTGACCGACTGTGCTTCTCCAGCATCTGCAGTCCTCACTTTCTACTAGTAATCCAGTACTCCAGGCTATTGTCCTGGGTACATGAGCCTGAATCCTACCATGCAGGCGGTGAAATCTAATTAGGAAAAGAAACCTGGAATAAAGTTTTGACTAGTGATGATGACCATGTAACTCATTACCAATTGAAGCCCATTTGGTTCACTAATGTCTTTTAGGGAAGGAAATTTAGCCTTACCTGTTCTAGTCTAGATGTGATCTCAGACCCACGGCGATGTAGCTGAATATTAATTACTGTGGAAAGGATTATAAATGCCAATATCGGCAGCAACATCCACTTCCCATGAATGAATAGTTTTTAAAAAGCTGTTGAGGATCCCCTATCATACTAGCATTGAAGGCCTCAATTGACTCAGGGTGAAAAGGCTAACAGCATTTTCGGTCCCAAACGTAGCAAGGGAGGGGAGGATGGTGTTAGAGTCAGTAAGGTGACAGGATCCTATCTTGCGGGCTGAATTTACTGACCTCCATATTGAACCAAAAGAAATCCAGCACCCAGGTAGAAAGTACATGCAAGCTAAGACTGAGAACATGTGCCAAAAGGGGGCTATTTCAAAAGTAACATGCAAACACATGGTGGTCTGCCATTTCTTAAATAGAACCAATCCATTAGATGGGTTGACTTTACTTCAATTGAATACTGAGATACATCCTTTTGCATCAGAAAACTGGAATTTTGCTAACATTACAAACAGCACAATCGACACCTAATTGGATATGAACAACTGTTTCTTGCAACTTCCCTTCGACAAGGATTTCAAATTGCCAATAATCCATAACATCCATTGACATTGTTTCAACTCCTGTACCTTTGTAATCATATCTGTACTCAAGATTTTCCAGTCAATTCCCAATGGATGTAAGGTACATTGGTGACATTTGTGGATCCACTAAAGCCCAACATGAGGGCAGGGAGTAAGGTATTCTATGCTGGGTTGGCACTTAAATGACAGGTGAGAATTTTGAAAGTCAGTACTTACATTATTGAGCCATCTTGCTTGGACACCATAGATCATGGCAGACATACTCAAGATGGAAGATATCCAAACATTTCCACTGTCCATAAACTCCAACAGTTTATGGGAATAGTGAATTAGGTAGAGAAACATTCCCAATGAAGGGAATATGCCCAAAATGTCAACGTTCCTGCTCCTCGAATGCTGCCTGACCTGTTGTACTTTTCCAGCGCCACACTTCTCTACTCTGATCTCCAGCATCTACAGTTCTCACTTTCTCCTAGAGAAACTCTTAGCCCAATTAGCCCAGATTAGGAGCTTCTCTGGTAATTTTAAAGTATGTAATTGGACCCAGCTTCAACAGTGCTCACTGTACCAAACCAAAGATATGCTCATTTTGTCTAAGAATCTTGAAACTTATGATCCTGATATGCCGACTATAGCTGCAGACAATGTAATACTGACAGGTCTGCAAACAGTTTTACTTCAGATCCAATTATGGAATGCAGATGGGGACATATTAGATAACTGCTCACACTTAAAAAAAACCATCAACAGCCCAGGCAAGGACGACAAAAGGATTTGTACAAGAGGTTGATAAGTCTGTGATATTTTCCTGCCATAGCAAAGAAGTTCCAGGAATATGGAGGGGTTCAAATGAAGAATTTGTTCAAATGCACCTATTCCACTGGCATTTCTAGCAAGAGTACGTATTCCCAGCAACCACACTTTGCGGCAGTATTTTGAACAATGCAGTCACACCAGTAGTTTCAGATGTTTTGTTTTATGAGAGATTTGGGCTCTCATGAACTCTCTGCTTGGACATTCTCCAGGAGATCCGGAGAAATCTGGGTATTTTTAAGTGTCAGCATGGAACACAGAAATCTGTCCGGAGACATGACATCTTATTTCCTCAAAGACATGGGTCGGCAGACAGGAAGAGGCTTTTCTGTCCTCTCTCTTTCTAGCTAGGGCACTGATTAGTGTACAGAAACACAACCAACCTACCTCAGATGCAGTGATAACCTCTTTAAAGATCATAGGCAAAATCCAAGGCATCAATCTCTGAGATTGACTACCAACTTCCAACAAGTGTTTGCCGTGCTTTGCTTCTTCACATGGGTTTTTCCACATTAGGTTTACCAAGGTACCTCAAGTTAATAGCGAAGATGAGATGTGGGTCATAACTTTTTAAAAAAAAACTTCTGGGAAAGAATGAAAATGTTCAGTTAGGTATATTCACATACTGCTCCATGCAACTGCAGCATGGCTTCATCTCATGCTCACTTTCAATGGGCCAAAGGCTTCCAACCCAACTTCCCTCTATTTTCCAAGACCACACTTCTGCCTTCAATCAGAGGCACAAGTTTTATGGTTTGTTTGTATTAGAACAAGGAGCCAGGTGTAGGTCAGGAACCAGCAGCATGAAGTTGCCATGCCCCTAAATTTCAAAAACTAACATGTTACCTTATACAAGTATAAATTGGACTTGTTTGAAGGATTAGGATTGTCTTGATTTCATTAAAAAGCATCAATAGTTGGCCAAACAGCCTGAAAAACCTGACCACTGGGAAGAAAATGTGACAAGTCACTATTGACAGAGCCAAGGGCTGAAGATCTTTGGGGGAAGGATTTGGCATGCACTGACACAACATAACATCAAAAGGAGCTCTGCAAGTGTCCAGTGCGACTGGTGAAACTGCCCTGCAGATTTTCCTTGCCATGCAGAAAGTGGTATGGTCGGTTTCCATGCTGTATGACTATGGCTCTAAGTTAAAACTTTGTGGAAAGAGTAAACTTGGGGAACATGCAGTAAAGGATTAACTCCACCTTTACCCAAAGAACATCTGACATTCCATGGAACTAGGATATAAGTCTATGGGGTTTCCAGAGACAAACTCCTTACCATCCCTTGTATATAGTTATGTTAAGTCACGAGTGTAAATGTTATCTTACTACCCTTTCTTCTGTTTCTGATGTTATAATGTCCTTGTTTGATGAGTGTTTGTTGTGTTCTGTTTCAGCAAGGTTCCAGAGGGGAACAACATCACAAAAGTTCCTCGTGGTTATGAAATTTTACAGCTTTTCTGATTTTGAAATCTATCATAAATAAAACATAGCTTATTTTATGACTAAGTTACCAGGTAGAGAAGCAGTGAAACAAAACCCCATTGAAGAGATGAAAGTTGCTCATTGTAACATATTCTATCATCCTGACTAGAGATTAGGAGGAGTCAAGCATGTTTCCAAGAATGCACTGTACAAGATATAGCTGCTGTTTAAAGTAATCATTGACTTTGTATTGCTTTAATTGCTTGGATGTTTATGGTCAATGAGCAAGAGTTAAAAGGCACCTGTTGCCTTTCCATCTAATAACTACTGATGTTCCCTTCCTTACACTTCTAGCTGCTTTCAACTGCAAAATACTTTACATGTATATGATTTGCTATTTAAATGTGACATCATTATGAACTGCATATAAGAAATCTATTGTTTCATGTTACAGATACAGAGAATGATTTGGCTACTTTTGTTTAATTTTCTCATGGTAAAAACCTCAAAACAGCAACAATTATAGAATCCCTACAGTGTGGAAACAGGCCATCTGACCCAACAAGTCTACACTGACCCTCCAAAGAGTATCCCAGCCAGATCAATTCCTCTACCTCTAGTAATCTACATTTCCCCAGACTAATACACCTAGCTTACACATTCCTAAATATTATGGGCAATTCAGCATGGCCAGTTCACCTAACCAGCACATATTTAGACTGCGGGAGGAAGCCGAGGCAAACACAGGGAGATAGTGCAAATTACACATAGACAGTCGCCTGAGGCTGGAATCGAACCCACGTCTCTGGTATTATGAGGCTGCTGTGCTAACCAGTATGCCACCATACTACCTATGCAGAACAATAATCAACAGCAAAAGTTCAATCCCAATGTTGGCTGAGGCTTATCTCCCTACAATTACCTTATAATTGATGTATAAATAAACAATGCCCTCTCTCTCTAATGAGACAGCTCAAACATCTCATCTTATCAATGACACCAATTGCTAATTGCTATCTCAACTAGAAGTTGAATGTGCCCCATTTTCAGCCGTATATCCAAAGTTCTCTCATACAGGGTGGTGAGAAAATTCATGAGATTAATGATCAAGTCTATTGAATATAGCATTCAATGAATTAGCACGTGTCAACCAAAAGATAAAACAGCATCAAATGTCTGTTGAAGCAGAATGTCTTCTGAACAACCACATTAACAACTTATATTTACATAGTGCAATGTATTTAACGTAGGACAATGTTTAAAGATGTTTGACAGGAATGTTGTAAAAATGACAAAACTAGAGATGATGATCTTAGTCCTGATCTTCCATGGTGCATTTTTGCCTGACCTGAGGCAGCCCTGCCTTTCTGGCCACATTTTCTGAGCTTAGCTTTCTGAAACAAAGTGGAGTGTACCTTTAAACAAAGAAAGAATTTCATTATGGTGATGCAGCACTGAGTGGAAGACTGGAAATGCCTCTTTTTTTTCAGCAGTAGCTACATTTGGTTATGTTTAAATGGCCAATGTGAATGTTAAAAATGCCTTGTGGTTACAGGGGTGGGGTGGGATGCTCCTCAAAGAGTTAGTAAGTTTGCAGATGACAACAAACTTGGAGGTGCAGTAGACAGCGAAGAAGGTTACCTCAGATTACAATGCGATCTTGATCAGATGGGCCAATGGACTGAGAAATGGCAGATGGAGTTTAATTCAGATAAATGTGAAGTGCTGCATTTTGGGGAAGCAAATCTTAGCAGGACTTATACACTTAATGGTAAGGTCCCAGGGAGTGTTGCTGAACAAAGAGATCTTGGAGTGCAGGTTCATAGCTCCTTGAAAGTAGAGTCACAGGTAAATAGGATAGTGAAGGCAGCATTTGGTATGCTTTCCTTTATTGATCAGAGTATTGAGTACAAGAGTTGGGAAGTCATGTTGCAGCTGTACAGGACATTGGTCAGGCCACTGTTGGAATACTGCGTGCAGTTCTGATCTATGTTGTGAAACTTGAAAAGGTTCAGAAAAGATTTACAAGGATGTTGCCAGGCTTGGAGGATTTGAGCTATAGGGAGAGGTTGAATAGGCTGGGTTGATTTCCCTGGAGTGGAGGCTGAGGCTGAGGCTGAGGGGTCACCTTATAGAGGTTTATAAAATCACGAGGAACATGGATAGGATAAATAGACAAAGTCTTTTCCCTGGGGTCGGGGAGTCCAGAACTAGAGGGCATAGGTTTAGGGTGAGAGGGGAAAAATATAAAAGAGACCTAAGGGGCAACGTTTGCATGCAGAGGATGGTACGTGTATGGAATAATTTGCAAGAGGAAGTGGTGGAGGCTGGTACAATTGCAACATTTAAAAGGCACCTGGGTGGGTATATGAATAGGAAGAGTCTGGAGGGATATGGGCCAGGTGCTGGCAGGTGGGACTAGATTGGGTTGGGCATCTGGTTGGCATGGACAATTTGGACTGAAGAGTCGATTTCCATGGTACATGGCTCTAAATGGCCTCTTTCTGCACTGTAGGGATTCTATGAATCATAAGTTAATTGAAATCAGATGGAAAGCTCCTCTGCTGGTTGGAGTCATGCCTGGCTCATAGGAAAATGGTTGTGGATGCTGAAAGTCAGGCATCCCTTCTCCAGGACATGTCTGCAGAGTTCTCAGGGTGGTGTCCTAGGCCCAACCATCTTGCTTCCAGTATGGAGTTAGAAAAAGGGATATTTTCCAATGATCACAAAACGTTCAGTACCATTCATAACTCCTCAGATACTGAAGCAGACCAGGTTCAAATGCAGTGAGAGCTGTGCAATATCTAGATGTGGACCGAGAAGTCACAAGTAACATTTACACCACACAAGTGAAAGGCAATGACTATCTCCAAGAAGAGAGAATCTAACTGTCATCCTTTGACACTCAAGGGCATTATATTCCACTGAAATTGAATAGAATCCTCCAACCATCAGCATCCTAAGGGTTACCATTGAAAATGAACTGGACTCACACATAAATAATGTGACCGCAAGAATAAGTCAGAAGCTACAAATTCTGTGGTAAGTAACTCAACTCCTGACTCCTCAAAGCCATCTACAAGTCACAGTCCAAAGTGTAGTGGAGTACTCCCACTTGCCTGGATGAATGGATCTCTAGCAACTCTCAAGAATTTTGAGATCATCCAGGGCAAGTCAGCCCATTTGATTGGCACATTATTGAAACTTACAGACTTACTGAGGCGCCTGGATAGAGTGGACATGGAGAAGATGTTTCCATTAATAGGAGAGACTAGGACTCAAATGCACAGCATCAAAGTTAAGGGATGATCCTTTAGAACTGAGGTGAAGAGGAATTTCTTCAGTCAGAGGGTAATGGAACTGTTTGCCACAGAAGGCTGTGGAGGCCAAGTCATTGAGTGCCTTTAAGACAGAGATAGATAGGTTAAGGATACCAAAGGGTTATAGGGAGAGGGCAGGAGAATGGGGTTGGGAAACATATCAGCCATGATCAAATGGTGGACTGGACTCAATAGACCAAATGACTGCTCCTATATCTTATAATCCACACTGACACTCAGTAGCAGAAATGTATTCCATCTACAAGATGCATTGTAGAAATTCATGAAGGCTCGTCAGTAGGTAGCTTCCAAACCCAGGGCCACTATCCTCTAGAAGGTCAAGGGCAGCAGATACATGGGAACACCATTATCAAAAGTTCCCCAAGTTACTAATCATTCTGACTTGGAAAACTTCTCAGTGTTGCTGAGTCAAAAACCTCCAAGTCCCTCCCTCATGGCACTGTGGAGGTACTGACAGTAAACGGTTCAACAGTTCAAGAAAGCAGCTCAAGGGCAATGAGGGATGGGTAATAAAATGTTGGCAAAGCTAGCAATGCCCACATCTCATGAATGATTTTAAAAAGTACTTGCAATGCAGAAGCAAGTGTAAAAGTAAATGAAACAGAAAATAAAATAAATAAATCAAATGACTTTATAGCAAAAATTAAAAATCCTGACAAGAGATTCTGGCCAGAAATAGAGACAAAGGGTTACAAACAAAGAATTTAACTAAACACAGGAGCAACACTTATCAGTTTTATCAGACAATTTGAAATGGCTTAACAGAGTTGAAATCTAGCCAAACAAAATTAAATTACAAGGGCCAACAATAACAGATTTCCAACTGAAAGCGCAGATTACCACAATGATTTGCTACATAGACAACACTATTGCTAGAACTGTGTATGTTACAGAACCTACAAAGCATGTTCAAAATTCAGTCTTTTATTGGAACTTCATGAAATTATACAAGAGTACAGTGATGTAACATTTAGGAACAAATTCCTGAAATTGTTTAAATGGTCTCGGAAAGCTGATCAATGAATATTCACAACTTGTTGCTCCTAAATACCAAACCCGTTAGCTTTTTAACTCTCAAAAAATGTACCGCATCCTTTAACAGACAAAGTGGAACTTGATAATATGTTAAATCCAGGAGTTATTCTACTGTTACAGAATTGACAAAATGATGCTCAGGACTAGTAATAGTTCCTAAACCAAATGATGAGATCAGATTGTGTTGAACATGGCTTGACAACACAGCGCAAAACAAGAAGTATCCAATGCTTTCCATTAAAAACCAACTACTGAAATTGTTAATGGATTTTTGTTTCAAAAAGCTCAACAATTAGGAGTTTCTGGCAGACTTGACTAAGCGTAAAAATTATTGAGAAGATTCAACACGCTCTTTGCTCAATATTATTTTAATTAATAACCACTTGGTATTTCCTCAGCTTCAGATAGTTTCCAATGCATAAAGTCTATTATTGACAAAGATGGAGGAATGATACACCACATGGATGATGTGCTCATCTATGGTGCTATTGAAATTAAAACAAACATAATCTATGTGTACACTACATTTAAAAAGGCAACAGTGTATAACAGGGTATTTTGAATGAGAAATTAGATTTTACCAAAACCACTGCAATATATTGACAGCACATTATTCAGGAACAGGTTTAACAGCTTATCCGTTTACAGCAATTCAAGACTCTCTCAATCCAAAAATGCTGGGGATATAAAGAGATTCCTTGATGTGGTAAATGAGGTAGGGAAGTTATTGATAATTGTTAAATTTAGCAGGGAGTTCAATGTGTGTTTGGTTTAAAACCAGCCAACAATTGTACTAAGGTATAGATCATGAAAAAGTATTCCATAAAATCATTGATGTACTTACACACTATGATCCAAAATGTCTAATTATTGTGGCAGAAAATGCATTGTTGACAGGGCTAGGAATTGTAATCTTGCAAATCCACGATAATAGCAAGAAAGAATTTTCCCTCTAGATTGACAGAGACAGCATCATTTTCCACAATAACTGAGAAGGAAGTTTTAGCTATAAAGTAAACCTGTGAAAAAAATTCTGTTTATCTTATTGGCTTACAATTTAGGATTCAGACAGACCACAATCCTTCTGTCACCAGCCTAAGTTCTCAAGAAATTGTCAACATTCCACAAGATACAACATTTCCAATTACCAGGAGAGACTCAAACGATTGCAGACAATCAGTTAAGATGCAAAAGGTAAAAAAGGTAAAGCCAGCATAGTTTACCAGACTATACAGCTGCTCTCTTATTAGAGAGAGATGACTGATGTTGGTTTAAGATGAGGAGAGGGGTTGATAAGGAGAGTCCTTTCACAGTAACCTCAGCAGGTGCAGAATTGAATCCATGCCATTGGTGTCACTCTGTATTGCAAATGCAAACCACCCAGCCAGCCAACTGAGCTAACTGACCCTCTTATCACATTATCGATCAAGCTACAAAGTATGATATCACGTTCATTACTGAGGTAGAAGCATATTTTTCCATGGTAGCAAGTGTTCTTACCAGCTTCAGAAACAAAAAAACTTGCCGAAATCTTGCAGTTCAGTTTAAAAATTTCCTGGAAGTCTGAATACACTGATAAAATAGGCTGATTAAATTCCATGCATTAGTACTAAGACTTAGCAAAATACATGTTACAATTGTGGATAACCTATTAGACGTCTGTTCGACTAGTCATCCTGAAATCTATGAGATATGCTATTCTCTAAAGATTCTAGGATGGTGGTCTCAGTAGCACAAGAAGCACTTCAATCAACATGTTGGCCTCGAATCTCATCAGCTATGCAAGATTTTATCATAGTACAAGTGAAGTGTGCTACTAACAGTCAAGTACCAAAAGAATGTCTGATATCATCAAACACAGAAGGATGGAGAAACTCAGCCGAACTATCAGCATCTGTGGCAAGAGAAGCAGTTAACAATTGAGTTCAGTATGAATTTTCTTTGAAAAGTTGTCTAATAAAGAGTCATACCGGAGTCAAAATGCTAATTGTTTCTCTCCCTGTAAATGTTGCCAGAGCTGCTCAATTTCTCTAGCATTTTCTGCATTCATTTCAGATTTCCAGTTTAGTGTCATTTTGCTTTCATCTGATGCCATCAACTTTTCAAGATGGATCATGGAAAAGTCTAAGCTTGAATTTATTCAGTTTTAGACAAGAAAGAAAGAATACTTCATCATTGTAGATTATTATTTTTGTTGGGTGTAGATTAGTGGACTTCTTAAAACACATCAGTAGATAAATGCTAAAAACTGTGAAAGTGATTAATTCAAAACATAGAATTTCTGATACATTCCTGAAATATTAGTTAATGAGTCAAAACTTGTAAGCAAAAAATTCAGATTGTGTTTATTGAATAATCAAGATAATTCATCACACCATTCATTGGCTAACATCAAAGCAAACAGATGTGTAAATATGGTTAAAAATGCAGAAGAAAAAGATTAAGATGGAGCATTATCTTCACTGAACTACAAAACCACACTTGAACAGTGGTCTTTCACGAACAGGATTACCAATGAACTAAAAACTGAAAAACAAATTCCGTTATTACAGCAGATGCTCAAAACCAGCATTGTCAGAAAACAATGACCATGTAAGTTGCTTCAAAAAAACTAAAGAAACAAGTGGTATAACTATATGCATTGAGTCAAAATCCTATTCAATTTACTGTAAGAGGAGAAAATGTGGATAAGCTGAAGGTGCATTATCAAAAAAAAATACAGCCACAGTTAACATAATCTGAAAAATGCTTGGAGTTTTTCAGAAGATATAGAAGACCTCTTTGAAAACATAAGAAAAGATTCATACAAACACTTTTGAGAAAAGGATAAGATTCACTCAACACCGATTTTCTCCAAGAGTGCTAACAGAGTCCAAGAGCAAAGAATAAAGCATCAAATTAAACCAATAGTGGTAAGAATTAGATCAGAATGAGGTGTGAAAGCACTACAGAAACTCAATCTGTGAAAATAAACCTTTAGGGAGATGGTGATAATGTAAAAGTTTAATCATCTTTCAAGATGGCTAACTTTGTGGGGAAAATGTAAATTAGGGCATTAACGTAAATCAATTAGTAATGGTTTAGGCATGGCATAAGCAGACCAGTCTGAACTGGAAACAGAGAGAAGCAACACTCAAAACCTGCAGAGACGTGGTTCTAACCAAGTCATACTTTATGTAGTGTGAATAAAGAGTTGAAGTTATTTTACTATGTTTATGTGCAGATTACTGGTACAGTAGAGCAAACCAAGGTTTACTAATGGTACCAAAACTTAAGGAATGGGCCTAAACAAAGCCAAATATCAAGGATATAAGAGACCAAAAGCAGATGTTCTATGGTTACCCCAATCCCAAACCAAATGAAGCCTGAATGCTGAGGTATGAGGAGGGAGCATATCTGCTGCTTAAGATTTAACTACTGAATCAATTCTGGAATATTTGATAAAAGTGATAATGACTTATGTTTTGATTGCAAGTCATCTTTAGTACCTCAGTGTATTTTAAAATGCTGCAGAACACATTATATACAATCAAATTTGATTTTAAAAAATAAAACAAAGGATGAATGTTGCATTACAGACAGACACTCAGCACTGAAATGCACCAAAAGTATCACAAAAGCCATGTAAAACTCACAGGAAACAGCCTCTTTTGTAAATGATGGTAAATAACAGCTCATTTGGCACTGAATTATCACAAATCAGATTTACCTTTGAATTACTGAAGACATTTTGAATTGTTTGTGTTTTGTTATAGCCTCTCAGCCCATCTCCAGAACAAACCTTTCTATACAATTGAACCCAACATTCCACCACATGACAAGTAAAGATTCTGGAGATTCAAGATACTTTCACGGTGGTTACAGCACACAACACAGAGCCAGGTTGCATTCTGCACCTCATTATCCAGTCAGTATTGGCAACTGTGCCAAGTGCTTGCAGGTGTTTTCCAACTGCTTCTTATTTTCTGCCATCTTTTTAACCAATGTTATAACCTTTTATTTTTCTCCAGTATTTTTAGTGAGTATCAGACAGTGTTGTGGGTATAACTGGCTCCTTATCCACCTCAGATATTCCAACTTCCAAGAAATTCTAGTTCTTACTAACAAACTGGTTTGTATACTTCTTCCTTTTGCACAGACATAGCTCTGGAGACTGCCTCAATGACCCTTCAACTTCAAGAGCCTAATTCAAAACCAACATCTGTTTCCATGAACCACCCAAGCTGGCTATTCTCCCAAACACCCATTCAGTGTCCAGCCATTATACTGCACAAACTCAGACCTGTAACTCTTCCTGTGGGCCTCAAACTTGCTATCCTATTATTGTTCTATTTTGTACATAACACAACTTCATCAATCTCACACCAGGACTAGTAAACAAAATATAAAGTCAGTTTATTTGAATAGATATTGCAAGATTGCTCAGCTGTTAACTGTCAGGCTTCAGCACTTACTATTATAAGAAAGCCCAGCTGAAACTCTTTCATATTGCATGATTAGATTCAATAGCTGGTGATCACATGTTCCCCAGCTTGGTACTTTGCTTATTAGCATATTCCCTCTTAAAGTGATATTACAAAACCACTGTTCTTTGCCCAGTTCCATGTTTTGGAGATACATCGATATCAGGTTTACTACCAAAGGGCATCAAACCAGATTTTATGCAAGCACAGGATAGCAGCTATCCTGATTTGCAAATGTAATACCCTGGAAAAAAAGTACAGAGAATCAGTATTAGAATCCATAGAAGCTAACAAACTAAATAAAGAATATGATCATGTTGTTAACAATTAACAATTAACAAACAGTTCAAAGTATCGTTTCCTCTTATTGAACTAACAAAGTAAAACAACGTTAGAACAAAGAATAGATTAAATAATTTGAAACCAAAAAGCACACAATGTAATTAATGTAATGGTACACAGGACATTATAACATAATGGGAAAATACCATTATAAGCAATTGAGAAAGCTATTCAAAGGACAGATCCCTGCATTGACTCCACCTCACACCTTTGAAATGTAGATTGGATTGGAGTCGATAAAGCATCTATTTGCCTTAGCGGTTTGGACGAGTATGTCAGTCAAGTAGCCATACGATAAAAGTATAGACTGTTTCTCATGAAATTGCTGTAGGATTCAGTTAAGAACCCAAATTCATCTGTTTGAGTTTAAATCCGGCTATTTATGATCTCTAGGGTGCAGATTTACCCTTTGCCAACATTACTTTAGATCAGGTATCAAGTCAGAAATCCAGTCACAATATTTTGTCAAGCAGCTAAAAAATGGAAATAAACAGATAAGAAATCAGGAAATAAAAACGTACTTCTGATTCTGTTTTAAAAAGCGAAATAATCAGAACAAACTTGCATGGTGAAGATGAAGGTTAAAAGATTGCTTACAAATTTTACTGGCCCTTAATTTTCACATACACCACAATGAAGCCTGATGTTGTGTTTTCACAATGTGGTACGGAAGCTTTCCTCGCAGGGTGATGTCATGTCTCCATAATAAACTCTGGGGTATGTACTTCTATCCAAAGTTTTCAACTACATTGGGGGAGAAGAATTCTGCCATTAAACCATCATCCCATCAAAAAGGCACCCTTGAATGTTACTGATCCTGTCCTTATGTCATAAACTTCTGTGTGTGAACCTGACAGCTGCAAAACATTGTGGAGGGTTTCTAATCAACCTGTTCAGAGATGTTATTACACACCTCTAGACAAGGTGGGATTTGAAACAAGGCTTTCTGGCTCAGGCACAGGGATGCTACTATTGTACCACATCTGGTGTTAGCCTTGGAATTAATTTGTGAGATGGAAAGCAAAAGTGCCCTTTTTAAATGTCTTTAGTCCTGTTGGCTTGAGATCATAATTCTTAGTGTGCATTCTTGCCCAAATTGTTTTTAAACCATAAATACTTGAAAATTAATGCACTGTTTGTACTCAACCTCCACGTTCTTGCAGGTTTTTGATGTTTCTGTTTTTCCCTTTCAGGTGGACGAGGCCAAAGAACAAATTAAAGCCAGAGTTTAATGGCATTACTCAGACAATGGAGGCATGATTACTGTAACTGCCCCTAGCAAGGCCTCAAATTCAAAACGTTTTACTCTGACTTATGGAAAGGAATAGTAACTTATTCCATCTACTTTCCATACAGTGTCAGTTATTTTGTGCAATCATTGAGCAGTTGATTTCTGATTGGTCATGGCAAGATTCCAATTTTGGTTCTGTAGGAGTGACTTGCAGGGTCAGCCTGTAATACAATAATTTCCCCATTTTTCATGTTCTCTTTTGTGTTGCTCACCTTGTGATCCCAACTTTCAGCCTTTCCCCTTTTCCCCTGAATCCCTTTTCTTTTTAATGTCCATAATTTCCCTGCAGAGTCCATGACATTTGAAATTCCCATGACCTTGTTGGCCCTACATCTCTACCATGTAAAGGTCAGAGTTAATATGACATCCCAGTCATGTCCTATTTGCTATGAAGTCCCAGCTTACTCTCCAATTGCTACCATTCTCTCACTGATCCAGTACAGTGAATCTCAACCTTACAGTTGAGCTGCCCTCTTTTCTCTGGATTCCATGGACAGTCCCATGATAAGGTTCTTCAACATTATTGACTAAACCCCTAGTACTGACTGTGACCCACCTCTGAATTGAATGGCAGGACAACCTCAGTGGCCACAACCCAACCCCTGAACAGATGACTCCACAGCCCTTCAACTGACCAATTTGTCAGTTACATTGTTTGGACTTGCCTTGGAGTACTGAATGCAGCTCAATCCCTGGACTGGAGAGGTATGGATCCCAGAACTCTGGTATGACCAAGTACCTGACTGATCCTGACTAATTGCTTGTAGTGTAGTTGGACAAGTCCTTTGACTAACTGTGGAAGTATGCTCTGGCTGACCATATGTTCCTCTTAAGTCTACTAAGGACTATTCACCTTTGACTTTCAGATATGGCAGTTGTTTAAAGTTCAGAACCCTTGTTGTATAAGCTGCAGGTAAATGCTGCAGGTGTGACATTGATGAAGCAAGGTTCCATAAAGTGAGATGTTCACCCCCTTGACAATTCAATGCTCCCCATAATGACAGACAGCCTGCCTCTTCCTTTACACTAAAAGAAATGCATGCCACAGAAGCTGGCAGTCTGTAACTGAGCCCAGTGCACTAAGAAAGCAAGGTGAAAGTGAGGACTGCAGATGCTGAAGATCAGAGTCCAGATTAGAGTGGTGCTGGAAAAGCACAGCAGGTCAGGCAGCATCTGAGCAGCTGGAAAATCGACGTTTTGGGCAAAAGCCCTTCATCAGGAAAGGGCTTTTCTGATGAAGGGCTTTTGCCCGAAATGTTGATTTTTCTGCTCCTCAGATGCTGCCTGACCTGCTGTGCTTTTCCAGCACCACTCTAATCTGCACTAAGAAAGCAATATGACCCATACCGAGGCTGGCAACCTGTAAATTATGATTGAGGTCAGTGACTGCATGCTAAGAAAACTATATGAATTATATAGAGGACGGCAATCTCTAGGTGAGTGTAAAGTGAGTGAAGGCAAATTAAGAGCCGTAAATTTGATTGAAATTTTTTAAAGAAGGTGATGGTTGAGGGGTAGTTTTCAGACTGGAAAAGTCTATATCCAATGGAGTCCCACATAGATCAGTGTTGATGCTTTTGCTGTTTGTGGTTTATATAAATGATTTAAACTTGAACGTAGGAGGGTTGATCAGTAAGTCCACAGGCAATACAAAAATTGGTAGGGTAGTTGAAAAGTGAGGAGGCTATCCTTAGATTACAAATGGCTATGGATGGGTTAATCAAATGGGCTGATAGAACTCAATCCAGATAATTCTGAGATGAAGTACTCAGGCAGGACAAACAAGGGGAGGGAATATATGATGGATGGTTAGACCCTGGGAAGCACTGATGATCAGGGGGACATTGGTGTGCCTATACATTGGTCTCATAAAATAATAAGTCAGTTTTAAAGTGGTCAAGAAGGTACATGGCATACTTGCCTTTATTACTCAAGGCATAGAGTTTAAGAGAAGGGAGGTTATGTTCGAATTGTATAAAACATTGGTATGGCCACAGCTAGAAAATTGTGTTCCAAAATCCACACTACAGGAGGGAATCAGTAGCACATGGGAGCATACAGAGATTTACCAGGATAGTGCCTTGGCTGGAGAGTTTCAGTTATAAAGAGAAATTTAAAAATCACACAACACCAGGTTATAGTCTAACAGGTTCATTTGGAAGCACTAGTTTCTGGAGCGCTGCTCCTTCATCACAATAACCTAATGAAGGAGCAGCACTCTGAAAGCTAGTGTTTCCAAATAAATCTGTTGGACAATAACCTGGTGTTGCGTGACTTTTAACTTTGTCCACCCCAGTCCAACACCAGCACCTCCAAGTCATGAAGAGAAATGAGACAGACTGGCGTTGTTTTCCTTAGTGCAGAGGAGGTTGAGAGGGGATGTGACTGAGATGCATAAAATTATAAAGGGCATAGATAGGGTAGGCAGGGAGGAACTTTCCACTTAACTGAGAGATCAATGACCAGGAGGCATAGTTTAAGGTAAGGGACAGAGGGCTTAGAGGGGATGGTAGGAAAATGTTTTCACCCAAAGGGTGGTGAGAATTTGGAACTCACTTCCTGGAGGGTGGTAGAGACAGTAAGCCTTATAACATTGAAGAAACATTTAAACATGCACTTGCAATGTTTAGGCATACAAGGCTATGGATGAAAAGGGGTGAAAGACTTTTTTCTGTGCTATTGATCCTTATGACTCAATGACTCTAAAGAATATGGACAGACAATATAACAAAAGGTGTATAATCCTGAAGGGGCTGAGGAGCAGAGGTACCTGGGTGTATGTGTGCACAGATCATTGCAGGAGGAACAGCAGATGGAGTGAGCAGTTACTAAAGCAAACAGGATCCTGAACATTATTAATAAACATAATTAGCACATGTGCAAGGTGACATTAAATTTGTATAACACACTTGTTTAACCTTTCCTAGAGAAATCTGTACAATTCTCGACCTCACATTTTGGGAAGGATGTGAAGACATTGGAGGGAGTGAAAAAGATTAACAAGGATAGTTCCACGAGTGAAAAGTTTAGGTTATGAAGATAGATTGGTGAAGTAGAAACTATTCTCTTTGGAGAGAAAAAAGTTAAAAGGAGATCTGATAGAAGTTTTCAAAATCCTGAGGGGGCCGCATAGATTAGACAGGGAGAAATGACCCTGCTCATGTCAGGATAATTTAAAAATATCATATTTAAGGTTTGAAGGGAAAATCACAAAAGCTTTTCTTGACTTTAAGATTCTGACATTTTCATTCTCACCATATTTTCCTAACTTTTTCATCATTGCTCACATTACACAAGGCAGTAGAAAATTTCACTCATTTGGTGAGTTTTTACATTTAAAACCATTTAATGTAAAGCTGAGTTCTGTAATGGAAGTACTTTATTTTTTATGGAGGGATAGACTGAGATGACCTGAACGGACTTCTTCATTATTTCTATTGTCTGATCTTCTACCATCTCATAAATACAACTTATATTTATACAGCACCTTTAATGTAATATTCCAACCAGCTTCACGGGAACATTATAAGATAAGATATGACACTGAGCTTCATAAGGAGATATTATGACAGATGACATGAAAACTGGTTATTGTATTGTCTTAAAGGAGGAAGGTAAATTGGAGAGATGAAGAAACATCGAGAGGGCACACAGAGTTTGGAGCCCAGGCAACTAAAGACTTGGTCACCAATCGTGAAACAACTTAAATCCCGATGCACCAGTGGCCAGAATTAGAGGAGTGCAGATATCTCAAAGGGTTGTGGTTCTGGAAGAGATTACAGATATAGAGAGGGGTTAGGCCAGGGAAACTAACATGAGAATTTTAAAATCAAAACACTGCTTAACTCAAAGCTAATAGGAGAACAAGGATGATAGAACAATGGGACTTTGTGTGAATTAAGGCGTGGGCAGCAGAATTTTACTTAACTGCCTTTGCCTGGGTTCTTTTACGAGGACATGCTGTGTTACTATTTAAGTAACACACAACGTCCTCTGCCGAACTTGTCCCAACAGAACCACCAAACCCTCCTGCAATGATTTTGGTGCCATTCTAGTTCATATGCAGACCATCCCACTTGTAGAATTTCCACCTTGCCCAGAAACAGACCCAATGATTCAAACATCTCAAACCCTCCATCCTGCACCAACTCTGAACCATGCATTTATCTGCGTTATTCTCTGATTTCTGTATTTGTTAGTTCATGGCATTGGGAATTATCCAGAGATTACAATCTTTGAGATCTAGTTTTTCTTCTTTTAATCTACTGCACCATCTGAATTCTTGAACTAAGACCTCATCCCTCAATCCACATATATTGTTGGTACCAGTGTGTATTACAAACTGTCTTATCACTCTCTCCTGCAGATACTCAGTGACATCCTTGACCCTAGTACCGGTGGGGCAGCACAACCTTCTGGAGTCTACTCTGCAACCACGTAAAAGCCTGGTGCTCCCCTAACTAATGAATCCCCTATTACAATTGCTCCTCCTTGCTTCTTCCTCCTCTCTTGCAGTATCAGGCAGCTTGGGGTGTCAGGAGCTTCGCTCTGACGAACCAGCATCCTTACCAGATGCTTGGCTGTGACTGCACACCCTGGAGGAACCAGCATCATCATCAGCTTCCAAAATGGAAAACCAATTGGTAAGCAGGATCTGAGTGGACTTCTGCACGATTTGCGTGTTTTTCTTTGACTTTGTGGTGGCAACCTGTTCCTATCCTTCCTTTAGTTCCTAATATTTGGAGTCACCACCTCTCTCAGTATGCTATCTACATTATTCTTAGCCTGACGGACATATCACATGTTCTCCAGCCACTGTTCAAGATCTGAAACAAGGAGCTCAAGTTTCTGTGTTTGGGAGCACTTCCTGCACGTGTGGCCATTTAAGATGTTGGTAGGATCCATGACTTCCCACATATGACAGGTCACACATACCGCTCAGCTGCCCTGGCCTGCCATAATTTAAATAAAAACTTCCTTAGTCTAAACAGTTGTCTTTTCTATTTATTTAACACAAAAGATACGGCACTTACCTTTAGTCTCAATTTTTTTGACTGTTATTTATCCCTCGAGCTTTTCCTTTTAACTCAGTTAATCCCCTTAGTAATTGAACTCTTCTTTCAAAAGAACTGCTACAGTGGTACAACAATGATTACTTACAAAAATGTATTTAAGAGAAATTTGGATTAATAACACATAACTTATATAAGCAGTAAACATGAGTTGCAACTCTGTGAACAAGGCATATATACATCAATGAATAACACAAATAACAAAATAAATAAAACGTAGCATGTAACAACACAGTAAGTATCTAATATCCATAACAAATATATACAATTCAATGAAGAGACAGAAAATATCCTGTGATAGAAAATAAGAATAATGTAGAGAGAGAGGATCCCTGATTCCTTTTGTGACTTCCCCATTCCTAGAATCCTTACAGTACGGAAACAGGCCATTTGGTCCAACAAGTCCTCACCGACTCTCTGAAGAACATCTCACCCAGATTCACTCCCCTACCCTTTCCCTGTAACCCTGCATTTCCCATGGCTAATGTACCTAACTTACATATGCCTGGACACTACAGGCAATTTAGCATGGCCAATCCACCTAACCTGCACATCTTTGGACTATGGAAGAAAACCAAAGCACCCAGAGAAAACCCACACAGACAGAGAACATGCAAACTCTACGCAGATAATCATCTAAGACTGGAATTTAATCTGGATCCCTGGTGCTTTGAGGCAGCAGTTCTAACCACTGAGCCATCATACCAACCCTGTTTGTGACCTCTTGTGTGCCAGATCGATGCTCAGCAAATAGCCCTGCAGTGGGTTGCTGCTAGTCAGAAGGTGCAGGCTCTTCAGTTCTCATCTGCTCATTGCTTCATTCAGCTGTTGAACATTCTACAGTTGTTCACATTGAATCTTATATTGCTCACTAACATCTGTCCTAACAACGATTATACTTTTTAGACTTGGCAAGAAATCGCTCAAGAATTTGTGTCTGTGTTTGATACACACACACAAAAAACACTTACTTCAATACCATAAGTATGTGCCTCATTTTGCCAGTGTGGTCAGGGGAATGGGAGCTGCTGCTGCCAAACCACAGACACCTTAATTCCCGAAGTCTCAAAGCACCCTAGTTCCATCACAGCAGAAGCATTATAGACCTCCCCTCTGCTCAAGCACTGTTAAAATTAAATTTATCAAGGAATAGCCACCAACATCACCAGTTTGAGAAATAGATTTATCACCCTCAAGACATTGTCTTCCCTCTTCCACTGAACCTACTACTTCACAATGTAATTGTCTCCACCCCATCCTCCTGATTTTTCCATTTCTCAGACAATGGAACAAACTGAACTACATTGGTATCTGATGTGCCTTTGACATATGTCAGGGGAAAAAAAAGTACAATTATTCTTTGTGACAAATTAGCTTTCCTCCTGACTGTGTAAACATCATTCAGCTTTTCCCATCACCATCGCTCAATCCCATATATGATACTCCAATGGTTATTGTGGAATGGTAAAGGCCAAGTCAATTGTCTTGTGAACTCTTTTTGTTCTGTCAGTCTTTGATATAAGCCACCATCTCCTCTAGTCAACTGGCATTCCCGTTATTGTGGTACAGCTTTGCCTAAAGCAAGACATGAAAAGTTAAATGTAAATCTTTCTCAATTTGTAACTTTGTGAACTGCTAGTCACTAATACTCCCAAGGCACTTTCTGGTTGGAGACAACACTGACAACATAATCAGAGCCATTTTCAAGGCAACTGCATTTTATGACACTCAATGCAATCCATTTCTATATGAATGTTTTGCATATTAAAATCAAAGACAACAGGTCAGTTTGAAAGATATTGAATTCTAAGGCAATTAAGTTCTATGATAGCTCATAAAATTGGAAAGCAGAAGCAATAACCCTGTGATCTTTTTGATTTTATAACTTCAAGACAGGATTAAACTTTTCACAATGTATATAGTAAATATACATGTCAGAGGACACCAACAGTTCAAGAACACAACTCATCACCACCTTCTCAAAAGCAATAAGGGATGGTCCGTAAATGTAGCCTGGCCAGCAATGCCCTTATCTCATGACTGAATAAAAACAAACCCAAGTAGCTCGCATCATGCAGCTTCTTCTGGCATTGATCCAAGGAATTACTATTTGAACTCATTGTGCCAAGCACCTTCTTCCAAATAGTACTCAGCACCTTTTGTCAACATTGTAACTTTGCATTTTCCTGGATTCTATTCCACCTCAGTAAGAAAATGTTCACATATTTAACACGGACGCTTTGAGATCCCTTTTTGACCACAAACTCCTGCATTGTCATCCTTTGCATGAGAAAATATGAGTTGTTTTTGGTAACCTACTCTTAAAATATCACATTATTAAATAGTTCTATGATCCCAGCTGATGAGAAGGGTCAGATCCCAGAGTGAGATCAGGTTTGACAGACTTCCTTATTGTTTTTCTTTGGCTTCACCATGAAGATCTGTGAATAAAGAGATTCACAAGAGACTGCTAATGCACTTTTAGCAAAAGAATGTAAAAAGGCTTTCCGCAGAAAAGAAAAACAGAAAATCGGGAATCAAAGCCGCACTATTTGGTATATGAATAAGAAGAGTTTGGAGGGATATGGGCCGGGTGTTGGCAAGTGGGACTAGATTAGATTGGAATATCTAGTCGGCTTGGACAAGTCGGATTGAAGGGTCTATTTCTGCTCTGTACATCTTTATGACTCTATGACTATTCCTGGAAATGTCAGAAACATTACTGATTTTAAAATCTATGCAGATTTCTCCAAATTACCTATGTTTTGACCCAGGTGGACAGAATGCACACACTGGTTTTCAGTACTTAACAAGAATGACTGTTTATTACAAATAAATGGATACTGACAGCAGATAAATAATTATGAACTATTGACGTATAACTCTCCTGGTCAAAACTCCCTGCCCTACACACACACAACACACACAACAAACGGATGTATGAGTAGAAGGAAAGATTGGGAAGACAATTTATTGACCCTTATCATCATGTACAGTAAGAAGGTTGAATCCCAAGCATTAGATCTGATAGTTTATGCTATGATCAAAAAGAATTGATACTGTTAGTTAACCTGCTATCCATGTCAGGTTTATTCTGTGAACCTTGCTTGAAGCCATCTTTGTTGCCCTCTGCACAGTATGAGGAAAGCAAAACAATGCAACCCAATGATAATGCAGGAAGCAAGAATATCCCTTAAGGGTGCCCTTAACAGAATAATCTAAATGGAAATGAAACCTATTGGAGGTCTCTGCTTTTTTTTAAGTGTAAACCTCTATAAAGTCATCCCTCAGCCTCCGATGCTCCAGGGAAAATAGCCCCAGCCTACCCAGCCTCTCCCTATAGCTCAAACCCTCCAACCCTGAGAACATCCTTGTAATTCTTTTCTGAACCCTTTCAAGTTTCACAACATTCTTCCACATGATGGAGACCAGAATTGCACACAATATTCCAAAAGTGACCTAACCAATGTCCTGTACAGCCGCAATAATGATCTCCCGACTTCTGGTCTCAGTGCTCTAACAAATAAAGGAAAGCATATCAAACATCTTCTTCACTATCCTATCTACTTGCGACTCCACTTTCAAGAATCTATAAACCTGCACTCCAAGGTCTCTTTGTTCAGCAACACTCCGCAGGTCTTTACCATTAAGTGTGTAAGCCCTGTTCTCATTTGCCTTTCCAAAATGCAGCACATCACATTTTCCTAAATTAAACTTCATCTGCCACTCTTCAGCCCAGTGGCCCATCTGATCAAGATCCCATCATAATCCAAGGTAACCTTCTTCGCTGCCCACCACACTTCCAATTTTGGCGTCATCTGCAAACTTACTAACTACACCTCCTATGTTCACATCCAAATCATTTACATAAATGATGAAAAGCAGTGGACCCCGCACTGATCCTTGTGGCACACTACTGGTCACAGACCTCCTCAAAGGCAACCCTCCACCACCATCCTCTGTCTTCTACCTTCGAGTTGGCCAGTTGTCTGATATGGAAAACAATCCCCTATAAATAATTTCTGGAAGTTGGTCAGTTGTCTGATATTGAAAACAATCCTTTATGAATAATTTCTGTAAATTGGTCAGTTGTCTGGGAGGGGAAACAATCCCCTATAAATAATTTCTGTAAGTTGGCCAGTTGTCTGATATGGAAAATGATCATTTATAAATAATTTCTGTAAGTTGACCAGTTGTCTGATATGGAAAACAATCACCTATAAATAATTTCTGTAAGTTGGTCAGTTGTCTGATATGGAAAACAATCACCTATAAATGATTTCTGTAAGTTGGTCAGTTGTCTGATATGGAAAACAATCACCTATAAATGATTTCTGTAAGTTGGCATGTCTTTCCCTTTTCCTGCCCTCTGTATTATGTGTGATTTTGTCCCACAGGAGGCCAAGAGAAGAATATCAGTGAGTGTGTTGCAATGTGTTTGGGTGATGTTCTTGTCATAGCTGAATAGCAGGAAAGATGTTAAGTCAGTAGGACGCTGACAACAATGGAATATATGTGAGGATAACGCAAATTATCTGAACGTTAGGCATGAGTCCTGATTCCTGCTGGATGTATGATGGAGATGTGATGCATTGCACTCTCGATCAATGATGCATTGGGAAAGTCATGAAAAAAATGCATTTACTGGCTTTGCCTTCTCATCTGAGAGTACTGGATATTTTCATTGCTGCAACCATCTTCTCAGGACCAGACTCCAGGAGTTCTTCTTTCTTCATCACCTACTTCCTTTCCCTTCATTCAGCATGTCTTTGGGCCTCCTGGCAGTCTCCTGAACCTCTAACTTCCATTGAAGAACCTGGGAGCTTGCTCTCTCTTCAGGCTGTTGTCGTCTTCTTCACTCCTCAAAGATTTCCAGAATCATTCCATCTGTTGCTGCAGCCATGCTTTGAGAGGGTGGACTATCTAAAGATGTGCATGTCAGCAACAGCTATACAAACACCTGGGTCACCTGTGAAGTATTTAATCAGTTGGTAGCACATTTTCCAGTTGGCTGTACAGTACAATCAATATTGCTGAGCAGGAATCAGGAAATTTGCTTGCTGCTGACATCACCCCAAGGCCATTGTAGGACAATTATGCCTCATGATCCCCATTCCTGTTAACAGGCCTAATCATTTTGTTTTTGACTCATTGTCCTAAATATTCCGAGTAATTGAAAATGTTCCAGACCTGGTGCTTCTATTCTGGAATCTTGTGTTCCTTACGGACAAAGAAACATGTAGCATAGCACACCCTGGGAACTCTTGCAGTGGAGTACATTTGAGAGGGAAAGAGGGAGCCCTCATTTTACGGGACTATCTGATAAGTACTTAAAGCACTAGTCTTTTAATAAACTTTGGTGAATGAGTAAATGATTATGTGGGTGAATGGATAGGTGGGACAGACGGATAAGTGAATGGGGAGGTAGCTGAGTGAGTAGGTGGGGGGGTTGGTGTTGGTGGGTGATAAGGGAAAATGGGAAGTCAGGATTCTAAGTCAGAACAGGATTAGTCAAGTGGTTGTGGGTCATTTGAGTTTAAGAATAATCAAATCAGGTCAGTTTAAAGGTTGGTTGGGTGGGATCAGTGGACTGATTTAGTCAGTTCTGGTCAGTTTCTTCCTTAAATTTCTCCACAGGCTTCAATGGGTTATGATCAGTGTAATTGATTTTCTAAGATACATCACTGGTAACAGAAACATTAAAATGTTGTAACGCCAACACCAAGCTCAAAGTCTCCTTCTCAATTGTTGAATACTTCTGCTGATGAATGTTCAATTTCCTGGAGAAATACCCGATAGGTCTTTCTATTTTCTCATTGTCTTCTTGTGAGAGCACAGCACCAACAGCCACAGCACTCATATCAATAGCCACCTTGAATGGCTTTTTGCAATTAGGTGTGGCTAATACTGGGACAGTGCTTAACACAGCTTTCAGGCTGTCAAATGCCTTCTGACAGTCTGTTGTCCACTGAAACTTCATGGCTTTCTTCAGCAGTTCTGTGAGCGGAGCAGCCACATTGCTAAAATTTGGTACGAAGTTTCGATAAAATCCATTAAATCCCAGGAATTGTAGTACTACCTTTTTAGTCGATGGTATGAGAACCTCCCCAATTACCTTTGTTTTTGCATTCTGTGGGGCCATTTGTCCACGTCCAATAACATGACCCAGGAAGGTGACTTGGGCTTTGGCAAATTCACTTTCAGCCAGGTTTATCACCAAGCCTGCCTCCCGAAGTCGATCAAAGATGTCTGATAAACATTGCAAATGTTCCTTCCATGTGTGACTAAAAACCACCAGGTCATCTGTATCTACGACACAATTGAGTAATCCAGCAATGACCTTATTGGGTAGTCTCTAAAATGTGGCTGGCACATTTTTCATACCAAATGGCATGACTTTGTGATAGTCCACACATAACTGTTGGGTACCATCTGGTTTTGGCACCATTACTATTGGTAAGCTCCAGTCACTGTAACTCACTTTGATTATATTGTCTTGGAGCATGCATTCAATCTCCTTTTGAAACTGTGTTAACTTTAGAGGGTCATGCCTATAAGGATAATCGGAACAGCATCTTCTGCATCTGTATCATGCACAATTACATTTGTACTTCCCAGTTCATTTCCACAAACCTCCCCATGTGAGAGTAATTAATCTTTCAGGTTATTTTAATTTTCCTCTGGAAGGTAACTCAATAATCTATCACAGTTTTTAACAACTTCCTCATTGTCCAACTTAATTGGAGGAATGTCCAATTCAGAATCCTCTGAACTTGAGCAAATTCACATAACACACCTTGTGAGATTTCTTTCTGTTTGGAGTCCTTATCAAATAGTTCACCTCACTCAATTTCCTTTCGACTTGATTAGATCCACTAAACCTTGCTTTTAAGGGTTCACCGATCACCTATCAAAATTGTGAGTTTTTGATTTCTTGGCTGCTTCCTGATTTATTGTATGCTGCAATACTTTTGTAGCCAACTCCCCCACTCTATTTAATTATTCCCAAAAATTTGACACATAGACCAAATGTATGTTCTCTGAATTATGACTTATTAATTTCTCCTTAATCATTTTAGTGGTCATGTCATTTCATGCCCAAAACAAAAACTAATTCAAACGGATTGAATTTGGTTGATTCATTTGGTGCATCAATGAAAAAGTACAAATGGAATTCCCTTATCCCAATCAACTGGATACTCTTGACTATAAGCCCTCAGCATGGTCTTTAATGTCTGATGCCACATTTCTAGCACTCCCTGCAATTCAGGATGGTATGCAGTAGATTTGAATTGTTTAATTCGTAAGCTGTCAACTCCCTTCAATAATTTTGATGTGAAGTTTGACTCTTGATCTAATTGTATCTCTGTTGGTAGTCCATATCTAGTGAAAAATTTGAGTAAATCCTCTACTATCCTTTTAGCTGTGATATTGCATAATGGAACGGCATTAGGAAATCTAGTGGATACATCCATTATTGTTAACAAATACTGATTCCTACTTTTTGATTTAGGTCAGGGTCCTACGTAATCAATTAAGACTCTTGTGAAATACAAGGATAGGCATTGGAGGTCTGGACTTTATTACTGGCTGTGGTTTTCAAATTACCTGACATGTCTGGCAAAATTCAATTACATTCTTGTGCAGTCCAGGTCAGTGAAAATGTATTTTTTTTTAATTTTATCTTGAGTTTTTCTCACCCCTATATGACCCCCTACTGGTAGTTCATGCACCACTCACAAGGCCTCCTTTCTAGAATTCACTTGTAATACGACTTGATGAATTAGATAGAACATAGAACATTGAACAATACAGCGCAGAACAGGCCCTTCGGCCCTCGATGTTGCACTGACCTGTGAACTATTCTCAGCTTGTCCCCCTACACTATCCCAAAGTCATCCATGTGCTTATCGAAGGATTGTTTAAATCTCCTTAATGTGGCTCAGTTGACTACATTAGCAGGTAGGGCATTCCACGCCCTTACCACTCTCTGCGTAAAGAACCTGTCTCTGACATCAGTCTTAAATCTATCACTCCTCAATTTGTAGTTATGCCCCCTCGTACACGCTGAAGTAATCATCCTAGGAAAAAGACTTTCACTGTCTACCCGATCTAATCCTCTGATCATCTTGTATGTCTCCGTCAAATCCCTCTTGGCCTTCTTCTTGCCAATGAGAACAGGTTCAAGTCTCTCAGCCTTTCCTCATAAGACCTTCCCTCCAGACCAGGCAACGTCCTGGTAAATCTCATCTGCACCTTTTCCAATGCTTCCACATCCTTCCTGAAATATGGGGACTAGAACTGTACACAATATTCCAAGTGTGGCCGCAACAGGTATGCTGATTTGGAAGATGTAGGGGGTGATGGATTCTCAGGGGAACATAGCACGAATAGTCAGGTTTCTGGTATTGAGACTGGCTCTAATGCAACAAAGGATATGTCAGATTCTAAGAGATCAATTGTGTAAGGGGATTCTGTAGTCAGAGGTACAGACAGACGTTTCTGTGGCCAGCAGAGAAACAGTAGAATGGTGTGTTGTTTCCCTGGTGCCAGGGTCAAGGATGTCTCAGAGAGGGTGCAGAATATTCTCACGGGGGAGTGAGGCCAGCAGGACGTCATTGTTCACATTGGAACCAATGATATAGGAAGGGAAAATGTTGAGATTCTGAAGTGATATGTCAGAGAGTTAGGCAGAAATTTAAAAAGGAGGTCCTCAAGGGTAGTAATATTTGGACTACTCCCAGTGCTACGAGCTAGTGAGGGCAGGAATAGGAGGATAGAGCAGATGAATGCATAGCTGAGGAGCTGGTGTATGGGAGAAGGATTCACATTTTTGGATCATTGGAATCTCTTTTGGGGTAGAAGTGACCTATACAAGAAGGACAGATTGCACCTAAATTGGAAGGGGACTAATATAGTGGCAGGGAAATTTGGTGGAACTGCTTGGGAGGATTTAAACTGGTAAAGTGGAGGGGGGGAGGGGGGGGAGTGGGACCCAGGGAGATAGTGAGGAAAGAGATCGATCGATCTGAGATGGGAACAGCTGAGAACAGAAGTGAGATAAATAGTCAGGGCACGCAGGGACAAGGTAGGACTAATAAATTAAACTGCATTTATTTCAATGCAAGGGGCCTAACAGGGAAGGCAAATGCACTCAGGGCATGGTTAGGAACATGGGTCTAGGATATTATAGCAATTACAAAAACATGGTTCAAGGATGGGCAGGACTGGCAGCTTAATGTTCCAGGATACAAATGCTACAGGAAGGACAGAAAGGGAGGCAAGAAAGGAGG
This sequence comes from Chiloscyllium punctatum, assembly GCF_047496795.1. NCBI lineage: Eukaryota > Metazoa > Chordata > Chondrichthyes > Orectolobiformes > Hemiscylliidae > Chiloscyllium > Chiloscyllium punctatum. The sequence continues at coordinate 30,596,408 of NC_092758.1, forward strand.
GGGAGTGGCATTTTTGATAAGGGATAGCATTACAGCTGTGCTGAGGGAAGATATTCCCGGAAATACAACCAGGGAAGTTATTTGGGTGAAACTGAGAAATAAGAAAGGGATGATCACCTTATTGGGATTGTATTATAGACCCCCCAATAGTAAGAGGAAAATTGAGAAACAAACTTGTAAGGCGATCTCAGCTATCTGTAAGAATAATAGGGTAGTTATGGTCGGGGATTTTAACTTTCCAAAGATTGACTGGGACTGCCATAGTGTTAAAGGTTTAGGTAGAGAAGAATTTGTTAAGTGTGTACAAGACAATTTTCTGATTCAGTATGTGGATGTACCTACTAGAGAAGGTGCAAACCTTGACCTACTCTTGGGAAATAAGGCAGGGCAGGTGACTGAGGTGTCAGTGGGGGAGCACTTTGGGGCCAGCGACCATAATTCTATTCATTTTAAAATAGTGATGGAAAAGGATAGACCAGATCTAAAAGTTGAAGTTCTAAATTGGAGAAAAGCCAATTTTGGCAGTATTAGGCAAGAACTTTCAAAAGCTGATTGGAGGCAGATGTTCGCAGATAAAGAGACGGCTGGAAAATGGGAAGCCTTCAGAAATGAGATAACACGAGTCCAGAGAAAGTATATTCCTGTCAGGGTGAAAGGGAAGGCTGGTAGGTATAGGGAATGCTGAATGACAAAAGAAATTGAGAGTTTCATTCAGAAAAAGAAGGAAGCATATGTCAGGTATAGACAGGATAGATCGAGTGAATCCTTAGAAGAGTATAAAGGAAGTAGGAGTATACTTAAGAGGGAAATCAGGAGGGCAAAACGAGGACATGAGATAGCTCTGGCAAATAGAATTAAGGAGAATCCAAAGGGTGTTTACAAATATGTTAAGGACAAAAGGATAACTAGGGAGAGAATAGGGCCCCTCAAAAATCAGCAAGGCGGCCTTTGTGTGGAGCCACAGAAAATGGGGGAGATACTAAATGAATATTTTGCATTAGTATTTACTGTGGAAAAGGATATGGAAGTAGGGAAATAGATGGTGACATCTTGCAAAATGTCCAGATTACAGAGAAGTTCTGGATGTCTTGAAACAGTTAAAGGTGGATAAATCCCCAGGACCTGATCAGGTGTACCCGAGAACTCTGTGGGAAGCTAGAGAAGTGACGGCTGGGCCTCTTGCTGAGATATTTGTATCATCGATCGTCACAGGTGAGGTGCCAGAAGACTGGAGGTTGGCAAACATGGTGCCACTCTTTAAGAAAGGCGGTAAAGACAAGCCAGGGAACTATAGATCGGTGAGCCTGATCTCAGTGGTGGGCAAGTTGTTGGAGGGAATCCTGAGGGATAGGATGTACATGTATTTGGAAAGGCAAGGACTGATTCGGGATAGTCAACATGGCTTTGTGCATGGGAAATCATGTCTCATAAACTTGATTGAGTTTTTTGAAGAAGTAACAAAGAAGATTGATGAGGGCAGAGCAGTAGATGTGATCTATGTGGACTTCAGTAAGGCATTCTACAAAGTTTCCCATGGGAGACTGATTAGCAAAGTTAGATCTCATGGAATACAGGAAGAACTAGCCATTTGTATACAGAACTGGCTCAAAGATAGAAGACAGAGGGTGGTGGTGGAGGGTTATTTTTCAGACTGGATGCCTGTGACCAGTGGAATGCCCTTTACAGTGCTGGGCCCTTTACTTTTTGTCATTTTCATAAATGATTTGGATGCGAGCATAAGAGGTACAGTTAATACGTTTGCATATGACACCAAAATTGGAGGTGTAGTGGACAGCGAAGAGGGTCACCTCAGATTACAACAGGATCTGGACCAGATGGGCCAATGGGCTGAGAAGTGGCAGATAGAGTTTAATTCAGATAAATGTGAGGTGCTGCATTTCGGGAAAGCAAATCTTAGCAGGACTTATACTCTTAATGATAAGGTCCTAGGGAGTGTTGCTGAACAAAGAAACCTTGGAGTGCAGGTTCATAGCTCCTTGAAAGTGGAGTCGCAGGTAGATAGGATAGTGAAGAAGGCGTTCAGTATGCTTTCCTTTATTAGTCAGAGTATTGAGTATAGGGGTTGGAAGTTCATGTTGCGGCTGTACAGGACATTGGTCAGGCCACTATTGGAATATTGTGTGCAATTCTGGTCTCCTTCCTATCGGAAACATGCTGTGAAATTTGAAAGGGTTCAGAAAAGATTTACAAGGATGTTGCCAGGGTTAGAGGATTTGAGCTACAGGGAGAAGCTGAACAGGCTGGGGCTGTTTTCCCTTGAACATCGGAGGCTGATAGGTGACCTTATAGAGGCTTACAAATTTATGAGGGGCACGGATAGGATAAATAGACAAAGTCTTTTCCCTGGGATCGGGGTGTCCAGATCTAGAGGGTTTAGAGTGAGAGGGGAAAATATAAAAGAGACCTAAGGGGCAGCTTTTTCATGCATAGGGTGGTATGTGTATGGAATGAGCTGCCAGAGGATGTGGTGGAGGCTGATACAATTGCAACATTTAAGAGGCATTTGGATAGGTTTATGAATAGGAAGGGTTTGGAGGGATAAGGGCCAGGTGCTGGCAGGTGGGACTAGATTGGATTGGATATCTGATCGGTATGGACGGGTTGGACTGAAGGGTCTGTTTCCATGCCGTACATCTCTATGACTCTATGACCAGCGTTTTGTATAGTTGCCTGAATATGTGATGGTGTCCATTTCCTCATTAAGACATCATTTTTAAAATAGTAGCATTCAGGGATACATTCAGATTATTTTCCCACGTATAACCTTTGATACAATCGCTTTAATTTTTCATCTTTCTGCTTTAACTCAGTTAATTTATCTGAGCTAAAGATGCCTGCTGTGTCATCTATCTGATCCTGGCTTGTTTCAACCATTTGATCACACAGGGTTTCTGCTATTTCCACTTCAACCTTTTTATCTATACTTTTAGATCTCTCCTCTTTCACCTGGTGACTTTGTGACCTTGTTACCACAGTTGGGAAAAATCCCAAGTTATTGTTCCTGTAAAACCTCAGTTGCCTGCGTTTCCTCTAGCTTTCCAACCATAGTAGACAGCACTCCTACCTGTGAACCAGTTATATCGTTAGCAACGATAGATTGTGATCCTGGAGCTGACAGTTTGTCCTACCATGACTTCTCCACTCTTCACTGGACACTCTAACCTCAGTTTACATAATTGAGCACTTCTTGTCTCACCATGAATTCCTGTTACTAGTATCTTTTCTGGCCATAGACCTTCAGAGGTACATATGTCCTCATCTTTCAACATCAAAGATTGAGAGGATCTTATATCTCTTAATATTGTAACCTCTTTATCTGCTGCTCCTGGCCTATGTGAGTAAACTGTTACCTTCGCGAGTATATGGTTTACGAAGATCTGGCACTTCCTCCTTAACAAATCTCTGACCAGGTTGTACTTTCTGGGACGGATTTCTAGCCTCCACTGTGCTTTCCATTACCACTACAACAAAATTCACTGGCTTATCCAATGCTCTTACATCTTGCTTCCCAGTGTTTTCCAAATCTGCCAACACTGTGATTTCATGTGAGCTACTTTATTGCAGTGAAAATACTGAAACTTTTAAACTTCTCTTTCCCCTTCAAAGGTTTCCTTTTTACCCTGTGGTAAGTTATTCTTCTGATCTTCACTGGGATCTACCTTTCCCTTTCCATATGAGGATTTCCCTTTTACCCAATTTCTATCCCTCACGGGTTAAAATTGATTTTGGAAGCCAAACATTGATTTATGGACCAACTCAATCATCAGCCAGTTCAGCTGCTAATCTTGCCATTTTAGTTCTCTGCTCTTCCACATGAGTTCTCACTACTTCAATAAGTGAATTATTAACTCCTCCAAAATAATCATCTCTCTAAAAGCATCATAGGTTTGCTCTATTTTTAATGCCCTTATTCATGTCTCAAAATTACTTTGTTTGATCTTTTCAAACTCAATGTAGGTTTGATCAGGGTCCCTCCTTAGATTCCTGAAACGTTGCCTGTCTGGCACAAGGTCATACACACTTAAGAAGACTTTCTTCACCTCCTCATACAGCCCAGATACCTCCACTGATAGTGGTGCAACTACCTCACTAGCTCTATCAACAAGTTTTGTTTGAATCAACAAAACTCACATGGTCACCCGCCACTGCATTTGTTTAGCCACCTTTTCAATTAAGTTGAAAAAGACTTCCACATCTTTCGGCAAAGCTTGAATATATTTAAACAGTTTCTCACCAGGCATTTTAGTTACCACGGGTTTGCTCATCCTCACTCTCTTCCTCACTAAGCTTATCTTCAGCCTTCATCTCCATCCTTTTCAGCTGACACTCCTGTCTAAATGCCAGTTTCTGAAGTTCAAACTCCCTACTTTTCTTCCTTTCTTCTCTCTCCTTTTCTCTCTCTTTCTGTCTCCTCTCTCTCGGGTTTGAATTGTAATTCAAACTATTTCACTCCTGTTGCCCTTTCCTTGTCTTTTGCCTCTAACTCAAGCTGCTTCATTTTCAATTGAATTTTAGCGATCTCCAAAGATTCTGATGACTTTTCCAGCAAATTTAAATGCTGAGCTATTGCTGCAGTTATCTCACCTATCCTCCCAGAAAGAGGCAATTCCAGCTGCAGACTGTCTGCAAGTTCCAGCAGCCTGGCCTTAATCACCTTTTCCAAGGCCCCCAAAGTCACTTCTTCCACCCCCAGAAAACTCTCAGTGACTGAAAGAGCCATTGCTCTCCCAAGCGCTGTTTAAACCAATCAAAATCAACACCCAGAACAAAAGACACTATTACCTACCACTCACTGCCTTCAAGACCAGCAACCCTAACCCCAATTTGGAACTACAGAACAAATCCCGGATGAGCCCCCAGCCTATTGTGGACCAGGCTAGACTCCCTCAAACCCTTTCAGGAAAGCACCCTAAATTTGCTCGTTGTTTAGAGCAGTTGTAACACGAGTATTCCAGGAGTGATACAGCTGGTCAAACCACTTAGTTTTAAACAAAACAGAATTCATTTATAAGATTACCGAATGAAACACAAACAAAAGGGAATAGAATATAAAATAACCTAATCTATTCAAAAACCCAACAGATCAGCCCAACTTAATGATGCTGTTCCAAAACGTGCAACAGTCCCCATTAACACCCCTTGGCAAAAAAGGAAAAATCAAACACAGATCCTTACAGGAAAGATGCCAGAGAGTGGGTGGATCAACGTGGACTTGCTTCATTGGGTCCAGCAGTTTCACAACTCCACTTGCTAAACCAAACCAAACCAGAGGAAAACTGAGCTGGGAGAACCTACCACTTGCCTTTCATTGTTTAAGTTTTTTTTAAACTCAAAAGCCTTTTGCCTGAGGCAGTATTTGTTAACTGTAATTAAATATGCCCTAAAACCCTTCAAACCTAGACCTTCAGAATTGCTGCTTTTACGACCTCACTCTCAAAACAAAAGCCAAGGACAGCATAGCCTTCTTAAAGGAGGAGCATCTTCACAAGGTAAACCCAATGGAAATGTTGGAAGTCTACTTTGACTCCAACTCAGAAGTGGAGACAATCATGGAAGGTTATGGATATCAGAGCAATTGCACATATGAAGTTTGAACTTCTCTGCCAAATCTCATAGTCACTGTAACTCACTTCGATTATGCCATCTTGGAGCATGCGTTCTATCTCCTTTTGAACCTTTGCCAACCTTAGGGATTATCTCTACAAGGATGTTGCTTAATTGGAACAGCATCGCCTATACCTACATCATGTACAGTTAGGTTAGTACTTCTCAGTTTGTTTCCTCATATCTCCCCATGTGATAGCAATGACTCTTTCAGGTCATTTCGATTTTCTTGTGGAAGTTAACTCAATAATTTATTCCAAGTTTTGACAACTTCCTAATTGTCCAATTTGATTTGAGGAATGTTCAATTCAGAATCATCTGCATTTGGTTCTTTCCTCTGTGCTGTAATCATTAACACCTTCTCCTCTTGCTTTCCTTCCCTATCAAAATACCTTTTGAGCATATTCACATGACATACTCTGTGAGACCTCTTTCTGTCTGGAGTCCTTACCAAGTAGTTCACCTCACTCAATTTCTTCTCAATTTGATAAGGTCCACTAAACCTTGCTTTTAAAGGCTTGCCTGTTACTGGAAGTAACACCAATACCTTATCACCAATTGCACAGTGGCAAATTTGTGATTTCTTCTCTGCTTCCTGTTTCATTGTATGCTGTGGTATTTTTAAATGTTCTCTACCCAACTCTCCAGCTCTATTTAATTGTTCTCTAAAATTTGACACATAGTCAAAATGGGTGGTCTTTGAATTCTGACTTATTAATTTCTCCTTAACCAATTTTAATGGCCCTCTTACTTCATACCCAAATATTAATTCAAATGGACTGAATTTGATCAATTCGTTCAGTACATCTCTGATCACAAAAAGTACAAACAGAACTCTCTTATCCCAATCATCTGGATAATCCTAACCATAAGCCCTCAACATGATATTTGGTGCTTGATGCCATCTCTCTAGCACTCCCTGTGGTTCGGATGGTACGCAGTAGATTTGAATTGCTTTCTTCCCAAGTTATCCATAACCTTCTTGAATAGTTTGGATGTGAAGTTTGATCCTTGATCTGACTGGATCTCTATTGGTAGTATGTATCTAGTAAAAAAAATTAAGTAATTCTTCTACAACTCTTTTAGCTATGATGTTGCGTAATGGGGTTACATCTGGAAATCTAGTTGACACATCCATTATTGTTAATAAATACTTATTCCCACTTTTTGTTTGAGGTAAGGGACCTACACAATCAATCAAGATTCTTGCGAAAGGTACCTCAAATGCTGAAATAGGTATTAAAGGTGCAGTTTTTTTTTATTGCCTCTGGTTTTCTGTTTAGTTGATATATATGACATGTCTAGCAAAATTCAAATATATCTTTGTATAGTCCAGGCTAGTAAAAATGTCTTTGTGTTTTAGCCTGTGTTTTCCTCACCCCTAACTGACCGCCAAGTGATAACTCATGCACCACTTGTAGCATCTCCTTTCTATACCATACTGACAAAACAATTTGATGAATCTCTGCCCATTTCTCATCAGTTTGAATGTGTGATGGTCTCCGTTTCCTCATTAAATAATAACACACATGAAGGCATTCACTCTCCCTCTCTGTATATGCCTTTTGACATAACTGTTTTAAGTTCTCATTTTTCTGCTGTAACTCAATCAGCTTAGCAGAGCTAAAGATACTTACATGTTTTCCTATTTGCTCCTGCTCTGTGCCACTTATCTGATCAAAAAAGTCTCAGATAAAACTATGTCAGCTTCCTTAACTGTGCCTTTTAATCTCTCTTGCTTCAACTTGTGCCACTGGGATCTTTGACCACACAATCAGGGAAAATTCCTGAGTAAAGATCTTTCATTTCTTCAATTGCTTGAGTCTCCACTGGCTTTTTAACAGGCAGCACACCTACCGGTGAATCAGCATTATCATTTGCAAGGACAAATTGTATTCCTGAAGCAGAGAGTTTGTCCAATACTCCTACCACAAATTCTCCACCCTTCTCTGGACTCTCTAGTCTCACTTTACATAACTCAGCACTTTTTGTCTCATCATGAATTCCTGTTACCAGAACCTTTTCTGGCAACAGTCCCTCAGGAGTACATATTCCCTCATCCTTCAGCATTACAGACTGAGAGGATCCTATGTCCCTTAATATTGTAACCTCCTAAGCTGTTACTCCTGGCTTATGTGAATAAACTTTACCCTTGCATGAATATCTTTTAAGCAGATCTGGCTATTCCTCCTGAATCAACCTCTAATCATCTTGTACACTCTGGGGCAGTTGTCTAACTTCCCTTGTGTTGTTTTTACTAGTCCAATAAAACTTCCAGGCTTATCTGGTTTTCTTATATCTAGCTTTCTCCTAGGCCACCAGCACTGTGATTTTGTGTAGCCCACTTTATTACAATGAACACACCAGAACTTTTTTTAACTTCTTTGTCCCCCTCAAGGGTTTCCTTTTTACCCTGTGGCAAGTTATCCTTATGATCTTCACTGAGATCTACCTTTCCCCTTCCATTTGAGGATTTCTCTTTGCCCCAATTTCTATCTCTCATGGACTGAAATCGATTCTGGAAGTCAAACCAAGTTTTATGGGCCAGCTCATAATCATCAGCTACTTCAGCTGCTAGCCTTGCTGTTTTAACTCTCTGCTCTTCTACATGAGTTCACATTACTTCAGGTGATGAATTTTTGAAATCCTCAAAAGTAATTTCTTCTCTAAGGGCATCATAGGTTTGCTCGATTTTTAAAGCTCTTAACCATCTATTGAACTTACTCTGTTTGATTCTTGAACCCATCACTATCAAAAGATGGCTTCATTTTTCAAACCCTTCAAAACATGGTTAGTCTAAAATACACACATACTCTATACTAAGTATAAACATGCAAACATGCACAACCACGCGCAAATTCAGGCTGTGGCACACCCGCCACTGAACGCCTCCGTATCTCATTCGAGTCTTGATAATGCATCGGCAATTATGCTTTCACAACTTGCCACATGCACAATTGACAAATTGAATGGCTGCAACAACAAGCTCCATCTAAACAGTCTGGCATTTTTGTCCTTAAATTTTTCCACAAACGTGAATGGGTTATGATTGTCTTAGATGCATCGCTGGTAATATAAACACTGAAATTTTGTAATGCCAACACCAAGTTTAAAGTCTCTTTCTCCATCGTTGAATATTTCTGCTAATGGACGTTCAACTTCCTGGAAAAATACCCAATGGGTCTTTCCAGTCCCTCATCCTCCTCCTGCAGGGACGGCATGGTGACACAGTGGTTAGCACTGCTGCCTCACAGCGCCAGAGACCAGGGTTCAATTCCCGCCTCAGGCGACTGACTGTGTGGAGTTTGCACGTTCTCCCCGTGTCTGCGTGGGTTTCCTCTTGGTGCTACGGTTTCCTCCCACAGTCCAAAGATGTGCAGGTCAGGTGAATTGGGCCATGCTAAATTGCCTGTAGTGTTAGGTAAGGGGTAAATGTAGGGGTATGGGTGGATTGCGCTTCGGCGGGTCAGTGTGGACTTGTTGGGCCAAAGGGCCTGTTTCCACACTGTAAGCAATCTAATCTATCACTGCACCAACAACCACTCACTGGCATCAATAGAACCTTGAAAGGCTTCATGTAATCTGGTGTGGCTAACAATGGGACAGTGGTTAACACAGTTTTTAGGCCGTCAAATGCCTTTTGACAGTCTACTGTCCACTGAAGCTTCTTGCCCTTTTTTAACAATTTGGTGAGTGGAGCAGCCATACAGTTAAAGTTCAGCACAAACTTTTGGTAAAATTCACTCAAACCTAGGAACCGCTTTTATCATCAAACGTGTGGGCAATTCCCCAATTACTTTTGTTTTCACAACCCGTGGGGTCATTTGTACATGTCCAATAACATGGCCCAGGAAGGTGACTTCAGCTTTGGCAAATTCACTTCTAGCTCGGTTTACCACCAAGCCTGCCTTCCGAAGTTGATCAAACAGGTTCAATAAATGTTGTAAATATTCCTTCCCTGAGTGACTAAAAATCACCAGTTCATCAATGTACATCATACAATGTATATCTGAAAATAAGGGGTGACATACTAAAACAGTCTGAGGAGGAATTTCTTCTCTCGAAGGATAGAGAATCTGTGGAAATTTTTATTGTAGAGAGCTGTCCAGGTTGGGTCATTTGTTATATTCAAAGCTGAGACAGATCTGTAATCAGTAAGAGAATCTCAGGGGTCATAGGGAAAATGTCGGAAAATCTAGCTGAGGATTAGCAAATCAGCCATGATCCCATCAAATGGTGGAACAGACTCAATGGGCTGAATGTCTTATTTTGCTCTTAAATCTTATGGCATTAGTCGATGGAAAGGACAAGGAGCAATCTAGATTAAAAATACTTGATTTGAAGAGAACCAGTTTCAGTGATCCAAGCGGCACGGTGGCACAGTGGTTAGCACTGCTGTCTCACAGCGCCGGAGACCCGGGTTCAATTCCCGCCTCAGGTGACTGACTGTGTGGAGTTTGCACATTCTCCCCGTGTCTGCGTGGGTTTCCTCCGGGTGCTCCGGTTTCCTCCCACAGTCCAAAAATGTGCAGGTCAGGTGAATTGGCCATGCTAAATTGCCCGTAGTGTTAGGTAAGGGGTTGATGTAGATGTAGGGTTATGGGTGGGTTACGCTTCGGCGGGGCGGTGTGGACTTGTTGGGCCGAAGGGCCTGTTTCCACACTGTAAGTAATCTAATCTAATCTAATCTAAATCAGAATTAGAATTTCACAGATAAAAATGTTATTGAGCAATGGGCATTCTTAAAGAGGGGACAGTTCAGGTCTAGTGAAGGTATATCACCATGAGGAGAAAACATAGGGCAACCTTGCCACCCTGATATTGAAAAAGCTGGATGGTAATATGAAGCAGAATAAAGAGGCACATAACAGATGCCAGATTGCTAACACAAATGAGAACCAGGCTCAGTAGAGACAATTCAGAATTAGCCAGTTCTATCTACTGGTACACCAATGACCTCCCTCACTAAAATGAAATTCAATGCCTTGCTGGTTTCAGGCACATGGGAATTCAGTTCTCTGCTTAGATGGGATTTGTTGGGACTGTTCTCCTGAGAGCAGAGTAGGTTGGGAGTTTGCACATTCTCCCAGTGTCTGCGTGGGTTTCCTCCGGGTGCTCCGGTTTCCTCCCACAGTCCAAAGATGTGCAGGCCAGGTGAATTGGCCATGCTAAATTGCCCGTAGTGTTAGGTAAAGGGGTAAATGTAGAGGAATGGGTGGGTTGTGCTTCGGCGGGTCGGTGTGGACTTGTTGGGCCGAAGGGCCTGTTTCCACACTGTAAGTAATCTAATCTAATCTAATCTAAGATGTAGTGTAGAGACATAATCAAGAGGCATCTGGATTGACATTTTCTATTATTCTTGCAAGGGATATGGATGTTGCTGGCAAGATTGGCATTTGTTGCCAGTCCCTAACTACCCTTGAACTGAGTACCTATATCAAAAGGCAATTAAGAGTCAACCCCGTATTGCTTTGGATGTGGAGTCGCCTGTAGGCCTGACCGGATAAATATGACAGATTTCCTTCCCTAAAGGACATTAGTGAACCAGATGGGCTTTTACAGCAATTAGCAATGGCCACATGGTTGCTATTAGGCTAGTGTTTAGCTCTAGTTTGTTATTGACGTCAAATTCCACCATCTGCAATGGAGGGATTCAGGACAATATCCCCAGAACATTACCCAGGGGCCTCGGGATTACAAGTTCAATGATATTACAACAACCTACCACCTTCTTATGTAGAGAAAAACTATCTCCTTGGGAGGAAGGGTCCAAAACCAAAAGGACATTGGGTATTTGGCAATCAGTTTAAATCAAAGTTGACCTGGAGCAAATGATTTGGTCATTTTCACATTGCTGTGCATGGGAGTTTGCTGTGTGCAAATTGGCTACCTTGTTTCTTTTGTTTATCACAATATCAGTGTTTCAAAAGTACTTTAGTGGAAGTAGAGTGTTCTGGGATGTCCTGTTGATATGAAATTTACTATATAAATGCATTTTTTTTTCTGATTGGCTGATAAATGCTTGATTACCACAAGGTGAGACTGAAAGTTCCCACTGAACTATATAATAATCAGTTGTGTTTCAACTAGAGAATCTCTAGTTGTAAAGGGTGTTGTTAAACTTGAGAGGGTGCAGAAAAGATATACAAGGACATTGCTAGGACTGGAGAGTTTTGAGTTATCGGGAGAGGGGAGCTTTTCTCCTTGGAGCATTGGAAGCTAAGGGGTGACCTTATGGAGGTTTATGATGGGCATGATTTTCCTCAGGTTGAGGGGGAGGGTTCCAAAACTATATGGTATAGGTTTAAGATGAGAGGGGAAAGATTTAAAAAGCACCTGAAGGTGGTGCATGTATGGAACAAGCTGCTAGAGGAAGTGGTGGAGGTTGGTGCAATTACACCATTTAAAAGGCATCTGGATGGGGAGATGAATAGAAAGGGTTTAGAGGGATATGGGTCAAATGATGGCAAATGGGACTAGGTCAGATTGTGATGTCCACTTAGACTGAAGGGTTTGTTTCTGTGCTGTACAACTCCATGACTATTTTTCAGCAACACTTTCTTCAAGGTTAGTAATGAGTCTCATAGCTTTGATGTCCACAAAACCTGAACCTCTGTGTTTGACAAATTGACAGAAATGTGTTGCACTCTTTACTATTATTTATTTATTCATTTCCATGGTAAATTCAAGACAAAGTATAAACTTTATTGAATCCCTCATTGATCCCTGTTATGTTGCTATTTTGAGCAACAGGTGTCTCAATTTAATACTGTTGGGATTACTGGGATGTCTCCTGTATATATCTATATTTATGGATTGTGTGAAAAGCTGCAAGACATTCAACTGTATTAAGAAATGTTTTTCCAAGGTTTTGAAAGAAACCATGTGGTTTCTTGGAAACTGAAATCAATAGTTTAATGTGGGCTGTGATTGACCTACTAATTACAGAAGGTATATGACTTTAGAAAAGCAGCCAAGCAACTCTTTTAGGGAGATAAAGGGTAGAACTTATTGACCTTAATTATTAGAAAACCTGTCTTTAGAGGAGACTTTGGGTTCTGGGCTGGCGATGGCCTTGCCACCCTTTTGGACTTGATTTCTGTTTCAAACTCCGAGGGAGTCAGAAGGATATGGAATAGACCAGACCAAGCCCCCTCAAAATATATTAAGAAGGTAACTCAGACCATAACATTTTCTTGTTTTAAAGGTAAATGTGAGGTGTTGCATTCCAAATGCAATTTAATTGGTCAAACTACCAGATTTAAAACAACATGCATGCACTATATTCATCCACTACAGTTAAAATACAACAAAAGGAATTACAATAACTTAACTCTATTGGAAAATTTAACAGAATAATAGATGCAGTAATTAACTAAATAACTGTTCCAATATATTAGCATCCCATAAACACACCCTTGGCAAAAGGCAAATTCAGAAAACAGATTGTCTCATATGCAATTCCAGCAGCCCAGGAGGAGTACCCCCTGCTTTTAGCTGTAAATGAGAGAGGGGAAAAAAATAGCTTCCACTTCTTCAAGACCACAACAGCAACTGCTGAAGGTTGAAACTAGAAATCCTGGTTCTGAGACAGCTTGGCCATACCCTGTCTTGGGTTAAGGGGGATATATAGTTCTAATTCTGAATTATACGTTTTGATGTTAATCAGGTACACCACTTAACTTGAGAAATGAGTTTTGTTTGAGGGCAAATGGATTATTTTTGAGTTCTTTGGATAAGCTGGTGAAAACAGGAACCTGATGTGAAAATCCTTGGCAGAGTGCAGAAGAATCCAAGAAGAATGGTTCCAGGAATGACAAAGTTCAGCTACAAAGTTTAGGTTAGAGAAGGTGGTTTGAACGTCTTGGAGTCAATTGAGATTGAGGAGTAAATTTAGATAAGAATAAAAGTATAGGATTCTGATCAGCTGACTTTACAAGGACTAGGGAGCACCAACATAACAACTGAGAAGAAATTGGAGGATAGGGTTTGGGAGAGATAATGTCAAAAGAACTTGTTTTTTAAATGGCTAGCAATAATGGGTACTTACCTTCTCTTTTATTTCCAGATAATAGTTTTTGGTGAATAAAGCAAAACCATTATCGTTATGATGTTGTCTCAAAACAGTGCTTAAGGCAATTCAGCCTTTCAATAATAATATAAGCAGCAGAAGGAAGAGGTGATTATCTGAAAATTTGAGGCTTTTACTCAGAAGGATTTTGATTGACTCATAGAGTCGTTACAATACAGTAGGAAACCATTTGGTCCATCAAGTTAATGCTGGCTCACGAGAGCAACTCAGTCATTCCCATTCCCATGCTTGATCCATATGATCCTGCATGTTTTAGTACCATCCAACTTCATTTTGAAACCATTGATCATCTCCATTTTTATTGTCTTTGGAGGCTGCCATTCCCAGATTATTATTGCTTGCTATGTTAAAAGAAATTCTGAAAAGCTTTTTTTTCACTGGAACCATTCCAGTAAGTTTTTCTCACACTTTGGCCCTTTAGCATTTTGGAACTCAGAACTGGTTCAAGGAGTTTACATTTTTTTTTCTAAAAATGCAGCTAAATGTTGGTCTAATTTGTAGTGGTCAGATGTTGCCTTAGATACACCATAAAACTTTAACGAGATAGAAATCTTTGGAGCTGCTTCTGGCGAAACATGTTTTCTGTTGGCAGAACTTTGTATGACTGATGTGACCAATTCTGACGCGCAACCTGTTCTGAAATGCTTCTGCTGTTTTCAACACATTATCGAGTGCAGTAGTATATGACTAATATGCCATTACATTTATCAAGGCCTGGATATGTTTTTGAATGCTTCAGGAAACAGGAATTGCTTTCGTAATACTATTATTCAAAAGACCTGGTAGAAAATACTTTGTGAAAAATCAATTGGAGAATAAGGTGTTTGTGTCCTAAAGAATATCTTTGCACAATATCAGTTATGACCTACATTTGCTAAGGGGTAGAAACATTGAAACCACAGTTAGACATCAGATGGCACCATTTAGGCTATGCAGAATGATTGTGTGTTAAGTGTTTTCAATTCATATTTTGCTTCATGGATTATATTATTTAAGTACTTTAAAATATCTACTTTACAAAGGAGCCACTATTTTCATGTATAATTTTGTTGCACATGCAGCACACACTCTTTTGTGTAAAAACACCATCTTTTTCACAGAAACTCAGAATTATTACAGTGAAGTATTCTATCCAACCCATTGTCTCCAGCCTTTTTTCCCATATTTGTGCACACCATTGCTATCTTAAAAAAAATCCAATGCCCTCTTGAATGCATAAATTGGACCTGCCTCTGCCACATTTCCAAGCAGTGCATTCAATTCTCTAACTGCACATGGTGTGAAAAAGCTTTTCTCACCCTTCATTTGCCTATTACTTTTTGTTGTTTTCTGATTTAGCTCACTATCTAAAAAAATGAAGGAAGATACTGCTTTAAACCAAGGAATCTTGTGTAACGAGATGACTGCAGTTTCAAAAATCATGGAGCACATTGTGAATTATCATACAATGTTGTTTTCTCCTGGAATAGCAAGAGCAAGTGTAGACACTGCAGAGTCGATGGGTTCTGAACTGAGGCAAAAACAGTTTGATGACACATTCTGGTTGTCTCCTGACCAAATGATCATGGCTGGTGTGGGGGCAGTGTAGCTGAGAACCACCTAACCTGCGAAGGACCTGTATGTGTACCAAATAAATCTGTCTTGCTGTCACTCTTGTGTGAAGATACTGGAAAGTCTCCAGCAATAGACAGCTTTCACCCACCTTCTCTGCAAATTCCCTGTTGGGAGAGGAAACAAAACAGTTTTGAAGACAGAGAAGGAATGTATTCTCACCCAGGGAATGAAAAAGTTCATCTCAAACATGAAAGTATTCAGTTAACCTATTCAAAATCCCCAAGCTGATGGGCAAGACGATTATTGCATTTTTGTTTCTGAGAATTGGCTGTGGTCAAATTGGTTTCCTTCATTAGGGCATAGAATAATTTTCATTGGTTATAAAGCACTTTGAGACATCCTATGGCCTGCGAAAGAGAATTTAAGAGGCAACAACCAGAGAGAGAGAAATAATAAAATGAGTTAAAATTGAGATAGCTTTGGCAAATCAACTTAAGGAGAATCCAAAGGGTTTTTATAAATACATTAAGGACAAAAGGGTAACTAGGGAGACAATAGGGCCACTCAAAGATCAGCAAGGCGGCCTTTGTGTGGAGCTGCAGGAGATGGTGGTGATACTAACCGAGTATTTTGCATCAGTGTTTACTGTGGAAAATGACATGGAAGATATAGAATGTAGGAAAATAGATGGTGACATCTTAAAAAATGTCCATATTACAAAAGAGAAAGGGCTGGATGTCTTGAAACGCATAAAAATGGATAAATCCCCAGGACCTGATCAGGTGTAACCTAGAACTCTGTGGGAAGCTTGGGCAGTGAATGCTGGGCCCCTTCCTCAGATATTTGTATCATCGATACTCACAGGTGAGGTGCCGGAAGACTGGAGGTTGGCTAACATGATGCCACTACTTAAGAAAGGTGGTACGGACAAGCCAAGGAACTATAGACCAGTGAGCCTGAAATCAGTGGTGAGCAAGTTGTTGGTGGGAATCCTGAGGGACAGGATGTACATGTATTTGGAAAGGCAAGGGCTGATTAGGGATACTAAACATGGCTTTGTGCGTGGGAAATCATGTCTCACAAACTTGATTGAGTTTTTTGAAGAAGTAACAAAGAGCATTGATGAGGGCAGAGCAGTAGATGTGATCTATATGGACTTCAGCAAGGCATTCAACGAGGTTCCCCATGGGAGACTAGTTAACAAGGTTACATCTCATGGAATACAGGGAGAACCAACCTTTTGGACATGGACGTGGCTCAAAGGTAGAAGTCAGAGAGTGGTGATTGAGGGTTGTTTTTCAGATTGGAGGCCTGTGACCAGTGGAGTGCCACAAGGTGCTGGGTCCACTACTTTTTGTCATTTATATAAATGATTTGGATGTTAGCTTAAGAGAAAAAGTTAGTAAGTTTGCAGATGACACCAAAATTGGAGGTATAGTGAACAGCGAAGAAGGTCACCTCAGATTACAATGGGATCTCGATCAGATGAGCCACTGGGCTGAGGAGTGGCAGATGGAGTTTAATTGAGATAAATGCGAGGTGCTGCATTTTGGGAAAGCAAATCTTAGTAGGACTTATACACTTAATGGTAAGGTCCTCGGAAGTGTTGCTGAATAAAAAGACCTTGGAGTGCAGGTTCATAGCTCCTTGAAAGTAGAGTTGCAGCTAGATAGGATAGCGAAGAAGGCTTTTGGTATGCTTTCCGAGCATTGAGTACAGGAGTTGGAAGGTCGTGTTGCAGCTGGTTAGACCACCTTTGGAATATTGCATGAAATAAAATGAAATAAAATAAAATGAAGGATCTTGTGAAACCTGAAAGGGTTCAGAAATTATTTACAAGGATGTTGCCAGGGTTGGAGGATTTGAGCTATAGGGAGAGGTTGAATAGGCTACAGCTGTTTTCCCTGGAGTTTCAGAGGCTGAATGGTGACCTTATAGTGGTTTATAAAATCATGAGGGGCATGGATAGGGTAAATAGACAAGGTCTTTCCCCTGAGGTGGGGACTCTAGAACTAGAGGGCATAGGTTTATGGTGAGAGGGGAAAGATATAAAAGAGACCCAAGGGGCAACTCTTTCATGCAGAGGGTGGTGCATGTGTGGAATGAGCTGCCAGAGGAAGTGTGGAGGCTAGTGCAATTGCAACATTTAAAAGGTATCTGGATGGGCATATGAATAGGAAGGATTTGGAGGGATATGGGCCGGGTTCTAGATTGGGTTGAGATGTCTGATCGGTATGGATGAGTTAGACCGAAGAGTCTGTTTGTGTGCTGTACATTGGTATGACTCTATCACTCTTTATGTCCATGCATGAAAATTTCTACAGGATCCCAAGTATGCATTCAATCTCACTTCTGACCTTTGATGTCACATTTCTCTGGGATCAATGTCTTTGGACAGTGGAGCATCTATTCAATATTATCACAACTTTTTCCTCTAATATAATCTAAATGTAAGCACAAAATATATTGGGCATGGCACTGTATTATTGGAATAACTGGGCTGCCTCCATGCCCTGTACAGACTTCAGATGAAAAAAATAGTAAAACAAATAAAATTTGGTGAGGGAATAGAATACAATAGATTGAATACATATACAGTACTGGTTTGACCTCAGCTGGACTATTGTATATAGTTCTGGATACCACATTAAACCATGAATGTGACTGCAATGGAGAGAGTGAACAAGAGGTTTAGCAGAATGGTTCCAATGGATAGGACATTCAGTTCTGGGAAAAGATTGGAGGTGTTGGGATTGTTTTCCTTGCAGATGGGAAGCCGAAGAGGAAATTGGATAGAAGTTTTCAAAACCATGATGGATCTGGATGGGTAGATAGTGAGAAAGGGTTCCCATTTATTAAGAGATTGAAAAACAAAGGGCACAGTTTTGAAGTGTTTTGCAGAAGAAACAAATATGAAGTGAGAGAAAAAACCTTTTACACAAGCAATTCTAGAAAGCTGTCTGGGAATGTCATGGAGGCAGGCCTAATTGAGGCATTCAAGAGGGCTGGTGAATAGAAACAACCATAGATTTCCAGGGAAAAGGCAAGAGATTGGCACTAAACCAAAATGATCAGAGAACCTGTGCAGTCCTGATGGCCCGAATGGCTCCATTTGCACAATAGCAATTCTCTCTCTCCAGTTCCATTTTCAGGCATACAAGAAGAATCAGAATACCTTAACTCATTTACTGATCCTTCCTTTGGGAGATTATGTTTCCATCCAACTTTGTAAATAGAACATTTTAACAACCTATTTTTAACTCCAGGAAGAATTTTTTTTCTGCTATAAGAATATTTCATTGGTTGTCAAATAAGTCAGGAGAGAAAAAGAAATCCTTGGGAGAACATGTGGGATTGGGCAGAGCTATCAAACAGTTGGTAGGGTTGGGAAGGGAGGGAGATTAGATTGATACATTTCCCAGGGAACACCTTGAAATCTCTCTGCTTTGCCCTCCCATGGCTAAATCGTTGCCATAGACAAGCAGGAGTCTGGAAGAACACAGCAAGCCAGGTAGCATCAACAGCTGGAGAAGTCAAAGTTTCAGGTATAACTCTTCTTCAGGATTGGGGGTGGGTGGAAGGAAAGCTGAAATAAAGGGGGTGGGGGGGGGGGCAGTGTGGTGAGATGGGGATAGGTTCTCCCACTGTCACTAATATGCGGAATATGACGAAGAATGGGGACCCTCTGTCAAGTTAGTCTTCTTACTTTTGTCCCTCAATATATTTCCGAACAGTTTCACTGTCGGGGATATTCCTGAACACCGCTGTTTAATTCTGGGGAGCCTCAACCTCAGATGAACCGCACGATCCCTCTGGAACAAGACAAGGACAAACTCCAGTACAGCAAATGTAGACGGTACCGGTTGGATGTGATCAGGAACCTCTCGGAGATATTCCCTGACCCAGATTCCGTCAATATTTCTGAGGTGGGACAGGAGCCCTGTTTGGATGGATGGGTGTACAGTAAGGAGCAGTACATCTCCACCATTGTCAGCGAGGTAAGCGGCTGGAGCGACCACAGTGTTAGACTGGGAGTACTTTGTGAAGGTAAATGTCATCCAATTTTAAAATAAAAAGGTAAAAATCACATGACACCAGGTTATAGTCCAACAGGTGTATTTGGAAGTGCAAGCTTTCAGACCGCTGTTCCTTTGTCAGGTAGCAAGTGGAGTAGGATCACAGGACACAGAATTTATAGCAAAAAAATCAGTGCGTCATACAGTGATGCGATATATTGAGCAAACCTAGATTGCTGTTAAGTCTTTCATCTTTTAGAATGGGTTGCAGGTTTCAGTTCGTTCACAGGTAAATCCCAGAACTCCTTTCAAGTCACTTTCCCCAGATAATTTATGGTTTTGTTAAAAAAAGGTGACATCTCAGTTCAGACAATGTATTAAATGGGTGAGATTAGAGTTTGAATGTATTCCAACCTTGAGTCAGAATGGTTCTATTTCCAAAATAGGAATTTACAAAATTTATAAAATTAATGATATTTTATAAAAATATGAGCATGTGAACAAAATAATAGACTTAAAATAGGAGTGTTTGAAGTATAGTATACAGATTAGATTGTCAAAATGGTTTTCAAAACTTGCTAAGGCTATCCCTGATAATCTTTAGTATCCTTGCCTAATGAGAGTAAATCTACTTCTGCCTTAAAAATATTTAACGATTCCACTTCCATTGCTTTCTGAGGCACAGAATTGTTGAAAGGGGGAAAGACTTCTCATCTCTAGCCTAAGAAGGCAACCACTGATTTATAAAAAAAAGTACCCTTAGTTCTGGAGAGTCTGACAAGGGAAATCATTCTTTCCATGTGCCCCTTGTCCATAAGACTATAAGACAAAGAAGCAGAAGTATGCCATTCAGCTCATTAAATCTGCTCTGTCAGACAGTGATATACTCAGTTCCACTATCCTGCTATTTCCCTGTAGCCCATCGATTCCCTTACTCTTAAAAATATGTCTATCAGAGCCATGAGTATACCGAACAACCCATCCTCGAGAGCTCTCTGCAGTAAATAATTGCATACATTCATTATCCCCTGAGAGAAGAAAATCCTCCTCAACCAGGTTTTTAGTTGGTAGCAGTCTCCACACTGTGACAGTTTAATTTGTACAGGTCTCCAGGTTATGGGATGTGGCAGAAACCATTAAACTGTCAGAGGTGGAAGAGGTGGTCTTCCTATCAGAGTTGAAAAAAAGCTTTAAACTGCATCCGCAATTTAAGGAGAAAGGTTAGAAAGAGTAATTTCAGTAAGAAATTAGAATTAACATCAGAATGACACATTACTGTGACTGAGTAACTGGAAACTATTGAAGGGAAAAAGGGTTGAATTTTTTTTTGGTGTTTGTGCCAAAAACTTCTAAAATTTGCATACATAAATGTCGCTTGATTTCTTTTTTCTTTTGTACAATAAACTTCTGTTGTTTTGTGAAAAGAACCTTGGTCACCTCATGAATATGTTCAGTAGCTGATTTCTGTGGTACATAAAAATAATACTTATGAGCCATCAAGTTAAATTTTATCCTGATTTGTACAACACTGCTATCAGCTGAGATCATGGAAACTAAGCTAACTGAAGCGAACTGGATGCGAAGCAGGAGGGTAGATCAGTCAAAAAGCAGTGGTTAATTTTCAGAATACACATAATAAGGGTATTCCTTATATAAAGAAAGATTCTAAGGGGAGTACACGTGACCCATGATTAATAAAAGAAAGTGAGTACAGCTTTAATCTTAAGGAAAGTGAAACATAATTGTTAAAAGATGAGTGGCAAGTAAGATGATTGGACAGAATAACAGAAAAGACTGAGAACGACTAAAAGGTTAATCAGAGGGAGAAATTAGTATATGAGAGGAAGCTAGATAGAAGTGAAGGAAGTGATAATGGGAGTTTCTACTCGCATTTAAACTAGATAGAAGATGAGCAGAAAACAAAGTGAATGTAAATAGAAAACACAAACAGATATTGCTGGAAACACTCAGCAGTTTTGGCAGCACCTGTGGAGAGAAAGTAGAGTTAACATTTCAGGTCCAATGATCCCTCTTCAGAACAAGAATGAATAAATGGATCTTTCTCTAACTGGCAAGGTGTGAGGTTTGTGCAGAGACCTCAGTTTCTCACAATTTATATCAATAACTTAGATGAGGAGAGTGAGGGGTTCTTATGGTGCAGTGGGAATGCTCCTACTTCTGAATCAGGAGGGTAGGATTCAGCCCCACCTGCTCCAGAAATGTGTGATAACTTCACTGAATTGGTTCATTTGAAAATATCTAAATGAGGGCAGTGAAAGCATGATAGCTGAGTTTGCAAATGACACTAAGATGGGCTGATAATTATTTTGTGAAGAGACCATATGTACAATGCAGACAAATATAGTTTGATTTAAGTGGGAAGAAAATCTGGCAGATGGAGTCTAATGTGAGAAAATGTGAAGTTGCTCACTTTAACAGAAAGAATTTAAAACCAGACCATCGCATAAAGAATGACTGACAGAAAACGTTATGTGTTACAGAGGGTGTAGGTGTTCCAGTGCATTAGTCACAAATTGTTAGTATACAGGTCCAACAAGAAATTACGAAGGCTAATTGACTATTATCTATTATTATGAGAGAATGTGAACATGAAATTAAAGATCTCGTGCTTCAGTTACATAGGGATTGGCGAGACCTCATTGTAACTACTACATGCAGTTTTGGTTTCCTTGTTTAAGGAAGGATGTAAATTCATTGGAGGAAGTTGAAGATACTTGATATTTGGAATGAACAGATTGTCTTATGAGGAAGGTTTGGACCTAATGGGCTTGTCCCCACTGGAATTTAGAAAAGTGCAGGGCGACTTGATTGAAGTGTATTGGATCTTGAACTGTCTTGCAAGGTGAATGTGGAAAGGTTGTTTTCTTTTCTAGGTGAGTCCAGATCTAGCCAGCTGCTGTTGCACAATTTGCAATCTATGTCAGTGATCTGAATGAACAGATTGAAGGCATAGATGCTAAAGTTGCTGATAAGACGAAAATAGTTAGGAAAGTTAGTTATCAAGGGATATATAGAACAATGAGCAAAAATTTGGCTGATGGAGAATAACATAAGTAAATGTGAACTTGTCCAGTTTAGCAGGAAGAATGGAAATGTGCTACGCTATTTAAATGGAGAAAGACTACAGAGGTGGGTTAGAAGGATCTGGATGTTTTCATACCTAAATCACATAAAGCTAGATTGCAGTTATGGCAAGTGATTAGGAAGGCATGCAGGCATATAAACAAGGAACAAGACAAAAAGAATATTGATTATTACAGGGGAAATGTAAAGTAGGAATCTTTTACAGCGGTTTTATGGGGAGTTAGTGAGACCACATTGAGACAACTGTTTACCATTCTGGTCTCCTTTTTTACTTTAGAAATTGCTTTAGAAATAAGTTTTCAGAATTTTTTTTAGATTACTTACAGTGTGGAAACAAGCCCTTCAGCCCAACAAGTCCACACTGACCCTCCGAAGAACAACCCACCTTACCCAATTAATTCTTGATACAGGGTAAAAACAATGACTGCAGATGCTGGAAACCAGATTCTGGATTAGTAGTGCTGGAAGAGCACAGCAGTTCCAGCAGCATCCGAGGAACAGTAAAATCGACATTTCAGACAAAAGCCCTTCATCAGGAATACGGGCAGAGAGCCTGAAGGGTGGAGAGATTAGTCACTTATCTCTCCACCCTTCAGGCTCTCTGCCTGTATTCCTGATGAAGGGCTTTTGCCCGAAACGTCGATTTTACTGCACCTCAGATGTTGCCTGAACTGCTGTGCTCTTCCAGCACCACATAATTCTTGACACAAAAGAGTTACCTTAACAAGAAAATTTTAACAGTTTATCCATGCCCCTCATGGTTTTATAAACCTCTATAAGGTCACCCCTCAGCCTCCAAAGCTCCAGGGAAAACAGCCCCAGCCTGTTCAGCCTCTCCCGATAGCTCAAACACTCCAGACCTGGCAACATCCTTGTAAATCTTTTCTGAACCCTTTCAAGTTTCACAACATCCTTCCTATACGAGGGAAACCAGAATTACACACAATATTCCAGAAGTGGCCTAACCAGGGGACTTTGAGGAACGTTCATTGAAGCAGACTTTGAGGAAATTGTTTGGGAATTTGAAGATTTCATTCAGCAATTCCCCATAGAATCCTCTAAATGTCTCCATTTAAATCAGAATATTTGCAGGGTTCTGAACAAATTAAGTAACATGTTAATAAGAAAAGGTTGGACTATAAAACACATAGTTTAAGTTTTGAGGAACAATGCAGGTGGCCTCACTGCTTCCTCTGCTAACTGCTCCTCCCTTAGACCACTCCTACCCCCTTGACCTGTTCTTCACCCAACACCCCTACTCAGACCGCACACCTGATACTGCCCACCACTGGCCTTGACCTGAACCCTGTCGGACCTGACTTGCTCTCCGCTGTTGCCTACACTCTGTATCTTCCCCATTCTACATCTGACCCCTCGACCCCTGATGGATCTGAGCCCTCACTGCATCACTGTAGCTGACCTGCCTCATGTCTCTACCTCCTGTTTAGTCTCGCATCCCCAGTCCCAATGTCAGAGCCAAGTTGACTCCACCTGGCACTGCTGGACCCAACTCCTTTCCCCAGGCAGTGGAGATGCTCCTCCTTTTCCTGCTCTGCAACAGACCCACCTACTCACTGAACATAACCCACCCACACCCAAATCCCTCCTAGGCACCATGCCTGACTGCACACCTCCGCCTTGGACCCACACATATTTCATGCCTCTCGCAGGACTAATTTCTCCCATCAATCCCAACCTGCACTCAGACCGCATCATAAACCTAGTCCTATTATCCCTTGCATCCTGACACCCCAGTCCCAACCCACTTGGCATCTTACCAAATTGACACTTTACTTTCTGGCACCCTATCTTTACTGAACTTGCATCCCATTTAACTAATGTACGAACCACTTAGAAACCTACTTATTCTTTACACATCCAAAATCCGAAGCTCTGGCACCCAAACCATCCCCTAGCTGGCACCCTACCCTCCCAGCACTCTAATATCACAATTATCTCATGGACTTACACTGTGACAATAGCTGTCGAAGTGGCTGTCCGGACCTTTAAATTTCAGGCTACGGCACCTGCTTGCTGGGAAAATGTATGCCTCGTTTACCTTCCATTCACAGTTCTGCACCATGAGAGAGATGTCAGATTGGCGTATGGCTCCATATTTCTGAAAAAGCCCTGATCAGAAACTCCTCTCAGAAATACAATGCTCCCTGCTTCCATAAATAGGATGGGGCAGAATGGCAATCTGCCAAAGTTTGCCATTCCTGGGAATGTCGGCTCTTGTTTCTACCAGCTGGCCGTCGTGACTGTGTCTTGGAATCAGTTCTGGACTATGGGGACAAAGAAGGCTGAAAATTGCCCATGAGTCATACTGTGATCATGCAGTCTGGTCAGTCACCTGAACTTTCCCCTCTTCTCTGCTGTCTTCTAAACCTAACCACCAACCCACATCAAATGTCCTAATTTAAATGCTGGTATCTATTGTAACTAATTATAGAAATTATTTAAATTTTGTCAATTGATTGTATACTTTCATTTGTGTATATGTAAAGGGTGGATAAAATGAGTTGAAAGGTGGGGGGTGAAAAAGTGACTAGCTCCTGTGCAGATGACAAAAATGTTACTGTTGAGGGTCCCCCTCCAGGGCTTTTTTAATTCTGGAGCGATATTTTAATTGTCATTGACTTCTTTATGAGATGAGACAGTAAGGTACTGCATTCATTGACATAGAGCGTCAATTCCTCCCCACACCGCTCCCCTCCCACCGCCCCCCCCCACTCCTCCTTGCAGCCCACTTGTCTTTGCCAGATGCAATACAGCTTCTTTATCGTCCTGCAGGCACATTATGGCTCCCCAAGCTTCTCCCAGCTCTTTGTCTTCCTCTGTGTGTCTTTGTAGCCTCCTTACCTCTGCGCCCCCACCCCCTAGCCTTCTGATGGCCTCACTATCATTCCCTCTCCCATTTGTGGCCTCTGTCTTTCCACTAGTCTTTTGTGTAGCCTCTTTCCTGAACCCTCAACATGTCAGAACTAGCTGTCTACTCCTTTTCTCAGTATTGTCATAACCATGACTGGCCCTTGGCCACAGCCTTCCTTCTCACCCAGTCTTGACCTCAGGACCCCAGCACTTGGCCTTCAGCTCCCACCCTGTACTTCTGGACCCCAAGCCCTTGATGTCACCTTCTATGCTCCTGATCCACCCCCATCTGTGCCTGCAGTTGCTTTAAGTCAGTGAGCCTTACTGTGGTTGTGGGTAATATGTTGGAAAAGTTTATAAGAGATAGGATTTCTTAATCATCTGGAAAGGAATAATTTGATTAGGGATAGTCAACATGGTTTTGTGAAGGGTAAGTTGTGCCTCACTAACCTTACTGAGCTCTTCAAGAAGGTGACAAAACAGATGGATGAAGGTAAAGTGGTTGATGTGGTGTATATGGATTCTGGATTAGTGGTGCTGGAAGAGCACAGCAGTTCAGGCAGCATCCGAGGAGCAGTAAAATCGACGTTTTTGGCAAAAGCCCTTCATCAGGAATACCATGGTGTATATGGACTTTAGTAAGGCATTTGATAAGGTTCCACACAGTAAGCTGTTGCACAAAACACGGAGTTTCGGGATTGAAGGTGATTTAGCAGTTTGGGATCAGAAATTGGCTAGCTGAAAGAAGACAGAGGGTGTTGGTTGGTGGGAAATGTTCATCCTAGAGCTCAGTTACCAGTTGTGTGCTGCAAGGATCTGTTTTAGGGCCACTGCTGTTTGTCATTTTTAGAAATGATCTGGATGTGGGCGTAGAAGGATGGGTTAATAAATTTGTGGATGACATTAAGGTAGGCAGAGTTGTGGATAGTGCTGAAGGATGTTGTGGGTTACAGAGGAACATAGATAAGATGCAGAGCTGGGCTGAGAAGTGGCAAATGGAGCTTAATGCAGAAAAGTATGATGTAGTTCACGTTGGAAGAAATAACAGAAATGCAGAGTACTGGGCTAATGGTAAAATTCTTGGCAGTGTAGTTGAACAGAGAGATCTCGGTGTCCAGGTGCATAATTCCCTGAAAGTTGCCACCCAGGTTGATCGAGTTGTTAAGAAGGCACACTGTGTTGGTATTTATTGGTAGGGGGACTGAGTTTCAGAGTCACGTGGTCATGCTTCAGCTGTACAAGACACTGGTATGGCTGCACCTGGAGTATTGGGTGCAGTTCTGGTCACCACATTATAGGAAGGAGGTGGAAGCTTTGTAAAGGGTTCAGAAAAGATTTACTAGGATGTTGTCTGCTATGGAAAGGAGATCTTACAAGGAAAGGCTGAGGGAAATGAGGCTGTTTTCGCTGGAGAGAAGAAGGATGAGAGGTGACTTAATTGAGATGTATAAGATGATCAGAGGATCAGATAAGGTGGACAGTGAGATCCCTTTTCCTCAGATGGTGAAGGCTAACATGAGAGGACATCACTTTAAATTGAGGAGTGATGGATTTAGGACAGATATCAGGGGTAGTGTCTTCACTCAGAGAGTAATAGGGGGGTGGAACAGCCTGCCTGCAACATTAGTAGATTCGTTGACATTAAGGGCATTTAAATAGGCATTGCACATACATATAGATAATAATGGAACAGTGTAGGTTAGATGGGCATCAGATTATTTTCACAGGCCAGCACAACATTGAGGACTGAAGGGCCCGTACTGCATTGTATCGTTCTATGTTCTATGTTCTAAGTCATAGAGCCACAGTTACAATTCTTCTTGGGCTATTCCACCATGGTGAGATGATGCAAAGAGAACAAACACAGAGGGAGTAGAAGGTTGAAAAAGAAGAGAAGGAAGCAGGGACGTGGCATCCAGGAAATCAGAATTGTCCCTGAAACCCTCAGCATATTTCAGTTCCCATGTGAAAATTCACAGATCACTATTGACCAAAATCAACACTAGCCAACTGAGTCATATGGCTCTTCCAAGTCCCCATACTAGCTCTCAAACATGTGACAAAGCTGCTCCTTTAACAAGATTATGCAATCCTTGTTTTTTTTTCTTTTGAGAGATTGTAAAATGACACAGACTCCTAAAAGTCTGGAGGTTGAAGGGTTTTAGGGTGAATTTGAGAATAGCTAACAGATACTGCCTCAGACAGAGGCTTTCAAGTTAAAAAAAAACACCTCTACAATGAAAGGGGTGTGGCCAGTTCTTCCAGCTCAGCTTTTCTCTGGTTTGTTTTTTTTTAGCTGTTGTGTGGAAAAGCTGCTAGATCCAGGAGCAGGTCCAGGCTGGTTCTCTCCCTCGCTGACTCCTATCCTGTAAGAACTTGTGTTGGATTTTACCTTTTGTGCCAAGGGGTGTTTATGGGGATTGTTGCAAGTATTTGGAACAGCATCATCCAGTTGGAATAATCTGTTGAGTTTTCAGAGAGGTTATTTGGTATTCTGTTTTCTGTTGTTTATATTTCATTTGGTAATCTTGTAAGTAAATTCCGTTTTGTTTAAAACTAAATGGCTTGACCAACTGATTCTCTCCTGGAATATCCACTTTACACTGACTTAAAACAACAAGCAAAGTTCTGGTCTGGGCTACCTTCTTGAAACATTTTGAGGTGGTCTGGCCTGGTCCATAACACTGGTGCCTGAGGGAAATGTAGGCTTTAACAACCAAAAAAGATGCAGGTCCACAAGCTGTCAGGAAAATTACTCATTGGTTTTCATGTGCCCCAATGTCAATTGCCTGGGGAAAAAAAAACACATTCATTCCATATATTGAGCTCAGTCTTCGGCAAGATGAAATGAGTCAAGTTTCCTAAATAACAGCATGATGCCATAAATACTTACTGCAACTCAAAAACCACTGTTAAGAGCAATTTTCTTCAGGAATATGCTTTTCTCTCCACCACTAAAATAACTCAACAAGAGGCTGGTATTCTGTCACCAGGTCACCCTTTATTTACACATGGAAAACCCACTGACCCAGCTCCATCAGAGACAGCTATCAGAGTGAACAGAACCCCTGACATCCCTGTTTATGTCTGTCAGCCAGGACTCTCTGATTGGACCAGATTAACATTTTTACCTTTTGCAATTTAACTTTAATCCGCTTTTTTTTTCCTTGTCAAATATGTTACAAGCAGGGTTAAGAATAAGTAATCAGTAACTGCTTCAGCTTCGCAAAAAATATATTACTTATTATAGATCAAGTCATTAAATATATCCCTGCTGTCAGTTCAAATGTCAGTGTGCTGATGAGCAAGTGAAACAGACTGCATCCAACAGTGCCAGGGCTAAAACCTGTGATGATCACATGCACCATTTGGCCAACATGATCAGGATGCACAACATGGTCGAGCTGTCTCCCAATGGAGGTGTTGTCATTTTGTTGTGTGCATCATCTGGTGGGCTAAACCATAGAAACTTTACAGCATAGCAGAAGACCATTCAGCCCATTGTGTCTGTAGCACCTGGATAACCAAATTCCTGTTCTATTCTCACTTTCCAGTCCCTGGTCAATAGACTTGTAAATTACAGCACTTCAGGGTTCAGATCACGATCTCTTATACATGATCACACAACACCAGGTTATCGTCCAACAGGTTTATTTGGACGTTTACTTGCAAGTGCTGCTCCAACAGCTAGTGCTTCCAAATAAACCTGTTTGACTATAACCTGATGTTGTGTGATTTTTAACTTTGTACACCCCAGTAAAAACCGGCACCTCCAAATCATCTTTTAAATGAGTTGAGGGTTTCCACCTCAACATTCAAACTAAGCAGTGAAGTACAGATACTCACCACCTTCTCAATGTAAAAGGCTCTCCTCAGGTCCCCTCTAATCCTCCTACTGACTGCTTTACATCTGAGCTCCCTGGTAATTAATCTTTCCACTAGCAGAAACATGTCTTCCCTATTCACTGTATTCAACCCCCTCAGGAAAACAGAAAAATACAGATGATAAATCTTATACTTATTATACTTCACCTTTGATTTGGTAAACATTATTTTGTTTTACCTGTGCTGAAAATTCTCTGAGATAAACTGGAAAACTGCAGGTAATCAACTAAACAGGTGGTTGCATAAGATTTGTGACAATTAGGTTTACAACTGAAAACCAAAGTACGAAAATAAAATTATGATGTCAGCAAGATAACAGAGAGCAAAAATGGCAATGTTAAACTGAGAAATAATTACCCAAATCTTTTGAACTTAAAAGCCTATACTTTGCTCTTATGACACACCTACCTCAATAAGTGATAGCTCCTTATCTTAAAAATTTGAAACTTCAAACCTGACCATTAAATATTTGCTTGATAAGGAAGACCAGATCATAATAATTCCTAGAATGCAAAAGACAAAGTTCTAACTAGATAGCCCTCCGTAAGGAGTCACATAATCACACACACACAGACACACAAAGTTGTGTGCGTGATTATGTCTATCAGTTAATTTATAATATATACAGACAAGATACTGGCTTGGGGTTTTAATATTCCTTACTGAATGGGAATTGTAACAATGGGGAAAAGAAAAATGTGTTTTAAACAGGAATATTAGGGGGAGGGTGCAAAAAGAACAAAAGGGAAGTTTTCTATTGAGTTGAAGAATGAATACATAAAATGACAGACGTCCATGTTGAGACGAGCCAAAGGGGGTGGTGATTGCAAAGTCAAAGACACCAACAATGTGTCCAAGGGATGTATGAATGGCAGAACAATGAGCAGCTGCCTTCCCAAAGCAAAAGCTGAGGAAAAACAAGATTAAAGCTGAAATGTACAAATAAAATTGGGGCAGTGATTACAATTGCAAGTTATTTACCTCAACATTGGAGTAGACTATGTCTGTGAACCAGCCTCCAGCTCTGGTTTATTTGGAATCATACTTCAACCATTGCTTGAAACAAGCAGCTCTGTAAATGTGGTTACAATGTGGGTCAGCTCCCAGTACTTGCTTCTAGCTTGGCCAATTTCCCTGTGGCTTGGGTAGAAATCCAGAGATTGTTACTTTGGAAGTTCTGCTTTACAGTTTAGCTCCTAAGTGTTCAAAACCTTTCAGCAGAGCCTCTTTTCTAGTCATACCAATGCATTAGTACAAAAGTGGATGCTGAAAACTGGATCCCACCCCTTCTATTCCAGGTTCCTTTGTTGCAATTTGTGTTCCTTAATTTGGTCAAACAGCTTTGATTATCAATCTGTAAATTCTTCTCATTTGACTATGTTAGTGGTAAGAAGGGAGAGGGTCCTGGTCATCCAGAAATGTGCTGTAGTTGCAGTGTTACAGCCTTACCTTATTAAAATACTTCGCCTTCAATTTCTTGTCTTGAACAAGTGTTAGCCTTATGTTGAGAGACAACATCACATTCTTTTGTTTTCTTTACCAGCCACATTGAGAAATTTGTACTGAACATCCAACTGTTCCAGCTGCCTGTTATATAAATGATTGAATACTGTCCCAAATCCATAATATCTTTTCTTTAAGAATGAAGTATTATTTAGTGAATTACTATTTGGGTCCATACTGGACTCTTACTTTTTTTATTCATCCACAACTATATCTAGTTTTAATAAACACTGACAAACATTCTTAACAGTAAAATCCAAATAGCCGGCCTCTAATGGATTGGGAAAGCATGTGCGTTGGTCTTCATCCTTGAGAACATTGACTGTAAATTTGATGTTTGCACCCAATGCTTTCATCACCTAAATTAAACCAAAGGCAGTCATTATTGTATACACCGAATCCTTATCAAGCTTGAACAGCAATTTCTAATACTCTCCTTTGCCCATTGTGTCCCGCTATCACTTCTATTAGTTCATACTCAAAAATTCCAGTCAATTTGTCAAGCATGAGTTCCCTGTTGTAAATCAATGCGAACTCTGTCCATTCCTGTAACTGTTTTCCAACTGTTCTGCTATTAACTCTTTTAGAATGGACTATAAAATTTTCCCTCCAACTGATGTTAGGCTAACTGGTCAGTAGTTCAGTTTTCTCTCTACCTCTTTTTTTTAAGACAATGGGATTACATTAGCTACCATCCAATGCATAGGAGCTGTTCTAGAATCCACAGACACTTGAAAGATGATAACCGATGCATCCATTATTTCTAGGGCCGCTTCCTTACATACTCTGTTTTATAAATTATCTTATATGATACATTTATGTCATACAGTCATAGAATCATAGAGATGTACAGTATGGAAACAGACCCTACGTCCAACCTGTCCATGCCGACCAGATATCCCAACCCAATTTAGTCCCACCTGCCAGCACCCGGCCCATATCCCTCCAAACCCTTCCTATTCATATACCAATCCAAATGCCTCTTAAATGTTGCATTCATACCAGCCTCCACCACTTCCTCTGGCAGCTCATTCCATACATGCACCACCCTCTGTGTGGAAATGTTGCTGCTTAGGTTCCTTTTATATCTCTTCTCTCTCACCCTAAACCAATGGCCCCTAGTTCTGGATTCCCCACCCCTCATAATTTTGTAGACCTCTATCAGGTCACCCCTCAGCCTCCGCTGCTCCAGGGAAAACTGCCCCAGCCTGTTCAGCCTCTCCCCATAGATCAAATCCTCCAACCCTGGCAACATCCTTGGAAATCTTTTCTGAACCCTTTCAAGTTTCACAACATCTTTCCAATAGGAAGGAGACCAGAATTGCACACAATATTCCAACAGTGGCCAAACCAATGTCCTGTACAGCCGCAACATGATCTCCCAACTCCTGTACTCAATACTCTGACCAATAAAGGAAAGCGTACCAAACGCCTTCTTCACTATCCTATCTACCTGCGACTCCACTTTCAAGGAGCTATGAACCTGCACTCCAAGGTTTCTTTGTTCAGCAACACTCCCTAGGACCTGACCATTAAGTGTATAAGTTCTGCTAAGATTTGCTTTCCCAAAATGCAGCATCTCGCATTTATCCGAATTAAACTCCATCTGCCACTTCTCAGCCCATTGGCCCATCTGGTCCAGATCCTGTTGTAATCTGAGGTAACCTTCTTCACTGTCCACTCCACCTCCAATTTTGGTGTCATCTGCAAACTTACTAACTGTACCTCTTATGCTCGCACCCAAATCATTTATGTAAATGACAAAAAGTAGAGGACCCAGCACCGATCCTTGTGGCACTCTACTGATCACAGGCCTCCAGTCTGAAAAACAACCCTCCACCACCACCCTCTGTCTTCTACCTTTGAGCCAGTTCTATAACCAAATGGCTATTTCTCACTTTATTCCTTGAGAACTAATCTTGCTAACCAGTCTCCCATGGAGAACCTTGTCGAACACCTTACTGAAGTCCACATAGATCACATCTACTGCTCTGCCCTCATCAATCCTCTTTGTTACTTCTTCAAAAAACTCAATCAAGTTTGTGAGACATGATTTCCCATGCACAAAGTCATGTTGACTATCCCTAATCAGTCCTTGCCTTTCCAAATACATATACACCCTGTCCCTCAGGATTTCCTCCAACAACTTGCCCACGACCAACGTCAGGCTCACTGGTCTTTAGTTCCCTGGCTTGTCCTTACTACCCTTCTTAAGGAGTGGCACCACATTAGCCAACCTCCAGTCTTCCGGCTCTTCACCTGTGACTATCGATGATACAAATATCTCAGCAAGAGGCCCAGCAATCACTTCCCTAGATTCCCACAGAGTTCAAGGGTACACCTGATCAGGTCCTGGGGATTTATCTACCTTTATGCATTTCAAGACATCCAGCACTTCCTCCTCTGTAATGTGGACATTTTGCAAGGTGTCACCATCTATTTCGCTACTTTCTATATCTTCCATATCATTTTCCACAGTAAATGCTGATGCAAAATACTCGTTTAGTATCTCCCCCATTTTCTGCAGCTCCATACAAAGGCCGCCTTGCTGATCTTTGAGGGGCTGTATTCTCTTCCTAGTTATCCTTGTGTCCTTAATGTATTTGTAAACACCCTTTGAATTCTCCTTAATTCTATTTGCCAAGGCTAATTAATGTCCCCTTTTTGCCTTCCTGAATTTCCTCTTAAGTATACTCCTACTGTCTTTATACTCTTTGAAGCATTCACTGAATCTATCCTGTCTATATCTGACATATGCTTCCTTCTTTTTCTTAACCAAACCCTCACTTCCTTTCGTCCAGCATTCCCTATACCTACCAGCCTTCCGTTTCACCATAACAGGAATATACTTTCTCTGGATTCTCGTTATTTCATTTCTGAAGGCTTCCCATTTTCCAGCCACCCCTTTACCTGCAAACATTGCCTCCAATCAGCTTTTGAAAGTTCTTGCCTTATACCGTCAAAATTGGCCTTTCTCCAATTTAGAACTTCAACTTTTAGATCTGGTCTGTATCTTTTCATCACTATTTTAAATCTAATAGAATTATGGTCGCTGGCCCGAAAGTGCTCCCCCACTGACACCTCAGTAACCTGCCCTGCCTTATTTCCTAAGAGTAGGTCAAGTTTTGCACCTTCTCTAGTAGGTACATCCACATACTGAATCAGAAAATTTTCTTGTACACACTTAACAAATTCCTCTCCATCTAAACCCCTAACACAATGGCAGTCCCAGTTTATGTTTGGAAAGTTAAAATCCCCTACCATAACCACTCTATTATTCTTACAGATAGCTGAGGTCTCCTTACAAGTTTGTTTCTCAATTTCTTTCTGACTATTAGGAGGTCTATAATACAATCCCAATAAGGTGATCATCTCTTTCTTATTTCTCAGTTCCAACCAAATAACTACCCTGGATGTATTTCTGGGAATATCCTCCCTCAGCACAGCTGTAATGCTATACCCTATCAAAAACATCATTCCCCCTCCTCTCTTGCCTCCTTTTCTATCCTTCCTGTAGCATTTGTATCCTAGAATATTAAGCTGCCAGTCCTGCCCATCCCTAAGCCATGTTTCTGTAATTGCTATGCTATCCCAGTCCCATGTTCCTAACCATGCCCTGGGTTCATTTGCCTTCCCTGTTAGGCCCCTTGCATTGAAATAAATGCAGTTTAATTTATTAGTCCTACCTTGTCCCTGCCTGCCCTGTTTGACTCGCTTCATTTCTCAACTCTACCAGCCTCAGATCGATCTCTTTACTCACCATCTCCCTTGGTCCCACCTCCACACCTCCCCACTCCCCTACACCAGCTCCTCAGCCATGCATTCATCTGCTCTATCCTCCTATTCCTGCCCTCACCAGCTTGTCACACTAGGAGTAATCCAGATATTACTACTCTCGGGGACCTCTTTTTAAATTCCTGCCTAACTCCCTGTACTGTCCCTTCAGAATCTCAACCTTTTCCCTTCCTATGTCATTGGTTCCAATGTAGACAATGACCTCTTGCTGGCCCCTCTCCCCCTTGAGAACATTCTGCACCCTCTCTGAGACATCCTTGATCTTGGCACCAGGGAAGCAACACACCATTTTGATTTTTTGCTGCTGGTCACAGAAATGTCTGTCTGTACCTCGGACTGGAGAGTCCCCTAACACCATTGATCTCTTGGAACCCGACATACCCCTTATTGCATGAGAGCCAGTCTCAATATCAGAAACTTGGCTGTTCATGCTACATTCCCCTGAGAATTTCATCACCCCCTACATTTGCCAAAACAGCATACTTGTTTGAAATAGGTGTAGCCACAGAAGACTCCTGCACTAGCTGCCTACCTCTCTTACCCTTCCTGGAGTTAAACCATCTATGTGACTGTTTCCCTCCTTCCTATACCTGCCATCCATCACATACTGTTGCTATTGCAAATTCCTCATTGCTCCTAACTGTCTCTCCAACCGATCCATTCAATCTGATAAGATTGGCAACCAACAGCATTTATTGCAGTAACCTTTAAATTCTCTTTAAACTCCCACATCTGACAAGAAGCACATATCACTCTACTAAAGGCCAGTTTTGCTCCTTCACAATCTATAGACCCAGAAAATAACACCGTCTTACTCCTCTACAAAATACTGCCCCAGGTTAAATGAATAGTTATGGCTTATATTTTAAGTTTAATCAAGAGACATATCTCAAAAGAACACATATTCAAGAAAGAACTCAATCTACCCACTACTACAGACTTACTGCAAGTCACACATAAAAACAATACACTTCTCTGAACTTCACCCAAACAGTTCCTCCAAGATCAGTTGTGAATTTCGCTGTTCATTAATTTTCCCAGACGCACTCAGTTATCCACGATATATGAATTCATGTCCTTTGAAAGGGTATTGCCTTCCCCTTTGCAGTTCAGTTGAGGAAAATGGAAGGTCTCTCAAAAGAACTGGTGTGGAAGGGTGCATCTAGAGAACAAATGGAACAGAGATAGAGAAACTGGGAGAATGGCATGGAAACCTTACAGGAAGCAGAGTGGGACCATGTGTAGTTAACGTAGCTGAAGAGATTTGCAGGCCTTAGTGAATATTAATTGATAGTCTGCATCAGTCAGTGAAGCCAATGAAGCTATTGAAAGGATTAAAGAGGCAGAGGTGAAGATGAGGGAAGATTGGAAATTAGAGACTGAGAGTAGGAGGTGGCACTCATACAGGCATCACTGATAACAATCATCATTCATATAATCTTCATTGATTTAACCTTCACTACTACAATCATCACAGGAACAATCTACACTGATACAGTCCTCACTGATTTAGTCTTCACCATGACAGCCATCACAGATATAGCCCTCACTGATACAGTTTTCACTGATTTAGCCTTCTCTCGTTTCATCACCGATCGCGGAATCACTGATATAGTGCTTGTTGATTTAATCTTCACTGGTACAGCCATCACTCAAATATTTTTTGCTAATACAGTCCTCATTGATTCAGTTTTCTCTGCTATAGTCATCATGGATACAGACTTCACTGAACCAGTCTTCATTGATTCATCCATCTGCACTGTATTCACTATTGAAGCACTCATCACAGAGTCAGCTTTCCACCTTTCACCTAATCACCGAGTTTCATAAGAATGTAAGAACTAGGAGCAGGAGTTGGCCATCTGGCCCTTTGAGCCTGCTCTGCCATTCAATAAGATCATGGCTGATCTTTTCATGGACTCAGATCCACTTACCCACCCTCTCACTATAACCCTTAATTCCTTCATTATTCAAAGAAAAACGATTTTAGCTTTAAAAACATTTACTGAAGTAGCGTCAACTACTTCAATGGACAGGAAATTCCATAGATTTGCAACCCTCTTGATGAAGAAGTTCCTTCTCAATTCAATCCTAAATCTATTTCCCCCAATTTTGAGGCTATGCCGTCTTGTCCTAGTTTCACCTGCCAGTGGAAACATCCTCACTACATCTATCTTACCTATTCGCTTCATAATTTTGTATGTTTCCATAAGATCACCCTCATTCTTCTAAATTACAATGAATATAATCTCAGTCTACTCAGTATCTCTTCATAATCCAACCCCCTCAACTCCACAATCAACCTGGTGAACATCCTCTGCACCCCCTCTAGTGCCAGTACATCATTTCCAAAGTGAGGAGATGAAAACAGCACACAGTACTCCAGGTGTGGCTTCACCAGCACCCTGTATAGCTGCAACATATCCTCCCTGCTTTTAAACTCAACCCCTTTAGCAATGAAGAACAAAATTCCATTTGCCTTCCTAATTACGGCATTGAACCTGCAGACCAACCCTCAGTGATTCATGTTCAAGGACACCCAGGTCCCTTGGCACAGCAGCATGCTGCATCTTGTTACCATTCAAGTAATAGTCCTTTTTACTGTCACTCATACCGAAATGGATGATATCACATTTATTAACATTGTATTCCATCTGCCAGACCTTTGCCCATTCACTTAAAGTAACTATGTTCCTTTGCAAAGTTTCACAGTCCTCTGCACACTTTGCTCTGCCACTCATCTTAGTGTCATCTGGAAACTTTGGCACACTACACGTGGTCCCCAACTCCAAATCATCTATGTAAATTGTAAATAATTGCAGTCCCAATAGTGATCCCTGAGGCACACCACTAGTTACGGATTGCCAACCAGATTAGCACTCACTCATCCCCACTCTTTGCTACTTGTTAATCAACCAATCCTCCATCCATGCTAATAGTTTACCCATAATATCATGCATCTTTATCTTATTCAGCAGCCTCTTGTACAGCACCTTCTCAAAGGTCTTTTGGAAATCTAGGTGCACCACATCTACTGGATCCCTGTTGTCCACAGTGCTCATAATGTCTTCATATATGAATTCCAAAAGATTAGTTAAGCATGACTTTCATGAACCCATGCTGAGTCTGTCCAATGGGACAGTTTCTTTCCAATATGACATCATGCCTTGCTACTTCTTCCTTGATAATAGACTCAAGCATCTTCCCCACTACAGAAGTTAAGCTAACCAGTCTATAATTCCCCATTTTTGTCTACCAGCCTTTTTAAACAGTAGCGTCACATTTGCTGTTTTCCAGTCTGCTGGAACTGCACCAGAATCCAGCGAATTTTGAAAAATTACCACTAAGTGCACTTGTTATTTCTCCCTTCATCTCTTTTAGTACCCTGGGATGTATTCCTTCAGGGCCAGGAAACTTGTCTATCCTTAGCTCCATTAGCTTGCCCAACACTACCTCTTCCATAATAATGATTGTTTCCATTCTCACCTACCTTCGTCTCTCTGTCAATTACTGGCATGTTATTCGTGTCTTCCACTGTGAAGACTGACACAAAATACTTATTCAATGCCTCGGCCATTTCATCATATCCCACTACTAAGTGTCCCTTCTTATCCTCTAAAGGGCCAACGTTCATTTTATATATTTATAGAAACTTTTGCTATCAGTCTTTCTATTCTGTGCTAGCTTTTTCTCATATTCTATCTTACTTTTCTTCATAGCTCCTTTTTTGGCTTTCTGTTGACCTTTAAAGTGTTTCCAATCTTCTGGTTTCCTGCTGATCTTAGCCACTTTGTGTGCCTTCCCTTTTAATTTGGCAGCCTCCCTTATTTCCTTAGACACCCATGGCAGATTACCCCTTTTCATACAGTCCTTCATTTTCGCTGGAATATACTTTGAAAAGTGAGTTTTGAGAAGATTTGTAGCTCAGGTTGAGGATCTGGATATAAGTTTACTCATTGAGCTGGAAGGTTCGCTTTCAGACATTTTGTCATCATACTCGATTACATCATCATTGAGCCTTCAGATGAAGCACTGGTGGTATGACCTGCTTTCTATTTATGTGTTTGGGTTTCCTTAAGTTGATGATGTCATTCCCATGGTGACATCATTTCCTGTGGCGATGTCATTTCCCATTCTTTTTCTCAGGGGGTGGGAAATGGGATCCAAGTCAATGTGTTTGTTGAGAGAGTTCCATTTGGAATGCCATGCTTCTAGTAATTCACGTGCATGTCTCAGTTTGGCCTGTCCTAAGATGGATGTGTTGCCCCAGTCGAAGTGGTGTCCTTCCTCATCTGTATGTAAGAATATGTCCTTCAACATG
Organism: Chiloscyllium punctatum; assembly: GCF_047496795.1. Lineage (NCBI taxonomy): Eukaryota > Metazoa > Chordata > Chondrichthyes > Orectolobiformes > Hemiscylliidae > Chiloscyllium > Chiloscyllium punctatum. Next base: position 30,635,175 of record NC_092758.1, read on the forward strand.
AACTGGCCAAGGAAACACTGACTACACTATTAGAAGAACCAAAGACACATACATGAAACACTACCAACTTCATCAGCAAGGACAATATTGTCAAGCTAGTGGATCGATGCCTTACCACACTCTTCACCTTCAACAACAAAACCTATAGACAAACCAATGGAACACCCATGGGATCTCCGATATCAGGGTCTTAGCAGAGGCGGTAATGCAGAGACTCAAACAAACAACTCTGCCAACCATCCAACCCAAACTTTGGGTCTGCTACATGGATGATACCTTTGTCATCACTAAATGAAACAAATTAGAGGAAACCTTCAAGACCATCAATAATACTCTTACTGGCATAAAATTCACTAAAGAGGAGGAAAATAACAACAAACTGCTATTCCTAGATGTCTCTGTAGAGCAATCAGCCAATGGGAAACTTCACACCAGTGTCTCCAGAAAAAAAACACATACTGACCAAATACTGAACTACAGAAGCAATCATCCCAACATCCACAAACGAAGCTGCATTAGAACATAATTTCAATGAGCCACCACACACTGCAGCACAGAGGAACTATGCAGAGCAGAGGAAAATCACCTGTACGGTGTATTCAAAAAGAACATGTATCCAACGAACACAGTCCACCGATTTCTCAGCAACAAATCTAAACAAGCAGACAAAACACATCCAGAAACCCTAGCCACTCTCCCCTACATCAAAGACATCTCAGAAATGACTGCCAGACTACTCAGACCTCTTAACATCATGGTAGCCCACAAACGCACCAACACACTAAAACAGCAGCTAATGAACTTGAAAGACCCTATACAGACAACAAGCAAAACTAATGTCATTTACAAAATACCTTGCAAGAACTGTAACAAACACTACATTGGACAAACAGGCAGAAAACTAATCGTGAGGAAACATGAACATGAACTCACCACAAAAAGACATGACCCACTCACTAGTATCCTCACATACAGGTGAGGAAGGACACCACTTCAAATGGGATAACACATCCATCCTAGGACAAGCCAAACAGAAACACACATGAGAATTCCATGAAGCATGGCATTCCAACCAGAACACCATCAACAAACACATTGACTTGGATCCCATTTACCATCCTCTCAGAACAGGAAATGACATCATCAGAGGAAATGACATCACCAACTCAAGGAACCCCCAAACACATAAATAGAAACTGGGCCATACCGGTGGTTCTCCTGGAGGCTCACTGATTATGTTACGTGGTATGGTGATGAAACGTCTGAAAGTAAACCTTCCAGCTCAGTGAGCAAACCTACATCCATACTTTGAAAAGCTGAACACTTTGAGAAACTGCTTTGAAAGTCCTCCACTGCTTGTCAACTGTGCCACCATAAAGTTTTTGTTTCCAGTCTACCTTAGCCAACTTCTCCCTCATCCCATTGCATTGGATTTTGTTTTCACATTTTCCATCTGTATTTGATATTCAACCATACTGTGATAGCTCCTTCCAAGAGGATCCTTAACTTTAGTAACCCTGTTCCTTCCCCATTGTACTGACTTAAAAACTTTTTTATTTCCATTTTGCTTTAGTTGTTATGAAAGACCATTGAACTGAAACATTTACAGCTGCTGCATGAACTGCTGAGTATTTTGAGAGGACAATTGTTTTTATTTCATATTTCCAGCATGTGCATATTTACTTCTACATTATTTTGTGAAAAAAATGTTTAAATGCCACACAAAAGGAAAAAATATAGAAACAAAGATAATCTGAAATATGAAATGTCAGGCAGACAAGGCTGTTATCAACACAAGAAGTTGTTGACATTCCGTCATCAGCGTAATTTGTGATGTTGTTCATAATGAGCATCTGACATTCGCCGTGTATGGACAGCAGAGTTTCTACAAATGCTGCTCTATCTGGGAGGAGTTTAAAGTTCTGGATGAAGACTAAGTCAATTCTGGTCAAGGCGCATCCTCCAACAGCCAAATCGCTGCAGTTTTAGGAAGGGAGTCGCTGCCCGTTCTCCCACTGTCACTAACATGCGGGATTACGATGAAATCACCGCTTTTCTCGGAGAATGGGGACCTTACCAGAAAATTATCTTCTTCCTCTTGAGCCTCAGTGTCTTTCCCAATGGTTTCTGTGGGATAAACATGGTTTTTGTCGGGGATATTCCTGAACACCGCTGTTTAATTCCCGGGAACCTCAACCTGAGTGAAGCGTGGATGAACCGCACGATCCCTCTGGAACAAGACAAGGACAAACTCCAGTACAGCAAATGTAGACGGTACCGGTTGGATGTGATCAGGAACCTCTCGGAGATATTCCCTGACCCAGATTCCGTCAATATTTCTGAGGTGGGACAGGAGCCCTGTTTGGATGGATGGGTGTACAGTAAGGAGCAGTACATCTCCACCATCGTCAGCGAGGTAAGCGGCTGGAGCAACCACAGGGTTAGACTGGGGGTAGTTTGTGAAGGTAAATGTCATGTATCTCGATATTGCTCCGCAAGGAATGTGCAGATGTATTTGAAAGTAAACTTGAAAAGCCGCTCCTCACCTGGCAGAGGGAGAACAGAACAGCAAAACTGACAAATGACTCAACATTTGGTTAGTGTAGTCATCCAGAAAATTCATTTGCAAGTCTTTTGATAAGCTTTCAGCAGGATCTCGATCCATGGATATAATTTTTAATTTGCTTCAGTGTCTTTGGGTTTCAAATAATTTGTGATTTGAATTTCAATCCCTGCCTCTAAATTTGTTTTCCTTAACCGTACTCTTCCTCCAATTTCTTTAAAGAACAGAACTACAATGCTGCAGGTTAACGGAAATATCGGGTTTAACCCTTCGTTCTCTGCATAACCACCAAGACTGACACTCCAGTCGACAGCTTAGGGTGTGTTGAACTAACAGATATGCTACTTCTCCGATGGGATGATGTGGAGGTGCCGGTATTGGACAAGGGTGGACAAAGTCAGAAGTCACATGACACCTGGTTATCGTCGGACAGATTAATCAGAAATCACACATACATAGAACATAAGAACTAGGAGCAGGAGTAGGCCTCAGGCCATTCCAGCCTGCTCCACCATTCAATAAGATCATGGCTAATCGATTTGTGGACTCAGGCCCACTTACCCACCCTCTCACTGTCTCCCTTAATTAGATTAGATTCCCTGCAATGTGGAAACTGATCCTTCGGCGCAACAAGTCCACACCGACCCTCCAAACAGTAACCCAGCCATCTACATTTACCCTAATAATGTACCTAACACTATAGGCAGTTTAGCATGGCCAATTCACCTGATTTGCATATGTTTGGATTGTGGGAGGAAACCCATGCAGACACGGAGAATGTGCAACCTTTACACAGACAGTCACCTGAGGCTGGAATCAAACTTGGGTCCCTGGTGCTGTGAGGCAGTAGTGCTAACCACTGAGCCACCATGCCGCCCACTTAATTCCTTTATTGTTCAAAAAAACTCTTAGCTTGAAAAACTTTTACTAAAGTAGCGTCAACTACTTCAATGGGCAGGGAATTCCATAGATTCACAACCCTCTTGGGGAAAAGGTTTCTTCTCAATTCACTCCTAAATCTGCTCTCTCTAATCTTGAGACCATGCCCTATCTCTATATTACCTATTCCCTTCATAATTTTATATATCTCTATAAGATCCCCCTTCATTCTTCTGAATTCCAATGAATATAATCCCAATATACTTAGTTTCTTCTTATAAGCCAACCCCTTCAACTCTGGAATTAACGTACTGAATCTCCTCTGCACCCCCTCCAGTGCCAGTGCATCCTTTCTCAAGTAAGGAGATTAAAACTGCACGCAGTACTCCAGGTGTGGCTTCACCAGCACCCGGTACAGCTGCAGCATAACCTCCCTGCTTTTAAACTCAATCCCTTTCACAATGAAGAACAAAATTCCATTTGTCTTCCTAATTACGGTGCTATACCTGCAGACCAACCTTCTATGATTCATGCACAAGGACACCCAGGTCCCTCTGCATAGCAGCATGCTGCAATTCTTTACCATTCAAGTAGTAGTCCTTTTTACTGTTACTCCTACTGAAATGGATGACTTGACATTTACTAACATTGTATTCCATCTGCCAGACCTTTGCCCACTCATTCAAAATATCTATGTTCCTCTGCAAAGTTTCACAGTCCCCTGCATACTTTGCTCTGCCACTTATCTTCGTGTTATCTGGTAACTTTGACACACTACACGTGGTCCCCAACTCCAAATCATCTATGTAAATTGTAAATAATTGTGGCCCCAACACTGACCCCTGAGGCACACTAGTAGTCACTGATTGCCAGGTAGAATAGCACTCACTTATGCCCACTCTATGCTTCCTCTTAGAATAGAATAGAATCTCTACAGTGTGCAAACAGGCCATTTGGCCCAATAAGTCCACACGGACCCACCCAGACCCATTCCCCCAACCCGATTCCTCTACATTTTGGAGAAAGTGAGGACTGCAGATGCTGGAGATCAGAGTTGAGAGTGTGGTGCTGGAAAAATGCAGCATCTGAGGAGCAGGAGAATCAACATTTCGGTCATAAGCCCTTCATCAAGACTTTACATTTATCCCTGACTCATGCATCTAACCTACACATCCCTGAACACTATGGGCAATTTAGCATGGCCAATTCGCCTAACCTACATATCTTTGGACTGTGGGAGGAAACCCGCACAGAAACAGGGAGAATGTACAAATTCCACACAAACAGACGCCTGAGGCTGGAATCAAACCCAGGTCCCTGGTGCTGTGAAGTAGCAGGGCTAACCACTGAGCCATTGTGCTACATCGAGTCAACCAATCCTCTATCCATGCTAATACTTTAGCTAATGCCCAAAACGTCGATTCTCCTGCTCCTCAGATGCTGCCTGGCCTGCTGTGTTTTTCCAGCACCACATTTTTCAACTCTAGTCTTCAGCATCTGCAGTCCTCACTTTCCCTTTATAGGCAGAGAGTTTATAGGCAGAGAGATCAAAAGATCATATACTTGGTGTGACTGGTTTGTCAGATCATATGTATCTGCAGGTGACCAATAGTGTCAGATGGTGTGTGGTTATAAAGTCAATGTTAAAAATTACATAACACCAGATTATAGTCCAACAGGTTTATTTCAAAGTACGAGCTTTCAGAGGACTCCTCCTTCATCAGGTAGCTAGAGGATCATAAGACACAGAATTTATAGCACAAGATCACAGTGTCATGCAAATGATATGATATATTGAACAAAAGTAAATTGATGTTAATTCTTTCGTCTTTTAGAATGGGTTGCAGGTTTCGATTCATTAATATGTAAATCCCAGAACTTCTTTTTAGTCACATTCCTGAGATAATTTAAGGTTTTCTAAAAAAAAGGTGACATCTCAGCTCAGACAGTGCATTAAAGGAGTGAGGTTAGAGTCTGTCTGTACTCCAATCTTGAGTCAGACTGGTTTTGTTTCCAAAGTAGGAATTTATAAAATGTCACATTGATTGACTGATTCCTGATTAAGGGCTCCTGCCCGAAACGTTGATTTTCCTGCTCCTCAGATGCTGCCTGACCTGCTGTGCATTTCCAGCACCATTCTAACCTTGCCTCCATCAGCTGCCTGCAGATTGTGTGTTTTTTGAACAAAATAGTATCTGCAAATATTAATCGGCCAATTCAAATTTACTTCATAGACATGCATGCGTGTGTGTGTGTGTGTGCATGTGGTAGGGGGCAAGAGAGAAAGAGAGAGAGTGTGTGTGTGTGTGCATGCGTGTGAGTGCGTGTGTTGTGTAGTGAACTCATTGATCCCCAGTAGCGACGTGTCACAGCAAGAATCCATAATGGCTTTCTCAGGAGACAGACTCAGGATGCAACAGATAGGGTACCCTTCGTTGCCCAATACTTCCTGGGAGTGGAGAAACTATGCAATGTACTTTGCAAACTGCAACAATTTATCGATGAGGATGAGCACCTCGCCAAGACCCTCCACTTCTCATCTTTAAACAAACGCCAAACCTTAAATAGACCATTGTTCACAGCAAACTGCCCAGCCTTCAGGACAACATCGACCACAACACCATACAATTCTATCATAGCAACCATTGCAGGACATGTCAGATTGTTGACATGGATATGACCATTATATGTGGGGACACCACTCATCATGTACGTGGCAGGTACTCATTTGATTTGGCCAATGTTGTCTACCTCATGCGCTGCAGGCAAGGATGGCCCGAGGCATTATACATTGGTGAGATGAGGCAGACACTATGACAATGGATGAATAGACACCACGCAACAATCGCCAGACAGGGGAGTTCCCTCCCAGTCGGGGAACACTTCAGCAATCAGGGACATTCAGCCTCGGATCATCGGACGACCACACTCCAAGGCGGTCTTCAGCATATGCAACAATGCAGAGTGGCCTAGCAGGGGCTGGTAGCCAAGTTCATTACACAGGAGGATGGCCTCGACTGGGACCTGGGGTTCATGTCACACTACACATGACCCCACTACACAATATACTCTCACACACACACTCACATACAAGCACACATATACACACACCCTTACATACTTAGACACACAGGCCCTCTCTCATATACATGCTGTCTCTCAGGCACACACATATATACCCATCACACTCACACCCATGCGCATACCCATCACACTCATGCATACACTGTGCCAAGCACACACACATAGGCACAGACTCAGACTTGCACTCACTCTCTCACGGACATACATGCACACACACACGCGTACACGCACACAAAGAAACACTCTCTCTCTCTTTCTCTCACCCTCACCTGCATACATATATGCATACATATAAATCTAGGGGGTGAATTTGCATTTGCAAAATTGTATTTGAAAATGCGTACATTCTATTTTGCTCAAAAGCACGCAAGCTGCAGGCAGTCAATGCAAGCAATCATGTGACATTTTATAAATTCCTACTTTGGAAATAGAACCAGTCTGACTTAAGATTGGAATACAGACTGACTTTTATCTCACACTTTTAATGCATTGCCCAAGCTGAGATGTCACCTTTTTTTTTAATAAAACCTTAAATTATCTCAGGAATGTGACTTAAAAGAAGTTCTGGGATTTACATATTAATGAATTGAAACGTGCAACCTATTCCAAAAGATTAATGACTTAATATCTATTTACTTTTGTTCAATATATCATATCAGTTGCATGGCACTATGATCTTGTGCTATAAATCCTGTGTCTTATGATCTTGCCCCACGAGCAACCTGATGAAGGAGCAGCGCTTCGATAGCTCGTACTTCCAAATAAATCTGTTGGACTATAACCTGGTGCTGTGTGAATTTTAACTTTGTCCAACCCAGTCCAACACCAGCACCTCCACATTATAAAGTCAATGTCAATGCTGTGCTGTCATGACAATCAGGCAGAGTGAAAGGAAAATACAAAAGGCAACATCTCAAGTCAGACACTAAAAGAAAGAATGTAGCCAAGATGGAGGACGGGAAAAAAAATGGCTGTAAGAGCTGCTCCTTTTTTGAGGTATTTTAGGTGTTGGAGGTGATTTCCTCGAATTCCAGGAGCAGCAATTATTGTTTTATATGCTGTTGCATTGTTTTGGAACTTTGGCGGAAAAAAAGTCAAAACAACGGCACTTTTAAAACCAAGAATGTCAGACAAAAGGCAAGGGACACATGGTTACTGAAGGAGAGAGAGAAAGAAACGTACACTGCTGTCTGATACTGCAGTGAATCTGCACACCTGACACGCTGTTTGAGATCACATGTCTCTGGACTTTGGAGCACATCAAGGAAAAATCAACAAACAGCGAAATTTATAACTGACCTTGGAGGAGCCAGTGTGGGAGAACTCATAGTACAGGAATAGAAAAGTGCACAATTTTTAACATATAACCTTGCTATAAGTCTACAATAGTGAGTAGAGTGGGCTCTTTCTTGATTGTGTGTTTTATTGATATCTGTCTCTTAGAGTCACACAGTCATAGAGATATCCAGCACGGAAACAGACCCTTTGTTCCAACTTGTTCATGCCGACCAGATATCCCAACCCAATCTAGTCCCTCCTGCCAGAACCCGGCCCATATCCCTCCAAGCCCTTCCAATTTGAATACCCATTCTGATGCCTTTTAAATGTTGCAATTGTACTAGAATCCACCACTTCCTCTATCAGCTCATTCCATACACGTACCACTTCTGAGTGAAAAAGTTGCCCCTTAGGTCTTTTTTATATCTTTCTCCTCTCACTCTAAATCTATGGCCTCTAGTTCTGGACTCCCCTATCCCAGGGAAAAGACTTTGTCTATTTATCTTATCCACGCTCTTCATGATTTTATAAACCTCTATAAGGTCTCCCTTCAGCCTCCGTGCTCCAGGGAAAACAACCCCAGCCTATTCAACCCCTCCCTTAGGCTCAAATCCTCCAACCCTGGCAACATCCTTGTAAATCTTTTCTGAACACTTTCAAGTTTCATAACATCTTTCCGATAGGAAGGAGACCAGAGTTGCACGCAATATTCCAACAGTGGCCTAAATAATGTCCTGTACAGCCACAACATGACTCCTGTAGTCAATACTCTGACCAATAAAGGAAAGCATACCAATCACCTTCCTCACTATCCTATCAACCTGCAACTCCTCTTTCAAGGAGCGATGAACCTGCACTCCAAGGTCTCTTTGTTCAGCAACACTCCCTAGGACCTTACCATTCAGTGTATAAGATCTGTTAAGTTTTGCTTTCCCAAAATGCAGCACCTCACATTTATCTAAATTAAACACCTGATTAAATTTTAAAAATATGAAGCATAAGTAATAAGTCAGTCTGGAGCACTGTTTTTTAGAGCAAAAAGATAATGCTATTTTCTGGGTCTGTAGATTGTGAAGGAGCAAAGATGTCCTTTAGTAGACTGATGTACTCTTCCTGTCAGATGTGGGAGTTTAGGGAGAGTTTCTATGTTACTGATGATTATGTCTGCAGGAAGTGTCTTTGATTGTGAATCCTATCAGATCGCATAGATCGGTTGTAGGGCATTAAAAGGCAATGAGGAATTTACAAGAGCTAGGGGGTGTGATGGAGGGCAGTTATAGGAAGAGAGAAAATCCGCAGATAGAGTCAGGTAGATGGATTAACTCCAGGAAAGGTAGCTGGGGTAGGCAGATAGTGCAGGAGTCTTCTATGGCTTTCCCATTTCAAACAAATATGCTATTTTGGAAAATCTAGGGGGTAATGAACTCTCAGGGGAATGTAGCATGAACAGCCAAGCTTCCGCTTTTGAGACTGGCTGTAATATAATGAGGGGTATGTCGGGTTCCAAGCGATAGGGGACTCTCTAGTCAGAGGCACAGATAGTTGTTTCTATGGCCAACAGCAAAAAATCAGAGTGGTGTGTTGCCTCCCTGGTGCCAGGATCAAGGATATCTCTGAGAGGGTGCAGAATATTCTCAAAGGGGAGAGGAACGAGCAGGAGGTCATTGTAAACATTGGAACTAACGACATATGAAGGGAAAAGGATGAGACTCTGAAGGGAAAATATAGAAGCTTAGGCAGGAATTTAAAAAGGAGGTCCTCAAGGGTAGTAATATCTGGATTACTCCCAGTGCTACGAGCTAGTGAGATTAGGAACAGGAGGATAGAGCAGATGAATGTACAGCTGAGGAGCTGGTGTATGGGAGAAGGATTCACATTTTTGGATCACTGTAATCTATTCTGGGTAGAAGTGCAAGAAGGACGGACTGCACCTGAATTGAAAGTGGACTAATATATTGGCAGGGGATTTGTTAGAGCTGCTCTAACAAAAACTAGCAAGGTGTGGTGGGGCATGAATGAAGGTGGGACCTGGGGAAATAGTGAAGAAAGAGATCAATCTGAGACTGCTACAGTTGAGAAAAGATACGAGTCAAACAGTCAAACCTCGTCAGGACGGGCAGGGACAAAGCAGAGAACAAGGTCGAACTAATAAATTAAACTGTATTTACTTCAATGGAAAAGGACAACAGGGAAGGCAGATGAACTCAGGGCATGGTTAGGAACATGGGACTGGGATATCATAGCAATTACAGAAATGTGGCTCAGTGATGGACAGGGCTGGCAGCTTAATGTTCCAGAATAGAAATGCTATAGGAAGGACAGAAAGGGAGGCAAGAGGGGAGGGGGAGTGGCGGTTTTGATGAAGGACAGCATTAATGCTGTACTGAGGGAGGATATTCCCGGAAATACATCCAGGGAAATTTTTGGGTGGAACTGAGAAATATGAAAGGGATGATCACCTCTTTGGGATTTTATTGTAGACCTCCCCATAGTCAGTAGGAAATTGAGAAATAAATTTGTAAGGCAATTTTGGTTATTTGTAAGAAAAATAGGGTGGCGATAGTGGGGGATTTTAACATTCCAAACATAGACTGGGACTGCCACAGTCATAAGGGTTTAGATGGAGAGGAATTTGTTAAGTGTGTACAAGAAATGTGTACAAGGATGTATCTAGTGGAGAAGGTGTAAAACCTGAACTAGTCTTGGGAAATAAGACAGGGCAGGTGACTGAGTTGGCAATGGGGGAGCACTTTGGGGCCAGTGACCATCGTTCTATTAGTTTTAAAATAGTGATGGAAAGGGATAGACCAGATCTGAAAGTTGAAGTTCTAAATTGGAGGAAGGCTAATTTTGATGGTATGAGGCAAGAACTTTCAAAAGTTGATTGGGGGCAGATATTCGCAGGTAAAGGGATGGCTGGAAAATGGGAAGCCTTCAAAAATTAGATAACGAGAGTCCAGCGACAGTATATTCCTGTTAGCGTGAAAGGAAAGGGTGGTAGGTGTGGGGAATGCTAGATGACCAGAGAGCTTGATAAAGAAAAAGAAGGAAGCATATGTCAAGTATAGACAGGATAGATCGAGTGAATCCTTAGAAGAGTATATAAAGTCAGTAGAAGTATACTTAAGAGGGAAATCAGGAGGGGAAAAAGGGGACATGAGATAGCTTTGACTAATAGGGTGAAGGAGAATCCAAAGGGTTTTTAATAAATACATTAAGGACAAAAGGGTATCTAGGAAGAAATAGGGCCCCTCAAAGACCAGCCTATGTGTGGAGCTGCAGGAGATGGGAGAGATACTAAACAAATGGTTTGCATCAGTGTTTACTATGAAAAGGACATGGAAGATATAGAATGTAGGGAAATAGATGTTGACATCTTGAAAAGTGACCATATTAAAGAGGAGAAGGTGCTGGATGTCTTGAAACACATAAAAGTGGATAAATCCACAGGACCTGATCAGGTGTACCTTAGAACTCTGTGGTAGGCTAAGGAAGTGATTGCTGGGCCTCTTACTGAATTATTTGTATCATCGATAGTCACCGGTGAGGTGCTGGAAGACTGGAGGTTGGCTAACGTGGTGCCACTATTTAAGAAAGGGGGTAAGGAAAAACCAGGAACTATAGACCGGTGAGCCTGACCTTGGTGGTGGGCAAGTTGTTGGAGGGAATCCTGAGGGACAGGATTTACATGTATTTGGAAAGGCAAGGCCTGATTAAGGATAGTCAGCATGGCTTTGTGCATGGGAAATAATGTCTCACGAACTTGATTGAGTTTTTTGAAGAAGGAACAAAGAGGATTGATGAGAGCAAAGCTGTGGACATGATCTATATGGACTTCAGTAAGGCGTTCTACAAGGATCCTCATAGGAGACTGGTAAGCAAGATCAGACCTCATGGAATACAGGGAAAAGTAGCCATTTGGAAAAAGAACTGGCTCGAAGGTACAAGACAGAGGGTAGTATTTGAGGGTTGTTTTTCATACTGGAGGCCTGTGACCAGTGGTGTGCCACAAGGATCGGTGCTGGGTCCCCTGCTTTTCATCATTTATATAAATGATTTGGATGTGAAAATAGGAGATACAGTTAGTAAGTTTGCAGATGACACCAAAATTGGAGGTGTAGTGGACAGTGAAGAAGTACAACCTCAGAGTACAACAGGATCTTGATCAGATGAGCCAATGGGCAGAAGAGTTGCAGATAGAGTTTAATTTGGATAAATGCGAGGTGTTGCATTTTGGAAAGGCAAATCAGGACAGGATGTATACACTTAATGGTAAGGTCCTAGGGAGTGTTGCTGAATAGAGACTTTGGAGTGCAGGTTCACAGTTCCTTGAAAATGGAGTTGCGGGTAGATAGGATAGTGAAGAAGGCATTTGGTATGTTTTTCTTTATTGGCCAGAGCATTGTGTATCCGGGTTGGGAGCTCATGTTGCAACTGTACAGGACTTTGGTTAGGCCACTTTTGGGCATTTCTGGTCTCCTTTCTATCAGAAGGACATTCTGTAACTTGAAAAGGTTCAGAAAAGTTTAACAAGGATGTTGCCAGGATTGGAGGATTTGAGCTACAGGGAGAAGCTATAGGCTGGGGCTATTTTTCCTGGAGCGTCAGAGAATGAGGGATGACCTTATAGAGGTTTATAAAAATTCATGAGGGCATGATGGGAGGAATAGACAAGATCTTTTCCCTACAGTGGGTGAGTCAAGAAACTAGAGGGCATAGGTTCAGCATGGGAGGGGTTAAGATACGAAAGGGACCAACTTTCTAATGCAGAGGGTGGTGCGTGTATAGAATGAGCTGCCAGAGGAAGTGGTGTAGGCTGGTACAATTATAGCATTTAAAAGGCATCTGGCTGGGTATATGCACAGGAAGGGTTTCGAGGGATATGGCCCAGTGCTGGCAAATGGGACTAGATTAAGTTAGGATATCTGGTCGGCATGGATGAGTTGGACTGAAGGGTATGTTTCCATGCTGTATATCTCTGACTGTATGACTCTAATTGTAGGTCTGAGGCTTTGTTCAGAATCTGTCTCAGAGTATTAAGCTGGAATCAGGCTGGTTTTATTCTGGCAGCTGGAATTTATAAGATTCCACACTGGCTGATTGTGATGACAAATTGTATGTTTTTTTGAACAAAATAAAATGTATCTGCAAATAAACATCTTCGATGAAATGATTCACCCCATAGATTCATATGTGTGTGTATGTGAGGGAGAGAGAGAGAGACAGAGTTTGTACATGTGTGTGTATCTGTGCTTGAGAGTGAGTGTGAGAGAGTGTATCTGTGAGAGAGTGTGTGTGTGTGCATGTGTGTGAGAGTGTGTGTGTGTGCGCGTGCACGCGTGTGTGTATGTGTGAGAGTATATAGAACATCGAACATAGAACAGTACAGCACAGTACAGACCCTTTGGCCCATGATGTTGTCTGACCTTTTATCCTACTCTAATATCAAACTAACTTATGTAAACTTCATTGTACTATCTTCCACGTGCCTATTCAAGAGTCGCTTAAATGTCCCTAATGTATCTGACTCTACTACCACGCTGGCAGTGCATTCCACACACCCACCTCTCTCTCTCGTAAAGAACCGACCTCTGATATCTCTCCTAAACCTTCCTCCAATCACCTTAAAATTATGCCACCTCGTGATAGCCATTTCCGTCATGGGAAAAAAATATCTCTGACTATTTACTCTGTCTATGCCTCTCATCATCTTGCATCTATCAAGTCACCTTTCATCCTTCTTCGCTCTCAATGAGAAAAGCTCTAGATCCTTCAACCTTTCTTCATCAGAACAAGCCCTCCAGTCCAGGTAGCATCCTGGTGAACCTCCTCTGCACCCTCTCCAAAGCTTCCATATCCTTCCTATAATGAGGGGACCATCACTGAACACAATATTCCAAGTGTGGTCTAACCAGAGCTCTAGAGAGCTGCAGCCTAAGCTTGCGGCTCTTAAACTCAATCCCACTGCTAATGAAAGCCCAACATACCATATGCCCCTTAACAACTCAACCAACTTGGATCGCAACTTTGAGGTATCCATGGATATGGACCCCAAGATCCCTCTGTTTCTCTACACTGCCAAGAATCCTGACTTTAACCCTGTATTCTGCATTCAAATTTGACCTTCAAAAATAAATCACTCCACACTTTTCCAGGTTGAAATCTGCCACTTCTTATCCCATTTCTGCATCCTGTCAATGTCCCATTGCAACTTACAACAGCCCTACACTCAATCTACCACTCCTCCAATCTTCGTGTCATCAACAATCTTACTAACCTACCCTTCCACTTCCTCATCCAAGTCATTTATAAAAATCACAAAAGCAGAGGTCCCAGAACCGATCCTTGCGGAACACCACTAGTCATCGAGTTCTAGGCTGAATACTTTCTATCAATTACCAGCCTCAGTCTTCTATTGGCCAACCAATTCTATATCCAGAAAGCCAAATTTCCATGTATCCCATGACTCTGTACTTTCTGAATGAGCCCACACGGGGAACCTTATCAAATGTCTTGCTAAAATCCATGTACACCATATTCACTGCTCTACCTTAATGAATGTGTTTTGTAACATTCTGAAAGAATTCAATAAGTTTTCTGAGGCACAACCTACCCCTCACAAAGCCATGCTGACTAACTCTAATCAAGCTATGGTTTTCCAACTAGTAATAAATTCTGTTTCTCAAAATTCTCTCCAATAATTGGCCCACCACAGACATAAGACTGACTGATCTATAATTCCCAGGATTATCCCTATTCCCTTTCTTGAACAAGGAAATAACATTTGCACCCTCCAATCATCCAGTGGACAATGAGGATGCAAAGATCATCGTCAAAGGTACAGCAATCTCTTCCCTCGCTTCCTGTACTAACCTTGGGAATATCGTGTCTGTCCCAGAGGACTTATCTATCCTTATATTTTAAAAAGATTTTCAGCATATCCTCCCTTTTTGACATCACCTCATCAAACATATCAGTCTGTTTCACACTGAGCTCACAAACGTCGAGTTCCCTCTTCTGATGTTAAAAGATTGAATGGGAATATCTCTCTGGACATTAAAGTAATATTAAACAATTAAACTGCACTGATTGAACATTCTGGAAGTGGGTGGGGACAGCAGTCATGAAGGAATGCAAATGACTCCCACTCCAATTAGATAGTCATTTGCTATTACTCCCACTACTATTATCAAATTAAACTCTCATTTAACCTCTTCCATACTTTCATCGCCATCCCCAGCCAATCCGGTTCACTTGCATGATTATCCAAAATGCTGACACTGTCACACCTACATTGTCTAAGCAAGAAGCAGAGCCAGAACTCATTTTCAGGGCCACCTTGAAGCTGGGCCATATCATCCCAACATTGTCTTGGGGATTCATTGAGTCAGAAAATCATCTGTATAATGATTCCCCAGGATTAGGGCATTAGCATTTGCATTATCTCCAAGGATGATCTTATCCTACCATTGTACCTAGAGTAACATGTGATTGTGAATGACTGGGGTTTGTCTTGTGTGGCATGTGGGAAAAGGTGAGGACTGCAGATGCTGGAGATCAGAGCTGAAAAATGTGTTGCTGGAAAAGCGCAGCAGGTCAGGCAGCATCCAAGGAGCAGGAGAATCGATGTTTCGGGCATAAGCCCTGCTTCAGTGTGGCATGTGACTGTGGGGGAATGGCCAGAGCATCTCTAAGCATGACCAACTGACCTGTTAAAGGGGATGTATTTCCTCTGTTCGGGGTCTCTCTTCTAGCTCAACTTGGCACGGTTGCAAAGAATATCAGAGGGGTCACCTCGCTTGTACAGGCTTTATTACACTTTGCAGAAGTTGGTGTGTGCGAATTGCATCTCGTGTGTGAAAACTTGAGAAAAGAAGCAGTGGCAGTGATGGAATTCCAATATACAGCTTCCAGGGGGACTGAATAAGCAATTGTATGAGTGTTGGTTGCGTAAGATAGATGGGCCCACAAGGTAAGCTTCACCTTGATCCCTCTCTCTAAACTTCACACTCAGTCGATCCCTTATCTCCTGGGACTTAGTGGTGATGGAAACTTTGAGGTAACTCGCATACATGCATACCAACGAGTTGCTTTGTGCGAGACTGTATTTTAAAAGGGTTTTGATTAAGGTTAAATCGGGGTTACAGTCCCCAGGGTTAAATTGGGGTTAGAGTCCCCTGGATTAAATCGGAGTTAGAGTCCCCAGAGTTAAATTGGGGTTAGAGTCCCCAGAGTTAAATCAGGGTTAGGTTCCCCTTGGAAACTGAGAGTTTGGAGCCCCGGGATACAGTACACCAGTAAAGCAGGGTCATTGTGTCTACCTCAGCACCCTGCCTTAGACCAGTTGTTAAGAGAGGAAATCCCCCACGTGAAGGTCAGGAACCTGAAGTGGGTGTGGACACTGTCAGTACTGTTCCATAAAAGTCAGCTGGAGAAAGGTAACATGGGGCAAATGTTAGATAAGTCAGGGGCTGGAATCCCTTTGTATCGAGGTGACCCCCAAAACGAGGAAAGGCTCAGGTGTCTCTCAGGATATTTAAATAAGAAATTGGGTAATGAAATCTGGCCACAAGGAGGGACGTGTGACATACAGAAATGTTTAAAGGCCGAAGAGGCAATATGGAAGTGCAATGCGGGAACTCAGTGGAAAACTAATAACCGCGTGGCGAAAAAGGGCTGAGGAATTAAAAGACAAATCTAAGCAGAGCAGCTGGGAGAACAGCGTGCACCAAAGAGGGATTAGATTATGTCGTAACAAGGGTAACCCAAAGCCTTGGGCAGTATTGAAGACTCAGAGCGAGGACTATGATCTAAATAGGAGAAACCAAAGAAAGCTAAAAGGCATTAGACAGACTAACGAACCAGGGTTAAAATGCCAAACCCGGCTTACGGCTGAGAGCAAAATGGAGGTACCTCTGGACATGTCTGGTCTGCCAATGTTGTTCCAAATTGATGCCACTGATGAGCAGGAGGAGGATTGGCAAATCCAAGCTTGTGCCCTGCCCAGCCCCCCTATATCAGCCGCTACACCCTACTACCCCTGCTAGCGCTGTGACACCCAACCTCAATCCACCAGCCCGTAACCACCACCCCACCATATCCTTCACTGCCGCCTGGCCCCCTGCGCTCTATCCCTCGGCCACACCAGACGTTCCAACTCTCCACGTCCTGACCAGAACCAGGCTCCTGAAAGTTTCGCTGACCCAGTCGCTTTCAGGACGCGATCCAACACTAAAAAAACACAAAGAGGCAGACTCTTTTCAGACGCACAGAGAACAAGATTCACTGTCCTATAACCCCAGCACAGACAGCAGTAGTGAACGTGACGGGCCCCCCTATTACGATCCCGAGAACAACAACCCCCAGAAAGGTCGCAAGTGAAATAGCTAACCCCGGCCCATCTAACTGAAACACAACAGGCAACGCCGCCCATAAACGTGAACAGAGACAGTTCCCTACTTGGACAGTCCCTAACCCAAACTCTGAAACAGCAGGAGAGGTCATCAGACAGGTTTACACCCCCTGGAAACCCCAAGAGATGCGTTCTCAACTGAAAGAGGAGTCCAGAGGATTTCATTGGTTATGTTACAGGCACAATTCAAATGTATCAAGCCACACCCCAGGACCTCTTCAGTCTGTGCTGCATGGCTTTGAACCCAAGTACGGGCTCAAGGTGGAAAACCCAGTTCAGGGGTTACAATGATTGGGAGGCCTTTTCCTGAGCCGTTCCCCAGCCTGGGATCCAAATCCAGGCAATAGGGGGGACTTTCCAGTAAACCCTGCAACAACCGGTCAATATATCTCGGGTATTGCAGTGCCACCCAAAGCAGGAGTAGGCCGGTTCAGACTTTTGGGATCAGTTTTGCTCCACATACTCCACCTATGCAGGGAACACCACTTATCATGCAGGAAATCCCTCAGCCCAGTTTAATGTCCTACAATCACAATGGATCCCAGAGGGAGTAGCTGCTGCTATTTGAAACAACAAATTGGATTGGCCAGATAACACTTGTCAACAAATAAGAAGAGCGCTCACATATTATCGGCATAGTCCTAAAGAACCTATAAACAGGTAATAGTCAAGCATGCAATAATACTGTGCCCTCCCTGTCCACCCACTCACAACGATTCTAATCTCCCTGTTGCAGGCCCTGATGCCCTTAGGAACACCCAATGAAACCCTACCATTGTCTCCAGGGGTGGGTCGATGGATATGACCTTGCATATGCCACTCACCTGAATGGCCCCAGTGCACCTTTTCATCATTTCCCTTACACCCCTCCACTGTCTTTCCGCAACGACCATGTTTGCCCTCGACCCTGTTATGGTCCGCGCCCACAGACAATGACAGTCAATGTAGACTTGTATTCACCGTGGTGCGGATGGCCATTGGTAGTGGGACTGCTCACTGTTGCGCCTGTAATATGGAACCCCAGGCAGGGGGCGAGTTCGCTATGCTGGAGACCCCTTCCCAGTCTGACTAACCTCCCTTCCACTTCACCCTGTCCTGACTAAAGACACCGAGGATGAACTGGTAGTCTGCTTGATGGTTCAGGGTAAAGACATCCCCTTCATGCCTCAACACTGAGACCTCCTGAGTGCGCCGACAAGGGTTTGGGCTCTCAACCAGCTCTATACACCTTAGTGGTCTAAGTGGACAGAAGATGCAGTTTCCCCTAACAGAACCATTCACGGTTCAGTTTGGTCCCCACACCTGTACTGTCCAATACTTGTACTGCCTCTAATTTAGGCATTAACCTAGCAGGGAGGGATTTGTTGTGGCCCTTTGTGTCGAGATTCTCGGCCTTGTTGAAGGCATGACAATTACACATAATTCTACCAAGAGACAGTTCTGGATCTATTACGTCCCCCAATGGTGGGCTGTTGAATTACAGCCAAAGGATTTTATGTCTCCTCTACAAGTCCCTGATTACCACGTAACTCTTTGTTACAATTCCACTGGAGCCTCCACTGAGCTGGTAGCCACCTTTACCCCCTTCCTAGAGTGCACTGTCACCGTTTCCGTAACAAGATCCATTGAAGATAAACAATAAATCTGCCCTCTTAGTAGATGTTCCTGTCCAGCTCTAGAACCAACCAGGATTGGTTTCTCTCCACATTACCTTAACTGTAAATGAGGGATACAGAGCAAAGGCCCTGGGATTTTCAGCACACCAGTTACATCAACAGTCAGACCCTGATCCGACTGACCAGGTGCAAACACTGACCAATGCAAAGTTAACTTATTTCTCCAGCCCTTACACTGTGGCGGGTTTACTTTGCCACTACCAACCCCGACATGACCCTTCAGAAGAACCCTTTCCCAACCTTTGGTCGTCCTCTAAGCATGACGTGGGGTGCACCTCTGGGGATCCTATCAAGATCCAAATTACATCAGGAGCAGAACTGCTTTCGATACCTCAATATCCCCTGAGACCAGAAGCCATAGAAAGGATATCAGCTTTGATAGACCCGTTCCTCCAACAAGAAGTTCTAATTCCCTGCCAATCGCTCTGTAACCACCCCCCACTTCTTCCTGTCCCGAAACCAGGACGCTCAGAATGAAGGTTAGTACAGAATCTTCAACAGATCAACAGAATAGTACAGCCATTACACCCATGTGGAACCGTGTGACCATTCTCAGCAATATCCCTGCCAGTGCCTGTGTCTTCATAATAGCTGACCTGCAGCATGCTTTCTCTGCTCTCCTCCGGCAACAGAGTCTTGATATTTGTTTGCTTTCACCTTTAAAGGTCAGCAGTACACTTAGACATGGCTCCCCCAGGGATTTATCCATTCACCCACTCTATTCTCCCAGGTATTGCACCAGCAGCTCTCTGAGCTTCAGCTCTCGGACGGCTCCATAGTCGTCCAGTATGTCGTCCAGACCTACTCCTAGCTAGCTCCTTGGAATCTGCTAACGTTGCAGATACCAACCCTCTCCTAAACGCCCTCCACTCTTGGGGATACATTATACCATCCAACAAGGTTCAGCGCCCCATGACAAGTTACATTCCTGGGGACATTGCTCAGCACTTCAGAATGGCAGATGACCCCTGGACGCATTACACCCATCCCACCCACAAGCACTAAGCAGATGCATGCCTTTTTTAGGCTTAGGTTAACTCCTGCTGGCAGCGGTTCCCCAATGTTACGTTACTTACCAAGTAGCTAACCCCTTCAGTCTCCAATAAGACTCCAAGAACTTTCACCCTAGCCGAAGACCAGAAGTTGGGTTTCAATTAGTTAAAAGTAGCCCTTGCCAGTGCTCCAGCTCTCGGGAGTCCACTGTATGACAGACCCTTCCAACTGTATGCCACAATCCTCGAAGACTGTGCATCCGCTGTTTTTACCCAGACCCACAGAGATCGCAGGAGGCCAGTGGCTTATTACTCAACTCATCTTATCACCATGGGCCTCCCGCCTTGCTCACAAATTCTGCTGGCTGCTTACTCCCTTGTGACAGCCGCATCCAATATAACCCAGCAGGCACCCTCAACCATCTATTTGTCACACGTGATCGTAGCCCTTCTCGCTTCCCACCAAACCCAACACCTTACATAGGTTCGACTTAGCCATTACAAGGTAGCCCTTCTTAACAACCCCCTTCTGACCTTCTCCTACTGCTCAACCATTAACCTGGCGACTTTCCTTAGTGCCCCTCCAGAGGACCCTCTCCATCCTTCCCATGACTGCCTTCTTGACATTCCCCCAACCAGACCTCTCAGATGTCCATTGCCCACACCGGATTTAGCCCTCTTTATAGATAGTCACTCATCAATATCATCTTGAGGAGTGCCACTTTCAGGATATGCAATCGTCACCCTTACTGATGCATTAGAAGCAGCCTCCCTCCACCCCCCAGTTTCCGCCCAGAAAGCAGAACTCTTTGCACTGACACAAGCCTGTGTCCTGGCCACAGGGAAAACGGTAAATCTGCTTTGATGTGGCCCAAGACGTTGGCCAGCTTTGATCCCAGTGAGGGTTCCTGATCCCTTCAGACACCCCTATTCGCAAGACACTGTTTGTCCAACATCTCGTTAAGGCCATCCTCCTCTCTAAACTATTGGGCATTATCAAATGTGCTGCCCATGTCACATACAATCCTGATGCCAGCCATGGCAATGCCAGAGCTGACCGAGTTACCAAGGATGCGGCAAGGGCCCGCAATTCAATCGTCTCCATTATTATCTGGCAGGCGCCCAATTGAAAACATGCCTCAAAAACAAAAGGCATTCCAGACATTGTCACGGTGCAGCGTTTACAGGTGGAACGCCCTTGATTCAGGAAAGCAGATATGGAAGACGCATGGGAGCTCACACTCTGCGTCAAAAGGCCTCTGGATCACTCCAGTCAGTCATGTATACCTCATTCCTTGTTACCAATACTCATCGATTGCCTTCATACTGATACACTCCTTGACAAGGGGGGAGTGAGTAGCATCTTGTTGCAGACCTGGTGGCACCCCCAACTGGGCAGTAGTGGATACTGCAGATGCTGGAGATCAGAGTCAAGATTAGAGGGGTGCTGGAAAAGCACAGCAGGTCAGGCAGCATCCGAGGAGCAGGGAAATCAATATTTCAGGCAAAAGCCCTTCATCAGGACCCCCCCTGACTGGCTAAGGTAATTCAAAAGCGTGTCAGATCATGTCTGATATGTCAGCAAAATAATGCAGGTCAAGGTGTGCGGTGTGTAACAGGAAAGACTCCCTTACAGGTCCATTTGAATGTATTCAGCTTGACTTTATTGAACTTCTGCATGTACATTGCTTGCCTTGTTGTCATTGATGTCTTCAGTAGATGGATTGAGGCTTTTCCCACTAATAACATGGCCTCAATGGTGGTACGATTACTCCTAACAGAGATCATACCGAAGTTTGGGGTGCCCGACAGCTTAGTTCAGACAATGTAGGGAAAGTTAACACAGAGCCTATCAGGCATCAGGCATAATGGAAGGGGCAAATGGGACCCTTAAAACCAAATCGATTAAGCTAACATGTGAAACAGGCCTGAACTTGTTGAAGGTCTTGCCTTTGGCTCCGAATCACATGAGGATTACCCCACACCCAACCCAGGGCTGTCGGCAGCTGAGATAATCTACAGCCAACCCAGTCAGACCCGTTAGGGTGAGATACAAACCCACCCACCCACATAGACCTAAACATTATGGAAGAGGAAATGCAGGCACACTTTTGGCAGCTCACCTCGTCTCTAAAGTTTCTTCAGTCACAGGTCAGGAACACCTTCGGATCACCACCACAGACACTGAACCAGGATTCGAACGACCCAAATGAACTTCGCAACCTGCAGGCAGGAGGGCCCGTGCTGACCAAAGACTGGGACCGCCCCGAGCTCGGACACAGGTGGAAAGGGCCGTACCAGATGTTCCTCTGGACACTGACTGCAGTCAAAGTCCAAGGACAAAGCAGCTGGGCCCATTTAAATGACTTTAAAGAATGGTTCCTTCAAACAGCCTGAAAAGTGTACTCACAGCACCCTGGCCACCATTGTGGCATTCGGCCTAGAGGGTAATTTGCTTTATATGGCTCATATGCGTTTGCACGGTAATCGGACTGTATGTTACCACTCCCCCAGACAGTAGATACACTGTTTGTTGCCATTCCCGGGTTGGCACCCTCTTAACCAATACACAGTAGATACCTCAGATGCCCCCCGCTGTTTAGGCCAGAGCGGGTGGCTTAGAAGGATGGCTTTGGGTCGGTGCGTAGAGCTGGTAAATTCAGATAACACTACACGGGAGCCCAGGAGAAAGAAGGTACTGCTTCCCACGACCCCACAAGCTATCTGTTTTGCTTCTCAGGACGGGGGTGGGGATGGGGTTGTGCCTCTTGTGCCCAGAAACAATTTACCCGCAGGCATTGCCAGGTCAGCCATGAACTGTTCACCTGCACCTGTGATGAGCAAAGGGGCTTAGATGTTACTGCAGGGTGGCCGTTCATTTGTGGGCATTGCAACGGTACCCATGTCAGCTCAGAGCCTTTTGGTCATACCCTTTTTCTGTTTACGAGCTGATGGGATCAGGTGGAAACTCCAACCAGGATAGGAGCTGGTGGTACATGCAGTTCACAGCTGACAGCCACAAAGTAATTAGTTGCTACGGGGCCAAAAGAGGGTTTGTGTTCCTTCTCAATGGAACCCTCATAACAGCCAACCCGATTCTCCCCTGTAGGGACAGTAGGACCACCCACTGTCCTGTGCCCACAAAATGCCCCTACCCACTGCAGGATAGTAGCTCGATGAGTAAGTGAGTTTCTGTGCAGACTGGACGAACCCAGTAACTCTGGGATCCTCCCTGAGCTACGGGTTCTTGGGATCCGAGAAGGATTGGTGAGGATGACCACAGCAAACAACAGAAATTACCTTATTTGCGCATTGACCATTCTCGGAAGCAATGACGTAAGGGGATAAATTGCAGTTAACTGTGAATTGGCAGAACTAATCTCTACGGACAAGAGACCAGATATGCCGTTGACTATTTAGTGGCCCAACAAGGAGACATCTGTACAATTGTGAGAAATAAATGTATTACCCATGTTCTGGATGGATCATATAACATAACACAAGCCATTGAATCCATTCAGCACCAGTTAGATGTTTTCAGACAGAGCCCTCAGAAAGTATAGGACTGGTTTGGGTGGCTGTTTGGGGGACTGATTGAACAATCAGGAAATGGGTGGAGATGACAGTCATGAAAGAATGTGAATGACCCCCACTCCAATTAGACAGTCATTTGTTACTACAACCCCTACTTTATTATCAAATTAAACTCTCATTTAACCTCTTCCATACTTTTGTAGCCATTCCCAGCCAATCAGGTTCATTTGCATGATTATCCCCAAAGCTGATGCTATCACACCTACATTGTCTAAGGAAGAAACGGAGCCAGAACTCATTTGTAGGACCACCCTGTATGTAGGACACATCACCCCAACATTGTCTTGGGGAAATACTGACCCAGGAAATCATCTGCATAATGATTCTCCAGGATTAGGGCATTAGCATTTGCATTATCTCCAAGGATGGTCTCATTTTACATTGTACCTGGGATAACATGTGACTGTGAGTGACTGGGGTTTGTCTTGTGACTGTGGGGGAGTGGCCAGAGCATCGGTAAGCATGACCAACTGACCTGTTAAAGGGGATATATTTCCTCTGTTTGGGGTATCTCTCCTAGCTTGTCTTGGCACGCCTGCGAAGGGTATCAGAGGGGTCACCTCGCTTGTACAGGCTTTATTACACTTTAACTGTTTGCAGACTTTGCTGTGTGTGAATTGTATCTCGTGTGTGAAACCTTGGGAAAAGAACCTAACCTCATTAGTGAATACTGAAGTAAAGTATTCATTAAGGACCTCCCTACCTCCTCCGACTCCATGCATAAGTTCCCTACCCTCACTCGGTCATCCCCTTGTTCCTCAAATAAGTGTAGAATACCTTAGGGTTTTCCTCAATCCTACCTAAAGCTGTTTCATGCTCCCTTCTAGCTCTCCTAAGTCCATTCTTCAGTTCCTTCCTGGCCACCACTGGCCAAAAACTCAACTGTTCTCACAACACAAACAAGATAGCCACAGGAGCAGGTGAGAGGCGAAGAATACTGTGATGAGAAACCCACTCCCACCAACTCCCCAAAGCCTGTCCACCATCCAAGGCACAAACCAAAAGTGTGACCAATAACTCCCCACAGATGGGCCAATGGGCTGAGAAGTGACAGATGGAGTTTAATTCAGATAAATGCAAGGTGCTGCATTTTGGGAAAGCAAATCTTAGCAGGACTTATACTCTTAATGGTAAGGTCCTAGGGAGTGTTGCTGAACAAAGAGACCTTGGAGTGCAGGTTCATAGCTCCTTGAAAGTGGAGTTGCAGGTAGATAGGATAGTGAAGAAGGCGTTTAGTATGCTTTCCTTTATTGGTCAGAGTATGAAGTACAGGAGTTGGGAGGTCATGTTGCAGCTGTACAGGACATTGGTTAGGCCACAGATGGAATATTGCGTGCAATTCTGGTCTCCTTCCTATCGGAAAGATGTTGTGAAACTTGAAAGGGTTCAGAAAGGATTTACAAGGATGTTGCCAGGGTTGGAGGATTTGAGCTATTGGGAGAGGCTGAACAGGCTGGGGCTGTTTTCCCTGAAGCGTCGGAGACTGAAGGGTGACCTTATAGAGGTTTACAAAATTATGAGGTGCATGGATAGGATAAATAGACAAAGTCTTTTCCCTGGAATAGGGGAGTCCAGTTCTAGAGGGCATAGGTTTAGGGTGAGAGGGGAAAGATATAAAAGAGACCTAAGGGGCAACTTCTTCACACAGAGTGTGGTACGTGTAGGGAATGAGCTGCCAGAGGATGTGGTGGAGGCTGGTACAATTGCAACATTTAAGAGGCATTTGAATGGGTATATGAATAGGAAGGGTTTGGAGGGATATGGGCCGGTTGCTGGCAGGTGAGACTACATTGGGTTGGGATATCTGGTCGGCATGGACAGGTTGGACCGATGGGTCTGTTTCCAAGCTGTACACCTCTATGACTCTATGACCTGCCCCTACAAGTGCAACCCTAACAACACTCAAGAAGCTCAACACCACCCAGGACAGAGCAGCCCACCTGACCAACACCACATCCACAAGCATCCACTCCCTCCACCACTGATGCTAAGTAGCAGCAGCATGTAATATCTACAAGATACAACATAGAAAATCAAAAGATTCTTAGATGGTATGTTCCAAAATCAAAACCACTTCCATCTTGAAGGACAAAGGCAGCAGACACATGGAACACAACCATCTATAAGCTCCCCTCCAAGCCAGTCAACACCCTGACTTGGAAATACATTGCCGCTCCTCCATTGGCACCGGGCCAAAATCCTGCATCAAATTTCCTCACCAAAGACGCCACGGGCCCATCCACAGCACATGGACCACAGTAGCCCAAGAAGGCAGCCCACTACCACCTTCCCAAGGGCAATAAATGCTCATTAGCCACATCCCAGAAGTGACTAACAATTGTGAGTGTGTGTGAGGGAGAGAGAGAAAAAGAATGGGAGTGTGTGTGTATGTGTGTGTGTGAGAGAGTGTGTGTGTGTGTGTGTGTGAGAGAGAGAGTCTGAAGGTGTGTGTGCATGTTTATGTGTGAGAGAGAGTAATAAATAATTCAAAACTGTACAAATTAATTAAGGTAGAGAGATGACGACTATTTATCAAGGTGATGTTGTCAAAACTTGAGCGTAAGGAAGGCTTTACAGATTCAGAACAGTGTGGTGGGGTCACCTGTGGCACAACCTGAACCCAAGATCCCAGTTGAGGCCATCTTAATTGGTGCAAATCTTGGCTTTCAGTCTCTGCTTGGCAATTCTGTACTGTTGTGTATCTCAGAGTCCACCTCGGAAGACGCTTACCCGCAGATCGGAGGCTGAAAGTCCTTGACCGCTGAAGTGTTCCCCGACTGTGCATCTGTTGTCATAGCGTCTGTATGGTCTCGCCAACATACCATGCCTCAGGGCATCCTTGCCTGCAGCATATGTGGTAGACAACGTTGACTAAGTTACATGAGTATCTGCCGTGTACATGGTGTGTGGTGTTCCCATGTGTGATGGTAGTATCCAAGTGGATGATCTGACATATCTTGCAGAGGTTGCCATGACAGAGTTGTATGTGTTGTGGGTGATGCTGTCCTGAAGGCTGGGTAGTTCGCTGTGAACGATGGTCTGTTTAAGGTTTGGCGGTTGTTTGAAGGTGAGAACTGGAGGTGTAGGGAAGATCTTGGCAAGATGCTCATGGTCATCGATGACATGTTGAAGGCTGCAAAGAACATGTCATAGTTTCTTCGCTTTGGGGAAATACTGGCTGATGAAAGATACTCAACCAGTCTTACCCTGTGTCTGTTGTAGAGGAGGTCTTTGCTGTTTTTCACTTTGGTATGTCAGAACTGGCGCTTGATGAGTTGAGGGTGTCTTTCAAAACTTCTGCATCCCTTCTCATCTGAACAGATCCTGTGTATCACACACACACTTTTTACACAAACACACACACACACACAGACACACACACACTCACACAAACTCTCTGTCATGTGCACTCACACATTCTCGGTCTCTCTCCCACACACTCATACACATATAAATCTACGGGATGAATCATTTCATCAAAGATGTTTTTATTTGCAGACATTCTATTTTGTTTAAAAAACACACAACTTGTAGTCACAATCAGTCAGTGTGGCATCTTATAAATTCCAGCTTCCGGAATAAAACCAATCTGATTCCATGTTAAAACTCTGAGACAATTCTGACCAAAACCTCATACCTACAATGCAGTGCCTGAACTGAAATGTCCCCTTTTATATATTCCTATCACTCTGCCTGATTGTCATGACAGCACAGCATTGACATTGACTTTATAAATACTTTACACACTGTCTAACACTTTTGGTCACCCGCAGAGACATATTATCTGACACTCCAGTCACACTAGTTGTATGATCTTTTGATCTCTTGGCCTATAAACTCTGGGTCTGTGTGTGCTGCTATTTCACTACACCTGACAAAGGGGCTGTGCTCCGAAAGCTTGTGCCATTTCAAATATGCCTGTTGGATTGTAACCTGGTGTTGTGTGGCTTCTGTCTATGATAGGATGTTCTGCCCTTGCAGGTAGTTTGTTTAATTGTGTGTTTAATTTATTGCAGTCAAAACAGTGAAAAGCTTTGTTTTACAACCAGTACAGGCAGTTCATAGCAAACAAGGACATAGGGTGCTTAGACAGAGTGAGGCACACAAGGTTACAACTGCACAGGAGGTGCACAAAGCAAGATCAATGTTAGCAAGATCAAAATTATTTGAATTTAGACAGTCCATTCATCAGTCTAATAACAGAAGGGAAGAAGCTGTTCTTGAACCTGTTAGTGCATGTGTTCAAGCTTCTGAATCTTCTGCCTGATGGAGGAGGTTGTAGGAGAACATTACTGGAGTGGGATGAGTTCTCGATAATGTTGGCAGCCCTTTCCATGGCAACAAGAAGTGTAAATGGAGTCCATGGATGAAAGGTTGGCTTCCGTGGTGCTCTGGGCTTCAGACACAACTTTCTGTAGTTTCTTCTAGTCCTGGGCAAATCAGTTGCCATAACTAGCAGTTGCCATAACATGCAGCTGGATAGAGTGCTTTCTATCGTACATCTGTAAATGTTGGTGAGGGTCCTTATGGACATGTCGAAATTCTTGAGCCTCCTGAGGAAGAAGAGCCATAATTGTGCCTCCTTGACCATTGCATCTATGTGAGAGGTGCAGGACTGGTTGTTGGTTATCATCACTCGACCCTCTCCACCTCATCTCCATTGGTGTAGATAACACCATGCCCTCCTCCTTTCTTCCTTAGTCAATGATCAGATCTTTTGTTTTGCTAACATTGAGAGAGAGGTTGTTATCTTTGCACCATGACACCAAGCCCTCTTTCTCTTTCCTGTATTCTGATTCATCGTTCTTTGATATCGACCTGGCATTGTGGTGTCATCAGGAAGCTTGTGAATGCCATTTGTACAGAATTTGACCACACAGTCGTGAGTGTACAGGGATTACCATAGAGGGCTGAGAACACATCCTTGCAGGGCAACAAAGTTGAGGGTTATCATAGAGGACATGCTGTTGTCTATCTTAAATGATTGCTGTCTGGGTTCAGGAAGCCAAGGATGCAGTTACAGGAGTGGAGTTGAGATGTAGGTCTCAGAGTTTTGAGATTGGTTTGGAAGGAATTAGGGTGTTAAAGGTGGAGCTGTAGTCAATAAGTAGAAGCTTGACATAGATGTACATGTTGTCCAGATGGTCCAGAGATAAGTGCAGAGCTAGGGAAATTGTGTCCGCTGCGAACCTGTTACACCGATAGGCAAATTTCAGGGAATCAAAGCAGACTGGGTGGATGGAGGTGATGTAGGCCATGACCAGCCTCTCGAAGCATCTCATGATTATGGAGGTCAGAGCCACTGGGTGGTGGTTGGTGAAGCACACTGCATGTGTTTTCTTCAGTATTGGGATGATGGTGGTCTCCTTGAAGAGGTGAGGACTTCAGATTTCAGCAAGGAGAGGTTGAAGATGTTAGCAAATACCTTCACCAACTGGTCGGCACAGGATCTGAGTGCACAGCTGGGGCGCCTCTGTCTGAGCCTATAGTTTTCCTTGGGTTGTCCAGGGCTGTCGGGACAAGTGACACCACCCCACTGACATTCTGCTTAAACCGAGCATAGGAAGCATTGAGCGCATTAGGGAGGGTTGTACTTTTATCCAATATCTTGCTGTGCTTCATTTTGCATCCCATTATGTTATTTAGGCCTTGCCACAGGCAGCAGGAGTCCATATGGTCGATTTGGGTCTCTAACTTGGTCCATGACAGCCTCTTGGCATCTCTGTTGGCTTTGCGGAAGTCATATCTGGATTTCCTGTATAGGTCTGGGTCGTCTGACTTGAATGCCGCATGCCTGTCCTTCCGTGGCCACTGCATTTCCCGGTTCATCCAAGGCTTCTGGTTGGGAAACACATGGATTGGTTCTTTGGCATGCAGTCCTCTATGCACTTGCTACTGAAGTCCATGAGAGTGGTGGCGTATTCGTCTAGGTTGTCCACAGTATTCTTGAATACAGTCCAATCCACTAATTCCAAGCAGTCCTGGAAAATCTTGTCCACTGCCTCAGACCAGCATTGTGCTACTTTCTGCAAATAATCCTCCCCCATTTCAACTTCTGCTTGTAAGGTGGGAGGAGGAACTTTTCCAAATGTGGATGGGGAATGGAGCGGGAGGTGACTGATTGTATAGCAGTGGTCAAGGATGTTCAGTCTACTGGTGGGCAGAAGATATGTTGGTGGTATTTTAGTAGCACCCTTTTGAGGTTAGCATTGAAGTCACCAGTCATGATGAATAAGGCCTTGGGGAACTTTGTCTCCAGAGATTTTTGGCGGTGTAAATTTCATCCAGAGAATTCTTTACTTCCACATGGGGTGGGATGTAGACTGCTATCAGGAGTGTGGAGGTGAATTCACGTGGCAGATAGTAGGGACGGCATTTCACTGTGGGATATTCTATGTCCAGGGAGCAGTGACTCACCAGGGTCACCTAATGTGAGCACCACAAGGTGTTGATTATGAGGCAGATCCATCTACCCTTTGCCTTACCACGGACAAAGTATGTTCCATGCAATGTATGGAGAACCCCTCAGCTTGCAAGGCACAGTGGGAAGTGAGCCATGTCTCCATTAAACAGGGCACACAGCAGGTAGATATAAGATACTGAAGGAGTACTTTGAAGAAGAACAGTGGTGTTGTATCTCTGGTGTGCTCACCAATACTTACAAATAGCATCATCAAAAAACAGACTACTTGGTCCTTGCATTCTTGCTCATTATACCTGGCTGAGTCCAAGATAACTGCCATACTTCCTTCATTAAACCAGCTCCTGAATTTCTTCAGAAGTATTAAATTGACTATAAAATGCATCAGGATGTTGAAAGTTGTGAAAGGGCTTTGTTAAATTTAAGGTTTTTTTCTACATTTTCAGTATTTCTCGG
This sequence comes from Chiloscyllium punctatum, assembly GCF_047496795.1. Taxonomy (NCBI): domain Eukaryota; kingdom Metazoa; phylum Chordata; class Chondrichthyes; order Orectolobiformes; family Hemiscylliidae; genus Chiloscyllium; species Chiloscyllium punctatum. Next base: position 30,665,530 of record NC_092758.1, read on the forward strand.
TGCTTTCTGCAATACTTGAGTCTCAGTATCTGACATAAGCTTCCAGCTTTTTGTCTTATCCAACCCTTTGAGATGATTCTTGTATATGGGAGTATTTCTTCTGAATTTTCTGTGTTTTTGATAACCACCACCACTCTGAAACTGGTTTACATTGAAGGAGCTGCTTGCAGTTCCCTTTTACCAAATCATGTCTCAGCTCGTGAAATTGTCCTCAGTTTGCTCAATTTACCCTTGATTTACCTTTATTCTATTCTATATATGCACTAATACTGGATTAGTGGTGCTGGAAGAGCACAGCAGTTCAGGCAGCATCCAACGAGCAGCGAAATCGACGTTTCGGGCAAAAGCCCTTCATCAGGAATAAAGGCAGTGAGCCTGAAGCGTGGAGAGATAAGCTCAAGGAGGGTGGGGGTGGGGAGATTTTATATATGCACTAAGTCTAACTGCTAATGGCTAAAATCTGCCTAACTTCTCCCCACCCCCACCCTCCTCTCATTTATCTCTCCACCCTGCAGGCACTCTGCCTCTATTCCTGATGAAGGGCTTTTGCCCGAAATGTCGATTTTCCTGCTCCTTGGATGCTGCCTAAACTGCTCTGCTTTTCCAGCACCACTCTAATCTAGATTCTGGTTTCCAGCATCTGCAGTCATTGTTTTTACCTAAAATCTGCCTAACAACAGGCCTAGGTGATAATGGCTGTGCAAGTGAAGCAGAAGTCCAGATTGAGTTACTTGCTAAAAGGTGTAAGGTTTTTACATATGGAGACAATGGCAGCAGAATCTATGTTTACAATGGTTGGACTGCTAGTATCTAAAGTGCCTGGAAGATGTCAAAAATGGCATGTTGTAATCAATCAAGCATTAAACCATGAATTTATGTGCAAAATTAGATAGAGTTTTGGTTTCATAGATAGCTATAAAAAACAAGGTTGATGTAATTCACATTGCCATGAAGATGAATCAAGATCCAGAAGAGATTGAGCAAGAGGCAAGCATCTGTGGTTTATTGTAAAGGAATATGAGGTGAATTACTTCACACTTAGATTGATAAGACCAAATTCAGGAGGATTTGAAACAAGGCTGGAGAATTTCACCTTACTTGTGCTAGAGGGTGAATCATCAAGAAAAACCTTAACTGTGGAAGACAAATCTGGGTTTAAGAGTTAAACAACTGGAAAAGAAAGGGAAGAGAAATAAACTCTCATGAGTTAAGAATTATTTTACACAGGGTCCAAGAAAAAAAATGACTGCTTCTGGGACAGTGTCATGTGCACCTTTGAAGTGAGTGTTTATAGTAAATGGGGCAAGATCTGGTTTGTAGTTTAAAATATAGGTTACCCATAGAAATTGTGCTTACTTATAGGAGTTTTTGTCTGTTTGTTACAGTAAAGTTTGTAAATCATCAAGTTTAATGTGATATCCTTTCAGCTTTCACTGGAAGTTAAATTTTCATTTATATCATCATTTATGTTACCAGTCTCCACAGGGATCATAACACATGTTTATAATATTTCTAACATTTAATGCCTCACAGCTTGTAGGGTTTCCAGCATACTAATGCTGGAACTATTGTCTATCTCCAGAATTTCTATTGCATTTGTCTCAAGTATATTTTGCTCATTTGTCACCTATTACAAGTAACCTGTGAGACAGTAAAGCAATCTTAATGTCTAATGCATCAAATGAATCTCTGAGTCAAATTACTGTTTGACTTCTGTTGTGAGCTGAAAATGTGTTGCTGGAAAAGCGCAGCAGGTCAGGCAGCATCCAAGGAACAGGAGAATCGACGTTTCGGGCATCAGCCCTTCTTCAGGAACAGAATCGACTTCTGTTGTACCAATTTAGAATTGTCTGTGGGCTCACTTGCCACATGCATTAATGTACAAGAATCTGTTCTTTGCAGACAGGAAGAAGAATTGACACACACTGCTATAGTTATCCAAACACGGAACGTATTTTCAGGGGTTAAAAAAAATTCTGAGATTTTATCTTTATATATAAAAAGTTGAAAAACATTTCAATTTTTAAGCAAAAATAGAATCTTCATCTCTACAGACTTACAATGTTCTGGACTAGATTGCTTTCAAAACAATATATGTCATTTCCTGAAGACCTTTTCTTGAAATAGCCTCAATTGATCAGAGTTGACTTGCAAATCAATCAGCAATCTCTTTGCATTCAGTGGAAACTTTAACACCTTTGAAATTGGAATGCTTGTGTCTGAATAGATGAGTGCAAGATGAAAAACTTTGCAAGCGTGTTCCTTTCTTCAATAGCAAATATATAATCTTATCAGTTTTCCTCAACAGATAAAATATATTTGTGACAATCGAATAAAATGCAGATCGTATGTTGTCTGCTGGAATAAGAATAGTCTTATGGATCCTTTTATATTGTTTGTGCATTCAAAATCATTTCAAACAGACAGATGACTACTGAAGTGTAACTACTGTTGTGATGACAAGAAATGTGACAGCAGCATTCCAAAAATGAGATGAAATAAATAATCAATATAGTAAAACTGAAACAATCCTACTCTTCTTGAAGTAGTGACGCAAAATACTTACATCTGCCTGAGAGGGCAGACAGGATAACAAATTAACATCTGATATTTTTTTAAAAATCTCTTCAGGGCGGAGGTGGAAACCAATTATGTGCACTGAAGCTTCTCGGGTGGCATTTTAACTCACAGCCCTCTGGCTTAAAGGTGCTGGTATTGTCACTGATGTGAAGCTAACATCATAGTGGTCTTGCTGAGCCATTATTTGTTTCCAATCTTCACTCTTATTACATGCCATTGTTAGATCCAAAACACAGAAATGACTTGTCTGTAACTTTCTCCGAACTTCATATAAAGACTTTTTCATTTCTATTTGCATTTCAGTGGGACTTAGTATGTGACAATGGCTGGAAAGGGCCATTTTCTACGTCAGTATACTTTATAGGAGTGCTGGCTGGTTCCTTTATTGCAGGACAGTTAGCTGACAGGTGAGTTATTTCCTTTATCTAGTTCTTCCAGGTATATTCTTCAATTTAATTTGCACTGACAAATACAGGTTTTGCAGTTGGATTATTATTGGATCCACAAGTGCTGTGGATATTGCTGTTATGTTCTTGATATCCAGAATTCAGAAGGTGTCTGGGCTGCTTGCTGCATGCAGCTGGGTTTTGCATAAAGATTCAAAACACTAGCTTCCAGGATGCCTTTCAAACAGGTAAATGAACATAACCGTGGATCAGGCGAATTATCTGCAATATAAACTATGATTCTGATGAAAAGTCTTCCATAGATGCTGCCAGACCTGTTAATTATTGCTAGCACTTTCTCTTTTCATTTCAAAATCCCAGCATTCCCAGGTATTTTGCATTTGTACTAAGGTCTTCATTACTTGGCTATGGAATAGTGGGGAACGAAGGGTTTAATTCAGGGTTGGTACCGGAAGGCACTGTCCAGTTGGATCAGGCTTCATTTGAAGCAGACTCTGACAGAAAGGATAAATAGCCTGGTCACAAAGTCCTTAAACTAGTGAATGAGGGGTTCTGTGGTGGGGAGTGGAGGGGTGGAGGACTCAGCTGGCAATTATAACTAATAGTTTAGAAAGACAAATGAGAAGAGAAACAGAGTAATGGCCAGAAATGGTGGTTTAACATTGCATGTGGAGGGAAAACTATATGACATGAAGTAATTAAATCAGGACAAAAGAATAAAAATTGTCCACAATATAGTAAAACTGAAACACAAGTTAGAGGGTAAAGAGCTTTTTATAAAGCATGTGGATCCTAAAAAATATTGAATGAATTGCAGACTCCTGTTCATCTAAGAGTGTGTGACAAGGTAGGCTTTGCTGTGATGCCTGTGTGAGATGGTCAGGAATAGGAGAACTTTAAATACCAGTTTAGAAGGACTACAGACCAATAAGGCAACTGGTAGAGGAGATGGAGTAGTCCAAATGATTTAGGATGAAATCACTTAGAACATAGAACAATACAGCGCAGAACAGGCCCTTCGGCCCTCGATGTTGCGTCAACTTCAATGATAATAAATTATTATAATGAGAGCTAAGCAGGTAGTGGAGATTTTATGTATAGAATTAAGAAATAAAAAAGGACTTAAAACAATAGTGGGAGTGTTGTGTAGGCCCCTGGTAACATCTATCAGAAATTGTATGGATACAGAGATTAGACAAAGATACAGGAAGGACAGAATCATTTTCCTGGAGGATTTTAACATTATTATGATTAGGTTAAGCAGTCCAAACTATGGCAGAAATGCAATGAACTTCTTCAATGGGCCTTGAGGCCAACAAAGGAACATGAAATTACATTGAGGAGTGGAAAAGCTTTAATTAACAGTCTAAACATGCATGAACATTTCTACGTTAACATTCATATCATGGTCAGGTCAGGAGCCCTTAAAACTGAGAATTGAGCAATTTTCAACAGAAATAAGGAAATTGCAAATAATGAATTTATATCAGAATTTTAAGTCGAGGAGAAGGTCAATTGACAGACATCTCAGGGAAATTAATATTAAATCAGGTTCAAGGTTTTACGCAAATTAATGCAAGTAAAATAATAGTATTGAGGAAAGTGAACTCAATAAAGAGTTCAAATTCACAGCAAGAGATGCTTTCCTTCTTATTGTTTTAATGGACTTAGTATATGAGAGGAATAATATTCCAAACTTCTCGATTTGGGAAGCTTTTCTTTAGAGTCAAGAATGTGGTGCTGGAAAAGCACAGCAGGTCAGGCAGCATCTGAAGAGCAGGAAAATTGATGTTCTGGGCAAAAGCCCTTCATCAGGAATGAGAAACACAGCAGTGAGAGGGAAAGCAACATGAGAATATATTGAGACCGAGGCTCAGAGGGCCCCCAGCTGGAGGGAGGGATACTTGACACCTACAGCTTCAGGGGAAAAAAATCAAAGAGTGAGATTAGAGGGAAGTGATGGGTTGATTGGTTCATGATTTTAAAATGTGTATCTTTTTGGAAGGAGAGATTAATGGGAAACAACAGGAAGGAGGATGATATCATGGGTGTGAACTCTGCTATCATGCAAGTGAAAGTCAGAGCATTTGGAGCATTATGTACAATTCTGGTCACCCTGTTATAGGAAGAATGTTATTAAACTGGAAAAGGTGCAAAAAGGATTTATGAGGACGTTACCGAGACTAGAAAGTTTGTGTTATGAGGAGAGGTTGGATATGCTGGGACTTTTTTCCCTGGAGCGTTGGAGGCTGAGGGGTGACCTTATGCAGGTTCATAGAGTCATGAGGGGTATGGATAAGTTAAATAGCCAAGGTCTTTTTCCCATGGTAGGGGAGTCAAAAACTAGATGGTATAGGTTTAAGATGAGCAGGGATAGATTTAAAAGGGTCCTGAGGGGCAAACCTTTTCAACAGAGGGGTGGTACATATATGGAACGAGCTGCCAGAAACACTAGAGGCATGTAATTATAACATTTAAAAGACATTTGCACAGCTACATGGACAGGAAAGGTTTAAAGGGCTATGGGCCAAACACAGGCAAATAGGACTAGTACAACTTAGAAAACCTGGTTGGCACGGGATGAGTGGAACCGAAGGGCCTGTTTTTTGCTGTAGAACTCTCTAACTCTATCTTAAGAACATAGAACATTACAGCGCAGTACAGGCCCTTCGGCCCTCAATGTTGCACCGACCTGTCATACCAATCTGAAGCCCATCTAACCTACACTATTCCATGTACGTCCATATGCTTGTCCAGTGACGACTTAAATGTACTTAAAGTTGGCGAATCTACTACTGTTGCAGCCAAAGTATTCCATACCCTTACTATTCTCTGAGTAAAGAAACTACCTCTGACATCTGTCCTATATCTATCACCCCTCAATTTAAAGCTGTGCCCCCTCATGCTCGCCGTCACCATTCTTGGATAAAGGCTCTCCCTGTCCACCCTATCTAATCCTCTGATTATCTTATATGTCTCTATTAAGTCACCTCTCAACCTTCTTCGCTCTAAGAAAAGTAGGGTAAGGGAAGCAAAGTTAGTGTAAGGGAAGTAAGCTTATAATGTATTGGCATAGTACATTATTTTTAGAAAAGGAGTAACTAAGTGGTTTGAGGGAAGCATGGGCAGCACGGTGGCACAGTGGTTAGCACTGTTGCCTCACAGCGCCAAAGACCCGGGTTCAATTCCCACCTCAGGCAACTGTTTGTGTGGAGTTTGCACATTCTCCCCATGTCTGCATGGGTTTCCTCCCACAGTTAGGTGAATTGGCCATGCTAAATTGCCCCTAGTGTTAGGTGAAGGGGTAAATGTAGGGGCGTGAGTCTGGGTGGGTTGCTTTTCGGAGGGTCGGTGTGGACATGTTGGGCCGAAGGGCCTGTTTCCACACTGTAAGTAATCTAATCTAAAGAAGTCATGACAGCAGAGGTCACACCCATGATATCATCCTCCTTGCTATGTGACAAATCATGTCAGCCTCAGGTATCCCTGATGACCACATGTGCAGCTATTGGCTAACAGCATTTCAGAATTTGTGGATGAATTCATTATGGAGGCTCTGCAATGCTGAGCATATCATGGATTGCACTTGGAGGTCACACCACAGGTGACGACTGAACAGGCAGAAAGGGCATGGAAGGTAGTGCAGGAGTTCCCTGTAGCCATCTTCCTTTCTAACAGATATACCATTCTGAAAACTGTTGAGGAGATGGGACCTAACTCATGGTACCATGGGTGGGTCTGCTGCACAAGAGGGGAGGAAGAGGAATGGAAGGACACTGGTACGGCATTCACTTGAAAGGCAATTCCACACTGTAGGGATTCTAAGCAGACAGGCATTAGTGTGGCTGTTAAAGAAATCCAGGATGGTATGCTGCCGTCCTGGTGCCAGGGATGTCACTGAATGGCTACAGTCTGAGGGGGAGGTGAAACAGACAGAGATTTTTGTAAGTATTCGGGCTAAGGACATTGGGAGAAAATGAGATGAGTCCTGCAATCAGGAATTAGGGAGTTATGAAGTAGATTGAAAACAGAAACAATAAGATAATAATGTCTGGATTACTTCTGGTGCTAGTAAGTACAGAAATAGGAAGTGAGGTCAGTTGAATGCATGGCTATAGAGATGGTGCAGGAGGATGTCTCTGGATTTCTGGGACATTGGGGCCATTTCAGGAGAAGGTGGTCTGGACTGTATTGGACTAGCAGCCTTGTGGGGAGGTTTTGCTCGGACTCCTGCAGAGGGTTTAAACTAATTTAGTGGGGGGGGGGGGGGTGGGTTAGGATCCTAAGGGAAGGGTGAGCAGGGAGTCACACACAGCCAAACTGCAAAGAAATAGCAAGTGAGCCAAGAAAGTATAGAAATTATTGGCAGGTAAAAGCACTAGGGAGTTTGGCAAGGTTGGATGGTATTTATTTTAACGCAAGGAGTCTGACGAACAAGGCCGATGAGTTGGGGTGTGTTTCAATTGTTATCACTGAGGCATGGTTGAGCGAAGAGCACAATCAGTAGTTCCATATTCCAGGATATATCCAGAGACAGAGAAGGAGGTAACAGAGGCGGGAGTGTCGCAATATGCAAAAACAGAAATTTCTGCAGAAACTCAGCAGCTCTGGCAACATCTGTGGAAAGAAAGCAGAGTTAATGGTTTGAATCCAGTGACTGTTCATCAGAACTATTAGTAGCTGGGGAAAAAAAGGCTTGTATTTATGCTCGCTGAAGTGAATGAGGGGTGGTTGAGAGGAAGGGGAGAGAAGAGCAGATAGGTGGAGACAGAGCTCAGAGGGAGAGATATAAAAGGGGGGGCTAAACAAGGAGCTAGTGGATAGCAGGCCAAAACAGAAGAAGCTGAATGAAAGATAATAAGAGCTAAGAGTGAGGAAAATGGGTTAGCTGTGCTGATTGCAACTTATATAATGTGATATAACTGTGGATGCTATAAATCAGAAACAAAACCCAGAAATTGCTGGAAAAGCTCAGTGGAAGCATCTGTGGAAGCAAGTCAGAGTTAACATTTTGGGTTGAGTGACCCTTCCTCAGAACTTGGTGGTAATGTGACAATAGGCCTAAAAAGTACGCAAGAATGGATGACTCTCCTAACAGCAACCCATGTCATAATAGGACCAGATGTGAAGTAGGTTAAAAACAAGAAAGGATGTTTTAGAAGGCTCGAAAGTTATTGAACACAATGCAGAGTTCTAGAGGCTGCCGGGATCTCCAAGTAGAAAAAGCCCTGAACCATCCTGATCCATCTCCACCCTTTTCCACCTGGCTGAGTTCATCCACACTCTGAACAACTTCTCTTTCAACTCCTCTCACTTTCTTGGGTCAAAGATGTGGCCAGGGGTACTCACATGGCTCTCATTTATGCCTGTATCTTTGTGGGGTACACGGAACATTTCTTGTTCCAGTTCTACTCCAGCCCCCTACCCACAACTCTTTCTCCGGTATATCGATGACATCATCAGTGCTGCTTCCCTTTCTCATCTGTAATTCGAAACATTTATCAATTTTTCTTTCAATTCCACACTGTTTTCATCTAATTCTGATTCTTCCTTTAATTTCTTCAATATCTGTTTCCATTTCTGAGGATAGGCTAGTCCCCAATATCCACTATAATCTCACTGACTTCCACAGTTACCCGGACTATGCATCCTCACACCCTACTTCCAATGAAGACTCTATTCCATTCTCCCAGTTCATCCATCTCCATTGCATCTCTTCCAATGTTGCCAGCTTCTGTGAAACGTCCACCTTCTTCCTCGACCAGTTGTGTCCGACCCATCTCCCACAATTTGGGCCTCACCCCCTCTGTTAGCAATAATAGCAATAGTCCTAGTCCTCACCTACCATCCCACCAGCATCCACATCCAAAGGATCATTAGTCACTATTTCTGTCACATTCAATGGGATTTCACCACCAGATACATATTTCCCTCCCATTCCTTGTCAGCCTTCTGCAGAGACTGTTCCCTACACAACACACTGGTCCACTCCTCCTTTCACTCCTAACACTTCCCCAGACCCCCATGGCATCTTATCATGCAAACACAGAAGGTGTAACAGCTGCCTGTTTACTTCTTCCCTCCACAATATTCAGGACCCATGTCACACCTCCCAAGTGAAGCAGTGATTTACCTGAGCTTCACTCAATTTAGTCTACTGTACTCACTACTTACAAAATAGTCTATTCTGTGTTGAGGAGACAAAACGTAGATTGGGCAACCGCTTTGCAGACACTTATGTTGAATCTGCAAAAATGACCCTGAGCTTCCTGTTGCCCGCCACTTCAACACACCACCATGTTCCCTCACCAACATCTCTACCATGGGCTTTCTGCAGTGAAGTTCAGCACAAGCTGTAGAACAGCACCTTATTTTCTGCTTGGGAACTCTGCAACCTTCTGGATTCAATATCAAGTTCAATAGGTCTCTCCCACCTTGAAGTGACCCTGAGAACTTCCATCCGCAACATTCTATTGTCTTCACACTTTGCCAATCATGAGATTTAAATCTGTAGGTTTTTTTAAGTAACAGTCCTCCTTTTGAAAACAACACCTTTTGGAATTTAAAGTAGTATCTATAAACACTTTGGGACTTTGATCAATTTTCATTGATTGTACACGAACAAACTTGCACACATGCAAATATATGCATGATTTAGCATGTAAATAAGTACATGTAAGTTTATGTCAATGACTATACAGTAACGTCTAAGTCAACATATTATGTGTTTCTGTTTTACAGATTTGGAAGGAAGAAAGTTATGTTTTTAACCTTGGCTTTACAGACTGTATTTGGCATAATTCAAATATTTTCTCCAAACTGGGAAATATTCTGCACTTTCAATTTTCTTGTGGGTCTCGGGTCAATTTCAAACTATATGGTAGCTGTTGTTCTAGGTAAGAACCTTTCCGTTTCCTTGCTACCTTTGATGATGCTGTCATTCTCAGTAGACTGCTAAATTCTGGTCATTATGCAATGACTTGGACATTTTTTAGAACATCCATGCAGTTTTATGGCCTCTTCTTTTCTCCCCAATCCTTGTGGGGGCAGATGGTCAAAAAGTTCCAAAATGAGAAAGGCACCAGAATAGTCCTGCTGGGAGTATAAACCAGACAATCACTAATTGAGGAAAAGCAACAGAATATATGAAATATGAGCTCTGATTCCCAAAATTCAGTGACAATAATCATAATCCAGAAGAATTCTAGTATTAAATTTTGGGCACTTCTATTATTTGCCAAAATATACTTTGTTCCTAAAATTTGTAAAATCACACTACGAAATAGTTGCAAATGGTGCAATGAAATTCTTCTTGTCTCCACATAGCATATTCTAATCTTAGGTATTGCAATATAATTGTTAGACTTTTAATATTTGCATATATTTGCAAAAAATATGCCTTCCCAATCAGGCACAGAGCTTGAAGGCAAATCTTTTCAAATTGAATAATTACAGAATGTGCAATGGAATTCTAGTTTTTTTAATATAACACGTTCCACTTGAGGTTTTTAATGCAATTTCATGATTTTGATATTCACAATTTCATTATCAGGCAGGGCATTTTTATTCTGAGATCTCTTTTTGAGAATAACCTGAAGGCTACCTTGGTTTTCAAGAACACCTCTTGCTTTATAATTTCCAATTTATTTAATAATCCAATCCCAAAGTTACAATACCTTTCGTATTTGATTTACATAAGGCTTATATAATCCACACACAGAAGCAGAATTAGAAGAATTTACCAGTATTCTCAATAATTATGAATTCTCCATTGAACTGAAAGTCACAACACACAAGGAAATTATTAATTTCTTATCATTCTAGTTAAATAGAAACAAGACAAAATGCATAAATTAGCAGCATATGTGTGTTTTGAAAATAACTGGCATACATCTAATACACATAAAGCCATCACCGTAAACAGCCCTTCTTCTGAGATTGGTAAAGGCATAGCGAATGCTTTTTCAGCATATATGCTAACAGCCAGAATATTTTAGTACAGTAATGACCAACCTTTCTCACGCATCTCAGATTTCACTTTCAGTAGCATCCATTTCACTTTTCCCGGCATTATAGCTCCTAAAAATATGCAGGCTTAACATAAAAATTCAAATTTCATTTCCAAGGAACTGATTGTATCAATGATTTCACATTTGCCTGGCTCGTAGTGAGCTGAGTATTCCCTTACTGACAGATTTAAAACTGTTCTCCCTCCTTTGCGCATCTCCCATACAGTTTTCCTCTATGCTTCACCTGTAGTTTGTTTCATCCCCGTAGCTTTTGCAACCTCCTCTCACCTTGCAGAACCCCTTCCATCACCTCTCTTGTAAAATTACCATCTCCTGTAGACATCTTGCAGCTTCTTCCTTTCCCCAGCTGCTCCCTGAAGCTTTTTTCTTCCCCCACCTTATTACTGTTTGCTGCCTCTTAATTTCCCTGCCTCCAGCCCTTGTATATACATTTTACCTCTACATCCCTTTTACTTGAGAATGGAATTGTTTGCTCAGATAAGATCAGGGTACATTTCAAGTTTATTTCAGTAGTATTCATTAAAGAAACAATTGTGTAGAAGATATTTCCGTCTAAAGCTATTGTCGTGCCACTTATTAGCAGAAGTTCTCTCAGATGATTCTTGAGGTTACAGTTACACTACAGTATATCTCAGAGGCTCAACTGCACATTCAAACTCTACATTTTCCCACAGGTACTTTCGCAGTTTTCAACATCATTGAAAGTACTTTCTTGATGCTACTGACTGAAAATATTGAACTGAAACTATTTCCAACCTCATCATTTACCCCCAAAATGTGGTGTTCACAGATTTAAATGCTCTGGCAGCCTTACTGTTCTCCCTGGACTCATTGTTCAAGAAGTTCCAAAAGGACAATGGTCTGTGGGCTAATGTCAAATCATAAACTCAACAGCAGAAATGAGTGGAATAGGTTTAGTAAAGTCACACCACACCTTTCAGTGTTGAAAGGTCTGGTTGTCTCTGGGTAGTTGTGTCACAATCAAGACCAATGGGTGTTTGTTGAGAGGATATCTACTTCCTTTAGTCGACCCTTTGATTTTACCTTGTAGTACTCTGTCACAATATTTTGTGTTGAAAAGATGATTTAGCAATGAAACACAGCTGATGGGTGAAGTGAGACCATCAAAAATGAGAGGGTAGATATCACCGTTCCTCTTCACTGGCAATATAATGAGCTCCTTGGATTGCAGTCTTAAGTTTAGGATGCAGAAATTAATGAATCATTTGGAAGAATGCAGATTATTGGTTTAATCCTTCAGGATTTGTACAAAGATTTTGAATTATCGATGAATATCTTTGCAGTAATTGTTTGTCGCGATGAAGAATTTACTATTAGGTCAGTTAGGACGACATCTGTGGTTGCTGCAAAGAAGTTTGGGTTAAAAAGCAATTTAGGATGAACTTCACCTTCAACTTCTCTTGTTTCTGACAGTATCCTTAGAAATCTAGGTAAGGTGAAGGAATCTTCTGGGCTGTCATAGGAAAGAAAATTCGAATGGAATTTTTTGAGGACATGACTAAATGTTGTTTATGGGCAGTTTATGTTGTTTATATGGAGTTCAACAAATGGGAAACTGATAGAGAAGGTAAAAGCTCATGGGAAACTGGGGTAAGTTGGATCCAAAATTGACTTAGTGGCAGATGATAGAGGGTGGTGGCAGAAGGCTGTTTGTTTGACTGGGGTTCAGAGCGCAGTAGTGTACGGCAGGCATCAGTACTGGGTCCCTTCTTGTTCATGATATTCATAAATGATATTGATGAGAATGTGGAGTTTAGTAAGTAATGTTGTGGATGCCACAAAGATTAGCTGGGTGGTTATGTGCAGATGGGAAGATATGTGACAAATGGGCAGATATGTGACAAATGAAATTTGACTCTAATAAATGTGATGTGAGCTGCTTTGGAAAAAGTAACAAGACCATGAGACCGTGAGATATGGGAGCAGGATCAGGCCATTCAGCCCATTAAGTCTGCTCTGCCATTTGATCATGGCTGATATGCTTCTCAACCCCATTCTTCTGACTTCTCCCCCTAACCTTTGATCCCCATACTAATTGGATACCTATCTATTTCCGTTTTGGATACACTCAGTGCCTTGGCTTCCACAGCCTTCTGCGGCAGCATCCATGGATTCACCACCTCTGGCTGAAGGTATTCCTCCTCATCTCAGTTCAAAAGGGGTGTCCCTTTACTCTGAGGCTGTGCTCTTGAATCCTGGTCTCTCCTGTTAATCAAAACATCTTCTTCACAATGACTTTATTTAAGCCTCATAGTATTCTATAAGACAAGGGAAGGTGCAATAAATGCCAGAACACTAGAAGCTGAAAGGAATGGAGGGACCTTGGGGTGCTTGTCCACAGATACCTGCAGTGGTTCAAGAAGGCAGCTCACCACCACCTTCTCAAGAGCAACTAGGGATGGGCAATAAAACTGGCCTAGCCAGCAATGCCCATATCTCATGAGTGAATAAAAAAATGCTTGCAGGAAAGGTTACTAATTGAGAAGGTGCACAGAACACTTGCCTTTATTAGTCATGTCATAGATTAAAAGAGCAAGGAGGTCATGTTGAAGCTGTATAGAACTTTGGCAGGGTTAGGCCACAGCTGGAATGCTTCATGCAGTTCTGGTCACCACATTATAGGAGAAATGTGATTACACTGCATAGGTGCAGAGGACATTCATCAGGAGAGGCTGAACAGGCTGGGGCTGTTTTCCCTGGAGCGTCGGAGGCTGAGGGGTGACCTTATAGAGGTTTACAAAATTATGAGGGGCATGGATAGGATAAATGGGCAAAGTCTTTTCCCTGGGGTCGGGGCATAGGTTTAGGGTGAGAGGGGAAAGATATAAAAGAGACTTAAGGGGCAACATTTTCACGCAGAGGGTGGTACGGGTATGGAATGTGCTGCCAAAGGAAGTGGTGGAGGCTGGTACAATTGCAACATTTAAGAGACATTTGGATGGGTATATGAATAGGAAGGGTTTGGAGGGATATGGGCTGGGTGCTGGCAGGTGGGACTAAATTGGGTTGGGATATCTGGTTGGCATGGACGGGTTGGACCAATGGGTCTGTTTCCATGCTGTACATCTCTATGACTCTAAGTATTTTAGCTATGAAGAATGGTTGGATAAGTTCAGGTTGTTTTCTTTAGAGTTGAGAAGGTTGAGGGGGCAGCATGGAGAGGGTGAATAGAAGGCGGGTGTTCCCCTTCATCAAAGGGTAAATAACAGGGGTCATATTTTTAATGTGCACAGCAGGATGTTTAGGATGGATTTAAGGAAAACATTTTTTACCAGAGGGCTGTCAGGGATTCTGGAATGCATTGCCTGGAAGAGTAGTTGAGACGGGAAATCTCACAACCTTTAAAAAAACTTGAGTGAACATTTGAAGTGTCATAACATTCAAAGCTATGAGCCTAGTATGGGTAAGTGGGACTAGTGCAGTTAATAGTATATTTTCAACAATACAGACTCAATGAGCCAAAGGGCCTCTTCTGTATTTTTTGATCTATGACTCTGTCATTCTCATACTTCAATTTTAACTTGGGATCTTTGTGCATGCTCAGAATTCACTGTTCTCTGTATCCTATATGATCTGCAAGATCTGATCACATTTTCTCTGTTGATAGTTGCAAGATCATTGTGTTTGTTTGAGGGTATTGGTATTTTTATCATACCTGCAGTAGCCCCATGTGGTGATTCATTGATTGCACTGTTTGTTACATAAACTGGCATCACTAAAGGAGTAAGTTTGGAGAGTCAGCTCCCACAGAATTTTCTTCATGTAATGATGAAATGGGTTGACAGTTCAATGCTCCCTTGTTTGCACACTGTGTACTTCCCCTATTCAGTAGCTCCTAGCTCCTTTTTCAAATTGACTGGATGAGATGTATCAAATGTTCTGTGGATCATAATGGAATAGTGTTGGTTAGATGGGCTTCAGATTGGTTTCACAGGTCAGCACAATATCGAGAGCTGAAGGGCCTGTACTGGGCTGTAATGTTCCATGTTCTATGAAGCTGATCAAAATTGGAAAGGTTGAGGTGACTCTTCACACAAGATTATCTAAATTTAATATGCAAAATTTCAGTTGTTTGTAAATATCAAGGTTAATTGTAGCAAAATTACCATTAATCATCTTGATATCCACCTCATATTCCTTGAGGCATTTTCACTCAAAATGAAATGTAGGCATCAGTTTGGCCCCAAGCATGTAGTTGTCCACAAGCCTGACCACTCTGATTCTGCAATAATCATTATTAATCAGCTCATTAATAACTTTACCATTAGAGGTAGGTGTTACTAGCAAGTGACCTTTAACTGGGATAATGGTACTTTCAAGATCTTAGATCTTGATGCCATTCTAAGATGCCAGCCAGTATAGTAAAAGCTGTTCCTGAGTGAAAGCCCAATTCAAAATGCTTGTCTTTGTTTATGTTGACAGACAAAATATCCTGACCAGAATGCTTAGCTGCAGGTGTCCAGTCAAGAGCCCACGTAACGATTCTGACTTGCAAGGAATGAATGCCCAGCTGAATACACTTTAAACATGGTCCCAGAACAAAATAAATGTGGGGAGTAGCTACTTCCTTCCAGCTCCTGCACAAGTGGCCTGCACATGTAATGTGAAGCTTGTCATTGTGTGAGGGAATCCAAACTGCTCCAATCTCCCTGAGTAGAAGTGATGTTCACTTCTGCGGCTGCTACCAGACCGAGGCTGCAGAGTGAAAGATTTTATTCTGTTGGTTCTCTTTCTTCACAGTTGCTGTCTGACCTGCTGATTATTTACAGAATTTTCTTTGTTTTCAAAAGATACAATCACTGTTGTTCTGTTACCTGTTATAGGATCCGAACTTGTTGGGAAATCTGTTCGTATCATATATGCTACAATAGGGATTGGCACTTTCTACGCAGCCGGTTATATGTACCTGCCTTTTGTTGCATACTTCATACGAAGTTGGGAGATATTGATTTTGACGTTGTCTCTCCATGGTTTTCTGTATATTCCTTTGTGGTGGTAAGTAGGAATTAGAGATTTAACCTGTGTATCCACACTTTAATTTCCCATCAAGTGCTGCCATGGATTCAATCAAGATAAAATAATTTAAAACTCTTGCTTAAATGAGGATGAGATTCAAGATCACCATTGATATTATATTAAAAAGATGTCGTAACAGCTTCTTGACTATGATGAGAAGTTAAGTGTTCATTGGGGATAATTTTTTATCTTCACTGCACATGGCAATTCAATGGGTTCTGGAACAGGTAGATAATCAGCTTTAAGAGATTACTATCCAGATGGTGATGGTGAAGGTGAACATTACTTCAAGAGGGTTCGAACTCATAAATTGATAATAACATCTTGATACTCAGTGTATTGGAATTCTGATCCAGTCATTTCACTGCCTTGCATTGAGTCTGGATGACTAACATGTTAAACCATTGCCTTTCCAATGTGAACAATACTGATTGTGTCCTCAATAATCAGAAGACTCTGGAACAAGAAAATCCATATTCATGAAATTTTCTAGCTCCAAACTTTTCTTATGACAATGCTATTTTGTAAATAATGAAAATAAAAGGTCCATGCTGCTACTATCTGCAGTGTTGTGATTTGATTTGATTTATCATTATTGTCACATATACCGAGGTATAGTGAAAAGCATTGTTTTCCATACTATACAGGCAGACCAAAACCATACAAAGTGCACCAAATAACAGAAGAGTGCACAATACAGTGTAGCAGCTGAATAGAAGGTGCAGAAATAGATCAGCATTAAAATTTGGAAGGCCCATTCAAAAGCCTGCTAACAGCAAGGAAGAAGCTGTCCTTGAATCTGTTAGCACATGTATTTAAACGTTTCTATCTTCTGCCTGACGGAGAAGGGTGGAAGTGAATATAATCGGGGTAGGAGTGATTTTTAATTATGTTGATTGCTTTCCTGATGCAGTGGGAATTATTGATGGAATCAATGGATGGAAGGCTAGTTTATGTGACAGACCAGGGCTGTGTTCATGATTCTCTGAAGTTTCTTACGAGCTTGGGAAGAATAGTTGCCATACCTCTCTATGATGCATCAAGGTAGGATGCTTTCTATGGTGCAGCTATAAAAATTGAAAGAAGTCTTTAGGGACATGCTGAATTTCCTCAGCCTTCTCAGGAAGTGGAGGCATTGTTGTGCTTTCTTGACTGTAATATCGATGTAGGGGAAACCAGGACAGATTGTTGGTGATCATCACACATAGGAACTTGATACTCCCGTCCACCTCCACCTCAGCACCACTGATACAGACAGAGGTGTGCCCTCCAGTCTGCTTCCTGAAATCAATTACCAGTTCCTTCATTTTGCTACCATCATGTGACCAAGCATGCTATCTCTTTCCTGTACTCCGTCTTGTATATCAGAAGAGATTATGAGATGAGGAGGAATGGAATGTAAGATAAACTTATGTATCAATTTGTCATCATTTCATGGTTTTTAGCACCGCATTGGACTGGTGTGGTCCAGGGGAGCAGGAAGGTTGTCAGATCCAGCAATGGGAGAGAAATATGTCTGGTCCTCGTGGGA
The DNA here is from genome assembly GCF_047496795.1 of Chiloscyllium punctatum. Classification (NCBI taxonomy): domain Eukaryota; kingdom Metazoa; phylum Chordata; class Chondrichthyes; order Orectolobiformes; family Hemiscylliidae; genus Chiloscyllium; species Chiloscyllium punctatum. The sequence continues at coordinate 30,683,115 of NC_092758.1, forward strand.
GGCATGGGGTGTTGGATCTTGTTGGCGAGGTGTTGAGACAGGGTCTGGAATGTGTAAAGAGGCTGAGGGAAGTGCAGTTAAGGATGGGTGTGGTAGTTTGGAAGGTCAGTTTAATAGTTAACCAGGAGTAAGACTAGGTCTTTAATAGCCTAACCTTTCCTGAGTAACTATTAACTGCACTGGAACCCTCACAGATTCTCTGATTAAAATGATTTATTTTGGAGTTCCAATGCGGATGAATTACCCACTGGCAAACGGAACAGGAGGAGGGGTGGCAAAAGTTTGGAACAAATGTTGGAGTCAAAGTGAGGACAGGGTGATGAGGACTTGGAAGGGAGCAAGAAAAATGGCAAGAACACAAGAGCAGGACAGTGAGGGATTGGGTGTGCAGTGAGAGGATTGGAAGGAGGAGTCAGGAGGGCAATAACAAGGGCTTGGGCAGTCAGCAAAGTTATGGGCTAGCAGTGGCACGGGTTCATTCTTGTATCTTACCCAGACCTTACTCACTTTCTGCAACGATCTCCAGGCACTTGCTTCTGCTAAAATGCACTTCCTCTTGAAGAGGTGTAAGCTAACTTGCGTATTAGCTTGAATAAATGCGAGAACTCTGCAGCTCAAATGTGCAACCATGCAACAGTCTGCTTCGCTGCCAAAATGCTTCCATTATTTATTTGAACATGTTTTCATGTTCTTGGGTAATTATTAACTGGAACACAACCCGCAGAACTCTCTGATTTTAATGGATTCATTTGAATATCAAATCAGGCGTCGTTCAATTTGAGTTAAATACTAAAAGAGTCAATTTAATATCATATGAAAATTTCTGATAAGTCCTGAAGAAAGAGAAACATTAATCAAGAGTTTTAGTTTGTTTTTAAAAAGAACTTTTGCATATTCAATTCTTGAAGTTAGCTGCTCTGTCTGTAAATACTAATGAGCAACAAAAAGGGTTAGATAGTGTCGCAAAAATCTGAAATTCTGTCCTACAACAGTCAGTTAGTATTGGGGAATTGAACAGAATTTGATAGATCATGCAATATGATATTACCAAGGAATATGCAATGTGGTAGGCAAATGATGTTGAGCTACAGCTGTTTAACTGAATCATGCCGAATGGTCAAGGGATGGAGTAGGATGATTAAGTTCCTATGTTTGCTTTACTGGGTTAAAGAGAAAAAAAAATCAACCTCAGTTTCCATTTCTCATTTCTATTAAAGGACTTGTGCATGTCAGGTGAGAGAAGGCTTGAGTGTTACTATAATGCCTTTTACAGAAAATACTTTGGTAGTAATCACTGTTTGTGCACAAAAGTTGTAGCTGGTTGAGTGAGGCTCAAGAGGACAATACTCTCAACATTTAAGGAAATAAAGATAAGAAGAATGACTGGTCTTCTACCACAACTGTCCCCCAATACTATAGCCATATTCTCTTTAGTATCCAAAAAGCTATTGATTTGCATCTCCTCAAAATCTTACATTTGAATGGGATCACCACTCATTTTTCCAAAGCATTACATTTAAGTCAGTCTGAGGAACTGTGGTGCAGTGATAATGCCACTGGGCTGACACTCCAGACCCAGCTAATGCTCTGATTGCATAGATTCAAATCGAGCTTAGTGGGGTTTGAATTTCACAAAATATGTAACTAAAATCTAGTCTCAGTGACTGAGGAGCTATTATATGTTCTTTGGGAAAGGAAATTTTCTGTCCTTGTTCGGTCTGGCCTACCTGCAAATCCAGACTCAAAGTTTGATTCCTAACTGCCCTCTGAATTGAGTCACGTATTTGAAGGGCATTAGGAACAGGCAATAGATACTGGCAACGGTCATGTCCATCAATTAATTAATAAAATCTTAACCTGTCATCACATAGCAGTCCTTTTGTCATAGGATTGGGTCCAGCAAGCCTTTTCTGCACTCCCTCTAAACTGAATTTATCCACTTTTAAATAAAGAAATGAAAGATGTGCACAATGCTCTCACCAAAGTCCTGTATGTGCACATTATAAAATTTACAAATAGATATTACACAATGTAAAGCTTCACAGTCTGAGTCCTTTCTTACACTCTCATCTTTCCCTGACCAAGCTCCCCATTTTCCCTTTTGCTCCTAATTTCAACTTTAAGGTCCCATGAGGTTTCTCCACATTCTTCATCCTCTTTCTTTTGTTTTGTGCCCCATTCTTCTAAATCTCATACCTTTTAACTGTTACACCCTAGGCTTTGGAATTCTCCATCAAGCCTCTTAGTTTTCCTACAGGATTTTCTTTTTTTCCAAATCCTACTGATAACTTCCCTACAAATCAGCCCTTGATTTCTCTCTGTCCAATGGACTCCCTGACCAATAAACCACCCAACTCTACCTCACACCACCTCAATTAATACTTTCTCTTTTGCTCAACATGTTCATTTGGCCTTTAGAAGATATTTGAAAAAAGCAGTGGAATATAAATGCATATAACCCTTCTTATTATTGAACATTAGGTGCAAGAGATTGGTATGGTCCAACTACATTCCTGCAGAGTGTGCTAAAGTTACATTCTATCTTAAAACAGTGACAGCTTAATTTTCTGACAATGTTCATTAATCCATTGCCCCAGGATCTGTATCAATCCTTTATCATACAAAAAAATACAAAATCAAGTAACTTTATTCATTTGACTTTGGAAAGAAAATACAGAGCTGTGGTCTATCTCCCAAAATTTTAATTTTACATAGGAATATATTTTAAAATTAATGGGATAGATTGTTGTTATAACCACATGAGTTATTGTACATCATCTGAAGAATGAAAAGAGAATTATGTATGTATGCTGAAGGCAGAATCCTCCTAATTTCACAGTGATTAAAGTTTATGTAAGACATTTGAATCTTCCTGTTAGATTTTCCATTTCACACAGTGCTTAGTAAAGTTTGGTGATAAAGTCAAAGAAATATAGCTCAGTTGCTTCTTCCTCTTTAGGCTTCCTTGCACTAAATGCCATATTAGTCCAGTACACTGTCTGAGATGGGCAGTCCATTACCAATGCCAGAGAGGATTCAGCCATTCTTCTTATCATGTCAAATTCCACATAAACTTTAATTTTTTTTATCTCTCCCAATGTGATTTCTGAATCCAGTCCTTGATTTGAATAAAATTATATGTAGTATCAGTTACCCTAATGGTAATTGATCAAGTCCTTTTTATTACTTCATGCATTTTAATTTAAATAAGACGTTTGTAATTCCAGGTTTATTCCTGAATCTCCACGCTGGCTTCTGATAAAGGGAAGGGTACAGGAGGCTGAAGAAATAATAAGACAAGCTGCAAAGAAAAATGATGTCACCGCACCAGTAATGCTCTTCAGTGATCTTGAGGTAATGCATGAATGACTGTATCACGATTGTTACCAGTAAACTGGGTATTGACCCCTGAATATTATAGAGCTTCAGGGGATGTAGCAGCTAAACCTAGAGAGGGTAAAATCCTTTATAGTTATAATATATTTCATAATTAATAAGTAGCAGCTATCAATTGATGGGTACATAGTCAATGTGGAAGTTTTCAATCCTTTTCTTCAATCCTTTTCAATGCCATTTTCTTTTCTCTGGGAATGGAGAATTTGATGATATCCTTCAAATTATAGAATGCCAGTACTGCCTGCTTATGCAATGACAAGTAGTAAACTTGGTGATATTACAAATAATCTCTGCCCCCTACTTTTGACTTTCCAGAATAGAAAGCTCAATGTCAATGGTTGTCATAGTGACTGGTAGTGTCATTCTCATCCTGTTATTAAGTTACATTTATGCAAGTGACAGATTGAGTGAGACCATTCCAACTCAAGTGGAAACATTCAACACCTTGTTCCTTGCTATAGTTCAAGTAAATGAATTGATCCTGTAATAATTTAGGAGGATATAATTTCATGCTGAAAGCTGTTTTGTCTCACCTTTTTTTTCCAGCAGCTTATCCTCTTATACATTACTTCAAACCTTTTTTCCAATCATGCTGTCATACAAGGGGAAAGTGCACTGTAATGTAAGAGTGTTAAGCTCTGAAAGAGTAAATACTGAAGCACGCATTAACCTCCACCCAATGTATTATATCATATGGACTTGGGTGGGAGAAAGGTTTTGGACCTTCAAAAAGTAAGACTAAATACTAAGGAGTCCTTCATTAGTCTACGAAGGAAATAAACAATACCTAGTTTCAGACAAGAGCCTCTGCCACACTAGACCATGCTGGTCCCAGAGATTCTTACCAAGAAAGAAGATGATGATAGTAAATCTATTCAATGTACCTTCCACCAAGATGGGTTATGAAATGATCCATCATACAACATGGAGACAGTAATGGGCTTCACTTCATCTTACTACGAGACAGCAAGTGGGGGAGATTTGAAGAATCTTCAGACATAGCTTTGGGAAGGATGCTTGAGTAGACAGACAGCACCTGAAAAAGATGAACATTCAAGAACCCTTCAGAACAGAATCTTGGGGAAAGATTCCACAAAGCAGAATCTGTAGTCAATGGTTAAAAACCTTCTCAGACCTGGACAGAGATGCACAGAAACAAGTGTTAATTAGAGACTCCATAAAGCTGTCACACCCAAAAATTTACAGGTTACATTGGTGTCTGACTTAAATGGCAGATTCAAGCCTTGTGCAAATAAAATTGATGATTCCAACCTTTTCATAGTGGTCCAGGTGAATACTTACAGCTGAAATAAATAATTCCAATTCTCTTGGTGGCTTTACTGAATTAAACATACACTTTGTGTATATATGCGATGAATCCCGTTCCCTACATGGATTTCACAAAATGATTCACTCTGTCTATGGAGCTAATAGTAATTCCCATTAATAGTAATTCCCATTGCTTTACAATTTTTTCCTGGATGAGTCCCACTGTCAGAAGTTAAAGTAAATGATTTCCACCTTTACTGTGGTTTTCAATAGTGAATCTCTAGCTTTTTTCACAAACTCAATTTTCCTAATTTTCTCCTTCCACCAGGCCTTGTCTGTGTACACTTTTAATTTGCCACTTTGTTTTACGATGTCCCCGGATCTGTGACCTAGTTTTTAGTTGTTTCTATGGTCTTTGATTTCCCCTACATAGCTGTGCCTTCTGATGTCAGCCTGAGCTGAAGTCTGTCATCATTTGCTTAATTCTAACTTTTCCAGACTGTAACCATGCTGTTCTGAAGTTTGCCATTTCTCAGCAGGAATTTCAATTTTACTCACACAGCCTCAGTCGTCTATTAACTCTACAAATAAACCTTAACTCAGAATGATTGCTACCAATTGTAGACACCACGGATGGAGTGAATCATTGAGGGAAGTCCATTAAAGAAACTGGATCCACCATCTAAAGCTGCAAAGAGTATATTTAATTCAGTTAAGAGAATTAGAAAGATTTATTTAGGCCCAGAATTCATCTCAGCAAAAAAGGAGCCATTTTTAAAATTTTGAGCACAAAAGTATGGGAAACCCCTTCAGTATATCAGCACACAATAGCAACATTGCTAGCCTATAGATTTACAAACCTTTAAAGCAAGGTGACTAAATAATCACATGACGAAGGCTTGGCAGTAGAAATAAAAATGGCAGGCAATTTCAATTTCAGGAATGGGCCAAATAGAACATAAAATTGGACATCTTTGAAAAAACAATTCTTATGATATTGAATTGCTTCCAAACTTGATACTAAATCAGCTGAATAAGTAAGTACACGTCTGTATTCAGTAGGGATGTAAAAAATGAGACGTAAAAAATGTCAGCATTACTTTTCATCAAATTTTATAAGTTTTGTCAATTTATTTAGAACAGATTCTTGAAAGAGAACATAAGATTTAATAAAAGGATTTAGGTTCAAGAGGAATCCATAGATGCTTCTGTAGGTTATAAAGTCATAGAGTTTTACAGCACAGAAAAGACCCATCAAATTTACACTGACATAACTACTACTAAAGGTGCGCTAATCCCAATTTCCTGCACTTTCCCATATCCTTGAATATTATGATATTTCAAATGCTCTTCCAAATATGTTTTAGAAGTTGTAAGATTTTTGGCCTCCACTGCCTTCCCAGGTAGTGCATTCCAGATTCCCACTACCCTCTGTAAAAAGATTTTCTTCTCAAATCCGCTCTGAATCTTCTGCCCTTTACCCAAAAACTATGCCCTCTTCTGATTGACCCCTCAACCAAGGGGAATGCAAGCTCCCTACCCATCCTGTCCACGCCCCTCACAATCTTATACACCTCAATTATGAACCCCCTCAGCCTTCTCTGCTCTAAATGATACAACCCAAGCCTATCCAGTCTTCACTGCTCCTTGGATGCTGCCTGAACTGCTGTGCTCTTCCAGCACCACTAATCCAGAATCTGGTTTCCAGCATTCTGCAGTCATTGTTTTTTCCCAGTTGATTTTTTCCCAGACAACATCCTGGTGAACCTCCTTTGTACTTCCTTCAGTGCTGTCACATCCTTCCTATAGTGAGCTGACCAGAACAGCACACAGTACTCCAGCTGTGGCCTAACCAACTAACTCCAACATTTCCTCCTTGATCTTATATCATCTGCCATGACTAATGAAGGCAAGTGTCCCATATGGCTTCTCAACTATCCTATTCACATGCTCTGCGAACTTTAGGGATGCGTGCATAACTACCCCAAGATCCCTCTGTTCCTCTAATTTATCCAGTGTCCTACTATTCATTTAATGCTCCCTCATCTTGTTTCTTCTTCCAAAGTTCATCACCTTACACATATAGGGTTAAATACCATCTGTCCACATGAGCAACCCTCATATCTTCCTGCAACCTGCAATTGTTTTCTTCACTACTAATTACCCTACCAATCTTGGTGTTATATGCGAACTTGCTTAACATTCCCCCCACATTTTCATCCATATCATTGATATAGATAACAAAAGATAAGGGTCCCAGTACTGATCTTTGTGGTACACCATTGGACTCTGGCCTTCAGTTACTCAAACTGCCTTCTACCACTACCCTTTGTGACCTAATACTAAGTCAGTTTCTGATTAATGGAAAAAACATGACAATGGAGCTTTAAATTAATGAACCAAAAGAGGTAGAATTGTTGTTGGAATTACTGATGTGTATCAGATTTATTACAGTCAAAAGTACATTTAACTTTGGACAAAGTCATTCAGATGGTAAGTGAAGTCTAGCGGGAACACAGATTATCACAATGAGGAAAAGATCCACCTTATGACAGGTGTTGCAGCAAAATCTATCCAGTTTTGAAGGTACATAAACCTTAAAGACATATGTGAGAATCTGTACAGAGAGTAAGCTAGGAAATATATACGAAAAGTCAGTTTCAGCACTGTGGAGAAAAGAATCTCACAGGCATAAGGACTTGATTTAAAAAAAGCATTATCTGTAAAACAACAGGTCACTTTCAGAAGATATGCTTAAATACTGCACAGTAACAGAGTGGTGCAAACTCTCATCTTTTCACACAAAGAAGTTAGTGAAGTATTTCAGGCTACAATAGAAGAGATGCCAAAGATATTTCTTGGGGAAACAGGTTATTCTTAACTGCCTTTCAGTTAAGAAGCTATTGATATCAATCAATATCTCTAATTTTAAACTTGATCAGGTGTGAGTGTCACAGTATTTTCAGGTGGGGTACCATGGGCGAAGAAGCATCATTTACAATGCTTATCAGCACAACTTCATGTCCAGGACATACAACAGTTGCTACTACATTCATGCTACAAGCAAATATGCACAAAAGAGATGTCAGATAGTAGAGATTGTGCACTTCACAAGCAAGCTTTTGTTACTATTCAGCATTCCTGCAAAAGTTGACCTCAATCTTCTTCAAATGGCAGAAGGAGCCAAGCAAATTAAAGTCAAAACATAACTGGTCATGCCACTATTGTTCCAGGAGCTGCCAGTCATGGAACACATGGATCAAAGAAATTTCAGTTAAAGAACAATCAAAGAACAAATTGTAGAAGATTTTGTAGGGCTTCATAGTCTCATGACAAAGTCCAAATGAAAACAGAACACGTTGAGATTTATTATGCTGACATAATAAATAGATGGTATCCAGACAGCCATAATTGGCTCCACTAATTACAACTGGACCAGAAAAGTGACAAAGAATGTGTAAGCATTTGTTAGCATTGTGCTGAAGGTTGACTAGACCAAAGGTCCATTGGATTGACAATGAACACATAACTTGAGGACCAACAACATTTCTTGATTACAGGTAGCTTGCTGGCATATGACGACAGACTGCTAACTCCAGCTTTACCTCAGGAAAATAATTATGCAAAGGATACAACGACAGCTGGGGATTGCCAAATGTGTAACCAAAACCTGCTTAGTGGTATGACAGCCTAGAATCTCCAAAAACAATGAAAATCTCATAATGCATTGTATAACCTCTGACTATTCAGAGTTGGTAGAATTGTTTTCTGCCTCCTATCAAGACTGAAAATAGTTTGGATTCCAAGGAGCAGCAAAATGTGTGAGGTAATGCAAATAATGAGCAGTATAGCCCACTTTAGCTCACTGATGAATCTTTAACTGATATAATTCAGAAAGCAGCACAGCTTGGTGAACACATCATACTGATAGATTCAAGTCAGATGCTGCGAAGGTGCACACTCAAGAAGAACTGTTCAATGTTTTAATTTCCCAGGAAAGATTATCAATTCTAAGGACAATGATCTTGCCAAGAAAGAAGAGTCCACAGAATTCAGCAAATTGAGAATAAAAATCTGCTGTCACAGATTGAAGATGTCATACAGGCTTCTCCATGGAAGCTACTACTGAGATGAAATGACTAGTATTGACAGATTCAGGATACGATAAAAAAAATTGCTTGGTCCAGTGATCCATGGTAAAACATTGCCAGTCATTGTGAGATGATCTTCCAATCCCAAATATCACAGAACTGTGCAGAAAACCCTGCTGGGAACACCACTGTAGCAAAGCAGAGTCATGGGAAAATAATTTGCATCCCATTTTTTTGACACTGGCCACCACCTGCAAAGTTTAAATGTCAAGTAGTTGACTGTTAGTAAGTGGATCTGTAAATGAATGAATGGTTCTCACTGGTTAGCTGGGTGAGGTGCGAATTGTTCAGATTTGTGAGTGACTAGGCAGGTTAGAGGAGGAGGGTAGTTAGTTTGTGTTGGGGGGGCTGTTGGCTGGTTGATCCTAGTGGTTAATTGGATGATAAGGAAGGTCGTCAAGTGGTCTAGATGTAATTCGATCAAGTCAGCAAGGTAGACAGATGGTCAGGTTTATAGAAACGATCATAGAATCACTACAGAGAAGAAACAAGCCATTCGGCCCATCAACTCCACACCGAGCCTCGGATGAGTATTCCACCCAGACCCATCCCCCTAACCCTGCAACTTCCCATTCCCAATCCAACTAGCTTGCACATCTCTGGACACTGCAGGCAATTTTAGCCTGGCCAATCCACCTAATCAGGACATCTTTATGAACAAGAAACCGGACCAACGGATAAAAACCTATGCAGACACTGCGAGAATATACAGACTCCACTCGGACAGTGATTCAAAACTGGAATTGAACTTGGGTTGCTGGCACTATTTGGCAGCATTACTAACCACTGAACCACTGTGCCTCCAGGTTATGCAGGTAAGTGGTTGGGAATTAGTCATTTTGGTGAGGGGTGAAACTGGGTGGAGTGGTTGGGTCAGTCACGAGTTATCAGGTCAACTCAGGTATAATCAGGTGATTGTGTAGGTACTCAGGTGAACCCTGGGAGTTTCAGGATAATGATTGGAGTTGACAGTTTGGAGTTACCCAGGTGTTAATGTGTCTGGCATTCCTCGGATAGTGAAGTAAATGCTGTAGAAATATGCAAAGTTTGAACTCTGATCTAGACTCAGAAATATTTGTGTATCAACCTAGTAACGGAGGAATGGCCCACTGCCAATCCTGAAAACATTTGTACAGTAACATATCCAATTTCTGACAACTCAACAACCAGGTGATTTAGTGCTAGGTGACCTTCCTTATTTGAATGTACATAGCCATTAGGTTCAAAAAGGGTAGCACTGGAAAAATACAGCAAGTCAGGCAGCATCTGAGGAGCAGGAGAATCGACATTTTAGCATAAACCCTTCATCAGGAATTCCTGATGAAGAGCTCATGCCTGAAATGTTGACTCTCCTGCTTCTCGGATTCTGTCTGACCTGCTGTGCTTTTCCAGTACCACCCTTTTCGACTTTTGACAGTTCAGCATCCGCAGTCCTCACTTTCTCCATAGCCATTAGGTTCTCAAAAAAAAAACAAAGAGGAAATACAAACTGTGCTTTACCTCATTTAAATCATAGTGGAAGTATCTGAGGTGTGCTGGAATTATTCAGTATGTGGTGTGATTCACAACAAACACAACGCTGCAAAGTGATGCCATTGAAGATCAGGAACTCCAATGTCTATTTTGGCCACATTCATTTATACTGATGCCAGCCCTATATTTATGAAAACTGGATTTTAAAGATTAAGGACTCCTCACCCACTACAAATAGAGAATATTGGGCTTTATCATATTCTTCCTTACAAATAAAGTTCCTCCCTTCATTCTGTTCATCCCCAAGCCTGAAGCAGGTTCCCAAATCTCCTTCCTGCAGCAGCAGTTCCCCCCTCCCCCCACTAGACACCCATCACACCCCTTTCCCATTAGTTTTTCTTGCTGTATCCAACAGACTACGTATTTGAGCAGCCTACATGAACAGTCCCTGATGAGAAGTGCCCAAACCTCTGACCGATGTCTGTGCATCTTCTCAACTGCATTAGTCCTAACCCTGTACTGGCTGGTATGGAATCACTTGACTGATCATGCCTCATTCCCTGAACTGTAGAGGCATGGATGCCCTGATTGAGAACACTACAATCGGACACCCAATTTTGGTCAATTCCCTGAACTACAGAGTATCAGAGTCTGCACTTGACTTACTGTGCAAAACTCTCTACATGATGGGTGCCTCATGGAATTCAGTGAAGACTACTCCCTTAAGACTCTGAGACATGTCTGTTCACTTTCATCACATGCAGTGTGTTGGCTGCTTAATTGGTGCAAATGTGAGATTGACATAGTAACGTACCATATCGCAAGATGTCCACTCTTTTGACTGAGGACTTGAGCAGCAAGGCAAGCAGCCTGGTTGTGTGACTGTGCGAAAACAGAGCAAGGCAAGGCAGGGTTAATGTGAGTATGCAGGAAGTCACGAAGTGAGTGAGCGCTAAGAAGGCAAGCGAGCAGCCATGAATTGCACCCTAGTCCAGTTTGTAGGTTTGGATCTCTGTCCCTGCATGAAAAGTGTCCTTGTGGCAACATTTAAATGCTAGTTGCTAATGTGCCCTGCAATGCAGTCTCTACTTTTTTTGTGTCCTGCAAATTAATTGGAGAATTGTCATGAGGATTCTGAGTGGTTGGCAATTATTAGATGCCAATGCCCATGTATGATAGGAGTGTGTAATGTGTTTCACTGTTGTTGAGTTGTAATTTCATGGATTGTGCCATGAAATACTGTTGCATGGTGACCAACATGGAGGCTCCTTGCAGCTGGCTGAAAGCACCAGGTGCCTATTTTGACGTCCATGTCAAGAATTTTCGGTGTCTTCTGTGCTTATGGTAAATGGTACGATATAGAAAGCTGTGCACCAATGAAGCATGATCTATAGGTGGTAAGGCCTTTAACCAACAGTTAGTCTTCTTAATGAATAACTAGCAAGAATCTCGCCTTGGCATCTGGAAACCAGTTTAAAGACTGGGTCATTTCCAATGTTGAGATAAGCCTCACTGGACTCCTCTCAATCTTCACCAAAGCCCACATCATTCAGGCCTGTGCAAGATTCCACACAAAATGTTAAATCCTGCCATTATTCCCCACACAGTCAGGTCTATAGGAAATTGTAGGAAGAACTATACTATGTAACCTCATTACAATTTCTACCTCAATGAACTAAATTGTACAATAACCTTAACCCACAAAAAAATTTTTCTATCCAAACCTTGATTGAGATTGAAACTATGTGAACAATATTCCATTTTAAAGACACCATTATGAACTGTGACATGGCACAAGGCATAGACAATGAGACTTTGACTGTATCTTTATTAAACTCCTTTTTCTTTAAGAAAACATAGGACCAAGTAAACAGGACAAGTGACAAGGGCAGAGGAAAACAAGAATCCACAACTGTAATAACCAATACTTTTCAGGATCACCAATGCCCGATATGAATTAATAGTCATTGGTAATAATAATGTTTTCTCATCAGTAAGAATGCTAAATTTTTGTTTTCTTTCCAGCTCCAAGATATGAAAGCTAAAAGTAATCAATCCCAAGCAGTTATGCATTTGTTTACAACCTCTAATATCCGGACTACCACAATCCTGAACATTATAATATGGTAAGTATTGTACAGCACTGAAAGAGACCATTTGTGCATTGTCCCTTCGCTGATTATTATGAATCACTATCCAATTAGTCCCACTTATCTGCTGTTTCCCCATTTCCTTACAATGATTTATTTTTCATGTACTTACTGAATTCTCTTTGAATGCTGCTATTTAATCTCTTTCCATGATTCTGACAAGCAGTACACTTTAAATTCTTACCACTTGTTGGATTTCTATTCCCTGAGATTGCCTTAGATTGATTAGGTGAAAGTGAGGACTGCAGATGCTGGAGATTAGTGTCAAGAGTGTGGTGCTGGAAAAGCACAGCAGGTCAGGCAGTGCCCGAGAAGCAGAAAAATCAACGTTTTGGGCAAAAGCCCTTTCGTGATGAAGAGCTTTTGCCCGAAACATTGATTTTCCTGCTTCTCGGATGCTGCCTGACCTGCTGTGCTTTTCCAGCACCATACTTTTGCCTCAGATTGATTGCCAATTGCTTTAAATCTGCAACTCCCGGTTATGGTCTCTTCAGACTTTGAAAACACTTTTGATTTACTCTATATAAACCCCTCTCAGTTTTAATAAACTCAATCAAAACTACCTTTAACTTACTCAGCTCTAAGAAGACCAGGTCTCTCTCTCTAACCCATTTCATAGGAAACTGCTCATCCCCAAAATGTTTGAGCGAACCTCTTTGGTATCCTGTCCAAAGCCATTGCGTCATATGCAAAGTGTGATTCTCTAGGTCAGTAAAGTCACCATAGTCCCAGAGCCCAAATGACTGTTGCGGGTGAAAAGAAACTCTCTAACTCTAGGGTGCCGGAAGTTAATGAGCAAACCAGTTCAAACGAGAAAAGGACAAAAGAATTTCAAATACAGTAATCTGCAAAGCTATGATTTTGAAATTGCCAAACCATCAGCTCTCCACTATCTGCTCCTACCTAATGATGTAGAAACTGTTCATATATCTTTTAAGTTTAATATTTGCTTAAAACTCACTCTTTATTTCTAATCTGAAACTACTGACCTCACTATTGTTAACTCAAAAAGCCTTTGATAGATTGCATCTTTTTGAAGTATAAATTAACTTGGTCTGACAAAAGGCATCCAAAAGGAAGCATTATATCAAATTAACTTCATTACAACTAAATGAGGGGACAGGTGAATACAGAAGACGTGCAAGTTCAACCTTTCTCACTCAGAGGAGTGGGGCATCTATCTGAAACCATAATAAATTGGGGAGCCTCGTCTGGGGGCTGGTCTTAACACTTTTGCTCTATTTGATGACAGGTACTAATGCTGCTCCTCCTGTTAATGATCAAAGGCCCAAGATAGAGCTCCACAAATTATTGCCAAATTGTAGCCTGATCTGAAGGCTACAGTTGGGAAGTGCAGAAAAACATCAATTTCTACATGATAGAAATCACCCCCAAAGCCTTAGAACACATTTCAAGAGCAGTGACAGTGTGCTATCGGAAAGGGTCTTGTGAGCAAAATACCTTTCACCTTGGCAAAGAAGAGGTCACATCTCCGTACCCAAAGGCTTTCCAACCTGTCAACTGCACGACCTCAGCAGATTCAGTTTTGGTCTTATTTTCATTCAACCTAGAAAGTTTCAGAATATATTTGATGGAGTGATTCCCCCCTCTACTGCCTCCAAACTCATGTTGCCCCAGCCCCACACTGCCTGCTCCCCAAGATCCACAAGCCCAACGACAGGGCCAACCCATTGTCTCGGCATGTTCCTGCCCCACAGAACTCATCTCATCCCATCCCACCTTGACTCCATTCTCTCTCCAGTCTGCAGGCACCCTGCCTCTATTCCTGATGATGGGCTTTTGCCTGAAACGTCGATTTTACTGCTTCTCGGATGCTGCCTGACCTGCTGTGCTTTTCCAGCACCACTCTAATAGAGACTCTGGTTTCGAGCATCTGCAGTCATTGTTTTTACCTCAATTCTCTCCCCATTAGTTCATGCACTTCCCACTGGCATCCGCAATACCAATCACGCCTTCCATATAGAGTCGAAGAGATGAACAGTGGAAACAAACCTTTCAGTCCAACTTGTCCATGCCGTCCAGATATCCCAACCCAATCTAGTCCCACCGTCCCGTACCCGGGAAACTCTTCCTATTCATATACCCATCCAGATGCCTCTTAAATGTTGCAATTGTACTAGTCTCCAGCACTTCCTCTGGCAGCCCCATTCCACACAAGCACCACCCTCTGTGTGAAAAAGTTGCCCCTGAGGCCTGTTTTATATCTTGCCCCTCTCACCCGAAACCCACCCCAGGGAAAAGACCTTGTCTATTTATCCTATCCATGCTCCTCATGACTTTATAAACCTCTATAAGGTCACCCCATCAGCCTCCAATGCTCCAGGGAAAACAGCCCAACCCTGTTCAGCGTCTTCCTATAGCTCAAATCTTCCAACCCTGGCAACATCCTTGTAAATCTTTTCTGAACCCTTTCAAGTTTCACAATATCTTTCTGAAAGGAAGGAGTCCAGAATTGCATGCAATATTCCAAAAGTGTCATAATCAATGTTCTGTACAGCCACAACATGACCTCCCATCTCCTGTACTCAATACTCTGACCAATAAAGGAAAGCATACCAAATGCTTTTTTTACTTTCCTGTCTACCTGGGAGTCTACTTTCAAGGAACTATGAACCTGCACTCCAAGGTCCCTTTGTTCAACAACACTCCCTAGGACCTTACCATTAAGTGTATAAGTCCTGCTAAGATTTGCTTTCCCAAAATGCAGCACCTCGCATTTATCTAAATTAAACTCCATCTGCCGCTCCTCAGCCCATTGGCCCATCTGATCAAGATCCCATTGTAATCTGTAGTAATCTTCTTCGCTGTCCACTACACCTCCAATTTTAATGTCATCTGCAAACTTACTAACTATACCTCTTAAGTTCACATCCAAATCATTTATGTAAATGACAAAAAGCAGTGGACCCATCACCAATCCTTGTGGCACTCCACTGGTCACAGGCCTCCAGGCTGAAAAACAACCCTCCACTACCACCCTCTGTCTTCTACCTTTGAGCCAGTTCTGTATCCAAATGGCTAGTTCTCCCTGTATTCCATGAGATCTAACCTTGCTAATCAGTCCCCCAAGGGGAACCTTGTCGAACGTCTTACTGAAGTCCATTTAGATCACATCTACTGTTCTGGCCTCATCAATCCTCTTTGTTACTTCTTCATAAATTCAATCAAGTTTGTGATTTCGCAGACACAGAGCCATGTTGACTATTCCTAATCAGTCCTTGCCTTTCCAAATACATATACATCCTGTCCCTCAGGATTTCCTCCAACAACTTGCCCGTCACCAACATCATGCTCACTGGTCTAGAGTTCCTTGGCTTGTCCGTACCACCTTTCTTAAACAGTGGCATCAGGTTTGCCAACCTCCCGTCTTCTGGCACCTCTACTGTGACTGTCGACGATACAAAAATCTCAGCAAGAGGCCCAGCAACCACTTCTCTAGCTTCCCACAGAGTTCTCAGGTACACCTGATCAGGGCCTGGGGATTTATCCACTTTTATGCATTTCAAGACATCCAGCACTTCCTCCTCTGCAATATGGACATTTTTCAAGATGTCACCATCTATTTCCCTACATTCTACATCTTCCATGTCCTTTTCCACAGTAAATAAAAATGCAACATACTCATTTCTGCGGCTCCACACAAAGGCCACTTTGCTGATCTTTGAGGGGCCCTGTTCTCTCCTGAGTTAGCCTTTTGTCCTCAATATATGTGTAAACACCCTTTGGATTTTCCTTAACTCTATTTGCCAAAGCTATCTCATGTCTGCTTTTTGCCCTCCTGCTTTCCCTCTTAAGTATACTCCTACTGCCTTTATACTCTAAGGATTCAGTCGATCTATCCTGTCTAGACCTGACATATTAGTGAATTTTGAGAAGATTTGTGGCTCAGGTTGAGATTCTGGATGTAGGTTTGCTCGCTGAGCTGGGAGGTTAATTTCCAGACATTTTGTCACCCTACTAGGTAACATCTTCATTGGGCCTCAGGTGAAGCACTGTACATGATTCCTCCTTTCTATTTATATGTTTGGGGTTTCTTTGGGTTGGTGATGTCATTTCCAGTGGTGATGGTATTTCTTGTTCTTTATCTCAGGGGGTGGTAGATGGAGTCTAACTTGATGTGTCTGTTAATAGAGTTCCGGTTGGAATGCCATGCTTCTAGGAATTCTTGTGCATGTCTCTGTTTGGCTTGTCCTAAGATGGATGTGTCGAAGTGGTGTCCTTCCTTATTTGTATGTAAGGATACTAGTGAGAGAGGATGAAGTCATTTTGAGCCTAGTGTTCATGGTGTTCATGTATCCAGGTGGCTAGCTTTCTGCCTGTTTGTCCAATGTACTGTTTGTTCCAGTTCTTGCAAGGTATTTTGTAAATGACATTAGTTTTGCTTGTTGTCTGTATAGGGTCTTTCAAGTTCATAAGCTGCTGTTTTGTGTGTTGGTGGGTTTGTGGGCTACCAACAACCCATTATCCCACCAACACACTAAAACAGCAGCTAATGAAGTTGAAAGGCCATACAGACAACAAGCAAAACTAATGTCATTTACAAAATACCGTGCAAGAACTGTAACAAACACTACATTGGACAAACAAGCAAATAACTAGCAACCAGGATGCATGAACACCAACTAGCCACAAAATGACATGACCCTCTCTCACTAGTATCCTTACATATAGATAAGGAAGGACACCACTTTAACTGGGACAACACATCCATCTCAGGACAAGCCAAACAGAAGTATGCATGAGAATTTCTAGAAGCATGGCATTCCAACCCGAACTGTATCAACAGTCATCAAGTCAGACCCCATCTACCACCCCCTGAGAAAAGGAACAGGAAATGACATCACCAACCCAAAAAAACCCAAACATATAAATAGAAAAGAGGAATCATGTACAGTGCTTTGCCTGAGGCCCACTGAAGATGTTATCTAGTATGGTGACGAAATGGCTGGAAATGAACCTCCCAGCTCAGCAAGTAAACCTACACCCAGACATGACATATGTTTCCTTCTTTTTCTTAACCAAATCCTCAATTTCTTTAGTCAGCCAGCAATTGCTAATCCTACCAGCCTTTCTTTTCACCCTAACAAGGATATACTGTCTCTGAACTCTCGTTATTTCATTTCTGAAGGCTTCCCAATTTCTAGCTGTCCCTTTACTTGTGAACATCAGCCCCCAATCAGCTTTTGAAAGTTCTTGCCTAATACCATAAAAATTGGCCTTTCTCCAATTTAGAACTTCAACTTTTAGATCCAGTCTGTCTTTTTCCATCACTATTTTAAATCTAATAGAATTATGGTCACTGGCCCCAAAGTGTTCCCCTACTGACACCTCAGTCACCTGCCCTGACTTATTTCCCAAGAGTCGGTCAAATTTTGTCAAATTAAGTAGGGACATCCACATTCTGAATCAGAAAAGGTTCTTGCACACACTTAACAAATTCTTCTCCATCTAAACCCTTAACACTATGGCAGTGCCAGTCTATGTTTGGAAAGTTAAAATTCCCTACCATAACCACCTTATTATTCTAAAAGATAGCTGAGATTTCCTTACAAGTGTGTTTCTCAATTTCCCCTCTGACTATTGGGGGTCTATAACACAATCCCAATGAGGTGATCATTCCTTTCTTATTTGTCAGTTCCACCCAAATAACTTCCCTGGATGTGTTTCTGGGAATATCCTCTCTCAGTACAGCTGTAATGCTATCCATTATCAAAATGCCACTCCCCCTCCTCTCTTGCCTCCCTTTCTATCCTTCCATTTGTATCCTGCAACATTAAGCAACCAGTCCTGTCCACCCCTGAGCCATGTTTCTGTAATTACTATCATAACCTGGTCCCATGTTCCGAACCATGCCCTGAGTTCATCTGCCTTCCCTGTTAGGCCCCTTGCACTAAAATAAATGCAGTTTAATTTATCAGTCCTACCTTGTTCTCTGCTTTGACCCTGCCTGCCCTGACTGTTTGACTCGCTTCATTTCTCAACTGTACCAGTCTCAGATTGATCTCTTTCCTTACTATCTCCCTAGGTCCCACCCATCCACCGATCCCACCCAACTTTACTTGTTTAATCCTCCCGAGCAGCTCTAGCAAATCTCCCTGCCAGTATATTAGTCCCCTTCCAATTTAGGTGCAAACCGTACTTGTTGTACAGGTCACTTCAAACCCAAAAGAGATTCTAATAGCACCATCTTATTCCTCTACAAAACACTGCTCCAGGCTAACTTAATATCTATGGCTTATATTTTTAAGTTTAATAAAGAGACATATCTCAATAAAACATATTATCAAGAAATAACCCACTCCATTGACTACTGCAGACATACTGTAAGGCCCCAAGGCCACACTTAAAACTATTCACTTATCTGTCTCTGTACTGTGACCACTCCCAAACAGGTTCCTCCAAGATCCGTTGTAAATTTCACTCTTTGTTAATTCCCCAGACGCACTCTGATGTCCAGCAATACGTGAATTCAAACAGCAAAGGCAGTAACTGTGCAGGTTCACTCCTCTTTCAGTTTCTTTCTCGCTCTCTCTCTCTCTCCATGTGCTGCTTTTATCTGTTCTTCTCCATTTTAAAAGTGCTGTTGTTTTGACTTTTTTTCCTCCGAAGTTCCAAACCAATGCAACACCATACAAAACAGTAATTGCTGCTCCTGGAATTCAAGGAAATCATCTCCAACACCTAAGTACCTCAAAAAAATGAGCAGCCTGTTACAGCCAGAAAGTTTTCCCATCGTCCATCTTGGATTACCCAGAATCCATTTCTTTAACAACTTCCAATTCCCTCCCCACAGCGCTTTCTCTTCACTATGGTTGTGCAACCCTGATACACACCTGTACCTCACAAGGACAGCCTCCAGACCCTCCACTTCTTCCTCCCCAAAGACCAGTCCAGCCCCCCTCCACCAAAACCATCCTCTGCCTCACTGAACTGGTCCTCACTCTTAATGACTTTTCCTTTAACTCCTCACATTTCCTCCAAGTCAAAGAGTAACTATGGGTACTCGGATAGCCCAAGCTATGCCTGCCTCTTTGTCAGCCATATCGAGCAGTCCCTCTTCAGCACCAAGATAGGCACTGTACCCCAATTCTTCCACCATTACATCGATGACTGCATCGGTGCAGCGTCCTGCACCCAGGCTGAACTGGAGCAGTTCATCAACTTCACCTACAAGTTCCACACCACCCTCAGATTCACTTGGTCCATCTCGAACACCTCCCTCCCCTTCCTTGACCTCACCATTACCATCTCTGGTGACAATCTCCAGATGGATGTCTACTCCAAACCTACAGACTCCCATAATTACCTGGACTATACCTCCTCCCACCCAGTATCCTGCAAAAACTCCATTCCATTCTCCCAATTCCTCTACCTCCACTGCATCTGCTCAGATGAGGAAACATGCCATTCACGAGCATTCCAGATGTCTACCTATTTTGGTAGACAAAAGTACAACGCGCTTTTCCTCCCACCATCATCCAGACAGCCCTCTGCCGCACCACTTCCATTCCCCGTTTGACAGATCTGAACACTCCTCCCTCCCCCCCATCATAATAAGGACAGAGTCTCCCTTGTCCGCACCTATCACCCCACTAGTCTCCTCATCCAACACATCATCCTCGAACACTTCTGCCTACTCCAAATAGACCGCACTACCAAGGACATCTTCCTCTCCCCATCCTCTCTGCCTTCTGCAAAGACCGTTCCCTCTGATAGTCCAGGGTCCACATCGTCCCCACCACACAGCCCCCAGGTACCTTCCCCTACAACCAGAAAAGATGCAAAACCTGCCAGTACACCACCCCCCTCACCTCCACCCAGAGCCTCAAACAGTCCTTCTAGGTGAGATAGAGGTTCACCTGCCTCTCTTCCAACCTAGTTTACTGGAACAGGTGTGCCCAATGTGGTCTTCTGTACACTGGGGAGACCGAATGTAAATTTAGGGAATGGCTCACTGAACGTCTGCAGGAGCCGACTGGACCTTCCAGTCACCACCCATTTTAATTCCTCAACCATTCCCTTTCCAACATGACCATCCTTGGCCTCCTCCATTGCCAAAACAAACCACAGCTTCTATTGGAGGAACAATACCTTTTCTTCCGCCTGGGCACTCTACAGCCCGGAGGACTCAGCATTGAGTTCTCCAATTTCAAATAACCTCCCTCCCCATCCCCCCACTACCTTCCCAGCCCCTCAACTCCATTGCCACTGTTCCCTGCCACCAAATGGATTCATTCCTTCCATTGACCAACCAGGTCATACCCTCTACCTGTTTTCCCCTATCTCCATTTCACCACCCTGCTCTCACCACCCCCTTTATCTGCAAGTCCCCTGACACCCACCCCCAGTCCTGAAGAAGGGTTACACCCTAAACGTTGACTTCTACACCTCCTGATGCTGCCTGGTTTGCTGTTTTCTTCTAGCCTCCAGCCTTCTGCCTGTCTACTTCAGTTATATTTGAGACAGACTTCAATAGATTTTTGGATAATATGTATTAAGGAAGATGCAGATAATTCAGAAAGATGGATTTGTGATCAAAGGTCAGCCACAGTCTTCTGAAACAGGATAGAAGGGCCATATGGCCTACTCCTGTTTTCATTTCTTAGAAAATCATAGAATAGTTGCGCATCACGTCTGTCCTGGCTGTCCACAAGAACAATTCAATCTCACTTCCACCTTTCTCTGTAACGCTGCAATGAATTTCCCTTCAGACAATGATTAAAATTTCTTTTACAAATCCTTTCTGGCTCCTAACCATATGCTGCATAAAACCCTTTTCCTTGAGTGGTGTTGTTTTTGGTTCTTTTACTATTTATACTCTATTTTGATTTTAGGTCTTCGGTCATTCTGACCCCAGCACCTGACATCTACCCAGCCACTGGACCTGCCTCTTTATGCTATGGACCTAATAACCCCCTGCAACCCAATATTCTCAATTTGCCTGACTGCCAAATCTGATATCTTTTACCTCATTCTGTACCTAATCCAGCTCCCCCCACTCCCCCCCCAGTTCTCACACATACACACTTTGCCAACTTCAGAATGGACACCCACTGCCCCCCCCCTCACCCCGACCTGACCTGATAGTTACCACCAACCCCAATCTACCACTTACCTAAATACTTCTTCAATTACCAGGGTTCCTATCCACCTGGCATTCTATCCCTCTACCCATCTAGCACCTAACATTCTGACAATCTACATCATGGTACCCTAACCCTACCCACCTGCTGACCAAACACTTACATACATTGAACCCTAAGCTCACATTGACTTTAACCTTACCTTTTGACAATCGGTATTAAAATGGCTGCCTGTGATTTTTATATTTGAGAATACAGGAGATGACAGCTATGAAACAGGGCATGGTTTGCCTTCCCCTGACAGCTCTGCACTATGAGGGAATATTTCTGAAGGATCTCTGTTTGGAATCTCTTGTCAGAAGTACAGTGCTTTCATGGCATAAAAAAAGGAGTGAGTCCCAATCTGCATGAGATCTGGTGTGCAGCATTTTACAGGTTTTTAGAATACGTTTACAGCAGATCTGCCTATCCCACAGGAGTTCCCTGTGCTCATACAAACACCCACCAGTTATCATGCTCCACTTTAATATAAAAGGTGACAAATTCTTAACTGTTTCCTAACATGCTGGAAATATTGCAGTTTTAGCTTCCAAACTGTGCTCACTCTGGCAAACTAAACCTCCACCTATGAAGCCCAAGATGTAAAATGCTTTATTAAATTTTTCAATGTCTTTCCTGAAACCTTCAGGAATTTGAGCAAAAATACACTCAGGTCTTTCAGTTCTTCCATCCCTTTAAATTGTACCATTTGGCTTGCATTGTCTCTCTTTGTTCTTTATCACTTTGCACTTTTTTGAGTCAAGTTGCATCTGTCCTGGGACGGTACAAGAAACCTGCTTTCTCAGTCTTTCAGCAGCTGGATGGATAATTAGCAACTAATATATCACGTTGTACCCTGAGCAAATGGAATGGAATCATGCATTCAGGTCATGTGTACAGTGTTGGATTTACCAAGCAAAAGACAATATGGATGTTGCTGCTTCTCAATAGAGAAGGGAGTTCTTTAGAAATTTGTTGCCTGTAGGGCATCTTCCAGTTGAACGTCTAATATTTGGCATTAATTCTGAATATAGAGCGCAGATCTGCTGCCTGGCCTTTTCTGGGCACCGTCGATGCAGGAAGCATTAGTGAAGAAGAAAGAAAATCCAAGTAAAACTAAAATAGAAAGAGGTATGGAAGAAGTTTAAAAACAAAAATTTTATAATAAGATTTTTCATTTTGTTGCAGGATGGTTCTGGCAACTGGATACTTTGGTCTGTCTTTGAATGTGCCCAATCTTCATGGCGATGACTATCTGAACTGTTTCTTGATGGGCGTCATTGAAGTTCCAGCCGCTATAGCAGCTTACATTTTTCTCCAGAGGTTTCCCCGAAGGTTCAGCCTTTCAGGCATTCTTTTTCTTGGTGGAGTTGTCCTTTTGCTCATCCAGATCATACCTTCAAGTAAATGCTTGCAGTGCACTTAAAATTATTACAAACTGTCTTTGTTAAATATTACAAAGGAAAATTTCATGCTATATTGAAATGTACATGAGGGTCACAAATGACTAAAAGAAGATTCAAATAGTTTACAGCAGTTTATTGAACATTGGCAGAGCAGGTGTCAAACTCAATTTAATCAGAATAACTAGACGAACAATACAGAACAGGATGTTTTTCTGATCCTGGTTTGGATTCATGGACAGAAGATGGAGAAGCAGTAATCTTTTCTCATTTAGCTCCAACCCTATTCTGACGTGAGTGTCCCTTCCCAAGAAGCTGCTTATGTAATTTAATTCTAACAGCTAGTGGGTACCTCATGAAGATCATTTGTTCAATTATATCCTCACACTCAATCGCCAGGGAACAGGTACCCAAAACAGACCTCTCCTATTCCAGCCCCTTTAGTCTGAGCCCATTTCCTCCCTTATCCCTGATGTGGACATCTTGATATCTGTTTCAGACAGATTATTTTAAGATTTTTGCACATGAAGGCCTTTCTCATCAGGTCCAAGAATGGCTACTCAGGATTATACCTAGAGTTTTTGCTACTCTTAATAGATTTTAGCATTCTGCAACACTGTTCAACAAACAGTAATAATCTTTTATAGGTTCAGGCATCTTTGCTGCTTATGCAAAGATGACATGCTGGGAGTAGAGTAATACCAGAAAGAAAATTGGGATTGAATAATCTCATGCCAATGTTGTACATTTCATGCTTTATAGAACAACAGCATCAGGAGAAGAAGTCAATTGAAGAAGTCACATTTTCATCCTTAGTTACAAAAGAAAAACTACAGAAGACCTTAAATTGACTCAAAGTTTATAATATGGAGCAGTTGAAAGTTATTTAAATTTTGTTGCAATTAAATGTCATAATTGGAGCCAGTATATTGTTAAAATATGGCATATTTTGTTGTGAATTAAATCCATCCTGTATACATTTTCAGTTGAAGCCACAAACCCTAGCCCCAAACCTGTGCTGTTGCCGCATATAGGTACGTTGGCAGAATTATGCCCAGTTATGGCAAATTCTGGTTTCCATTAAGTTTCAGCATCAATAAACCTGTAAAGGTATTACAATGAGACTTATAGTGCATCAAGTGGAGATCTGCTTCTGATAACCCTTGCCTAAGATAAATGCACACATAGCCACTAGAATCCTGACTCACCAACTTTCCTTTCAAGCTCTAATATTAGCTGACTTTGTCTGCACACTGAGCATGCATCCTCCTCCTTTCAAAACCACCAGCATTAACACCATTGTCAAAAATATCCTATCAAATTTTCGCTCAGTTTTAAAATTCTCTTCCCTCTCCCAAAACCCTGCATCTGTTGTGGCTTCCCTGAAGTTTTCCCATTTCTCCTGCAATTCTGTGCTTAAAACCTTCCAATCAGATTTTCTCTTCATCCTGGGACCAAAACTGTCGATTCCAAATTCATGTCCAGTGCTCACTATGAATGTGTCTGTGGTTTATTATCCTTCCTCATCCTTCTCATCCCAAGACTTTGAGTGTGTCAGATACCAAATATATTTCCTCAAACATCTACGCTCTTGCTTCATATGGCATTAACTAAAATGATTCCTATTCCCTCGATTTCTTTCCTTTGATGCCCTGATTAAAATCTCATTTAATATACTTAGGATGTGATCTTGACAGCACTCTGCTCTACAGAATTCCTCAGAATCACCAAACTCTGAGGGAAAAAAAATACTCCTCATTTCTGTCTTAAGGTGACCCCTATCTCTGAGATTATGCCTTTTGATCATAGATTCTTCCACAAGAGGAAAGAATGGCCTCACACTTACCTTGTCAAACCACCTAAAAATCTTATATGTTCCATTACGATCTCCTCTTATTCTTATAAACTCAAATAAGTACAAGCCTAACTTACCGAAGAGAAACTTCCTCTTGGCCGAGAATCAATCCAGTGAATCTACTCTGAATAGCCTCCAATCTTTCCTGAGATAAGAGGACCAAATCTTTTCACAGTGGTCCAAGTGTGGTTTGACTAGTGCCTTGCATACTTTAGCAAAACCTCCCTATTCATATACTCCATTGTCTTTGCAATAAAGGAGAACTTTCCATTTGGCTTCTGACGACTTGCTGAACTTAGATGCTTCTTTTTTGCAATTCATGTAGCACTTACCTGAAAGGAGCAGGGACACATCAGCTGCTGGAAATTAGCCTGCATTGAGTTTGGAAAAAAACGAGTGAAATCACAGAAATCTGTAGTTTATTCGTTGGGAAGAAATTGAAGTTAGGCTTTGTTTGTACATTGCTATAAATTAGAAAATTGTGTTATTGCTTTTGAAAGAAGGGACTAATTCGGAAACCAGAAATAAGTGAAAGTCAGGGCCATTTTAATAACAGAACATAACAATAAGTAAAACTGATGTAAGATAAGTGGGGGGGAGGGGGGTGGTGAAGTTAATTTAAGGGAAGTAAGTTTAAGACAAAGTAATTAAGAAAGCATGGGTAAGTACATGAAAGTTTAAGATCTGGAACGTGTGGTCTGTAATATGTGAGAGGGCAAGAATGGACATCTAGACATGTACAGGGAGTGCTTCCTGCTTCAGAAACATGAGCTCCAGGGAGGCTAATGTTGAAAGCACATCCAGCAAGGTGGTCACACTGCAGCTTAAGGGCCTGGAGGAAGGAAAGGAATGACTGGCCATCAGGCACCTGGTGCAGGAGGCACCTGGGATCCAGCTCACAAATTGTTTTCCACTTTGCAACTTGATAAAGGTTCTGGTTTCTCAAGGGAGTGCAGTAAGATTCATGTTCATGGCACTGCAAGTGGATGAGATGTACAGGAAAGGAGGAAGGAAGAGCTGTAATGATAGGGGATTCATTAGTTAGGGGAAGAGACAGGCCATCATTGTGAGCCGACATCCCTTTTGTTTAGTCTGGATCTATCCCCCCGCCACTTCCTCTTCCAGCATGGCAGACCCGATCTGCCTCCATCCATTTGAGACCCAGCTCTCCGACCCCTGCTCTGGAGCCGACATCCCTCCTCAACGATAACTTCAGCTGCAACCCATTCACCATTCTCCAGGAGTTTGCCACGCCTCGAAAAGTCCACCCCATTATGTTTTTGTAGCTGCCTTACCCTCTTCCTGGCTTATTTTCTATCTATCTTTGGCTCAGCAGCAACTTTGATGACCATATCTTCTATACCTTCATCTGAGTCATGTATATAAATTACAAATACTTGAGATCTCAGCACCAATCTCTGCACTTTATATCTGGCCAACCTGAAAAAGACCCTTATGGAAATCTAGCTGCTACATTGCACTGGTTCCCTTTATGCACAACTTGTTTTACTCCTCAAACAAAGCCAACAGCTTTGTCGCATGATTTCTTTTTCACAAAACCATGTGGATACTTTGGAAAGTATTTATTCTGTACATTCTGAACTATTTCCTTAAATGCCTGCCACTATATAGAGTCATAGAGATGTTCAGCATGGAAAAAGACCCTTCAGTCCAACCCATCCATGCCGACCAGATATCCAACCCAATCTATTCCCACCTGCCAGCGCCCAGCCCATATCCCTCCAAACCCTTCCTATTCATATACCTATCCAAATGCCTCTTAAATGTTGCAATTATACCAGCCTCCACCACATCCTCTGGCAGCTCATTCCATACACATACCACCCTCTGCGTGAAAAATTTGCCCAGTAGGTCTCTTTTATATCTTTCTCCTCTCACCCTAAACCAATGCCCTCTAGTTCTGGACTCCCCGACCCCAGGGAAAAGACTTTGCCTATTTACCCTATCCATGCCCCTCATAATTTTGTAAACCTCTATAAGATCACCCCTCAGCCTCTGACCCTCCAGGGAAAACAGCCCCAGCCTGTTCAGCCTCTCCTTGTAGTTCAAATCCTACTACCCAGGCAACATCCTTGTAAATCTTTTCTGAACACTTTCAAGTTCCACAACATCTTTCCAATAGGAAGGAGACCAGAACTGCAAACAATATTCCAACAGTGGCCTAACCAATGTCCTGTACAGCCGCAACATGACCTCCCAGCTCCTGTACTCAATACTCTGACCAATAAAAGAAAACATGCTAACTGCCTTCTTCACTATTCTATCTACCTGCGACTCCACTTTCAAGGAGCTATGAACCTGCACTCCAAGGTCCCTTTGTTCAGCAACACTCCCTAGGACCTTACCATTAAGTGTATAAGTCCTGCTAAGATTTGCTTTCCCAAAATGCAGCACCTCACATTTATCTGAATTAAACTCCATTTGCCACTTCTCAGCCCATTGGCCCATCTGGTCCAGATCCTGTTGTAATCCAAGGTAACCCTCTTCACTGTCTACTACACCTCCAATTTTGGTGTCATCTGCAGACCTACTAACTGTAATTCTTATGCTCGCGTCTACATCATTTATGTAAATGACAAAAAGTAGAGTACCCAGCAACGATCCTTGTGGCACTCCACTGGTCACAGGCCTCCAGGCTGAAAAACAACCCTCCACCACCACCTTTGAGCCAGTTTTGTATCCAAGTGGCTAGTTCTCTCTGTATTCCGTGAGATCTAACTTTGCTAATCAGTCTCCCATGGGGAACCTTGTCGAACACCTTACTGAAGTCCATATAGATCACATCTACTGCTCTGGCCTCATCAATCTTCTTTGATACTTTTTCAAAAAACTCAATCAAGTTTGTGAGACATGATTCCCCACGCACAAAGCCATGTTGACTATCCCTAATCAGTCCTTGCCTTTCTGACATGTGTACATCCTGTCCCTCAGGATTCCCTCCAACAACTTGCCCACCACCGAGGTGAAGCTTACAGGTCTATAGTTTCCTGGCTTGTCCTTACCAACATTCTTAAACAGTGGCATCATGTTTACCAACCTCCAGTCTTCCGGCACCTCACCTGTGACTATCGATGATACAAATATCTCAGCAAGAGACCCAGCAATAACTTCTCTAGCTTCCCACAGAGTTCTCGGGTACACTTGATCAGGTCCTGGGGATTTATCCACCTTTACCCATTTTCAAGACATCCAGCACTTCCTCCTCTGTAATCCGGACATTTCGCAAGATGTCACCATCTATTTCCCTGCAGTCTATATCTTTCATATCCTTTTCCACAGTAAATACTGATGCAAAATACTCATTTAGTATCTACCCATTTTCTGCAGCTCCACACAAAGGCCTCCTTGCTGATCTTTGAGGGGCTGTATTCTCTCCTTAGTTACCCTTTTGTCCTTAATATATTTGTAAAAACCCTTTGGATTCTCCTTAATTCTATTTGCCAAAGCTATCTCATGTCCCCTTTTTGCCCTCCTGATTTCCCTCTTAAGTACATTCATACTGTCTTTATACTCTTCTGAGGATTCACTCGAACTATCCTGCCTATACCTTACATATGCACCCTTCTTTTTCTTAACCAAACCCTCAATTTCTTTAGTCTTTCAGCATTCCCTATACCTACCAACCTTCCCTTTCACCCTATTGACCATCCTAGAACTTTAAGTTATCTATTTACCATCATCAGCTCTACTTTCATGCCCTCATAATTCCTATCATTTTTAAAAAAAATTCTTGGGCCCATCCTTAAAACTGATATAAAATCCGGTCATTTGCTGTTGCTGCTAACTTGGGTCACCGCTATGATGAGCCCTTAAGTTAGTGTTGTTTTTGGCAAGTCCAATATAGCTTTCTCTCTGATTATGTTTAGAACATTCCACATTAAGAAGCCACCCTAAAATATACTACAAACTCTTCATCAAAGCTACCTTTGCCCATTCAATTTTTCAATTGATTATAATCTCCCATGATTATTACGATGCAGTTCTGACACATTGTCATCATTTTTTCCTTCCTGCTCCACCCAATTATGTGGTTACTGTTAGAAGGTCGATATGACATTTTCAAAAGTACCTTCTTGCCTTTATCATTTCTTAACCTTGCCCAGATCATTTCTACTTATTGCTTGCCAGTACATAGGCCATGCCTTTATTGTACTGATGCCATAGTTAACTAACATAGCCATCCCTCCACATTTCCCAAGTTTTCTGTCATTAATTCTGTCATCCTGTCATAAATGTCCTGTGTCCTTAGAGATTCAATCCATCATCTTGCAGTCATGGTCTTTGGAATGGCTACCACATTGTACTAATTTATTTCTATTTATTTTGTTTTGATTGTGACATACATTCAGATAGAGAGCCTTTAGCTTTACTGTTTTACATTTTTGTAAATATCAGATTTCATCTGTCCTTTGACTCTTAAATTTATACTTTCTATCCCTTTCTGTCACAGTCAGTTTCTCATTTACTGTATTTTCTCTTTTATCCTTGACACTACTGTTTGACTTAATACATCTTCAGAAATTTGATCACTTCACTCATGATTGAGTTTTAAAGCCTCTCTACTTCTTTCTCTACTTGGCAAGCAGACTGGGACCCAGCTCAGTCGAGGTGGAGACCATCCTATTGCTACAGATTCCATTTTCGCCAGTACTGATGCCAATGCACCCCAAGTCAGAATCCCCTTCTTCCACACCAGTCTGAGATACACTTTCATTCCTCTAATATGACTTGTCCTACATTCATTTACACTCGGCTCAGGTCATAATCTAGAGATCATAACTATCAAAGTTTCAGTTCTTATTTATTCATCTGGCCACAGCATTCTGGACTCATGTTACTTGCTGCAGCGAACAGTGCCTGCCTCTCTCACTGAACTGTTCACTATTATCAGGACATTCTTTTCTGCTCACTCCACTTGAATGGCTTGCTGTACAATGGGCCAGTTAGCTCCCCAACCCACTCCCATCTCATTGTCATTCAGACATGCTGAAGAAAACCTCAGACCAGTTAGGCAACTGCAAAGGTTGAGGTTCCTGCTTTCTGTCCCCTTCTACATCTTACTTGCAGTCAGACTCACCTGACCCTGAGCATTGACCAAATTAGAAGACCCAACCTTACGAGGTATAACTGCATCCTGCTACAAAGATTCCAGTTTAAATTTCCTTTCCTGGTCCATTGCGGTGTCTGTGACTCAGCCTCCAGCTCAAATTCTGAAGCTGTTTGAACTTTGAACGCAGATTTTTTTTTTTGCTTTGGACCAAACATGATGAAACTGTGAAACATTACATGACCTGTTCTCCCTAATACATTGTAAGGAACTATTTAATTATTTAGTTCAACTATATAACAAAATTCAAGTTTTTATATATTTTATTAACCTTATCATCATTTGCTGTCCTCTATTGTATCTTAGGAATAGTATAAACCTTGGTCACTTACCAGATACTCACCAGATAATTAGTTCGATCTCCTATAGCTGAGTAAGAATCAATTCCTGGACGGTGAATAGTTCTGAAGAAGAATCAGAGAGGCAAAGAATAGGGAGAGAGTGCAGTTGAACACGTGGCTGCAAGGATGGTGTAGGAGGGAGGGCTTCAGATATTTGGACAATTGGACTGCATTCTGGGGAAGGTGGGACCTGTATAAACAGGACGGGTTGCACCTGAACCAGAAGGGCACCAATATCCTGGGGGGTAGGTTTGCTAGCACTCTTCGGGGGGGTTTAAACTAATTTGGCAGGGGGATGGGATCCGGACTTGTAGTCCAGCAAGTAAGCTAGCTGTGTGTCAGGATGTCCAAGACTGTAGGGAGGCTGTGGAGAAGGTAGCACTGACAGGGACTACTTGCAGACACAGAGATGGGCTCAAGTGCGTATACTTCAATGCAAGGAGTATCAGAAATAAGGTGGGTGAACTTAAGGCGTGGATCGGTACCTGGGACTACGATGTTGTGGCCATCACGGAAACATGGATAGATGAGGGACAGGAATGGCTGTTGGAGGTTCCTGGGTACAGATGTTTCAGTAAGATTAGGGAGGGTGGTAAAAAAGGAGGGGGGGTGGCATTGCTAATTAGAAATGGTATAACGGCTGCAGAAAGGAAGTTTGAGGGGGATCTGCCTCTGGAGGTAGTATGGGCTGAAGTCAGAAATAGGAAAGGTGCAGTCACCTTGTTGGGTGTTTATTATAGGCCCCCCAATAGCAGCAGAGATGTGGAGAAACAGATTGGGAAACAGATTTTGGAAAGGTGCAGAAGCCACAGGGTCGTAGTCATGGGCGACTTCAACTTCCCAAATATTGATTGGAAGCTCTTTAGATCAAGTAGATTGGATGGGGCGGTGTTTGTGCAGTGTGTCCAGGAAGCTTTTCTAACGCAGTATGTAGATTGTCCAACCAGAGGGGAGGCCATATTGGATTTGGTACTCGGTAACGAACCGGGACAAGTGGTGGGCTTGTTAGTGGGTGAACATTTTGGTGATGGCGACCACAATTCTGTGACTTTCACCTTGGTTATGGAGAGAGATAGGTGCGCACAACAAGGAAGTTTCTACAATTGGGGGAAGGGAAATTACGATGCTGTAAGACAGGATTTGAGGAGCATACGTTGGGAGCATAGGCTGTCAGGGAAGGATGTGGTGGAAATGTGGGACTTTTTCAAGGAGCAGATACGACGTGTCCTTGATATGTATGTACCGATCAGGCAGGAAAGAAATGGTCGTGTGAGGGAGCCTTGGTTGACGAGGGAGGTTGAATGTCTAGTAAAGAGGAAGAAGGAGGCTTACATAAGGTTGAGGAAACAAGGTTCAGACAGAGCAGTGGAGGGATACAGGATAGCCAGAAGGGACCTGAAGAAAGGGATTAGGAGAGCTAAGAGAGGGCATGAAAAATCCCTGGCGGATAGGATCAAGGATAACCCCAAGGCATTCTATGCGTATGTGAGAAACCTGAGAATGACGAGAACGAGGGTAGGTCCGATCAAGGACAGTGGTGGGAGACTGTGTATTGAGTCGGAAGAGATAGGAGAGGTCTTGAACAAGTACTTCTCTTCAGTATTTACAAACGAGAGGGACTGTATTGTTGAAGAGGAGAGTGTGAAACGGACTGATAAGCTAGAAGAGATATCTGTTAGGAAGGAAGATGTGTTGGACATTTTGAACAACTTGAGGATAGACAAGTCCCCCGGGCCTGACGGGATATATCCTAGGATTATGTGGGAAGCAAGAGAGGAAATTGCAGTACCGTTGGCAATGATCTTCTCGTCTTCACTGGCAACGGGGGTGGTACCAGGGGACTGGAGAGTAGCGAATGTTGTGCCCCTGTTCAAAAAAGGGAATAGGGATAACCCCGGGAATTACAGGCCAGTTAGTCTTACTTCTGTGGTAGGCAAAGTAATGGAAAGGGTACTGAGGGATAGGATTTACGAGTATCTGGAACGGCACTGCTTGATTAGGGACAGCCAGCACGGATTTGTGAAGGGCAGGTCTTGCCTTACAAGTCTTATTGAATTCTTCGAGGAGGTGACCAAGCATGTGGATGAGGGTAGAGCAGTGGATGTAGTGTACATGGATTTTAGTAAGGCATTTGATAAGGTTCCCCATGGTAGGCTTATGCGGAAAGTCAGGAGGCATGGGATAGAGGGAAATTTGGCCAATTGGATAGAAAACTGGCTAACCGGTCGAAGTCAGAGAGTGGTAGTAGATGGTAAATATTCAGCATGGAGTCCAGTTACAAGTGGAGTTCCGCAGGGATCAGTTCTGGGTCCTCTGCTGTTTGTAATTTTTATTAATGACTTAGATGAGGGAGTCGAAGGGTGGGTCAGTAAATTTGCAGATGATACAAAGATAGGTGGAGTTGTGGACAGTGAGGAGGGCTGTTGTCGGCTGCAGAGGGACTTAGATATGATGCAGAGCTGGGCTGAGGAGTGGCAGATGGAGTTCAACCCTGCCAAGTGTGAAGTTGTCCATTTTGGAAGAACAAATAAGAATGCGGAATACAGGGTTAATGGTAGGGTTCTTGGTCAGGTGGAGGAACAGAGGGATCTTGGGGTCTATGTACATAGATCTTTGAAGGTTGCCACTCAGGTGGATAGAGTTTGTAAGAAGGCCTATGGAGTATTATCGTTCATTAGCAGAGGGATTGAATTCAAGAGTCGTGAGGTGATGTTGCAGCTGTACAGGACTTTGGTTAGGCCACATTTGGAGTACTGTGTGCAGTTCTGGTCGCCTCACTTTAGGAAAGATGTGGAAGCTTTGGAGAGGGTGCAGAGAAGATTTACCAGGATGTTGCCTGGAATGGAGAGTAGGTCGTACGAGGATAGGTTGAGAGTTCTCGGCCTTTTCTCGTTGGAACGGCGAAGGATGAGGGGTGACTTGATAGAGGTTTATAAGATGATCAGAGGAATAGATAGAGTAGACAGTCAGAAACTTTTTCCCCGGGTACAACAGAGTGTTACAAGGGGACATAAATTTAAGGTGAACGGTGGAAGGTATAGGGGAGATGTCAGGGGTGGGTTCTTCACCCAGAGAGTGGTGGGGGCATGGAATGCGCTGCCCGTGGGAGTGGTAGAGTCAGATTCATTGGCGACCTTTAAGCGGCATTTGGATAGGTACATGGATGGGTGCTTAATCTAGGATAGAAGTTCGGCACAACATCGTGGGCCGAAGGGCCTGTTCTGTGCTGTATTGTTCTATGTTCTATGTTCTATGTTCATTACAGACTCAAGGCATTAACTCTGTTTCTCTCTCCACACATGCTACAGACCTGCTTAGTTTCTCCACTACTTCCTGTTTTTGTTTCAGGTTTCCAGGATCAGCAGTCTTTTGTTTTTACACTATCTTACTGCTACGGTTTTCTTTAGATCTTTCAGTTCTAGCCACAGTACTGATGATGATTGGAAAATTTACTGCTGCATGCGGCTTCCTAATTGTTTATGTCTATGGTACTGAGCTGTACCCAACTGTTGTAAGAAGCATGGGTGTAGGACTGTCCTCAACAGCTTCCAGAGCAGCCACCATCATCTCACCATACATTTTCTACCTTGGTAAGTTAACAGATTAACTTCAGTGGGTCAATGTAAAGTCAAGGCAGGCACGATAGGCTTACTTAAAAGTTAGGTGCAGTAGACAAAATTAAGCAATGTAGCAGCCACTTGATCAAATTAAAGCTATGTACTTCTACCACATTCAAGCATGAGTGATGATGAACAATAAATCCCTAACCAGAGTCATAGGCTCTATTAATATATTTTTTTCTCAATATGGGAAAGGCATGCATATCAATGCAAAAGTCAAGATGGATTCATTCACAATAATGTGTAGCCAGATGGAACAAGTGTGTAATCCATCTGGACCTCTTCCTGAAGCCCTTAGATGTCCAGTTTCTGACAATTCAATTCAATTCAATTCATGTGATATCAGGTAATTACCAAATGCACTAGATACACCAAAGTTTATAATCCCTGATAAAATCCCAACAAGTCCAGAATTATCTATGTCCATAGTCATGTTGATGCAGGTAAGCGATAGCACTGACATCCCTCCCAACATGTGGAGTGTTGTACACAGATATCCTGTTTACAAAAAGCAGAACCAATTCTGATTCGAATAATTACAATTTCAGCTGTCCAATATCAGCCATTGGCTAAGTGATAGAAGATGGTGTGATGGTACTATTAAGCAACACTTACACAATGAAACACTGCAACAAAACCTAGTGCCCAGTTGGAGTTCTGTCAGTTCGTCTTGGATCCTGATGTCATTACATCTTTGGATGAACTCAAGAGATGAATTGAAAATAATTGAAAGCAAAAATTTAAATCAAAACAGTACTTGATCTTGTGTAGCAGGACATTGATTTCAATCTTCCTAATATTTGGATGAAAGATGCTTCTGTTTATCCAGGACTGGATGTCAGACAAGCAACATGACAAGTTAAAAATGGTAGAGGGAGGTGCTGGTGAAGTAGAGCTAAGTGTCATCAATGTCATCAACCATGATATCTTGTGTTGTTTTGGATGATCAAGACTCAAATCACCAAGATTCAAATTAAGAATAAGACATCCATTTTATTTGCATCACTTTCTGTAGGTGAGGTACAAAGTATCTAAAACCAAAACATAGCATTTTGTAAAACAAAATGGAGATTGTTGGTTTGATCTTTTCATCATTATGATGTAATCACTTGTGCAATAAATTCCTAACATATCCATGCTGTTTTTCCAGAAATTGAGGGAATCTAATCAAATTACAGACTAACTCTCCAACTTCTGCGGAGAACAAATTGCCTCCCTCTTCAATGAGAAATGATGTCTGATGAAAGGTGAAAAATAGACAAAAGAAAACTAACCGAATAATAGAAATAAAATATTACGTTATGTAACTTAAATACTTAGGTATTTTATGCTAGGAATACTGTGGTGAGTATCCCACCTCCAGACTCCCCAAAGCCTATCCATGATCTCTAAGGCACAAGTCACTTCCCATTTTCCTGGATGGATCAGTTCCAATAACACTTGAGCACATTTAATTGGCACTACATCCACAAGCATTCACTCCCTCTATCATTGATATTCAGCAACAGCAATGTGTACTATATACAAGATGCACTGCAGAAATTCACCAGAGATCCTAAAACAGTACCTTCCAAACACATGACCACTTCCATCAAGATGGATAAAGGCAGCAGATACATGGGAATACCACCACCTGCAAAGTTCCCGTCCAAGCCACTCACCATCCTGTCTTGGAAATGCAGCGCCATTACTTCACTGTCATTCGTTGAAAATTTTGAATTGTCTCCCTAAGAGCATTGGGTTTACCTGCAACACATGGACTGCAGGAGTTCGAGAAAGCAACTCACCACCACCTTCTCAAGGGCATCTGTGGTCAGACAATAGAATCTGGCCAGCCAGTGACACTCACATCCCACAAGTGATTTTTAAAAAAAGTCTTTAAACACATTAAAGTGCGTTAATCTCAGCACTTATGTTGCAGGAACTCTCTATGACTTTATATTAATATGCTGGCCTTCATATTAGAAACAAGTTATGCTGTATGTTTTCACAGGTCTGTATCACGAGTTTCTGCCTTTCATTGTACTGGGATGTTTGATGGTGCTTTCAGCAATTCTGACCATGATTCTGCCTGAGACATTCAAAATTCCACTCAAAGACACCATTGATCAAATGGAAAAAATAAAGAGGTAAATGTGTACAGTTTTTATAATTTAATCCATTTCTCAATTTACGTTACAGAGCAAGGATTGTCTTTGAGCAAGGATTCATTGTACTAGACGTACTGTAGAAGCACATTGAAAGGTATAAATAGACAATTAAGGAAAATGAAACTGTTTTATGATGAAGATATGTGTAATTCTCTAATACAAAATTTGAGGAGAGGTTGAGGGGACAAATGGGTTTAGTTTATTCTGAAAGTGATTTTGAAAAAATGGTATGCAGAAATGTTGATTGCAATGTCGATTTTCAGAAGATTTGCAGCTCAGATTGAGGTTCTGGATATAGGTTTGCTGAGTTGTCAATAATTGGCACTCGAAAGGTGTAGTCAGGAACAGGGTGAACAGGGAACCAAGAGGGAATGAGATGGATCTACAAAAAAGAGCTGAGCCTCTATGAGAGTCAATTTACTGTCCGTGATTTTATTATATGTCATCTCCTGTTTCAGAATTAAGGGGTCAAGTCTATGTAAACGATGGGATATTTGGTTCATTCAAGTTCCACATTTCACTTTGTAGCAAAGAACCATTAGGTTTTTCATACTTACCAGTGCCCCCACCACCATTACTACTCCTCAGCCCCCAAGGGCACACACCATACCTTCAGCCCCAACTCCATTGTTGTCTATAGCCTCATCATTCCAGGACCATTGAGGTTGAATCTTGAAAGTTCCTTCCTCTTATTGTCTGTCTCTATTAATCACATTAAATTAACACCCCATCTTCAAAGTTTTATCATTTATTTTAGCAAGTATCCATTGTGGTTGTGTTGGGGTGCTCTCATCTCTGAATTAGAAGGATGGGAATTCAAATCCTGATTTTGGGACGTGATGGTTTATCTGGTTATTATCACATTACTATTCTTGGAAACCCACTGTGTGTAACTTGGCTGCATTGTTTCCTACTGTGAAAAAACGAAGCACTACCTTTCAAAAGTATTTATTTTGTTGTAAGTCCCTTTTGGACATCCTATTGTCATGCAGGATACTTACAAATGCACTTTTATAATTAATAAAGAAAACTGTTAAAAGAATTTATAACAACTAATGCGGCTGTTATTTTTCTCCCATGTTGATTAGCATGGGGACTTGGGTTGGCACTCCAAGGGACCACCAACATTCAGGCTAATATCTTCTCCAGAATTTCGGATCAGCAAATGTAATGCAGGTCTGGCAGCAATTTCATAAGCCCCTGATCTGTAGGTCTCAATACAACAAGTTGCACCAGATTAAATTGCAAAACAATCGATATATTACATGATAACAGGAATGAAATTCCATTTAGAATTCCTGCCAGATTTATTTCGGAACACATTAACCAAAGTAAGCTAAACATACATATTACCTTGATGTTTCTTCCTGCCTTAGCTCGAACACATTTTCTTTTCATGCCTCCTTCCATTGAATTGTCATTGAATTTTCCTATCAAACTGACTTTGATTGAAATGTGCTGATCCCTAAAGTACATTAATTATATTTCCATTTCCAGAAAACCCAGCATGTTTCACTCATAGTTAACTAGTGCACAGTAATGTTTTGTTATATCAACAAACTTTATTATTATATCATCTGGCACTAAATCTTCTTGAATTAACTGACATAAAAACAATCTGCTGTGTAAGCGCTAAGTACCCAAGAAGCTAAGACTGGAAAATTTCAATGAATTTTTACATGACGTGTTATTTTAATTTGATCACAGGTTCAACTGCAAAAGGAAACACAAAGATCATCCTTATCAAGGTGAAACAACTAGAGAAAACAATATGGTGATCACTAAAAGGGAGGATATGTAACCCAGCCCTGGACACAGATCGGCAGAAACAGATAATGAGCAATCAATCCTTTCTTTTCACTTTATGTCATAAACAAATATTATGTCCTTTTCAAATATGCTTAGCAATGCGATTTCTGAGAAGATTTGTAGCTCAGGTTGAGGTCCAGGTTGTAAGTTTGCTCACTGAGCTGGCAGGTTTGTTTTCAGACATTTCGTCGCCATACGAGGTAACATCATCAGTGAGCCTTCAGTGAAACGCTGGTGTTCTGTCCCACTTTCTATTTATGTGTCTTGGTCGGTTCTGGTGGGTGACATCATTTCTGGATCTTTTGTTTAGAGGTTGGTAAATGGGAGCCAAGTCGATGTGTTTATTGATGGAGTTCAGGTTTGAATGTCAGTTCTTGAGGAATTCCCGTGCATGTCTCTGTTTAGCCTGTCCTAGATTGGATGTGTTGTCTCAGTCGAAGTAGTGCTCTTCTTCATTTGTGTGTAAGGATACTAGCGGGTTACATCTTTTGGTGGCTAGTTGGTATTCATGTATCCTGGTGGCTAGTTTTCTGCCTGCATATCCAATGTAGTGTTAGTTACAGTCCTTGCATGGTATTGTGGTATATGTCACACCATACATCGAAGATATCTCAGAGATGACTACCAGACTTCTCCAACTCCTTGGCACCATGGTAGCCCACAAACCTACCAACACACTGAAACAGCTCCTAATCAACCTAAAGGACCCCATACCGACAACCAGCAATATGAATGTCATTTACAAAATACCATGCGATGACTGTAACTAACACTACATTGGACAAACAGGCAGAAAACTAGCCACAAGGATACATGAACATCAACTTGCCATCAAAAGAAATGACTCAGAATCACTAGTATCTTACAGACCAGAACTCCATCAATAAGCACATCGATTTGGAACCCATTTACCAACCTCTAAGAAAAAGAACCGGAAATTATATCACCCACCAGAACAGACCAAAACACATAAATAGAAAGTGGGACAGAACACCAACGTTGCTGTGGAGGCTCACTGACAATATTACCTAGTATGGTGACGAAACGTCTGAGAATAAACCTACCAGCTCAGTGAGCAAACTTACAACCTAATGCTTAGCAATTTAATTAAGACATTTCAGGACCACATTGACATATTCAGATCACTAGGACAATGCACTATTTTATATTTCCTATATTTTCATTCATTCATTTGGAAGCAATAATAATATATTCTTTTGTAATAAAAGCCTGGAGGCATAATTTTAGTCTGAAGCTGTAAGATGGGATGAATTTTGACAATTGGTTAATGGAGACCATTACGGAGCACGAATTACTCATAACAGGAACAAAGATGTGGCTGTAATTTTGTGGCCACATAGTTTGAGGACATTAACATAGAGCTGGATGGTCAGCTTGGGTAGATGGTAGCCCAGTATTTGTACAGTAACTGTAGTCTGTGACAATGCTCAGTTCTCCTGTGATTTATTTACACTATCATTTCCCTGAAATTATTTTCTGCTTAGTGATCTGAGAGTTACAATTATTATTCTTGCCAGGAATCAAGATTTTTAAATCTATCATTATTGATTGATATATCTGTGAGTAATAAATTTATATCAACAGATTACAGCAGTTAATTGTGAATCATTTATGGAATTCATTGAAACACAATGGATTTTATTTAAGATTTATCCTCTTTTATTTATCTTGTCTGAGAGTCT
This sequence comes from Chiloscyllium punctatum, assembly GCF_047496795.1. Lineage (NCBI taxonomy): Eukaryota > Metazoa > Chordata > Chondrichthyes > Orectolobiformes > Hemiscylliidae > Chiloscyllium > Chiloscyllium punctatum. The sequence goes on from NC_092758.1 coordinate 30,722,706, forward strand.
TACTCGTGGCAAATAAAGTTAATATCAATGGAAGTCCTCATTGTGCAATTTTTTTCAAATAACAACCGAAATTAGCGAGTGACCAAAATAGCCTCTTTTATTCAACTATTACAGCACAAGTTTGCGACGGTAATAAAACCACCTGATGAAGGAGCAGCACATCGAAAGCTAGTGCTTCCAATTAAACCAGTTGGACTATAACCTGATGTTGTATGATTTTTAGCTTCCTATTTTGAAGGTGTTGTTTGCTTGCAAGTTGTTGCAACAGCTACTACCTTTAGGAAAGCAAGAGTAAAACATAGCTGGGGAGAAAGTCAATGCGCAAACAGTAAGCTATGAAAGGAATTAAGTGATCAAAGTTTGTGAGAAGATTTGTAGCTCGGGTGCTCGTTGTTGTGGTTCTTTTCGCCAAGCTGGGAATTTGTGTTGCAGACGTTTCGTCCCCTGTCTAGGTGACATCCTCAGTGCTTGGGAGCCTCTTGTGAAGCGCTTCTGTGATGTTTCCTCCAGCATTTATAGTGATTTGTATCTGCCACTTCCGGTTGTCAGTTCCAGCTGTCCGCTGCAGTGGCCAGTATATTAAGTGAGCTCAGAATTTACCTCAGCATATTGCAATTTACCTCAGTCTTGTGGTGCAGTCATAATGTCTCTACTTCTAAACCAGAAGGCCTGGATTCAAATTTCACTTTGTCCAGATGCATGGTATAACATGTCAGAACTGGTTGCTTAAAATAAATTTCTAAAATGGATTGTCTAATCGCAATGTTTACGAATTAGCAATATCTCTGGATGTTGCTATTATCTTTCTGTCCAGGTGATTATCCATTTGTTTCATAAAGCTATTGATATATAATATTCTCTTTCTTTTGGCATACATTCACCAGTCTCCATTAAATAATAAAATTTAAACAGCCTTTTCACACTTCAGTTACTAAATTTGAGGCTAAAGGCATCTTGTTGGAGGATCTTTGACTGTGATTAAATGTCATAGTTGGCAAAAATCTTTTGCAATTCGAGCAAGTGCTGAGACCAGAGAAAATGGAAGATAAAAGGTTCAAATGTCCAATGATGATAAATCTAAAGGCACCATGGTTAAACATTAAAATGTATCTGGCCTGAAGCAATGTAAGATTGTTCATATTTGGATTTAAGTTCAAACGTTCATTTATTCAAAACAAATTCAAAACCCACTGCCGTTTTCTTCTAAAATAATTCTGAAACTAAATCTTTGGTTAACTATTTAAAACAAGGGGTTGCTGTTTCAGTCAAAGATGAGGGTAGCTTTTTTTCTCTCTCAGAAGGTGACATGACTCCAGAACTCTATCTTAAAAAGTATGGAGGCAATGTCATTGAAAATGTTTAAAGTGGAGAGAAATAGATTCTTGTGAGGTAAGAGAATCAAAGGTCATCACGGATAGATGGGAATGTGGAATTTGAAAAACATACAGATTAATCATGATCTTATGGAATGGTGATGCAAGTTCAAAGATAGCGTTCCCTCGAAACTGTGTGGATGCCAGTCACTGCCACCAGTGGACCTTGCAGCTAGGAAGAGATTTTGCTTAAGGGCTGAATGGCATATTTCTGCTCTTAGATTATATGTTGTGTGACCATTGCATTCTTTCAATGGTGCAGATTTACTGACCCTTACAGTATTCCAGTCCATTCAAACATGACTGTCTTCATAGCTTATTTAGATAGTAGCCAAAGTTGTAATTCTTTCTTACATCTTATTTGGCATATCAATTGACAAGTCAACTCTTAGTTACTCGCAGAGCTATAAGTTTGCTACTTTGCAAATTACGAGAGAGGAAAGAAATCAAATGGATCACATAAGCAATCATGTGTTGAGAGATATAGTGAAACATATTACCCAAGCATCGCACATGTACAATGTCTGTTTTGCTTTACATCCCTACCTTCCTTCAGTCATACATATTATGTTAGGGTTCACACCCACACACACACACACACACACACACCCACACACACACCCACACACACATACACACCCACACACACACCCACACACAATCTCTCTGCCAGCGTTATAATTAGAGAACAGTGTTTGGCTAACTGACATTTCAGGTTTTGCAGTTGTGACAATACTATGGCTTTAAGAGGTATATTTAGTCCAGTTTTTTTTGAAGAGACATTTTAAGATAGAGGCACTGAGCTGTCTTTTGAAAGCGCATGAACTAAACAGCTTGTGAGGCCTTGGGTTTTTTTTGAAATTAAGAACTAATAGAAGTAGCCTAAATAAATTATCCAAGCATCCCAGAACCAAGATTTTTAGAACACTACAGCGCAGTACAGGCCCTTTGGCTGTCGATGTTGCGCTGACCTGTGAAACCAATCTGAAGTCCATCTATTCCATTTTCATCCATATATCTATCCAATGGCCATTTAAATGTCCTTAAAATTTGCGAGACTACTACTGTTGGAGGCAGTACATTCCATGCCCCTACTCCTCTCTAAGTAAAGAAACTACCTCTGACATCTGAACTGTACATATCACCCCTCAATTTCAAGCTATGTCACCTTGTGCTAGCCATCACCATCTGAGGAAAAAGGCTCTCACTGCCCATCTAACCCTCTGATTATCTGGCATGTCTCAATTAAGTCACCTATCAACCTTCTTTTCTTTAACAAAAACAACCTCAGGTCCCTCAGCCTTTCCTCATAAGACCTTCCCTCCATACCAGGCAACATCCTAGTAAATCTCTTCTGAACCCTTTCCAAAGCTTCCACATCCATCCTATAATGCGGTGACTAGAACTATACGCAATATGCCATGTGTGGCCGCAGCAGAGTTTTGTACAGCTGCAGCATAACCAAAACTCAATCCCTCTACTAATAAAAGCTAACACACCGTATACCTTCTTATCAACCCTATTAACGTGGGATGAAAACTTTCAGGAATCTATGTACATGGACACCGAGATCTCTCTGTTCAGCCACACTACCAAGAATCCTACCATTAACCCAGTACTCTTCATTCTGTTACTCCTTCCAAAGTGAATCACCTCACATTTTTCCACATTAAACTCCATTTGCCACCTCTCAGCCCAGCTCTGCAGCTTATTACGTCCCTCTGTAACCTACAACATCCTTTGGCACCATCCACAACTCCACTGACCTTAGCGTCATCCGCAAATTTACTAACTCATCCTTCTACGCCCTCATCCAGGTCATTTATAAAACTGACAAACAACAATGGCCCCAAAACAGATCCTTGAGGTACATCACTGAACACTGGAGTAACTGAATTCCAGGATGAACATTTCCCATCAACCAACACCTTCTGTCTTCTTTCAGCTTACCAATTTCTGATCCAAACCACTAAATCGCCCTCAATCCCATGCCTCTGTATTTTGTGCATTAGCCTAACATGTGGAACCTTGTCAAATGCTTTACTGAAATCCATATACTCCACATCAACTGCTTTACCTTCATCCACCTGTTTAGTTGCCTTCTCAAAGAACTCAAAAAGGTTTGTGAGGCACGTCTTACCTTTCACAAAAACATGTTGACTATCCCTAATCAATTTATTCCTTTCTAGATGATTATAAATCCTACCTCTTATCACCTTTACCAACACCTTACCGACAACCGTAGTAAGGCTCACTGGTATATAATTACCAGGGTTGTCTCTGCTCCCCTTCTTGAATAAGGGAACAGCATTTGCATTTGTTTTTCAGTAGTAGCGGCTGCTGTGGTCTTGAAGATGTGGAAGCTGTTTTTTTTCTCAGTTCCAGCTAAAATCTGGGAATTCTCTTCCAGCTCCTGGAATTGCATGTGAGACAATCTGTTTTTCTGAATTTGCCTTTGTCAAAGTTGTGTTTATGGGATGTTACTATATTGGAACAATTACTGTTTCGTCGTAAAACAATATTATTCTGTTAAATTTTCCAACAGAGCTAAGTTATTCCAACTTATTCTTTCTTTTGTTGTATTTTAACAATAGTGTGTGAATAAAGAGTGTTTGATTTCAAATCTAGTATTTTGACCAGTCGAAACACATCTGGAATGCAACACTTTACACTGAGCTTTAAAGTAAGAAAAAAATTAGGGTCTTGACTTTCTTCTGAATATATTTTAAGGGGTTTTGACCTAGCCGGTAGCATAGTCATAATTGTGGACAGTTTAAAAATACATACTCTAGAGACTTATGTTTCAGAAATATCCTCAATTTATAAGCATCTCATTAACATAAATTAAATGATAAAGACTCCTGTAGCATGGTTAAAAAAAACTGACTTGCACATGTTAACCTTTAGAACCCACCACACACTTGCATGTTGCAGCAGGGCACCTCTCCAATACAGAGGCAGGATGCTTAGGAGGCACAGACCCATAATGTAGGATGCACAAGCAACGAGCATTGAAAGGCTACAGCAGGAACACTTTGCACACAGGGACAGGTATCCAGTTCACAAACTGGACCAGGCTACATTTCACGGTTGCTCACTTGCTCTCTTAGTGCTGCTCACTTAGTGCCTCTCTGCATGCTTACTGCAACCATACCTTGCATTATCTTGCTTGTTAGTGCATGGGCACTTCAACCAGAGCCAAAGGCTGTCACTGCAGCCACAATGAGGTATTCTTTAGAGCAGATAAACAGGTAAACTGCTTGTAAGTAGGGTCTGTCCAGACCAGAGTGGAGAAGTATCTTAATGTATGGTACACTGAGATGTCCATCTAGCATTTGGAAACTTGTGACAGCTGCCTCTGTGGCAAACACTCTGCAGGCTCATTCAGCAAAATGGCCATGTTAGAGACTGACCGGGGTTATCCCTCAGTCCAGCCATTGGGAAGAGTGCTATTGGTCAGGAGGTCCCAGTGCCATCACCCATGGGCACAACCTGCAGATAAATGAAGGCTTCAATACAGTTGGTCATCTGCTTGGGCCGTTTTCAGTCACAAGCTTTGTCCCAGTATAGTCCAGGGTGTTTAGTGGTCCATCCATTCAGGCAAGCACAAGCATTCAGGGAAATCATATCATCTTGGTTGAGGAGCTGCAAAAACAGTAGCTAAATGGGTCTGCTCTAATATGTCCAGTTCTGCTCATTGAACTCATTCAGAGGTCTGGAATGGATACAGGCCATTTTGGTGTCAACATTCCTCAGTTGATCGGATGTCGCTTGTACTCTCTGATCTGCAAGTGCTTGGAAAGTGCTCTGAAATGACTCAGCATCTGGTAAGTTAGAAACTCAAAAGAGTGACACCGCGGCTCAGTGGTCGGCACTGATGTCTCACGGTGCCAGGGATCTGGGTTTGATTCTAGCTTCAGGTGACTGTTTGTGTAGAGTTTTTACATCCTCTATCTGGGTTTGCTCTGGTTTTCCCCCAAACCGTGCAGGTTAGGTGGATCAGACATGGGAACGTGGAGTTATGGGTATAGGCTGTATCTCTTTGGAGGGTCAGGGTGGACTTGATGGTCCAACTAGCCTGCTTCCACAGTGTAGGGGTTCTATGAAAAAATGAATTTATGGGCAATGGGTTTGTGATCATCCTGATATCTTTGGTTCCTATTCATTGGTTAGAAAAGTTCAAACAAATGATTGATAGAGGGTAACCTGCCAGCTCCAAGAAATAAAATTATAGTAATCAATACTCAGAGACAAGGGGCAGTTCAGATACAAGGAGAACCAAGAAAATGGAAGGTACATGGGGAAAAGATGTAGGCTGGAGAGGAGAATTCTGCCATTACAAGCTTGTGAATTCAATACACTCATTGTGGACTGTCTTTTTGTCCTCTGGGATTAATGAATAGCTATCAATTGTCACAGGTTATTACTTTTCTGCCCTATTTAACTGGTCCATTATAGTCTGTTGGCTTCTTAATAACTTTAAAAAATTGCTTTAAAATTATTGACAAGTCACTGATTGGATGTTTTTCCTATCTATGTCTTCTGAACCCAATACCTTGCACATATTCTTTTCTGTTAAAAAGTAGCTGATAGATTGCCAACAACGCCATTATCTCTGTCACGCTTCATTCCTAATAAAGGGCAAGCTAAATTAACCTTTGTCTTTTACCTACTAGCCAATCTTATGATCCTTTTTATTTATCAAGCAAATATTTGATAATCAAATGTAAAATATTACATTTTGATACAATCTATTCTTGTATGGGACGGGTGTTGCTGGAATGATTTTCAGGATACATTTCCAAATTACAAAGGTGATAGAATTATCACGCATTCAAATGTTCTATCAGGTGGAATTTTACAGGGATCTAAGTGATGTAAGCCAAGGTAGGATGTATGTCAAAATCAGATGAGAAGTCTAGCAAGTCCAACATCAACATAAGGAGAATCTCATGCCATCTTTTCTGCATTTTCCAATCAATGAGGCAAATTTCTCACTAGGCAATGGTGAGTTGCCAAATAAAAGGAATTTTTGCTTGTTAAACATATTGTTGATGAAGTAACTTACCTCATTGATACTCAGGTTTCTAGTTTACCAAATTTGCCAAACGAAGTAGATATTGCGAAAACTTGACATGGAGCTCAGAGTGTGCTCCTGGCAGAAATTCACTCATTGCTTGTTTCAAATGAATGTCATATTAAGTATGATCAAACTGCACCTCAGAGTACAATAGGCACCAGACACACCCACACCCTTCATCTACAAATATTTGCGTCCAGCATTCACCAACTCCTCACAGCTGGCATGCCACCTTCCCTATAAAAGTGCACTGCATCATGGAAAAACATTTGTGCGTCACAGGACACACTGGCAGCTAGCAGTGAAAGCAGCAGAGAGACTTTGCGTGCAGGAACAGGCACTCAGCGCACAGATTGGACCAGCGTGCATCTCAGTGCTGCTCATTTGCTCTCTTAGCACTTTCTCATTTAGTGTCTAACTACATGTTCATGCCATCCCTACCTTGTCTTGTCTTAGCAATTAGCACAGTCACATCAGCAGGCTTTGTCATTCTTTCTTTCTTCAGCAGCTTACACGGTAAATACACTGCACATGCAGCAAGCTGGCAGACATGTCTCAAAGTCTTAGGGCTGTAGTCCTCTCGGAAGTCCATGGAGGCAACTGTCGGTCAGGAGATCGCAGCACAGTAAGTCAAGGATAGAGCCCGATACCAGTCCAGGGCATTGGCCACGGTCAGGTGTCCACTCGAAATGTTTCCAATCAGCGAATCTGTTAATTCTGTCATCCAGAGATTGGGTCACGGTCAGTCTTGTGGCTCCACAGCTCTCTGCCTAGGAATTAGGCTTAACTGAGTTGGAGAAATGTACAGCGCCCAGTGAGGGATTTCTGCACTTCTCAAAACATCTTACCTGCTTTTACCTGTCTGTGCCTTTAAATATTTAATCGGTTTCATTGGGATCACTCTTCATTTTTTTGAAACTCTGGAGAATACATGCCCAGTGTGTCCAATCTCTTTTCGTAGGATAATCCCACTAACCGAGGAACAGATCTGGTGACCCTTTGTTGCACTCACTCTATGGCAATAATATGTATTCTGAGAACTGCACACAGTACTCCAGATGCACCCCTATCGAGCTCCTGTACATTTGAAACAAGATTTCCCTAATCCTGTATTCAAATTTTCTGACAATGTAAGCCCTTAGCGTCACAGAGTCATAGAATCATACAGCAGTGAAACAAAGCCTTTGGTCCAATTCATCCATGCCGAACAGATATCCCAATCTCATCTGGTCCCATTTTCCAGCATTTGGTCCATATCTCTGTGGACTCTTCCTATTCATGTACCCATCCAGATGCCTCTTAAGTGTTGCAATTTTACCTGCCTCCACTTCTTCATCTGGCAGCTCATTCCATACTTGCACCACCCTCTATGTGCAAACATTGCCCCTCAGGTCCCTTTTAATTTTTTTTCCTGTCACCTTAAATTTATGCCCTCTAGTTTTGGGCTCCCCCACCCTGGGCAAGAGACCTTGGCCATTCTCCCTACCCATGCCCCTCATGATTTTATAAACATCTATAAGGTCACCCTTCAGCCTCCGACGATCCAGGGAAAGAAGCCCTAGCCTATTCAGCATCTCCTGATAGCTCAAACCCAGTCCCAGCAACATCCTTGTAAATCTTTTCTGCACCCTCTCTAGTTTAACAAACATCCTCCCGACAGAAAGGAGATCAGAACTGTATGCAGTATTCTGAAACTGGCCTCACTGATGTCCTGTACAGCTGCAACATAATGTCCCAACTCCTTATCTCAATGTTCTGACCAAGCATGCCAAACTGCCTCTTCACCATCCTGTCTACCTGTGACTCCACTTTCAAGGAGCTATGCACCTGTCCCCCTAGGTTTGGAATACTGTCCAGTGCCCTACCATTAACGGCATATAAATCTTGTCCTGATTTGCCTCACCAAAATGCAACATCTCACGTTTATCTAAATTCAATTCCATCTATAAACTCCTCAGCCCATTTGCCCTCTGATCAAGATCCCATTGTAGACTGAAATAATCTTCTTCACTGTCTAGTATACCACCTAATTTGGTGTCATCTGCAAACTTACTAACCATACCTCCTATATTCACATCAAATTATTTTTTTAAATGATGAAAAGCAGTGGACCCAGCACTGAGCCTTGTGGTATACCTCTTGTCACAGGTCTCCAATCTGTAAAGCAGCCCTCTACCACCAACCTCTATCTCCTACTTTCAAGCAAATTTTGTATCCAATTTGCTAGATCTCCTGACTCCCATGTGCTTGACCTTACTAACCAGTCTATCATACAGAACCTTGTTGAATGTTCACCTCTTCAGAAAATTCAACCAAGTTATTGAGACACGATTTCCCATGCACAAAGCCACGTTGACTGTCCCTGATCAGTGCTTCTCTTTTCAAATACATATAAATCCTGACCCTCAGAATCCCCTCCAACAACTTTCCCACAACTGCCATAATGTTCACTGGTCTATAGTTCCCTGGTTTTTCTTTACCATCTCTTTCTAAGTAATGACACATCATTAGCTAACCTTCAGTTTTCCCGCACGTCACCCGTAGCTGTCAATGATACAAATATATCAGCAAGAGGCCCCAGCAATCTCTTCCCTAGCTTCCACAAATTTCTGGGGAACACTTGATCAGGTCCTGAAGATTTATCTAACCTTATTTATTTTAAGACCTTCAGCACCTCTCTCTCTAGTTACTTTTTTGCCCTAATATACTAAAAGAATCTCATTAGATTCACCTTAACTCTATTAGCCAATGGCAGTTCATGTCCACTTTTTGCCCTCCTGATTTCCCTCTTAACCCATCATCTACTGCCCTTATACTCCTCTGGAGATTCACCTGATCCCAACTGTCTATGACTGCCATATGCCTCCTTTTTTGACCAGAGCCTCAATTTTGTAGTCATACAGTATTCCGCTTCACACTAACAGTAATAGACTGTCTCTGAGCTCTCATTATCTAAAGGCCTCCCACTTCCCAACCGTTCCTTTTATCTGTGAATAGCCTCCCCCTATCAACCTTTGAAAGTTCCTGGCTAACACCATAATAGTTGACCTTAGTCCAATTTAGAAATGTAACTTTTTGATCAGCCCTATCCTTTGCCATAACTATTTGAAAACTAATAGAAATATGATCACTTCCCCCAAAATGCTCCCCCAGTAAAGTCTCAGTCACTTGCTCTGCCTTATTTCCCCAGAGAACATCAAGTATTGCTCCTTCTCTAATAGGTACATCCACATATTGCATAAGAAAGTTTTCTTCTATACACTTAACAATTTCTTCCCCTCCAAGCTCTTAACACTATGACAATCCTAGTCTATGTCTGGGAAGTTAAAATCCCCTACCATTACAATCCTATTTTTCTTACAGATATCTGAGATCTCTTTTCATTTTTGCTTCTCAATTTTCCAGTCCACTATCGAGGACCAATTCCAACAAGGCAATCACCCATTTCTTTTTCTCAGTTCCACCTATATAACTTCACTGAACGATCTCCCAGGAATATCCTCCCAAAGTACAGCTGTAATGTTATCTCTAACCAAAAACTCCACTCCTCCTCCTCTCTTTTCTCCCTTTCTATCTTTCATATCCCATAACATTAAGCTGCCAGCCCTGTCTATCTCTGAGCCGCGTCTCTGTAATTGCTTTGCTATCCCAGTCCCATTTTCCAAGCCATGCCCTAAGTCCATCTGCCTGACCTGTCAGGCCTCTTGAATTTAATTAACTGCAGTTTAATTTATGAGCCTTCCTCATTCTCCACCAAACTCTTGACTACCTTGATTATTTAGACTGAAAATGTTATATCTGAATGCACAGGGTATAAGGAATGAGGTAAATGAGCTTTTGGCGCAGATCAAAATTGGCAGGTATGACATGGTGGGCATCACTGAGACATGGCTGCAACGGGATCAGGATTGGGAGCTGAATATTCAAAGATATACATCCTCTTGAAAAGATAGGCAGATGGGCAGACGTGGTGGGGTTGCCCAAGTAGTGAGAAATGAAATTAAATCAATAGTGAGATATGAAATATGGTCAGATGGTGTAGAATCTGTGTGGGTAGAATTGAGGAAAGTTAGAAAAACCATAGCTGGAATCATGTCTAGGCCCCCAAACAGTAGTCAGGAGCTGGGGTACAAGGTACACCAAGAGATAGAAAAGATGTGTAGGAAAGGCAAAGTTACAGTGTTTATGGGGGGATTTCAAGATGGGAAAATCAAATCGGTAGTGGATTGCAAGAAAAGGAATTTGTGGGATGTCTACGAGTTGGCTTTTTGGAGCAACTTATGGTGGACCCCACTAGGGAACAGGCAATACTGGATTGAGTATTGTGCAGTGAAGCAGACTTGATAAGGGAGCTTAAGGTGATGGATAACATGATCAAATTAACTCTGCAATTTAAGAGAGGAAGAGCATAGAATCAGAGGTAACAGTAACCATTATACCCATTCATTATACCATTATACTCAATCCTGATGAAGGGATTTTGCCTGAAACGTCGATTTTCCTGCTCCTCGGATGCTATCTGACCTGCTGTGCTTTTCCAGCACCACTCTAATCCTGACTGGAAAGACAGGAGCCTAGCAGGAAAGACAGTGGAGGAATTTCTGGGATTAATTCAGGAGACACAGCAGAGATTCATCCTGAGGAAAAAGAAGCATGGTACAGGGAAGATAAGAAAGTAGCATAGAGTTCAATAGGTGAATGGGGGTGGGGATGGAGGTGATAGGTCAGGGAGGAGGGTGGGGGAAGGTAGCAAAGAGTACAATGGGTGAATGGGTCAGAGAGGAGGGTGGAGTGGATAGGTGGAAAGGAAAATAGGCAGGTAGGACAAGTCATGGGGACAGTACTCTATGCTACTTTCTCCCCACCCCCACCCTCCTTTTATTTATCTCTCCACCCTGCAGGCACTCCGCCTCTATTCCTGATAAAGGGCTTTTGCCCAAAACGTCAATTTTCCTGTTCCTCAGATGCTGCCTGAACTGCTGTGCTTTTCTAGCACCACTCTAATCTAGGGTAGCAAAACAGAAAGTATACAAAGCAGCGAAGAACAGTAGGAAAGATAAGAGTTGTCCTAACGGAAGAGTGCTAAATTGGGGCAAGACCAACTACAGCAAAATGCGGCAGAAGCTGGAGAATGTGGTTTGGGAGCAGCTGTTTAAAGGTAAATCTGCATTTGATATGTGGGAGGCTTTTAAAGAGAGGTTGTTAAGAGTGCAGGACAGACATGTCCCTGTGAAAATGAGGGATAGAAATGACAAGATTAGAGAACCATGGATGACAGGTGAAATTGTGAGACTAGCGAAGAGGAAAAAGGAAGCATGCATAAGGTCTAGAAGACTGAAGACAGATGAAGCTTTGGAAGAATATCGGAAATGTGTGACCAATCTGAAACGAGGAATTCAGAGGGCTAAAAAGGCTCATGAAATATCTTTAGCAAACAAGGTTAAGGAAAATCCCAAAGTCTTTTATTCGGATATAAGGAGCAACAGGGTTACTAGAAAGAGGTTTGGCCCACTCAAGGACAAAGGAGGAAAGTTATGCGTGGAGTCAGAGAAAATGGGTGAGATTCTTAATGAGTACTTTGCATCAGTATTCACCAAGGAGAGGGACATGACAGATGTTGAGGTTAGGGTTAGATGTTTGATTACTCTAGGTCAAGTCAGCATAAAGAGGGAGGAAGATTTGGGTATTCTAAAAGACATTAAGGTGGACAAGTCCCCAGGTTTGGATGGGATCTATCCTAGGATACTGAGGGAAGCGAGAGAGGAAATAGCTGAGGCTTTAACAGATATCTTTGAAGCATCCTTGAACCCAGGTGAGGTCCCAGAGAACTGGAGAATTGCTAATGTTGTCCTTTTGTTTAAGAAGGGTAGCAAGGGTGCTCCATGTAACTATAGACCGGTGAGCCTGACATCAAGCTGCTGGAGAAGATACTGAGGGATAGGATATATTTTCATTTGGAAGAAAATTGACTTATCAGTGATAGGTAACATAGTTTTGTGCAGGAAAGGTCATGTTTTACCAACTTAATAGCATTCTTTGAGGAAGTGACAAAGTTCATTGATGAGGGAAGGGCTGTAGATATTGCATGGACTTCAGTAAGGCGTTTGAAAAGGTTCCCCATAGTAGACTTATGGAGATAGTGAATTTGCGTGGAGTCCAGGGTGTATGTGCTAGATGCGTAGAGAACTGGCTGGACAGCAGGAGACAGAGGAAGCAAGAGGAAGGGAGTTCCTCAAAACTGAACATATACATTACAGCACAGTACAGGCCCTTCAGCCCTCGATGATGCATCTAGCTGTGAAACTAATCAGATGCCCATCTAACCTACACTATTTCATTATCATTCATATGTTTATCCATTGACCATTTGAATGCCCTTAAAGTTGGCGAGTCCACTACTGTTGCAGGCAAGGCATTCACACTCTTATTACTCTCTGAGAAAAGAACCTACCTCTAACATCTGTATTACATCTATTACCCCTCAATTTAAAGCTATGTCCCCTCATACTAGCCATCACCAGCTAAGGAAAAAGGCTCTCACTGTCCACCCTATCTAATCCTCTGATCAATTTTTATGTCTATTAAGTCACCTCTCAACTTTCTTCTCTCTAACGAAAACAGCCTCAAGTCCCTTAGCCTTTCCGCATAAGACTTTCCCTCTATACCAGGTAAGATCCTGATAAATCTCTTCTGCAACCTTTCCAATGCTTCCACATCCTTCCTATAATGCAGCAACTCGAACTGTACGCAATACTCCAAGTGTTGTCGCACCCTCTCCATCCCTCTACTAATAAAAGATAACACACTGTAAGCCTTCTTAACAACCCTATCAACCTGGGTGGCAACTTTCAGGGATCTATGAACATGGACACAAAAATCTTTTTGCTCTTCTACACTACCAAGAACCTTACCATTAGCCCAGTAGTCTGCATTCCTATTACTCTTTCCAAAGTGAGTCACCTCACACTTTTCCGCATTAAACTCCATTTGCCACCTCTCAGCCCAGCTCTGCAGCTTATCTATGTCCCTCTGTAACCTTCAACATCCTTGAGCATTGTCCACAACTCCACTGACCTTTGTGCCATCCACAAATTTACTAACCCATCCTTCTACACCCTCATCCAGGTCATTTACAAAAATGACAAACAGCAGTGGCCCCCAATCAGATCCTTCCAATACACCACTAGTAACTGAACTCCAGGATGAACATTTCCCATCAACTAGGTAAAAACAATGACTGCAGATGCTGAAAACCAAATACAGGATTAGTGGTGCTGGAAGAGCACAGCAGTTCAGGCAGCATCCAACGAGCAGCGAAATCAACGTTTCGGGCAAAAGCCCTTCATCAGGAATAAAGGCAGTGAGCCTGAAGCATGGAGAGATAAGCTAGAGGAGGGTGGGGGTGGGGAGAGAGTAGCATAGAGTACAATGGGTGAGTGGGGGAGGGGATGAAGGTGATAGGTCAAAGAGGAGAGGGTGGAGTGGATAGGTGGAAAAGAAGATAGGCAGGTCGGACAAGTCAAGGAGACAGTAACTGAGCTGGAAGTTTGAAACTAGGATGAGGTGGGGGAAGGGGAAATGAGGAAGCTGTTGAAGTCCACATTGATGCCCTGGGGTTGAAGTGTTCCGAGGCGGAAGATGAGGCGTTCTTCCTCCAGGCGTCTGGTGGTGAGGGAGCGGTGGTGAAGGAGGCCCAGGACCTCCATGTCCTCGGCAGAGTGGGAGGGGGAGTTGAAATGTTGGGGAACCTTATCAAGCACCTTACTGAAATTAATGTACACCACATCAACTGATTTACTCTCATCCACCTGTTTGGTCACCTTCTCAAAAAACTCATTAAGGTTTGTGAGGCATGACCTACTCGTCACCAAAACATGTCGACTATCCATAATCAAATTATTCCTTCCTAAATAATTATAAATCCTATCTCTTATAATCCTTTCCAACACTCTTGGACCAGTGAGCCTTAACTCAGTCGTGGGTAAATTTCCAGGGTTGATTCTACTCCCCTTCTTGAACAAGGGAACAACAACATTTATTACCCTCCAGTCTTTTGGCACCATTCCTGTAGACAATGACATAAAGATCAAAGCCAAAGGTTCTTCAATCTCTGCCCTAGCTTCCCAGAGAATCCTAGAATAAATTCCATTCAGCCCAGGGAATTTATCTAGTTTCACACTTTCCAGAATTGCTAATACGTCCCCCTTATCAACCTAAATCCCATCTAGTCTAATAACTTGTCTCTCAGTATTCTCCTTGACAACATTGTCTTTTTCTAGTGTGAATATTGATGAAAAATATTCATTTACCACCCCTCTTATCTCCTTGCACTCCACACACAACTTTTCACTACTGTCCTTGACTGCACTAATCTTACTGTAGTCATTCTTTTATTCCTGACATACCTCTAGAAAGCTTTAGGGTTTTCCTTGATCCCATCTGTAAAAGACTTCTCATGTCCCCTCCTGACTCTTCTTAGCTCTCTGTTTAGGTCCTTCCTGACTAACTTGTAAATTTCAAGCACCCTAACTGAGCCTTCATGTCTCATCTTTACATAAGCCTTCATCTTCCTCTTGATAAAAGATTCAACTTCTTTACTAAACCACAGCTCCCTCACTCGACCACTTCCTTGGAGAACTGTGACTAGTTCCACAGGGATCAGTGTTGGAACCACTGTTGTTTGTGATATACATAAATGATCTGGAGGAAGGTATAGTTGGTCTAAATAGAAAATTTGCAGATGACACTAAGATTGGTGGAGTAGCAGATAGTGAAGGGGACTGTCAGAGGATGCACCAGAATATAGATAGATTGGAGAGTTGGGCAGAGAAATGGAAGATGGATTTCAATTTGGGCAAATGCAAGGTGATGCATTTTGAAAGATCCAATTCAAGAGCAAACTATAGAGTAAATGGAAAAGCTCTGTGGAAAATTGATGTACAGAGAGATCTGGGTGTTCAGGTTCATTATATCCTGAAGGTGGCAATGCATGTCGATAGAGTGGTCAAGAAGGCATAAGGCATGCTTTCCTTCATCAGACAGGGTATTGAGAACAAGAGTTGGCAGGTCATGTTACAGTTGTATAGGACTTTGGTTCGGCCATATTTTGAACACTTCATACAGTTCTGGTTGCCACATTACCAAAGGAACGTGGATACTTTGGAAAGGGTGCAGAGAGCGTTCACCAGGATGTTGCCTGTAATAGAGGGCTCTAGCTATGAAGAGAAGTTGAGTAGATTATGATTATTTTCATTAGAAAGACGGAGGTTGGAGGGGGACCTGATTGACCTCTACAAAATCATGAGAGGTATAGACAAGATGGATAGCAAGAAGCTTTTTCCCAAAATGGTGGACTCAATTACGAGGGGAGCATGAGTCCAAGGTGAGAGGAGAAAGGTTTGGAAGAGATATACATGGAAAGTTCTTTACGCAGAGGGTGGTGGGTGCCTGGAACACGTTGCCAGCAGAGGTGGTAGAGGTGGGTACAATATCGTCATTTAAGATGTATCTCAACAGATACATGAATGGGCAGGGAGCTAAGGGATATAGACCCTTAGAAAATAGGTGACAGGTTTAGATAGACGATCTGGATTCACATGGGCTTGGAGGGCTGAAGGGCCTGTTCCTGTGCTGGAATTTTCTTTCTTCTTTGTTGTTCTTTGTTCTAGGAAACCAGAAGATTGGGAAGCTTTCAAAGACCAACAGAGGGCAACAAAAAAATAAAGTGGGAGAAGATTAAATATGAGGGTAAACTAGCCAGTAATATAAAAGAAGACAAGATAAATAAAGGGCAAAAGACAGGCAAAAGTGAACATTGGGCAGCTGGAAAATAATGCAGGAGAGATAGCAGTTGGGAACAAAGAAATGGCTGAGGAACTGAATAATTACTTTGCACCAGGCTTCATGGTGGAAGACACAAAGAATTTCCCAAAAATTCAAGAAAGAGAGAGCTGAGTATGGTTGCCATCACCAAGGAGAAGGTGCTAGAAAAACTGATTGGCCTGAAGGTGGATAAATAACCTGGACCAGATGGACTACTCCCCAGAGTTCTAAGGGAGATAGCTAAAGAGATAGTGGAAGCATTAATGGTAATCTTTCAGGAATCACTATAATCAGGGAGGGTCCCAGATAACTGGAAAGTCACTAATGTGACACCTCTGTTTAAAAAGGAAATAAGGCAGAAGACGGAAACTTACAGACCAGTTAGCCTAACCTTGGTCATGGGTAAGATCCTGGAATCCATTGTGAAGAATGAGATTTCTAAATATTTGAAAGTGTTTGGTAAAATAGGGCAGAGTCAGCATGGTTTCATCAAGGGGGGGTCATGCCTGACAAATCAGCTACAATTCTTTGAGGAAGTAACAAGCAAATTAGACCAAGGAGAACTAATGGATGTTATCTGTCTGGACTTCAAGAAGGCCTTTGACAAGGTGCTGCACAAGAGGTTACTGAGTAAGGTAATGACCATGATATCAGAAGCAAGGAGCATGGAAAGAAGCTTGGCTGTCTGGCAGAGAGCAGAGAGTGGGGATTACAGAGTCCTTCTCAGGGTGGCAGCTGGAAACAATTGGTGTTCTGCAAGGCTCAGTGTTATACCTTAACAATCTAGATGAAGGAACTGAGGGCATTCTGGTTACATTTGCAGATGATACAAAGATAGGTAGAGGGACAGGCAGTATGAGGAGGCAGGGAGGCTACAGAAGCATTTGGACAGGTTAGGAGAGTGAGCAAAGAAGTGGCAGATGGAGATAATGTGGGAAAGTGTGAGGTCATGCACTTTGGGAGAAAGAAGAGAAACATGGACTGTTTTCTAAATGGGGAGAAAATTCAGAAGTCTGAAGTGTAAAGAGACTTTGGAGTTCTAGTCCAGGATTCTCTCAAGGGAAACTTGACGGTTGAGTTAGTAGTTAGGAAGGCAAATACAATGATGCATTTATTTCAAGAGGACCTGAATATAAAAGCAGGGGTGAATTCTGAGTCTCTATAAGGTTCTGGTCAGGCCACATTTGGAGTATTGTGTGTAGGTTTAGGCCCCATATCTCAGGAAGGATGTACTGGCCCTGGAGACTGTAGAGACGAGTTTCACATGAATGGTCCCAGGAATGAAGAGCTTAACACATGAACATTTGAGGACTCTGGGTCTACACACGATGGAGTTTAGAAGGATGAGGAGGGGATCTAATTGAAACTTACAGAATACTGAATGGCCAGGACAGAGTGGATGTTGGGTAGGAGAGATTAGGACCTAAGGGCACAGCCTTACAGTAAAGGGAAAATCTTTTAGAACAGAAATAAGGAGAAACATCTTCAGCCAGACAGTGGTGAAGCTATGGAATTCATTGCCAAAGAAGGCTGTGCAGGCCAGGTCATCGAATATATTTAAGATAGAGACAGGTTCTTGATTGTAAAGGGGATCAAGGGTTACAGGGAGAAAGCAGGAGAATGGGGTTGAGAAACTTATTAGCCATGATTGAGTGGTAGTGCAGACTTGATGGGCTGAATGGTCTCATTTCTTCTCCAATGTCTTATGGTCTTATTATTTGACTTGCTCCCTTATCTACTGTACCAGCTTCAGCCCTTTTCTCAGGATTGCTTTGGTTCCCAACCACCTCCCCTTCTTAACAGTTTAAAGGCTCCCAAACAGCACTAGCATATGTCCCGCAAGGATTTTGGTCCCCTTCCATTTCAGGTGGAATACATCCCTCTTACACAGGTCATTTCTACCCCTGAAGAGATCCCATGGTCCAAAAATGTGAATCCTTGCCCCCTGCACCTGTTCCTCAGCCACACATTCACCTGCTCTGTCCTCCTACCCTTATTGTCATGAGCACATAGTTCCAGTAGCAGTCCAGGTATTACTAATCTTCAGGGTGTACTTTTTGACCTCCTGTCTAGTTTTCTATATTCACTCTGCAGAATCTCATCCCCTTCTCTTCTTGTGTCATTAGTACCAAAGTGGGCAACAACCTCCTGCTGGTCACTCCCATTCATGCCAACAAGATGGCGGCAGAATAGGACACTTCAGCTGGAGCCCTTCTGCTTTGCCAGTTCCTTTTCCTTTCTTTTTCCCTTCTCTCTTCTGCAGTATTTCTTCCCCCCCCCCCCCTTCCCGCCCCTCAAATTTTAATTTTTAACTTCTTAAACGTACCCGGAGGGAATGGAGAATGGAGGACGCGGGTCTGAGAGTCAGCTGGCGTGAGAGACAAGTCTGAGACCAGGCTGGCACCGTAGGCAGGTCACAGGTTGGAGCCTGTGGCGGGAGGAGAGTCCAAGCCCAGTCTGGCCAGGGTGACAGGTCCTGGAGGTGGGTCCTGGAGGTGAGTGGTGGTCTAGTCCTGGTGCAGGAGGAGTGTCCGAGTCCAGGCCAACCAGGGAGACAGTCCTGGAGGCAAGTCCCAGGCCAGAGGGCAGTGCAAGGAGGCAGCAAGGCCTCAAATTCTGAAGCGCAGAGGGCATTGGCTTAATGAAAAGGCCTGAAACTTGAGTACTTTCTAAAATAAACTACTTATTCTTTTACTGGACTTTAAGTAATTCTGGTACTTTAAAAAAAAATTTTGTTTCTTCACTGGGCAATTTTAAATTCTGTAACAAACACTGAAGTATTTGGAACTAAGTATCTTGTGTCTAGGATGGCACCAAGGTGGCCACATTACAAACTTTTCTCTGCGCTCATTCGAGTGCACGTGACAAGAAAGGCAATTCTACTTTTTTTCAGAATATTCCACCCTCTTCAAGAAATCCTTGACCCGGGCATCCAGGAGACAGGACACCATCCTGATGTCTCACTGTCAGCTGCAGATACATGTCTGTGCCCCAGACTAGAGAGTTCCCTATTACAACAGATTGCTTGGAACTTGACATACTCCTCATTTCAGTGCAGCCAATCACAGTACCAAAACCCTGGCTATCAGTGATATACTCCACTGAGAAGCCATCCATCCCAAAGCATCCAAAACTGCATACCTGTTTGAGATGGGGATAGCCACAGGAGACTCCCGCACTGATTCCTTTCCTACCATACCTAGCAGTGAACCATCTATCTGACTGTAAGTCTGGTGTCTCTGCCTTCCTGAAACTGCCATCCATCATACCCCTTGCTCCTGTAAATTCCTCATTGCCGGTCCAACCAATCCATGCCGTCCAAGCACATTTCCTGCAGCCATAATCTCAAGGAACGTTCAAATTGTCCCTGGTCTCCCACAGCTGACAGAAAGAGCACATCACCTTACTAAAAGCTATTTCTGCTCTTTAACAATTTATAGACCTAGAAATTATCTAAAACAAAAACACACACTAAAAACAATGTACTTTGCTCAAAAATGGAATGTTAGCACAGTCTTACTGCTCAAAAACACTGCTCTGGGATAACTTGATACCAAGCCTTAATATTAAAGTCAATGAAGGAACGGATCTCAGAATAAACATGATTTTAAAAAGCCCCAGCTTACTCACTATTATAGATATACAAAAAAATAAGATTTTGAAGTTTTATATGTCTAAAACTATTTTCCCAATGAAAGATGATTGTCCAAGTGGCCAAAATTGAGCTAGTATTTTTGGCTGCTTTCTGTCTTCCACCCTCCTCAAACAGAGATTACATTTGCATTTCTCCAGTACACTGGCACTTTTTGTGGAAGTTTTGGAAGAGTCCTTACTTCCGATTTGCTTTGCTGCTGCCTCGTAATCTTAATTGGTAGTCACACATCTGCTATTGATTTATGAATAGTGTGGGAGTGGCCCATGTTTCGTACAGTTCAACTGCTCATTTTATGCTGTGTCTGTTGTATATTTCTCCAGTGGGGATATTGTGATTAGAATGTTAAAACTACACTAGCGTCTCGATGATATTCATATATTTATTGAGCTGGTGATTGCAAAGCAGTTTTAATGCTGGCTACTCACTTATATTTCTCTTCACCTTTCTTATCTGGGAACTTGTGTAACTCCTCAGCAAGTTGGCCAGGTACCTTGACATCTCATTTATTTAGTATTCTTGGAGCATGTTGGATTGTGAGGGTCCTGGCCTGTGTTATATATTTAACCTGTCAATTTTAATATAATTGTATTCTGTTTGGCTTAATTTTAATAGATGGGACAAACTAAGAATGGCCAAAGCTGAAGTTTCACTCTCAAAAGTGAGTGGGATTAGGTGGGGTCAACAGACTAAGATTTCGAAATGCTGGAATGGGACCCCAACTTGCCCCTTGTGGGCCAAAGAGCAGGCGACTTGTCTGCCCGTGTGGGAGGTGGATAAATCATTTAAATGTTATTTAAGTGAGATTGCCTCCCTTTATTTTAACAATCATTGTAATTTTATCTCATGTCAGCTGGGTTTTCTGTTCTTGGGATATCTGATAGGGAAGACAACGGCATCCATATGCAGCTCCAGCCTCACTCCAGAAACTCAGTACCATCTAGGACAAAGCAGCCCACTTGACTGGTATCCTGTTCTCTCCTTCAAGATCCTCTCTCCATCCATTGACACACCAGTGGCAGCAATCCGTGCCAACTGTAAGATGTACAGCAGTACCTCACCAAAAAGGCTCCTTAGAAAGCTATGACCGCTCCCATGTAACAGTGCAAGGACAGCAAGTGCATGGTAGCACCATCACGTTGTGAAGACAAAGTCCTGCCTTAATATTGAGAATATCCTGTTTCGTGATTTGTGGCATTACCACCATGCTAAATTGGGCATACTTTGAACAGATTTAGCAACTCAAAACTGGGCATCCATGAGGCACTGGAGACCATCATCAGCAGCAGAACTGTACTTCGGCACAATCTGCAACCTTATGGTCCAATAATTCCCCCACTTAGCCATTATCATTTAAGATGCACCCTGGTTCAATAGAGAGTGCAGGAGGTCATGCCAGGATCAGCACTAGGCATACTTAAGATTGAGGTATCAACATGATGAAGCTACCATAAAACAGAAGCAGCCTAAATCAACCTGTTCTAGTACCTGAACAATACTGGCATCTTACCGACAATGTGGGTAATTGCCCTGGTTTTCCTGCACATGCAAAGCAAGACAAATCCAACCTAACCAAATACTACCCCATCAGTCTACTCTTGATCATTAGTAAAGTGAGGGAAGGTGTCACCAACAGAACTACCATGCAGCACCGGCTCAGCAGCAACTTGCTCGCAGGGTAAATAGACAAAGTCTTCTCCCTGGGGTGGGGGAGTCCAGAACTAGAGGGCATAGGTTTAGGGTGAAAGGGGAAAGATATGAAAGAGACCTAAGGGGTAACTTTTTCACACAGAAGATGGTACATGTATGGAATGTGCTGCCAGAGGAAGTGGTGGATGCTGGTACAACTGCAACATTTAAAAGGCATTTGGATGGGTATATGAATAGGAAGGGTTTGGAGGGATATGGACCGTGTGCTGGCAGGTGGGACTGGATTGGGTTGGGATATCTGGACGGGTTGGACCGAAGGGTCTGTTTCTGTGCTGCACATCTCTATGACACTATGACTTAACGGATCAGGTTCAAGAACCTAAGGTCAATCTTCTCTCTTGTAGTTTCAGGCAGTGATTTTTTTTTAAGTCAGTGAAACAACTACAGCTGTACTTAAAGCTGGATATTCAATCTCCTACACCAGCTATGAAACTGAACCCTTGTGAAATTTCTCAGTCTGACAGCTGTGAAACTACGCTTGTTAGCTGCTTCATAAAAAGCTGATCTCCAAGCCTTATCCAATTCTTCAGTCTCTGGCCTTGCCACGTGGTCGCTCTCCCGAAACTCTCTCGCCTTCATCCCTTTTAAAGTACCTTTGTTTTTAGAACTTCAAAAACAATGCAAAACTTATAAAAACAGCAATTAGATTCGATTCCCTACAGTGTGGAAACAGGCCCTTCGGCCCAACAAGTCCACACCGACCCACCCCCTTCTGACTAATATACCTAACCCTATGGGCAATTTAGCATGACCAATTCACCTGACCTGCACATCTTTGGACCGCGGGAGGAAACCAGAGCAAACCCACGCAGACACAGGGAGATTGTGCAAACTCTACACAGGCAGTCGCCCGAGGCTAGAATTGAACCTGGGACCCTGCTGCTATGGGGCAGCAGTGCTTACCACTGAGCCACCGTGCCATCCCTATTTACTGCCCCAAGAAAGTGAATAAATCCAGCTGAGCACTGAACAAAACCTCAAAACCAAAAGCAGCTCTCATAGCGATGATCCTCTCCCATCCATCATTTTATTTTCACTGAATTAATAACAAGGCCACCCAGGTCCCTTGGGACATGTACACTTTTTAACCTCTTGCCAATTAAGAAATGCTCTACACAT
Organism: Chiloscyllium punctatum; assembly: GCF_047496795.1. Taxonomy (NCBI): domain Eukaryota; kingdom Metazoa; phylum Chordata; class Chondrichthyes; order Orectolobiformes; family Hemiscylliidae; genus Chiloscyllium; species Chiloscyllium punctatum. The sequence continues at coordinate 30,745,462 of NC_092758.1, forward strand.
CTGTTTCATCTACAAAAGTGAATAATCCTACATTTTTCCATGTTATATTCTATCTGCCATGTTCTTATCCATTCATAAGCTTGTGAAGGCACTTTACATCTTCCTCACAACACACTTTCCCACTTGGCTTTGTGACACCCACACATTTGATCCCCATCTCCAAATTATTGATATATATTGTGAGGTAGTGGAGCTCAAATATTGAGTCTTGTGGTACCCAATGAATCAGCGCCTGCCAATATGAGAATAACCAATTTATTCTTACACTCTGTTTTCTGTCTATCAGCAAATTAGTAATCAGAGCATTACCTGCTATAAAATGAGATTTAAGTTTTCTAACCAGCCCCTCTGGGGGACTTTATCAAAACGTTTCTGAAATACTAAATACTGTACCACTATGTCCATAAGCTCTTCTATATCAATTTTGCTAATAACTGATTTGAAAAACTCCAACAAGTTCGGGTCGGTGTGAACTTGTTGGGCCTAATGGCCTGTTTCTACATTGTAGGGGTTCTATGATTCTATGAAGTTCATCTAACATGATTCCCCATTCACAAGCCGATATTGACTATGCCCAGTCATATCATTATCAAACAAGCATGCCTTTATCCTCTTATCTATTATATATTCTAGCATTTTCTCTACTGCTGACATAAGACTAGCAGGTCTGTAGTTCACTATTTTCTTTCTTCTTCAAAAATCAGTGACTTTGCTAACTTCCAATCTACAGGAGTATTCCAGAATCCATGGAATTTTGCAAGACAATCACCAACGCTTTGCCTATTTCTATAGCCACCTCCTTTAATCACTCTAGGATATGGACTGTCAGGTCCTGGGAATTTATCAAATTTTGGCCCATTAATTTCTCCAGTACAATCTTCTTGCTAAAGCTGAATTACTTCAACTCCTTATTCTACCAAGCTACTTGGGTCTCTAGTTTTGAGAGATTTCTGGTTTCTTCCTTAGTGAAAGCAGACAGAAAGTAAACATTTAGCTTCTCTGCTATATTTCCATTCCCCATTGTAAATTCTCTGCCAGTAATGGGGCCACATTCGTTTTAGCCAAACATTTTCATTTTTTGATATACCTCCAGTGTAATTTTTACAAAAATGTCCTGCTAGCTTTTGGGCTCTCTTCCTTTTTTCTTGTTTGTTGCTTTAACTGTAATTGGTGTATACACCAAAAAAAAACCGTGCCATGATACTACTCACACCATTTGCAAAAGCAAGATGGGAGAATCAACCATATTCTGCATAAGTAAAGCCATATTAAAATAGAAAACTTTTTGTTCTCAGAATACTTTAATTGAGTGGAGCTGTCCTTTAGTACTTACAAACAGCTGGTTTTTCTATTCATTTTGTGGGACATGGGCATCACTGGCTGGACCAGCATTTATTGCCCATCCTGAGTTGCCCTTGAGAAGGCAGTGGTGAGCTGCCTTCAGTCCACCTGCTGTAGGTTGACCCACAATGCCATTAGGGAGGGAATTCCAGGGTTTTGATCCAGCGACAGTGAAGCAGCAGCGATATATTTCCAAGTTCAGGATGTTGAGTGGCTTGGAGGGAAATGTGAGGTTGGTGTGTCCCATATATCTGATGCCCTTCTAGGTAGAAGTGGTCTTGGGTTTGGAAGGTGCTGTCTAAGGATCTTTGGTGAATTTCTGCAGTGTACCTTGTAGATAGTATACCTTGCTGCTACTGAGCATCGGTGGTGGAGGGAGTGGATGCTTGTGTGTGCAGTGCCAGTTAAGTGAGCTGCTTTGTCCTGGATGGTGTCAAGCTTTTTGAGTGTTGTTGGAGCTGCACTCATCCAGGCGAGTAGGGAGTATTCTATCACATTCCTTGACTTGCGCCATGTAGATGGTGGATAGGCTTTCGAGAGTCAGGAGGTGGGTTACCTGCCCCCATATTCCTAGCCTCTGATCTGCTCTTTTAACCACTGCATTTATATGGTGAATCCAGTTGAGCTTCTGCTTAATGATAACTCCCAGGATGTTGATAGCAGGGGACTCAGTGATAGTAACACCATTGAATGTCAAGGGGTGATGGTTAGGTTGTCTCTTATTCATGACGGTCATAGCCTAGCATTTGTGTGGCACAAACGTTGCTTGCCACTTGTCAGTCCAAACCTGAGTATTGCTGAGATTTTGTTGGACACAGACTGCTTCAGAGTCTGAGGAGATGGAAATGATGCTGAACATTGTACAATCATCGGCAAAAAGCCCCACTTCAGAACTTATGATGGAGGGAAGATCATTGATGAAGCAGCTGAAGATGGTTGTCTGCGATCACTACTCTGAGGAACTCCTGTAGAGATGTCTTGGAGCTGAGAAAATTGACCTCTAACAACCACGACCATCTTCCTATGTATGACTCTAACCACCAGAGAGTTTGCCATCTAGTACCTATTGTTTTAAGTTTTGCTAGGATATCACACTCAGTCAAATGCAGCCTTGATGTCAAGGTCTGTCACTCTCACCTCACCTCTGGAATTCAGCTGTTTTGTCCATATTTGGATCAAGGCTGTAATGAGGTCAGGGGCTGAGTAGCCCTGGTGGAACCCAAACTGGGTGTCATTGAGCAGGTTATTGCTGAGCAGGTGCTGCTTGTTAGCACTGTTGATGACACCTTCCATCACATTACTGATGATCGACAGTATACTGATGTGACGGGAATTAGCTGGGTTGGATTCGTCCTGCTTTTTATGTGCAGGACACACTTGGGCAATTTTCCACATTGTCAGGTAGATGCCAGTGTTGTAACTGTACTGGAACAGCTTGGCCAGGGGAGCGGCAAGTTCTGGAGCACACTGCTCGGTGCTGTTGCCAGAATGTGGTCAGGGCCCACAGCCTTTGCAGTATCCAGTGCCTTCAACCATTTCTTGACATCACTTGGAGTGAATCGAATTGGCTGAAGACTGGAAGCTGTGGTGCTGGAGACCACTAGAAGAAGCCAAGATAGATCATCCACTTGGCACTTCTGGCTGATGATTGCTGCAAAAGCTTCAGCCTTATTTTTTGCACTGATGCACTGGGCTCTTCCATCAGTGAGCATGGGGATACTTGTGGAACCCCCTTCTCCAGTGAGTTGGTTAATCATCCACCACCATTCACGACTGGATGTGGCAGAATTGCAGAGCTTAGATCTGATTAATTTATTGTTGAATCACTTAGCTCTGTCTTTCACTGGCTGCTTATGCTGTGTGGTGTGCAAGTAATCCTGTTTGGTGGCTTCACCAGGTTGACACCTCATCTTCAGGTATGCCTGGTGCTGCTCCTGGCATACCCTCCTGCACTCTCCATTGAACCAGAGTTGATCCCCCTACCTTGATGTTTGTGGTTGAGTGAGGGATGTGCCAGGCCATGAGGTTTTAGATTGTGCTGGAGTACAATTCTGTTGCTGTTGATGGCCCATAGTGCCTCTTGGATGCCCAGTATCGAGTTGCTAGATCTGTTCAAAGTCTGTCCCATTTAGCACGGTGATAGTGCCACACAACATGATGAGATTATCCTCAGTGTGAAGGCAGGACTTCATCTCCACCAGGACTGTATGGCGGTCACTCTTACCCATTCTGTCATGGACAGATGCATCTGCAGCTGGCTGATTGGTAAGAATGAGGTCAAATATGTTTTTTCCCTCTTGTCGGTTCCCTCACCACCTGATGCAGACCCATTCTAACAGCAATGTCCTTTAGGACCTGACCAACTCGATAAGTAGTACTGCTGCTGAGCTAGTCTTGGTGGTGGACATTGAAATTCCCCACCCAGAGGGCATTTTATGCCCTTGCTACCCTCAGTGCTTCCTCTAAGTGTTGTTCAACATGCGCCAGCAGAAGGAAGATGGTATGGGGTAAACAGAAGGAGGTTTCCTTGCTCATGTCTAACCTGAAGCCATGAGACTTCATAAGTTCTAGAGTCAATGTTGAGGACTCCCAAGGCAACTCCCTCCCGACCGTATACTACTGTGCCTCCATCTTTGGTGGGTCTGTCCTGCTAGTGAGACAGGATGTATTCAGGGATGGTGATGGTGGTGTCTAGGACACCATCTGTAAGGTATGATTCTGTGAGTATGATTATATAAGGCTGTTGCTTGACTAGTCTGCGATACATTTCTCCCAATTTTGGCCATAGCCCCTAGATGTTAATGAAGATGACTTTGCAGGGTTGACAGGGCAGTTTCTCCCATTGTCTTTTTAGGTGCCTAAGTCAATGCCAGGTGATCCATCTGGTTTCATTTCTTTGAGACTTTGTAGTGATTGATACAACTGAACAGATTGCTAGGCCATTTCAGAGGCAAATGAGAGTCAACCACATTGCTGTGGGTCTGCAGTCACATGTAGGCCACACTAGAGGAGGATAGCAGATTTCCTTCCCTAAAGGACATTAGAGAACCAGGTGGATTTTCCCAACAATCAACAATGATTTCACAGTCATCAGTAACTTCTTAATTTTAGATTTTTTTTGTAATGAATTAAAATTCCACCATTTGCTGGGGCGGTATTCTAACCTGGTACCCCAGAATATTATGTAGATCTCTGGATGAACAGTCTAGCAATAATACCACTCGGCCATTACCTTAAAATATCTGATCAGCTATGCTGCCCTTTCTCTTTTAAAGAGGAAGAGCGTATATTCACAACTATTCCTTCATTGTAGTTGCTGAACCTCAATACAGGTTTACAACACTGTAGTCTTGGTTGTTAACTTAAACTTTGAACTCAGGTAGATGATGAAGAGCATTTACTAGGTAAAGAACTCTTCTCAACTGTCACTGATGCTGTCACATAATTTAGTATAACGAGCTGCACTAACTGGCTGATAACCTCTATTTTTAGTGCCTAATTGCTGTGATCATAATGTACTATCGTGGATCAAATATCAGAACCAGTATGAAATGGTCTAAATGCTGCTCAATACATTAGCTCATGTAACAAATACAATAAATAACAGCATAACAGGTTCATGTTGAGACAAATTTCTTAAAGTTTATGAACATTGACTTTTTACATTGCTATCACATCACAGACTTATACACAGTCTTTTTTTTGTGCTTCCTCTTGGAAACATAGCCTAAAGATGGATTGGCCATGTTAAATTGCCTAGGCGGAAGTGAGTATTGCAGATGCTGGAGATTAGATTCAAGAGGGTGGTGCTGGAAAAGCACAGGAGGTCAGGCAGCATCCGAGGAGCAGGAAAAATATTTCAGGCAAAAACCCTCAGGAATGAGGCTTGGAGCCTTGGAGGTAGAGAGATAAATGGGAGAGGGGTGGGGCTGGAGGAAGATAGCTAAGAGTGCAATATGTGGATGGAGGTAGGGGTAAAGGTGATAGGTCAGAAGGGAGGGTGGTGCAGATAAGTGGGAAGGAAGATAGACAGATGGGACAGGTCATGAGGATGGTGCTGAGCTGGAATGTTGGAACTGGGGTCAGGTGGGGGTTGGGGAAATGAGGAAACCCACCTTACCCAAGTTCCAACCTTCCTGCTCAGCACCGTCATGACCTGTCCCATCTATCTATCTTCCTTCCCACTTATCTGCACCACCCTCCCCTCTGACCTATCACCTTTACCCCTACCTCCATCCACATATTGCACTCTTAGCTACCTATCCCCAGCCCCACCTCTCTCCCATTTATCTCTCCACCTCCGAGGCTCCCAACCTCATTCCTGATGAAGGGCTTTTGCTCCTCAAATGCTGCCTGACCTGCTGTGCTTTTCCAGAACCATATTCTTGACTCATGTTACTGTCCAAGGTTGTACAGGCTAGGTGGATTAGCCATGGGAAATGCGAGGTTATGGGGATAGAGTTGGGGGGCTGTGTCCGAGTGGGATACTCTTCAGAGGATCAGTGCCAAATCAATGACCCGAATTGTTGCTTTCCATACTGTAGGAATTCTATGATTGCAGCAGCAATAGGCCATTCAGACCCTTGAGCTTGCATCAGCATTGAATAGGATCATGGCTAATCATCCAGCTCAATACCCATTCCTGCTTTCTCCCATAATCTTTGCTCCCTTTAACCCTAAAAACTAAATCTAATGCCGTCTTGGAAACATTCAATGTTTTGCCTTTAACTGGTTTCATCACTGAGAACTCCACGGATTCATTCATCTCCTCCTCACCTCAGTCTTAAGTGTTCTCCCTGTACCTTAGACTGTGATCTCTACTTCTAGACTCCCCAATCATTGGGAACATTATTTCTGTGTTTATCTTATCTAGTCTTGTAAGAACTCATGTTATATACATTCCATACACAGAACTGGCTCTCTTGACATGAAACTGACTCATACAATATTAGTCCTGCACTGAGAGATTGACTAAAGAGAAGATGGATGTTATTACTGAATATCATATGACTTGATGCTATGTAATTGTCTTAAAGTTACATTGCTTGTCTGGTCTGGAACCTGTGCAATAACACAATAATGATGCAATACTTGAAGTCTAGGATTAATTCTAAAGAGGTCTGCAAACACAAAATGTACTAAACAAAGTTTAATGTGACAAACTGGTTAATTCTGTCAATGGAACAGCATTGTGGTTAATGGTAACTGATCCATACCTCATCAGACTGAAACATTTTTTTTAATGAGGTTAAGTGACCTTGTAGTTAATGATACAATTAAACTTTGACCACCATTCAGATGAGTGTGCTAAATTGATGAACAGTGTGCATAAGGTAAATAAATTGTGGAGAATGCAGACACATTTGGAAATGTGGAAAGATGATGATTATGTTAGCAGGGAGTGTGGCACTTTGGGAGTGTCAAATAAAGCAAAAATAGGGAATATATTAATGCCGGAATTGAGGAAAATTGGAAAGTAAATTGGAAATTAGGTAAATGTTCAACTGGTAGATTTATAGTCTAGAGAATATAAATCCCAAGGTTGTGCCGAGTTATCTGATTACAACAATAATTTACTTTAGTGCCCTTGCATATGGGAGAAAAATAAATGAAGTTCCCACTTCTCATTGCAAGAGTAGTACACTGTGCAAAAGCCTGATGTGAGATCATTTTGAGATAATGGATAAAACATTTGTCCATTTGCCTCATACAAGTTTGATTCTTAATCAATGCTGAATCAGTTGATTGGTTACAACTGGAGCAGTTGGAACACAAATCCTTAGCCTTCACTCAGGGAACCATGGCTAAAATCAGGAAGACTGGTGAGACCACCGTAAAGTTTATTCATATGCAACAAAGACTTTGAGGGCACATGTCGGGGATTATCTGGTATGAAGACAATTACTTGGGGGATTTAAAAGTTAATAATCAAATACACAGACAGTGAATTATTTCTGTAATGATGTAACCAATCATTTAAACAGTAAAGAGAAGTGCTACTTACGTTAGAGCCCGGGTCTCCTTGGAGAAGGAGCACATGGTGTCCACCAACACCTGGAGTTGTTCAGGGAGAGGTGGGCGCCGCAGGGAGTGGAGTGCATTATTTCTCCCTCCAACTCTATTTTGATTTAGTCCCTGCCCTCCCCTTCACTGTTTTGATCACACAGCATTGCCCTTTGATGTGAAGGGCAGGGCTTGTCACTGGCCACTCGGGTGTTTTCCTTTCTTCCTGGTGGTGGAAATTGAATAAAGATTCGTGCACCTTGTGTCTCTCACTGTCTCACACTTGCACACACACACACACTATGGGTGCTGGGGAAAAAATAAGCACTACCGCAGTTAGGCGGTAGTGTGGGGGTTTTTAAAAAAAATTTTTAAAAGAAAAAAAGAAAAAAAAAGAGAAGTGCTACTTATGTTAGGGCCTGGGTGTCCTTGGAGAAGGAGCACACGGTGTCCACCAACACCCTGGAGTTGTTCAGGGAGAGGTGGGTGCCGCAGGGAGTGGAGTGCATTATTTCCCCCTCCAACTTTATTTTGATTTAATCCCTGCCCTCCCCTTCACTGTTTTGATCACACAGCATTGCCCTTTTGTGAAGGGCAGTGCTTGTCACTGGCCACTCGGGTGTTTTCCTTTCTTCCTGGTGGTGGAAATTGAATAAAGATTCATGCACTTTGTGGTAGTAGTGTGGGGGTTAGAAAAAAAAGAGAGGTGCTACTGTGTAGACCTCATGCTAAATCTAAGGATAAAATTTAATGGAATGATTAATTATGAACATTAATTTTAAAAAGACTTTAAAGTTCACTATCCTCCCTTAAACAGTGTAGAGCATCTAACATCTCCCATGACAGAATCACAGCATCAGCGTTGGTAAATTTTTTCAGAAGTGGAACAACACCAGCATGATACCAAACTAAGCTTTTGTAGCAGTCCAGTGAGTCCCTCCTTATGAGTGTCCACCCTACACCTTACTGAGGATTATCACGTCACTGTCATCATAGCACCCCTACAGTGTGGAAGCGGGTCATTTGACTTATCAAGGCCACAAAGAGCATCCACCCAATCCCTGTAATCCTGCATTTCCCATGGCTAATCAACATAGCTAGCATGCCCCTGGATACTATGGCAATTTACTGTGGTCAACCCATCTAACCTGCACAGCTTTGGACTGTGGGAGGAAACCCGCACAGACACAGGGACAATGTGCAAACTTCACTCAGTCAGTTAGCCAAGGCTGGATCGAACATAGGTCCCACTGTGATGCAGCAGTGCTAACCACTGTGACACCCTTATGTTCAAGGCAACAAATTAGGCCAAGGTGAGATTCTACACTGACAGTTAGAAAGGTTAAGCCTTAATCTCAGAAGGCTACAAAATGACCTTCCTTGAAGGTATCATTGCCAGAGACAGAAGAGATGTAAATCTCGGGAAGCTTGTATTGGCAAGGAATGAGTACGGGAAGCAAACTCCAAAGGAGTACTCTTCTTGACAAAATGTCTAGAACATGACCTTGACATAACATCCTGTGCCAGCAGTGTGACCAGTACAAGATCTTATAGCACTTCTTATGGTCTAAACATTGCCGTCAGTTTCACTGTATCGTTGTTTGAGCAAAGGACTACAGAGGTGTCCACATTACCTCCACCATGACAGATATAGATTAATGATTGCATGAACCACTAATCACCTTATCTGATACACGTTCACCATCAGCCTCACCCAAATATTGGAGTCAACAGAAGCAATTAAAATTGACATTGAACACCTCAAACATCCAGCCAAAGCAGTCTTTCTCAGCCCCAGTGCTGACACCTCAATCTCTAGCTGCCCACACTGACCACAAATTAATTTTGACAGAAGTGCTCATCACATAAACTTGGACAATGAATATCTATCTCATGGTTAGTTCTCCTGAATTACCATGCCTGTAAAATTTAGAAGCGACAGGTTGTTCCATTTTATTGGGCTCAGCAGACATTTGTCCCTTGAATTACTACATGCTGCATGTTATAAATAACCAACCCTGAGGCAATTGCAGCGAACTGAAAAGAATACCTACGTTTCTGTCTCATGTTAGAGATTATGTAAAATAATTACAGTTCAACAAAAATGTAGATAATTCATTTATTTACTTTATCCTCATCATTTAAAACAACTGAATGCCTTTCAAAAGACTTAATCACATCTCATCTCCAAATCTGTTGTCCAGTCACACAATCATATCCTGATAATTTGCAACTTCTTAAAGAACTGATATATGAATAAAATACAGTGTTCACATAGAAACATAGAAGATAGGAGCAGGAGGAGGCCATTCGGCCCTTTCAGCCTACTCCACCATTCATCACAATCATGGCTGATCACCCAACTCAACAGCCTAATTCTGCTTTCTCCCCAAGTGCTAAATTAAATGAAAAGAAATATTTATTGTCCTATGTTGGTTTGGGAACAACCAAATAATTTATCTTTGATTACTTCACATTCCGGGATAATCCTCAATTTTGGCAACTGTTTTCTGCCATCATCACGGCACATGCCAGACATGATTGCCAATGACTACAGCAATGATTGAGCCGCAGAAAACACCTTCTCATTGGTGCGTTCTCTATGGCAACACTTTTACTACGTTTGATGAGGAACAGAAATGGAATGCTCTTTCTCATGAATCTTTTATGGAACCTCAAAGGCCTGTGCCTGGCAGAGTTTCAATTCTCCTGCATCTCAAGAGAGTTGTTCTTTGTTCTGTGGAATACAGTGAAAGCTGTTGAAACAATCACTTGACAGTTTTATGTGATTCTATTTGAATTTTGCCAGTTTCACAGAGTCATGCTATATCGAGACCGAACAGATTGATCAGAAATATTTACAAAAGTCAGAAGACATCACTGGTTCCATTTTTACAGACTCTGTACTTAACCAGGAGGGTTGTGCTGCAGATATACTCTGGAGTTGTCACAAGCTAAACATAAGAACTCGGAGCAGGAGTGGGCCATCTGGCCCTTTGAGCCTGCTCCTCTATTCAATAAGATCATGGCTGATCTTTTCGTGGCCTCAGCCTCACTTACCCACACTCTCACCATAACCCTTAATTCCTTCATTGTTCAAAAAAAAACTATCTTAGCTTTAAAAAACATTTACTGAAGTAGTGTCAACAACTTCAATGGGCAGGGCATTCCACAGATTCACAACCCTTTGGGTGAAGATGTTCCTTCCTAATTCAGTCCTAAATCGGATCCCCCTAAGTTTAAGGCTATGCCGTCTTGTCCTAGTTTCACCTGCCAGTGGAAACATCCTCTCTACTTCTATCTTATTTATTCCTTTCATTATTTTATATGTTTGTAAAAGATCCCCCCTCATTCTTCTAAATTCCAATGAATGTAATCTCAGTCTACTAGTCTCTCAAAGTAAAGGAGCATTAGGAGGTAGTGACCACCATACAATAAGCTTTAATCTGCAGTTTGAAAGGGAGAGGGTAGAATCGGAAGTGACAATATTTCAGTTGAATAAGGGGAACTATGGAGCTATGAGGGAGGAGTTGGCCAAAGTTCAATAGTGCAATACTCTAGCAGGGATGGCAGTGGAACAACAATGGCAGGTATTTCTGGGTATAATGCAGAAGATGCAGGATCAGTTCATTCCAAAAAGGAAGAAAGATCCTAAGGGGAGGCGTGGTGGCCGTGGTTGATGAGGGAAGTTAAGGACCATATAAGGACAAAAGGGAAAAAGTATAATATAGCAAAGATGAGTGGGAAATCGGAGGACTGGGAAGCTTTTAAAGAACAGCAGAGGATAACTAAAAAGGTAATACGCAAAGAAAAAATAAGGTACAAAGGTAAACTGGCCAAAAGTACAAAGGAGATAGTAAAGGCTTTTTTAGGTATGTGAAAAGAAAAAAAATGGTTAAGACTAAAATTGGGCCCTTGAAGACAAACGAGTGAATTTATTACGGGGAACAAAGAAATGGCAGAAGAGTTGAATTGGTACTTTAGATCTGTCTTCACTGGGGAAGACACAAGCAATCTCCCAGATGTAATAGTGGCTGAGGGACCTGAACTGAAGGGAATTTATATTAGGAAGGAAACGGTGTTGGAGAGACTGTTAGGTCTGAAGGCTGATAAGTCCCTGGGACCTGATGGTCTGCATCCCAGTGTACTGAAGGAGGTGGCTCGAGAAATCGTGGATGCATTGGTGGTCATTTTCCAATGTTCTATAGATTCAGGATCAGTTCCTGCAGATTGGAGGGTGTCTAATGTTGTCCCACTTTTTAAGAAAGAAGGGAGAAAGAAAACAGAGAATTATAGACCAGTTAGTCTGACCTCAGTGGAGGGAAAAAGTGCTGGAGTCAATTATAAAGGACGAAATTACAACACATCTGGATAGCAGTAACAGGATAGGTCAGAGTCAGCATGGATTAATGAAGGGGAAATCATGCTTGACTAATCTTCTGGAATTTCTTGAAGATGTAACTATGAAGATGAACAAGGGAGATCCAGTGGATGTAGTGTACCTGGACTTTCAGAAAGCCTTTGATAAAGTCCCACATAGGAGGTTAGTGAGCAAAATTAGAGCACATGGTATTAGGGGCAAAATACTGACATGGATTGAAAATTGGTTGGCTGACAGGAAACAAACAGTAGTGGTAAACAGCGCCCTTTCGGAATGGCAGGTGGTGACGGTCTCCTCTACATTGGGGAGACTGGGCGCCTCCTAGCAGAGCGCTTTAGGGAACATCTCCGGGACACCCACACCAATCAACCACACCGCCCCGTGGCCCAACATTTCAACTCCCCCTCCCACTCTGCCGAGGACACGGAGGTCCTGGGCCTCCTTCACATCCGCTCCCTCACCACCAGACGACTGGAGGAAGAACGCCTCATCTTCCGCCTCGGAACACTTCAACCCCAGGGCATCAATGTGGACTTCAACAGTTTCCTCATTTCCCCTTCCCCCACCTCACCCTAGTTCCAAACTTCCAGCTCAGCACTGTCCCCACGACTTGTCCGGACTTGTCCTACCTGCCTATCTCCTTTTCCACCTAACCACTCCACCCTCTCCTCCCTGACCTATCACCTTCATCCCCTCCCCCACTCACCCATTGTACTCTATGCTACTTTCTCCCCACCCCCACCCTCCTCTAACTTATCTCTCCACGCTTCAGGCTCACTGCCTTTATTCCTGATGAAGGACTTTTGCCCGAAACGTCGATTTCGAAGCTCCTTGGATGCTGCCTGAACTGCTGTGCTCTTCTAGCACCACTAATCCAGAACCTGGTTTCCAGCATCTGCAGTCATTGTTTTTACATTGTTGATCTTTAAAGCTTTCCCAATCTTCCAGTTTCCTTCGGATTTTGGCCACTTTGTATGCCTTTTCTTTCGATTTGATAGCCTCGCTTATTTCCTTCGACACACATGGCAGATTACCCATTTTCTGATAGTCCTTCCTTTTCACTGGAATATACTTTCACTGAGCACTTTGAAAAATTCCTTTGAAAGTCCTCCACTGCTCGTCAACTATCCCACCATAAAGTCTTTGTTTCTAGCCTACTTTAGTCAACTCCTATCTCATCATATTGTAGTCTCCCTTGTTTAAGCACAGGACCCTGGTATTGGATTTGATCTTCACACTCTCCATTTGTATCCATCAGATCATGTGGCAATCATTATTACTATTGTTATGCAGTTGAGGATGATCAGATTAGCCATGATGACATTGAATGGCAGAATATACTTGGTGGGCTAAATAGTCTCCTTCTGCTGCTACATCTTTTGATCATAAGCCATTTCAAGTGAAGATAGAAGTGATCTTTCACTGGGTTTGATTGTCTGTCAAAGATATTCATGGGGAAAAGGATTGAATCTTTTTATTATTTGCACAGAGATCTTTCCCATGTTTGTGTAGATTTGTTTACTTTTTATTATTCTGTTTGCAATAAACTTTTATTAAAAATACATCACCAGCCGCTTCTGAATATGTTCAGTGACTGACAATCATGGAAACTAGACTGCAGAGATCAAACTGATGCTCTATCAATGCAGTTTTCACTTTGAATTGCTCAATATTACTGTCAACTGAGGCCATGGCATCACAAGGAAAATATTTTCCCGCCGAAAAAGAATAAACAATACTTCAGTGTAGGCAAACAAATTGTCGGTTAAAAGAATCCTAAATTTGGGAGGACTTATCAGTGCTGGGGAAATTAAGATTGCATTCATATTAATAGGTAGCACCAATTGAGATTTGAACAGTTTTAAACAGTCAGTGTTATTTCTCCCGTGGTCACTAACATTCAGGATTATAATGAAATCACCGCTTTTCTTAAAAGAATGGGAACCCTTCCAGAAGTTAATCTTCTTCATTTTGGATCTTTCCCAATGGTTTCTGTGGTATGTCCATACTTTTTGTCAGGGATATTCCTGAATATCACTGGTTAATTCCTGGGAATTTCAAACTCAGTGAAGTGCAGATGAATTGGAATATCCCTCTGGTACAAGAATAGTACAGCAAATGTCAACAGTACCAGTTGGATATAATCAAGAATCTTTCGGAGATATTTCCTAACCCCGATTCGGTCAATATTTCTGAGCCCTATTTGTTTGCATGGATGTACAGTAAGGATCAGTACATTTCCATCAACATCAGCAAGGTAAGCAGCTGAAGGAATACAGTGCTCACAATGGTGGTAGGTAGCCAGAGAATAGTTTGAGAAGGTAACTCATCAAAACTAGGAATAAAAAAACATGTCAAATGCATTTGAAACCACAAGAATGTTGCAGCGGCTGGAGGGTTGCGCTATAGAGGCTGAATAGTCTGGGGCTATTTTCCCTGGAGTGTCAGAGGCTGAGGGGTGACTTTATAAAGATTTATTAAATCATGAGGGGCATAGATAGGGTGAATAGTCAAGTTCTCTTTTCCAGGATAGGAGAGTCTGAAATTAGAAGGCATGGGTCTAAGTTGAGAGGAGAAAGATTTAAAAGGGACCTGAGGGGTAACATTTTCACACAGAGTCATTTGTGTATGGAATGTGCTGCCAGAGGAAGTGGAGGAGGTGGTACATAGAACATGGAACAGTTAAGCACAGCACAGGCCCTTTGGCCCTTGATGTTGTGCCAACCTTTTATCCTACTCTAAGATCAGACTAATATACATACCCTTCAATTTTCTATCGTCCATGTGCCTACACAAGAGTTGCTTAAATGTCCTTAATGTATCTGACTCTACTACCATCGCTGCCAATGCATTCCACATAGCCACCACACTCTGGCAATGACCTCTGGCATCTCCCCTAAACCTTCCTCCAATCACCTTAAAATTATGCCCCCTTGTGATAGCCAGTTTTGCCCTGGGGAAAAAGGTCTCTGATTATTCAGTCTATCGATGCCTCTCATCATCTTGCATACCCATATCAAATCGCCTCACATCCTTCTTCGGTCCAATGAAGAAAGCCTTAGCTGCCTCAGCCTTTCTTCATTAGATATGCCCTCCAGTCCAGGCAGCATCTTGGTAAATCTCCTCTGCACCCTCTCTACTAGTTATCCAGAGACCCAGGTTAGTAAAATGGGTTCATATTCTATCATGATGGCTGGTAGAATTTGAATTCAATCAATAAACTAGAGAAAAAAAGCTTGCTGTGGGTGTCTTCACTTTCATTTTGATGACTGTGAATTTATGATCAATTGTTGCCAAAGATGATCCAGTTTACAAATGTCCTTCAGAAAAGGAAATCTATCATTCTTACCTGGTTTGGCCTAAATGAAACTCCTGATCAAAATTAACGTGGGAGACTCTTAACTGCCTTCTGAAATGGCTTAGCAAGCCACTGGGTTCAAGGGCAATGAAGGATGGGCAAGACATGCTTTTCTTTAAATGCTTACAACCCATGAATGAAGAAGAGAAAAATACAACTAAATCTTGGGGAGAAGTGTTACGGTTTAGCATTACCTCCTAATTGATTTTACAGGGTTGTCTTTTGTGACTGACCAGCTACTCCAGAAAGTGTCCCTCCTATTTTCAGGCTCCAGCCTCAACTACATTTGTCAGTTGATCTACAGCACCTTAAAAAGGCTAAAGTAAATGATCCTGAGATTCCATTAGCAGATAAATTTCTCCAGAGGGTAGACAGCTTCCCAAGGCACCAGTATTCCATATTATTTACATGGGATCCACACACGAATACCTGCTCTTGTGAGGCTCACGAGACCTAAATTCGCTGAATCACTTAACCATTAGCTACTATTGCTAATGTAAGGCAATGACTTGATCTAACAAATACTGGTGAGCTGAAATTAAACCACACAGAATATACTTTGGATGAAATCTTCCTGACATAGGTAAGAGGAGAATGTTTTGAAAAGGACATGAGAGGTATCTTTTTTTACACAGAGACTGGTTCATGTGTGAAATGAATTGCCAGGGGAAGTGATGGATACAGGTCCAGTTACAACACTTAAAAGACATTTGGATAAGAACATTAACAGGGGAGGTTTCGAGGGATATAGGCCAAATCCAAGCATGTGGGACTGGTTTATTTTGGGAACATGGTCGGCATGGACTAGTTCTACTGAAGGGTCTGTTTCCATGCTGCACGACTCTATGACTGTATGACAAGTATTACTTTCCACTGGAAACTTCAGCCCTGGGTTGTGTACAGGCTTTTATTGGTGCCTTAATGCTATATTCAGTCCTTAATTGCTCTAAGACATTTCCTCTCTCCAACAATGCAATTTCTTCTGAAGCAATGGTGCTGCACCTGGTCCTTTATACTTTCCATCCCTATCTTTCCTCAACAGTTGCACGCTGCAATATTTAATGTCAATCCTGCCCTTTCTTTGAATCAGGTCTCACTTATTGTAATATTATATTTCCTTGGGGTATTATGCACATGCAACTCATCAACATTATTTTACCAGGGTTTGTGCATTTATGTACCAAATATATTTGAGTAACAGTCAATCTTAACTGAACTCTGACCCTCAAAGGTCAGTGCAGACTGAGCTTACTGCCCTAAAACAGAGACCAGGAGCAGAAGCATGAGTTTTTTTGATCTTTCTGCTTTGGTGCTATGTAATAAAAATCAAAAAGTATGGCGTTGGAAAAGCACAGCCAGTCAGGCAGCATCCGAAGAGAGAGAGAGTTGACGTTTCGAGCATAAGTTCATCAGTAGGAAGAGCTTACCAACCAGAAATATCTGTGTGGAGTAACTAGTTGGCTGTGTGAGCCACAAGTAACTGTGTGAGCCACAAGTGTTGGTAATTGGAAGTAAGGCCCTGAACCAAACTGGAATAGGGACTAAGAACCCAACATTGTTCTCTGCTGGCTGTATGAACCATAATTATCAATACCTGAAAGTAAGCATTGCTGGGCATGACATTTTAATCTATTGCCTGAAAATGTTAAGTTTCTATGAAATATTTACAGTACTTATGCTGTAGTTTAAGTTAGACCTTACAAATTCATTCTATTGTTGCACGGAAGTGCCAAATAACAGCAGCCTTTCCCCCCTCCTTTTTGTCATTTCATTGCTAAATGTCGTAACTTCTATAATTCATTCAGGCACCAAGTTTTGCATCTTGATGATTAGGTCATTGAGTTTAATTTCAGTGAGCATTTCAAGGGGCTAATCATCAGGATGTAATGTAATAAATGAAAAGCTTGCATTTACACTATATTTTTCACGGCCACCAAAGTCTTCGCAGGATAGTAAGTAATTATGGAGTTGTCACTGTTATAACAGCAGCTAGTGGTGTGCACAGCAAATTCCCACAAACAGCAATGTGATAAGTTAAAACAATGTGATTTTATGGTTTTAATGAAAGGACAATACGATCATTAACATTCAAAACATAAAGCTGGAGATCTGAAATAAAAGTATAAAGTGCTGGAGAATTTCAGGAGGGACTGTTCTGAGGAGTCAAGGTACTCAAAACATTACTTGTCTCTCACCGCACAGATACTGTCAGACATACTGAATTTGTCCAGTACTTTCTGAATGTATTATCATAGACAAACAACTGTTAAGGAGGCGCCAACTTCCTTATCTCTGACAACATTTTTATGGCCTTTCTCAATGAAATTTCCAAGAAAGGAAGTGCTGTCAAATTCAACCAAGAAAAAGTATTTGACCTACTCGATGGCTACTTCAAATGTTTTAATAGGTTAGAATACTTTCCTCACATGCAGCCCATAGTGGGTAGCTACTTTAATCAACCTGTTTGACACATTATGGCGGACCTTCAGGCAAGTGTGACTTGAACTGAGACTTCTGGTTCAGACATAGGGAGATTGCCATGGCTCCAAAGTCCCTTCATTTTAAATGCTACATTTCAGTGTTCATGAGAATGCAGATAGGTCCAGCTTTCAATCTATCAATTTCTAGGTTATGAACCTAGCATACTGCCACTGCAACACTCTACTGCATTGCAAGCCCCTTCCCCTTACAGGGCTTTTGTCAATCTGTTATGACATAACTCTGTAACAGCTGGAAGTTTAACACAGTCATTCTGGCCCAAAGGTGGTGACACTACCATTCCACCACAAAAGTGTCCAGTCAGTACAAAGATGTGTACAGAGTAAGGAATTAGATAGCAAATGAGGCTTTTTGTGGATGAAAGCAGGCAAGAGCTTGACTGAATGCAATTTAGTAAGTAATGACTAAGATGCAAAGGGTGCTATATTACCTGATGGTCACTGACCATAAACATTCATATCTGTTAAAACAATGCAACAAAGATTATCTTAACTCATATTAGACTGTTTAGGCAGTATATTCTTGGAAAATATGCTGGCTTCTTTTACCTTGTTTGATCTAATCAGGCCATTATGTTTTCTCTCACTGTGTATCCTAGCAAGCTCCCTAGTTGTCAGTGATGACACAGGTGGTAGTGCTTCTTTTCTGAGTCAGAGGACTGTGGGTTCAATTTCCACTTCAGGAACTGAGCACAAATATCACTCCAAGAACTGATCAAGTGCTACTTTTTTTCAAAGAGACATCAGACAGAGTTCCTGTACAGCCTCGCAGGTGGACATTAAGATTTAATAATGCTTTTAAAAAAAAGGGTAGGGGGTTTATCCCAGTGTCTTTTATAAATTTATCCTCAAATAATATCACAAAAGCAGAGTATCTGGTCATTGTCACATTAAAGTGATGGGGTTTGTTGTGTACAAATTGGCTGCCACATTTTTTTCATTACAATAGTGAATACACTTCAAAAGCTCTGTAATTTATAGAACAGGGAGAAAGTGAGGACAGATGAATTTGAGGTCAGGGTGAAAGATGAAAGGGTACGCGGAACAGTCTATCTTCTGCAGCTACACTGGCAACACACCCCACCTGTTCCTCTGCTACATCAATGACTGTATCAGTGCCACCTCATGCTCTCACAAGGAGGTTGAACAATTCATCAACTTAACTAACACTTTTCACCCCCAACCTCAAATTCACCATCTCTGACATCTTCCTCCCCTCCTGGACCTCTCCATCTCCATCTCCGGTGACCAACTAACCACGGACATCTACTACAAACCCACTGACTCCCACAGCTACTTAGACTACACCTCCTCCCACCCTAGCCCCTGTAAAAACACTATCCCCTATTCCCAATTCCTCTGCATCTGCCGCATCGGTTCCCAGGATGACCAATTCCACCTTAGAAAATCCCAGATGGCCTTCTTCTTCAAAGATCGCAAATTCCCCTCCTATATGGTCAATGATGCCCTCCAGTGTACCTCCTCCACTTCCCAGACCTCCACCCTTGAACCCCACCCATCCCAATGCAACAAAGACAGAACCCCCCGGTCCTCACCTTCCACCCCACCATCCTCCGTATACATCACATCATCCTCCGCCACATCCAAACAGACCCTACCACTAGGGACATATTTCTTTCCCCACCCCATCAGCATTCCGGAGAGACCATTCCCTCCATTACCCCCTCGTCAGATCCACGCCCCCCTCCAGCTCACAAACCACTCCCGGCACCTTCCCCTACCACCACAGGAAGTTCAAAACCTGCGCCCACCACATTTAAAAGTCAGAATAGAAATAACATTTCAGATTAATGTAATTCACTATTGGGTGTGCTAATGCAAATATAGCATCACAATGATACATTCTCTCTCTTGGGGATTGCATTAGCCAACGTTTCCCTGTGGAGAGCATCTGTTGCATGTGCTTTTGATGATGTCTCACTGTATTATAATTTACATCAGCATTTCTCAGAATGACCGGAACCATGGAATATGAATGCAGTGTAGAAGAAAATCACAATGGAATTCACTCATAAGGCAAAAGAATTACTGTTCTAATCAAAACAGCAATGGTTAGGTTCTTGTGACCCCAGAAGTATTATATTTATTCAAGGAACATTCATATAAATATCTGATTGGGAAGAGAACCAAAGATTAAGGGGCAGACAAGAAAGAGGAGATGACAACCAGATCATTGATCTTATTCTATTGCAATGCAAACTTAGAAAGGGCTGAACAGCCTATTCCTACTCTTAAGCCTGCATTCCTGTAACTTTTTTCTACACTTAACATGGGTCTGTTACCAATCAACCACACCGCCCCGTGGCCCAACATTTCAACTCCCCCTCCCACTCTGCTGAGGACATGGAGGTCCTGGACCTCCTTCACCGCTGCTCCCTCACCACCAGATGACTGGAGGAAGAACGCCTCATCTTCCGTCTCGGAACACTTCAACCCCAGGGCATCAATGTGGACTTCAACAGTTTCCTCATTTCCCCTTCCCCCACCTCACCCTAGTTCCAAACTTCCAGCTCAGCACTGTCCCCATGACTTGTCCGGACTTGTCCTACCTGCCTATCTCCTTTTCCACCTATCCACTCCACCCTCTCCTCCCTGACCTATCACCTTTATCCCCTCCCCCACTCACGCATTGTACTCTATGTTACTCTCTCCCCACCCCCACCCTCCTCTAGCTTATCTCTCCACGCTTCAGGCTCACTGCCTGTATTCCTGATGAAGGGCTTTTGCCCGAAACATCAATTTCGAAGCTCCTTGGATGCTGCCTGAACTGCTGTGCTCTTCCAGCACCACTAATCCAGAATCTGGTTTCCAGCATCTGCAGTCATTGTTTTTACCTCATGGGTCTGTTACTGATCATTCAGGGAGTCCACGTTGCTGTGTGGCAGCATGCAGTGTTACATGCATATCTTAATGACAGAGGCTGCCAGGGCTTACTTTCTCTCACATTGTCAAGAGGGAATCTGTCCCACTCCTCCCATGTCCTAGTGGCATATGTCGGAAGGATTTGCAGATTGAGATTGGTGCTGGCACCTCAACAATTTGTATAAATGGTTTAGATGAATGAACATGGTTCCAAGATTTGCTGATGTCAAGAGAGTTGATAGCCAGAGACTTTATCCCAGGGCAGAAATTGTTAACATGAGGGGTCATAGTTTTAAGCTGTTTGGGGAAAGTATAGAGGGGATGTCAGAAGCAGGTTCTTTACACAGAGAGTTGTGAGAGCATGGAATGCATTGCCAGCAGCAGTTGTGGAAGCGAGGTCATTGAGGATATTTAAGAGACTGCTGGACATGCATATGGTCACAGAAATTTGAGGGTTCATACATTAGGTTTACCTCACATGAGGATCAATGGTCAGCACAACATCGTGGGCTGAAGGGCCTGTTCTGTGCTGTACTGTTCTATATTCTTTGTTCTAGAGGTAGAAAATAAGGTGCAAAGTGGTAACAAGAAGTTTACAAAATATACCAGTGGGCAAATTTGTGGCAAATAGAGTATAATGAGAGAAAATATGGTACTGCCAATTTTGACAGGAGGAATTTTTTTAAAAAGTTAGCACAATGGTGGGAGATTGAATAGCTTTGAATTGGGTACTATTGTGCATAAATCAAAATACTAACATGAAGGTACATTGCTGACTGCTGTGAGTGTATAAGTGTCTTTTGGATTAGTAACATACCCTGTCTGCTGGCAGCTGCATACTGAGGTAAAGCTACTGCAGACT
This sequence comes from Chiloscyllium punctatum, assembly GCF_047496795.1. NCBI lineage: Eukaryota > Metazoa > Chordata > Chondrichthyes > Orectolobiformes > Hemiscylliidae > Chiloscyllium > Chiloscyllium punctatum. The sequence goes on from NC_092758.1 coordinate 30,766,788, forward strand.
GTATCACTTTGTTACTGCATGGAAGGCTGCAGGAATCATTGGCAGGATAACAAATATATTGACATCCCAAGAAATCAAAGTAATCTCCAATGCGAAGGTAGAAATGTTCCTAGTGCAGAGTTTTACTGCATCCTGACCACTGAGTAATCCTGACAGCGATATTAATAACATTGATTCCTGGGACAGCATGACTGACAAAGAGAGAGAGATTGGATCACTGGGATTATATTCATTGGAATTTAGAAGAATGGGGGGGCATCTCACAAGAAACCTATAAATTTCTAACTTGACTAGACAGGATAAATACAGGAAGGATGATTCCCATGACCAGAAGGCTGAGAACCAGTGGTCACAGATGAAGGATACAGGGTAGGCCATTTCAGAACACTGAATTGAATTGAATGAGTCAGCCACAATCATAGTGAATAGCAGAGGAGACTTGAAGGCTGAATGGCCTCCTCTTGCTTCCATTTTCTATATTTCGATTATAATCAATCGCAGCATTGTAGTAATGAATTCTATGTCCTGCCTCTCTGTAATCCTGTGGGACAGTGAACGTTGAACGTAGATCAGTACAGCGCAGGAACACACCCTTCAGCCAACCAAGCTTGTGCCAACCATAATGCCATTCTAAACAAATTCCATCTGCCTGCACATGGTCTATATCCCTCTATTCTCTGCCAGTTCATGTGTCTGTCTAAATGCCTCTTAAACTTTGCTGTTGTAACTGCTTCTGCCACCACCCCTGGCAGTGTTCCATGTACCTACCACGCTCTGTGTAAAACATTTGCCTCGCATGTTTCCTTTAAACTTTCCCACCTCACCATAAACCTATGCCTCTTACTATCAGACATTTCCAGCCTGCAAAAAAGACTCTGACTATCCACCCTATTCAAGCTTCCATAATTTTATATATTTCTATCAGGTTGCCACTCCAACTCTAACACTTTAGCAAAAATATTGTGAGTTTATCCAAACTCTCTTTATAACTAATACACTCCAATCTGAGCAACATCCTGTAAACCTGTAAGCTTCCACATCTTTCCTATAGTGTGGTAAACTGTAAATCTATAAGCTAATAGTGTGGTAACCAGAACTGCAAATGGGCCTCAGGCTGAAGTTTTATACAGCTACAAGATGACTTGCCAAATTTTATACTCAATGACCTGACTGATGTCGACCAGCATGCCATACAACTTCTTTACCACCTTACCGACTGGTGTTGCCACGTTCAGGGAGCTATGAAAGTGCGCGCAAGATCTCTTTGGATATCAATGCTCCTAAGGATCCGAACCATTTACTGTAAACTTTCCTGTTGCATTTGACCTTTCAACATGTATCACCTCCCAGAAAAACACCATTCCACAACAATTCTCTGCCCTCAATCACCAAAAGAAAGCATCGCCTAACTTACACACTGCCCATCTCAGAGGTATCAGCTACTCCCAGTTGGGGGGTCTCCCATGTAACAGATGGAGATACTAACCAAGAGCTATGCCTGGATTCAAGTCTCATCAGCAGGTCAAAATATACCTGCACAAGTTTGCTAAAAAAAATATGAAAACAGCAAGAGATCATTTGTCTCACTTCTCCAACCTCTGACATCGGAAGATATGCTGCTGATGGTCTGGACTTGCCACTTATTGTATGGTTCATGGAAGACAACACACATTTTGAGTAATTAATTTATCTGCTTTGACTGAAAGAATGCCAACTCTGTTTAGGTGCAAGAAGATTTCATTTTATCTTCTCCCCATTCACTGCTCAAGTCACACAACAACTAATATGAAGAAGAGATGTTAAACATAAATAACATATGCAGTGGTTTGCCTCCTGGGCCCCTCATAACACTTCATGTGCCTGTCTCAACTGGAAGAACATCATGAAAGTTAATTCTGGGGAGGAAAAGCCCCAATTCAACCACAGCCAACAATTCACATTCTCTGTGCTGCGATGTAGTTCACAATAAGACTTACTGCGTTTGGGCAGCAGAGTATGTGCCAAATGTTGAGCCAAATGCTTTCTTCAAAATGAATTCCTTCCAAAAAAAGAATTCAAGCAGCAGTACAATTGGAATGCCTGACTGCCTCTATATTCCACACAGCCTGCCTCAGTACATACAATGTTTTTTTTATCGTTTGTTAATAGTCAGTCTGTAATCAGGATGAACAGTCTTGGTAATGGCATCTTCACGGTGTTACAGAAAAGGACAAAAAGTTTCTCCTTCCAAAGAAACAGTAAGAAAAACACTTCAGTGCTGACAAATCGGCTGTTTACTGAAAGAGACCCTTTATAATCGAGGCACAAGTGGCTTTGGGTGGAGCTCTCTGTGCCGGATGAAGTTTGATTAATATTTATAAGGCAACTCTTGTGATTTGGTAGGAGTTTGAAATTCTCCAGTTGTGCCCTCCAACAGCCAAATCGCTGCAGTTTTAGGAAGGGAGTCGCTGCCCGTTCTCCCACTAACATGCGGGATTACGATGAAATTACTGCTTTTCTCGGAGAATGGGGACCTTACCAGAAAATTATCTTCTTCCTCTTGAGCCTCAGCATTTTCCCCAATGGTTTCTGCGGATTATCCATAGTTTTTGTCGGGGATATTCCTGAACACCGCTGTTTAATTCCCGGGAACCTCAACCTGAGCGAAGCGTGGATGAACCGCACGATCCCTCTGGAACAAGACAAGGACAAACTCCAGTACAGCAAATGTAGACGGTACCGTTTGGATGTGATCAGGAACCTCTCGGAGATATTCCCTGACCCGGATTCCGTCAATATTTCTGAGGTGGGACAGGAGCCCTGTTTGGATGGATGGGTGTACAGTAAGGAGCAGTACATCTCCACCATCGTCAGCGAGGTAAGCGGCTGGAGCAACCACAGGGTTAGACTGGGAGTAGTTTGTGAATATACCGAACATAGAAGGACTTTACCAAAAAGCAGACGCGGTTGAAGTTAGACATAACCTGCAGCTCTTTATCTTGTATCTTGTCTTGGACCACATATACCTTAATATTTCACTTTCGAACTTTTTGTGTTTTTTCAGCATTGGAAGTTTAAACATTAAATCCTACGTCTCTTTTTCCCTCCAAATTCAATCCAGTTCCCTATCCAGTCTTAAAACGTATCTTTCTCCACAACCATCTGATGAAGGAGCGGCGCTCCGAAAACTAGTGTGCTTCCAATTAAACCTGTTGGACTATAACCTGGTGTTGTGTGATTTTTCGTCTTAAAACATTTGCCTAATTTGCCTCAATTAAAATTTTTATTTCCTAATCTCACTTGGTTTAACACCGTCATAGATCCTGCAGGGTCAAACGTACCTCACATGTAGAAAAGGAAGTTTGAAAATTCTACTTTTTTAATTTCAAAAATACACTTTATTCATAAATATTTTGATGATCTGTACAATTGGTCATGCCATACATCCGTAAACATTCCATTTCTTGGTGTACAGAGACAGAGTAATCATTCATATATACAGGTATGTACGATTACATATTTAGCTGAGGGGTCAGCAGAGCCCAAATGACTGCTGTGGACCCCCTGTTCTTCTTAGGGAGGCAGATGTTACACAGTGGTCTTTCCCCACCATGCCTTGGCGGCAGCTGCCCCAAGCTTCAGCACGTCCCTCAACACGTAGTCCTGGACCTTGGAATGTGCAAGTCTGCAACACTCAGTTGGGGTCAACTCCTTCAGCTGGAAGATCATCAGGTTTCGGACTGCCCAGAGAACGTCCTTCACTGAGTTGATGATCCTCCAGGCACAGTTGATGTTCGCCTCGGTGTGCATCCCGGGGAACAGACTGTAGAGCACGTAGTCCCGCGTCACAGCGCTGCTCGGGATGAACCTCGACAAGCACCACTGCATTCCTCTCCAGACTTCTTCTGCGTAGGCACATTCCAGAAGGAGGTGTGTGACAGTCTCGTCCCCCCCACCCACCGCAGCCGCTTCAAGGGCAGAGTGCGGTGCGGCTGAGAGTCCGGGCGTGCATAAAGGATCTCACAGGCAGAGCCCTTCTCACCACCAGCCAAGCCATGTCTTGGTCCTTGTTGGAAAGTTCTGGCGATGAGGCATTCTGCCAAATGGCTTTGACAGTCTGCTCAGGGAACCGCTCGATAGGATCCGCCCTCTCCTTTTCCCGAAGGGTCTCAAGGACACTACGTGCTGACCACTTCCTGATGGACTTGTGGTCAAAAGTGTTTTTCTTCATAAACTTCTCCACGAAGGACAGGTGATACGGAACGGTCCAACTACTCGGAGCGTTCCGTAGCAGCGAGGCCAGGCCCATCCTTCACAACACTGGGAACAGGTAAAACCTCAGTACGTAGTGACACTTGGTGTTTGCGTTGCCCAGATCTTTGTACATCGGGTCCCTTCGGAACCGGTCCATCTTTGACCTCCATATAAATTGGAAGATGGCCTGGGTGACTGCAGCGGCACAGGTTCTGGGAATAGGCCAGACCTGTGCCACGTATAACAGCAATGACAGTGCCTCACACTTGATGACCAGGTTTTTTCCCACAATGGAGAGTGACTGTAGCTTCCATCTGCCCAGTTTCTGCCTCACTTTGCTGATACGCTCCTCCCAAGACTTGGCCCATGCCCCAGCCCCCCCAAACCAAATACCCAGCACCTTCAGGTGGTCGGTCCTGACGGTGAAGGGGATTGAGGATTGGTTGGCCCAGTTCCCGAAGAGCATGGCCTCACTCTTGCCTTGGTTTACCTTGGCCTGTTTGAACTGGTCACATATGCACCTGAGTCTGTGCACAGGCAGTGGATCCGAGCAGAAAATGGTGATGTCATCTATGTACAGGGCCGCCTTAACCTGCAGGCCCCCGCTGTCAGGAATAGTCACCCCTCTCAGGCTCACATCCTTCCTGATGGACTCAGCAAATGGCTCTATGCAGCACACAAACAAGGCAGGAGAGAGAGGGCAGCCCTGCCTGACTCCAGATCTGACTGGGAAGCGATCTGATTCCCACCCATTGATTGAGACTGCACTGACAATGTTGGTGTAGAGCAGTCTGATCCAATTGCAGATTCCCTCCCCAAAGCCCATTTTGGAGAGAACATCTCTCCTATACCTGTGTGATATCCTGTCAAAGGCTTTCTCCTGGTCCAGGCTGATCAGGCAGGTGTCCAACCCTCTGTCCTGCACGTAGGCGATCGTATCCCTGAGTAGTGCGAGACTCTCAGCGATCTTCCTGCTCGGTACAGCACAGGTTTGGTCGGGGTGAATCACCGACCCCAGAGCAGACCTGACCCGGTTGGCGATAATCTTTGACAGAATTTTGTATTCCACATTCAACAGTGAGTTTGGTCTATAATCTTTGAGTTCCTCCCTCTCCCCCTTCCACTTGTAGATGAGGGTGATGATGCCTTTCCTCATGGATTCACTCATGTTACCTGCCCGAAGCATTCTGACATACACCTCCAACAGGTCCTGGCCAATCAAGTCCCACAGAGCGGAATAGAGCTCGACCGGTAAGCTGTCACTTCCAGGAGTTTTATTCTTTTCGAAGGACACGAGGGCCTTGGTCAGATCATCCAGAGATAGCGGTTGGTCCAGCCTCTCCCGTGTTCTGTCGTCTAAGACTTCTGTGAGAGAGAACAGGAACGACTGGGAGGCCGCGCTGTCGGTTGGCTTCACGTCATACAGACTGGCACAGAAGAATTTGCTGATCCCCATGACGTCAGCCTGAGATGACGTTATCGAGCCATCTTCTTCCTTCAGGCTGCTGAGCACAGAGCTCTCTTTGTCCACCTTCTGGAAGAAGAAACGTGAGCACGTCTCGACCTGCTCCACCGAGCGGACCCTGGACCGGAAGATTATCTTGGAGGCCTCCGAGGCAAGGAGCGAGGCTTGCTGGCGCTTCACGTCCTTGAGGTCCTCCGTGACATCGATCCCCAACGTCTGCAGCAGGAGCAGGTTCTGCATACTTTCCTGGAGCTGGGACAGTTTTCCCGTCTCTCTCTCGCCTCCTGAACACCTTTGAGGATGATGTTCCCTTTTATTGTTTCCCACCAGTCTGCTGGGGACTCAAAGAGGGGCTTCATGGTTCCCCAACCTGCGTAGTCCCTCTTGAGCTCCTCAATGTTTCCTGGGGTCAACAGCTTTGTGTCCAGCTTCCACGTTCCCTTACCAGCCCGCTGCTCATCCAGTAGGTGACCGTCGGCCAGCAGGAGGCAGTGGTCAGAGAAGAACACCGGCTTGACATCAGTGGATCTGACCGAGAGCGTTCGGGACACAACAGGTAATCTATCCTTGAGCGGACAGACCCATCTGCCCATGATCAGGTGTATCTACGCTGCGCTCCGTCTGCAGGGGTGCTGAAGACATCATGCAGCTTGGCATCTTTTACCGTGTCCATCAGGGCTTTGGACGTGGCGTCCAGTTTACTGTCCCCCCCGCCGGATCGTCCATCTGCATCAATGATGCAGTTGAAGTCTCCAGCCAGAATGACCAGCCTGGACGTAGCCAGCAACAGTGGAAGCTGCTGCAGGACGGCCAACCATTCATTCTTACCCACTGGTGCGTACACATTAATCAGTCTCAGGGGAGCATTCCTGTACATGATGTCGGCGACGAGGAGGCGCCCGCCCACCACCTCCTTAACCTCGGAGATGGTAAAGTTGCCTCCTCGCATCAGGATACCCAGGCCGGAGGCGCGGCTATCATTGTCCCCTGGCCAAACTGACGGCCCATGGGCCCACAAGCTCGACCATCTCCTGAAGTTTGAAAATTCCACAGTCTCAATATCGGATTGATTTTTCCGTTCCCTTGAGCACATGGCCAATGGCGAGAAATGAGGAAAAACCCAACGAAAGAGAAGCACTATCAGAGTCTGGCCAAAGAGGAAAATTCTGATATTCTCCTGATTATTTCAATGGGAAGTTCCGAACCTCAACAACAAACAGAGATGACCTTACTTCAATGCATTTGTGTCCCATTAACGATCCAATTCATCTCATTTCCCTGCAGCACCCAACAGTTATTTAATTACAATACAGATTAACTAGATGACGCAATTCCACATGAAAGTGACCAATTACCTGGTAGCAGCAGTTTGCTGTTTGCCTTTACAACCTTCAACCAATTCTGGCTTCACCACATTGTCCCTACATGGTTTGTGGACTCTATTCTCCTTCAGCCTTTGTCCAAGCAAGGTGGCATCAGCAAACCACATCATCATGCCAGACAAACTGGCCCACCATTTCAGCCCTTCAGGAATTCACTTTGGAGCTTTGGGACATTCAAGACTTGCAAGTTTCTTTCAGATGACACAGCCTGCAGAGGAACACATGCTTCTCTGTGCTTGCTCACTTTGCACTTGCTTGGAGGCTTCTGCACTTTTTTTGTGCAATGGGAGAGGCAGCAGCTCATTTTGGTTCAGAGCACTGAACAGTTTAGGAGACGGATATATTGCTGCGAGGAACTTACTATGTCAGTGCCACACTTGAAGCATGTGCCAGAGAAACAAGGCACATTGCTTCAACCAAATGGAGATGCCTGAAACTGAAATAAGACCAGTCCTTTGTGGGTTAAAGTGAGACTACAGTCAGGAGCGCGGGTGGGCAATGTCACAATCAGCTTGCTCAATGCCAATCCACAGTATTGGCCACATTCAGTCCTACAGGTCAAAGAGAAGCCAACCTGGGGATTGGGACTAGGTCAGTCAAGCTGCTAGGGAGACTGTTGTGACTAAATTACCATAAGCTACCTTTACTTCTGCTACTTATTGAGAATTCTCACAAACTAATGCTAAAGCAATTACTTGAATTTTATTGCATGTAACAACCAAAACACGACCCTACAAGCAAGCGAGTTAAGCCTCACAACCCACCCTAATCATTACCTGATGAGTGGTGGAATTTAGCTATGATTCCAACCAACAGCATCTGTGTCTGGATATGTTTAGGGTTCAATTCTTGTGCAGTGTAATTCTCCAGAATTCTGATGTCGAAGAATCCTGATTTATTGTAGGATTTTCTACCTTGTGAAGTTTGTGATGTGACATTATTGATGATCATTTAGATTCGTTCATCAACACAAGATCATATTGATTACACTTCTGTTGTCATCAACGTTGCAACTTGCCTTCCAATCAGGAATAGCTTGTTTGTACCTTGTTACAATCCAGGTTAGATTACTTTTGACATGTGGTGCCAGCTTCCCTTTCTTAGCCATTTGCTCAGTTACAATGGTGCAATGTAATGTTGGAGTGCGTTGGAACCCTGCAATCCACAAGGGATCAATGTGGATTTCACCAGTTTCCCCATTTCTCTTCCTTCACCTTATCCCGGTCTCAACCTTCCAATTCAGCAGTGCCCTCTTGACCTGTCCATCATCCTTCCCATCTATCCACTCCACCCTCCACTCCGATCTACCACCTTCCCACCAACCTTCATCTACCTATCACATTCTCAACTAACTTGCCCCCAGCCCCACCCTTCTCCCATTTATCTCTCAGCCCCCTGGCCCACAAACCTCACTCCTGATGAAGGGCTTGTGCTCGAAATGTCGATTCTCCTGCTCCTCTGATACTGCCTGACCTGCTGTGCTTTTCCAGCACCACACTCTGCAATGTAACATTCCTAGACCATATTTATAAAATGTTCTGTTTTCTTTGCTTTTCAGTGGGATTTGAATTGTATTAATGACTGGAAGGGGCCATTTGTTATGTCTGCATTCATCATGGGATTGTTAATTAGTTGTTTTTGTTGTGGACAGTTATTAGATAGTTTTTTTTCCCATTGAACTCTGTCAGAAGAGTTATAGCTCAATGTTTACTCTCCACATCTGATAATGTACAAAGGTACATTGTAAAGGACTGTTCCACATGCAGCCTCTGAAGTGCTGGAAAGCGAGAGTTTCAATTTTTGTAATTTCAAAATATACTTATTTGTAGAAAATCTTTATATGCATACATAGTCACTACAGCAGGTCAATTCTGCACAATCTTTACATCTGGAGAACAAACAAAGCAAAGACATTTCTTACGTATACAAGACTTTATCTACATACATTTGATCAAAAGTCACACAACACCAGATTATAGTCCAATAGGTTTATTTGAAATTGCAAGCTTTCACATCAGATGAAGTGAAGAGAGCAGTGAGGTATGGACTTTATAATCACAGAGATAAAAAAAAACATATAAGTGGTGTGAGTGAAGTGACAACAAGTCGAATGATAGGTCTCTTTAGGTGAATAAGAGTGTCAGATGGTGTGAGTAAAGTGTCAACAGCTGAATAACAACTGAAGGTATGATTTATAATCTGATTAATTGAGGCAGAGAGCTAATTACGGAAAATTAAAATAAGGTCATGCTGGAAATAAACCAAATGACTGGCATTTGTGTCATTTGGTTTATGAAATACATTGTGTCCATCATACAGTACAAATTGCATATTACTTGTTAGAATTAGAAAGAACTGCCTTTCACATGTTCTTTCATGACTTATTTTGAAAATACTTAAGTGTGAAAAATGAACTCTGTTCTCCTATTGACAAATGTGGCAACAAAATTCACAAACAATAAATTGACCAACAGAATAATCTCTCTCAGTAATATTGGTTGAGAAATAAATTTTGACCAGAAAGCTATCCTGCTTATCTTTAATTAGTGCCATAGAATATTTCCTATCTACCTGAGAGGGCATTTTAATATCCCAATCCAAAAAACTGGACAACCTCAGTATTGAACTAAAGCAGTAGCCTCGATGAATCATGTGCTGAAGGCTTTGGACAGTGATTTCAACCCACAGGTTTTAAGTGTAGATGCTTCCCCTTAACCCATGCTAATGGTGCAGCCAGATTGTTGAACCAAATATGTTGTTCAGGTTGCCTATATCCTACTATTCTTAGATCCAGTACAATTAAACAATTTCTCCGTAACTTTCCTCAAATTACATTTATAACATTTTCTATTTGCTTTGCCTTTCAGTGGGATTTGGTGTGTAATGATGACTGGAAAGGACCATTTGTTATGTCTGTATTCTTCATGGGAGTGCTGGTTGGTTCTTTGTGTTGTGGACAGTTATCAGACAGGTAAATTATTTTTGTATTGAACTCTGTGGTTTTGAGCCTAATATTTATTCTTCACATTTGACAGAAATAGACTAGGTGGAAGGGAGGGCATTGGTAAAACAAGAACTGAATTCATAATTCACAATATGCAGTGCTTTAACAACCTTTCCACATCTACCCCGTCAAGTCCCTTACGAAACTTGAATGTCTCATTAAGGTCACCTCACATTCTATATACAGGCCCAATCTATTCAATTTCTCCCCATAAAACAGTCCCTCCATATCAACCAGTATTTAAATTCTAATGAACAGGTTCCAGAGTTAAAGATATGATAAAATAAAGTCACTTTGATTGGAGAAATGCATTTCTACATATTAGGATGCTATATTTGACCAAATATGCTCATGCTTTTGCATCAATGCAGTGCCATTACACCTCCTTAATCCTCATAGACATTGCAAAGTAATTTCTGCTTAAGAATTAAAAAGCCTGTGAATATTAATTTAAAATGAAAAGGGTTCATCCAATCAATTACACACCAATCAGCCAACAATGATGATAGGAAAACTATTAGAAAGTATTCTCAAGCATAGTATAAGTCACTTAAAAAGGCACAAGTTAATCAAGGTCAGAAAGTGTGATGCTTCAAAAGCACACCCGGTCAGGCAGCATCCAAGGAGCAGAAGAGTCAATGTTACGAGCATAAGCTATTCATCAAGCCTTCCTGATGAAGAGCTTATGCCCAAAACATTGACTCTCCTGTGCTTTCTACAAGTTAATCAAGGACAGTCAATACATTTTTTTAAGGGAAGCTTATTTCTGACAAATCTAACATTCTTGAGGCAGTAAGACTGGGCGGTGTGGTGTTTGTTGCAGGACGATGGAGACTTCATAGAATTTAGTGAGGCTTTTGACAAAATTCTACATGGTAGCCTGATCAGAAAACAGCAGCCAATGGATTCAGGGGAAAGTTTCTCCACTAATTTATTTAGACTTAAAACGATTCAGGGCAGCTGAGGTTTTGTGAAGCTAACCCCCTCAGTCATAGGACATTTCTGCAGGAGTTCTTCATGTATCCTTGGCACTGCCAACTTCAGTTGCTTCATTATTGACCTTCCCTCCATCATAAGGTCAGAAGTGGGCATGCTCACTGATGACTGCACAATGTTCAGCACTATTCCTAAATGCTATGTAACTGAAGCAGTCATATCTATATACAGCAAGATTGGACAAGATTTAGGCTTAAGCTAACAAGTGAAAAGTAACATTTGTGTCATGCATGTATCAGACAACAACCATCTCCAAGAAGAGAGAATGCCTCTAGGCATTGATATCTTTGTTAAATTTCATACTGTCAAGAAGTTAGGGATTAGAAATAACCATAAAACTGAACTTGACTTAATAAATAAATTTTAAAATACCATGGCTAGAGCACCATATGAAGAGCATCATTCTCATTAGAGAATGAATAAAAAGTTTTTTAAACTCACACAACACCAGGTTATAGTCCAACAGGTTTATTTGAAAGTACTAGCTTTCAGAGTATAACTAGTTCGACTATAACTTGTTGTTATGTGATTTTTAACTTTGTCCACTCCAGTCCAACACCGGCACCTCCACATCATGAATAAAAAAATGTCAGAGGCCTGGAATTCTATGGTGTGTAATCTACCTCCTGTTTTCCCTAACACCTGAATTATCAAATCAACAAAGATCCTCAATGCCATGTTCCAAAGCCATAACCTACACCATTTAGAAAGACAAGAGTAGCAACCAATTCCATGGCACATGCCATCCTGAACTAGATTACCATTCCTTCACTGTCATAAGATCAAAACCTAGAACTCCCTTATTAAGTAGCCATGCAAGTATCTTGAGAGAAGATGGACTGCAGTAGAAAAATAAGGTGATTCACCACCACCTTCTGAAGAATAATTAGGGATAAGCAACATGTGAACATATGAACCTAAAAATCAGGGGCTGGATTAGTGACTTGGCTTCTTGAGCCTGATCTGCCATTGAATAAGATAATGGCTGATCTGATAACTGCATAATCCTGCCTACTACTGCTAACCTATTATCCCTTGTTTATCAAGAATCTGCCTTAAAAAGTATTCAAACATTCTGCTTCCATTCCATTACCTTTGAAGAAGACATTTCCAAAAACACATGACACCCCCAACGACAGAATAAGCTCCTTGTCTTTGTCATTAAATTTGTAACCCTTTAGTTTTATGCGGTGACCCTTCATCCTAGATTCAATCACAAAGAGAAACATCCTTTCCACATCCATCCCATCAAGACCTTCACCATTGTATCTGATACACACAAGATTTCTCTTACTCTTCAAAACACTAGTGGATTGAAATCTAGCCTACCTACAAGAGAACCACACTGTACCCTACAATCTAGATGTGGTCCCATGGATCCTGTTGACAACTGGAGCACAACCTTTTATACTTTTATCATCAACTTCACTCATAAAAAACAATGACATTCTGTTAGCTTTCCTATTAATTGCTGCACCTGCATGGTAAACTTTTGTGTTTTGTTCACCAAAACACCAGATTACTTTATATCTCAAAGTTCTGCAATCTCCCGTCATTTAAACTTTTTTTGTTACTCTTCCTGTCAAAAGATGGCTGTTTTCACTTACTTTCCCACAGTATACTACACTTGTCAGATCTTTTCCTTCCCACGTGATCTACCTGTGCCACGTTTAGAGCATTCTGACTTCCTGTTCACAACTCACTTTCCTCTTTGTGTTATCAGCAGATTTAGCTGCCATACCTTCAGGCCCTTCATCCATGTCCTTTCTTTCATAGTAATGCCCCCAGCTCATGAAATGATTCTTTAAAAATTCTGAGACAGTTGTATAGCTAGAATCGTGATACAGAGAAGGCAAAGCCATAGCGGGGTTCGAAAACAGGAATAAAGTTGAGGCAAAGCTTAAATAGGAACCAGTATGTTACTGACAAGAGGAAGACAGATTAATGTAATTTGGTATGCGTTAGACCATGGAGTGTGGTTTTAGATAATCATAAGTTTCAGTATTATGGAATGTGAGAGGCCAGCCTGACATTCTTTGAAATTGTCAAGATCTAATGTATGAAGGAATTAAATATCCATTCATCAATAGATAAGGGAAAGCAGGACAGAATTGAGAAATGTTGTGAACCTGGAAATAAGTAGTCTTAATAATCATGTGGAACTATGGCTCATTTCATGATCAAATAAGTCACCAAGGTTGTGAAAAGTCTGATTCAGTCTTAGTTATTTGCAATAAAGGGGATGGAAGTTAGTAACCAGAGAGCAGAGTTGTGAAACTTCATTGGCTTTGGTTTTTCCAATGTTAAATTGGAGGAAGCTTTTCTTCATCCAGCTCTGCATGTTAACTGCACAATAATGTAGAAATCATGGATGGCAGAGATGAAATTGTGAAAAGTGACACAGTGCGATGTTGTTGAGGGGCAGCTTATAGTTGAGACACAGCAGGGGCCATGGCAAGTTCATTGGGGATCATCAGGGGTAAGTGTGCAGGAACAATCTGTTCTCTGGCTATGCTGAGATAACTATGTGCAACTCCACCCAGCTGGATGACAGTGGAAAGGCATTGGAGAAGGATCGTGTGATCAGCCTTATCAAATGTTTGTCAGGTTTTGAAAGAAGTGAAGGGACAGTTCATTTTGTAATACAGGATACCGTTATAAATTCAAGAAAGAGTTGTTTCAATACATTGCCATGGGAAAACCTGATTGGAACATTTAAAACGGGAAATCTGGAAAGAAGGACACAAGCTTTAGCAATGGCACCACTTTGAACAGAATTGCATCTGCTTCAATATCTCTGTCTCTGAAATTGTCAAAATTCACATAGAAAATGCTAGTCCATCACTATTGAAGCAAAGGTAGACACAGTGAAATTGAAGAATGATGTGATGGTTATGCTATTGAATTAGGATACCAACGATCTTGTCTGACTATGCACTCAAAGCCCAGCACAGGGAATTAATAGCTGTTAAATAAATGGAAATAAATGCTTATATTGGTGAAACGTGGATTATCATTAAATTCTAACAAGTTCAGTGAGTCTTTTTAGAGAAGGAAACTGCAATCGGTGCTAGGTCCAGTTTTTACATATATTTCCAGTCTCACACCAATGACATTGACTCTTAAATTTCTTCTAAAGTGTTTTAATACACCAGTTAGTTGCATCAAATTGTTACTTGGAAGATCTTAAGATAGAAAAAGAAAGTGATGAAGAGCTTATGCTCGAAATGTCGGCTCTCCTGCTCCTTGGATGCTGCCTGACTGGCTGTGCTTTTCCAGCACCATACTTTTTGACTCATAGCTTCAGTTAGATAATAACTTATTATCTAGCCAATGATGGCCATATTCCAAGTATGCATTGTTTTGGACTCAACAGTTATGCCTGCTAATCAAATTGAGTATAGAGTATAAGAGCTTGGATATAAGATGCCAGTTAGACCTCAGCTGGAACATTTTTCTGGGTGCTACATATCAGGAAAAGAGTGAAACAGTGAATGCAGTGGAGAGAGTGCAGAAGTTGCCCATGAGAATGGTTCCACAGATGAGAAACTTCAGTTATGAAGATTGATTGGGGAGATCAGAATCATCTTTCTCAGAGAGAAGGCTAAGCGTAGATTGGACAAAAGTTTTCATAATCATGACCAATCTGGACAGAGTAGATGAGGAGAAATCATTCCCACTCAAAGGGTTGAAATGAGTCAGCATAGGTTTAAAGTAATTTGGCAAAGTAACAAATGTGATGTCACGCAATTAGGGTCTGGAATTGTGACAGAAAGGTCTGTCATTTCATTACATGTATGGAAAGTACATAAAAGAAATAGTAGACTAGAAAGGGGTACAGGGATCTATCCAAGTAAATATCTTGGAAAGTTTGCTGTGGTCCTCTATAACAAAATTGGAGGTGTGGTGGACAGCAAAGAAGGTTACCGCAGAATACAACAGGATCTTGATCAGATGGGCCAATGGGCTGAGGAGTGCCAGATGGAGTTGAATTTAGATAAATATGAGGTGCTGCATTTTGGAAAGGCAAATCAGAGCAGGACTTATATACTTAATGGTAAGGTCCTGGGGAGTGTTGCTGAACAAAGAGACCTTGAAGTGAAAATTCATTGTTCCTAGAAAGTGGAGTCGCAGGTAGATAGGATAGTAAAGAAGGCATTTGGTAGCTTTCCTTTATTGGACAGAGGATTGAGTCTAGGAGTGTTCAGCAACACTCCCCAGTACCTTACTATTAAGTGTATAAGTCCTCTTCTGATTTGCCTTTCCAAAATGCAGCACCTCACATTCATCTAAATTTAACTCCATCTGCCACTTTTGCAGCTGTACAGGACATTGCTTAGGCCACTTTTGGAATATGACTTGCAATTTTGGTCTCCCTGCTATTGGAAGGATGTTGTGAAACTTGAAAGGGTTCAGAAAAGATTTACAAGGATGTTGTCAGGGTTGGAGGATTTGAGCTACAGGGAGAGGCTGGATAGGCTGGAGCTGTTTTCCCTGGAGCATCAGAGGCTGAGGGGTGACCTTTTAGAGATTTATAAAATCATGAAGGGCATGGATAGAGTAAATAGACAAGGTCTTTTCCCTGGGGTCGGGGAGTCCAGGACTTGAGGGCATTGGTTTAGGACGAAAGGGGAAAAACTTAAAAGGGTCCTAAGGGGCAACATTTTCACTTAAAAGGGTGATGCATGTACAGAATGATCTGCCAGAAGAAGTGGTGGAGGCTGGTAGAGTTGCAACATTTAAAAGACAACTGGAGAGGTATACAAATCGGAAGGGTTGGAGGGATATGGGCCAAGTGCTGGCAAATGTGACTAGATTAGGTTAGGATATCTGGTGGGCATGGATGAGTTAGACTGAAGGGTCTGTTTCCATTCTGTACATCTCTATGTCTCTATGACTCTATAAAGGGGGCATTAAAGTTAAAAGTAAAGCTTGAAACCCTTTCCTTCAGAGAACAAGCAGGAATTATACCTATGCCATCCTCACTCTCAAGGAAACCTCAGCTTTGTTTTTTTGCCAGGTAGGTGTACAAAACCCCTCCAAATATATCACTATGGTATGTTTCAGGGCAAGAGATATGGGAACCTGACTCCACCTCCTGACGTGTTCTCTTTGCTACTAATTGCTGTTTTTGTGAGTCTTTTCAAAGCTCCAGATATAAGACTGAGATCTTTCTGGGTCACAAATATTTACTCCTTGTGGCAAATCCTTGCCAAAGTTGTTGCAGACATAAGACAGAAAGATCAAAGGGTTTTTTTATCGTTCTTTTTGATGTAAACCTACATATAAGTGGGGAAGTCCACAATAATATCAATGACTTATATTTAACTGAGATAACATAGATACCAGTTTGTGTGCTTATATGGAGAAATGTTTCAGCATATGATTAATCAGATGATCTTTATTTGCTTCTGCTTTACAGGTTTGGGAGAAAGATAGTTCTGTTTGGAACTATGGCTATACAGAGTGGATTCAGCATAGTTCAAATGTTCTCTCCAAACTGGGAAATATTTTGCTTTCTAAATTTCCTTGTGGGCTTTGGACAGATTTCAAACTATGTCGCTGCATTTGTTCTTGGTAAATATCTACTCTCAGTACTTTTATTATTCCTTACCTCAAAATCTTTGCTGATTCTGTCACTCCTGGTATGGCACTATGTACTGGATATTGGCCCAGAATTCTGGTAGAATACCCTGAAATTTGAATTCACTCTTAAGTAGCCAATTAAGGACATGTTCACACCTCAGCTGGCACCTTGGTGTTAAACACAAGGGAAAGCAAGCAAAAACACATGATACCTACTATTCTTGGATTCACAACACAGGGAAATTGTAATATTCAATGCCCTTCACAATTATCTAATTGTTCATAACTAGACTTTATGAATTAGACATCTTGGATGCCAATTTTTGTAACATGAGCAAATATTAACGTTTTATTATTCATACTGCCACTTTAGCAGGACAAAAATAAACTACTATGTAAGCTGAATAATATTGAGGATTCACACACAGGTAGTCAGACACAGTAAAGGGATAAGTTAAAAAGAAAATAAAAGAATTGTAATTTGCCAGTTCAGTTAAACAATTTCAAATGATGAATGCCAAGCATTTGTGAAATCCTTGAATAATGAGTTGTTCACAGGCAGTAAAAACTATTTATTTACTTTTGTCAAAAATTTAGTGAGTTTCCAGAAATATTTACTTCTGTCTTGCAAACTGGGATTTCTTTTCTCAGAGCATTCAACAATCCAGGAAGTGGATATAAAAATAGAGAGAGTAAAATGCAACAGCAGCCTCTTAAAATTTCAGAAACTAGACTGCATTTGTCAAAACCAGTCAGAATCAGTTCTCAAACTCAATTTCTTTTTAAATCAACATTCTCTACAGTTGCCTTGTGAACACCAGTCATTGAGACATCGAGTTATACTACACAGAAACAGACCATTCTATCCACCTCATCCACACCGACAGAAATCCTAAATTAATCTCGTCCCATTTGCTAGCATTTGTCCCATATCCCTCTAACCCTTCATATTCATATAGCCATCAATTTGCCTTGTAAATGTTGTAATTGTACCAGCCTCCAGCACTTTCTCTGCCAGCTCATTTCATACATGCACCACCCTCTCCATGAAAACATTGCTCTGTAGGTTCCTTTTAAATCTTTCCCCTCTCACCTTAAACCTGTGCCCTCTGGTTTTGGACTCCCCTACCTGGAAAAAAACCTTGGCTATTCACCCCATCCATGCCCCTCATAATTTTATAAATCTCTATAAGGTAACCCCTCGGCCTCTGACACTCCAGGAAGAAAGATCCCAGTCTATTCAGCCTCTCCCTATAGCTCAAACCCTCCTTCACTGATTGGCCAATTCTACATCCAGTTGGCAGTCAGTCCTGAGCAATCAACAACCAGTTCTGATTTGTCTACAGTGTTCCATGGTTCCTTAATTAATTCCATAATTATCCAGATGAGTCCCCAACAGCAAACATACACAGTTGTTTTCTTCTCTGTTAAAACACACAGCTATTCAAACTTAACTGATCCTAACCTCAACTCTTCAGTTCCATCAAAAAAAGAGAAAAATACAAGAAAAATAGTCAGGTTTCTTGAGTTGGTTTGGTTTCCCACCTAATCAGATCCTTTATGGCTCATGGAGAGTTGTCCTGGTTGTGATGGCAATTCCTTAAGTAGAACAAGTCAACTCAATCCTCATCGACCATACATCTTCCCAAGTCCCACACTATGGGCTAGCCCCATAATACCCTAACGCCATAAAATATATAAGAGAAAAACTCGAGCAATCGCCCCATCGAGTCTGCTTCACCTTTCGGTTATGGCTGCTAAATTTCTCTACCCTATTCTCCTGCCTTCTCCATGTAACCTTTGATCCCTTACCAATCAAGAACCAATTTATCTCTGTTTTAAATACAGTCAGTAACTTGGCTTTCACAGCCTCCTATGTTTTTTGAGTACTGCAGATGCACTGCTCTCTGGCTGAAGAAATTCTCCCTCATGTTGTTCCTAAAGGGTCAGTCCTACTAGTGGAAGCATCTTCTCCACATTCTATCCAGGTCTGTCAGTATTCTGTAAGTTTCCAATGAGGTCCTCCCTAATCCTTCTAAACTCCACTGAGTACAGACCCAGAGTCCTCAACCACTCCAAATATAACAAAACTTTCATCCCATGGTTTGTTCTTGTTAACGTCCTCTGGAAACCCCTGCAAATCCAGCACATCCTTCTTTCTTGTTACCTTGCTGCAAGGTCAGAGTCTGTTTCTAGAATCCTAGTTAAGTTGCAGTCCTTCCAAATGGCCAAAAGCTCTTAGAAGGAAGAGACGACAAGTGATGTAAGATAGATGTGAAGTTAATGATACGTACAAGAACCAGGCCACATATAGTGAGCACCGTGTGATAGTGAAAATGGAAATAAGTGAAGTAAAGAGAGCATGTAAGAAGAGACTAGCAGCTAACATATAAGAAAATCTAAATTAACAAGTAACAAGTTAACAAGCAAAAAATGACAAGTTAGTAAGGGGACATGTGGGACAAATTAGCACTCAAGTAGGAGAATCATATTTTGAGGCAAGGAAAGGCTATGATGCTAAATAAGTGCATGCACCTGCCCTCATCAAGTAAAAAGGATACTGTTCAGGGTTTGGAGGAAGTGCAAATATTTGAGATACCAAGGGAACTAAAAATTGATGAAAAGTTATTCAAAATCTTGGTGGAACTTGATAAGTCACCAGGGCCAGATGAGATATATGGGAGTCATGCATACATCTATGACACTATGACTCTTTCCAATGATGCTGAGGAAGTGAAGATGAAAACTTGCAGATACTAGCCATAATTTTCCATTTTTTGGAAATGGTAGAAGTGCCAGGGGCCTGGTCAATTGCAATATAATATCTTTATTCAGAATAGGGATAGTGAAAACTGCAGATGCTGGAGAATCAGAGTCAAAAAGTGTGGCACTGGAAAAACACAGCAGGTTGGGAAGCATCCAAGGAGCAGGAGAGTCAATGTTTTGGATATAAGCTGTTCATCAGGAATGCTTCCTGACCTGCTGTGCTTTTCTAGCACTACATTTTTCAACTCTTCAGAATAAGGATGTAAGGATAAATCCAGGAACTACAAATTGGTCAACCAGTAATAACAATCTGCAGCATTAACTGTCACCTGGACAATTATTGATAAGTTAAGGAAAGTCAACATAGATTTGTGATTGACAAATTTTATCTAACCAACGTGATAGTGCTTTTGGATGCGATAGAAGAGAGAGTTGAGGAAGGTAGTGTATTTCATATGATGGACCTGCAGTTTTCCAAAAGATGTCTGATGAAGTTTGGGTGGCACGGTGCCTCAGTGGTTAGCACTGCTGCCTCACAGTGCCAGGGACCTGGGTTCAATTCCTGCCTTGGGTGACTGTCTGTGTAGAGTTTGCTCATTCTCCTTGTGTCTGCGTAGGTTTCCTCCAGGTGCTCCAGTTTCCTCCCACAATCCAAAGATGTGCAAGTCAGGCGAATTGGCATTGCTAAATTGTCCATAGTGCATTAGTCAGGGGTAAATATAGGAAAGGGCAATGGGTGAGTTACTCTTTGCAGTGTAGGTGTGGACTTACTGGGCCGAAGGGCCTGTTTCCATACTGTAGGGAATCTAAAAAAAAAGTTCCACGTACTGGGCTTGCTAGTAAATCTGAAACCCAAGAAATAAAATGTGCAATAGCATCAAGGACACAAACTTGACAGGAACCAGAACAGTGCCCAACCCACAAACAAAGGAATTGCCACTCTTTAGGTGCCATCTCTTCTCCCTGGGTTCACCTCACCGATGCCGCTGCTAATGCCAGGTCCCATGCTGAGCCCACACTCACCCTGAAACCAGGAGTTCTCAGCTCCACTGACACCTTGATGACACCAGAAGTCCTGGCTCCTGGCATACCATGCTGCACCTGTCATCTCACCAACGCCAGAAGTTCCTGCTCTCAACTTACTCCAACCAGGAGGCCCTGGCTGTGCTGCCAGACCAGGTAGCTGACACTGTCTCACCAAGAGTCCTGCTCCAGCCATCCTCCTCCGAGATGTCGCCTTGCTGGAGCCACCATTTTGCATAGTCTGCTGTTGCCACCGCCTCCAATTGCTGGAGGAGCTTTGCCTTCACCGGCCCTGAACACCAGGAGGACACTCCCATTGTTGTGTTCCCCCGCCGGCCCTGAACACCAGGAGGACATTCCCATTGTTGCGTTCCCCCGCCGGCCCTGAACACCAGGAGGACATTCCCATTATTGCGTTCTCCCACCACCTCTGACCACCAGGAGGAGCTGCCTATCCACACACTTCCACTCTCGCTGCCACGCCTATTTTGCTGACTGACCATTCCACAAAAGGCTCCAAAGGAAAGGAAACTTAAGGAAAACTGAAAGAAAATAATCAGAAGAAGAAAGAACGAAAAGAAAGAAAGCACGTGGAGCGGATGAGCCCCAGGCAAGAGCGGATCCCTGCTACTCTACTGCCATCTTGAAAATGAGAGAAAGGTAGACAGTGGAGTTGTCCACATCATGTTATTAGGGCCATTGTTTTCTTGATATATATGAATGACTAGACTAAAGTGTGACTAAAGGGCACGGTTTCAAAATTTGTAGATGACACAAAACCTGTAGCTAATATGAACTTCAAAATGTATAGAGAAAGACTTCAAGAGAAGGCAGATAGGCTGCTGAAATGGATGAAAATATACCCATAAATGTAAATGAAGAGACATACAAAATGATGTATTTTGTTCGGAGAAATAAGCAGAGGCAATATAAAATGTACAATCGTAAACGTTGCACAGATTGTGGGTTCAGAGTAATGGAAGAGAAAGTCAGAAGTGGTGTGAGTTCACACTAAGGCAAGAGGAAACATTGAAAAAAGTTTGTCCCAAAGGGACTGTAGATGGCAGAGCACCTAACTGGATAGTTTCAATCTCAGTAACACAAATATGCATGAGCATTTAGCACATACTCTAGAATGGACTTAAAAGCCTGAAATGACATGTCAATGCTAGATTTTCAGTTGCATGATATGACTGTAGTTCTGTCCATTATGCTCTAACAAGGTGCAGGGAGATTAAGTTGAATTGGCTATTTTGCTTGCTTAAATGTTGTGGTAACAGAAGGATTAAGAGACTGAGAACATGGGAATGAAAATCTGGTCAACTCACCTGCATCTTAAGGCAGGATGTCAGATACATATTGACAAAAATCCTGCAATTATCAGGGACCAGGAAGCATGTCAGTAGTGTCAATGCCTACGATTATCAACAGATTTACAGAAAGAATCTCACTAAGGAAGTGTTAAAGTTTCTGCTAATGTGAAGTCACATAATTGGATAAATTATTTGAATAGTTAAAGTAAAAAAAACACATCTTAAAAATGGAAAGGTAAGTGGTATGTCAAGGCTACAATATGTGGGATCTCCTAGATGTCAGTACAATCAGGGCAAACATGTCAGGAATAAATGTGTCCAACTCAAGAAGATTTAACGAAGAGCTGGATGGAAGGCTGAGCTGTGAGGATGATGGAGAGATGATACAGTGCAATTTGGACTAGTTGAGTAAATGGGAAAATATATGTTAGATGCAGTTCAATGTGGATAAATGTGAGTTTATCCACTTTGGAGCAAAAGCAGGAAGCTGGTTTATTACCTGAATGGCTATTAATTGAGAGGAGAAGGTACAACATGACTTGGTGTCCTGGCACACCAGTCAGTCAAGATAAGCATGTAGATGCAGCAGGAAGTGGAGAAGGTAAATGGTATGTTGGCCTTCAAAGTGAGACAATTTGAATACAGGCGCAGAGCTGTTTTGCTGTAATTATACAGGGCCTTAGTGAGACCACACTTGAAATATTTCACGCAGTTTTGGTCTCCATATCTGTGAAAGGATATTCTTGCTATCGAGGGAGTGCAGTGAAGGTTTACCATGATCGCTAGCTTGGCGGGACTGATGTATGATGAGGGATTGAATCAGTTAGAATTATATTTGCCACAATTCAGAAGATTGAGGGGGGAATCTCATAGAAACCTATTATCCTCTGACACAACTAGATAGGGTTGGTGCAGGAATAAATGATTTAGGACTGAGACATGGAGAAATTTCTTCACCAAAGAGAGTGGTGTATCTGTGGAAATCACAATCACAGAAAGCAGTCAAGGCCAAACCATAGTGAATTTCAAGGAAAGGTTGAATATAGCACTTGGGGCAAAAGGAATCAAAGAATATGGAGAAAAAGCAAGAATAGACTATTGAATTGGATGATCAGATATGATCACACTGAATGGCAGTTCAAGCTTGAAAGGTCAAATAGCCAACTCTTGCTCCTATTTTCTTTGTATCTTTTACATTTCTATGCATCAAGTCATTCAGAAATCTAATGGAGTCCATCCATGGAACTGAACATAAAAGTAAGGATATTTTGTTTCAGTTATCCAGCGCATTTGTGAGACCACATTGCACATTGTCTGTGCTGTTTCGGTCTCTTTGTTAGAGGAAAGATGAAAATACATTGGAGGAAAGTTCAGAGGAACTTTATTAGATTGATACATGGAATGAGCAGGTTTTTGTATAGCAATAGGTTGGACAGGCGGGGCTTACATCCATTCGGGTTTTAGAAGAGTAAAGGGTGATGTGAGAGGTGTATAAGAAACTGAATTATCATGACATGGTGTACATGGAATTTATGTTTCCTCTTGTGGGTGAACTCCGGATTGAGGAACTGTTTCAAAATTAGGGGTCTCCTTTTATGACAGAAATGAGGAGAACTGATTTTCTCACAGAGTGTTGTGTGTTGTTGGGACTAAGAGTCCCAGAAGGTGGCGTGAGCCGGCTCATTGAATATTTTTAAGACAGAGGAGAATAGATTCTTAAGAGGAAATTGAATCAGAGGTTACCAAAAATAACTGGAAATGTGGAATTCAAAATGCAAAAACAATCAGCCAAGCCTTTATTAAATGGTGGGGCAGGCTTGACGGGCTGGTTGGTCTCTATCTGATCCTATTTTGTGTGTATATATATACATATATATATATATATAATATATACATTCAGATAATGATGTTGTGCTTGATCTGATTATTCTCACTTCACAGGATCAGAGCATTTGAGGAAAAACATTCGGGTTATATTCGGTACAGTAGGAATTTCCATTTTTTATGCAGTTGGCTATATGATCCTGCCTTTGATTGCATATTTCCTAAGAAGCTGGCGGATATTGCTTTTCACACTGTCTCTCAGTGGCCTAGTGTATATTCCTTTATGGTGGTAAGTAGGACTTGGAGCCTTACCTTTTATAATCACCAATGTGAAGACGTTTATTGCTTCTAATTATGTCAATGATTCTATCCAATAAGATGAGTGCTTCTTGGAAAGGAGTGTGCATGGCTTATCAGCGTGAAAGTTTCTTAAAGAAATGTAGTAATTAATGTTGTAAACTTCAAAATAGAGTTGGATATAAGTTTGTTATGTTTCAAGGAAAAGTTGGATATAGCCCTTGGGGCTAAAGGAATTAAAGAATAGGGAGGAAAAGCAAGAACAGACTACTGAATTGGATAATCAGACATGATCACCCAGAGCAGGCTAGAAGGGTGAAATGGCCTAGTCCAGCTTCCATGCTTTTTCTCCTTAACTGTGATGGGAGGCTGAGCATTCAATGGCAGCAATTTTCATCTTGACCACAGAGGAAATAGAACACAGAATAGTACAGCACCGTATAG
This sequence comes from Chiloscyllium punctatum, assembly GCF_047496795.1. Taxonomy (NCBI): domain Eukaryota; kingdom Metazoa; phylum Chordata; class Chondrichthyes; order Orectolobiformes; family Hemiscylliidae; genus Chiloscyllium; species Chiloscyllium punctatum. The sequence goes on from NC_092758.1 coordinate 30,791,121, forward strand.
GCCCTTCAGCCCTTGATGTTGAGCCAACCTTTAAGATCAAATTAACCTACATACCCTACATTTTACTATCATCCATATGCGTATCCAAGATTCACTTAAATGTCCCTAATGTATCTGACTGTACTACCACTGCTGGCAGTGCATTCCACGCACCCACCACTCTCTGTGTAAAGAACCTAATTTTGACACCTCCCCTAAACCTTCCTCCAATTACCTTAAAATTATGCCCCCTTGTGATAGCCATTTCTGCCCTGGGGAAAAATATCTCTGGCTATCCACTCCAGCTATGCCTCTCATCATCTTGTACAGCTCTATCACGTCACATCTCATCCTTCTTCGCTCCAATGAGAACAACCCCAGCTCTCTCAATCTTTCTTCATGAGATCAGCCCTCCAGTCAAGGCACTATCGTGGTAAATCTCCACTGCACCTTCTCTAAAGTTTCCACATCCTTCCCATAATGAGGTGACCAGAACTGAAAACAATATTCCAAGTGTGATCTAACCAGGGTTTTATAGAGCTGCAGCATAACCTCACAGCTCTTAAACTCAATCCCCCTGCTAATGAAAGCCAACACACTATGCATCTTCTTAACAACCCTAACCAACTTGGGTGGTAACTTTCAGGGATCTATGGATGTGGATCCCAAGATTCATCTGTTCCTCCATGCTGCCAAGAACCCTGCCTTTAACCCTGAATTCCGCATTCAATTTGACCTTCCAAAATGAATCTCTTCACACTTTCCATCTGCCACTTCTCAGCCCAGCTCTGCATCCTATTAATGTCCCATTGCAACCTATACCCTCCATACTATCCATTGCCCTCCATACTATCCATAACTCCAGCAACCTTCATGTCATTGGAAAATTTACTAACCCACCCTTCCACTTCCTCATCCAACTCATTTATAAAAATCACCAAGAACAGAGGTTCAAGCACAAATCCCTGCAGAACGCCACTGATCACCGAGCTCCAGCCTGAATACGTTCCATCAATTACCACCCTCTATCTTCTATGGGCCAGCCAGTTCTGTATCCAGACAGCCAAATTTCCCTGTATCCCATGCTTCCTTATTTTCTGAATGAGCCTACCATGCAGAACCTTATCAAACACCTTGTTTCAAAATCCATGTGCACTACATCCACTGCTCTACCTGCAACAATGTGTTTTGTCACATCCTTGAAGAATTCAGTATGGCTTGTGAGGTATGACCTGCCCCTCAAATCCATGCTGACTATCTCTAATCAAGCTATGCTTTTCCACATCATGATAAATCTTGTATCTTAGAATTCTATCCAATAATTTACCCACCACAAAGTTAAAACTAGTCTATAATTCCCAGGATTATCACTATTCGCTTTTTTGAACAAGGGAATAACATTTGCCACTCTCCAATCATCTGGTACTACTCCAGTGGATAGTGAGGATGCAAAGATCATCACCAAAGGTGCATCAATCTCTTCACTCACTTCCCGTAGTAACCTTGGGTATATCCCCTCTGGCTGAGACGACTTATCTACCCTCATGTTTTTCAAAGTTTCCAGCACATCCTCCTTTTTAACATCAACCTGTTCGAGCATATCAGCCTGTTTCACATTTTCCTCACAAACATCACAGTTACTCTCACTAGTGAATACTGAAGCAAAGTATTCATTAAGGACCTCCCCTACCTCCTCCAACTCCAGGCAGAAGTTCCCTCCGCTATCCCTGATAAGCCCAACTCTCATTCTTGTTCCTCTCATAATTGTAGAATACATTGGGCCTTTCCATAATCCTACCCATCAAGGCTTTATATTGCCTCCTTCTAGCTCTCCTAAGTCCATTCTTCAGTTCCTTCCTGGCTACCTTCTGACCGTCTAGAGCCCTGTCCGATCATTGCTTCCTAAGCCTTAAGTAAGCTTCTTTCTCCTCAAAGATGTTCCACATCTCTTGTCATCCAAGGTTCCTTCACTCTACCATCCCTTCCTTACCTCAGTGGGACAAATCTATCCAACACTCGCAGCAAGAGCTCCCTAAACAATGTCCACATTTCTGTCATGCATTTCCCTGAGAATATCTGCACCCAATTTATACTCCACAGTTCCTGCCAATAGCATTGTAATTCCCCCTCCCCAAATTAAATACTTTCCCATACCATCTGCTCCAAGCCATCACCATGACTATAGTAAAAGTCAAGGAGTCATGTTCACTAACACTGAAATGCCCTCTCATCAAGAGATCTGACACCTTATCTGGTTCATTGCCAAGCATCAAATCCAATGTGGACTCCCTTCTGGTCAGCCTATCTCCGTACTGAGTCAGGAATTCTTCCTGGACACACCGGTCAAAGTCTACTTCATCCAAACTATTTGCACTAAGGAGGTTCCAATCGATATTAGGGAAGTTGATGTCACCATAAGACCATAAGACAAAAGAATGGAAGTAAGGCCATTCAACCCACCGAGTCCACTCTGTCATTTAGTCATGACAACACCACTTACCCGCACTCTTTATATAGCCCTTAATTCCTTGTGAGACCAAGGATTTATCAATCTCTGCTGTGAAGACATTTAACATTCCGGCCTCCACTGCGGTCCATGGCAATGAATTCCACAGGCCCACCATTCTCTGGCTGAAGAAATGTCTCCTCATTTCTGTTCTAAATTGACCCCCTTTATTTCTAAGGCTGTGCCCAGAGGTCCTATTCTCCCTGCCTAACAGAAACAAATTCCCAGCGTCCACCGTTTCTAAGCCATCCATAATCTTCTAAGTTTCTGTTAAATCTCCCCTCAACCTTCTAAACTCTAATGAATACAAACCTAGGATTCTCAGCCATTCAGCATATGTTAGGTCTACCATTCCAGGGATCATCCGTGTGAATCTCCCCTGGACACGCTTCAGTGCCAGTATGTCCTTCCTGAGATGTGGGGCCCAAAACTGGACACAGTATTCTAAATGGGACCTAACTAGAGCTTTGTAAAGTCTCAGTCACACATCACTGCTTTTACATTTCAATCCTCTTGAGATAAATGACAACATTACATTCACTTTCTTAATCACGGACTCAACCAGCAAGTTAACCTTTGGAGAATCCTGAACTAGCACTCCCAGATCCCTTTGCACTTTGGCTTTATGAATTTCCTCACCATTTAGAAAATAATCCATGCCTGTATTCTTTTTTCCAAAGTCCAAGATCTCACATTTGTTCACATTGAATTTCATCAGCTATTTCTTGGACCTCTCACCTTTACAATCTAAATCTCTCTGCAGTCTCCCCACCTCCTCAGAACTACCTGCCTGTCCACCTAACTTTGTATCATTGGTGATCTTCGCCAGAATGCCCCCAGTCCCTTCATCCAGATTGTTAATATGTAAAGTGAACCGCTGCCGCCCCAACAGTGAACCCTGTGGGAAACCTCTTGTCACTGACTGCCATTCTAAAAAAGAACCTTTTATCCCAACTCTCTGCCTTCTGTCAGACAGCCAATCCTCAATCTATGCCAGTAGCTCACCTCGAACACTATGGGCCCACACCTTACTCAGCAGCCTCCCATGAGACACCTTATCAAAGGCCTTTTGAAAGTCTCGATAGATAACGTCCATTGGGTTTCCCTGGTCTAACCTACTTTTTACTTCTTCAAAGAATTCTAACAGATTTGTCAGGCATTGCCTCCCCTTACTAAATCCATGCTGACTTGTTCTAATCCGACCCTGCACTTCCAAGGATTTAGAAATCCCATCCCTAATGATAAATTCTAGAATTTTACCAACAACCAAGGTTAGGCTAATTGGCCTATAATTTTCCATCTTTTGTCTTGATCCTTTCTTGAACAGGGGGGTTACAACAGTGATTTTCCAATCATCTGGGACTTACCCTGACGCCAGTGACTTTTGAAAGATTACAACCAACACCTCCGCTATTTCCTCAGCCACCTCCCTCAGAACTCTAGGATGTAGCCCATTGGGGCCAGGAGATTTGATAATTTTTTAGACCTTTTAGCTTTTCTAGCACTTTCTCTTTTGTAATGGCTACCATACTCAACTCTACCCCTGAATTTCCTTAATTGTTGGGGTATTACTCATGTCTTTCATTGTGAAGACTGATGCAAAGTACTTATTAAGCTCTTCAGCTATTTCCTTATCTCCCAGCACTAGCCTTCCTGCATGAATTTGGAGCGCCCACTGTCTACTTTTGTCTCTCGTTTGTTTCTTATGTATTGAAAGAAACTTTTACTATCATTTCTAATATTACTGGCTAGCCTACCTTCATATTTGATCCTCTTCTTCCTTATTTCTCTCTTTGTTATCCTATGTTGTCTTTGTAGCCTTCCCAATCTTCTGATTTCCCAGTGCTCTTGGTTACTTTATAGGCTGCCTCTTTTTCTTTGATGCATTTCCTGACTTCCTTTGTCAGCCATGGCTGTCTAATTTCCCCTCCCCCCCACCCCAACCAGAGAATATTTCTTTTCTTTGGGATGAACCTCTGTACTGTGACCTCAATTACACCCAGAAGCTACTGCCATTGTTGCTGTACTGTCTTCCCCACTAGGCTCTGCTTCCAATCAATTTTCATCAGTTCCTTTCTCATACCCTTTAATTACCTTGATTTAACTGTAACACCATTACATCCAATTTTGTCTTCTCTATTTCAAACTGCAGACTGAACTCTACTATATTATGATTGCTGCCTCCTAAGTGTTCCCTGACTTTAAGATCTTTTATAAAGTCTGGCTCATTATATAGCAAGAAGTCCAGAATAGCTTGCTCCCTTGGGCTCCATCACAAGCTGTTCCAAAAAGCCATCCTGTAAGCATTCCTTGAATTCCCTTTCTTTGGATCCTCCAGCAACATTATCCACTTAGTCCACCTGCATATTGAAGTCCCCCATGATCACCATGACCTTGCCTTTCTGACACGCCCTATCTATTTCCCACTACATCTTGTGCCCTTGGTCCTGACCACTGTTGGGAGGTCCATACATAATTCCCGTGATGGCTATTTTGCTTTTGTGATTCCTCAACTCCACCCACACAGACTCCACATCATCTGACCCTATGTCATTCAGTGCCACAGATTTAATTTCATTCTGAACCAACAAGGCAACCACACCCCCCTCTGACCACCTCCCTGTCTTTTCGATAAGTTGTAAATGCTCAGATGTTTAACTGCCAGTTCTGAACCCCCTGCAACCATGTCTCTGTGATACCTACCACATCATAATCATTCACGATGATTTGTGCTGTTAATTCATCTACTTTGTTATGAATACTACAAGCATTCAGGTAAAGTGCCTTAATGCTAATTTTCTTAACCACATGATTTACATCTCTAGTAATATGTCCTAAGTTATCCTTCCTTTTTGCTTCATTCCTAGTCTGCCTTGAATTTAAACCCTGCACATATGCTAACCTGCTGCTTATCTTTCTACTTGACTCCATACTCACTGTTGCTTTCCCTTTCCCTTCCCCCGACTCACAAGTTTGAAGTCCTAGTGATCACCCTATTTATCCTTGTCGCTGGAACGCTGGTTCCAGATCAGTTCAGGTGGAGACAGTCCCATCGGTACAGATCCCCCTGGTTCCAAAACTGATGCCAATGTTCCATGAAATTTCCCACACCAATCTCTTAGCCAGGTGTTTACTTCCCTAATTTTCGTATCCTTATGCCAATTAGCATGTGGCTCGGGTGGTAATCCAGAGATTATGACCCTCGAGGACCTGTTCTTCAATTTCCTTCCTCGTGCTTCATACTCCCCAAACAGGTCCTCCTTCCTAGCCTTGTCTGTCATGTTAGTGCCAACGTGGATCACAGCAACTGGATCTTCTCCCTCCCACTCCAATATCCTTTCAAGCTGGTTGGAGATGTCCTGCACCCTGGCACCTGGCAGGTAACACATCATCCAGGACTCCTCAATCAGCTTGCAAAGGATACCATCTGTCCCCCTAATTATAGAATCCCCTATAACAACTACTTGCCTTTTTGCTTCCCCCTCTTGAATGGCCTTCTGCACCATGGTGCCGTGGTCAGCTGGCTCATCCTGTCCACAGTCCTTTTCCTCATCCATACAGGGAGCAAAAATCTCATATCTTTTGGACAAGGTCAAGGGCCGAGGCTCCTCCACTCCTGAATTCAGAATCCCCCATCCGTCTCATTTACAGTCACACCCTGTTGTCCCTGATCACTGACTGAATTTGAATTATTTAATCTACCGGGTGTGACTGTCTCCTGAAACAAAGCGTCCAGGTAACTCTTCCCCTCCTGAATGTGCTCCTATATAAAGCTCAGATTCCAGATCAATTCTGATCCAGAGTTCTTCCAACAAACAACACTTGCTGCAGACGTGGTCACTGCAGTTCACAATTGGACCAGCCAGCTCCCACTTATACAGCTACAGCACATCACCTGTCCAGCTATCTCTACTTATTTAATTAATTTATACAAATTTATGAATTGAATAATTTCTAGTACTTCTCTATAGTCTTATTCAATTGACCAACTAACACTAAACTTAATTAATCACACAATACTCAAGAAATATCAATTGAAACACCTTACCTAACAACACACGAGAGTCCTATTTTCTGGTTACAGGATGAGGGCGGGTGGGAGACACTACACGTGTAGTGTCTTAGGATTCAGCTGCTGCCTAAATATATACCCAGCAGCCTCTGCTCTTCCCTGTGACCTCTTACTCTGCTGCTCCTTTAAAAACGGTTCTCGTGCTCTCCCTTCCCAGCAGCCCTCACTTCTCTCGCCCTCCCTCCTCGCTGCTCTGTAAAAATGGAGGCCCATCTCCTGAGGTAAGTCCCTTTTTAAGTGGGAAAACTTACCCTTCCCGGCAGCTCTCGCTTCTCTCCGTGCCGCTCTGTAAAAATGGAGCATAACATAATAACAATCCTGTTACTTCTGCATCTTTCCAAAATGTGCCTCCTAGTCTGTTCCTCCATGTGTCTGTTGCTATTGGTGGGTTTGTAGAAAATTCCCAAAATTTTGACTGTTCCTTTCCTGTATTTGACTTCCACCCATAATGACTCAGTAGACAAAACCCTTCTCAACAGCCTCCATTTCTGCAGCCAATATATTATCCCTGATTAGCCATCACACTGACTTGAACTTGGCTATATAAACTGTTTATCCTTCCTCACAGCCTGTTCCCATCCTCCTGCCAGCTAGTTTAACCCCTCCCGAAGAGGTCTAGCAAATCTGCTGGCCAAGATCTTGGGACCCCTCCAGTTCAGGTGCAACCACGCTCCCCCTCCTTGTACAGGTCCCACTTTGCCCAGAAAGTATCCCAATGATCCAGATATCTGAGGCCCTCTGTCTTACATCAGCTCTGCAGCCACGTGTTCAACTGCACTCGCTCTCTGTTCCTAGCCTCACTACCCCATGGCACTGGGAGCAATCCTGGGATTACTACACTGCTCATCCTGCCTTTAAGCTTCCAACCTAACTCCCTCTATTCACTTTTTGGGTCCTCATCCCTTTTCCTAGCTCTGTCCTTGGTACCGATGTATACCACGACGTCTGGCTACTCGAGCTCCTATAGAGGGCTTTTGCCCGAAACGTCGATTTCGCTGCTCGTTGGATGCTGCCTGAACTGCTGTGCTCTTCCAGCACCACTAATCCAGTATTTGGTTTTCAGCATCTGCAGTCATTGTTTTTACCGAGCTCCTATAGACTCAATCCAAGACATCCCTGACCCTGGCACCCACGAAGCAACATACCACTGCCTGAATATATTAGTTCTCTTACCCAGCAGTCCCTGTGTCTGCTTCCACTCCTGTACAGCCTTCACTCTGCTGAGTGATGAGGTAAGTATTTAATATTCAAACCTACTTTCACTGCTGGCTCCTGGCCCGCACTCTCTCAACTCCCACTGTTGAGATAATGGAATGGAACCCATACCCAGTCGTTTATAGCAATTTTTGAGAAGATTTGTAGCTCAGGTTGAGGTTCTGGGTGTAAGTTTGCTCCCTGAGCTGGAAGGTTCAGATGTTTCATCACCACACTAGGTAACATCATCAGTGAGTCTCCGGTGAAAAGCTGGTGTTTTGTCCCACTTTCTATTTATGTGTCTTGGTTTCTTAGGGTTGGTGATTACATGCCCAGTTCTTTTTCTCAGAGGATGGTAGATGGAGTTCAAATCAATGTATGCATTGACGGAGTTCCAGTCAGAATGCCATGCTTCTAGGAATTCCCGTGTGTGTCTCGGTTTAGCTGTCCTAGGATGGACATGTTGGCCGAGTCGAAGTGGTGTCCTTCTTTGTCTGTATGGAAGGATACTAATTATAGCAGGTCATGACTTTTCTTGGCTCGTTGATGTTCATGTATCCTGGTGGCTAGTTTTCTGCCAATTTCTCAATAACAAACCAAACAGGCAGATGCAACCCGCCCAGAAACTCTAGCCACATTACCTTACATCAAAGACATCTCTGAAATGACTTCCAGACTACTCAGACCCTTTGGCATCATGGTAGCCCACAAACCTACCAACACACTTAAACAGCAGCTAACAAACCTAAAAGACCCTGTACAAACAACCAGCAAAACAAATGTAATTTACAAAATACCATGCAAGAACAAACACTACATTGGACAAACAGGCAGAAAACTAGCCACCAGGATACATGAGCATCAACAAGCCACAAAAAGATATGACCCACTATCACTAGTATCCTTACATACAGACAAAGAAGGACATCACTTTGACTGGGACAACACATCCACCCTAGGACAGGCTAAACACAGATATGCACAGGAATTCCTAGAAGCATGGCATTCTAACCGGAACTCCATCAATAAACATATTTATTTGGACCCCATCTAACACCCTCTGAGAAAAAGAACCAGAAATGATATCACCCACCCTAAGAGACCAAGACACATAAATAGAAAATGGGATAGAACACCAGTGCTTCACCAGAGGCTCGCTGATGATGTTACCGAGCATGGTGATGAAACGTGGGAAAACGAACATTCCAGCTCAGGGAGCAAACCTACATCCAGTCCTTCATAATAGTTGCCTAATTTTACCAGGTTGAAAATGACATTTGAAAATTAAGTAGATTTTACAATGGGTAGGTGGCCTGATAAAGCAACTGTGTGGATCTACTGGAAGGGCCCAACATAGCTTCCCAATCTTCTTGAGATTCTAGACAGTGCCAAAGTCTGAGAAGCTTTCAGATTTAAAATCATTATGTAATAATTGCTTTAGGGACTTTCTTAATAGCTATGGGTTAGTCAGTTTAACATCAGTGATGGGTAACCTTTTGAAACAATATCATGGAACAAAAATCAGCCAGCTCTTGAAGAGGTTTGAGTACATCAAGGGCAATGAGTGCAGATTTATAAAAGACTTGTCATGCTTTTCTAACCGAAGTGAATTTCCTGATGAACAAACAGCAAAGATTAATGAAGGGAATAGAGTGTTGCTTAAGTGAATTCTGAGATGATGTTTGATTGAAGTTTGGAGAACAAAATTTGGCTAATGGAATGGGAGGTTCAGAGTCAACGTCATTGAAAAATTGGCTTCAGAAGGAGTTGCATATTGTTAAGTGATTTTTTGTTTAAACTAGACGTTGACAGACTGTGGTATTTAGCAAAGATCAATTCTAGGACAACCTAAATGACTTTCATATTGGAGAGTGAAATTTCAAAATTTGTTGATGATATCAAACTTAGAGGTGTAGCAGGATATAGACACGCAGAATGGACAAAAAAACGGAAAATGGAATTAATATGGAGAAGTGCAAGATGATGCATTTCAGTAGAGAGAAAAAGAGAGATATTTTAGACTTATGGAAAATGCATAACTGTGTAGGGCCAGAGGTTAAGAAGGTAAATGAGCACTTGCCTTTCTTTCTCTCATGCCTTCTTGGAAGGGGTTGCCATGTATTTGGGTGAGAAGTGCATGGGATAGAAATCTTGTCACCCTCCTACTTACCTCCATTCTTGTCCAGAGCAGAAGACTTGTGGACAACATTCTCCATTCTAGAAGCCAATTGAGTTGCTTAACTGATTACTTAAGGCTAATTCTGTGCTGCATCACATCACCATTAGTATTTAAACAACGGCAGATGACAGATTCATGTGCTGCCCAGCTAACTCTGTTATTTTTAACAGTGGGCAAAAGTGGGTACTGCAGATGCTGAAGATTAGAGTAGTGCTGGAAAAGCACGGCATCCAAGGAGCAGGAAAATCAACGTTTCAGGCAAAAGATCATTATCAGGAATGAGGCGATGAGCCTCGTGGGGTGGAGAGATAAATGGGAGGTGGGTGGCGCTGGGGAGAAGGTAGCTGAGAATGCAACAGGTGGATGGAGGTGAGGGTGAAGGTTATAGGTCGGAGAGGAGGGTGGAGTGGATAGGTGGGAAGGAAGATTGACAGGTGCAACAGGTCATGAGGATGGTCTGAGCTGGTGGGTTGGAACTGGGGTAAGGGGGGAGGCGAAACGAAGAAAAAGACCAGTGGGCAACAAGGGAGCCAGTCCCTGATTTAAGGGGTCCCTTTGCTCCATTGAGGGAAGGGGAGCCCTGGATAAAGTCCCTCCTTACCTTTACTTCATAATCCCTTCCCTTTCCTCCCACTTACCCTCACAATGCGTATCCTGCCCATATTCAGCTCTACCTGCTGATCTTGCTGTAGTCCCCAGCGTGGCACTAGCAATTGCAACCACTCTGTTGAAGTTGCCCCATACTGGAGAGCTGCCAGGCTCTGATTGGATGGCAGTTGTTGAATTGGGAATTCTGGCCTGTTCAGGGCTAAATCAGATGGGAGCTAAGTACCTGTTGGGAACAACAATGTGCCAGGCTTCCTGAAGAGATACAACACAGGGTTCCCACCACTTCTCAAACAGGTGGGTGGCATCCATATTGCTGCATTAAATCATGACATATTAATGTGACTCCTATCTTTACCATTCATTCAGAAAGGAGGTATGCAGTCCAGTTACATTCCAGCAGAGAGTGCCAAAGTTGCATTCTGTCTGAAAATGCCTTGGATCATTTCAATTAAAGTTTCTGATCATGTATACTTCATCAAATATTCTGAGATGGGTCTCAATCCTTATGGTGTTTCAGTTCTGTTGCTTTTGAAAACAAACAATCTTGTGATTCTCCTCTCGATAGATGTGATGTCCATTTTCCTCAGGAAATTATTTTAAAATCGATTAGATAGATGTTTTATCAATATGATGAATGTCATCCGTTGGCTGAATTAAATGCCGAATACTGATAGCGAACCAAAGGTTGACGTGAAGGGAGTGAAAACCCAGCTTACTGTGTCAGAAATAAACAATTCTGATCCGCGATATTTATTTCCACACAATGTTCATTAAAAACTGTAGATGCAGACAAAGCTGAAATCTTTTAGATCTCTTTGCACCATATGTCATATTGAGGTATTTAAATAAAATACTTTGATCCCAGGTTTATTCCTAAATCTCCACGCTGGCTGATTTCAAAGGGGAGGATACAAGAGGCTGAAGCAATACTCCAGTATGCTGCAAAGAAAAATGGTGTCAATCCACCAGTGATGCTCATTAATGATCTTAAGGTAGTGCCATACATTTATTTCTTGCTGTTTTATACCCAGTTATTCTAATTGCCTTTCTGTTCTGAAGACTCACTACCATGTTACGTTCCATTGTCCATGGCATCTTCTGAGTCATCTCTTCCTGTGGGAGGGAAAGAGGAGTGTTAGTAACTTCCTCATGCAAGTGACTTTTTTTTGTATGAGAGTCCAGATAGTGATATCACGAATTGTCTTACAGGCCTCAGAGACTGATTCTTCCTTTGCCTAATAGATTATTTAGGGCTCAGCAAGTAAGAAGATTTGCTGATTTGTTTTCAGTTCCTTGGGGTATCGGAACAATTTTGTTCCTACCAACTGCACAAGCAAGCCATCATGCATGATTTGCTTGGCTCATTACCACAGTACATTCCACATTCACTCATTGAGCCATTTCACAACCTTTATCTCATGGCTGCTGATTATCTTGTCCCAACTGTAACTAATTCAGCAGAGTTCTGAGACTGGATCTTCTATCTTAACACCCAACTGGATAACTTTACTGAGTCACTTTGGAGTCTTTACTTAATTTAGTAGTATTTAGGCACGAGGCCACTGTTCCATTAGTTCATAGAGACATGTCTACATTGAAGTGTCCCCAGACTCTCACACAATGATTAGATTCACTGTTTACATTATGTTTTCCTCCCACTTTAATATTTGTAATTTTCTTTTTTCAGAGTAGTCATTATATTAGTCAAATGTACACCATGAAAATCATCAAGGTAAAGTATGTTTACTCTTGCCTCACCAAATGAATCTGCAGGTGCTAGAAAAATGTTAGATACACAGATAATGAATCCACCATACACTCAACTTTACCTTTAAAGTGAAATAGAATCCCTATAGTGTGGAAACAGGCCCTTCCACCCAACAAGTCCACACTGACCCCCTGAAGAGTAACCCACCCAGACCCATTCCCCTACCCTATTATCACCCCTAAGTAAAGGACCTAACCTACACATCACTGAACACCATGGGCAATTTAGCATGGCCAATTCATCTAAACCACACATCTTTAGATTGTGGGAGGAAATCCATGCAGACATGACAAGAACATGTAAACTTCACACAGACAGTCGCCCAAGGCTAGAATCAAACCCAGGTCCCTGACGGACTGGGTCACCCTGCCACCTATTTAAATGAGATCCATTCCTTCAGCATGCTCGATGAACCCATTTACTAATGGGTTGTCAATTAAAGTCTTTGCAAGCTTTCCTTCTTTAGGTCTCCTCTCAGCCTTCTCTTCTCCATGGAGAGCAGTTCCAGCTTCTCGATATTTCTTAACAACAAAAATTCTTCTTCTCTGAAACCTCTTCTGCACTTTTTGCAATGTCTTGACTTCCTTCCTAAAATCCAATGCTCAGACGAGTTGCAATACACCAGCTGAGGCCAAACTAGTGTCTTATCCAGCTGAACTTCTTACTCTTACTCTCTATGTCCTGATCAGTGAAGCTTTCATGCTTTGTTGACAGCTCAGTCAATCTGTCCTGCCATCTTTAATGAAAACGTATTAGTAAAAAGAGAACATTTTGTGGGTAAAATATGCATAGTATTAAGTCAGCCCACTCTCCAACTGCTCAACTCTGAACAAGTTTTAAGGGTAAACCATAATGTATAACATTATTGTGATTTGTCTTTGAAATAGAGTCTTGGAGTCATAATGTTGTACAGCATGGAAACAGACCCTTCAGTCCAATTTGTCCATACCAACCAGATATCCTAAATTAATCTAGTCCCATTTGCTAGCACTTGACCCATAACCCTCTAAACCCTTCCTATTCATATATCCATCCAGATGCCTCTTAAATGTTGTAATTGTACCAGCCTCCGCCACTTCCCCTGGCAACTCATTCCATACATGCACCACCTTCTGCATGAAAAAGTTGCCCCTTAATTCCCTTTTAAATCTTTCCCCTCTCATCCTAAACTATGGCCTCTAGTTCTGGACTTCCCCATCCAGGGAAAAGATCCTGTCTATTTACCCTGTCCATGCCCCTCATGATTTTACAGGTCACCCCTCGCCTCTGATGCTCCAAGGAAAACAGCAATGTTATATTCAGATTATTATAGTATGCATTGTCCTAATTCACAAAATCCAAAAACATACTGCAGTGACTGCAGCAGTGGTCATCTTTGAAGATTGAGACAATATGATGAACCATGACATTCTCTGCATCAATAAAAGGGTGCTTTATTATGTTTATCCAGAGCTCCTCCTTTCTATTCGTTGCAGGTACTGCAGATTCAATGTAATAAGTCACATGGGAGGGAAATGTAATAACTTCATCTGCGCTGTTTTCAAATGATTTTTCTGGATCATCACATCTTGAATAACCTGATAATATCAGAAAGTCATATTGGTAGTTTCTAATAGGGACTAATACTGAATCCTCCTTATTTCCAGCTTGAAGTTATGAGACATGAAAAAAAACATTATTCGGTTATTGACATGTTTAGAAACCGGAACATGCAAGCCATTGGTGTCATAAACATTGTAGTATGGTAAGTATTTAACTGAATCATAGACTAAAATAGCATTTGAAGTAGGCCATTTGATCCAATGAGTTAAAATTACTCCAGCATTCATAATACCATAACAGGCAAAAGAACCGAAGAAATAATGAGCTGGATGAGATTTGCCTGATACAATGGGCCCTATTTCTGCTGTTAAACTGTCATGGAAACAAAGAATCCCTGAACTTTTATGCATTGTATTGCTTGACATAAAGTCATGAGTCCTTTATCATTAATACATTTTAATATTGGACTAGATGTTATATTTATGCACAAAGCCATTGGATAGCTGTGTATAGATTTCAACACAAATCTAAAAGACGAGTAATTGTGATCCAACATTTAACTCAAACTCTATACTTTCAGATGGATAGGTATATTGGATAGGTTGATAAGGGTCCAGGAGTGGCACATTCCTGCAAGAATGCAACTTAGGTATGGCAAGTTACGTGAACCTTGGATGACTAGAGATGTTATGACCTTGGTCAAAAAGAAAAAAGAAGTAAATGTAAGGTCTAGGAGGATGAGAACTGATGAAGCCCTTTAAGTTATAAGGAAAGTAGGAAAGAAATTAAAGAAGGAATTAGAAAGGCTAAAAGGGGTCATGAAATGTCATTAGTAAACAGAATTAAGGAGAATCCCAAAGCTCTTTATACATATATAAAAAGAGCAAGAGGGTAGCCATGGAAAGAGTTGGCCCACTCAAGGATAAGTGAGGGAATCTATGTGTGGAGCCAGAAGATGTAGGTGAGTTCCTAAATGAATACTTTGTCTCAGTATTCAACAAAGAGAAGGGATTGGTGGAAGATGATCTCAGTGAAGGGAGTGTCGAGTTTCTAAGCTAAGTTGCTATTAAAAAGGAAGAGGTATTGTGCATCTTAAAAAGTATTAAGGCTGATGAATCCCTGGGTCCTGACAGGATGGATCACAGAATATCGAGGGAGGCAAGAGACCAAATCACTGGAGCATTGACAGACATCTTTGTTTCCTCTTTGGCCAGATAGATTGGTTCGACTGGGTTTGTTTTCACTGGAACACAGGAGTTGAGGAGCAACCTGATAGAAATTTATCAGATTGTGAATGGCACAGATAGAGTGGAAAGTATGAGGCTTTCTCCTAGCATTGAAGGTCAATTACTAGGGTTCACAGGTTCAAGATGTATGGGGGAAGTTTAAAAAAGATGTGTGAAGCAAGTTTTTCACACAAACGGTGGTGTGTTCCAGGAAGGCGTTTCCAGCAGAGGTGGTGGAAGCAGACACAATAGCAGGATTCACCTGGACGAGTACATTAACAAGAAAGGACTAGAGGGATATGGATCCTGCAAGTGAAGACAATTTTAGTATGGAGTGCAAAACGTATTAGTGCAGGTTTGGAGGGCTGAAGGGCCTGTTCCTATACTGAATAGTTCTTTGTTCAAAGTCCTTTTGAAGAACAATCCAGTTCCCATTCCTCTGCATTTTCCCAATACCTTTTTTAATTTTTCTACTTCAGGTAGTTATCCAATTCCTTTTTGAAGATTATCAGGCATTGCATCCTAAAACACCATCGTTTGTTGCACTGAAACTTTATGTCGCATGCCACCTCTGGCTCTTTGGCTTTCAGTTATTGCACTCTGATTATTGTTCCTCCAGCTATTGAAAGTAGTTCCCCTTTACTTACAATATCTAAACTCATGATGATTTAAGAAGCCCTTACATATGTCCTTTTAACCTTCTCAGCTCGGTCTGTTTTCCCAGCGTACCCCAAACCCAGGAGCCCAGGGCAGCAAGGTGGCTCAGTGGTTAGCACTGCTGCCTCACAGCACCAAGGTCCCAGGTTCAATTCCAGCCTTGGGCAACTGTCTATGTGGAGTTTGCACATTCTCCCTGTGTCTGCGTGGGTTTTCTCTGGGTGCTCCGGTTTCCTCCCACAGTCCAAAGATGTGTGGGTCAGGCGAATTGTCCATAGTGTTAGGTGCATTAGTTAGAGGGAAATTGGTCTGGGTGGGTTACTCTTCGGAGGGTCGGTGTGGACTGGTTAGGCCGAAGGGCCTGTTTCCACACTGTAGGGAATCTAATCTAATCATTCATTGAACTGTGATGAACTTTTAAGTTGTTTTCTTATTATTCATGACTTCCGTCATTAATTTAGGCACTGTAATATGGCAACATATAAAACTTCTCACTTTTTTTTGTAAAAATGCACATAACAACAGATTACTTTTCTATTCTATTCTATTCTAAAACTCTGCCATCTTGTCTATCAATGTGACAATAATCCCTTATTTCTAGAATCACTTTAATAAATTCTTCTGTGTCCCTACAAAAGCCTTTACATCTTTCATAAGTACTTTTAGGCTCTTTTAGTTCCACTTTTCAGACAGTGGCAGGGTGTAGGGTCTGGAGAATTACTATTTTTGCGGCATTGATTGTTAAACATAGCTTCCCAAACTTCTTATTTTCGCCATAATAGAGCAGGCTGCTTTGGTGACCAGGAACAGCCAAAGAGACTACCTAGTTCCTGAGCTGGTCAGGGCAGATAGCTTACCTGAGGAGTCTGGCACTATATGCAAAATGTAAAAATGAAGAATAAACCAGAAAACAACTGCCTACTCCTACTGCCTCATTATCTATACTTCATCCATGGCAACTATTCCCCAAGCTCTTAATAACCACTGTATGCCCATCAACCCATTCCTCATGGCTCCTCATACTCTTGTTGCCATAATATGTCCATCCATCCATCTGCCATGGTCCCACATATTCACTATGCTGCCTGCATCCCCAAAATGACCCTCCCCCACCCCACCCCCCACTTTTCATAATCCCTGCACCAGTCTATGCCCTTCTATCAAATTACCATTGTGCCTCAGAACCCCTGTGTCAACATATGAAACTATACCTACCCCTCCACAGCCTCTAATACCTCTATGCTGATCTATTTCTATCAACTACTCTGCATATCCCTTCATACCTCCTGTACCATCCTGTGCCCCAGCATCCATCCTCCTGACTCTCACACTCATGCCCCTAATTATTTTCCCTGGCCTTCATAACGACAAAGCTACTTCAGTGTTAATTCATCTGTCCTATGCCATAGAAAAAAAAAATGACTTTGAGTTTCTTTTTAGCAGTGTTCAATTTCAGGACTTTCAAGCAATTAATTGGTTCATATTCCTATACAATGAAAAACTTTTAATGAATATATGTGAGAAGTGATACAACTGACAAAAGAAGCAATGGCTGGATGGACAATATCTTTTGCACACAGTGAATAATTGGGATCTCAACTGTGCAACCTGGGAATGTGCTAGAGGGTGGATAAAAGTGCAACTGAAGCATTCAAGAGGGAATTGGATCATTACCTGGAAAGGAAAAATGTGCATGGTTATGTGGACAAGGAGGATGAGTGACATTCGGTGAATTGCTTCTTCAGGGATATGATAGTCCAAATAGCTGCCTTCTGAGCTGTGACCCTTGAACCTCTAATCAGTAGCACTGAGGGTAGGAAAGAGAAGAACTCACTTGCTCAGCTTCTCAGGAGCTGGGTGGATCATTGGTAGTCAATATGCTATTTCTTAGAAAAATGGAAGGAAAAAAGTCAGATTGGGACCATACATACAGCTTTGTGTACAATGTTTGATTTTCTAAACAATCTCCAATACGCATGCTGCAGTTTCTCCAGGACAAAGGAGGTAAATTTAGAATACAAGTTGCCTTCAGAGAATGTTTCTGATCAGCTTCTCGTTCTTGACATTTCCATAGACTCTAGAGAGCAAATATAATGCCTGACCCTTGAAGGAAAAATAGGTTGAACAGGAAGAACAAATGAGAGAGTAAGAAAATCCGAGTAAAACTATAATGGAAGAGGAGAGTTCAGGGAGGCCAGTTTAAAAAGTCATTTTACAAGAAGATTCTCCATTTTATTTTGCAGGATGTTTACTTCAGCTGGATACTTTGCTCTGTCTTTGAGCACACCAAATCTCCATGGTGATGACTATTTGAACTGTTTCATCTCTGCTGTAGTCGAAGTTCCAGCCTATGTAACTGCTTGGCTTTTTCTCCAGAGATCTTCCCGAAGGTTCAGCCTTTCAGGATCACTTTTTCTTGGTGGAGTTGTCCTTTTCTTCATTCGCCTCATGTCTTCAAGTAATTTGTTTTACAACACAGTTATAAGGAACAAAAAAATGTCTTGACAAATATTTCAAAGCAACATTTTATGATAAACTGAAATATATATAGATATATTTATATATAGGCAGTGTAATCCCTCAGACATTAGTGTGTTGTTCCACAAATTAATTTCAGCTGCACTTGAAGAATGAGATGCTGGGAGAAGAACAGTGAGGGAAGAAAGTTGATGGTTGACTAATCAAGCCAGTTTTATGTACTTCATGCATTACTTAACATCATAACTGGCAGAAGAGATGAATTGACACACCAATTTTTCATTTCTGTTCCAAACAAATGATTAAAAAATCATTTTTTTTAACCAAAGTGTATTGTCATAATATGGAACATTTATGTTTTTCCAATCTGGACACAACAGACGTTAGAGTATGACATACATTATGATCAGTAACAAATCAGTCTAGTATTCACTTGCTGCTGCATCCCTATAACCCTGTAACATGTCATTCCTCCAACCACATGCTGTTGATTCATATCAGATGCATCATCTGTTGTCAATGTGTTGTGATCTTCATTAATTTTTAGAGTGACAATGTGCAAATACAGGTATTTCCACAAGATGTGGTAGACATTTGTTGGAATTCAACTACTGAGAACCCTCACATATCATAATTCAGCTTTAATTGCTCAGATGCTGACCACCCAAATTAATTTCCATAATAACTGTCACAGTAATTGGATCTTTCTCAATTAACACTGTTCCTATTTCCTTTTAGATCTCCATAAATTCTTTCCTTAAATTACCCACCATTAAACTTCTGTCTTGTTCTTAACTTCTCTTCCCTCCCCTAAAGATTTTAATTTGCCATGGCCTCCTATACCAATGCCTGTTTCTGATGCATTCTTAGTTCCTACCAATCAGATTTTCATTCTGCCATGATAGAGAAACTGATTTTACCATTGTTCATTATCAACATTCAATGTGAACGTGATGAGTCTTTGTACTCCTTCTCATTTTTCTTACTGCCTTTGTATCCTTTAACTGTGGCAATGAACCATCTTCCTCAGTAAATATTTCTACTCCATTAACATTAAACCTGTAACTTACAAGGAAAGCAATAATTTCTTGGCCCCTATAGATTTTAATTTGGCATGAGACAACAGGCAGAAGTTAGCAACAAAAGTTTCTATTCAAGATATCTGACACACTTCTACACAAATAAAGCCAACACCCCAAATAGATCTTCAACAAACAGGAGAGGTAACAAGTAATCCATTTTGATCACCTATGCACAAAGCTGGAACATTTTAACCAGGAAGAGACTATCTGTTTTACTGCATTTCTGATCTCCATCTCAGACTTAAATTTAATGATTGTTGCAGTACTCATTATAATAGAATCCATTACATTTCTCAGCTGCGTAGTAGCTTCTGAGCACATGTAGCCTTAAACTCGATATTTCACATTAGTTTAAAAAGTATGTATTACCTAGTGATATACAGTTTTCCTGGCTTAGTTTGTTGAAAATTATATTGTTTAAAATAGTTTGAAGCAGTTCACTTTCTTCTGCAACCTGCATGCCTCTCCTCCAACCATTGCAGCTTTCCCATGCCTTCTAACCTCCCTTCTCCACCTTGCAGCTTCCTCTTCTTTCTCTTTTGCAGCCTCATTCAACTATTCAAGATGTCGACTCTGGCAGGCATTCCCACTCCAGGTCGGCCAAATCCTTTTGTTCTCTCTCCTTTTTTATTCCTTTTTTCTTCTTTTCTTCATCTTCCCTGATGTTGCAGGGAGGCCAGAGTGGTGTCAGGGGTGACTGGAGTGGGAACTCCTGGCTTCGTAGGCCTGATGCATGGACTCCTGGAATTGGCAGTGAGACATTTGCTGCAGTGATGGTGGAGTGGGGAATTCCTGGCTGTGGTAAGCCCAGACAATGAACCTTGCAGAGACCTTGCATAGGTCCTGGAACAGTGTTTAGGACTCCAGCCAGTGAAGATGAACTGTATTTAAGTTTTTTTTTATCCTTTTGTACCTCCAAATACCACCGGTTAGTAGTGACAGAACACTTTTTACTACCTCTTCTGAGATATATGTGACAATAGGCCCCTTCCCCTCCCCTCAACCTCAGAGAATGGGCCCAGTGATTGACACTGTTTACATTCATTCATGGCCCTTGTCCCTATGTTGCAGTTTCCCTCTCTCACTTCCTTGAAGCCCATCTCTCTCCCCTACCTGCAGCCTCCACAATCGTTTTGACTTCCTCCTCCAACTCCAGGGTAACCCTCTGTCTTTCTATCTTCCCCCAACTCCTGCGTCTCCCCACACCCCAGTCCCTGGAGCCTGCCCCATGTTTGTCTTTTCCACCACTTCCTGATACCTGTCCCTGTCTCTGTCTCTTACACTCAACTCTTGCAGCCTTTCGTTCTCTCTCTTTCTCCTGTAGTCTCCCTGCTACTAACCCCTGTAGTCTCCCTCACAATTCCTCCCTCTCCTCTCTCTCTCTGCTCCTCCAATCACAAGCTGCTTCTATTCCATGTTGGCTGCTGATGGATTTGCTAATGAACCTAGCAGCAGCAAGCACAGAGAGAACCAGTCTGTGATTGGAGGAGCATCTCCTCAGAAACTCTGCCTATTCCACACAAGATGCTCATTTGATTGAATGCTCCTGGGTGCTTTGGGCGTGAATTTGCACTCTGTGTTTTGGAGTGTTACTATTATAGCTAATGAGCCCCTCCCCTCCCTTCAAGTGCAGGGAATGGGTGCAGTGAGTAACATTGTTAATACCCTGCCTCCTGACCTCTGCTCCACAGATGTTGGTGGTGGGGCATTATATCCCTTCAGAACTTGAGGAATCCCACATGATAATGGACACTGAAATCTTCAAAGAAGAATCGACAGTTTTGATTTATTTCCACTTCCAGCAGTGTGTAAGGAACTCACCAGCTTCTTGACAATCTGATCAGCTATCTCTCTCGGGAGCCTCCTTTCGAGTGACCTGCCTGGCCAATCTTTATTTGATGGTCTGACCTGCTCTCCCTGAAATTGTACCTTTCTTTAGTGTCTCTGCATCTCCCCTCATGCCCCCTCTGACCTCATCTTATCCATGAATTCCAGCTCCAGTTACCTTGATCTAATTCTACTCAATATTCTGGTCACACAGCATTACCCCGATTCTGTTACATGAATTGTAAATTGTTCTCTCTCTTTTAAATTTGCTGTCATCACCATCTTTCTCAAAAGCAAAATGTGGACACCTTATCCTTGCAACCTACTGTCCACCTCTAACCTCCCTCTGCACTCCAAAGTCCTTGAATGTGCAGTTGGGTCCTAAATCCATTTCCAAATTCCATCAGTCAGAGTCACAAGGAGAACAAGAGTGTTCATACTCATCTTAAAGATATGGTTCATTCCACCTCCTTAGCATCATCTGTCTTGGTTCCTACCTCAGCCCTTTTGTTCAGACTAAAAGTCTCATCCTTAAAATTAAAACATGTGAAGCCTCAGCTTTTGCTAAATCTGTAACGTTCTTTAGCTCTCGAATGCTCACAAACTCTCTATTCACATTGGCAACCAGGTGCCCAATGCCCATCTCTTTCCCTTCCAACTGGTGATTATTTTTTCAAATACCAAGGCCTCTGGGTCACTGAACTTAAAATATTAACTCTATTTTTCTGTCTCCCCCTCTCTCTCTCTCTCTCTCTCTGTCTGTCTCCACAGAAGCTGCCAGACCTGCTGAGTGTCTCCAGCAATTTCTAATTTTGTTTCACATTATGATATTGCCTCTCTAAACCCTTCAAGATCATATGGATAGTGATCTTGTAAACCTGTGCACCTTCTATTAAATTATGTTTGTGTATTTTTTTTTGCAGATCTCTCAGCATTTTCCACAGCACTTGTGATGATTGGCAAATTTTGCACCACGATTGCCTTCGCCATTCTTTATGTTTACACTGTGGAGTTGTATCCAACCACGATAAGAAACCTTAGTGTTGGAGTGAGCTCCATGTTCTCTAGAGTGGGTTCCATCTGTTCACCTTACATTTTTTATCTTGGTAAGTTGTCAGTCTACATTCTGTATGAAATGAGAATACATAGATGGCCTAAGCAATGGTGATTCCCAAATCCACACCATTCATATCACTAACATAGTTTCATTCAGTGTAACCATGTCAGATATGGCAACAGTTTGGGTTAGCTGGCTGACAGCAATAGCAAGGACTTTGATGAACTGGCATTGATGTGATGAAGTCCACTGGTAGAATTCTGAGAGAGAATAGGGGATTATACATCACAGAACTATGAACATTGTGGCAAAACCTAAGCTATCCAAATAATATGTTGGAACTGAAACTGCTATAACAGTGAGCAAGCCCCTTTGTACATTGAAATCCTCATCCTCCTTGGTAGCAGTCTGAGCCTCCAATGGCACAAGGGGTTTGCATGATAATAAGCACAGATCTCATAACCAGAGTCTGAGCTTCCCCTATAGCACTGAGATGCTGAGTGGCAAATGCTCAGGCTGTATTGGAAGCTGAGACATTGACTATTGAATGCTGCATCATAGCTCCATCCAAGGTGCTGTCCTGTGTTAGCCATCACTTCCAAACTGGAAAGAATGTGCTCCAAGCAATGCACTGATGTCTGTGCCCAGGTACAGCTCGACTTCTTTGTGTTCCTTTGCAGTGAAAACAGTTCTTGTGCTAAGTCTGCCAAAGCCCTCAAAACCTCTCTGTGCATGCCCATCAGCCCTCTCCTCATCTGAATTCTCAGCAGAAGAATTTGTCAATGATATTGCTCTGTAGGCAGTATGTAATCATTTACCTCCAACCTGGCTGCAACTACATATGCTCGGTGATTCATTGGGTGGAATTCAATAATTGAACAATTTCCCTCTGATGCAGGCTGGAGGTGGGGATCACTGCAGAATTGAGACTAAAGTAGGAAGGAGTGCCCTTATCTTCTCCATACTCTGCAATTCATTCGGGGTGTGTAAGGTTGAGTAGAGTTTTCCTGCTTATGCATTGACCTGTGAGGCCTTAAGTGGCAGAGTAAGGGCCTCTTAATGGATCTGTCTCCCACTGAGTATATTGAATAAACATGGCATTGTTGGGGGAGGGGTTGCAGGGGATGGTGTAGAGTGGATTAGATACCTCTGCCACATTAGGTTAATGTCAGGTAAGATCTAGTAGCCTGTTTCGGTGTTCTGGGTTGGAGCAAAGGGGATGGGAGGATGAGCCTCTTTGTGACTGTCAGAGAAAATGGCAACTGCTCTCCATGTCCCTCAGGAACAATTCCACCCCTTTCCAGGGTCTGCCTCACTAGCCTCAGTGAACCTGACCAACTCCTCCTCCACTGTTACTGGTCCTGGGCCTAAAGAACTGCCAGCTCTCCAATTGGCCAGGAACTCTTGGGGAAGGCTTCTCTTCCCTAAAAGCGGTAGAAGACCCAATGATAGACCATTACTTGCCTGAAGCACATAGAGTCACTCCAGGGCTCTCAGACATGATTGCTGCAGGTTCTGATGTTTTCCAGCTACTCCACCCATGCCATCCCTTTGGCATCATGGCACACTTTGTGCATATCCCATCTCAGTACAACTGTCTCAAGTCCATTCAGTTCATCTCAATTTATTATTTTTTTGTGTGGGTATTGCTGGCTGGGCCAGCGTTTGATGCCCATCCCTATTTGCCCTTCAAAGGCTGCCTTTTTAAACTGTTGCAGTAGCGTGCCATAGGTAGACCCACAGTGCCCTTAGGGAGGGAATGACCCAGTGATACTGAAGAAACAGCGATGAATTTCCATGTCAGGATGGTGAATGCCTTGGAGGGGATCTTGCAGGTGGTGGTGTTTCCATCTGCTGCCCTTGTCCTTTGAAATGTACGTGGTTGTGAGTTTAAATATATATTCAGATCACAGCTAAGAAGCAAGAAACTGATCTTGCACCATTTGAATCAGAAATTAAACCAAGTGCAGTTTGAGAAATACCTACAGTCTAAATATTTGGCCCAGAATCTGAGATAACAAAAATTATGGAGTTAAAAAGTTCAATCATGAAAGGAAGATGTCTGGAGCTTCAAGATAAATTCAAGACCATTGGACCTTCATTTAGGATGGATGGGTCACACCTACAAAGACAGAAACTAACTTAAGCAACAAATATTGTAAACGTGTAGAGAGAAAATCAATAGGAGTAGGAAATGCTTGGAGAAAAGCTATTATCTTAAGGCAAGGACCATCAAGAAGAAGTACAACAATTTTAAGGAATAAGAAGTTAGTCAGGAAGAAAGAGATCTTAAAGTGCAAATTGGATCAGATTAATATGCAATATTCAAAAGTTGTTGATCTGCAGAGACCATAGCTATAAGTGAAACCCACCATCAAGCCAAAAAAACACAAGAGTTTTTTTTTTAAATAAAGCTTACAAGACATGATTATTGAGCTTATAGAGACACAGCATGCCTTCACCAAGATTAAAGTTGAACAGAGGAACAAATTGAAAAGCTCAGACCTTATGAATTGACAGTCTAGCTCCCTCAGTGAGACTATTGTATGTAAGTCAAGCTCTTGGCTGAAAATAGCATAATCAAGCCCTGGAGGCTGAAAATGAAAGATTGCTGAAGATTTGGAAACATCTTGTCCAAGCTGATTCAATAGAGAGATAGTTTGATGGAGAAACAAGTCTCTTCATTTCAAAAATGCAAATAACTTCAAGATCGCAGTGAATGCCAAGCTAAACAAATAATGACTGATGACTTAATCCTTCAAACAGACACACCACAGAGAGGGAATAAGAATCTTTAGTCCATGGTTAATGACAGAGATTGCCTGTGGAACAAAATTGTCCTTTCTCATGGAATCCTTGAAATGTTCCTAGCTGCACCTCAGCACTCGCATATTGCTGCAAGTGTTGAAGTGAAACAAGTACCTTTAGAAAGAGAAATTAATTCACCTCCAACACCTAGAGCAAAGCTGATAGAAAGGAATGAGAAATTTAATTCCTTGGATTCTTTTTC
This sequence comes from Chiloscyllium punctatum, assembly GCF_047496795.1. Taxonomy (NCBI): domain Eukaryota; kingdom Metazoa; phylum Chordata; class Chondrichthyes; order Orectolobiformes; family Hemiscylliidae; genus Chiloscyllium; species Chiloscyllium punctatum. Next base: position 30,816,307 of record NC_092758.1, read on the forward strand.
AAGAGGCAGTGAGCATTTAAGTCTTGGAGTATTCTCCTTTGAGTCAATCTTTCCTTGATTGATCCTCACTCTCTGTTTCCTGTTTGTCAATCAGTTCTTGATCCATCCCAATACCTTGCTTCTATTCCATCTGCTTTAACTTTGCCCACTAACCTTTTATGAGGGACCTGACCAAAAGCCTTCTGAAAATCCAAATGCATTACATCCATTGGATCCCCCTTATCTATTTTACTAGTTACAGCCTCAAAAAAACTTCAGTAAATTTGTTAACTGTGATTTGCCTCTCATAAACTCATGCTGACTTTTCCAATCCCATTACTTTTTTCCAAATATTCTGCCATCTTTTATAATAGACTCACATTTTCACCTTGATTGATGTTAGGTGAAGAAGTCTGTGATTCTTTTTATTTTTCTCTCCCCCTTTTTCAATATTATGGTTACATTTACCATCCTGCAATCTGTAGCATCTCCTTCAGTGTCTGTAGAATTTTGCAAGATCCAATTTTTCCAGGGCCACTTTCTTTAATACTCTGAAGACAGGTTTTAAGAAATATTTTTTAAAAAGATCAGTTTGGTTTAGAAATGTTTGCATGCTTACATCTTTGTAAGATGATGGATATGTGTAAAATCAAATCCATGCGGAATTGGATAGTTTTGTGTATTGTGCACTTTTGCTAATGATTGAAATGTCCAGTGTAAGTTGTTTTCCAATGATGGTGCCAGGAAATGACATCACCAACCCAAAGAAACCCAAACATATAAATTGAAAGCAGGAATTTTCAGCATTGCTTCGCATGAGGTCCATTGAAGATGTTAGCTAGTATGTTACAAAATGTCTGGAAATGAACCTTTCAGCTCAGTGAGCAAACTTACATCCAACGGTGCCAGTTGCCAAGCTGCTTAGCCTTGGTGGCACATATCCTCATTGATGATGTCAACATCTTCCTCTGTTGTTAGCACGTGTCTCAGGTGAAAAAGCTAGCCTTACAGCCTTCAGCTCAAGCTCACAAGTATCTTTGAAGCGGGGGCTATAGATTTCCTACTGTTTGTTTGTCTCCAGCTCTCATCAAGCAGAAAATCATTACATATGTGACTGTGCTTTAAGTCTTCAGACATGCCTAAGTCAATAAGGTCTCTTGAAGACTGCCAACAGGTTTAGGAGATTTGCCTCTGAGAAAACGGCTGCAGTCACGATTTTATCCACAAGATGCCCGGACACACACAAACAGCAATGACGGAAGTTGTTCAGCTTCCTTTCTTGATAGTTGCTCATTTTTCATAAACTTACAAAGTTCTGAAAACACAGGATCATAAACAGGATCTTAGCCCAAACAGCTAGTTTGATGTTATTCCATGCATGTTTTGCGAATCGCTCAAATTTGCTAGCTGCTTTCACTATGCATGTACAGAGTTTTTCATCAAGGGGCAACCTGGACTTAACAGAATTAGAACCACTTCTTGTAGTTTACTGTGATCAAGGGCAAAGATAGAGTCAGAGTCATAGAGATGTACAGCATGAAAACAGACCCTTCGGTCCAACCTGTCCATGCTGACAAGATATCCCAACCCAATCTGATCCCACCTGCCACCACCCAGCCCATATCCCTCCAAACCATTCCTATTCATATACCCATACAAATGCCTCTTAAATGTTGCAATTGTACCAGCCTCCACCACTTCCTCTGGCAGCTCATTCCATACATGTATCACCCTGTGTGAAAAAGTTGCCCAGTAGGTCTCTTTTATATCTTTCTCCTCTCACCCTAAACCTATACCCTCTAGTTCTGGACTCCCTGACCTCAGGGAAAAGACTTTTCCTATTTATCCTATCCATGCCCCTCATAATTTTGTAAACCTCTATAAGGTCACCCCTCAGCCTCCAACACTCCAGGGAAAACAGCCCCAGCCTGTTCAGCCTCTCCCTATAGCTCAAATCCTCCAACCCTGGCAACATCCTTGTAAATCTTTTCTGAACCCTTTCAAGTTTCACAACATCTTTCCGATAGGAAGGAGACCAGAATTGCATGCAATATTCCAACAGTGGCCTAACTACTGTCCTGTACAGCCGCAACTTGATCTCCCAACCCCTGTACTCAATACTCTGACCAATAAAAGAAAGCATACCAAACGCCTTCTTCACTATCCTATCTACCTGCGACTCCACTTTCAAGGAGCTATTAACCTGCACTCCAAGGTCTCTTTGGTCAGCAACACTCCCTACTCGTGAGATAACCACAGTTCTCTTGAAGCATATGACCAGGGAGAACTGGCTACAGGCCTGACAATGATGCTGCTTGAGCCTGTGTAGCTAACTTTGTGTGTGAACAACTAGCATGGCATCTTCAGCTAGAGTTCTCCAAATGCTGTCTTTGCTTTTCATATGGACAAGTCCAAAACTTTCCTTCTGACCTAAAATTTAGTTAAACTCTACCCAAAATTTCAAGGAGGAAAAACTCAAGATGATGGAGAATAAAATACCAAACAGAGTCCCATTTCACTCCATTGTTCACCCTGAAACCATCAGAAATGGAGCCATCATGCTGTGCATTACAGTGCATGCTGTCAGAAAAGAACCAGATAAGAGCGAGGAGTTTTCATTGGTGGCCAAATTTCCTCAGAAGTTTGCTGAGGTCTGCTTTGCTGATTAGATTTAATTGGCAAGAATTACTAAAGTAAGGTAAAGAGAAATATTCTACTCCCTACTTTTCTTATCGTGGTGTTTAGAGAAGATCATGTGCACTGAAGATCTGACAAAACATAAACCACACTTTGCTACAATACACCCAGCCTGTAAGTGGGTAGAGTCTTTCAAGCATAACCCAAGTACAGGTTGTCCTTGTATCACTGAGAAGTGAGATGCTTCCATAGTTGCTGATGATCACAAAGATCCTGTGGAATGCATCTTTCTTTCCAACAAAGAAGGAATTCATAGAAGATGGGGTGTTTGGGCTTGAGTGTTTCAGCTAGACTTCTATTTTTGTATCTTACCAGTCTACGTGCTCGGCAGTCAGTGGCCTTTTCACATTCAGATGATTATTCTTCATTTAACTCAGAGGGAAGAAGTTCCTGCTCATCCAGCATTGTCAAACAAGCATTATGGCAAATCAGATGGTGGAAGTGTTGAGAGCGGTGCTTTTGACTTAGAACTAAATAACGTCAAAGCCAATGTGGAATCTGATATTGTGCATTTCTATAGTACTCTCTTTGTTCTAGATGGGACTATGAACAAATTAATACTGGGAGGCAAGAGATTCTGGAATAAGCGCACAAAATGGCCAAAAGCATGACTCAGTATGCTCATGCCATGCACCACATCACAGACTAGAAAATTTTGGGTTAGGTCTTAAAATTTCTTATGCAATAAATTTCTCATCTATCGAAAATGCATTGCACAGAAATTATTTATATTTTCACAGGTATTCATTATGATTTCCTGCCTTATATTCTGATTGGAGGTTCGACTGTGTTTTCAGCAATTCTGGTCTTATTCCTGCCTGAAACACTCAATGTTCCTCTCCCAGAAACCATTAACCAGATGCAGAAAATTAAGGGGTAAGTGAGTAAAGTTATTTTGTGCATAAGAATGAGAATGTTAACTTTAATTCTGTGAGGGTTTAAGAGATCAGCAATGATGGGTGGTTTGGCCAAGTGGGATTTAATTCAAACGGAATAAAGTGGTTTCTGGAGAGGCTCATAAGATTTCCTTTCGGACAAGTTGGGTAGAGTTTGAGTTAATCCCTTCCTCACCCCAGAACAGCAGGGAGATCGGATATGAAATTTGACAGCAAACATGTTGTGGAACTCCTATGACCTTAAGAATTCCTCCCAATTAAGTCCACAACCAGAATGATCAGGGATAGAAAATTAAGGGTATCACATGGCCCCATTGGTATTCTGCTAGTGGTGACGGAGTGGCCATACTGTGGGGACAAGCTGTCAGTTATACCCTGGTGGGTTGCTGGTGGCTCAGCGGAGAGTTAATCATGCTTGGGCACCCTCGGCCCAACAGAGTGACTCAATGGCAGCAAGGGCCAAAGCCAGCAGGAGAATGACTCCAGTCTTTAATGCTACATTTCTACCCCCAACCCCTCACTTCCTGACTGGCCTCAGTAAATCAGCCTCACCTAACTGGGTTCCTTGCTCAATGGCTGATTTTCATTTCTAGGTCCTTTGCAATACTGACTGTACTGCTGAGTGCAAGTTGGAAGTTTAGCGTTTAGCCTCCAAGTATTAAATGGCTGAGGGGGTCGCTGGCATCATTGCCTGCTGACTTGTTAATTGATGAGGAAAGAAACTCCACCATTTATTACATTCTGCTATTGTAATTTACAGCACAAAAACTGGCCAATGCAGCCCAGTGTACAGTGCCAGCAGTGCTGCTCCATAACAACAACTTCAGATCAGCATCTTCAGTATGTTGATATAACTTTATCATAGCATGAGGCTGCTCCATTGTAACTCCTGTTTTATGTTATTTTACTATGTGTTTTCGGTAGTTTTAGTGCCAGATAGCCAAAATATTGTGTAATGATGGAAGATTTGGCTGTGGGAGCTTATCTGAATTCCTCACTTGCACTGACCAGTCAGGATCTTCTGGAGAACTCTGACATTAAATCACGGCCTGTGCCCTTGACACCTTCTGGATGCCAATTCTGTTTGGACATGATCCGAGAAGATCTATCAAGTAACTTCTGGTCTTCACCCAATCTGTTCAGTCAGATACAATCCCCCTGCATCTCCTTTTTATTTCCATTTTTTTAAATTAATTATAAAATACCACATGAGCTCAGTTTGTGTTTCACAGTTTTGAGTCAGAAGAGCGTATATTCTCAAGTCAAGTCTAAGAACTATAATAGATTGTCACATTGCTGTTTGTGGGAGTTTACTGTGCACAAATTGATTGACTAAAACAAGAGGCCATGGTGTTAGGAGCAAAAACATGGCATGGAAAAAGGATTGGCTAACTGGCAGAAAGAGCGATGGAGGAGTATTTCGCACGACAGCAGCCAGTGACGAGTGGAGTTCCACAGGGGTCAGTGTTGGGACCACAACTATTCATGTCATACATTAATGATATTGACTAAGGACATGATGGCAAAATGTTGCTAAATTTGTAGATGTCACAAAGATAGTAGAGGGGCAGGTGGTGTTGAGGGAGCAGAGGCTGCAGAAGGACTTTGGCAATTAGGAGAATGGGCAAAGAACTGACAGATGGAATATAATTTGGGAAAATGTGAGATTATGCATTTAGGAAGAATAGAGGTATAGACTATTTTCTAGGCAGGGAAAGCCTTCAGAAATCTGAAATACAAAGAGACTAGGGAATCCTAAGTCAGCGTTCTCAATGTTGACATGCAGGTTCAGCTGGTAGTCAGAAAGGCAAATGCAAGTTAGCATTCATTTGGAAAGCAGAGGTGTATTAGTGAGGCTGCGCAAAGGTCTGGTCTCACCACATTTGGAATATTGAGAGAAATTTTGGGCTTTGTATCTAACAATGTGCTGGCCTTGGACTGTCCAGAGGAGGTTTACAAGAATGATCCCAGCGATGAAGAGCTTGTCATATGAGGAGCAGTTGAGGATTCTGGATCAGTGCTTGATGGAGTCCAGAATGTTGATGTGGTGGATCTCATTGAAACTTATTGTACACTGAGGAGCCTGGATATTTTGTATACTGAGAAGAGGAAGAATTTCTTCAGCCAGAGGCTGGTTAATCTGTGGAGCTCATTGTCAGAGTGCTGTGGGTGCCAGTCGTTGATTGTATGTAAGACAGAGATGGATAGGGCTTGATTGGTTAGGGCGATTAAGGGTGAGGGGGAGAGGGCAAGAGAATTCAATTGAGAAACACGTCAGCCATGATCAAATGGTGGAACAGATTCATTGGACTGAATTGTCTAATTCTGCTCCTGCTTCTTTTTACCTTATGGTCTTATACCCTGAGATCCTGAAAGGTAATACATAAATTGTTTTTCTTTGAAGAAATACATTTTTAATTCCCCTGTTAATTTGCCCATGTTACTCATAGTAACATTTAGTAACTCTTTCCATCTCTTAGGATGAAGGCAAATTTAGCTTTCACTGAGACAAACACCACAATCCCCACTTGTATTACTGATCACAATATGGATCAGGCAGTGAATGTACTATCTCTGATGACTCTAGGTCTCAATATCACATTTTAAAGCAAATCTTCTTGTAAAACAAAGAACATTGCATATTATCACTGGATTGAGATATCAATTGGCCTTCTAGCAACATTGACTTGTTAATGCAACATGCTAGGAGCAGGAGTAGGCCATCTAGCCCTTTGAGCCTGCTCTGCCATTCAGTAAGATCATGGCTGATCTTTTTGTGGACTCAGATCCACTTACCCACCCTCTCACCGTTACCCTTAATTCCTTTATTGTTCAAAAAAAAATCTCTTAGCATCAACTACTTCACTGGGCCGGGCATTCCATAGATTCACAACCCTCTGGAGAAGTAGTTCCTTCTCAATTCAGTCCTAAATCTGCTCCCTATAATTTTGAGGCTATGCCCTCTTGTCATGGTTTCACTTGCCAGTGGGAGCATCCTCTCTACTTCTATCTTGTCTATCCTCTTCATAATTATATATGTTTCTTTAAGGTCCCCCCTCATTTTTCAAAATTCCAATGAATGTAATCCCAAATTTACTCAGTCTCTCATCATAAGCCAAATCTGGAATCAATTGAGTGAACCTTCTCTGCACCCCCTCTGGTGCCAGATCATCCTTTCTCAAGTAAGGAAACCAAAACTGCACACAGTACTCCAGGTGTGGCCTCACCAGCACTCTACACAGATGCAACATAACCTCCCTACTTTTAAACTCTATCTCTTCAGCAATGAAAGACAAAATGCCATTTGCCTTCCTAATTACCAGTTGTACCTGCAGACCAACCTTCTGTGATTCATGCACAAGGACACGCAGGTCCTTCTGCACAGTAGCATGCTGCAACATTTTACCATTCAAGTTATAGTTCTTTTTACTGTTATTCCGACCAAAATGGATGACTTCACATTTATTATCATTGTATTCCATCTGCCAGATATTTGCCCAATCACTTAAAGTATCTAAGTTCCTCCGCAAAGTTTCACAGTCCTCTGCATTATTTGCTCTGCTAGTCATCTTAGTGGTAAAAACAATAACTGCAGATGCTGGAAACCAAATTCTGGATGAGTGGTGCTGGAAGAGCACAGCAGTTCAGGCAGCATCTAACGAGCAGCGAAATCGACGTTTCGGGCAAAAGCCCTTCATCAGGAATAAAGCCTGAAGCGTGGAGAGATAAGCTAGAGGAGGGTGGGGGTGGGGAGAGAGTAGCATAGAGTACAATGGGTGAGTGGGGGAGGAGATGAAGGTGATAGGTCAGGGAGGGGAGGGTGGAGTGGATAGGTGGAAAAGGAGCTAGGCAGGTCGGACAAGTCCGGACAAGTCAAGGGGACAGTGCTGAGCTGGAAGTCATCTTAGTGTCATCTGCAAACTTTGACACACTACATATCCAAATCATCTATATAAATTGTAAATAATTGTGGTCCCAAAACTGCACCCTGAGGTACACCACTGATTACGGATTGCCAACCAGGATAGCACTTAGTCATCCCCACTCTTTGCTTCCTGTTAGTTAACCAATCCTCCATCCATGTTAATTCTTTACCCATAACACCATGCATCCTTAGCTTATGCAGCAGCCTCTTGTGTGGCACCTTGTTGAAGGCCTTTTGGAAGTCGAGGTACAACACATCTACTGGGTCCCTATTGTGCACTATGCTGTTCATAGAATTCCAAAAGATTCGTTAAGTGTGAGCTGCCCTTTATGAACCCATGCTGCGCCTGCCCAACAGAACAATTTCTATCGAAATGCCTTGCTATTTCTTCCTTGATAATAGACTCCCACATCTTCCCCACTACAGAAGTTAAGCTAACCAGTCTATAATTCCCCATCTTTTGTTTACTAATCTTTTTAAGTAGTGGCATTCCATTTGCTGTTTCCAATCTGCTGGAACTGCCCAAGAGTCAACGAATATTTGAAAGTTACCATAAGAGCACTTGCTATTTCTCCTTCCATCTCTTTTAGTACCCCAAGATGCATTCCATCAGGGCCAGGAGACTGGACTATCCTTAGCTCCATTAGCTTGTTCAACACTACCTGTTCTGTGATAATGATGGTTTCCAGGTCCTCACCTACCTTTACCTCTTTCTCAATTACTGGCAAGTTGTTCATATCCTCCATTGTGAAGACCAATGCAAAATACCTATTCAATGCCTTGGCCACTTCATCATATTCCATGATTAAATGCCCCTTCTCATCCTCTAAAGGACCAACATTTACTTTAGCCACTCTTTTTCATTTTATATATTTATAGAAATGTTTGCTACCTGGCTTTGTATTCTATATTAGTCTTTTTTCCATGTTCTACGTTACTTTTCTTTATAGTTCTTTTTGTGGCTTTCTGTTGACCTTTAAAGCTTTCCCAATCTTCTCGTTTCCTACTGATCTTGACCACTTTGTGTGCCTTCTCATTGGAGTTTGATAGCCTCCCTTATTTCTTTAGACACACATAGCAGATTACCCCTTTCCCTACAGTCCTTCCTTTTCACTGGAATACACTTTTGCTGAGCACTTTGAAAAATTACTTTGAAAGTCCTCCACTGCTCATCAACTGTCCCACCATAAAGTATTTGGTTCCAGTCTACTTTAGCCAAATCCTCCCTCATCCATTGTAGTCTCCCTTATTTAAGCAAAGGACACTGGTACCTTCACACTGTCCATTTGTATTCTAAATTCAACCATACTGTGATCACTCCTTCCAAGAGGATCCCTAACTAGGGGGTCATTAATTATTCCTATCCCATTTCACAGGACCAGATCCAAGATAGCTTGCTCCCACATCGGTCCCATTACATATTATTCAAGAAAACTATCGTGGATACACTCAACAAGCTCCTCCTCAAGGCTACTCTGACTGAGTTGGTTCAATGAATCAACATGCAGATTAAAATCTCCCATGATAATTGCCTTACCATTTTGAAAGGCATTAGTTAATTATTTGTTTATTGCCCACCCCAATGCAATAGACTATGCCAGTCAGTGACATTTTCTTCTTAGAATTTCTAATTTCCACCCAAATAGATTCAACCTTGTTTGCCATAGAACCTATATCATCTCTCAGCACCTACCTGATGTCATCCTTGAATATCAGAGCTATACCACCTCCCTTACCTACCTGTCTGTCCTTCCAAATAGTCTATTACCCTTGGCTATTTAACTCATAGTCATGAACATTCTGTAACCATCTCTCCATAATGGCTACTAAACAATATTCATTCCCGATGATTTGTGCCGTTAACTCTTCAAACTTGTTACGAATGCTGTGAGCATTCAGGTAAAGTGCCCTTATGCTAGTTTTCAAACCACAGCATCTCTAATAATAGCTCCTGAGTTATCTTTCCTTTCTACTTTCATAGTCTACCTTGAACTTAAACCCTCCTGCACACATCCTAATCTGCTACTTATTTTTTTATTTGCCATCATACTTTCTGTCGTTTTCCCCTTCCATTCCCCCCCGACTCACTAGTTTAAAGCCCTAGTGACCACCCTTTTCACTAGAACACTGGTTCCAGATCGGTTCAGGTGGAGACCGTCCCACTGGTACAGACCATCCCATCGGTACAGATCCCTCCTGTTCCAAAACTGATGCCAATGCCCCATGAAATGGAGCCCCTCGTTCCCACACCACTCCCTTAGCCACGTGTTTACTTCTCTAAATTTCTTATCCCTAAGCTAATTAGCACGTGGCTTGGGTAATCATCCAGCGATTGTGACATTCGAGATCCTGTCATTTAATTTTGTTCCTAGTGCAAGATCATCCCCATACAGGTCCTCCATTCTAGCTTTGCCTATATTACTTGCCCCAACGTGGACCACAAGAACAGGATCCTCCCCCTCCCACTCCAATATCCTTTCAAGCCAGTCAGAGATGTCCTGCACCCTTGCACTGGGCAGGCAACACACCATGCAGACTCCCAATCTGGCTTGCAAACAATACTATCTATTCCCCTAATTCGAGAACCCCTATAACCCCTATAACCCCCTACTTGTCTTTTTGCTCCCCCCTCTTGAATGGTCTCCTGCATCATGGTGCAGTGGTCAGCTGGCTCATCCTCCCCGCAGCCCTTTTCCTCATCCATACAGGGAGCAAGCATCTTGTAGCTGTTGGATAAGGTCAAGAGCAGAGGCTCCTCCATTCCTGAACTCAGAATCTCCCTATCTGCCTCACTTACAGTCACACCCTGTTGTTCCTGATCACTGACTGAATTTGAATTACTTAATCTACCGGGTGTGACTGCCTCCTGAAACAAAGTGCTCAGGTAACTTTCCCCCTCCCGGCTGTGCCGCAATGTTTGAAGCTCAGATACCAGATCATTACTTCTGAGTCTGAGTTCTTCCAGCAACCAACACTTGCTACAGATGTGGTCACTGTCATTCACAATGGGATGAGGAATGAGGCAGGGAACGTCTGGGCTGGAGAGATAAATGTGATCACAATGTGATTAGCCAGCTCTCACATCATATAGCTACAGCACATCATCGGCCCAGCTATTTCTAATAAGTTACTTATTACTTTATCTAAATTGATGAGTTAATTAATTTCTAATACTTGTGTTATGCTCTTTTGCATGCTCTCCACCCACTTCCTACCAGCCAATCAGATCACAGCTTCCCTGTGACGTCTCTTCAGTATTTTTTGCAGCAACAGTGTATGACTAGTCAACATAGCTTTGTGCGTGGGAAATCATGTCTCACAAACTTGATTGAGTTTTTTGAAGAAGAAACAAAGACAATTGATGAGGGCAGAGCGGTAGACCTGACCTATATTGACTTCAGTAAGGCGTTCGACAAGGTTCCCCATGGGAGACTGGTTAGCAAGGTTAGATCTCACTGAATACAGGGAGAGCTAGCCATTTGGATACAGAACTGGCTCAAAGGTAGAAGTCAGAGGTTGGAATTGAGGATTGTCTTTCAGACTGGAGACCTGTGTCATAAGGATCGGTGCTGGGTCCACTACTTTTTGTCATTTATATAAATAATTTGGATGTGAGCATAAGAGGTACAGTTAGTAAGTTTGCAGATGACACCAAAACGGAGGTGTTGTAGACAGAGAAGAAGGTTAGCTTGGATTACAACGAGATCTTGATCAGATGAGCCAATGGGCTGAGTAGTGGCAGATGGAGATTAATTTAGATAAATGTGAGGTGCTGCATTTTGGGAAAGCAAATCTTAGCAGGACTTATTCACTTAATGGTAAAGTCCTAGACAGTGTTGCTGAACAGGAGACCTTCGAGTGCAAGTTCAGTATTCCTGGAATTTGAAGTTGCACATAGGTAGGATAGTGAAGAAGGCATTTGTTATGTTTTCCTTTATTGGTAGAGTGTTGAGTTCAGGAGTTGGGAGGTCATGTTGCAGCTGTACAGGGCATTAGTTTGGCCACAGTTGGAATATTGTGTGCAATTCTGGTCTCCTTCCTATCGGAAATATGTTGTGAAACTTTATAGGGTTCAGAAAAGATTTACAAGGATGTTACCAGGGCTGGAGGATTTGAGCTAGAGGGAGAAGCTAAATTGGCAAGGACTGTTTTCCCTGGAGTGTCAGAGACTGAGGGGTGACTGTATAGAGGTTTATAAAATCATGAGGGGCATGGATAGGATAAACAGACAAGGTCTTTTTTCCTGGGGTGAGGGAGTCCAGAACTAGAGGACATAGCTTTAGGGTGAGAGGGGAAGATATGAAAGGGATCTTGGGGGCAACTTTTTCATGCAGAGGGTGGTACGTGTATGGAATGGGCTGCCAGAGGAAGTGATGGAGGCGAGTAGAATTGCAACATTTAAAAGGCATCTGGATGGGTATTTGAATAGGAAGGATTTAGAGGGTTATGGGCTGGCAGGTGGGACTAGATTGGGTTGGGATATCTGATTGGCATGGATGAGTTGGATCAAAGTCCATGATGTACATCTCTATGGCTCTATAACTAGGCCGCACACACAGAGCTCAGTGAGTTTTATATTCACTCTGTGCTGCTGTTGTTCTGCCTTCCGACTGTTCCCTGCAGACTTGGCTGCACACCCCAAGCTCAGTGACTTTTATACATACTTACTCACTCACTGCTGCTGCTTCTCTGAATGTTCCTCACAGTCTAGGCCGCACTCCCCAAGCTTTGAGTTTTATGCTCACTCTGTGCTGCTGCTGCTCCACCTTCTGAGTAACAGGGAGACATGTTGATATACCAAAGGAAGAAAATAAGCTATTGCATTTATTAGTTTGATATGCTTTAATGTCTTAACTTTTGGAGATATTCCTTTCCTCTTACAAACTTATTATTGAACTTAGATTGTTTGTGCTTGAGTCTCTTGATGACGCTTTTCAATTGACTGAAAACTGTGAATCTAACATGTAGAAATGTTTCATGTCTATTTTCCTAGAGACCCTAATTGTTTTATATGCTGTGAAATTAACCACAACCATTAATTATTGGGATGGATTGCTGCCACCAAATCAAGATTCTACACTGAGCCAAAAGACCTGTCTGGTTAAAACTAGTCGATGACGAGTCATGAATGAGTCTTAACAAAAAGAGACACTTGTCTTAGCAAGATATAGTTTATTGCCTGAAGATAATAGGTATAGGTTATTTGGCTAGGTAGCCATAGTAATTAATAAAATCAGGATACAATGATGACACATCTGACTCTATATGTGGGGCAGCACAGTTGCTCAACAGTTAGTACTGCTGCCTCATGGTGCCAGAGATCCAGGTTAGATTCCTGGTGACTTACCTGTGTGGAGTTGGCACATTCTTCCTGCAGTCCAAAGATGTACAGGTTAGGTGGATTGGTCATGGAGAATGCAGAGTTACAGAGGGGTGGGTCTGGATGGGATGCTCTTTGGAGGGTTATTGTGGGCTGAGTGGCCAGCTTCCACACTGTAGAGATTCTATGATCAAGATGCAAAGCTTCCCTACTCCCTGAGACTGTATGATATCATCAGATTGTGTGAAGCTGAATTCAGAACTATCAGTTTATATATGTATTTGCTTTATCTTTAATAATCAACAGTACAGTTATGCATTAGTACATTAACAAATTTCCTTACCATATCATCTGACAATAAATATTTCTGAATTAAGAATTAAATCTGTCTTGAAATTTTTAAATTGTATTTACTCAAATGTGACAGGAAGTGGAAAATGAGTTACATTCTTTATGACGGTGCTGTTTTTGATTTGATTGCAGGGCCAATTGTGTAAATACTCAGAACTCAATTTCATAAAACAGGAGAACACACTACAATGGTCAATAATAAGAAGGAGATTTATCCCAGCTTTGGGAACTGATTGGCAGAAACAGAGAAGTGGACATTCATTTACTGACAGTTTGCATTATGGACTATTACTATGTTAGAGTCATAGACGCATACAACATGGAAACAAAACCTTCAGTTTAACAAGTCCATGCTGAACATAATCCCAAACTAAACTTTACCTACCTGCCTGCTCCAGGCCCATATGCCTCCAAACCTTTCCTATTCACGTATTCATCCAAACATCTTTTAACATTATAACTGTACTTCCTCAGGAAGTTCATTCCACATGCGAACCGGCCTCTGTGTAAAAAATTTGCCTACGTCTTTTCTAAATTTCTCTCCTCACTTTAAAAATCTGTCCCCTAGTCTTGAAATTCCCCATCTTAGGGAAAAGACAACTACCATCAACTCTATTTAGATCTCTCAAACTTCTGTAAACTTCATTCAGGTCACCTCTCAACTTCCTAACCTCCAGTGGAAAAATATCCCACTCTCTCCAGCCTTTCTTTATAACTCAAACCTTTCATACCCAGCAACATCCTGGTAAATCTCTTCTGAATCCTGTCCAACTTGATAATATTCTTCCTATAACTGGCCAACCAGAACTGGACATTGTATTCCAGAAGAGGCCTCACCAATGTCCTGTACAACCTCAACATAACGTCCCAACCCCTATACTCAAGAGGACTAAGCAATGAAGACAAGCGTGCCAAATGCCTTTTTAACCACCCTGTCTATATGAGACACAAGCTTTGAATAATTATGTATCTGCATGCCTAAAAGCCTTTATTCTACAACACCAAAGGCCCTATTAGTTTTATAAGCCCTACCCTTGCTTGTTGTACTAAAATGCATTACCTCGCATTTATCCAAATTGAATGTGATCTTCCATGTTTCAGCCCATTGACACATTTGATCAAGATCCTTTTGCAATGTCAGAAAACCTTATTCACTGAAATGCCACCAATTTTGGTGTCAGCCACAAAACTTACTAAGCATACCTTCTATATTCTCATCCAAAACATTTATATAAATGAAAAACAAAAGAGGACCCAGAACTGATCCCTGTGGAACACTGCTGGTCACAGGCCTCCAGACCAAGAGGCAACCCTCCACCATTTCTCTGTTTCCTGCCAGTAATCCAATTACATATCCAATTGGCAAGCTCACCCTGAATTCCACGTGGCCTAACTTGATGAATTAGTCTACCGTATGGAACCTTATCAAAGGCATTACTGAAATCCAAATAAACAATGTTCACTGCTGTATTTTTGGTAACTTCCTCAAAAAACTCAATCAAGTTTGTGAGACACTATTTTCCTTGCACAAAATCGTGTTGACTATCCCAAATCATTTTTTAGTCTCTCCAAATGTCCCTAAATCCTACCTTTTATAATCACCTCCAACAATTTACCCACAACCGAAGTCAGACTCTAAGGCCTGGAGTTCTCCAGTTTCTCCTTACAACCTTTCTTAAACAGAGGTACAAGATTAGCCACCCTCCAGTTATCAGGCACCTCACCCATATTTATAGATGATGCAAATATTTCTGCAACAGGTCTCAATTTCCTCCCTTATTTCCCACAAGGTTTTGTGATATTAGATTAGGTCTTGGAGATTTATCCACATTTATATTCTCCAAGACCTCCAGAACTTCCTCTTCTGAAATGTGAAGATTATTCATTTAGTATTTGTCCCATTCCTGGGATTCAACATAAAGACAACCTCCTTGACCTTTAATAGGCCCTACCCTCCCTCTAGTTACTCTTTTGCTCTCAATGTATTTGTAGAATCTCTTTGGATTATCCTTAAATCTTATCTGCCAATGCTATCTCATATCCCCCTCTGTCTTACTGATTTCTCTCAAGAATGCCCTTATTCAAAGATTCAAATGAACCAAATTGTCTATATCTAAAATAAAGGCTATTATTCTTGACTAGAACCTCAATATCTTTATTCATTCATTGTTCCTTAATCTTATCACTCCAACAAGAACAAAATGCCTCTGAACTCTTGAATGCCTTGCACTTGTCAGATGTCCTTTTATCTGCGAACAGCCTACTCTAAGCAACTTCTTGTCTCATAGCATTAAACATTTGCCTTACTCCAATTAAAATCTTTAACTTTTATGGAAGGCATATCCTTTTGCATAACCATTTTCAAAGTAATAGAATTATAACTACTAGACCCAATGTGTTCCCCTACTTTTACTTCAGTCACCTGCCCTGCTTATTGCCTAAAAGAAAGTCTAGTTTTGCACCTTCCCTAGCAGGAGCATTCACATATTGATAAAGAAAAATTTCTTGCCCACATTTGACAAATCTTTCGCCATTCAAATCTTTAATGTAGTAATCCAAGTCAATTTTTGGAAAATTAAAATCCCTCATTATTACAGCTCTATTATTCATACATATATCTCAGATCTCTTTTTATGTATTTGTTTTTCTATAGTACAATCCCAAAATGATCTTTCCTTTTTTTATTTGTAATTTCTACCCATATATCTTTCACTGAACAATTTTTCAGAAATACCTTCCTTGTTACAGCAGTAATGTATTCCTTAATCAAAAACGCCACCCTCCACCTACATTGAACTGCCAGTCGTGTCCATCTCTCATCCAAGTTTCTGTAATAGCTATGACGTGTGAATCCCATGTTCTTAAATGTGCCCTGAGTTCATCAGTCTTTCCTCTAAGACCACTTGCACTGAAATAAATGCAGTTTAGTTCTTCAGTTATTACATACTCCAACTCTCTCTCGTCTTTCTTTTCTAATTGACATGCTCTCCTCACATTCAGTACCTTCCCCATCAATCCTTCCATTTACACTGCTACTTAGAATGCCTCCATTTTCCCTCTCTCACAATGTAAAATCTCCCTTAATATCTATTTGATAGATGAATAGCCACCAGAGACTTTGGAATTACTTTTTTATCTTTCCTTGACAGTCACCCATCTATATGACTGATCCTGCTGGGAAAGACCATCCTTTTTGAACAGGATGTTTCTATCTCAAAAGACATTCCAATTGTCCAAAAACCTGAATCCCTGCACAATAAACCAGCTCTTCGATCATTGATTTCTCATTTAACCTTCGTTCCTTCCCTCATTTGAGTTTAGCATTGGGAGTAAACCAGAAATTACTACTTTTCAAGTTTTAATTTTTAGTCTTCTACCTAATCTCTTACATCTGTCTCTGTACTGCTTTAATCTTTTCCCTAAAAATGTAATTGCTACCAACGTGTAAAATATTTTCTGGCTTCTCAATCTCACCTTTAACAACATACTTGAAAAGTTTAGAGAGATCATTAATTGTAGCACCAGGAAAACAACAAACCATCCTAAATATATGCTCACTGCCACAGAATCTCTTATCTGTGCCCTTGACAGGACAGCCCCTAATAATAATAATAATAATAATAATAATAATTCTATTAAATCATGTCAAATGCTGCCTAACATAAGAATCAGTCCAAAAACTGACTGGCCCTTCCATTTTGCTCAGAGAGACTGTCCCTTTCAGCAGTTCCAAAAACTGAACGTCTATTTGATAGAGGAATAGCCACTGGAGACTTTTGAACTACCTCCTTACCTTTCCTAACAGTCACCCATCTATCTGACTGATCCTGCTGGGTAATAACTTATCTAAATCTACTAGCCATCTCAATCTGTACCTTAGATGTGGCCTTAATAACTTTAAGCCTAAAAAGAGGATGTTTCAATAACACCTAATATGTAAAACAAACTACCTTTCATTACTTACAGAAATGAATGTTAAAATGGAAAAAAAACTATATATATATCAAACATATAAACACTTAAATAAAATCACTTAGCTGATTAACTGAATAAAAACAATTATTCTTCAATAAACTTGACGAAGAAGAAGAAAAATCTTCTTCAAAGCAGACCACATGTAGGACTCTCCAGAACAAAAACACAACTCTTTATATAAAAGGAAACTGTTTGGTTTCTCAAACAAAAAAACCTTTGTAACATAAACAAAAAAAACCTTTGCAATATAAATAAAAAAACTGTCTAAAATACATAGACTTGTTAATTTCTGAATTACAAATAAAAGAAACCAGCCATTCACTGGAGACCTTTAAAAGCCTTGTATTTAGAAAAAGTCAATTTGAGAAAAAAAGTCACAATATTGTTTGTTTGTTTTTTGTCCCCCCAATGTTAATAAAACAAAATGGAAAAAAAAATCTTATATTAGTAAACTATAATGACTATACTGACTGCATCAAAAGCTATAATAAGTCTTTAACTAAGCCTGCAAACCCAGGAGAAGCTGCAAGATCCACATAGCTCTGACTCTTGAAATTATTCTTGAAGTTATCTGAAATTTGCTTAACAATGCAATCAAAATCATCAAGGACTGAAGCTAAGTACTTAGATAAACAGAATGCTGCACTTTTATATGTTTCTGACTATTATTTGAAACCAACAATGTATTGTCATGTAACACAGATGTTTGTCCCTCTGTTTTGTCCACAAATGTATTATGTGGTCAAGTTTGACATTTAGTCAAAGACCAAAGAAGCACACTGGCTTGCTGGTTTCCTACAAACAGCAATGCAATGACTACAGTGTTAACAAGCAAACTTCATTTATATCCTTTATCTGTGCTGTGGGGGACCAAGGAGTGTTCTGATGGCAGTCTTCCAGTTGAGATATCTGTCTTCTCTGCCAGCAAGACACTGAGAGTGAGGCCACAATTACAGAGGGGGATCCTTGAGAAGCAACTCAGATTACTTTCACAGAACCTACATGACCTGATAAAAATCATTGTCAATGTCCCTCATCAGCTCCCATATCCTCTGGCACATGCTTCAGTGAGTTTAATTCTAAAATGACAATCCTGGTCCAACAACTACTGATTCACACATGAAAAGGAGTGTGCCTCTGAAAACAAACAAGAAATTAGGATACTTAATTATTGGACCCTTTCCAAGTGTTACCAAGCTCTTCATTTGTGCAGTGCCAATGGGGCCACAAGGCTTAACAGATCATACCCTGTTATGACAGGTAATAGAAATGATAATTAATCCCATATGGATTATATCCACATTCTGATTTATCCTTTAGAGAGGCCAATTTTTCTAATGACTGTGAAACAAGCAGCAGCAATAAAACAATGTTTTCCTTTCACCTGATACTTTTAACTGTTTATAGCCACTTTTACTCTGGTTTAATCCTCCAAACCTCACTACTGGATAAAAAAAAAATCATCAGGTTAAAATAAAACTGAGGAGATCAAAAATAAGCAACAAAGATTGGGACTAAAGTTGAGAAGGTCAGTTATCCTTTGTGATTTGGAGGTGCCAGTTTTAACATACACACACACACACACGGATATTTACTTGCTATTGTTTATATATTAATTAGGATGTATTTCTATATTCTAATTGATTTATAAATGACAGCAAATATTTATGGATAATGATAACATTGGTGAGAATTCTGATGAAAAGAAGACAATTTTATCCATCGTTTTCTGTGAACATGTTGGGATTGCACATAAATACTAATTATAAAGCAACATTTATAGTGCCTTTTTGAATATGACCAAGATCTCAAAATATGCCTGCAGCCAAAGTTTGATTTTGAATTGTAAATCATTAATGATGACATTATATTTTGCTTGTCAATCTCAGGATTGCAATTGTTTGGAGGTGTAAGTGTTGAATCTAGGATGATAGACTGGAAAATATGATTGATAATTGTATGTAATGAAGTTGTTATGAGGATCTCATTCACTTGTTTATGCTTTGCCTGAAGGCAGATTTTTGGTTCATTGGCAGTTTTTATCAGTGATGGCTTTCAATTACATTCCACTCATAGAAGCAGGACAAGGAGATAGGTTCCAAACTTACTTCAGATAGAATGGAAAACAAACAGAACAATAGAATCATGTCTACTCTCCATCATAAGGTCAGAGGTAGTGATATTTGCTGATGATTGCACAATGTTCAGCACCATTCATGACTCCTCAGATATTGAAGCAGCCCATGTCCACAATATCCAGACTTCAGGTGATAGGTAACATTTGCACGTCACAAATGCCAAGTAATGACCATCTCTAATAAGAGGCAATACAACCACCATCTCTTGACATTCATTGGCATTATCATCACCGAATACCCCACTGTAAATATACTGTTACCTTTGACCGGAAACTCAAGTGGACTTGTCACATATACACAGTGGATTCAAGAGCAGGTCAGAAGCTTGGAATACTTCTGAGCAACTCACCTCCTGACCTGCCAAAGCCTTTTACCATCTACAAGGCAGAACTCAAGAGTGTGATGGAATACTCCTCACTTGCCCGGATGGGTGCAGCTCCAACAACACTCAAGAAACTTACATCATCCAAGACAAAGCAGCCCATTTGATTGTCATCACATCCACAAGCATCCACCAACCCTCAGCAGCAGCAGCAGCAGCGTGTACTACCTACAAGATGCACTGCAGAAATTCACCAAAAGTCCTTAGACAATACTGGGGACTAGGAGTATTTAAGAGATACACGGTATGTATATTGGATAAATATTATCCTTCACCTTCCAAACCCATGACCACTACCATCGAAAAGGACAAGGGCATCAAGTACATTGGAACACTACCACCTGCAAGTTCCCCTCCAAGCAACACACCAAACTGATTTCAAATCTATGTCTGTGTCAGCTGTCTGAATGAACAGTGCACATTGCACTATTCCCCCATCTTATTACCATAACCCTTCCCATCCCCCCTTTTCAGCTAATAAACAAATTTTATCTTCGATGTCTTGATTCAACTAGCCTCAACCTCATTTTCAATCAGTGTATGACTATTTGCAGTATGAAAATGGTTCTCGTTATGTTGACTTGCTTAATTTGCCAACTACCCTAATTCTGCTCCATCGCCAGTGGGAACAGGATTTCCTATCCTTTCTGTTCAGATTTCTCATTAGATTAAATATCTCTGTTAACTTCCTATTAAACTTCTTCTCTTCAGGAAAACCTTTCCAGCTACTCGAATCAATGTACGCAGTTGAAGTTCCCAATTACCTAAATTGTGAATCGTTTTTGCACTCTCTCTAATGCTATCATATGTTTCCTAAAGTGTAACATTCAGAACTGGATGTAATACTGAATCACATGCTAGCTGTCTAGCTAACTGAGCTAACTTGCCCTAATGGATGTGCAAAGTTGCAATTTATGTAAAAAGGTTGCTAATATAAATTCGAGGAATAAGATGCCAGTTGAAATAATATTATTATTAGGTCTCAAGGAATTCGTAAGTTCACACATTTATTCAATTCATAGGTAGGTTTTAGTGGCATAGCCCTTTAATATTCAGATGTAATAGACAGCTAAATGTCCAAATTGACTTCTGATGCTAGTTTCAATGGCACAGTAAGAAGAGTAGTTTGAAACAGGAAGTTGTAAAGGTACATTAATAGATAAAGAGAGTGAAAAAGATATGCCAAATGGAACTCTGTGTGGGGCATTTCTATGAGAGAGAGATCAAAGTATTTGCTAAATGGTATTAAACTGGAGTAACAAAGTTAATCAGGAGTCCAACTCCATAAATGTCCATAATTTCCCAACTCTATCTCTAATGATTACATAGCCACCTACATTTGTGACATTAGTAAATTTTAGATACCTGGCTTTCTATCCCATTTTCTAAATCATTATTGACTACAGTAAACATTTGAGGCTCAAGACAATTTATATGGGAAAGCATTAGTCACATCCTGCTATTCTGTCCTTCCTTCCCATTACTGCATACAAGATTATTTCAAATTCAGAGGGAGTTTTGTTCTCAATTATCACTCCTATCTGTCTATTCATTTTTAGGGCATAATGAGGAGGGAAACAGAGGTTAGTGTCTGAGGCTTGAGTATGTATTTCTTCCATTTCTAATTTGGTCATTATTTCTTATTTAATTGTTTAGCATGTTTATGAATTATTATTATCTCCAGATCAGAGTATCTCTTGAGTGTGTCTTAGAAGTCTCAGGCAAAGCTTTGTTCTTCTCACAGTCTACAACATGGAACTTGAAGCTGCAATGAGCTGAATTTACCAGGTAACTGCTCTGGTTTTGATGCCAATTTTCCTTGAAATCTAGCTTGTTTGATTGGATTGGATCCTAAGTTTATTGGAGGTAGTTGAGCCATCAACAAAGTGTGTAAAAGCAGCAGAATCTAGAAAATAGGCATAGAGCTAGGCCATTCAGCCATTCAAACCTACTCCACCATTCAATATGATCATGGCTGATCATCGAACTCTATCCTTTTAATCCCTTGTGCCCTAAGAAGTATATCCTTGAAAACATTCACTGTTTCGGCCTCAGCTCTTTCTGTAGCAGGGAATTACGCAGTCTCAACACTGTCTGGGTGAAGACGTTTATCCTTATCTCAGTCCTAAGCAGCTTACCCCATAACATAGAATCTTAGAATGATGCATTACGGAAGAGGTGCTTTAGTCTATTTATTCTGTACCACCAAAAGTATACTGCTACCTACACTTTCCCACACAAGCACCAAAGCCTTGAATGTTATGACACTTCAAGTGCCCTTCTGAGCAAGTTTTAAAGGTTGTGAAACTTCCCACCCCAAATATCCTCTTAAGAAGTGCGTTCCAGACTTGCACTGTCCTCTAGGTGAAAACAGTTTTCATCAAATCCCCTCTAACTCTCCTACCTTTCACTGTAAAATTGTGTACATTTGTTATTAATTCTTTGATTAAGGGAAACAGCTGCTTTTTGTTCACCCGTACATGCCCCTCATAATCTTATACACTTCTATCAGGTTCCCCTTCAACTTTCTCTGTTCCAAAGAAAACAACAAGAGCTTGTGCAGCCTCTCTTCATAGCTGAAATGTTCCACCACAGGCAACCTCCTGGTGAATCACCTCTGCACCCCTTCCACTGCAATCCCATCCTTCCTATTTTCTGGTACCCTGAACAGCACTCGAAGTTCTGTGCAACTCCATCATTACCTCCCTGGTCTCATAATCTATGCCACAACTGAGAAAGGCAAGTATATAGCCCCTTAACTACCCTATTAAACTGTCCTATCATCTTCAGGAATCTGTGCACAAGCATCCAAGATCCCTCTGTTCCTCTGAGCTTCCTAGAGTCCTGCCATTCATTAAGTACTCCCTTGACTTGTTACTTCTTCAAAGGGGCATCACTTTACATTTATTGGGGTTCAGTTCCATCCACCATTGATCTGACCAATCTGTTTATATCCTCTTGCAATCTAACACCTCCTTTCTCACTATCAACCATCCAGCCAATCTTTGTGTTATCCGCGAACTTACTCATCATCTCCCACATTCTGATTTATTTCATTCATGAATAACATAAACACAGTTAGGGACCCAACACTGATCCCTACGGGTATGCAACTGTCCACAAAGTTCCTATCACACAAAAAGCCTTCTACCACCACTTTCTGTCTCCTGTCACTAAGTCAGTTTTGGATCCAACTTGCCAACTTACTACGGATCCCATGAACTATTATCTTCTTTACCAGTTACCCATGTGGTACCTTGTCAAAGGTTTTACCAAAATCCATATAAATTACATCAACTGCCCTACCTTTATTCAAACACTTGGCCATGTCCTTGAAAAATTCCACCAGATTTGTCAGGTATTGCCTCCAATTAAGCTATGCTGACTATCCCTAGTTAAATCTTAGCTCTCTAAATAGAGATTTATTTTCCTTCAATATTCTCCCCAATAGTTTCACTCTCACTAATGTTAGGCTGTAATTGTGCCCTGGTTCAGGATTCCCTGCTCATCCTGTTTACCCTGTCTAGTCCTGTTAAAATTTTAAAGGTTTTTATGAGACCCCCACATTCTTCTAAACTCCAGTAAATATAGTTCTAACCAATCCAGTCTCTCTTCACACATCAGTCCTGCCATCCCAGGAGCCAATCTGGTAAAGCTTTGTTGCATTCGATAGCCAGAATATCTTTCCTCAGATAAGGAAAGCAAATCTACACACAATACTCCGTGTGGTGTTACCAAGGCTCTGTACAATTGCAGCAAGACATCCCTGAATCTTCTCATAACGAAGACCAAAATACCAGTTGCTTCCTTTACTAACTACTGCACCTATTTGCTTACTTTCAGTGACTGTACATGGACACTGAGGTCTCATTACATCTCCCCTTTTCCAGAAATATCACCATTCTGATAGTAATCTGCCTTCCTGTTTATGCTACCAAAGTGGATAACTTCACATTTAGCCACATTATACTTAATCCGCCATGCAACTGGCCATTCACTCAACTTGTCCAAATCACACTGAAGCATTTCTGCATCCTTCTTATAATTCATCTTGCCATCCAGCTTTGTGTTGCCAGCAAAGTTGGAGATTTTCATTTACTTGCTTCATCTCAATGATTAATACAGTTTGTGAATAGCTGGGGTCTAAGCACTGACCCCATGGTACCTCATGGTACCCCACTAGTCACTGGCTGTCACTTAGAAAATGACAAGTTTATTCCTTCTTTTTTGTTTCCTGTCTGCCAACCACTGACAGTACTCTATCCTCAATTCCACGTACTTTAATTTTACATTCAAACCTCTTATGTAGGATTGCAAATATTTCTGTTAATTGTCAACTCTCTGCACCCTAGTGAGAAACTCACTATGTTGTTTGTGGAAAGCATAAAAATGGTTCAATACAGTTCCAACATTCAGATAGGTCTCAGTGAACTTGTCCAGTTCCTCCACTATTCTCACTATAGCCCATATTACTCAGACCCCTTTAAGATTCCACCTGTTGTGTCTGTTTTCATGGATGATGAAACAAGAAATCTCTCTGATATAACTAAAACCCATTAAGGTCTGGTGACAGTGAGGAACACAAGTAGATTTGTATTAATAATAAAATGGTATTGGAAAAAATCATGTGTTTAAAACTTGACAAATTCCCAATGCTGTTCACCACAGAGAATTGAAAGAGATGGCTACACAGAACATGAATTCTGTTAATTTTGCAATGGTGCCTGCAGAAATTCAAAATCTAATTCCCAAGTGTAAGGAAAAAGAGAGAGAGAAAATTGGAAAGCTCAAACCTGTTAGTTTGATGTCAGTATTAGAGAAAATACTGAAATATATTCTAAAAGATGGGAATTGTGGGCATTTAGAAAACAACTGTTCTATTGATCAGATTAATATGGGGGCATTACATTCAAAAAGCCTGTCAAATGTTCTGAGAACGTTACTAGTACAGTAATTAATTGAGCACTAGTGACTGTTGTGTATCTGGACTTTCAGAAGGCCTTTGATGAGGTTCTATGATGGATTACTCACAATAATTAAAGCATGTGAGATTCGGAGTAATGTATTGACATTGAAGATTGGTAAACAGGCAGAAAACATTGATTAAGAATCATTGTATCACTCTCAGTCTGGCACTGACCAGTGGGATGCCATCAAAATCAGAGCACCAGCTATTCACAATCTATATAAATAATTTGGATATGGGCACCAATAGAAACCTTTTCGGGTTGCCAATGACACAAAACTTGATGGGAATGTGAATTGTGAGAAAGATGCAAGGGAGTGTCAAGAGGATTTAAAAAGACAACAGCAAGACAGCTGGAATGTAATGTGTCTAGTGTAAGTGCGAAGCTGTCCACTTTGGCAGGAAGCACAGAAGTGCAGAGTATTTCTTAAATGGTGACAGTGTTCGAGCCCAAAGGGACCTAGATATCTTTGTTCCCAACTCACTGAAAGGTAGCAAGCAATTCAGATGGCAAGTTGAACGTTAGCCTTGATCGCAAAGCAACTTGAGTACAGGAAAAGAAGTCCTCAGTTGCATGGAACACTGATAAGAAGTACCTCGAGTTTTGTGTGAAGTTTTGGAACCCTTTCCTAAGGAAGAATATACTTTCCATACAGATGGTGCAGTAGAGGATTGTCAGACTGGTTCTGGGATGGTAGCTTTGTCCTTTGACAAGAGATTGAGGAGACAGTACAGTATTCACTATCATTTTGAAGAATGAGAAGTGATCTCAGGGAAACATACATCATGCTTAAATCACTACATAGAATTCTCAGAATAAAATGCAAGCTAATTAGGACTGAACTGAGGAGGAACCTCTCTGCTCAGAGGGTGGTGAATCTTTGGAATTCTCTAGCCCTGAAAACTGTGAAAGCTCAGTCATTAAGTAAGTTCCAGACAAAGATTGATTGGTTTATAGTTACTAAGAACCATCCAATGATATAGAAATAGCATGGAAATAATTCAGTGAGGTTAAGGATCAGCCTTCATCTAGAATGGCTGATCAGACTCAGAGGACTGAATCCTACCTTAGCTATTCCATGGTCCTATGCTTTCATTTTCCTCCTGTGTTTAGTGGAACAGTTGATGGAGCAAGACTTTTGGAAATTCATTTACGGGCCTTGACAACTCATAATGGATCATTCAATTTCTTCTGCATTGTATCAACATCTGTAGTGCCACTATGTGGACTGCCACCATTATCTAATCCCATTGTCATTTGAGAGTTTGTGTTTAAGGTCTCTTAATTTTGCATCTTTCCTACCATGCACTTTCTCAACTAAGCTCTTGGTATAGCCCAGACAATCTTGAAGTTCACTCTGTGTCATTTGTGGCATCATTCAGTATTGCTTTAGCTCACACAATCTATGCTTCCAATTGCATTATCCCCCATCAGAGGTAGATGATGTAGCTTAATCATGCATTATAATCCCCATGTTCATTTTATTAGCCCTTTCAAATTTGTTAGCCAAAGAATTTATGATAATTTTGTGGCCATGATTCAATATTATCCTGCTTTTATTGCAGACCAATCTCATGATCTGGTCAGGAATCAGTTCACATTTTGGAACCAATTTAATGGAAGCCAAAATCTTTTGATCTCCAATGACAACAAACTATAGATTATTGCACAGGTAACAATATCATACATTGCACTTCACACTTTTCTAGGATTAAAATAATGTTCCAGGTTAGCACTGTTGCTCAAATAATGTTGGACTGCCATTGAATCTTGCCAATTGAACTGCACTTCAGTATTTCTGCATTTATCTGTTGTAATGCCAAAAGGGCAGGCACTGGGTTATTCTAGATTTCTTTTACGAAACAACAGTATTTTGTGGAAATCCGATTTGTTAAAGATAGACACTGTGCTCAACTGACAACATGGTTACTCATCACATAAAGCTAGCTTTCCACTTTCAGTGGAAAGATCTGATCAACATCAATCAGAGGACAAAATACTACATGATTCTCACAAGCAAGTCACAAAGGTATAGTAGATAAGATGTCTACCTGAGTATATTCTGGAAAAGGAAGACCATCAAAGACTATCATCACTGCTTGACTTGGTGCTGATTACTTCACAATTGCCTGCCACAAATCACAATAGGTTTTAGTTGGCTCATCAATGCCGAGACAGAACATTGGCTGAGTGACTAAGCTGTACATCTGAATCTGCAGGCTTATTTGAATCACCTATAATCATACAAATTTCACTTCTTTCATCAGTCTGCTTGGAACACCAGAAGCTGCTCCAGCTCATGCCTGGAACTGAATTTACTCAAGGGTTTGATTTTTCAAGACCAATCTGTCTCTGTCTAAAAAGTGAACCAGTCCCAGCTTAAAACTACTACATTTTCATCAGCAGTTAATTCTACTCTTTTTCTGGGAAGTAGACTTCTGTCCACCTGAAACAACCTCCACTAGATATTGACTTATCGGACTCTTAATTCACCTGAACTAATTCTAATATTTTTGATCTAAGTAATTTGAAGCTTGTCTCTTTACCTTTCTTTTTCTTTCTTGGATATACATGCACAAGACTGTTGCAAATAAGTCTCCTTTGCATTATTGCACTGCAGAAATAAATCCCTTTTAATTTTGGCACTAAAGACTTTGCTATGAGTTATTTTTAAATTGGACTGCACACATAGTGTTGGGAAAAGCTATTTTGAGAGAGGAAAAAATAATTTAAAACACCCTCTGTTAGGGCAGCAGAGTACAGAATTAATTCAATTTACCTCTGCTACTCGTCCATGAGACTGGAAAAATGATTGTTGAAAACATTTGAAAAAGTATTTACAAATTATTTAGGTGAGGAAAATCTTAACTCTGATCATACAATTATCATTGGAGCTTCTCAACCAATTCATTTCAAGAGTGTCTTTCTCTTTTCTAATTTCTCAGTAGAGTTTGCTCATCAGCCTTTCTTATGGTAAAAACCAGAACAACGAAATAATATCAGGACAATCCCTTCTATTTGCCACTAGTGAAATCTTCCAGCAATTCAAATGACAGGTTTTGTCCTCATGCCAAATCTAATAGCAAACTGTCCAACTTGGAAAGTCTGCACACAAAGTGTCTAAAGTCCAAGTTTGTGAGTTTTCCGCTATTGTTCATAGTACACTGTTAAGCTAAGGTTCATTTGGAACAGCTTATAATTGTTTGTTTCAGGCATGCAAAGTGTTTGGACTGAATATCATTGTCAGGTGCATAGTCCTCGCCTTCCAACAAAATTGACAACTTCATTCTTGAGGTTGATAACAGCTTTACATCCATAGATTAACAATTTCCAAAAACCTGTCCATTGATGCAGTATTTAGTATCAGGATGGCCAAAGTTCAAGGCTGCCATTTCAATGCTGAGAAGGTGAATAGGATCTAACAGCAAACTAACGAAAAACACAAAGCAACAGTGTGTGCCAGACATGTGTTCTCAGTACCTCCTTTACAGTGGCAAAGCATGGACAACTTATGCAGTCACGCAAAGTATGTGAACACTGTCCTGTAGTCAAGCTCTTCCAGTACATTTACAATGCTGACATTGACCCAACAATGTGAAAAATTGCCTAGACATGTCCTGGACATAAAAAGCAGGACAAATCCAATCTAGCCAATTACTGCCATCAGTCTAAACTTGGTCTTCAGTAAAATGATTGAAGGTGTTGTCAACTGTGCTATCAAGTAGCACATAAAAGGAAGTATGGACTGCAGATGCTGGAGATCAGAGTTGAAAAGTGTTGCACTGGAAAAGCAGGAACAGGAGAATTGACATTTTGGATATAAGCCCTTCATCAGGAATTCCTGATCCTGATCAGGCATCTCCTGCTCCTTGGATGCTGCCTGACCTGCTGTCCTTTTCCAGTTTCTAGATTAGAGTGGTGCTGGAAAAACACAGCAGTTCAGGCAGCATCTGAGGAGCAGAAAAATCGACGTTTTGGGCAAAAGCCCTTCATCAGGAATTTCTTTTCCAGTGTCACACTTTTCAACTCATGTTGAATATAGTAAGGCATGGGCAAAGCTACATGGCATGTAACATTCATGACACAAAAATGCCAAGCAATCATCATCTCCAACAAGACAGAATTTAATCATTAGTTCTTCAGGTTCAATGGCAATAACAACACTGAATCCACTAGTATCAACATTCAGGGAGTTACCATTAACTAGAAATTGATAGGATCAACCATATGAATCAACTCTGTCTACAAGAGTTGATCAGATATTAGGACGTCTTTGCTGAGTAACTCACCTGCTGACTCCCCAAAGTCAGGAGTGTGAAGGAAGTGAGTGTGGAAATTGTATGGGCACTGGCCATAATTTTTCAGTCTTCCATAGATTCAAGGGTAGTGGTGACAAACAGGAGAATTGCAATCATATACCCTTATTCAGAAAAGGTTTGGAAGTTAGGCCTGGCAGCTCTACATCATTCAGCTTTTCACTGGCGGTGAGGGAACATCCTGAAACAATAAGGATGAATAAAATTATAATCACATGGAAGAGAAGGAATATTTCAGAAGAGTCAGCTTGGGTCTATTAAAAGAAAATCATGTCTAACTAATTTCCTGGAGTTTTTTGAAGAGGTAATGATGAGAACTGAAGGACTGCTGTTAATGTGGCATACATGGAATTCCAAAAACCCGATAACCAGATGAAGGAAAGTTATAGGTCATGGAATAAAAGGGATGAAGTTGCCTCAGAGATAGATAACAGAGTAATGGCTAATGTGTATTTTTCAGGCTGAA
This sequence comes from Chiloscyllium punctatum, assembly GCF_047496795.1. Lineage (NCBI taxonomy): Eukaryota > Metazoa > Chordata > Chondrichthyes > Orectolobiformes > Hemiscylliidae > Chiloscyllium > Chiloscyllium punctatum. The sequence continues at coordinate 30,845,719 of NC_092758.1, forward strand.
GGAAGGTTTTCAGTCAAGTTCCCCCAAGGTCAGTATTGGGACTCTTGCTTTTCCTCATGTACATATATATTAACGATTTAGATCTTGGTGTGGAAGAGACAGTTTTGAAGTTTGTAAATTGTATAATACTAGGAAGTATTGGAAATTGTGAGAACACAAGATAAAAGGACATGAATTACTCTTCAAGCCAGTGCCTGAGTATTGTGGACAATTCTGGACACTGCATTGTGGAAAGATGTGAAGGTATTCAGAAGCGTGCAGAGGAGAATTACAAAGGTGTTACCAGGGATCAGGGACTTCAGTTAGAATGGGGTTTGAATAATTAAAAGGTTAAAAGATGACTTTATTGAGATTATCAAGTTAATATAATGTTTTGATAGAGAAATATTATTCACTCTGGGAAGTGATTGTGAGGCCTTCATGTTCTCTTAGCAAACATTTTCCTTATTGAACCTACTTTTGTCCCAGTTTATCCTACTTCCTGTTTTACTGTGCTCCCTCTTTTGGCATTTCTTATTTCTCTTACATTCCTTCACATTCCTTGTTAATTATAGCTTGTTGAGAACATTTATAAATAAGCATTTTCTCTGCTTTCACCTCAACGTATTTACTCAATGCTCATCATTAATCAGTTTAACATACTTCGCTGAATAACAGGTTAAATTTTAAACAGTGAATGGTCAAAGGGTAATAGTTTGTATTATGTAACTATTAGTTCACTTTATTTTCAGCTGACTGAAAAGATTCAGTCTCATCCACTCTGCATCAGCTGTCCTTTGCCACAATGACAATCCCAGTGCCAAGTTCAAAAAGCTGGTAACATGCCAACAGAAACTAAACGAAACAATATTTTTATTGACCGATAGCTGTGGCATTGACCATAGTATGCCAATAATATTGTGAAATCCAATATTGCAACAATTAGGAGGATAATGTAGAGTTAAGGTTAGGGTTACAACAGTAGAGTGGAGGGAAAGCTCCTCCTCAGACATGATCAAGTCCTTGCAACTTTGTCATTCCGGGTTTGGGAAGAGGGTCTGGTGGCTCTCATTCTGACCAATAGGAATCTGCCTCTAAGCAGAGAACCTCTGTGTGGGTGGAGGGCATGCCTGAGGCAAGGGGTGAGGAGCTCTCTGATGTTCAGAAGGTTCAATTATCATTGATTAATGGCTTTTCATTGGGGCCTTAATTGAAACAAATAGCTGAAAACCCAGGTTTCTCAATCACCCTGAATTTCTGGGATCATCCTGTAGTTGAACTGATTTGCCCTGAGTGTCGCATCACGTTTCCTTCTGGAATAACGTTGTATTGTATTTCTTGGGTAAGAACTGGAAGACTCAGCTGTTAGTCCACCTGGTAAAAAAAAAGAGGAATGATTGGCCACCACTGGAAAACATTTTCTTCAACTGATACCAGCCCCAGCTCCTGTTCTGAATTATCCCAGTTCCAGCCCACTCCCTTCCCCATCTCTATCCCCATTTGGGCCTTGATAGTCTGGCCATAGTTTTTTTCTTGTGAGCATAGAGTCTAAGTCATGTTGTATCAGACAGTTGACTTGGAAGGGTTAACCCTGAAGCTTTTGTGTAGCTTGACCTAAGATAATTTTGGTCACAGTCTCTGGGAGGTGCTAATCTGTCTTAGTCTGTTGTTGTAGTCTATTAGTCTTGCCATTGCTGTTCGTAGACATATTAGTTAAGTTAAAATAGAAATTGCTGGCAAAACTCAGCACATCTTGCAGCGTTTGTGGGAAACAAAAATCAGAGCTAGTGTTTTGTGTCTGTATCCAAAATGGTGAGTTTGACCAGCAGTTTCTGTTTTTGCTTCAGATCTCCAGCATCTGCTGTTCCATGTTTTATATTACTTAGGTTAGCCTGGTATCTCTGAGGAAATACCAATGTCTCCTATCAAGTGCAATGTCATTGACCAGTTGTAACCCTAACATAAAATTATTTTGGCTAGTAGATGGTAAAATCCTTCTTGTTACTCAAGTACATATCTCCCCTGTCAAAGAATTGTAAGTGGTTAATAATTCACCACTTAATAATTGTAAGCCCATAGACCAGTGAACAAAAAGGATTGGTGTCAGCATATCCACCCAAAGGAGATGCTAACTGAACCAGGTGCAAGCTTTGGACATTTCTTATAACTTGGTGGTCATATGCTTCGAGCTGTTTCTTGTCGGGAAAAAATCACCAGGAGTGCATGAGGTTTGCAGAGCAGGTTGTGCCATGAGAGCCAGCCAGTCCAGTCTAAGGTAGCCATCCAGGTCAGTACTGTCTCCAGGCTATAAGGAATAATCAATAATATAAAAAGAAAGTCAGTGATCTTCTGTTCTGCCATGATATGTGCCGTACTCCTCTCCAACACTGTATATCAATGCTGTGGTACCCACTTCCCACAAAGGCTCAGACTCAAACATTCTTCCTATTGCTTGCAACATCTTCTTTCACCCACTCTCCCCTCAACTTCCAACACTTTTTTTTCAGCCTCTTCATGCCTTTGGTACACCTCACCACCTTTGCCCCCACATCCACCACTACTGACAGCTATGCCATCAAATGTAATCTTCCCTCATTCCCCTGCTTTTTAGCAGTACATAGAAAGACAGCCCACAAAAGTGCAGGAGGAGCCTGTACAGGTGTAAGGGTGTGCAACATCTGTGTCCTCAAACCCTGCGAGGAGAGAACCTTGGCCCGAGCAGGAAAAGACCAGGATCGCTCCTGCAGAATGCCAAACTACATGTCTTGCCACATGGGGAAGTACCTCTCTGAATGCCACTCCCATTGACTCTGCTGATAGTCTGAATCTTACTGCACCACTGCTAACATTGGCCATGATGTCTTCTCTCTCCTTTGATTTGCAAATTCCACTAGCCTCTCCAAAACCTCTGTGAGAAGCAGCCAGCTCCTCCAAGAGGAGCCCCCTGGATCTCTGAGGGATGTGAGTACAGAGGCCTCAGAGGAAGCATTACCACAGCTGCCTCCTGCACCCACTAACCAGCTTGAAGTTGACACCTCATGGGAAACTGTAGACAAAGATATGGACATAGAGTGTGGATACACAATCTGGTCAGCATCTTGGAGTGACAGCCCCACCACTGAACCAGGCACTCAGAAAACTGCTGGAGACCTGGCAATTGAGCTGTCCCGGTGGCATCAGCAATCAATGACTTCATCAAAATGCATAGGGGAAGAAGTGACAGAAAGGAGTGTGGCACTCAGTGGCCCTCAGTGCCCAGAAACTGCAATGGTGCAGTAAGTCATACAACTAATGTGTCCACACCCCGAAGCTACTGAAAATGTGCACACAAGTGCAATACATTTCCCCAGTCATTGGTTCTCAAGACTGAAGGATTGGTGGTGGGGAATATGGAACCTTGACATCAAAACAAGTGCCCCATCCTCACAAGGAAACATGGCAGAGCCAGGAGGCACCCAGTCAAATGTGCAATCACACACTAACAGGCCCTTCTATTCTTTCCACTCAGGACATTGCAGTGGTTTCTGAATCCATCAGCTCCACCCTACTTGGTGCCCTCAGACCCTTGGAAGTTCAAGCCGAGGAAGATCATCTTGCCTCTGGCAAGAAGACCCTTGTCACGTCTATCCGATCTAGATAGATGTGTCCCTGAGGTCAGCTCCTAAACCAAACCCTCAGGGCCTACAGGCTCACCAGTCAAGCTGACTCCTTCCATCCCCAGCTGCAGAAGCAGGGAGTTGAACCAAGACATTGTAGGTGGGACAGAAAGAAGAAATCTATTGAGGACACATTGGTGGAATGAGTGAACATGGCTTGTACACTACTCTCTGTTTATGCATTAATGTTCCCATTGTTAACTTATATGTGGTTGGGAGTCTCTCTGCGTGAACAATAAATTCGTTATCACTCCATCGAACTGCACTTCATGAACTCAGATGAGGCTCCATGGATCAATTTGTTCAGAACATACTACACCATCTGGAAGCAGAAGAACAATGCATACACATGATTAGGTCATGGTGACATCATTGTCACTCTTTATTCAATAACCCAAATATTTGTTTCCTCTCTACACAAGGTGTAGCTCTCAAAGCGTTGTCCAGTAGTGTCTGTGTCAGCGAGATGCAACATAGAGAGAGCCAATACTGTAGGACAGCCAGGGAGTAGGCATTCTGCATGCATGTGTGTTCTATCTTTTGTAGGCATGGAACCAAATTGCTTCTCCTTCAAAGCCCTGCCTTCACAGGTCAAGTCACTTACCCTGCCCACTTCAAGTGTAGTCACAGCTATTTTTGTTCCCATTGCACGCTTTTGACTTCCAGTTCCATGGAAGGCAACAACGAGCACATCTCTTTCAGTAATTTCCAGCCTCAGTCTGAATGTGCTGGTGACCCCCTCAAACATTCACATTCTTTTTGCAATAACCTGTTCTTTCATCCCACATGCTTCACTCACCTTCAAATCACCAAATGTATATCTATATGGGCCAATATGTACAGTTGTTCACCTTCAGCCCTTGATATTGTCACAAAGCTGGTCATTTTTTCTAAAAGCCATTCCTTTTCTCAATGATACTGTGTCCTTATATTTATCAGACAGGTCACAAAACAGTCCGGGCTCCGAATTGACTGGGTTGGTACAGAGACGAAAGGGTATTGGTAGACCTTTTTGTTCATATGTAAACAGATGAGACTTTAGGCCACAATTTTCATGTTTTAGAAGTTTCCTACATAATGAAAGGGGAGTGATCAGTGCTAACAGCTGAAGTCTTGTTTGAGTCAGTTCAGCACCTAATCTCTCTCTCCTTCTGTCCTTCTAACTTTGACCTATAAGCCTCTGTTTCATTTTTATTGTGTTAAAGAGGTTTGTTTATTGGGACTGTTGTGTATTTTCGGAACAGCATAATTAAGTCTAGTTTGGATAGAGTGAGTTCTGTGGGTATTCTATATTCTGTTCTTTGTGTTTCATTCTGTAATTTTGTGAATAATGTTTTGTCTGTTTTAAAACCTGATAGTCAACCTAGCTAACTTACTTTGGGTAATTTTCACTGTACACTTACTGAAACAAATAGCAAGATTATGGTCTGAGCTGCCTGCTTATGAATGTTTTGAGTAGTCTGGCCTTGTCCATAACAATATATTAAGGAACCATACCTGCTGTTGCAATTCACTGGCTCTTTCTCCACCGCCACCTGAAGCTAGAGTGCTAGTCACCCTGGACAGACCTCTCTCCCACATTACACAGCTATTCTTTTCCATACTTCTACTCCTTGCAAGTCCTGCGCTCTCCTGCAGAATAGTACTACACCCTTGCCTAGAGCTTCCAGTGTGTAGTTCCAAAGACTAAACTACTTAACCTTAGTCCTGCAGCAATGTCTTGACTTGACTCTATCACCTCCTCAACCCTCAGGGCATCCACTTCATCGTGACACTGAGCACGTTTCATGAATTTCGTAACATTGGAGGTGTTCCAGCATTTACAAATCACATAATCGACATCAGTCCCTGTTGATTCACATATTGCCACTGTTTGGCAAGAGGGTCTCCATGCCAGTTGTGAAAAACACAAAAGCTGAAGCAAGGTGATTTTTTTTAAAATTCATCCGTGAGTCATGGGCAAAGCTAGCTGGCCAGTATTTATTGACCATCCCTAGTTGCCCTTGAGATGGTGGAATTAGCTGCCTTCTTGATCCACTGCTCCATCTGCTGAGATAGACTCCTCATCCAATTCTGCTGCACATCTCAGCACAGCCCACATTGTGCAGATCTCCATGACATTCCACCCATTGTAACAGCCTCATAGAATATCTTCTAAAATTGGGTCAATCTATAAAGAATGCTTCAAATTATCCATATAATTCAAGAGTTTAAAATCTTACAAAATGCTTAACAGGGATTAATCATTTTGTAGTTTAAATTAATTTTATTGTACAAAATGTAAGTCTCAAGGGCACAAGATATTTGCAGTGCTGCTTTGTTCTGTTTATAATTGCATATATCAGTTGAGGAAGAAGCAGAAATAAAGCAAATCTCAGATTGTTGAAAAAAGCAGGAAAAGCCACAAAGAAGGTGGGTAAAATGGTGCCAATTCTTCAACTTAGCTCTTTGTATCAGGATTTTAAATTAATATAGAAATAACAATCTAGCTAGCTTTTACTCTCCTCAAATTATTGAAAACAGTTTTAAATGCCTTATCATATGTTGAAATCTGAAAAAGCAACCTCTATTTCCCAATGACATATGACAATAGAATTAAGGTCTCATAGGAATGTTCACTAAAATCCAGCCAGAAGATCAATAACCCATCCAACATGGGTTCATAAACACTAAGATTTGGTGGAAGGAAAAATAATGTTTTTTTTTAAATGCATTTCATATTAAATGTTATGTCAACTGGTTGTATAGTTGTCATCTGTAGACTAATATTCTTAACTACAGCCTTTATCTGATTATATAGTACACTTGCCTGAGTGTCCAACTTGAAATTCCTGAGTTGGCCATTAAGATAAATATCAGTTTGCCAAAATATAAGGTCCAGAAGATTTCTCTCCCCGGGAACTGTTTTTTCTTATTGGCTTCTTTGCATGGGTAACTGTTTAATGTGTATTTTGCAAAAATAAACATTTCTCCCTCCTGCAGATATTCTGTAAGTGAACTTCTGTAAGCCAGGCAACATAGTTAGAACATAGAACATAGAACAGTACAGCATAGAACAGGCCCTTCAGCCCACGATGTTGTGCCGACCATTGATCGTCATGTAAGGTAAACCTAATGTATGAACCCTCAAATTTCTGTGACCATATGCATGTCCAGCAGTCTCTTAAATATCCCCAATGACGTCGCTTCCACAACTGCTGCTGGCTACGCATTCCATGCACTCTCAACTCTCTGCGTAAAGAACCCACCTCTGACATCCCCTCTATACTTTCTGCCAAACAGCTTAAAACTATGAACCCCCGTGTTAACAATTTCTGCCCTGGAAAAAAGTTTCTGGCTATCAACTCTATCTATGCCTCCCATTATCTTGCACACCTCAATTAGGTCCCCTCTATTCCTTCTTTTCTCCAATGAAAAATGTCCGAGCTCAGTCAACCTCTCTTCATAAGATAAGTCCTCCAGTCCAGGCAGCATCCTCCTCTGAACCCTCTCCAAAGCATCCACATCTTTCCTATAATAGGGCGACCAGAACTGGACACAGCATTCCAAGTGCGGTCTAACCAAAGTTTTATAGAGCTGCAACAAGATCTCATGGCTCTTAAACTCAATCCCCCTGTTAATGAAAGCCAAAACACCATATGCTTTCTTAACAACCCTGTCAACTTGGTTGGCAATTTTAAGGGATCTATATACCTGCACACCAAGATCCCGCTGTTCCTCCACACTGCCAAGAATCCTGTCTTTAATCCTGTACTCAACTTTCAAGTTCGACCTTCCAAAATGCATCACTTCGCATTTATCCAGGTTGAACTCCATCTGCCACCTCTCAGCCCATCTCTGCATTCTGTCAATGTCACGCTGCAGCCTACAACTGTCAACAACACCTCCAACCATTGAAGTTATAAATTGTTATTTTGCATCTGTATTTACTAGAGACCAATTATGTAAATAAATAAATATCAAATAAATATCAGGGATGAGGATTGTGATATATTTGCAAAATTACAATTGAGAAAAGGCATTTGCAATGTATGTGGGCTTAAATTTGATAAATCCTGAGGCCAAGATGTTATCCAAAGTTGCTGTGGGAGACAAAAAGGGTGATTGCAAAGATCCTGATAATTTTTAAATCCTCTGTGGTTGTTGAAGAAGTGCCAGAGGGCTGGAGGACAGCTAATATGATATTAATTTGCAATAGGGTAAGGATAAACAAGGGAATTATAGGGCAGTGAGATTAACATCAGTTGTAAAGAAACTTTCAGAAAAGATTCTGAGGGCAGAATTAATCTCCACTTGGACAACCACAGGCTAATCAAAGATAAACGGTATGGCTTTGTAAGGGAGAGATCATTTCTAAATGACATGATTGAGTTTTTCAAGGACATGACTCAGCCTGTCGACAAGGGTGGTGCAGCTGTAGTAATTTACATGGATTTCAGCAATGCTTTTGACAAAGTTTCAGAGGCGACTGATCAAGAAGGTAAGAGCCAATGGGATGCTGAGTAATTTGGCAAATTGGATCGAAAATTGACATGGTGGCAGGAGACAGAGTCATAAAGCCATAGAGTCAAACAGCATGGAAACAAACCCTTCAGTCCAACTTGTCTGTGCTGCCCACGCATCCTAGACTGGCCTAATCCCATTTGCCAATATACCCCTAAGCCATTCTTCTTATTATACCCATTCAGATGCCTTTTAAATGTTGTACCTGCCTCCACCAGTTCCTCTGGAAGCTCATCCGAGACATGCACTACCCTCTCCATGAACAAGTTACCCTTGAGGTCTTTTTATTAAAATCTTTCCCCTTTCACCTTAAAGCTATGCCCTCTAGTTTTGGACTCCCCTACCCCAGGGAAAAATACCTTGACTTTTCACCTATTCCATTCCCCTCATGATTTTATAAACCTCTATAAGGTCACCCCTCAGCCTCCAATACTTAAGGGAAAAAAGCCCCAGCCCATTCAGCCTCTCTGTATAACTCAAACCCTCCAATCCGAAGCAACATGCTTGTAAATCTTTTCTACACCCCCTCAAGTTTAACAGAGGTTGATAGTCAAATATTTTATTTGTGAGTTGAAGCCTGTGTTCAGGGGGGTACCACTGAGTTTGGCGCTGGGTCCTTTGCTGTTTGAGGTATACGTTAATAGCCTAGACATGAATGTAGTCAATTTGAACTTCAAGTATACAAATGATATGCAAATAGGGGGAGTGGTAAATAGCAAGAAGGAAAACATTGACTCACAGGATGATATGCATGGGCTTGTCAAATGGTGTGAACAATGAAAAATGGATTTTAATATAGAAAAGTGTGAGGTGATACATTTTGGGAAGACTAACAAAACAAGGGAGTTCACAATGAATAGCAGGACTTTGGTAAGTAGAGAAGATCAGAGGGATCTTAGTGTCCATGCCCATAAATCCTAAAGGCAAAAAAGAAACATGGTTAAGAAAGCATATGGGACACTTGCCTTTATTTATTAAGATATTTAGTACATGAGCAGGGAGATTATGAAGAAGCTGTATAAGATGTTAATTAGGCTATAGCTGGAGTATTGTGTGCAGTTTTGGATGCCATCCTATAGGAAGGATATGATTGCTCTGGAAAGGGTGCAGGGAGGATTCACTGTAGGCTGGAGCAATTCAGCTTTCAAGATAGATTTGATAGGCCAGGGTTGTTTTCCTTAATGGAGAGAATGCTGAGGGGGTACCTTGCTTGAAGTCTGCAAAATTATGAGCTGCATAGATAACATAGATAGGAAGAAACTTTTCTCCATATTTGTAGGGTCAATAACCAAGATTTAAGGTAAGGACAGAGGTTTAGATGGGATTTAAGGAAGAAATCTTTCATTGGAAGGGTAGTGGGTGTCTGGAATTTACTGTCTGAAGGGGTGGGAGACATCAGAACCATTGCAACATTTTAGATAAACACTTGAAATGTCATGGCGTACAATGCTACAGTCCAATTGCTGGAGGATTGAGGTAGATAAAAGCTCAATGACTGGTACAGACATGATGGGCCTCTTTCTGTTCTGTAAAATTCAATGGGAGGAATCTTCTAGAAGTTTGAGTACTGTGGGTTATGGCAAGATACGTGACAGAATTGGACAGGATGCCCATCCTTTCTTGACATTGTTAATGCTTCAAACTACTCATCTCATTAATATTCAACCTTCTATCGTATCAAAGTTGTCAAACATTTCAGGCATCAGGAAATCTCAAGAAGGAAACCAGTGTGTGCTGTTGGTGGTTTCAGCTCACGGTTTGTGCTAAACGACTTCCAAGCTGAATACTGGGCTAGATCTCTGCAGCACCAGCTTGTTCCTCACCTCCAGACATTAGTATCCAACATCTGTCAACCCACCGTGATCATCATAGTATGTCTGCAATGCACAGGCAGGCCATACACAAAGCACTGACTTGTACTGCAGGGCACATCAGTAACTAGCATTGAAAGGTTGCAGCAGAGATACTTTGTACACACAGACAGCCATCCAGCTCACAGAATATAACATGCTATATCCCAGGATATTTTGCTTGCTGTCGAAGTGTTTACTTATTTTGTGCCAACCTGTGCGCTTGCACCATCCATGCCATGCTATGCCATGCTTGCTAGCATATTGGTATTTCAGGCAGAACCAAAGACTAGCACTGCTGCTACCTTGAGTGTCTGTTTAGCACAGACACACAGACAGGCTGCTGTCTTGGTGAGTGGGCAGCATGGTGATGAATGGCACAGTAAGAGGGGTAGCATGGTGGCTCAGTGGTCAACATTGCTGCCTCACAGTGCCAGAGACTTGGGATTCTCATCCAGCCTTGGGTAAATATCTGTGTAGACGATGCCATTCTCCCCATATCTGTGTGGTCTTCCTCTAACTGTCCAAAGATGTCCAGATTTGGCCATGTCCATGGATATGCAGGCTAAGTGGATTAGCCATGGGAAATAGAGGGTAAGAGGGTGAGTCTGGGTTGGATGCTATTTGTAGGGTCAGTGTAGAGTAGTTGGGCGAAATGGCCTACTTCCACACTATAGAGATTCTATGATTTTATGTCAATTTAACATCTAAAGCATATGCTAACTATCTATATACAATGCACATGTATTCAATCAAAAGACCATGTCAGAAACCAGTGGGGGATAGTCCCCAGTTCAGGCGAGGGAAGGGCCAATGTCTGTACTGGGGAGGGGTTGGCAGGTGGGAAGTCCCAGTAACGTTAGTCAGGAGTGAAGACCATACCCAGGTCAGGGGCTTCAACTTAGATAGTCATCTGCTTCAGAGGCTCACAGTTGGGGATGTGCCCCAATACAGTCTGAAGATGTTCAGTAGTCAATGCTGTCGGACCAATACAATGAATCGGGGGAATCACATAACATTAGTTGGGGAGCTACAAATACAACACTGAGATCTGGTCAATCACATTTAGGACTATTTGTTAAAGTTGGTCAGATGTCTGGGACAAATATAGTCCTGGATGTCTGTCTGATGATCTTTCAAGAGGGTTCAAGATGGGGTCTCCATAGGAGCAGTGGTGGAGTGGGGGTGGGGTAAATGACAGACAAGGTTGGGGAGTGAAGTTTCAAGGCGATGCAAAAACATTTATAGTAGAGGGGATAAAGATCATGATGGGGAAAAATGAAAGTTGAACTGGGCGTAGAATTGAAACAGCTTCAGAGGACATGGTATGCTACAAGCTTATTGACTGTGACCGCCATCTTGGCCTGTGCAGGGTATTGTGGAGCAGGAAAGGCAGCCACAAGGATTCAGGGGCAGAGGACCATTGTACTTCAAGTTCAATGTGGTGATTCTCCACACTGGGGTAGTGCAAGGTTGTCGAGAATATTTAAGCATTTAGGGGTGGGGCTAACTGCATGGTTTCCTGCAAGATCTGTTTTGCCAGCTATCACTTGCTTTCTGTTGCTATGACAGACTGCTAGAAAATTGTTGGAGCAGCAGACAGAATGGAGCAAGTGTCAGTTTGATAGCCAACAGCATGGGATCCATGTTTGCACAACATTACAAATAACTGTCTCATGGTTTCTTCATTGCAAAGTGCACCAACATTAAACTTTCAATCATTGCAACACCTGTCTGCTTTGCATTCAGATTGAAGGTGCTTAAGGGTCAAAACCAAGTCAAAGGAGATTTTCTACATTCCACTTGTGCTTGGAAATTGAACCTGAGAAATGGCCAATGCCAGCTAAAGGGGAATCATTATTTGTTCAGCCTCCAAGAGTCCTGTGCGAGCTCCACAACTTCAACTCCTCATCTGTTATGTAGTGATTGTGTTTTGTTAAAGATGGCATGGTTGCAAGGGATGCCAGTCTTTTGGCAGATAGCCGTTGAGTGACATATTGCTCTGGTAACAATGCATTGTAAAATGGGGCCAGAATTGAATGTGATGGAAGACATAAGGGGGAGGTAGGATATTAATGCAATGAGATTGGTAAAATAGGGTGACAAATCTCACGAGGCCTCCCAAAGAGAAATGGCATACACCTGCTCCCATTTCTTGTGTGTACATCTGTATTCTACATACCTCATGCACAGTGCCATAATGCCATTAACAAAGAAAGACACATAAGACATGTATGTTTCAGCTCATAGCCCTACTGGCCTCTGGAGAATTTACATAATTCTGCATAGCGGAACTGCAAAATATCTCTCCTATAGTTTCTGTTAGTTATAGGATAAGTCGTAATACAAGAAGCAAAGAGTTAAGATACAAAGAAGAAAATAACGTGCCAATATCTACAAAGTTTTAAGATGATTGATCTCAAATGGGCCTTGTCTTGTCATGTTTATCCAGTTCACTGTAAATTCCTTCAAAATTCAAAGTTTTATGTCTGTGTTATGTAAATGAAATGCATTCAAATGTAAAATGGGACCTTTGCTTAGTTTTATGCCAACCTTTCAAAGAGTTTTCAGTGTTTTCTACAGCTCATAGCCTCTTCATGATATCAACAAGGTAAAAACAATGACTGCAGATGCTGGAAACCAGATTCTGGATTAGTGGTGCTGGAAGAGCACAGCAGTTCAGGCAGCATCCAAGTAGCTTCGAAATCGACGTTTCGGGCAAAAGCCCTTCATCAGGAATAAAGGCAGTGAGCATGAAGCGTGGAGAGATAAGCTAGAGGAGGGTGGGGGTGGGGAGAAAGTAGCATAGAGTACAATGGGTGAGTGGGGGAGGGGATGAAGGTGATAGGTCAGTGAGGAGAGAGTGGAGTGGATAGGTGGAAAAGGAGATAGGCAGGTAGGACAAGTCCAGACAAGTCATGGGGACAGTGCTGAGCTGGAAGTTTAGAACTAGGGTGAGGTGGGGGAAGGGGAAATGAGGAAACTGTTGAAGTCCACATTGATGCCCTGGGGTTGAAGTGTTCCGAGGCAGAAGATGAGGCGTTCTTCCTCCAGGCGTCTGGTGGTGAGGGAGCGGCAGTGAAGGAGGCCCAGGACCTCCATGTCCTTCGCAGAGTGGGAGAAGGAGTTGAAATGTTGGGCCACGGAGTGGTGTGGTTGATTGTTGCGGGTGTCCCGGAGATGTTCCCTAAAGCGCACTGCTAGGAGACGCCCAGTCTCCCCAATGTAGAGGAGACCACATCGGGAGCAACGGATACAAAAAATGATATTAGTGGATGTGCAAGTAAAACTTTGATGGATGTGGAAGGCTCCTTTAGGGCCTTGGATAGAGGTGAGGGAGGAGGTGTGGGCACAGGTTTTACAGTTCCTGTGGTGGCAGCGGAAAGTGCCATGATTGGAGGGTGGGTTGTAGGGGGGCGTGGACCTGACCAGGTAGTCACGGAGGGAACGGTCTTTGCGGAACACGGAAAGGAGTGGGGAGGGAAATATATCCCTGGTGGTGGGGTCTGTTTGGAGGTGGCGGAAATGTCGGCGGATGATTTGGTTTATGCAAAGGTTGGTAGGGTGGAAGGTGAACACCAGGGGTGTTCTGTCCTTGTTACGGTTGGAGGGGTGGGGTCTGAGGGCGGAGGTGCGGGATGTAGCCGAGATGCGTTGGAGGGCATCTTTAAACACCTGGGAAGGGACATTGCGGTCTCTAAAGAAGGAGGCCATCTGGTGTGTTCTGTGGTGGAACTGGTCCTCCTGGGAGCAGATCCGGCGGAGGCGGAGGAATTGGGAATACGGGATGGCATTTTTGCAAGAAGTAGAGTGGAAAGAGGTGTAATCCAGGCAGCTGTGGGAGTCGGTGGGTTTGTAAAAAATGTCAGTGTCAAGTCGGTCATCATTAATGGAGATGGAGAGGTCTAGGAAGGGGAGGGAGGTGTCAGAGATGGTCCAGGTAAATTTAAGGTCAGGGTGGAATGTGTTGGTGAAGTTGATGAATTGCTCGACCTCCTCGTGGGAGAACGAGGTGGCGCCAATGCAGTCATCAATGTCGCGGAGGAAGAGGTAGGGAGTGGAGCCGGTGTAATTACGGAAGATCAACTGCTCTATGTAGCCAACAAAGAGACATCAATCTAGTTCAGTCACCATTATCACGTGAACATAAGATCTGTATAGGAGCCAAAAGCCTCCTGACATATGTGTACAAGGATAGTTGCACAAGCTGTTGATAATAAACACATGAATTGAAATGGCCTATCTACTGATAAAATTGTATTTTTCTCATGGTTGCCTCCTCCTAAAGAGAAAACCGAGGAAATGGGTGTATGAAGATAAGAAACATTCTACATGAGTATGCAATTTTTAAAAAAGTCTTTTTAATGCAGAACATTTAATTTTAAGGGGATGTAGCCAGGGTGGAGCTGGTGGATTCAAGAGCTAGAAAATGGATTTGGAAAGGGAACCTCATCTTGGCAAGTTTGGAGGGAACAACAAATTTCTAGGAAGCTATTTAATATGTGCAGAGGTCATTAGGTCTCACTTTCACCCGACATTTTGAGTTTTAACAGCCAGCACTGAAGTTCTCTGAATCATGCCAGAGTCTATAAGGTGAAAGCACAGTAGAAAGTAATTGAATACTAAATTTGCTGGGTCACTCTTATCAGCTATCTTATAGCTACGTTGAAAGGCTTCTGTGCTTAGAACTCCTTCCATAGGCCTGAAATCATTACTTTGCATGTCAAATTCAAAATGCTAGTGTTATTTTTAAATGCCTTGGATTACACTCAATGACATCTCAATTTCTCTGCTGTTAGTCTTCACTGCATAACAGAAGAAATGTTCACAACAGTAGTCTAAATGCCTGAGGATGAAAAGGAGGATCAGGAGGTGGAGTCGCATGCAGTCATAAAACCTGCAGCTGTTCAGCTGCCTGCCAGGGAAACTTGCTACAGGTATATCCGGACATGTTTTATTTATCACATATGTGTTAAACCATTGCTGACTGGCTCTGTGAACTCCCTAGCCTAAAAACACTCTTCAATTCAGTATTCAACCGGTCAGTCATGACATTCATACCTTTTGCTCTGCATTGCAGCTGATCATAACATTTACTTTGAAGGTATTAACAAGGAGAATGCAGGGTGCAACAAACTAGAGCCCAGGAATCTGAGGAATTTCAGTTAAGTCTTTCATTCATTCCAATTAACTTCATCGTGCAATTATCATTGACATAAGCACCCCAGCCATATCGTCTTTCTCAAATAATAAGTACTTCTAATGTTTCCTCCAGTATCTACCAACTCCTATGAATTCAGCAGAACTGCAGCAGGAGGATCATTCCCCTGAAACATACAAACATACAAAAACAGAAATTGCTTGGGAAACTTAACAAGTCTGGCAGCATCTGTGGAGAGAAAACAGAGTTAATGTTTCAAGTCCAGTGACCCTTCTTCAGAAGGTTCTAGGTGGTGGACTATGGTGAGGGAAAGTCTGCACAAAAGCTAGAAAAGCACAGGAGAAAGAGAACAGCAGAAAACCTGGAAAGCAACAAAGAAATTAATCAGTCATAGTGGATAATATATTAAGATGAATTGGAAGTTGTTATAGGGATGGGGAAGAAAAGAGGACTCAGAAAGTCCTCCAAGAGAAAGTATGCCAGGGAACGGGGTAAAGTTGATACCAATAAAGGATCCAAATAGCAGGAGCTTGGCCCAACTACTACTGTAGAAGGTCATGAGAACCAAGAGGTTTGTATATGTTTTGTGATTATGTTACATTCAATATCTTTGATGGTTACTATTTGTAGAATACTGTATTCAAAGCTATCCTAATAGCTCTACTTATAAAAGTAGCATACTGACGATGCACTGCACACATTGTGTCTGTGAGCTTCTTTCCATTTCAGTGAAGTGTAAAATGTATCTGCCCCTTACCCCAATGTTAATAGCTCCTGTGCCACGAGATTGAATGGAGAATGGTTGAATACTTTTGACCTTAACCACGACTGGCATAATTAGATTAGATTCCCTACAGCGTGGAAACAGGCCCTTTGGCCTAGCAAGTCCACACCAACCCTCCAAAGAGTAACCCACCCAGATTCATTTCCCTCTGACGAATGCAGCTAACACTCTGGGCAATTTAGCATGGCCAATTCACCTGACCTGCATATCTTTGGACTGTGGGAGAAAACCAGAGAACATGCAAACTCCACACAGAAAGTCACCAGAGGTTGGAAACGAACCTGGGACCCTGGTGCTGTGAGGCAGCAGTGCTAACCACTGAGCCACCATGCCACCCCATGCATATGTGCATGTGCCATTGTACTTGAAATAGCTTATTGCTGTTTAGAATGGCTTCACCATGTTAGAATTTGTCCTTGGCATCTGCAAAATCAGAGAGTCACTGCCTTATGGGCTTTCTACATCCTAAAGAATAATTCATCTTGCTCCTCAATGTGGCCTAATGCTTAGGGACTTGCAGACACTTGGTCAGTTTTATCTTTTCTGTGCTGTAAAAGCAACCCCTACTGGTCTTTCTCTCAGCATCAAAAGAAGCTCCAATGGTCAAAATTAGACAAGAATGGAACCTGTTTCAACAATACTTTGACTTCAAAACCCAGTTATTTACAGTCACATAAAACAATCAATATAAGAGAAAATAAATCTCCAAAAATCCTGTACAAAGATATCCTGTATTGTCGTGCAATTGCCACAACAAAGAGATACATTGATGGTGAAAAAAAAATCTCTCTTCTCTGGAAATATTCAGAACTCCCCCGTGCACCATTAACTAAGGAAACATTTCCACTACCAATAATGAGTTTAATATTAATGTTTAAAATGATCTCAGGAAACAAAACAAACCCTTCCTAATGACAGATCACTTGCAGATTAAAGATGATATTTTGGAGAAAAAAAAGGGCTTAAATGTTAATGAGCAAATAAACCAATTGTCAACAGCTTGCAAATGATAATGCTACGCAAGAACGTGTCTTATGAATCCTGGTCCAGAAGTCTGCATCTTTATCTAATGGTGCATTTCTAATGGAGGTAAAAACAATGACTGCAGATGCTGGAAACCAGATTCTGGATTAGTGGTGCTGGAAGGGCACAGCAGTTCAGACAGCATCTGAGGGTCAGGAAACTGATGAAGGGCTTTTGCCCGAAACGTCGATTTTACTGCTCCTCGGATGTGGCCTGTACTGCTGTGCTCTTCCAGCACCACTGATCCATTTCTAATGGAGTTCTAGTCTGCAGGTAAAATGCCATCATTGTGGTGTTATGTCACATGGAACTGGAGCCTGAATGTGCAGGGTTGCGAAAGATGTCCTCTCGTACCATCTTTCTACGTAGCTATGTTTATAAAACCTAACAAAGTTCATTCACCTGAGAAGAGCCTGGAAACATGGCTGTCCGTGAAAGGGGTGACAAGAAGAGCTAGCTATTTACTGTGGACTGAATAAAAACAACGAAAGAAAGATAAAACAAAAACAGAAATTGCTGGAAAACCTCAGCAGGTCTGGCAGCATCTGTGGAGAGAAATCAGAGTTAACATTTCAAATCCAGTGACCCTTCCTCAGATCCTTCCAGCATCTGCAGTTTTTCAGTTTTTTCGAAAGGAAAGTAAAATACTTGTGTTTTTCCACTGCCTTTCTTCCCCATGTTGGAAGCCTCTTGATCCATGTGCTAAAATAAAAAAATGTTATTGCCCAGTGAAAGCATGAAGCATTATGTCTTGTGAAGGGTGATATAGCCCACACTGAATCACTGCAAGGTAGAGATGAATGATAACATGACACTTGATTTATACCATAATTAATATCTGAATGATTCTCAAGTATAGTTTTTGACCTGACCTCAATTTTAGCTTCATATAAATTCTGCTCACATCTCCAGCAAGACAGAAACGATCTATATCTCTTAAATTAAAATATCCATGTATGACATTTTGAGAAATTAATGTAGATTGTAACACAGCAGCAAGCTATTCAAGATCATTCAAAATGTGGCATTTTCAACATTAAATAAATAAGTTTTATATTGAGAAAGTTATATTTAATCATTAAAATGAGTGCAGAAAATATTTATTTTCATAACGATAGCTCAAACTATAAGGTACTGAAACAAGATTTTTTTGCACTTATCATATCATAATAACCAAATTCTGATCATGGTTGCAAGGTATCTTCTACAGAATATAAAATTTAAAACCAGAAACAAATAAAGTGCTGATAATCAGTAAGTTAGTCACAAATTGAATAATTCTGACAGATTGGTCCACTGTAGGATATGAATGAGTATTTAATTTCAAGGTTTGACAGCTCTGTGAAAAATGTAAGTATGCAAGATAAATGTGAGATTGCTAGGAGGGTAAGGTTCCAGGTTCCAGGTGGATAAGAGATTCAGTGCCAAAGAGAGGACTAGGTTGATTGGGAATAGTTGCCAGGTCAGTAAGCTGCTGGTTGGGCAGGGAAAGGGTATCGGGTAAGTAGAATGTCAGGTGAGTTTGCGCGCTAAGTGGGTAGAAAGAAGGGTGCTAGAAGTGTAGGGTGTCAGGTAAATAGGTTGCCAGAGCAAATGGTCGCAACTGGGTCAGGTTCATCTTCTGAGGAAGAGTCATCAGACTCGAAACATTAACTCTGCTTTCTTCCCGCCAGACCTGCTGACTTTCAGGAGAAATTTCTGTTTTGGTTTCAGGTTAAAGATGAATTGTTTAAATGAGGTCAGGACAGAAGGAAATATTACCTCTGGAAGAGGCACAGGGTGTCTTGGCAGGAGATGTTCAGGTCCGATGGCACAAGAAAAGGGGTCAGCTTTGGCAACAGAGGGCAGGGTGTTGACTTCACTGTGGGATAGAGGGCCCTGGGTGGCTGCTGGATTTGGTGGTGGGTTGAGTGGGACAGGGGAGATGTTAAATCTGGCAGAAGGGTAGAGGTCTTGGGTCTTGGTATGGTGAGGTGCAGGAATGATGTTGGGTCCACCATTGATGGAAGGTGTGATTGAGTCTGGTGGAGGGTGGATGTTTATAAACTGGTGTTTCAGTCTACACACGATTGGATAAACATTTGGAAGATGTTTACAAAACAGGACTTTGCTCTCAACAGTCAATTCAGGGAAACCTGGAAACAAACTGAATATCCCAATTGGAAGAAAATCAGAAATATCAAATAGTGTCAGAAATGTTTCCACTTAACCAAGAAAAACAAAATACATTACATCCGTGAGGTTGATTTGAGTTGCCATTTGTCGTAGACATCTGAGATTCCATACACCCATTCTCTAAAGAAAACTCACTCTTCCTTCTTCCTGACAACTGTTTGAGACTGTGCCAGATCATTTGGTATTCCATTTAATCCTGAGGTGAACTTCCCACCAAATACCTATTCCTTATCCATTAGCCATGTCAGCTCAATATATCCACTGCTGAGACTCTTTATCTGTACATTTACATCCACAACCTTTCAACTGTCTTGGGCAAAAACACTGGAATTCCATCCGCTGAAAATATACCTGTTCGACCAAGTTTTGTGTCATTTATTCTCAAATGTCCTATTTGGCTCCGTGCCAATGTTATTTGAAATATTTATACATAAATATATGCTCATAAGCATAGCGGGTGGTTATGATAACGGGATTGTTTGCATATCTCCGGCAGCCAAGGTCCAAGCGACAAGCGTTCTATCTGAGTTTGTTCAGATATGTTATGGCCACCTACTGGTGCAGGTGACCCAGCCCAGAGGTGTGAACTTTACCACTGCAGTAGAAGAGTCGATGCATCCAAGGCATGTGTGTGACGTTATCAACGCTTAATGGAACGAAGTCTTGTTACCTGTATGTGAACAGAATTTTCATTTTGTGGTTCCAATTGAAAAGAATAAGAAGGTAGATGTTATCAAAAGAATCGGCTTTAAGAGTGCAAGGGTAGTGCTGGATAAAGATTGGACTACTTTAAAACGATCTAGAATTATTTAGATTTTGAAATGATGCAGTTCTGCAAACTTGTGGCTGCCCTCCAACGGCCAAATCGCTGCAGTTTGACGGAAGAGAGTTACTGCCCGTTCTCCCACTGTCACTAACATGCGGGATTACGATAAAATCACCGCTTTTTTCGGAGAATGGGGACCTTACCAGATCCTCACCTTCTTCGTTTTGAGCCTCAGTGTCTTTCCCAATGGCTTCGGTGGAATGTCCATAGTTTTTGTCGGGGATATTCCTGAACACCGCTGTTTAATTCCCGGGAACCTCAACCTGAGTGAAGCGTGGATGAACCGCACGATCCCTCTGGAACAAGACAAGGACAAACTCCAGTACAGCAAATGTAGACGGTACCGTTTGGATGTGATCAGGAACCTCTCGGAGATATTCCCTGACCCAGATTCCGTCAATATTTCTGAGGTGGGACAGGAGCCCTGTTTGGATGGATGGGTGTACAGTAAGGAGCAGTACATCTCCACCATCGTCAGCGAGGTAAGCGGCTGGAGCAACCACAGGGTTAGACTGGGAGTAGTTTGTGAAGGTAAATATTTCCAAAAACCATAGAAGCTGTCTTTGTTTTCAAACATGGCCAAGAGATCATAATTCTTTATTTTGACTGGCCTTGGGGACAGACTAATTTTATTGTCTTACCTTGATGTTGGAAATTTGAACCGAAAACTTGGTTTTAACTTTATTCCCGCGTCAACCTTTCTCCAGTTCGAAAACAAATTCCTGATTTATCTAATGTTCCATCGCCAACTTAATTCATTTGACGCAATCAGATATTCTACAAGAAAAGGTCATCCCCTCAAACTTAGGAGACAGCCTGTTAGAAGTCAGTTCAGAGCAAACTGTTTGAGAGTTGTGCACGGTATAAGTTAAAGGAGAAGCTGTGAAGGAAGCTGATCACCAGTGTTGTAGTTTTAAGAGATAATTGGATATAGATTTGTTTTCGGAAAGCTAGCTTCAACAAAAAAGGACACTGGAACCCTGTGTATAGGGTGGTAGGGTGGCTCAGTGGTTAGTATTACTCCCTCACAGCGCGAGGGACACGGGTTCGATTGCAGCCTTGGGTGACTTGTGTTGAGTTTGCAGTTTGTCAGCTTGGATTTCTTCCACGTATTGCGGATTTCTCATAATCTACAGATATGCTGGTTAGGTGAATCGGCCATCGTAAAATTGCCCATAGTGTGTGGGTTGGGTGCATTAGTTAGTGGTGAATATAGAGCAAGAGGGTGGGTCAACGTGGACTTGTAATGCCACACCATAGGGATTCTATGATTCTGATTCTTTAGTAAGATACTTCATTGGTATTAGGATTGAAAATACCTTTTCAAGTTATACTCAGGATTTTTAGGTTTGATTTTGTTCTGCTTTACATGCGTAATTTTCCAGATTGTCTAGTAGATGCCAGTGTTGTAACCCATACTAGAAGAGCTTAGATAGGGGAGAGGCAAGTTCTGGAGCACATGTCTTCAGTACAATTGCCAGAATGTTGTCCGGCCTATTGCTTTTGCAGGACCCAGTGCCTCCATTTGATTGGATTTGATTTATGTGCAGGTACATATACCATATATACTCAAGTAATAGTCAAATGTTTTCATTACTTTGAAGTTTGAATTTATGGGGTCAACCATTAATTACATGGATATTACTTTTGAGGGGCTGAAATTCATGCCTGTCAAAATTCATACAATATCATTAGCAGAAGCCCAACTGATCTCTAAAGGAATAAAGAAGTTAAAACCAAAGAATGAAAACCCAGCGTGGCACCCACCAGGCAGCGGATTGGAAGACTGGGAGTGGAGTGAAACAATTGGCAGACTGGAAAACTGGAGCGGGACTTTTATATATGGAAAATTCCAGGTTATTTGGTCAAAATTTGAGGGTTGACTTTTACGTGAGTTTGACTATTGCTCGGGTATGTATGGTACCTAAGCGCAGTGAAAGGTTTTGTTTTGTACAGGCAGATCATAGCAAACAAGGGCATACAGATCATAGGGTGCTTAGACAGAGTGAGGCACACAAGGTTACAACTGAACAGAAGGTGTACAAGGCAAGATCAGCTTTCCCAAGGTCAACATTATTTGAAGTTAGAGAGGTCCATTCATCAATCTAATAGCAGGGAAGAAGCTGTTCTTGAATCTGCTGGCATGTGTGTTTAAACTTCTGTAACTTCTGCCTGATGGAAGAAACTGGAAAAAAGTATAACTGAGGTGGGAGGGTTTTTTGATGATGTCGGCAGCCTTTCCGTAACAATGCAAAGTGTAAATGCATCATTTCTTGATATGATGTGAAGTGAATTGAATTGTTTGAAGACTGGCATCTGTAATGCTGGGGACCACAGGAGGAGGCTAAGATGGATCATCCACTCAGCACCTCTGGCTGAAGATTGATGCAAATCTTTCAGCCTCTTCTTGGGTTCTTCTGTCATTAAGTGTGGGGATATTTTTGGAGACTTCATCACCAGTGAGTTATTTAATTATCCACTACCATTCATGAGGACTGAGAGCACTTAGATCTGATCCATTGGCTTTGGGATCACTTAGCCTCTGTCTATCATTTGCTGTTTATCCTTTTTCACATGAAACTGTTTGGTAGTTTCACCATTTTCAGGTATGCCTGGTTCCACTCCTGGCATGGCCTCCTGCACTCTCCGTTGAACCAGGGTTGATCTCCTGGCTTGATGGTAATGGCTGATTCGGGACTATGCAGGGCCATGAGGTTACAGATTATGCTGGAGTACAATTCTGCAGCAGTTGATGGTCCACAGTGCCTCGTCAATGCCCAGTCTTGAGTTGCTAGATCTGTTCAAAGTCTGTCCCTTTTCAAATGGGAAGTGATAGTGCCATACATCATGGAGGGTGTTCTCAGTGGGAAGGCAGAACTTTGTCTCCACAAGGTGGTCACTCTTACTGATACTGTCATGACAGGTGCATCTGTAGCTAGCAGAGTGGTAAGGGCGAGATCAAGTACAAGGGTCAATGAAGTCAGGTCAGTGATATAAGGTTTCTGCAAAGTCTGCATTAATCTCCCTGCTCTGTGGATGACATATAAACATTGCTCGTCCATCAATTATTGTACCACTGAATCATTTACACTGAGATACTGATCCACTCTTATTGATCCACATTCAAACTTGGCAACTATTTACATATAATCAGAGTTTGTCATAGTTAGTAGCTCATTGCTGTCAGTATTTCTGCTCTTTACAGTAAACATTCTTACCATCTTTGGAACACATCTGGGAAGTCAACCATTTTGGGAGGATTGGGAGTTGAGTTTCCAGTTTTCATTCCATTCATCATACTAATGATGATAAGCTATGTTGGAGTTGAGTAGATCAGTAATTCAGCAAAACGTAAAATGTCAGATTCCACTCATTCCTGTCAGCAAGCAGGTTGAGTTTATACCGATTGGGGTTTAGAAGAATTAGAGGAGACCTTATTGAAAAACATATGAGATTCTTAAGGGGCTTTACAGGGTAGATGGGGAAAGGTTATTTTCCCTTGTGGCAGAGTCTAGGACAAGGGGGCATAATCTTAGAGGCAAAAGTGAGTACTGCAGATGCTGGAGATTAGAGTCAAGAGTGTGTTGCTGGAAGGTCAGGCAGCATCTGAGGAGCAGGAAAATCGACATTTCGGGCAAATAGCTCAGAGTTAGACATTGCCCATTTAAGACAGTGCTAGGCAGGAATTTTACTCTCTTGGAAGGTAATGAATCTTTTTAGTGAGTGAGTTATTTATTGTCACATATAGCTGGAAAAATACAGTGAAAAGTGTTTTGTCGCCACAATCCAGCACCATTTTGAATTACAGAAAGGAAAAAAAAAGATGACACAGAGTTCATCTCTGTATAAAAGGTCTTCAAATACAACTCAAGGGCTTCTGCAAGGTCTCTGCAAAGTGGCCCGGGCCCCAAACAGGCCCCACTCCGGATACAACAACAACAAGCCCACCAAGAGTCCATGCATTAGGCCTACTGCAGCCAGGAGACCCTGTTCCTGGCACCAACTCTGCTATAGCCAACAACACGCTCTGAGCCAACAGCAGCCAGAAGCACCCACTCCAGGCACCATCATCACCACAGCCAATAGCGTGCCGAGTCCCTGAATCCACGCTCCATGCCTACTGCAGCCAGGCGTTTTCTCTCTGGGCGTCGCCACCATTGCAGATGCCCTGCTGACACCACTCCAGTTTCCCCATGATGCCAAAAGATGAAGAAAAGAGAGAGAGAGGGGAGGATACAGCCAGTTTGGAGCAGAGGGCTCAGGCTGTTGAGGTGGGTTGTTAAATATATTCAAGATATAATAGAAAACAGATTTGTAATTGTTTAGTGAATCAAAGATTATGTAGATACAGTAGTAAAGTGAAGGTGGAGATTATCAGATCAGCCATGCTCTCATTGAATGGCAGAGCAGATTTTATGGGCTGAATGGCCTACTTCTTCTCCTATGTTTTATAATGGGAAGGGAGTAGAAATTTATGTCTCTCTGTGTTCAGGTCTTTTCACAATCATTCTGAGATCTTCTACTCATTTTGAAATTCATTTGATATTTCACAAATAGCAATAAGTCATCTATAATTGTGAAATGCTGCTTTTTTTTAAGCAAATCTTCATAGTCAAGCCTTTTTTTTTAATCGAGGCAAACTTTGACACAAAATAATGATAGACGATTCTGTCCTATTTGATTGAGATTGTGTCATGTTTCAGGCCACTGTGCAACAATGGCTTTGGTGTATGAATTGACTTCTCCAGCAAAGGCTTCATTAACCATTATAAGGATGCTGCCAGTCTCTCTGAAGAGGGTATTTGCTGATGTTTGCAGCTTACCTTAAAAATATAAGGAGGAACAGCAAGCAGTCATTTGGCTACTGAACCCTTGCCTGTCATTTAACAAGGTCAAAGCTGATCTGATTATTTAATATTCCTGTCTCCTCCGACAATCTTTCAGCCCTTGCATCAAATCATTCAGCCTCTGAAGTCCACACTAACCCTCTTAAGAGTATCACACTCAAACCTACCCCATCCCTATAACTCTGCATTTCCTGTGGCTAATCCACCTAGCCTGCACACAATGGGCAATTTAGCATGACCAATCCAACTAACCTACACCCGTTGGACTGTCGGAAGAAACCAATGCTGATACAATAGAACATAAAAACTCTACACAAACTGAGGGTGGAATCGAGCCCAGGTCCCTGGTACTGTGAAGTGGCAGTGCTAACCACTGAGCCACCATGCTACCCACAAACTGAATCACTCACTTATCTTTACCTCTGCCTTAAAATATTCTAAAACTCTACTTCCACTACCTTTGCAGGAAAAGAGTTCCTTCCAAGAGAGAAAGAAATTTCTCCTGAGCTCTGTCTTAAATGGGTGACTCATTGTTTTTAAACAGTGACTGTTCGAGATTGCCCCACGAGAGGAAAAATGTTTCCATCTCCACCCTGACAACAGCTTCAGAACCTTACATGCTTTTTCAATCAAGCTTTCTTATTCCAATGCCAGCAGATATAAGTCTAAAGTTTTCAACCTTACCTCATAAGCCAACCCATGTATTTTAGATATTAATCTAATAAACGTACTCTAAATCTTTTCCAAAATGTTTACATCATTCTTTATATAAGATCATATGCAGAATATCCAGATGTGATCTCACCAATGTCCTGTAAAACTGAAGTATAATCTCACTAACTTTGCATTTAATTGCCCTTCAATAAGGAATAACATTCTATTAGCTCTCCTAAAGAGAAATTCCACACAGGACCCCTCTGGCTCCTTGGGAAGAACCAATCAAATAATAGTTCAAAGCAGCTCCCCTGTTTTCCTTAAACTGCTCTGCACCCCCAGTCACTGGGAACAGAGCTTCCTGTGTAGTCCTGTTAGAATTTGAGAGATGTCTATGAGATCCATCTAATTCTTCTAAATGTCATTGAATATAGTCCTAACTGATCCAATTCCTTTTTATTTGTCATTTCTGCCATCCCAGTCTTGCCTTGACTATGTGTTTTATGGCCGTTAGGTGTCTCTTTTAAGGTACCTGTGATTAATTCTGCTTCATAGAGAGTTCTGCCTGCAATTTACAAGGACCAATGACATTGTCAACATTATTTTTGACCAGTGCTTGATCCCCATATATTTGTACAGTTTATATATTTCAGATGCACAATGATGTGATTAAAAATGATATAAGCCTGCCCTCTGCAGATGCATAATGGAAATAACTTGCTGCTTGTTATTGCATAGAAGTGGAGCCTGCAGTTTTGGCCATCACACTGACAAAGACTCCACCCACACTAAGCATGGTCCCAGCCATTATTCATTCACTGGTCATAGTCAGCTATCGACAGATCATGAAGGAAACGCAGGTCACATTGGTCACCGCAAGTATCCGGCTCTGCCTGGACCTCAGGTCTCCTAGCCAGGACTCCCTTTCTAGATAGCACCCCTTTCTAGATAGCCTTTCATACCCACCTCCCACAGTATCCCCTGTCCTTCTATATACTTCCGGCTAATCCTCCAATAGAAGTTCTCCCCTTTACCATCCTTGTCCCCTCCACAACACAGGTTGCTGCCTAAAATCACCATTGTTGATTCCTTACATCTTCCTATCCCTGTATTGGTCCCAGACACCTCTGTTCTGATGCTTATTCCACTGACTACTGGACTGACCGTGACAAACTCCCCGAGGCCTTAGTGAGACAGTCCCTCCAACCATGACCACCCCAAACAGATGACTGATCATGCCCAAGTCCCTGGACTGATTGCAGACACTACCATGTGGCAGACTGTGTACCAGGTTCCCCTAACTGACAGCAGCCCCAGTTGCTGAGCACTAATACTCTTTCACTTTGAGAGATGGCCATTTGATTGATGGCTGTATAAGCTGCTGACCACGCTGTAGGGATGAGATTGACACAGCACTGTACCATATATATCCATTACTTTGACTGTGGACAACGATGACAAGCTACCTGGCTTTGTGTCTTCACTAAGCAGCAAGGCAGGACAGAGATATTGTGAGCCTTTAAGCTCTAAATAAGGGGCCAGGACACAAAAGACAAAGTTAGACAAGGCAGGGATGCTGTGAGCAGTCAGGAATGTGCTAAGTGAATGAGCACTAAGAGAGTAGGAGAGCAACTCTGAGATGCACCATGGTCAATTCCACAAGGTAGATGCCTACTGCTATCAGTAGCAGCACAGCCTGGGAAGATTACACCTAAAATCTTCATCAACTTAAAGGCAACTTTGCCAACTCTTTCTGATCTAAGATAGGAGGGAAACCAGTCATTTACATTGAGTTCCTAGTATTTATCCTGAGAATCATCCACATGTCCATATGACTGAGAGAACCTCACTCTCTCAGTAACTGCACAAAGTATTCCAGTGTAATACAATGCTCTGCATTCACAAATGCTGCTTCCCTGGGCCTTTTTGTTTGTTCCCGAAAGAGTACTGCACATTACCAATAGCTGAAGCATCCATAGTAACAAGATCTAGGAAAGAGTGTTTATAGTGTGCCAGTATGTCTGTGGAAGTCAGCATATCTTTGATTTTTTTCAAAACTCATCATTTTAAACTGATCGCAACACCATTCCTAAAGGAAATATGTCAACATCTAAAGACCCATGCTCTAATGGATATATTTTGATGGTTGGATTTATTTTTCTAATTGTGTTGAGTATAAAGTGGAGACTTCTCCACTTTGTTTCTGTTATTTAAGGATTGTTTCTAATTTTTGTACATTTTAGCATCGCTTTTGTTTGTGTGGTTTTATTGCTCCATATAGAACATAGAACATTACAGCACAGTACAGGCTCTTCGGTCCTCAGTGTTGTGGCGACCTGTCATATCAATCTGAAGCCCATCTAACCTACACTATTCCATGTACTTCCATATGCTTGTCCAATGACGACTTAAATGTACTTAAAGTTGGTGAATCTACTACCGTTGCAGGCAAAGCATTCCATACTCTTACTACTCTCTGAGTAAAGAAACTTCTGACATCAGTCCTATATCTATCACCCCTCAATTTAACGCTATACCCCCTCGTGCTCGTCATCACCATACTTGGAAAAAGGTTCTCCCTGTCCACTCTATCTAACCCTCTGATTATCTTATATGTCTCTATTAAGTCACCTCTCAACCTTCTTCTCTCTAACGAAAACAGCCTCAAGTCCCTCAGTCTTTTGCCGTAAGACCTTCCCTCCATACCAGGCAACATCCTAGTAAATCTCCTCTGCACCCTTTCCAAAGCTTCCACATCCTTCTTATAATGTGGTGACCAGAACTGTACACAATACTCCAAGTGCGGCCGCACCAGAGTTTTGTACAGCTGTAGCATAACTTCATGGTTTTGGAACTCGATCCCTCTATTAAAAAAAGCTAAAACACTGTATGTCTTCTTAACAACCCTGTCAACCTGGGTGGCAACTTTCAAGGATCTGTGTACCTGGACACCGAGATCTCTCTGCTCATCTACACTACCAAGAATCTTACCATTAGCCCAATACTTTGCATTCCGGTTACTCCGACCAAAGTGAATCACCTCACACTTGTCCACATTAAACTTCATTTGCCACCTCTCAGCCCAGCTCTGTAGCTTATCTATGTCTCTCTGTAACCTACAACATCCTTTGTCACTATCCACAACTCCACTGACCTTAATGTCATCTGCAAATTTACTAACCCACCCTTCTACGCCCTCATCCAAGTCATTTTTAAAAATGAAGAACAGCAGTGGACCCAACACCAACCCTTGCGGCACACCACTGGTAACTGGACTCCAGGATGAACATTTCCCATCAACCACCACCCTCTGTCTTCTTTCAGCAAGCCAATTACTGACCCATACTGCTATATCTCCCACAATCCCATTCTTCCGCATTTTGTACAATAACCTACTGTGGGGAACCTTATTGACTGCCTTGCTGAAATCCATATACACCACATCAACCGGTTTACTCTCATCTACCTGTTTGGTCACCTTCTCAAAGAACTCAATAAGGTTTGTGAGGCACAACCTACCCTTCACAAAATCATGCTGACTCTCCCTAATCAAATTATTATTTTCTAGATGATTATAAATCCTATCTCTTATAACCTTTTCCAACACTTTACCAACAACTGAAGTAAGGCTCACTGGTCTATAGTTACTTGGGTTGTCTCTACTCCCCTCCTTGAACAGGGGAACCACATTTGCTATCCTCCAGTCTTCTGGCACTATTCCAATAGACAATGATGATTTGAAGATCAATGCCAAAGGCTCGGCAATTTCCTCCCTGGCTTCCCAGAGGATCCTAGAATAAATCCCATCCGGCCCAGGGCACTTATCTATTTTCACACTCTGCAGGATTTCTAATATCTCTTCCTTGTGAACCTCAATCACACCTAGTCTATTAGCCTGTATCTCAGTATTCTCCTCGACAACATTGTCATTTTCTAGAGTGAATACTGTCGAAAAACATTCATTAAGTGCTTCCCCTATCTCCTCTGACTCCACACACAACTTCCCACTACTATCCTTGATTGGCCCAAATCTTACTCTCGTCATTCTTTTATTCATTAAATACCTATAGAAAGCCTTAGGGCTTACCCTGATCCTATCCGCCAACAACTTCTCATATCTCCTCCTGGCTCTTCTGAGCTCTCTCTTTAGGGCTTTCCTGACTACCTTGTAACCCTCAAGCGCCCTAACTGAGCCTTCACATCTCATCCTAACATAAGCCTTCTTCTTCCTCTTGACTAGAGATTCCACTTCCTTCGTAAACCACGACTCCTGCGCTCTACAGCTTCCTCCCTGCCTGACAGAGAAATACTTATGTAGGACACACAGGAGCTTTTCCTTGAATAAGCTCCACATTTCTAATGTGCCTATCCCCTGCAGTTTCCTTCCCCATCCTATGCTTCCTAAATCTTGCCTAATCGCATCATAATTGCCTTTCCCCCAGCTGTAACTCTTGCCCAGTGGTATACACCTATCCCTTTCTATCACTAAAGTAAACCTAACAGAATTGTGATTGCTATCACCAAAGTGCTCACCTACTTCCAAGTCTAACACCTGGCTGGGGTCATTACCCAGTACCAAATCTAATGTGGCTTCGCCCCTTGTTGGCCTGTCTACATACTGTGTCAGGAAGCCCTCCTGCACACACTGGACAAAAACTGACCCATCTATAGTACTCGTACAATAGTGTTCCCAGTCAATATTTGGAAAGTTGAAGTCCCCCATGACAACTACCCTGTCTCTCTCACTCCTATCGAGAATCATCTTTGCTATCCTTTCATCTACATCTCTGGAACTATTCGGAGGCCTTTAGAAAACTCCCAATAGGGTGACCTCTCCTTTCCTGTTTCTAACCTCTGCCCATACTACCTCAGTTGACAAGTCCCTAAACATCCTTTCTGCAACTGAAATACTGTCCTTGACCAACAATGCCACACCTCCCCCCACCTTTTACCATCTTCTCTGTTCTTACTGAAACATCTAAATCCTGGAACCTGCAACAACCATTCCTGTCCCTGCTCTATCCATGTCTCCGAAATGGCTGCAACATTGAAGTCCCAGGTACCAACCCATGCTGCAAGTTCACCCACCTTATTCTGGATGCTCCTGGCGTTGAAGTAGGTACACTTCAAACCAACTTCTTGCTTGCCGGTGCCATCTTGCATCCCTGAGACTTGATTTCGGACCTCCCTACTCTCAAACCTTTTCTATACTTGAACTACAATTTTGGTTCCCACCCCCCTGCTGGATTAGTTTAAACCCACCTCAGTAGTCTTAGCGAATTCCCCCCCCCCCCAGGATATTGATAGCCCTCTGGTTCAGATGAAGACCATCCTGCTTGTAGAGGTCCCACCTACTCCAGAAAGAGCCCTAATTATCCAAGAATCCAAAACCCACCCTTCTGCACCATCCTGTAGCCACGTGTTCAACTCCTCTCTCTCCCTATTCCTTGCCTCACTAGCATGTGGCACGGGCAACAAACCAGAGACAACAACTCTGTTCGTCTTAGCTCTAAGCTTCTACCTGAGCTCCCCGAATTTCTGCCTTAAATCCCCATCTCTCTTCCTAACCTATGTGGACCACGACTTGGGGCTGCTCCCCTTCCCCCTTAAGGATCCCAAAAGTACAATCAGAGACATCACGAACCCTGGCACCTGGGAGGCAACACACCAACCATGAGTCTCTCTCATCCCCATCTGTCCTCCTATCTGTCTCCCTAACTATGGAGGTCCCAATGACTACCGCTCTGCTCCTCTTCCCCCTTCCCTTCTGAGCAGCAGGGACAGACTCTGTGCCAGAGCCCTGTATCCCAACTGCTTTCCCCTGGTAAGTTGTCCTCCCCAACAGTATCCAAAATGGTGTACTTATTGTTGAGGGCAATGGCCACAGGGGATCCCTGCACTGCCTGCCTGTTCCCTTTCCGTCCCCTGACTGTAACCCATCTGCCTTTTTCTTAAAAGGAAAGAGGGAGAAAAATTGGTTTGCATTGAAATAAGTAAGAAAATCATGGAAAAATATACATTTTAATGGAATTCTTGCAGCAACAAACAAATTAAGGAGAGACCATCCTGCAAAGTCTCGTCTAATTTGTACCAGTAATGGTTCAAAATTTTTACTGTACAAATTGCCAAGTATATTTACCACATGTACATAAAGATAAACAAAAGCAGAGATGGCAAGTTTAAACCGTAAATTATCTAGTGGGCATTCCCTGGCAGGCGTACTGATAATAAATATGTCAGTTTTGCTAAAATTCAACTTATACCCAGAAATCTTACTGAAAGATTTTAAAATTAAAAGTACAATGGGAATGGAGAGAGACAAGTTCAAGACAAATAGCAAAAGGTCATCTGCATAGAGAGTAACCTTCAATTCCATACAATTTCTAGTAAATCCAGAGAAATCAGGATGAGTCTGTGGAGCAATAGACAGAGGTTCAATACAATGGCAAACAGCAATGGACCCAAAGAACAACCTTGTCAAATGGAACAATAAAGGTGGAAATAATCAGAATTCATGTTATGAGTCTTAACAGAAGCCTGGATGATGCATAGAGTAGTTTGATCCAAGAAATAAACTTTTCCCCAAAGCCAAATTTCTCCAATATAAAAAAAAGATAATTCCATTCCACTCTATCAAAGGCTTTTTCAGCATCGAAAGATATCAAAGCCTCAGGGAGAGTGGATGGGGAGAATTGTAAACAATGTTAAATACCCACCTAAGATTAAAACGGAGTGCCTATTGCGCATAAATCCAGTTTGATCCAAGGATATGATAGATGGAAGGATGGTTTCCAAATGTCGGACCAATAGCTTTGACAATAATTTAAAGGCAACATTTAGCAGACTTATAGGATGGTATGAACCACACAGTAAGGGGTCTTTGCCTTTCTTTAAAAGCAAAGAAATTGATGCCTGAGTTAAAGATTGAGGAACAGAGCCAGAATTAAACGCTTCAACAAACACATTTACCAAAAGCGGAGCCAGCTTTTTCCAAAATGTTTTGTAAAACTCGGCTAGAAAACCATCAGCTCCAGGACTTTTACCACTTTGTAGTGATCTAGCCGTAGCCTCAAGCTCTATCGCTGTGATTGGTTGTTCAAATTCCTTTGCCACATCTTGAATAATAGAGGAACGCTAATCTTATCAAAAAC
The DNA here is from genome assembly GCF_047496795.1 of Chiloscyllium punctatum. Taxonomy (NCBI): domain Eukaryota; kingdom Metazoa; phylum Chordata; class Chondrichthyes; order Orectolobiformes; family Hemiscylliidae; genus Chiloscyllium; species Chiloscyllium punctatum. The sequence goes on from NC_092758.1 coordinate 30,878,328, forward strand.
CGTATCAAAATCTGTTGTAGCGGAAGAACATTCAGATGAATAAAGTGAAATGTAAAATTCCTTAAAAGTCTTGTTGATTTCTAATCGGTCTGATATGACTCCGGAATTAGCCTTAATTTGTGGGATTAATTGAGATGAGGACATTTGGTGCAACTGATGTGCCAACAATTTAATAGTCCCATCTCCTTGTTCATAAAATTTAGACCGAGAGTGAAGTAAGAGCTCGGTGGTGTATTGTGACATTACAACATCATACTTGGCCTGAAGGGATATGCATTCTTTATTTACTTCTGAAGACTTAGAGATTGCATAAAGAGAGTCTAACTGAGACAGACGTCATGCTTACCATGCGAAATCGACGTTTCGGGCAAAAGCCCTTCATCAGGAAGGGCTTTTGCCCGAAACGTTGATTTCGCTGCTCGTTGGATGCTGCCTGAACTGCTGTGCTCTTCCAGCACCACTAATCCAGTATTTGGTTTTCAGCATCTGCAGTCATTGTTTTTACCGTCGTGCTTACCATGCCAGTTTCTCTCTCCTGAGTCTATTCTTATGTGCTGCATAAGAAATTATTTCACTCCTGATGAATGCCTTCAGGGCTTCCCACAGCAAGGAAGCTGCAATGTTAATTTTTTTTTAAAAATCTACCTGCTGAGAGACAAAATTAATAAAATCTTCCTTTCAGAGTAAGCGTGTACTGAGATGCCAAGGTGGGCATGTATTAAGAAACTTCTGAAAGCGAACATTCATAGTAACAGATGCATGGTCTGATAAAACAATTGCATCATATTCGTAACCAAAAATGGATGTAAGCAGTCTGTCATCCAGCAAAACAAAATCAATACATGTAAAAGTATGGTGGACATGTGAAAAAAAACTTCCTTTTTAGAGGGCTTGAAGGACCGCCAGCGATAAACAATGTTAAACTCCTCCATAAAAGTTGTAATTATTTTAGCACATTTGGACTAGGCACTTGGAACAGAGGAAGAAAGGTCTAAGTGAGGATTCAATCAACAGTTAAAATCTCCTCCCAAGATTAACTGGTATGAAGATAAATCCGGTAACATTGAAAGGAACCGTCTGAGAAAAGCCTCATCGTCCCAGTTGGGAGCATCAACATTAGCCAAGATTACATCAATGTCAAAAGTCTGTCCAGTAATAATAATAAATCTGCCAGTAGAGTCAGTGATAGTTTTAGTATGGATGAAAGGAATAGATTTATATAAAAGAATAACAACTCCTTTAGGTCTGCTAGAAAAGGAGGAAAAATACACTTGACCAATCCAACCTTGTTTCAACTTAGGACTGTCTATATTTTTCAAGTGGGTTTATGTAAATAAATTATATGGGCATTAAGATGGCATAAATAATGTAAAACCTTACTACGTTTAATTGAGTTGTTCAGGCCTTTGCAATTCAGACTGGCAAATTTAATGTCCCACCAACCGAAGGTGGTGAAGCATTAACCTGTGTCATGTGTAATAATCACACGTAAAATCCCAAGGGTGCAATAATCGATAAACAAATGTAAACCTTGTAAAAGTGAGGTATGTGCCACCCCCTCACCGTATATGCCCATCAGAAGAAAACAAACTCCACCACACCCCATAGCAGTATCCTCCCAAATGGAATACCTGCCCACGAACTCCTCCCCCTCCCAGCAGAAGCAGCTTTTAGATGCTCTCTTTCCCCCCAATAAAAAAAACTTGTCTTTTGTAGCTCAAGCAAACTACACGGTGACCTCGGGGAATGTAAAAGTTAACTGTACAAAAACTAGGAACCAAAAATTAGTAAGAATGTAAATGTTATAAAAACATATACTATATATAGTTAAACAATTAAACTCTAAGTTCTTTGGTACGAATAGAGCAACCTTTTCACAAAATAAAGTCTTGAGTGAGAAAATATGTACTTCTTGGTGAATGAAGTCAAATATAAGAAGAATATCAAATCCAAGCCTGTAATACAGCATACCGTCCATCTTCATCTCCACAGTGGGAAATATGGTCCGTGGTAGCATAAAGCTAATATCTAATCAACTGAGTTAGGCCCAACCATCAATCCAGCTCAGGAACCATGATCTTTTTAAGGTTTTTATTCACAAAGTCCATAGCCCAACACACGTCACCAAGCCTATGAGTTAAACTGCTTGGTAAGATGATATGTAATATTGCTGGATAACAAATGCCACATTAGGACATGAGTGTAGCTCCTTCTTTACCTTGGCAAAAGCCGTACGCTTCTTAGCCACAGTCAGGGTGAAATCCAGAAGAATGTGTGTACTCTTTCCATTATATACAATGGGAGAAGCATGTCCAACACAGCATAGAATGTGATTTCTCACTTGAAACTGGTTCACCCTGATGACCATCAGGCGAGATAACTCGCCCTCATTCAGTTTAGCATGCAGCATGTGACAACCCCTGTCCAACACGGATTTAGCATCAAGTCTGAGCAAGTCCTGTAAAAGTTGGGCCATAAATTCTGTGGGGCAAGGACCCTCCAAACCCTCAGTTAAACCCAAACGTCAAATATTATTTGACCTGGAGCGGGCCTCCAAATCTTCACATTTCTTGGTCAAAGACTCAACCGTAGCAGATAACACACTAACATTTGCTTGGAGGCTTGCTATCTGGTTATCATACTCATTAGCCAAATGTTCCAGGTCCAAAATAGTTCCGCATTGTGAAGAAACATTTTCCTCCGACAGCTTCAGAGCAGTTGTTACCTCCTTTTTAACCATCTCTGAAATTATACATTCAAACTCGGTAATGAGTTCAACCCTCATATTGCCCATCATGTTCTTAATGCTACATAGCATGGCTTCATTAGTATGTGGCTTCTCCAGAGACTTAGGCTCAGATGAATGACACAACCTAGTGTGACTGGACTTAGCAAACTCAATTTTTGTTCGAGAAGGATTCAAGACAGGTTTCTTGGCAGTGTGTAGGAACAGAGGAATCTGAGTGTGCAAGTACATAGATCCCTCAAAGCTACCACCCAAGTAGATAGGATTGTTCAGAAAACATATGGTGTTTTGGCTTTCATTAACAGGGGGATCGAGTTTAAGAGCCATGAGGTTTTGCTGCAGCTCTACAAGTCCCTGGTGAGACCACACTTGTAATATTGTGTACAGTTCTGGTTTCCCTACTATAGGAAAGATAAAGAGGCTTTGGAGAGGGTGCAAAGAAGGTTTACCAGGATGCTGCCTGGACAGGAGGGCTTGCTGTATGAAGAAAGGTTGAATAAACTCAGACTTTTCTCTCTGGAGAGAAGGAGGAAGAGAGGAGTCCTAATCAACGTGTACAAAATAATGAGAGGAATAGATAGAGTCAATAGCCAGAGACTTTTCCCCAGGGCAGGCTGGTACAAGACTTCTTGGTACAAGAAGTCATAGTTTGAAGATATTAGGAGGAAGGTATAAAGGAGACATAAGTTATTTACGCAGAGAGTTGTGAATGCATGGAATGCGTTACCAGTGGTGGTGGTGGAAGCAGTCATTGGGGGCATTTAAGTGACTGCTGGACATGCACATGGATAGCAGTGAGTTGAGGGGTGCACAGGTTAAGTTACTATATTTTACATTAGGATTAAGTCTCGGCACAAGGGCCAAAGGGCCTGTTCTGTGCTGTACTTTTCTATGTTCTATGTCAGTCTACTTTTTGTCATTTATATAAATGATTTGGATGCGATCCCTATGACTCTGTAAGTCGCCATTTGAAAGGATGCAGGTAAAAATGGGTCATGTTTAGAAAAAATAGCCAAATGGAGTGTAGAGGGCATGTAACGGCCAAATTTAAGAAACTAAAATATATAAATTTACCACATTCCTGAGGAGTGATTCCAAACTACATCCTACATTGTCCGTGCTGACCTGCACTTGCCCAACATTTTGCCCCTCAGTTCCTCCGTCTGTTTTTATTCTGATATTAGATCACACAGCAGGGGAAATATCCTTTCTACATTAGCTCTGGCATTAAATCTGAAGAACCTCTACTGCATTCCTTTAATGACAAGGATATCCTTCCTTTGGCAAGGGGGCCAGAATTGCATATAGTGCATTCTGACCTGCATTCTAGACTGAGAATTCTTTATCACTGTACTCATTTCCAAGGTCCCTTTGGACATCAATACCTCCTACCAATGTTTACTGATACTCACTATTTCTTAGCTCCACCTAAAATGATCCTGAATCCTGTTATTTCACCAGAGATCTGCTCTCGGCAATACACTGATTCTGGCCCTTATTGTCAGCACAGTACCACCTCATTTTCTTTATTGCTAATCCTTCCTAAATGATGAATAACCTTTAATATTCAGTTTCCAGTTTTGATTATTCTGAAGTGATGACTCTGATATGGCGATTAAATCATCCCTTTTACTTTTACTGTGCCGTCAATTCAGCTACTTTATTGTACGTTTGGATCAAGTGCTTTTAATTCTGTCTTTTTAACGGTATTCAATAAATTGACTCTAGTTGATTCTAGGATTTGTTTCTGCTGCTCTCGAGTTTTATTGTCTTTCCACTTTCCAGAACTAGTTTTGTTTTGATTCTATCTGAATTTCCTCTTAAGTCACCCCAATCCCCCTGATAACATACATCAAAACTTCCCCAACAGTATGAAGAAACTTGCTCCAGTTCTGCTAAGATGTAACCTTTCCCCTTTGTACACCAGCACCTCTTCCCCGCCCCCCCCCAACCAATTTCCCATCTCAGAATCCCAGAATTGCTTATTGGTCACTTACTCTCGTTCTGCCAGCCAGTAGTGTAACCGCTTTGCTAAGCATGCCATGGACATAGCTCTCAGCTTCTTGGATTCACCACAGTAATGCCAACTGCCACTCAAGCACCAAAATCCAGAGGTGACTGTTTCCTAGGGAGGCATTTAACTTTCATGTGATTGCCAAGGCCATACAAATTTCCATGACTACCAAAATAATGCGCGTTGAGCTGTCAAAGCAGCTGAGCTATTCTGCCATGTGGTAAGCCTACTTGCATACTATTTACTTTAAACTGGAGATGAGAAAGCAGAAAGTAAAATGACTCACCAAGCAGTTCTAAATCTAGCTTAGCCCCTCACTGACTGTCAGGATCCAGCCCTCGTCTGCTCTTCTAAGTGATAATGACTGCTTGTCTCAGGGTCCTTGTCTTGATTACTCCTCCAGGTCAATGGTTCCCAGCCTTTTCAGTAATGCAGCACATTTCAATGAGACAAATAATTCCATGGCACATACTCTTTTTTTAGCTGGATTGATTGTTCAGAAGCATTACCATTCCTTGTATTTACTACGGTTACAATCTTACTAGAGTATTTGCAACAGTGCGCACTACAAGCTAAAGAAGGATCAAATGCATTATTGTTTCAAATTTGTTTCACATTGATTTTCATTGCCTTCAGTACAAATTGTTGGGGCACATTTGGACAGTTTGCATGCACACCAGACCACAGCACATCGTTTCTGTTTATATAGCTCTTCTAGTTCTAAGCTGCTGTCTACTTAATTCAGTGCCACTGTCGCAGCTGTCCTCTGGATCTGTACTCTGCATCAAAAGCAGTTCTTAAAGGCGCAGTCATTTTGTAGTAACTTTTTTTTATTTTCTCTTCCTTTCATACAACTGTAGAGCTGGTGTACGGGACAAGGATTCACATTTTTGGATCATTGGAAGCTATTTTGGGATAGAAGACGCCTGTACAAGAAGGATGGATTGCACCTGAATTGGAAGGGGACTAATATACTGGCAGGGACGTTTGCTTGAGCTGCTCAGGAGGATTTAAAGTAGTAAGGTGGTGGGGGGGGGGGGGGGGGGGGGGAACCCAGGGAGAGAGTGAGAAAAGATTTCAATCTGAGACTGGAACAGTTGAGAATAAAGGCAAGTCAAACTGTCAGGGCAGGCAGGGATAAAGCAGAGAACAAGGTAGGACTGATAAATTAAACTACATTTATTTCAATGCAAGAGGCCTAACAGATGAACTCAGGGCACGGTTAGGAACATGGGACTGGGATATCATAGCGACTACAGAAACCTAGCTCAGGGGTGGACAGGACTGACAACGTAATGTGCCAAGATACAACTGCTATAGGAAGGACAGAAAGGGAGGCAAGAGAGGAGGGGGAGTGGCGTTTTTAATAAGGAATAGCATTACAGCTGTGCTGAGGGAGGATATTCCTGGGAATACATCCAGGAAAGTTATTTGGATGGAACTGAGAAATAAGAAAGGGATGATCACCTTATTGGGATTGTATTATAGACCCTCTAATATTCAGAGGAAAATTGAGAAACCGATTTGTAAGGAGATCTCGGTTATCTGTAAGAATAAAAGGGTAGTTATGGGAGGGGATTTTAACTTTCCAAACATAGTCTGGGACTGCCATGGTGTTCAGGGTTTAGATGGAGAGGAATTTGTGAAGTGTGTACAAGACAATTTTCTGATTCAGTATGTGGATGTCCCAATGAGAGTGCAAAACTTGACCTACTCTTGGGAAATAAGGCAAGGTGTCAAAGTGGGAGAGCATTTTGGGGCCAGTGACCATAATTCTATTAGTTCTAAGATAGTGATGGGAAAGGATAGAGCAGATCTAAAATTTGAAGTTCTAAATTGGAGAAAGGCCAATTTTGATGGTATTAGGCAAGAACTTTCGAAAGCTGATTGAGCACAGATGTTCACAGGTAAAGGGACGGCCAGAAAGTAGGAAGCCTTCAGAAATGAGATAACGAGAATCCAGAGAAAGTGTATTCCTGTTAGGGTGAAAGGAAATCCTGGCAGGTATAGGGAATGCTCGATGACTAAAGAAATTGAGGGTTTAGTTAAGAAAAAGAAGGAAGTATATGTCAGGTATAGACAGGATAGATCGAGTTAATCCTTAGGAGAGTATAAAATTAGTAGGAGTACACTTAAGAGACAAATCAGGAGGGCAAAAAGAGGATATGAGATAGCTTTGGCAAATGGAGTTAAGGAGAATCCAAAGGGCTTTCACAAATATATTAAGGACAAAAGGATAACAAGGGAGGGAATTGGGCCCTTCAAAGATCAGCCAGGCAGCCTTTATGTGGAGTCGCAGAAAATGGGGGAGATAATAAATGAGTATTTTGCATCAGTATTTACTGTGGAAAAGGAAATGTAAGATATAGAATGTAGGGAAATAGATGGTGACATCTTGCAAAATGTCCAGATTACAGATGAATGTCTTAAAATGCATAAAAGTGGATAAATCCCCAGGACCTGATCAAGTGTACCCTAGAACTCTGTGGGAAGCTAGTGAAGTGATTGTGGGGCCTCTTACTGAGATATTTGTATCATCAATAGTCACAGGTGATGTGCTGGAAGATTGGAGGTTGGCTAACGTGGTGCCACTGTTTAAGAAAGGAGGTAAGGACAAGCCAGGGAACTATAGACCAGTGAGCTTGATGTCGGTGGTGGGCAAGTTGTTGGAAGGAATCATGATGGACAGGATGTACATGTATTTGGAAAGGCAAGGACTGATTAGGAATAGTCAGCATGACTTTGTGCATGGGAAATCATGTCTCACAATCTTGATTGAGATTTTTGAAGATGTAACAAAGAGGATTGATGAGGGCAGAGCGGTCAGTGTGATCTATATGGACTTCAGTAAGGCATTTGACAAGGTTTCCCATGGGAGACTGGTGAGCAAAGTTAGACCTTGAGCAAGGTGAGCACGGTGGCACAGTGGTTAGCACTGCTGCCTCACAGCGCCAGAGACCCGGGTTCAATTCGTGCCTCAGGCAACTCTCTGTGTGGAGTTTGCACATTCTCCCCGTGTGTGCGTGGGTTTCCTCTGGGTGCTCCGGTTTCCTCCCACAGTCCAAATATGTGCAGGTTAGGTGAATTGGCCATGCTAAATTGCCCGTAGTGTTAGGTGAAGGGGTAAATGTAGGGGAATAGGTCTGGATGGGTTGCTCTTCGGAGGGTTGGTGTGGACTTGTTGGGCCGAAGGGCCTGTTTCCACACTGTAAATAATCTAATATAATCTCATGGAATACAGGGAGAACTCACCATTTAGATACAGAACTGGCTCAAAGGTAGATCATAGAGGGTGGTGGTGGAGGGTTGTTTTTCAGACTGGAGACCTGTGACCAGTGGAGTGCCATAAATAAATGTGAGATGCTGCATTTTGGGAAAGCAAATCATAGCAGGACTTATACACTTCATGTTAAGGTCCTAGGGAGTGTTGCTGAACAAAGAAGCCTTGAAGTGCAGGTTCATAGCTCCTTGAAAGTGGAGCCGCAGGTAGATAGGATAGTGAAGAAGGCGTTTGGTATGCTTTCATTTATTGGTCAGAGTATTGAGTACAGGAGTTGGGAGGTCATGTTGCAGTTGTACAGGACCTTGGTTAGGCCGCTGTTGGAATATTGCGTGCAATTCCTGTCTCCTTCCTATCGGAAAGATGTTGTGAAACTTGAAAGGATTCAGAAAAGATTTACAAGGATGTTGCCAGGGTTGGAGGATTTGAGGTATAGGGAGAGGTTCAATAGGCTAAGACTTTTTTCCCTGGAGCATTGAAGGCTGTGGGGTGACCTTATAGGGGTTTGTAAAATCATGAGGGGCATGGATAGGATAAATAAACAAAGTGTTTTCCATGGGGTGGGGGAGTCCAGAACTAGAGGGCATAGGTTTAGGTTGAGAGGGAAAAGATATAAAAGAGACCTAAGGGGCAACTTTTTCACACAGAGGGTGGCACGTGTATGGAATGAGCTGTCAGAGGAAGTGGTGGAGGCTAGTACAATTGCAACATTTAAAAGTCATCTGGATGGGTATATGAATAGGAAGGGTTTGGAGGGATATGGGCTGGGTGCTGGCAGATGGGACTAGATTGGATTGGGATATCTGGTCGGCATGGACGGGTTGGACTAAAGGTACTGTACATCTCTATGACTCTATGAATTGTGAATTCTTGCACTGCTGATGATTTCATCAATCTAAAAGCAACTTACACCATAATGCTGCCCAGCCATGTGGTAAGGTGGTGAGCTAAAATCTATGCCGCTGTCAGCATGTCAGAACGGATACCCACAATAGTAACCTGATTCTGAGAGGCTTTTCTTCACAACCATTTGTTGCCACCATTTTCCTCATGTTAGTACAAGTCTAAGGTGGTGAAGGACAACCTTACAAAGTCTTGAGAAAAGGGACTCATTCTTGAGGAACAAGAAAGCTGCATTGTGTAGTGATAAGATAGCAAGTTATAGCATAATAAGTCCAAATGACTACACAGTTGGAAATATAAGTCAAATAAGTTATATGATTATTAATGGTACAGTTAATATAACAGAATAAAACTACTATCGACAACTAGATCTGACAAGCTCCTCACAGAGACACTTACCTATACCTCAGTTGGCAGAGTTACAAAAAGACTCCTTAGGTTTCTGGCCAACTGCCTTTTGCAACAAGATATACGTCTAGAATCATTTATGGTAGACCTTGAGCATGTTTTTCACATTTGCTATTCAAATTTCACTGTTTCAAACTCACTACAAGTTCCACAACAAGTGCAGTAAGCGATAATATTTCTTCCCATGGCACCAAACATGAGATAACAGTGAAGAAACGGGATATGAACACACGCATTTATGAAAACACTCTGTAAAATGAGATTTAAGTAACCTTTAGCTGAAGGTTGACAATTTCATCAATTGCCATTTTCTACAGAAAGCCAGTGATATTGTTCTTCTTAAAGAAAGGAATATTTGTATCACAGTATCAGAGTTGTAGACTGTCCCAAAAATGTAAATTAAAGCTTTGTGACATCAAATCAAATTCAGTGACTTGTCACAATGATATAAAAAAATGGGTTACTAATTTTTGAATTCCATTGTTAATGCAGAGAGCTCTATTGACTGAAACTGTTTTTTAAAAAGGCATCAATACCAGTGATTTAAAATGACCACAGGCATCATTTGAGAAAGGTTAATCAGTTGTTATGAAACAAACATGGAATTAGGCAAGACACAGCCTAGCTGAAATTAGTTTGCATCCAAAGTCAGCCACTCCTGTCTCACTTGAACTCCATCCCCCATCAATTCCTTGCACTTCTCAAATCCAAAACCCCTTCACCTTGCTTTGACCTTAGTCCTGACCACCAGCAGCCCTCCTATCACCATCTCCACATCAGCACCCTTTCCCCACTAGATGCCTCAACCCCAGACCCAAACCAACACTCCCCCCCTCAACATCCTAATATCTCCCACCCCTTTCACAGACTCAATAGCCCTTTCCAACTATCCGACTCAACAGATCAGCACCTCAAAGTTGGACCATAACACATTCCTGACCTACCCGAAGTACTATTCAATTACTTGCCATGCAAGCATCCTATCCTAACCATCTCACCCACCTTCCACCCTCGCTCAATTCTTAATACTATGCCCCTTAAACAACTGCCCGCCTTACCCCAAAACTACTGACATACTTACCATTTCACAGGAGCTGTCACAAAACTGGATGTGCCATTGGACATTTGAATCACTAAACAAGACGCACTGCTGCAAAAGGAGCAGTGGTTTCTCCTAAGATGTCTTGCTAGTTTCACGGATTCCTGGACAGGGTTGAAAAGAAATGGCCCCTATTCAAGACTTTCCAGCACAGAAGATATCTAAAGCTGAGAGGGTAAATCTTTAGTCCATTCAGGGTCAGAAATAAGCTTTCCAACCCTGACCAGAATATCCAGGGCAATATGTTTAATGAGAGTCAGAGCAAGTTATGAAAAACTCATATTTCACAAATCTGATGGAGCTTTTTGACAATGTACCTTTTATTTAATGGTGTAAGGTTTATAAGGGTTAATACTGAGAGGTGCCTTAACCACTACGCACTATGGTTACATCATAGGGACTTGGTGAGGGAAAATAACTCAAGACCTGGTAGGAGTAAGACTGACCATCCAATAGGTCTTTCTCACAGCCTCTGTAACATTGCCTATTATATTAATGCAACTCGTACAAAGTTGCAACCATGTAATAAACTACTGGTTATATTAGCACGAGGTTTTTCTCAATGATATCTGATAAATTGGGTCCTATCAAACCCCTACCTTAATAGAGAATGATAGTAGCAAATCTGCCCAAAGTGAATAACAGATTGTTTCAGACAACAAACTAGTCTGTAATGAGGATCGTATAACAATAAACAATAAGGGAAACCATACTCTATTTGGATATTAAAAAGCATTTGATAAGGTGCACACAAGAGACTATTAATCAAAATAGAATTAATGGGACTGGGGTAATGTATCATCCTAGACAGAGGCATGGAAACACCAAAAATACTTCTGCCACACACCACCCAAACTTTGAACCAAAATACTATTACTTCACGGTGGCTGGGTCAAACACATGGAACTCCCTCCCTAATAGCACTGTGCATGCATCACATAGACTGCAGCAATTCAATAAGACAATGCCCCATCACTTTCTCAATAGCAAGGCCTTTCCAGCGATGCTGAACTTCCTCAAGTGGATAGAATAATATAGTGCTTCACTGAATGTCTTTTTAATATTAATCTGCTCTCCTTACTTGGTCTCACCTATGTATGGCTGCAGATTCACAGTAATGTGGTTTACTCTTAAATGCTGTCAAAAATGGCCTATCAAACCATTGAGTTGAATCAAGCCAATATATAGACTCAAATAAGAACACAATATGATGGACCACCCAGCATGAACCTCGACACGAGGAATAATGAAAGCATACCCTGCCCTGTCAACCTATAAATCCTCCTCACTAACATGGGTATTTGTGCCAATATTTAGAGATCTATGCACACACTGTTCAAACAAAAACCTCATACAGTTATATTCATCTTACAGCCAATGCTCTCGACTCCGCCATCAGCATATGAACACATAAATAACATGTATGTAATATCTTTCATGTTTGCAAAAATGGTACGGATTAATTCTGGGACGCAGTATTTTTGGAAAACAGAATCTCATGATCATTTTGAGCAAGTGTAATGGTCTTGCTTCTGAAATGCTGGAAAAGTTCATCGCTCCTCCAGAAATTAAATCGCATAACTTCAACAATTGTAACTTTCTCAACTTCCTGGTTTTGAGGTTTAAATTGTTGTCTTTGAGTTTAGGCTGTTGTAATTATAGCTGAGGACCTATTTCCATCCATTCTGATGAGTTAGATTGAACCTTCTCCAACCCAGTGTAGTAAAATTGTTTACCTCTAATTTTGCTCAAATACATATATTTAGAGCTTTTAATTTCTCTTTGTATTTCAGTGGGATTTGGTGTGTAACAATGCCTGGAAAATGCCGTTTTCTATGTCAGTATACTTTCTGGGAGTGCTGACTGGTTCATTTGTTTCTGGTGTCTTGTCGGATAGGTGAGTTATTTCATTTAATTAACGCTGACTATTGTGTTATTGCCTCACAATTAGTATATCAGTATAACGTGAAGAAACATATTATATCTGTAGAAGAGACACACTCATTATATCATCACTGTGTCAAACAATGTCTCCCGAGACTATAAATGTTTATGATTTATCTTAATTGATGTCACTTATAGAATAACATGATGATGACAGCATGTTATTCTTTAAAATCACAAAACTTAATGTTCATCCAGACACTGAAGTGCCTATGTAGATATTAGTGAGCCATAATAAACATTTGCTGAATCTGTAAATACCACATAATCCATGTCTACTTTCCATGTTGCAATGGAGAACAATAACAATGCCACATTAGCTAAAATACACAGCAAGAGGCAAAAGGCACATCAAGGTCCACTGGCACATGTGTCAATAAAGGAACCACTCCAAGATATTTGGAAATTGAATTAAAGATCAACTTGGCAATAGCCCTCGACATCAAAGAATTCAAGCAATCAGCAGCATTAGTTACTGTGAATACTATCATCACAAAACCAGAAGATATATTAACTTCTTTCTGATTAAAATCAAAACTCTATCAAATGGTAAGAAATTTCTAACATTTCTAACTTTATTGCAAATACAAGCAAAATTAAAGATTATAGTGCTAAGATAGTGAATATTCTGTTTCTCTGACACTTCAAAAAAATTGAATTTACTGCCTATTGTTCTGACCTTTTACAAAAAGAACAATTCGGTTGTCCTCACAGGTACAAACATATCTGAAACAAAATCAGTTAAAAAGAAACTTATATTAGTTCCCTACATTAAAAAGGTTTACCTGGATCCAAAAATGAGTTGAATTGGCCATTTTATCTTCAAATCAGTGCAAAAATGAAGGGAAGTCATCGAGTTGCCAACTTTCCTTAATTAATGTGAACACCTAGAAGCTGAAATCTAAAATTACAAGCTCCCATTTTTTGAACACAAAGGTATAATCTGACATTAATCCAACATTAAAGGGATCAAGGCCAAAAAAATTGAGAAAAGGCGATAAAAGGAGAAAGGAGCAAAACTAGTGAAAAAAATAAACAAACATCACTTGAAACTATAAAGGTCTCAAACTCCTTCTTAACTTGGGCCACTTGAAGCATGACACACTGATGAAAGCACGCTACTGTTTGTAAGTGAATAACTAAATGCTAGCCCAAACACTGAACTGCCTGTGAATGTAATAGTTGTGCATTTGAGTGAGCTATAATAAACATCTGTTGGATCTTTCAATACCAGTTCTTGTGTTACAATGGATAACAAAGACATTTCTGTACCAGGTTAAAATACCATGTGAGAATAAAAGTGTAGAGTATCATATTTATTATGCAGGCTGAATTTTACTGGTCCCCTCTCACAGATTAGACTGCTCTATCATTCAACAATACATGACTGATCCTCTATCTCATTGTCATTTTCATGTGCTTATCACCCTTGATATCTTTAATATCTGGAAATACATTGATCATAAACATATTCCATGATAGAATTTCTGCAGTCCTCAGAAGTTCAAGATTCCTAAGATTTACCACACTTGATTGAAGATGTTTCTCCTCATCTCAGTCAGATATGTCATGCTATTTCTCCTGAGACCGTGTTCCCTGCTCACACACACACACTTCTACAGACCCATATGCTCATGTAGACCCTGTCTTATATGCTCACGCATACCCTCCCACACTCACACATGCACCCTGTCACAGACCTATATCCCTTTACACTTACACTCACACTCACACACATACACACTGTCTCACAGTTACAGTTGTGGGTGGCACAGTGGCAAGCACTGCTGCATCACAGTGCCAGAGATCTGGGTTCAATTCTCACCTCAGGCAACTGTCTGTGTGGAGTTTGCACATCCTCCCCATGTCTGCGTGGATTTCCTCCGGATGCTCTGGTTTTCTCCCACAGTCCAAAAAAAAATGTGCAGGTTAGGTGAATTGGCCATGCTAAGTTGCCCATAGTGTTCAGTGAGGGGGCAAATGTAGGGGAATGGGTCCGGGTGGGTTGCTTTTCAGAGGGTCGGTGTGGACTTGATGGGCCTGTTTCCACACTGTAAGTAATCTAATCTATCTACTCATAAGTTTGTGGGGTGAATTTATACTTGCAGAAATATATTTTACTTTGCTCAAAAACTGCATGAATCCATTTAAGATTCTGTAAATCCATTTAGAGTCAGTCTGACCATTGTGGCACATTGTAACAGTCTCACACAGGGCAATTCCCATCTTCAGTGCATTATCTAGGCCAACTTGACACCAATTGTTAAAGTTCACTTGAGAATGTAACTTTTTAAAAAGGTTTTGTGATTTACATATGAAACCAATATCGTTATTCTAAAAAATGAGAGACTTAACAAACAATCCAGGTCTTTTTCAATATATAATTTCAGTTACAGCACACTGTAGACTTTTGCTATAAATTCTGTGTTTTACGATATTTTACTCTACAACCACCTGATGGAGCAGTGCTCCGAAAGCTAGTGCTTCCAAATAAACCTGTTGGCCTATAACCTGGTGTTGTGTGATTTTTAACTTTGATCACAACTCAGATTCTCACCTGGTTTTGTGTCAGCAGCAATCTTGGAAATATTGAATTTGACCACCACTTCAAAATCAATGATATAAAATGCGAATTGCTGGGTCACTAGCACTGCTATTATAATACAATACCAGTAAAGTCTGGCTACCTGAAAATGACCCAGTTCTTCCGTTCTGTTCCCACACATTTTCTGCATGTTGACTGATTCTTGATTCACGTTCTGTTCCCACACATTTTCTGCATGTTGACTGATTCTTGATTCACAGTCTGTTCTCACACATTTTCTGCATGTTAACTGATTCTCAATTCATGCCAAAGTATAACCTACAAACCCATGTGCTCTTATTTGGTTTCCTACCTGCCTGTATGGAACTATATTGAAAGGATTCTGAAAGTTCAAATGCACCTCACCTATTGGCTTCTATTTTCTATTTTGTTAGTTACATCCTCAAATAACTCTGATTAGGTTTGTTAAACAGGATTTCCCTTTCATAAGTCCAAGTTGACTCTGCTATTCCAATCCTTGTTTTCTAACTTTCTAGTTATCAAATCCTTTTGTAATACATTCTAGCAATTTCCTGCAACCTGACTCTTGTCACCTCCTCAAAAAACTCAACCAAGTTGGTGAGACCTGACTTTCCCTGCACAAACCCATGATGCCTACCACTTACAAGTCCATTCACTTGCAAATCTGAATAAATCCTGTCTCTCAGTATCTTCTCCAATAGCTTCCCCACCACTGACACCAGTCCCACTGGCCCATATTTACCTGGATTTTCTCTGGTTCCTTCTTAATCCAAAGAACAACATTGGCCATTCTCCAGTCCTGTGCAACCTTGCTTGAGGCCAACGAGGATGCAAAGAAATCCGTTAAGGCTCCAGCTCCTTCCTTCTTTGCCTCCCACACTATCCTGGGATAGATTCCATTTGGCCCTGTGAACTTTTCTACCTTAATATGTTTCAAGGTGGCAAGAATTCCCGTTCATTATGTTGACCTGCCCAAGAATATACGCAGAACCTTTCCTAATCTCAACATCCCCCTCTTTGAAGGAAACCGATGTAAAGGACTCATTAAGGGCATTCCCCAGCTACCCTCTTGCACCTAATATATGTATAAAATGCCTTGGGATTCTCTTTAACCCTGCTGGTCAAGGATACTTCCTAGCCCTCCAACTCTACACTTGAGCTCCTTCCTACTTTCTCTATATTCTTCAAACACTCTGTCTGTTTATAATTGCTTAGACCTTAGGTATGCTTCCTTTTATTCATGACTCAGCTGATAATTTCATCTGTCATTCAGTCTAGAAATTTACCAGTCCTGTCCTTCATTTTCACAGGAACTTGCCTGTCCTGCACTCTAATTAACTGGTCCTTAAAAGACTCCCACATGTCAGATGTGGATTTACCTTCAAACAACCACTCCCAATCTACATTCTCAATTTCTTGCCTAATTCAGTTATAGTTGGCCTTCCTCCAATTTAGCACCTTCATCTGAGGTCTACTGTTGCCTTTATCAATATGTATCTGAAAACATACAGAATTATGGTCACTATTCCCAAAATGCTCCCTATTGAAACTTTGATCTCCTGACCAGGCTCATTTCCCAATACCAGGTCCAGTGTGGCCCCCTACTTTGTTGGACTATCCACACACACTGTTTCAAAACAGCCTCCTGTACATACCTAACAAATTGATCCCTTTCCAAACTCGCAGCACTAAGGGAGTTCCAGTCAATATGGAGGAAGTTAAAATCACTCACCACAACAGCCCTTTTTTTTAAAGTCTTTCCCAGAATCTGACAACATGTTTCCTCTTCTATCTCCTCTACCACTAGATTCTAGCCACCCGACAACTGGAAGAAGAATGCCTCATCTTCCATCTTGGGACCCTCCAACCACATGGGATCAATGTTGATTTCACCAGTTTCCTCAACGCTCCTCTCCCCACCTTTAACCAGATCCATCCTTCCAACTTGGCACCACGCTCTTGAACTGTCCTACCTGTCCATCTTCCTTCCCAACTATCTTCTCCACTCTCTGTTCTGATCTATCACCATCACCCCCCCTCCTTCATCCACCTATCGCATCCCAACTACCTTCCCCCCAGCTCCACCCCTTCTTTTATCTTTCAGCCCCCCGGGCCCCCTCCACATTCCTCATGAAGAGCTCATGCTTGAAACATCAACTCTCCTGCTCCTCAGATTCTGCCTGACCAGCTGTGCTTTTCCAGCACCACACTTTTTGACTTCTGTCTCCCACTGGCAGCCAGGAGGTCTGTAGGACAACCCAGATTGTCATTGCACCCTTCCTATTATGGAGCTCTACCCACAATACCTCATTGCAAGATCCTTCTGTGATGTTCTTCCTTAACACAACTGTGATATGCTCCCTAACCTGTATGCAATGCCCCCATCTCTTTTACTTCCTCCTCTGTCTTATCTAAAACATCAATATTACAGAATGTTAAGCTGCTGATCCTGTCCCTCTGTCAACCAAGTCTCTGTGCTAGCAACAACATCATTATTGCATGCACTAATCCAGGCTGTAAGTTCATCTGTCTTACCTGTTCTACTTCTTCCATTGAAGCAAATACTGTCCAAGCCTTCAGTTCCACTGAGGGAGATCAGCAACCTCTATTTGACTGCTGTTCCTCTTAGCTATATTTACCTCAGACTCAAGCTCTTTCCCAGTCTCTATACCTACTGGCTTGCTGTTTTGGTTCCCAACCCTAACCCCTGCCACTCCAACTTCAACCCTCCCAAGTGGCACTAGCAAATCTCCCTGCGAAGGATATTGGTGCCCCTCCAGATTAGGTCCTTCGTGTCTAGGTCCCACTTTACCTGGAAGTCATCCAGATGATGCATATATCTAAAGCCCTCCCCCCATACCAGCTCTTTAACCAATTGTTCAATTATACTCTGTCCCTGCTCCAAGTCTCAGTAGCCTATGACATGGGGAGCAGTCCTACAATTACTATCCTAAAATTCCTGCTTTCTGATTTACTATCTAACTCTCAGAATTGTCTTGGCAGGACCTTGTAAATTTATGGAAGTTTGTCACCAGATATAGGCCATCACAGCTTGCTCAAGAACGACAACTTTGAGGATTCTTCCACAAGCACTTCAGCAGGACAGCAAAAATTCAAACTGGACCTAGACTCCAGCTAACATTCTGGACCCACAGCTAAAGATTTATGACAAAATGGAGATCTGGGTTGAGAAGCTGATTTCCTTCCCCTGGTTAGCCACCAACTTTTTAAAAAAATCTCTGAAGCAGAAGCTTCAAACTGACCGTCATAATCCAAGGGTTTTGCAATAAACAAGCATTCACCACAGTTCTTGAGAGAATTTCAAGAAGTGTCTTGTTAAAGAAAAGTTAATTTCCTACCGTTGACGTCATATCCCAAAGATTCAAGTGAGTGTGGGGGCAGAGAGGAATATGATGGCTATCACCAAGGAGAAAGTGCTAGAAAAACCGAACGGCCTGAAGGTGGATAAGTCACCTGGACCAGATGGCCTACACCCAAGAGTTGTAAGGTAGATAGCTGAAGAGATACTGGAGGCATTAGAGGTGATCTTTCAGGAATTGCTAGAGTCAGGGAGGGTCCCAGATGACTGGAAAATTGATAATGTAACAAGCTTGTTTAAAAAGGGAGTAAAGCAAAATGACTGAAAATTACAGACCAATTAGCCTATTCTCGGTTGTGAGTAAGATCATGGAATCCATTTTGAAGGATGAAATTTCTGAAGACTTGGAAGTGTTTGGCAAAATGGGGCAAATTCAGTATGGTTTCATCAAAGGTAGGTCATGCCTGGTAAATTTGGTAGAATTCTTTGAGAAAATAATGAGCAGGTTAGACAAGGAGAGCCAATGGATGTTATCTACCTGGACTTCAAGAAGGCATTTGACAAGGTGCTGCACAGGAGGCTACTGAGTAAGATAAAGGCCCATGGTTTCAGAGGCAAGGTGCTAGCATGGATAAGACTTGGCTGTCTGGCAGACAGCAATGAATGGGGTTAAAAGGGTCTTTCTCAGGATGGCAGTCAGTGATAAGTGGTGTTCCGTCAGGCTCAGTGTTGGGCCCACAACTTTTCACTTTATACATTAACATTCCAGATGAAGGAACTGAGGGCATTCTGCAGATGATGCAAAGATAGATAGAGGGACAGGTAGCATTAAGGAGGTGGTGAGGCTGCAAAAGGATTTAGGCAGATTAGGAAAGTGGACAAAGAGGTAGCAGATGGAGTACAATGTGGGAAAGTGTGAGGTCATGCACTTTGGGAGGAAGAATAGAGGCATGGACTATTTTTGAAATGGGGTGAAAATCAGAACTCTGAAGTGCAAAGAGACTTGGGAGCTCCAGTCCAGAATTCTCTCAAGGTAAACTTACAGCTTGAGTCAGTAGTTAGGAAGGCAAATGCAATGATGGCATTTATTTTGAGAGGACTTGAATATAAAAGTAGGGCTGTACTTCTGTGGCTCTATACGGCTCTGTTCAGACCACATTTGGAGCATTGTGTGCAGTTTTGGGCCCCATATCTCAGGAGGGATGTACTGACCATGGAGCTGGTTTAGAGGAGGTTCATGAGAATCGTCCCAGGAATGGAAAGCTTAACATACGAGGAACATTTGAGGTCTCTGGGTCTATACTCGATAGAGTTTAGAAGGATACGGGAGGGATCTAATTGAAACATACAGAATACTGAATGGCCTGAAAAGAGTAGATGTTGGGAAGATGTTTTCATTGGTAGGAGAGACTAGGACTTGAAGGCATAGCCTTTGAGTGAAGGAAAGACCTTTTAGAATGGAGATAAGGAGATACATCTTCAGCCGGAGAGTGGTGAATCTATGGAGTTCATTGCCACAGAAGGCTGTGAAGGCCAGGTCATTGAGTATATTTAAGACTGAGATATATAGGTTTTTGATTGGGGAGAAAGCGAGAGAATGGAATTGAAAAACTTATCAGCCATGATTGAATGGCGGAGCAGACTCAATTAGCTGAATGGCCCAATTTCTGCTCCTATGTCTTATGGTCTTGTGGTCATACGGTATTAAAAGAAAATCCAGGTGCCCACAATCCTTCAAACTCTCATTCATAAAAATTAATAATACGAAGAGTCTTTGTAACAGAATACTATCTACCATGTGTCCTATGGGTTTTTTCAAATGCATGACTTCATATTTATATAATTACATGCCAGAATTTATGTGCATTATTTTTAGTAAGTATACAAAGCTTCTCAATATTTAAAATATCGATTGATTGTGTTTGCAGGTTTGGTAGAAAGGCAATTCTGTTTGTGACCATGGCTGTACAGACTGGCTTCAATGTACTTCAAGTGTTCTCATCATCCTGGGAAATATTCTGCCTGGTTAATTTCCTGATAGGTATTGGACAAATCTCAAACTACGTGGCTGCTTTTGTTCTGGGTAAGTGTCTGAACCATTATACAATACAAAACAGCACAGGAACAGTCCTTCTGGCCCACTGACCCTTCGCCAATTGCTAATCCTTATTTGGACCCCCTATGTATTACACATACATGGTTTCCATCCCTCTGTTCACCTCCTGTTCATGTGTCCATCAAGATACGTATTAGCAGGGATTCAAGATGGCGGCAACCCAGTAGGTCTGCCCTGCTGAGCTCTGCACCAGAACCCAGACAAAGTGGTGCACTCATCCTCCCTTTATTACTCAGTGTGGTAGATATAATTTTTTTTGACCCCTAGAATTGTTCAGTGCCAGTTTAAAATCATGAGGAAAATGACCAAAGGGAAGGAACTGCGAGGATTGCAACAAGCAGGGACACTCCTTGCAACAATAGACACATCCGTGGCCACAGTGTCAGCCTCCGCGATCACCTCCGGGACTTACTTATGGAGCAGAGCCTGACCCCGGATTTTGTGAAACTCTGAGAGAAGATCGATTCATCGATGGATGAGACCCAGGCCAGGCTCAAATCGATCTCGCATATAGGAGATCCAGCATATAGGACTGTGTGTCAGGGAGGTGGAGCAATGGACCACGGCCTCCAAAACTGCGGCAGAATCCTTAGCAGGTCTAGTCCAGGCCTTGAAACGGCAAGTATGGGCTTTGAAGGAGCAGGTCGATGACCTCGAAAATCGAGGTTCTTGGAAGAACAACCGTCTGGTGGGGCTTCTGGAATCAGAGGAGGAAGGCCAGCTCGTCAGCTTCTTGGAGCAATGGCTCCCGCAGTTTTTGAAGCTGGAAGTCGAGGTAGACCAGATGCGGGTCGAGTGGGCTCACTGGGTCGCAGTGTGCAGGCCCAGGTTGGACCAGTGCTCCTGCCCAGTCCTAGTGCGACTCCAGCATTTTAGAGATAAGCAAATGATGCTGGAAGCCTGTGGAGCACTAGGGAAGGATCCACGGGCTCTGATAAACAAAGGATCACAAATTATGCTTTTCCAAGACTTTTCTGCGGTCGTGATTCATAAGAGGAAGGCCTTTGATGAGGTAAAAAGGCAGCTGAGAGACTTGAATATCCAGTATATCTGGCAATTTAATGTTTCAGCCACAGAGGGTCCATGTTCAATTTTAACTCACTGGAAAAGGCAAAGGACTTCCTGGATGTTTTAAAATAGATTGATTGGCTTGAATGGACAATAATGCTTTATTTTGTTTTTCGCTGGAATTTCCCCAGTTTATCTGGTTGTCAGGGGTCTTTTTTAAAAATATATGTTAGGGTCATAATTGTTTCATTTTCTTTTTCTCTCTCTTTTTCCTTCTCCCCTCCCATCATCCTTTGCTCCCCCTTTTTTTTCTTATCTTTTCCTTTTGTTCTTCCTTTCTGGTATGGGATGGGGAAGCAGGGAGAGGTTATATATTTCTGTCTACCAGGAATGCCTAGGGCAACAGTATGGAGGGGACGAGTTGTGTGCCCATTTTTAACTTCCTTGTTATAAGATGGGTGTATTTTTTCTCACTTTGTGTTGTCTGGGGCGGGGGCATGGTTTCAGCTAGAAGGAGCCATGGTGGGGTTAATGGGTGGTATGAGCGCCCCTGTGGGCAAGGGGGAACATCTCCTTTCATTTGTGTTATATGTTGGTATGTTGTAGAAGTAGCTGTTTTGATTTGGTAGCTTTGGAAGTTGTATTTTAAAATTGATTCGAACTCTTTATTGTTTTCACTTGGCACGCTATGAGTGGGGTTCTTCCTCTCGCGGGGTCACAGACTGTTTCGGACAGTTATGGCTAGCCATTCGTTTAAATGGTGCACCTGGAATGTTAAGGGGAGTCATTCACCAATTAAGAGAAAAAGGATACTGTGAAGCCTGAGAAAAGAGAGGGTCAATGTAGCCTTGCTTCAAGAAACACAGTTAACCGATAAGGAACATTTGAAGTTGCAACAGGGAGGGTTCAGACAGATGTTTTTCTCATCCTTTAATTCGACAAGTAGAGGAGTTGCTATTCTCATCTGGAAGAATCTATTTCAAATGTTAGACCAAATTAAGGATGAATATGGGTGATTTATAATTCTAAAGGCTTAAATATATGAAGAGGAATATGGGATTTTGAATGTATATTGCCCCCTGGCACATGCCCTTAAATTTTTAACGGATGTGCTTTCCAGGTTGATGGCCCTTGTGGCGTGTCATACAATTATAGGGGGAGACTTTAATCGTCTTATTTACCTCGAAGTGGACAGGGTCTAGGGGTCTTGCGGGGATGTTCCTGCAAATCAGGCAGTTGGTGGACCCAAACAGGGAGCTGGGGTTGATGGATATGTGGAGATATCTTCACCCCGAAGGTAGAGATTTCACCCTTTTCTCTAATCCAGAATAAACATGTTTTTTGTCCCATTGACCTTTCTTGAATTTGGTGCTGCCTTGCAGAATAGGGGACATAGCCATTTCCATCATGCAACAGTGTACATGGAAGTCAAGGTCGGTGGTAACAGGATAGGCTCCCGGCACTGGCACATGGACCTTTTCCTCTTCAAAGATAGCAAGTTTATCGAGCATTTTTCTTGGGTTTTTTAAATCTTTTGGGATATTAATTTGGGTACAGCCAATAATCCATTGGTGCTCTGGGAGAGTGCCAAGGCCTATGCACAGGGTTTGATTATTTCTTCCTCTGCGACCCAGAAGCGATAGAGAGGAGAGCAGCAGCATTTGCTCAAGGCTCACCTGAAGGCAGCTGATTCAGCACACTTTGACAGACCGTCTGTAACCAAATTGTAACTTATTACAGCTCTTAGGGCTACTTTGAATGCTTCGCTCACCCAGACAGCAAAGAGGGAAATCTCTTTTGCAAAACAGAGGTGTTTTGAACATGGTGATAAACCGGGTAGATATCTAGCATACCTGGCCAGAAAGAAGAATGCCCCCAATCTATCACATCCATGAGAGTGAGTGCTAGTACTCTTACTTGCAATGCCAAAATGATTAATGCAGCATTTAGGAAGTTTTACTCTGAGCTGTACCATTCGGACGGCTGTGAGGACAGACTGACAAAGATGGAATCCTTTTTTAAGACCCTGGACCTACTGGGTGTAACTTCAGAGCAGGCGTCCTTTCTGAATGCCCCCCAATAACCCAGGAAGCACAGGAGGCAATGAGGCAGCTCCAGAATGGTAAAGTGCCCAGTCCAGATAGATTTCAAAGTGAGTTTTATAAGGAGTTTATAGACATGCTGGCCGGGCCATTCTTGGATATATACAACTACTCATACAGGGAGGACTGCCTCCTATCCTCTTTGAGAGAAGCAAATATTTCTCTTCTTCAGAAAGGAAAAGCCCCAGAGGATTGCACTTCGTACAGGCCCATATCATTACTGAACGTGGATCTTAAAATTCTATGGAAAATGCTGGCATTAAGGTTGGAGAGGGTTTTGCCTTTCATTGTAAAGGAGGACCAGACAGGTTTTATCAAGGGTTGTAGGTCTACCAGCAAGATTAGAAGAGTATTAAACATGGTCCAGGTATTCTAGCAAGAGTCGATTCCTTGATGCAGAGAAAGCGTTTGACTGGGTGGAATGGCTGTACCTCTTTTATGTCCTGGAACAGTTTGGTCTTGGAGGGGATTTTGCCAAGTGGGTGACAGTATTATAGATTGACCCAAACGCAGCGGTTCTCACTAATGGTATACAGTCAGATAATTTTAGTATCAGCAGAGGCAGCCAACAAGGTGCCCTGTCTCGTCGCTATTATTTACATTGGTGATTGAGCCGCTGATGGAGGCTATCTGGAGGGATCCCAGCATAACTGTGCTGGAGGTAGGTTCAGGCAGGCATAAGATCACTCCCTATGTGGATGACATTCTTCTCTTTTTAACTGATCCAATGACGTCTGTGCCTCGTTTAATACAAGTGATTCATCTATTTGGTTTGTTCTCAAGGTATAAAATTAATTTTATGAAGTCAGAGGCCATGCCTGTGGGGGGCCTTACTAGAAAATCCGATTTTGGGGATGGTCACAGGGAGATTTCCTGTATTTAGGCATTTTTATCACCCCGGCCTTCAATCAATTATATAAAGCTAATTTTGTGCAGTTGCTAGAAAAGTTCAGGCATGACCTTTGAAGTTGGGGGATCTTTCGATATCTTGGTTGGGTAGAATACCTCTAGCCAAAATGCGTGTTCTTCCTCGCTTATTATATCCCATGCGAATGCTCCCTTTGACGGAGACTTTCCAGTTGGTTTGGATCTTTCATCCAGCATCACAGGTGGCCTCTTATTCAGCTGGATAAATTGCAGCTTTCGCAGGGAATAGGAGGTTTGGATTTCCAAACTTTAAGAAATATCAGTTGAGTTCCTTACTATCCCATATGGTTGACTGGACCTGCCAGGACCCGCGATCAATTTGGTTGGACATCGAGCCTCCCAGACAAAATGCTCCCTCATCAATTTGTTGTTTATGAGCAAGATGAGGACTGTAAAGGACCATTGCAGATACCCAATTGTCCTCAACACAGTTAAAGCATGGAGAATGATCCAGGAAGGTGAGGGCAACTTACAAAAAACCTCCCCTTTCACTTCCATCGTGGGAATGTTGGGATTCCGGTTGGGGTCGATGGACTCTGGCTTTACGTTCTGGGAGTCTAGAGGAGTCTCCTGTTTGGGAGATTTATTTGACAGGGAGGTCATGATGTCTTTCGAGCAACTGAGTTAGAAATATGAGCTATCTAGGAGAGACCTCTTTTGTTACTTTCATGTTAGGGACTTTATAAAAAAAGACGACATTGACAGTTAGTCCCTATAAGTCACATATGGAGAGGAGAGTGCTTCGCTCCACGGGCGCTCTCTCGATCAGCACCCTCTATCACTTGTTAGGAAGTAATATTTCAAAGGACATTGAGTGGCTATGCAGAATCTGGACTCGAGAATTGGGGGTAGAAATCTTGTCAGAGGTGTGGGAGGATATTTGGGAGAACATAAGGAAGATTTTGATTTGTAACAGGGCGCAGGCTGTGCAACTGAAGGTACTCCACAGGGCTCATTTGGCACCGGAGCAGCTTGCGAAATTTAAGACAGGAATGTCCCCAATGTGCCCCAAATGTAAATCAAATGTTGGCACTCTTACTCATTGCTTGTGGTCATGCCACAAGCTTCGCAGGTATTGGAATGCCATTGCAAGTGTTTTGGAAGAGATTTTGGAACTGAGGTTAAGTTGGATCCGGTGTCCCTCCTCTTGGATCTTCCAAATCTACCCTCTTTGGATGTGCATGGGAAGAAATTGTTTAATATTCTTGCATTCTGTGCGAGAAAGAACATTCTAATGAGCTGGACATGGGAGAATCCCCCGGAACTTTTGGGCTGGCATAGATTAGTTATGGAGCACATCGCCCTGGACTTCCTTACAAGTATAGTTCACCAGAAAATGGAGCTGTTTTATAGAACACGGAGGCCCTTTCTGAAATATATAGATGCAGACTTCTCAGCTATACTGATCAGGGCCTTTGAGTAGTCATGAGAGTTATGTCTGGCGGTCCGGGGACCCCTGGGGGGGGAAGAATCCTGAACAAATACGGGTTTGCTTACTAATGCTCCAAGTGGTGGAGAACTGTGGTGGGATTGCACTGAGTTTAGTAATTTAACTGATCATAACTTGTTACCTTGGTATAACTTGGTTTAATTTTTTTTCTTAGTTATTTATTGAATTGTAGTTTTTTTCTCTCTCTTCAGTGGTTTGTGGAGTTGAGTAGTAGTTTGTTTTCTGTTATTGTCATTATATGATAAAGTTGTCACACTATTTGTAGTGATTTTGTAAAAAAATTTAATATCTTTTTTTCTCAATAAAAATATTTATAAAAAAAAGATACGCGTTAAATGTTGCTAACTTGGCTGTTTACCCCACCTCCACTGGCAGTGTATTCCAGGCACCCACCCATCACCCTCTGTCCCTCAACACAGCTGTGATATGTTCCCTAATCTGTATTGCAACTCCCCCACCACTTGTGCTTCCTCCTCTGTCTTGTCTAAAACACCGATATAACAGAACGTTAAGCTGCCATTCCTGTCCCTGTTTCAACCATATCTCTGTGCTCACAACAACATCATAATTGCATGCATTAATCCAGGATGTAAGTTCATCTGTCTTTCCTGTTATACTTCTTCCATTGAAGCAAATACAGTCCAAGCCTCCAGTTCCATTGAGGTCAGCAACCCCTCCCAAACTGCTCTTCCTCTTAGCCATATTTGCCTTCGACTCAAGCTCCTTCCCCTTAGGAGTCTCTATACTTACTGACTTGCTGCTCCAGTGCCCTCTCCACTGCCACTGTGCTATTATTTTATTATCCTAATTTGACAAGTTTTTTTTGTTGACCCACATATTTATGTAATGGCAGAAATGATAACATAACATGTCAGTCTTGTTATCAGGTTCCAAATTTTGCTAGTTTCCTAATTAGAATGATAGCACATTCACAATATGTAGCTAGGGACAGCAGAACATCAAAAAAGGTGGTTCCATAAATTGGTACATTCCATGCACTATTGTTTAATCAACAGCAATGTCACCAGAAGCTCTTCAAGCACCTGCTTAGCAAGATGTGTATAACTATCAGCAATGCAAGATCTATATTTAATATACCAAATGTTGAGAATCTCAAAAATCAATATATCATAAGCACACCATTCCAAACCAGAATATTCTTTACCCTGGAGCTTATGTATATAACAGATAAGAATCTCAAAAGTTCATAAAATAGTTCTCATCCTTTATTTCGTTTAGAGGTTTTGGTAAGTGAAATATATTTCAATATATTATGTATTGCAGGACAGCACCATCGAAAACTATAACATTATTAAAACTGATCAAACCTCTAATCAGCTCCCTTTCTATTTAGATGATAGGTTTGGGGAACCTTGGTGGACAAGAGATGTTGTAGGTTTAGTTAAAAACAAAAAGGAGTCATAGGCAAGGTTTAGGAGTCAGAAATCAAACAAGGCCCATGTGGAATATGAAGGAAGCCGGAAAAGAAAGTATGGAAGAAATTAGGAGGGTGAGGCGGGGCCATGAAATGTTCTTGGAAAGTGGGATTGAGGAGAGTCCCAAGGCAATTTATGCTTAAATTAGGAGCAAAAGGCTCATGAAGGGAAGGGGAGGTCCAGTCAAGTAAACAGAAGGGAATTTATGTATAGAGCCAGAGGAAGTTGGTGAGGTCCTTAATGAGTACTACGCAATGATGTTCACCAAGGAGAAAGACACGGATGATGGTCAGTTTAGAGGGGACTTGTTGATATTGTGGGGTACGTCAATTTTGAGAGAGTGCTAAAGATGAGGATAAGGCAGTGCACATTGTCTACATGGACGTTACTGAAGCATTTGACAAGATCCCTCCTCGTGGACTGGTCCAGAAGGTATGTGGTGGGTTGGCAAGTTGGATGCAAAATTGCCTTGGCCACAGAAGAAAGAGGGTGATTGTGGAGGGATGTTTTCTCTGCCTGGAGATTTGGTGTCCCACTGGGACCTCTGCTGTTTGTAACATATGTCAATAATTTGAATGAAATCATTTACATATATTAATATATCAGTTATATGATTATTAAGTCTGCAAATGACACAAAAATTGATGGAGTAGTGGATAGTATGGAAGGTTATCAAAGGATGCAGCAGGTTATAGATAAACTGCAACATTAGGCAGAGAAATGACAGATGGAGTTTAACCTGGACCAGTGTAAGATGATACGTTTTGGGAACTCAAATGCAAGAGGAAAGGATACTGTACATGACTGTACCCTTAGGAGCATTGATATACAGAGGGATCTTGGGGTCCAAGTCCATAGCTCCCTGTTTAAGGGCAGCATGGTGGCTCAGTGGTTTATAGTACTGTGTGCTGCACTGGTCACCACATTATTGGAAGATTATTGAAGCTTTAGAGAGAGTGCAAAAGAGGGTTACCAGAATGTTGCCTCAATTGGAGTATTTTAGCTATAAGAAGAGCTTGGGCAAACTTGGATTGTTTTTCTTGGAGCTCTAGAGGCTGAGAGGCAATCTGATAGAAGAATATTAAATTATGAGGGGCATGGATACAGTGGATAGTCTGATTCTCTTTCTTGGGGCAAAAGTATCAAATACTTGTGTTTATAGGTCTAAAGTGAGAGGGGGAAGTTTAAAAAAAGATGTACAAATAAAGTTTTTACACAGAGGGTAGTAGATGCCTGGAACATGCAGGCAGAGGAAGTGATAGAGCATATACCACTCTTAAAGTAAAAAGTTTAAGAGGCATTTAGACAGACAGACAAATAGGCAGAGAATAGAAGGATATGGACTGTGTGCAAGCAGATGGATTAGTTTAGAATAACATTATGGTGGGCCAATGGATCTATTTCTGTGCTGCACTGTTCAATGTTCTATATTCTAAGTGAATTGGAGTCTTGTTATAAAAATAAACCTGAATTAGCAATCAATCTTAAAATGAACAATGATGCTGAACTATTTTCAGTAAACACAATGTTAGAGCAGCATCAGTCACAGGACATTATGGAGTGGCATGAATTGCACAGAATTACAAAGAATTCAAAACTAGGGTTTTAGCACTGTGATAGTCACTGATAAAGCCTCTAAGAAATTCAGGTGTCCATGGAGTGATTAGAATGTAGAACTTGCTATCACACAGAATATTGAAGCAATAATGTGGGTGCATTCAGACAAAGCCCACTGAGAGCATGCCCATTACATATGATTTGGAAGCACACTTGCTTCTAAATATAAGATTTTGTGTTAAAGTTCCATTCCAAGGCTTTAAGCGCAAAACTCTTGGCTAACATTTCAGCACAGTACTGAGGGAGAATTACCCAGACACTATTTGGGTGAGATATCAAACTGATACCCAGTTTGCATGCTTAGATGGATGTGAAAGACCATGTGACATTACTTATAAGGGCAGGGGAGACACCTCCAGTGTCCTGGCCAATAGTTATCCCTTAATAAACCTAACAAGAAACATATTATGTGCACATTTTCAAATGATTGTATTTCATTAGCTTGTTAAGTACCAATGAGTTCCTCTGCTTCCTATGTTGCAATAGTGACTACACTTAAAAGCCAACTTCACTTTCACTTTTGGGGTGTCTTATAGTTTTGAGGTCCCTACATGTGTGCAAGTCTTAATTTTTCCAAGACAAAGTGTTTGTCAAATGCCTCTGAACATAATGTATTGTCTCACCTGCTGTAGTCATGTGACCTCTACCTCCGCTGTAAATTGCTTTAATTTCAGTCCATGAAACATAGTATCAGTGCTGAAGGTGTGTTTGAGTGAATTTGCAGATCTGCAAGTAATCCAGTTACTGGAAAAATCCAGTAAACAGGAATCAAAAAGGTAATCTACAGTTTTAAGGTGCTAAATAAGATTAGAATGGCTGTGAATTTGTCACTCCTTGCTGGTGTGAAAACGAAAGGAGATGTAAAACACAACTTCCAACCTCAGTGGTAAAGCTATGACATACCCACAGAATTGAATGAAAAGCTTGGGCAATTAATTGCAGCAGCCATGGTATCTGTGCTAGGAGAAGAGTGTGACAAGCAGTAATGCAGTTTAAACCTCACTGACAAGCAGAGAACATAGACAAGAGAAGAGTGGGAGGCTTTGAAGGCATTTTTCCACCCCACACTTGTGAATAGTATGTGTTCATTATCATAGCTCAGTGACAGAGGGAAACTACTAATCAGTATGTGGTGGAGTTGACAGAGCTAGCTGTTCCTGTGAGCTGAGACAACTGAAAGATGATGTTATCAGAGATGTGATTGTCTTAAGAATAAGAGATCCTGTGTAACAGCACATCCATGGAGGGAGTAGAAACATGTTAAGAAAGCTATTGGCGCTTGCAGAGGCCTTGAAGTTGGCAATAATCAAGTATAGTATTTTAATGGAAGAACAGATTGGGTTTGTATTATGCTGAGAGACATTCCAGGACAAATGACAGAAGAATAATGACTCTATGACTCTAATATTGAAAAAAAGGAGAAAAAAATGCAGAAGAGTCAGCAAGTAGGTCAGGGCCATAGGGCAGGATATAAATATAGCAGAGGACATCACAAACATAAGAGAAGAAAGTGGATCCATGTGAAGAAAGCAGTGCTCTAACTGCAAGCTGAATTGTATTACATTGTGTGTTTCGCAAGGAAGAAACAAAATAAGCCAAGAATGATTGCTGGTGGAGAAATGTCAGATGATTTACATGACATTATGAAGCATCATCAGGTTGAAAGGTGCTAAATGGTTTGTGACTGCTAAACTGATGGCATCAGTAGGAGAGGAGCAAGTGAATATGAAATGTCAGATAAATACTGGTGCTTAATGCAACATCATGTGTTTTATGGACCTGTCAGAAGTAGTTCAAGATAGTGCCACAAAAATCAAGCCCTTGAAATTAAGGTAAATATGTACAAAAACAATGCACATATTTTATTTTGCTTTGTTTTGGATTATGGGACAAAATAGGAAAAGGGCAGTGGAAGGAAAAGCCACGTATTTAAACACAGGTTACTGGGAATCATTGTGAATTGTTACTTCAATGTTGCTTCCTTCAAGTAGTGGTGAATGAAATCTGAGATGCCGCAGCACTGGGAATGTTTGTGTGCAGAATAAGATTCATTCAGCAACAGATTACTGATTGGTTTGTGCAGTTGGGATTTGTTCAGGATGCTAGTAGTCATCAGCATGACAACAAATCTCTTTTGGCACCTGGGCAGGTGAATGACATGTTGTATTTACAATACAAGAAAATAAGCCACCCAGGCTGCACACTCTCTTCAGCTCTCTCTCGCTCTATGTATTGAAGTAACCAAAATCTAGATGTTAGCTAAAATAAAACCAGAAGAACTGCAGATGCTAGAAATCAGAAATATAAACAGAAACAGAAATTGCTGGAAAAACTCAGCAGACCTGGCAGTACCTGTGGAGAGAAATCAGGATGTGGAAATGCCAGTGTTGGTCCTAGCACCTGATGAAGGGACAGCACTCCAAAAGCTGGTGTTTTCAAATAAACCTGTCAGAGTATAACCTTGTGTAGTGTGATTTTTGCCTGAGAGAAATCAGAGTTAATGTTTCAGGTCCAGTGACCCTTCTTCAGAACTGATGTTAGCTAGGAAAAGGTTAGAATTTATGCAGAAGGTAGAGTGGAGGAGGGAGTAAGGAGTAAATGATAGGTGGAGATAAACCCAAAGAGAGAGAAGAGCAGTTAGACAAACAAAGGAATAGATAATTGTCAGCCTGAGAATTAATAGCTGCTAATGGGGACTATTAGTGATTAATAATGGGTTGTGTGTAATAACAGACCATGTGATAACAACGCCTAGTGTATATTGGTTGGGGTGAGGACATGGGAATAGGTGCCTCATGTCCCAAAATTGTTGAATTCGATATTGAGTCCAGAAGGCTGTGGAATTCCCAAGCGGAAAATGAGGTGCCGTTCTTCCAGCTTACGCTGAGCTCTGCTGGAGCACTGCAGCAAGAGATATTGGCCAGGGAACAGGTGGTGTGATGAAGTGACAGGCAACTGGAAGCTCAAGGTCTTTCTTCAAACCTCGGTGTTCTGTGAAGTGATTACCCAGTCTACACATTGTGAGCAGCGAGTACTGTAGACTAGAGTGTGTGATGTGCATGTAAAGCATTGCTTCACCTGGAAGGTGTGTTTGGGCCCTTGGATAGTGAAGAGGGAGGAAATAAACGGACAGATATTACACCTTCTGGGGTTGCAAGAGAAGGTGCCATGGCGCAAGCTGGAAGAACAGCACCTCATTTCCCACTTGGGAACTCTACATTAGATTCCACATTAATACCACAACCACAATGAAACACCCTCAATACCCTCAGACAAGCACATTTTTGGGAATCTCTTCCTGATCCTGTTGCATTTCAAATATTTAGACACTGGATCTCTAACGCTCTTGTCACATGTAACTCTTAGTTAATATTTATTTATTATGTTAATAATTAATCCAAATATTGCAACTTTATTTTGCTTGTTTCATAACAACAGAACAGATTACTGTTTGTGTACTTTCCTGTGCGTCTCCTATATATCATCGAATCCCTGCGGTGCAGAAACAGGCCATTTGGCCCAACAAGTCCACATCGACCCTCCAGGGAGTATCCCACCCAGATCCACTCCCCCACCCTATTACCCTACATCTCTCCTGACTAAGAACCTAGCCTACACATCCCTGAACACTATGGGCAATTTAGCAGGGCCAATCCACCTAACCTGCACAGCTTTGTACTGTGGGAGGAAACCAGAGCAAACCCATGCAGACACAGACATCGCCCAAGGCTGGAATTGAACACAGATCCCTGGCACTGTGAGGCAGTGGTGCTAACCGCTGAGCCACCATGCCAACCCTCTGCTTCCTAAAATAATAAGATTTGCTGATACAAAACTTTCAATGGAAGAGTACTTAGGCTGTGTTCAGTATTTAAAGTAGTTGGATCAGGTTTGTAGAGCACTCGTTTTGTATTAGTTGCTCCAAAATCTGATATCATTGAGTGAAATTTTAAACAGTGTTAATGAATTTACATCACAAAAACAGACATTTGGCCTCAGTGGTCTATGCCATTATTTATGCTTGAGCCTGTTCCCATCTTATTTTATTTAATTCTAAAGCAAATCCTTCAAATTCTTTTTCTCACATGCACTAATTCTCTTCCCCTTAACTGTATCCAAGTTATTTACTTCAGCTCCTCCATGTGGTAGCATGTTGTATGCTCTAACCCATTCTCTGGGTAAAAATGATTCTGCTGAATTCTTTATTGGATTTAATTCTCTTTTCCAGAGCTGAGGGAAGACCTGTAGTCTTCCCTAATAATTATAAACTTTCAGATTGAGTATCATCCTTGTATATTGTTGGCATTAGGATAAGGTTTGTGTAGGTGAAGTTACAGGTAGATAGTATAGTGAAGAAGGCATTTGGTAAGCTTGCCTTTATGAGTCAGTGCATTGAGTATAGGAGTTGGGATGTCTTGTTACACTTTTGGAATAGAGAGTTGGTGTTACGGGCAAAAGTCCTTCAGCAGGAATGAGCTTTTGCCTGAAACATTGATTCTCCTGCTCCTCAGATGTTGCCAGACCTGCTGTGCTTTTCCAGCATCACACTCTCGTCTCTGATCATTAGCATCTGCAGTTGTCACTCTGTCCTACATTTGGAATACTGTATTCAATTCTGGTCTCCCTGCTACAGGAGACCAATTCCATGGTTTATGTCTCTATACTTCTGTGGCTGTATGAGGGTTAACTTCTTCATTATCTTTGTATCCTTTTTGTGGCATATAATCTCGACAAAATTCTTCAATTGATTTACTTCCATGCTTCATCAATTCTCTGAACATCAACTCTCTGAAGGGATTTTACATGACTTCCCAAAATACTACTTATGCCATTGTTTATGCTAACAGGTCCTAAACCTAAAAGTCAAATTAACACATGATCAGAATATGAACTGGGTTACACCAGAGCAGCAGTGGCCTCATGATAATGGGCTATTGTGGTGCTGTGGTAGTGTCCCTACTACTGAGCCAGGGGCTCAGAGGTGTGTAATAACATTTATGAACAGCTTGATTAGAAAATATTTATGAATAGGGGCAGAAGTCAAACAACCATAGCTGATATGATTGTAACTCACAGACTTTAAGACTTCATGAGTATTGTTCCATGTGAAATGTTATTAAATGTACAAACAGAGGTTTTCTGTTCACAGATACAATTTACATTGGCTAGTTAGGCATAATTGCTAAGACTATCAGGATGACACATCTAACTTAATCAGGATCTAAAATGGACTCACCAATTCCGACTCAGTACTGTGAGAGATCAGCAGATTGGTGGCAGCCCAATGTAATCGCCAACATCAGCCCTTTCAGAACCATTACCTTATACAAACTGATACAATGATTTATGTAAAAGAGAAATGCACTTTTATTTGTTTCCATTGCCTTTCAAATTTAATCTTATTGTCAATTGATATTCAAAAGTACTGCATCATTTTCTTTCTCCTCCCTATCCTGGTCAAGCTCCATTTTTCACCTCATCGCTGCTTAAATTATGCAATCACTGCCTTCTCTGAGTTGTCTGAAACAAGCCAAGGTGATAAAATCCTCCAGATAACTTAATAAAAACTGAAAGAACTGTGGATGCTGTAAATCAGAAATGAAAACAGAAGTTGCTGGAAAAACTCTGTAGGTCTGGCAGCATCTGTGAAGAGAAATCAGTGTTAACGTTTCAGGTCCAGTGACCCTTCCTTTAAGGAGAACTACCTACTTGAGTTCTGAGAAAGGGTCACCGGACCCGAAATGTTAACGCTTTTCCAGCAACTTCTGTTTTTGCCTCCACATAACTTGCTGTGTGGATTAAAAAGTTTCAAGAGCATTCAACTTAAGTGTTATAAATGAACAGAAAGTGATCTTTCTATCACAATGGCAATAGTAGAAAGTGAAACAAATTTAGGAAATAAATCATAATTACCATTGTTCTTGACCTGGTTATTCTCTTTTGACAGGATCAGAACTTCTTGGAAAATCCATTCGAATTACGTACTGCACTCTGGGAGTTGGCATTTCCTATGCATTCGGGTATATGTTCTTGCCTTTGGTTGCATACTTCATACGAAGCTGGAAGATGTTGCTTTTCACCCTGTCTCTTGTTGGCCTGATATACATACCTTTATGGTGGTAAGTGGATATTAGAGACCTAACCTATTTAATCAGTACAGTCATAGTCATTGAGTCATACAGCACAGACACTGACCCTCCAGTTCAACCAGTCCATGCTGAACATAATCCTAAACTAAAGCAGTCCCGCCTACCTGCACTTGGCCCATATTCCTCCAAGCATTTCTTTATTCACGTACTTATCTAAATATCTTTTAAACATTTAAACATGTACCTGCATTCACTACTTCTTCTGGAAGTTAATTCCATACACAAACCATTTTCTGTGTAAAAAATTGCCCCTCGTGTCTTTTTTAAATCTTTCCCCTCTCATCTTAAAACTATGCCACCTTGTCTTGAAATCCTCCACCCTCAGGAAAAGATGCCTGGCATTCACCTTATCAAGACCACTCATGATTTTGTAAACCTCGATACGGTCACCCCTCAACCTCCTACATTCGAGTGGAAAATGCCCCATCCTATCTTGCCTGTCCTGAGAACTCAAACCCTCTATTCCTAGCAACATCCTGGTAAATCTCTTCTGAACTTTTTCCATGTTTAGTAATATCCTGCCTATAACAAAGCAGCCAGAAATAGATACAGTAGTCCAGAAGAAGCCTCACCAACATCCTGTACAACCCCAACATAACATTCCAACTCCTATACTCACAAAAATCTGAGCAATGAAGGCAAGTCCTCTAAATGCCTTGCTAATGCCTTACGCATAACCCTCCAGTTTAGGTGCAGTTTGTATTTCTTGTACCAGTCCCACTTTCCCTGGAAGACATCCCAATATCATATCTAAAGCCTGCCCGCTCCCCCCACCCCAGCATGAAATGTCATAATAATAAAGGCAAAGTTATATAGCCTTGAGAAACGGTTAACATTAATTTCCTTTACTGAGCTGAAAATGTGTTGCTGGAAAAGCGCAGCAGGTCAGGCAGCATCCAAGGAGCAGGAGAATTGACGTTTCGGGCATGATAGGTTCCAATGCCCCTCCCCCAAGTCCCTCCTCAGTACCTTTTATCTTAGCCTGCTGGACACACTTTCCTCATTCCTGAAGAAGGGCTCATGCCCGAAACGTCGATTCTCCTGTTCCTTGGATACTGCCTGACCTGCTGCGCTTTTCCAGTAACACATTTTCAGCTCTGATCTCCAGCATCTGCAGTCCTCACTTTCTCCTCATTAATTTCCTTTAACCAGGAACAACGCCCAACCTGTAATGATAAAGTGCAGGGTACAGTTCAGTTGGAGAAAGAGAGAAATTGTGAGTTGGAAGGTATGATTTGGAAGGTAATTTCTGTAACTGTCTCTACAGTTGCACATGCTCATTTTGTCGTGTTTCAAGCTCCTATTTGCATGTGTAATTGACCTTGAAATCACGAGCTTGTTTCAACTTGTTAGAATATTTTGGGCACATTTATTACTGTGATGCATTATTATACTGCCATATTATTTTTTATTTGAACAAACAAATTATTAGTAATTGATGCTTTTATGGATATGTGAGATGTTTACATAATAATAACATGAATGGTCTGAATCAGTCAGACTGATAGATAGGTGGTTGGTAAGACTGACTTACAAATGGTTGTATCTGTGAAGAAGATCCTCATTTTTACAAATATTTTTTCATTTTTACAAAGGGATGTTTTATGTTGTACCATATTTGTTCCAACTTGCACACAAATCAACTTACAAACATACTCAAGGGTGGAATGTGTTCACAACCTGGGAACTGCCTATATTAAGGTTTCCAAATTTGAATAGAGAATGAGATCTAAAATCACACTGTATCTATCCTCCTGTGACACACCAGCTTCATCTGCCTGTATGCATTGTTGAGTGTGAGTTTGGAGGTGAAAACATTCTTAAAACCTCAATAGTAAAGGTCACATGTTTATGAGAACAATTAAACACCTGATTAGCACTGTTGCCTCACAGCGCCAGGAATATGGGTTTGCTTCCCGTCCCAGGAAGCACATTCTCCCTGTGTCTGCATGTGTTTTGTTCAGTTTCCTCCCACAGTCCAAAGAGGTGCAGGTAACGTGGCCATGCTAAATCACCCATAGTGTCCAGGGATGTGCATGCTGGGTGGATTAGCCATGAGAAATGTAAATTTAATGGGATAGGATAGAGGGGTGGGTCTGAGTGGGGTGCTCTTCCGAGGGTTGGTGTGGACCTGATGGGCCAAATGGCCTCTTTCCATACTGTAGGGATTCTATGATTCAATGAAATGCTGACCAACTGATTAAAAGTATCAGATCCTGGGAATTGTCTATTCAGTGCTACCAGTTTGAGAGGCTCTTCCCCACTGATGATAGCTCCATCAATTCAATAATAACTACCCTAAGATTTACACTGATCTGTTGCTACCTCGCCCATAAAGATCTCATCAGTCATTCACCCACCTTCTACCTGTGGCACATGTGGCTCTGAACAAAAGCCAGTAGAATCTCAAGCTTTAGATATATACTGAGACATGGAAGCACACCTTTCAATGAAAGTATTGGCATATACAAATCTTAATTCTATAGGTAAAGTTAATCAAGGTATTCTGAAATATTTTAGTAGTGCTGCTAAAACCTAAAAAAATTAGTCTCAATGGTGGAAAACAAAGAACACAAGAAAATGAGGCCTTTGGAAAAATGGACACATGACTTAAGAGGAGATGTGATAGTGAATTCCAAAGTATGCATTTGGAACACAGGAGGAAATTTGCAGCACATGTCAGATAGTGCACAATAAGTGGAATAGAAATAGAATATCTCTATAGCAGAAAGACCAATTCCTGTAAATGTACAAAACCAAAGCTATGAACAGTCAAAACATTGTCTAATGAATGTGATATCAAGGTTATATTATGTGTAGTTCTTATCCACATTCATCTCACTTTTCATATCATAATTTTTGAACTGTACTTTTGATGTCAACACATATATTAGTTAGGTCTTTTCCTAAGATGTTAAAACTGCAATTTTAACCTTCTTTGCCTGGTAGAAACAGGAGTATAGAGTAAGGTTTGGGCAGTTGAAATGTCCTTTAATAACTTTTCTTTCAAAAGCCACCCTTTACACCCTTGGTCTCTTGTCCAGAACCTAAGGCTAAACTATCCACCCAAATCCAGTGGGTTATTTTGTTAAATATCATAGGACCACATTCAACATTCATTGTCCTTGAGAAGCTGCATTCTTGAACTGCTGCAGAATAGATAAACTCACGATTAAACTAAGGAGGAGTTTTCAAATTTTTGCCTTGGAGATAGTAAAGGAAAAACAATATACAGTAGAAATTCCTTATAATGCAAATGTTTGAGTCTTAACAGCTGGATCACATTAATAAGAAAGCTCTAGTTTTCTCTTTTTTAATTCAGCAAAATGATTAACCCTTATGGGAAGCACGAGATCCCATTTATTAGTAAATTCCACAATACTTCAAAGTCATTTTATTGTGTGATTCGGAAGTTGCAATAGTGATGTCCTTGTCTTTCTAATTGATGATGGCAGATTTGTAAGGTGCTAATAAAGGAGCCTTGAAATGTTTTAGGATATCATGTAAATGGTACACATTAGTTCACCTGTGTGTGCTGATTAAGGGAGTCAATGTTCAAAATAATGGATAAAGTAATGATTAAGTAGCTGCCATCAGCTTCTTGGGTGTTGTGGAGCTAACCTTCTCCAGGCAAGTGGAAAATATTAGATTACCTTCCTGACTTATCCTCACTTTTCCCACTACAATAGAGTGAGCAAGATTAAATTAAGATGTTTGATATTGTTTCCTGGTTCGCAGTTTTGGAGTTGTCATGTAAATGTTCACATTAATAAAACATTTGCTTACACATAAGGAGCAACGTGCATGGTGGCTCAATGGTTAATACTGCTGCCTCACAGTGCTAGGTGCCTAGGTTCGATTCCAACCTTGGGTAACTGTTTGCGTGGCATTTGCACATTCTCCCCGTGTCTGCGTGGGTTTCCGCTGGGTGCTACAGTTTCCTCCCAAGGTCACAAAGATGAATTGGCTGGATGAATTGGCTGTGCTTAAATTGCCTACAATGTTCAGGGCTGTATAGATTAGGCGCATTAGTCAGGGGAAATGTAGGGTAATGGGTCTGGGTGGGATAGTCTTTGGAGGGCCGGTACGGACTTGTTAGGCTGAAGGGCCTGTTTCCACACTGTAGGAATTCTAATTCAAAATTCTCACAAGAATACTCAGACTGTTCTATTCTGATTGCCACAGTGTTGATATGTCCAGTAATGCTAAGTTCCCTATTGATGTTGAGCCTTAGGTTGTTGCAACTGAAGGATTCAGCAAGAACGTTTGCCATTAATTGACAAAGAGAAATGCTAGGTTCCCTCTTTTTGGAGATGTTCATTGTCAGGCACTTGTATGTCTTAGGATTATCTAAGATGGTCTAAATACTACAGAACACCTTGCAAGCATCTATGAACATCCCCATCTCTGATCAAATGTTGACAAAGCAACTAAAGAATCTTGGGTCTAGGACACTGCCCTGAGGAAGTTCTGCAGTGATACACTGGCTCTGGGATGATTGATCTCCTGCAACCATACCACCATATTTCTTTATGTTATGTTAAGTCTGATTTCAATCAATGAAAAGTTTTACCCCAGATTCCCAGTGATATCAATTTTGCTTGAGCTGCATGAAACCACATTGGGTCAAAGGCTGCCTTGATATTGAGGGCAGTCACATTCATCTCATTTCTGGAATTTGTTTTTTTTCCAAATCTGAATATCCAGAGCTCAGTGTTGCTGGTGAACCCCAAATTGCATGTCAGTGAGTACGTTATTGGTGAGTTAAATACTATTTAATAGTTGCTTGTCATGGTTCCATCAACGTGATAATAATTGGGAATAGACTAGTGGGGTTGTAATTGGATCTGGTCTGTTCTTGATGGATACTACATTGCTGGGCTGTTTTACATGTTCTCAGGGTGGATCAGTGGCTCAGTGGTTATCACTGCTCCCTCACAGCACCAAGAACCCAGGTAAGATTCCAGCCTCAGGTGACTGTTTGTGTGGAGTTTGCACATTCTCCCTATGTATGCGTGGATTTCTTCCAGGTGTTCCAGTTTCCTCCCACAATCCAAAAGTGTGCAGGTTAGGTGGATTTTAGATCAGAGAGGTGCTAGAAAAGCACAGCAGGTCAGGCAGCATCAGAGGAGCAGGACAATCAAAACGCTTCATCAGAAATAGAGGCAGGGAGCCTCCAAGGTGGAGAGATAAATGGGAGGGGTGTGGCTGGGGAGAAGGTAGCAAAGCCTACAATGGGTGAATGGGGTGGGGATAGGTCAGAGGGGAGGGTGGAGTGGATAGATGGGAAGAGAGATTGGCAGATAGGACAGGTCATGAGGACAGTGCTGAGCTGGAAGGTTGGAACTGGGGTAAGGTGGGGTGGGGAAATGAGAAACTGGTGAATCCACCTTGATGCCCTGGGGTTGAAGTGTTCCAAGGCAGAAGATGAGGCGTTCTTCCTCCAGCGTCGGTTGGTGAGGGAGCGGCGGTAGAGGAGGCCCAGGACCTGCATGTCCTCGGCAGAGTGGGAGGGGGCGTTGAAATGTTGGGCCACGGGGCGGTGGGGTTGATTGGCGCAGGTGTCCCGGAGATATTCCCTAAAGCACTCTGTGAGGAGGCGTCCAGTCTACTCAATGTAGAGGAGACCGCATCGGGAGCAATGGATACAATAAATGACATTGGTGGATGTGCAGATGAAACTTTGGTGGATGTGGAAGGCTCCTTTGGGGCCTTGGATGGAGGTGAGGGAGGAGGTGTGGGTGCAGGTTTTGCAATTCCTGCTGTGGCAGTGGAGGGTGCCAGGACGGGAGAGTGGGTTGTTGGGGGGCGTGGACCGGGTTACATGGATTGACCATGGGAAATGCAGGGTGACACAGATAGGGTAAGGGGTGTTCTAAGTGCTTTTCAAAGGGTCAGTTATAGGTTTAATGTCCTGCTTCCAGACTGTAGGGAATCTATGATTCTAAGAAGGTGCCTGTGTCATGATTATACTGGAACAAGCTGCAGAGTAGTTATGCACCTAGATCTGGAGCACATGTCTTCAGTACTATAGCTAAGATGTTAGGGCCATAGTTCGTGCTGCATCTGCATTGGCCAATTCTTTATCAAGTGGAGTCAAATTGGCTGATAGCTTGCATCTGTGGTGGTGGGCAGCTCCAGAGGCACTTCTGGCTGCAGGTGACTGCAAATGCTTCATTGTGGGTTTTACATGATGTACTGTGCTGTGTTGACAATGTTTGCAGAGCCTCTTTCCTCCGTTTGTTATTTTTGAATTTTCTTTATCATTCACAACTGGATATTGCAAGACTGTAGAGGTTTGATTTGATCTGTTGGTCATGGGATCATCTCGCTTGGTCAGCAGCGTTCTGCTTCCACTTTTTAGCATGCAAGTAGTTCTGTGTTGGAACTTTCCCAAGTTGGTGCTTCATATTTCGGTCCTGGTGCTGTCCAAAGTCAGACTCATTTATCTCCTGATCAAATTAACAGACAACATTTCACTTCCCATCTGGTTCAATTGAGTGGGAATTGCAAATAATCTGCTTAAAATGACCATTGGAAGGTAGGTGGTGAGTGCCATTGTTATGGATATAATAAGTGAGTGACTTATGATTTTTGAATGCCGTGCCACAATTTGCTGGAAATTTCTGCTAAACAGACTCATTCAAAATATTGTAGGAATAACAATGTCTAATAGAAGTGTTTTGACAGCTGCAGATGTTCTTACTTTCCCCAAACTGATTCTATTTTTATATTAGTATCGATTTGGTTTGTGTCCTAAACATGGAATATGTCAAGACAGCTGAAGCAGAAGAGTCCCATAACGTTGGTTTCTGTATTTACACTGCTGCAGTACAGCATCACTGATCAAATGAAACCCAGTGCAGAATTTCTACCTGTAATGAAAGCAATTGGTTCTCATGTCCATGTTGACAAATTTATTATCCCTGATTGTGAAATCCCACGAGTGGTGCACATTGTACAAGGTAATGATTCTGAGAGGGTTAATGTCAGAGTTTGCAATACCGTTCCACCAAATCTGATGATATCATTACAACTTGGGTGAGAAAAAGGCAGAAAATCTTAGGACCTCAAAAATGACGGATGGTTATCCTTGATCTCTTTGTGGTCTCAGTAACAATGTAGAAATAATTAATGTAACTTATCCCTGATTGCTGTTGTATGGTGGATTACACCTAGTTTCCAAGTGCCCCTTATTAAGATTCACTAGTGGCTTTCCTCTACCACTGGAAATTAAAGGAAATGGTAACAGTAAACCAGTCCAACCACAAGCTGGTAGTGGTTGGTATTCCAAGGAGTGTCAGAGGCTGAGGGGGTGACCTTGTAGAGGTTTATAAAATCATGAGAAGCATGGTTAAGGTAAATAGACAAGGTCGGGAAGTCCAAAACTAGAGGGCATAGGTTTAAGGTGAAAGGGGAAAAATTTAAAAGGGACCTACGGAGTAACTTTTTCAGACAGAGGGTGGACCATTTATGAAATAACCTGCCAGAAGAGGAGGTGAAGGTGGATTGAAAAACAACATTTAAAAGGCACCTGGATGGGTACATGAATAGGAAGGGTTTACAGGGATATGGGCCAAATGCTGGCAAATGGGGCTAGATCAATGTAGGATATTTGGTTGGCATAGGGAAGTTGCACCAAGGGATCTGTTTCCATGTTGTATAACTCTACACTCTATGACTGAGATTGGTTTCCATGCTGTTTTACTCTATGAATGAGATTTTTCCATACAAGTCCCGCCACTTCTAAAATGTACACACAGGCATGAAAACGGGAATTTACATGATAATGCACTTGCAGTAATGATTCTGCCAATCCACTTTACAAGGCTGGTAACCTACAATTAAGACCGGATTTCATGTGGGTTGTTTTAGAGATGATTATAGGAGGCACAAAGCCAGTTGAAGAGTGAATCCAGCAAGCACAGCTCAATGGAAGCTTGCCAAGTGAAGTCAACTCTTTATAAAGGATATTTTGAAACAAAAGCAGACCAAGCACTGATGTTTTTCCATTATTTTTGTTCACTTTGGTGGTCAGTCACATTCAGTTTACTAAATTAAACAAGCCCTGTGGAAGCATGGAATGATCATCTCTGATGTTAGGAGATGGAACTTGCAGTGAATAACCCCATAATGGAGGTGGATGATAAAGGACTGGATTAAAATTAAATAAATAATCATGAGGGGCATGGATAGGATAAATTGATGAGGTCTTTCCCTGCGGTGGGTGAGTCCAGAACTAGAAGGCATAGGTTTAGGGTGGGAAGGAAAAGATATAAAAGGGACCTAAGGGGCATCTTTTTCACGCAGATGGTGGTGCATGTGTGGAATGGGCAGCCAAATGAAGTGATGGAGGTTAGTATTATTGCAACATTTAAAAGGCAGCTGGATGGGTATATGAATATGAAAGGTTTGGAGGGATATAGGCTGGCAGGTGGGACTAGATTGGGTTGGTATATCTGGTCGGCATGGACGAGTTGAACCGAAGGGTCTGTTTCCATGCTGTACATCTCTATGACTCTATGTTGTTACAATTATATAAGGCATTGGTGATACCGCATCTGGAATATTGTGTCCAGTTTTGGTCTCCTTACTTGAGAATGAGGAAGGATGTGGTGACACCAGAGGTAGTTCACAGCAGGTTCACAAAGCTGACTTCAGGGATGAAAGGGCTTTAGTATGGGGGTGTGGTTGAATAGCTTGGATTTATAGTTACTTCAGTTCAGAAGAATGCAGCGAGGGGATTTG
The DNA here is from genome assembly GCF_047496795.1 of Chiloscyllium punctatum. Classification (NCBI taxonomy): domain Eukaryota; kingdom Metazoa; phylum Chordata; class Chondrichthyes; order Orectolobiformes; family Hemiscylliidae; genus Chiloscyllium; species Chiloscyllium punctatum. Next base: position 30,922,160 of record NC_092758.1, read on the forward strand.
ACTGAGGTATGTAAAAATGCTAAAAGGTATTGATAAGGTGGATGTTGAACAGATGTTCATCCTTGTGGGACAGACTTGAACAAGAGGTGATAGATATAGAGTGAGAGGAGGTAGGTTCAAAACTGAATGAGCAGAAACTATTTGTCTCAGAGGGTAGTGAATCTGTGGAACTCACTGTCACAGAGTGCAGTGGAGGCAGAACTAATCAACAGATTCAGAAAAGAGACAGATTTGTTTCTGATGAAAAGCAGAATAAAGTATGATGGGAAGCAGGCAGGAAAGTGGAGTTGAGACCAAGATAAAATCAAACATCATCATGCTAAATGGTAGAGCAGGCAGGAAGGACTGGATTGCCTACTCCCACACCTAATTCCTATGTCCCGATGATAAAATTACTTTTAATTTACACAATATGAATACTTACAGAAACAATTATCACCTACTTTAATTTTGTCAACTATATTTTCAAAGTAGTTTCACATAATTCCCCACTATCAACATTTTGGGGGTTAATATTTGACTAGAAACTCAATTGGAGTTGTGACATAAATACAATGACTACAAGGGCAGGTCAAAGGCTAGAAATACTGCTATAGATAACTCACTTCCTGACCCTCCAAAGCCTGTCACCATTTACAATTGACAAGTTAGGAATATGATGGAATACTCCTGGCTTGCCTGGATGAGTGTAGTTCCAATAATCCTGACATCATCCAGCCAAAGCAGATCACCTTTATTGGGACCACATCCACAAATATCCATTTCCTCTACCACCAGAGCTCAGTCGCACCAGTGTGTACTATCTACAAGATGCGTTGCAGAAATTTGCCAAGGCTCCTTGGACACCACCTTGTGAACCCACAACCACTTCCATCTGAAAGGTCCAGGGCAGCTGAGAGCGTATGGTCTGATCCACTTGCTTACTTAGTGGGACATGTTTTACATTAATAATGAAACGTGGCTTACCATGAGATGCGGTTTAGTATTGTTGAAACCTGTCTTTCCCTATAATCACCTGAGTAGCTTTATAGTTCTTAAATGCCTATGACCTGGCTCAAAAGGCCCTTTAGAAGCACGAGATGTTAAAAAGATTTATACAACCCTGATTGCCCATGGTCGAACTGAAGCTGAGGCTGATCTTCCTGTTCCCAAGATTCCTGCTTTTTGATGCTGATGTTGTCCCTGGAGTCTGTAAGTCCCCTCCCTGGGTCATTCTATCGTTTCGTGACAGCAGTTTCACGTGACAATGTAACTAGCATAATTTAGGTATTCCATGTAAATTGAGTTTCTATCTCAGGAAGGGTGTTACAAAAGACAGTATTGGATATTGAAGTTTCTCTATTGATTGAATCAGCCCTAGGAATTGAGCTGTCTCAAAAACAATTCTATTGAAACTCAGATCTCTTGTTCCACCTGAAAGCTTGCAGCATTGCCTCATCAACAGCCCATTCAGTAGTAAATCAAATTGAATGACTTGCTTACGTGTCTGGCTTGGTACAATCTGACAGTGAATGTTGCAAACTACCTGGCTTTAATATCTCAGATCCACTGTTGCATCAACACCTATTCAATGTTATCAATCAAGGTAACTGGTTTGCATATCTGTCTGGTCTGATCCAGTTCCAGCACGCTGTTCAGTTGCTTTTAGTGCCCCAAAAGAGCTACAAGTTCCCCTCAAAGCCACTCACTATCCTGACTTGGAAACACATGGCTGTTCCATCACTGTCGCTGCATCAAATTCCTGGAAATTCCCTCGCTTCCAGCATTGCGGTCTATCTGGGCTGCAGTGGTACAAGAAGGCATTTCACCACCATCTTCTCAAGGGCAACTAAGGATGGGCAATATATCCATGACAGTCAAAGAAGCCCATATTCCATTAGTGAATATAAAAGAAATCCACTCACAATTGACATGAGGTAGTGACCATCTCTGAAATTTTAATTGATAAAACAGTGTCAGAGAATCATGTTCCTTCGCTTCATTAAAAGACAAATTAATCAAGTTTCTCTGTCTCTTTGAAAATTATTCCATTTGGAATACCTGATGTACACTGAGTTATCTGCAGTGTTATTACCTCAAATATGGCTGGATTGAAGAGCAAAAACTCAATCAAGGTCCTCTCAATCCTGATTGTATGTCAGACAAAAATGGACCATGTTTGTCCTATGATATTTGGGGAGGCGATGACCAAATGATATTGTCACTGGCCTATTAATCCAGAGATGCAAGTAATGCTCTGTGAACCTGGTTTGAATCCCATCATGGCAGATAGTGGAATTTGAATGAAATAAAAGTCAGAAATTAAAAGTCTATCGATGACCATTAACCCATTGATGAAAATCTCATCTGGTAAACTAATGTCCTTTAGGGAAGGAAACTGCCATCTTTATCTGATCTTCATACTTGTGACTCTAGACCAACAGCAATGTGATTGACTCCAAACTCCCCTCTGGGTAATTAATGTTTGCCCAGCCAGCAATGTCCATATTCTATGAATGAAAAGAAAAGTCTTCTGTAGGTGGGAATGGTGCAAGAATATAATTGCACCAAGTAAAGTTTTAGCCTTAATCACTTGCCACAATCGCCACTATCCCATTTTCAAAAGTGAATATTGTGCAGTATTACAAATAAAAAAAAATCAATTCATACTTATAATTACATGTGATTTTACATTTAAAAATATTTTGACATTGATTATCCATTCTCATTGATCTATACTTTTCACAAGATATGTGCTAAAAGAAATGCACATTGAAACATGCAAAATGGCTCATATGATGTACTAATGTGTGATGCTGCAACTTACTAGATGGTTATATGCACAACCCACACAACCAATAATCACTATAATAGAGTAGACGAGTGTGGTGCTGGAAAAGTACACCCAGTCAGGCAGCGTCCGAGGAGCAGGAGAGTTGACGTTTCGAGCATAAGCTCTTCATCAGGAATGAGGGGGTGGGTGAAGGGGGCTGAGAAATAAATGGGAGGGTGGTGGGGTTGGAGGGAAGCTAGCTGGGAAGACAACCTATCATGTTCACACCTTCACCTACCTTTTGCATTCCCAGCTACCTTCCCCCTAGCCCCTCCCCCTTCCCATTTATCTCTTCGCCCCCTTGGCCCACCGACCTATCAACTACCTTGAAGAAGTTCTCCTCCTCCCTCGACAAGGCTTGAATTCCACCCCTCCAATCGCAACAACGACAGACCCCTCCTGGTTCTCAGCTTCCACCCCACTAACCTCGGGGTACATTGAATCATCCTCTGCCATTTCCACCACCTACAAACAGACCTCACCCCCAGAGATATATTTCCCTCCCCACCCCTATCTGCATTCTGTAGAGACCGTTCCCTCCGTGACTCCGTTGTTAGGTCCATGTCCCCCACCAGCCCACACCCCACCCTCAGCACCTTCGCCTACCACCACAAGAAGTGCAAAGCCTGTGCCCACACCTCTCCCCTCACTTCCATCCAAAGCCCTAAAGGATTCTTCCATATCCATCAAAGATTTACCTGTACTCCGCAAACATCATCTATTGTGCCCGTTGCTCTTGATGTGGTCTCCTCTACACAGGGGAGACAGGACGCCAACTTGGGGAATGTTTCAGAGAACATCTTCGGGACATACGCACTAAACAACCCCACTGCCCTTTGGCCAAGCACTTTAACTCCCCCTCCCACTCCACCAAGGACATGCAAGTCCTTGGCCTCCACCACTGCCAAACTGTAGCCACCCAACACTTGGAGGAAGAATGCCTTATCTTCCACCTCGGGACCCTCCACCTACATGGGATCAATGTGGATTTCACTAGTTTCCTCATTTCCCCTCCCGCCACCTTATCCCAGACCTAACCTTCCAACAAGGCACCGCCCTCTTGAATTGTCTGACCTGTCCATCTTCCTTCCCACCTATTTGCTCTATACTCCTCCCTGACGTATCATCTTCGCTCCACCTTCATCTACCAATTGCATTCTCAGTTCCCTTACCCCCAGACCCACCCCCCGTCCCATTTATTTCTCAGCCCCCTTGGGCCACTTCCTCATTCCTGATGAAGAGCTTATGCTCAAAACGTCGACTCTCCTGCTCCTCAGATGCTGCCTCACTGGCTGTACTTTTCCAGCACTACACTCTTCCACTCTGATCTCCAGCACTTGCAGTCCTCACTTTTCCCACTACAATAGAGTGAGCAAGATTAAATTAAGATGTTTGATATTTAGATTAGATTAGATTACTTTTTTTTTAGATTAGATTACTTACAGTGTGGAAACAGGCCCTTCGGCCCAACAAGTCCACACCGCCCCGCCGAAGCGTAACCCACCCATTCCCCTACATCTACATCTACATTTACCCCTTACCTAACACTATGGGCAATTTAGCATGGCCAATTCACCTGGCCTGCACATCTTTGGACTGTGGGAGGAAACCCACGCAGACACAGGGAGAACGTGCAAACTCCACACAGTCAGTCGCCTGAGGCAGGAATTGAACCCGGGTCTCAGGCGCTGTGAGGCAGCAGTGCTAACCACTGTGCCACCGTGCCGCCCAAATTTTGTTTCCTGGTTCGCAGTTTTGGAGTAGTCATGTAAATGTTCACATTAGTAAAACATTTGCTTACACATAAGGAGCAACGTGCATGGTGGCTCAATGGTTAATACTGCTGCCTCATAGTGCTAGGTACCTAGGTTCGATTCCAACCTTGGGTGACTGTTTGCGTGGCATTTGAACATTCTCCCCATGTCTGCATGGGTTTCCTGTGGGTGCTACAGTTTCCTCCCAAGGTCACAAAGATGTGCACGCTGGACGAATTGGCTGTGCTTAAATTGCCCACAGTGTTCAGGGCTGTATAGGTTAGGTGCATTAGTCAGGGGAAATGTAGGGTAATGGGTCTGGGTGGGATAGTCTTTGGAGGGCCCGTACAGACTTGTTGGGCCAAAGGGCCTGTTTCCACACTGTAGGAATTCTAATTCAAAATTCTCACAAGAAGCTTTGGGAAAGATTGATTTATAAATACTGCAAATTTATATGTATATCAGAGTATGTGGATTTAGATCAGTACAGATTTCATTCCAACACCGGAAGCCTGTTTACTTCTGTAGGTTCATGAATAGTTCATTTAGCTTTTATACTGCACTCACGTTTTGCAGCTCTCGGCCACTGCTAGTTTGCCTAAGGTTGTATCAGTCCCTCATCTGAGCAAATTATTTATATAACACATACAGTCTGCATATAATTCCAACTCCCTCAGAATAGAATTGATTATCTGCATCTCTCACTACCTTTGCCAGTCATGTCCTAAAAATGCCCCAAACCAAAACCTTTCCAACCCTCACAACCATCCGAGTTTTCCTCTACACTGAGGGATGCATTTGAGGAGGCAATGGCTGAGTGGTATCATTATTAGACTATTAATCTACAGATCCGGGGAATGTTTTAGTGAAATGTTCAAAATTCACCATAACAGTTGGTGAAATTTGAATTCAATAAAAATCTGGAATTAGGAATGTAATGACGTTCGTGAAACCATTACCAATTATTGTAAATACCCATCTGGTTCACTCATGCATTTTGGGGAAGGAAATCTGCTGGTCTTACCTGACTCCAGATCCACAACAATGTAGCTGACTCTTAATTGCCCTCGGGGGCCATTAGGGATGGTCAATAAATGTTGCCTAAGCCTATTTTCATGAATGAGTAAACAAAAGATAGTTACAGAAACCTGAATTGTTCAAAAATTCTGGTCCATAAGGTTGTATATGGGTGTCACTTTGTCAGCCTTGATGACGAAATTCCAACAGAATTGAATTGAATTTATTGTCACGAGTACCAAGGCACAGTGAAAATCTTTGTCTTACAAGCAATACAAGCAGATCACAGAGTTAAATAGTATATTGTAGATAAGTAAATAATAGGTAAACAACAGTAAAAACAAAAACACAGGTACTGGTGAATGTTAAGATTTTGTGAGTCCATTCAGTATTCTAACAACAGTCGGGTAGAAACTGTTACAAAACCGGCTGGTGCATGTGTTTCGGCTTCTGTACCTTCTCCCCGATGGTAGAGGTTGTAGAAAAGCATTGCCAGGGTGGGATGGATCTTTGAGAATGCTGGCAGCCTTTCCTCGACAGCGGGCTTGGTAGCTGAATTCTATAGATGGGAGATTGGCCTTTGTGATTGTCCGGGCCGAGTTCACCACTCTCTGTAACCGTCTCCGATCTTGAATAGTACAGTTGCCATATCAGGTAGTGATTCATCCAGACAGAATGCTCTCGATGGTGCACCTATAAATGTTGGTAAGGGTATTCGTTGTCATGCCAAATTTTATCAGCTGCCTGAGGAAGAAGAGACATTGTTGAGCCTTTGTAACCAGTGCGTCCACATAAAGAGTCCAAGAAAACTTGTTGTGGATGACCACTCCCAGGAGCTTGACACTCTCCACTCGTTCAACTCTGTGATTTTAATGTGTAGGGGGGCATGAGTAACATTCCACCGAAAGTCAATAATGAGTTCCTTGGTTTTGCTCGCCTTGAGAGCTGGGTTGTTCTCAGTGCACCATTTTCCAGGTCTTTCACTTCCCATCTGTAGTCTGTTTCATCACCATCTGAGATTCGACCAACTGTGGTAGTGTCATCAGCCAACTCTTAAAAGGCATTAGTCTGGTATTTGGCGATGCAGTCATGGGTATACAGTGAGTACAGTAGAGGGCTGAGTATGCACCCCTGGGGGGCTCCAGTGTTGAGTGTTAGTGAGGATGAAATGTTGTCCCCAATCTTCATTGATTGTGGTCTGTGGGTCAGGAAACTGAGGATCCAGTTGCAGAGAGTGGGGCTTAGTCCGAGATCACTAAGTTTCGTAATTAGTCTCGAGGGGATAATAGTGTTGAAGGCTGAACTGTAGTCAATGAGTAGGATTCTTACGTAGCTGTTCTTGGTGTCAATATGTTCTAGGGAGGAGTAAAGGGCAAGTGAAATGGCATCTGATGTGTATCTGTTGGTCCAATAGGCAAATTGGCGTGGGTAAAAACAATGACTGCAGATGCTGAAAATCAAATACTGGATTAGTGGTGCTGGAAGAGCACAGCAGTTCAGGCAGCATCCAACGAGCAGCTCGTTGGATGCTGCCTGAACTGCTGTGCTCTTCCAGCACCACTAATCCAGTAAATTGGCATGGGTCAAGAGTAGAGGGGAGGCTGGAGTTGATTAATGCCATGACCAGCCTTTTAAAGTACTTCATTACCATCGAAGTTAGGGTCACTTGGCGGTAGTTATTGAGACATGTTCCGTGAGCCTTCTTAGGCACAGGGATAATGCCGGCCCTCTTTAAACAGGCAGGGACAGCAGCCTGCTGCAGGGAGAGGTTGAAGATGTCTGAGAAGACTTCTGCAGTTGATCTCGCATGCTCTGAGTGCACGGCCTGATACTCCAGTGTGTGAATCGCTTTCCTTGAATTCACATGAAGGAAAACTGATCTGACCTCTGATGCAGTGACTGTTGGGATAGGTTCACAAGGATTTGTCAGAATAGGTGTTACCTTTCCACCAAAATTCTGCTCAAAGCAAGCATAGAAGGCACTGAGACAATCAGGGAGGGATATATCATCGTCTGCTATCTTGCACTGTCCCTTTTAAGAACTTGTGATGTCATTCAGTCCTTGCCATAGTCTCCGGGTGTCTGTCTGGGTCTCTAGTTTAGATCAGTATTGGTCCTTGGCTTTCTTAATGGCTCTGCGAAGGTCATACTTGGATTCCTTATACTTGAGTGGTTCTCATGATTTGAAGGCCTCTCACCTGGTTTTTAGCAGGTATGTCTTGATTCATCCAGGGTTTCTGTTGGGGAACACCCGAATTGACTTCCTCGGTATGCAGTCCTCTACACTCTTGTTGATAAAGTCTGTGACAGAGGTGGCGTTCTCGTTCAAGGTACCTGCGGACTGTTTGAACATGGCCCAATCAGCCAATTCCAGACAGCACCGGAGTTGATCCTTTGTCACCTCCGACCAGCACTGGACCTGTATCCGTGAGGGGGGTCTCCTGCTTGAGCTTTTGCCTGGACGCCAGGAGAAGAAACATAGCATTGTGGTCAGAGTTCCCGAAATGAGGGCAGGGGACGGAGCGGTAGGCATCTTTCAGAGTGATGTAGCAGTGTTAGAATGGTGCTGGGCAAAGATCATAAGCCTGTATAAACCAGGTAAGGGGCTAACATTTACTGATTAACCTACTTGAATCTTTGCTTAAAGGGACTGCTCCTCTAGTATATATCTCTATTACTGGTACAGCACTGAATGCTGAAGCCAAGCACTCACACTAATCATCTTTTATTAAGAATGGCTTTGTGCAATAGCTTAAAATTTATACTGTTTTGTTTACCTCATTGGTCAAAGAAAACTGTGATTTGATATTCTGATATATGTGCTGAAGAACTATATAAAGATGAATTATTGTATTATGTTATAATATATTATCCTTTGAATCTTCAGCAAGTAACCTGCCAGTGAAGAGCTACCTGATTTGGTTCATGAACTGAGTTATATTTTGCCCAGTTTGAATAAACATTACTGTATTTTTATAATCCTCTATTAAGTTATCCTCAAGCTTCGTAATAGGTGGTTCATTCCTTTTTTTTCCAAATTGTCTGGGAGACAATGAGACATACACCGAATAGGAAAGTTAAGTTTGGGAATATGAAGTCAAATAAGCAAGTGTAAGAGTTGAACAGCAACTTGTAATGGATGGTTTGAGTGAATAAACCAAGCAACAAATAAGCACTGACTGTAACAGTAATCAGGATAATGTTGGTGAGGTTACTTTTGGAATATTTTCTTTGATAGCTGGCAAGGTAACAGCTTTGAATGGCCAATCCGCTCGTCTTCCTCCATGGGACTTGCTTCCATTTGACTTGGATAGGTTACGAAATGGTTGAAAAGCCCACTGCATAATCTGCGGATTTTCCACATGTGGGACAGATGGTGCATGCAGGATTGTATGGATGGATGACACTTTGACTCCACCTCTACAAACCTTAAAGGATTCTTTCAATTTGTCCAGTGCCCCCTGAGTTTCTCCATCTTGGTCAGTTACAAGCCAGGGACTCTCATGAGTCAACTGGGGTGTTTGACCTCTTCAGAAATGCTTTGAGGATATCACAAAAGAGTTTCCAATGTCCCTGGGAGAGGGGAGTATGGTTGCACTAGCAGTGCTTTGAAGAGCCAACAGCAGGTTGTCCAAGTCTCCAAGGCATTTAGGAGTTTGGGGATCACTGATGTGTGGTAATACAAGACTTTAGTTTCAGATTTAAGATTCATTTCATCAAATATTCTTTTCATCATTCAGCCAAAGGCTGAGCTAGCACATTGGAGACAATAATGAGTTTTGTCATTTTTGGCCACCTTCATTGAAAGGAGGCAGTCAAGATATGGAAAATGTTCCACACATTTTCGAGGATCTATTATTGGGAACTGCATTAAATGACTAAGTTCAGAGCACACAACAAAAGCAATTTTCTTTCTGACTAGGACATAGGTATTACTTCTGAAGGATTGATCAAACGCAAGATTTACCATTTGATTAGATTACTTACAGTGTGGAAACAGGCCCTTCAGCCCAACAAGTCCATACCAACTCTTTGAAGAGCAACCCACCCAGACCCATTCCCCTACACCTAATACTAAGGGCAATTTAACATGGCCAGTTCACCTAACCTGCACATTTTTGGACTGTGGGAGGAATCCGGAGCAAACCCATGCAGACACGGGGAGAATATACAAACTCCACATAGACAGTTGCCTGAGGCAGGAATTGAACCCAGGTCTCTGGCGCTGTGAGGCAGCAGTGCTAACCACTGTGCCACCGTGCATTTGGAAGATCAGCTACCATTGAAACCACTTCAGCCACTAGTGAAAACATCTGCCTGGCTTCACTCTCGTCTCACTCTAACCTTAAATAGCTATAAAGTTAGTGGACCATTGCTTTTAATTTTCTGGTACAGCTGCAGAAGGGAGTTCTGTTTTTCTACTGGCCCTAATAAAATCTATTTGTATGTCAGTTCAGTAAATGTTCTGAAAGAGCATTGTTTGTTTCAGAACAAAGAAAGTTTAAGTGATCTAGCAGACACTACTATCTACAAGACAAAGATGGACAGCATATTCTCTGTATATAAAAGATAACAACAGACTTAACTATTAACAACTACAAGTTGTTCAATTCTAATAAACTGGAAAGATACAGAGTACTCCCTTCAATATGTTAATTTATAAAGGGACCTATTGTTTAAGAAATCAGGCTGACATTACTTATTCACCTGCTAATAAAATCTGATCAATACATAAGCAATGACGAAGAGCTGCTGGGGTATAGAACTGATTTTTTTCATTTACCTAAGAGATCTGGTTGCTTAGAAAATCAGTGGGATTTTGGGATTTGCCACGGACTGTGAATTTTTACAACCAGTGCAATGGCAATGTCATTGATCAGTTCCCCTCCTTCAACACACAACCTGCAGACAGAATTTGAGCAGGTGAACTCTGAGAGTCTCATGCTGACTACCTGCCCAGAATGGCAGAGAGACTTCCACACCCATCTCACATGTCCAATGGAGGTGGCCAATGCATCTTCCAGTGGCATCTCCTACTCACTATGCAAATCAAATCATTCTCACACTGCTAACCTCCCCATTCCCCACCCAACAGCAATCAAACATGCTTAGCATCGGTATGCTCTACTTCAGTCTCAAAGACCATGTTCTACCAACCTCTCATTCACCTCTTGTAACTTCCACACGTATTTAGCTAAGGCAAGCACATCACCCAAAGATATCGCAACACATTCCGTGACCTTTTGTGCAGAATAAGGTCAGACATTGCGGGAGAGATCAGCAAGGAGCCCATGGAGCAAACAGTTGCCTGATGCCTTTGGAGGAGATGATGCTCCATACAACAGTGTTAGTATTTCTGCTTTCTAATTACTTCAGGTCTGAAGCCTTCAGGTCTGTCAAGACATCCTCATCATGAATGGTATATGCTTCCGCAGAGGTCTTTTAAAGAAGCAGAGTCACTTGGAGCGTAGGAACTGGTACTGAATACACATTAGTGGGGAGTTTAGAGTTTTGGGATCTCTATGTGGTAAGTCATTATTTAGGAGTGGACCACATCCAGGCCAGGCAGTAAGGACAGTTTGTGTGGCATTTAAACAGGACAGTGGAGGACGAAACATTCATCACCAAAACTGGTGGCAGCTGAAGCACCTGATCTCTGGGCACCCCACTGCCACTGGGCTAGTGGAACCACAGTTCCTTACGGAATCCTGCCTGTAAGAGTTGTTGGAAAAACAGAGTTTGGCAGCAAAATCAGGAAAAGTGGCTGTTGCCAGAAACTTGGGCATTCACCAGGATTCATCTTCGAATCCATGGAGAAGGGTAAGTAACAGCAGGATGGGGCACAGTGAATCGAGGGGAGGGTTGGAGGAAAAGGTGGGGCAAATGTTTTCAGCAGGTATTAGTTGCCCAATTAAGGGTCACCATTGGAATCTGCAAGACCACCATAAGGCCTCGTTCCATTAACATAATTGGGATGAAGTGGGGAGGTGGTGAGATCCTGTGCATCTCAACCAATCAAACTGGCATCCACAACTTAATCCCACCACTAGATGGCATCAAATTCAGCTGTTCATCTGGTAGCTCCCATACAGCAAAGATGCAGGTCTTCTGCAGCAGACTGAAGACTTGCATGGGCTGTTTGGCAGTAGAGCCAAATGCTACAAATGCATAGTGCATTTGTTGGCCTGTCACAGATGCTGTTGTTGCTGACAGTGAGAATGGAGGAGTCCAGATCCAATTTGTCACAGCACCTCTGGAACATCAAAGAGCCGTCCAACCCCGTGACAGCTTACAGGATGTAATATCCAGTGACCAATGCCCCGCTCCCCTTGCTACACAGGAAGAAGTCACACAAGAATAAAAATGTGCAAGTTCTGCAGAGATGAGCTCCTAAATGGAAGGGCTGGTAAAATGCCAGAATAAAGGTCCAGCAGTCAGTGGCACCCAGAAGACCTTGGAATCCCACTTGCCTTTCAAACAGCATAAGATGACAATACAGCAGCACAAGGATTGGTGCGTAATTGTGTAATTGCCTGAAGCCCATGGGGGCATATCATGTAACAAAAGCACAAATACATTTAATCCCACTTTGAAAATTTAGATGTAATGAGGTTAATGGCCTCCGTCTGTGCCATCATAACTGTATAACTGTATGTTTCCAGCATATCATTACAATTATTGCGGAAGTGCCAGAAAAGATTTACAAGGATGTTGCCACGGTTGGAGGGTTTGAGCTATAGGGAGAGATTGAATAGGTTGGGGCTGTTTTCCCTGGAGCATCGGAGGTTGAGGGGTGGCCTTATAGAGGTTTATAAGCTCATGAAGGACATGGATAGGGTAAATAGACAAGGTCTTTTTCAGGAGGTGGGTGGGTCCAGAACTAGAGGGCATAGGTTTAGGGTGGGACAGAAAGATTTAAAAGGGGCCTAAGGAGCAACCTTTACACACAGAGGGCAGTGCATGAATGGAATGAGCTGCCAGAGGAAATGGTGGCAGCTGGTACATTTGCAACATTTAAAAGGCATCTAGATGGGTATATGAATAGGAAGGGTTAAGAGGGATGTGGACCAAATGCTGACAAATTAATGCTGGATTAACTTAAGATATTTGGTCGGCATGGAGGAGTTAGACTGACAGGTCTATGACTCTGAGTGATCCACCTAACTCTTTGGTTGTGCTGGGCCTCTGTAGCATGAGCAGCAGAAACACAACGAAGCTGAATTTTGTAGCCACCATGCGTACAAGTCAGCTGATAATTTACACAAGCTGAGCATTTGTATCAGCTCAAATCCATTTCCCAGCATCCAGTATAGTATCCGCATTCTATATGGCATAGTCAAGCTTAGAATTGATAAAGTGTGGCACTGGCAAAAGCACAACAGGTCAGGTAGCATCTGAACAGCAAGAGAGTTGATGTTTCGGGCTTAACTCTTCATCAGCTGTTCAGATGCTGCCTGACCTGCTGTGCCTTTTCCAGCACCACACTTTATCGACTCTAACTTCTGCAGAATCTGCAGTCCTTTCTTTCTCCCAGCAATCAAGCTTAAACAAAATTTTAAGACATTTCAGACCATTTCCCCAACCAAAGTTGATATTGCATTATAACAATTAGTGGGTGGCACGGTGGCACAGTGGTTAGCACTACTACCTCACAGCGTCAGAGACCCGGGTTCAATTCCTGCCTCAGACGACTGACTGTGTGGAGTTTTCGTGTTCTCCCTGTGTCTGTGTGGGTTTCCTCCCACAATCACCAAGATGTGGAGGTCAGGTGAATTGGCCATGCTAAATTGCCCACAGTGTTAGGTTAGGGGTATGGGTGGGTCGTGCTTTGGTTGGTCAGTGTGGACTTGTTGGGCCGAAGGGCCTGTTTCCACACTGTGATGTAATCTAATCTAATTTGCAAGTATTGTTCCTACAAAGCAGGCACGATAGAATGGTATACTGGTTCTTTGGCACATCAGTTTTCAAAGTCCTGAAATGTGGAACCAACCTCTTTGGTTATAATATTGTATTCCATGTCCTCCGCCACACATAGACCACCCCAGCCTCTCTGATTCCATGTTCATCAGAGTTTGTTAAGTGCATACAAGAATAATTTTCTGATTATTATGAGAGAAGGTGCAAAACTTGACCTAATCTTGCGAACTAAGGCAGAGTAGGTGATTGAGGTGTTAGTGGGGGAGCACTTTGGGGCCAGAGAACATAATTCTATTAATTTTAAATTAGTGATGGAAAAAAGATAAAGAGGATCTAAAAGTCAAAGTTCTAAATTGGAGGAAAGCCAGAAATAGTATGTTCCTGTTAGGGTGAAAGGCCAGGCTAGTAGGTGTAGTAAATGTTGGACGACTAGAGAAATTGAGGTTTTGGTTAAGAAAAAGAAGGAAGCACATGTCAGGTATATACAGCAGAAATCGTGTGATTCCTTAGAAGAGTATAAAGGCAGTAGGAGTATACTTAAGAGAGAAATCAGGACGGCAAAAGGGGGGCATGAGATAGCTTTGAGGTTAAGGCAAATCCAAAGGGATTTTATAAATACATTAAGGGCAAAAGGGCAACTAGGGAGAGAATAGGACCCCTCAAAGACCACAGGAGATAGGGGAGATATTAAACGAGTATTTTGCATCAGTGTTTACTCTGGAGAAAGACATGGAAGATTCAAAATATGGGGAAATGGACGGTGACATACTGAAGAATGTTCATATTACAAAGGAAGAGGTACTGGATGTCTTAAAATGCATAAAGGTGGATAAATCCCTAGAACCTGATCAGGTGTATCCTAGAACTCTGAGGGAAGCGAGGGAAGTGATTGCTGGGCCCCTTGCTGAGATACTTGTATCATCAAGAGTCACAGGTGAGGCGCCAGAAGACTGGAGGTTAGTTAACGTGGTGCCACTGTTTAAGACAGATGGTAAGGAAAAGCTAGGGAACTATAGACCAATGAGCCTTACATCGGTGGTGGGCAAGTTGTTGCAGGGAATCCTGAGGGATAGGATCTACATGTATTTGGATAGGCAAGGACTGATTAGGGATAGTCAAACTGGCTTTGTGCATGGCAAATCATGTCTCACGAACTTGGTTTGAGTTTTTTGAGGAAGTAATAAAGAGGATTGATGAGAGAAGAATGGTGGACATGATCTATACGGACCTCAGTAAGGTGTTTGACAAGTTTTCTCATGGTAGACTGGTTATCAAGGTTATTTTTTGCATGGAATACAGGGAGAACTAGACATTTGAGTACAGAACTGGCTCAAAGATAGATGACAGAGGGTGATGATGATGGAGGGTTGCCTTTCAGACTGGAGGCCTGTGACCAGTGGTGTGCCTCAAAGGGGCGGGGGCGTGGTGGCTCAGTGGTTAGCCCTGCACCTTCACAGTGCCAGGGACCTAGGTTTGATTCCCACCTCAGGCTGTGTGTGTGGAGTTTGCACGTTCTCCCTGTGTTTGCATGTGACCCTGTGACTAATGCACCTGGTTTCCTCCAGGTGCTTTTGTTTCCTCCCACAATCCAAAGATGTGCTGGTCAGGTGAATTGGCTATGTTAAATTGCCCACAGTGTTGGGCGCATTAGTCAAGGGTAAATATAGGGCAAGGGTGGTTACTCTTCAGAGGGTCAGTGTGGACTTGTTGGGCTGAAGGGCCTGTAGGGAATCTAACCTAATCAAAGATTTGGTGCTGGGTCCACTGTTTTTTGTCATTTATGTAAATGATTTGGATGTGAGCATAAGAGGTATAGTTAGTAAGTTTGCAGGTGAGACCAAAATTGGAGGTGGAGTGGACAGAGAAGAAGGTTACCAGAGAGTACAATGAGATCTTGATCAGATGGGCCAATGAGCTGCGGAGTGGCAGATGGAGTTTAATTTAGATAAATGTGAGATGCTGCATTTTGGAAAGGCAAATCAGAGCAGGACTTATACACTTAATGGGAGGGTCCTGGGGAGTGTTGCTGAACTTAGACACCTTGGAGTGTAGGCTCATAGTTCCTTGAAAGTGGAGTCACAGGTAGATAGGACAGTAAAGAAGGCATTTGTTATGCTTTCCTTTATTGGTCAAAGCATTGACTGTAGAAGTTGGGAGGTCATGCTGTGGCTGTACAGGACATTGGTTAGGCCACATTTGGAATATTGCATGCAATCCCGATCTCCTTCGTATCGGAAGGAAACTTGAAAGGGTTCAAAAAAGATTTACAAGGATGTTGCCGGGGTTGGGGGATTTGAGCTGTATAGGTTGGGGCTATTTTCCTTGGAGTGTCAGAGACTGAGGGGTGACCTTATAAAGGTTTATAAAATCATGAGGGGCATGGATAGGATACATAGATAAGGCTTTTCCCTGGGTTGGGGGAGTCCAGAACTCGAGGGTGTAGGTTGAGGGTGAGAGAGGAAAGATTTAAAAGAGACTAAAGGGGCAAATTTGTCACACAAAGAGTGGTGCGTTTATGGAATGAGCTGCCAGAGGATGTGGTGGAAGCTGGTACAATTACAACATTAAATGCATCTGGATGGGTACATGAATAGGAAGGGTTTAGAGGGATATGGGACAGGTGCTGACAAATGGGATTAGACTAATTTAGGATATCTGGTCAGCTTGGATGGGTTGGACCGAAGAGTCTGTTTCTGTGCTGTACATCTCTATGACTCTACATCAGCTTTAAGGACCTATCCAGTTCCTCCATATTCTTAATACGATAGATCCTTGAATCTATTCCATTATGCCGTATGATCGTGGCTGAACTCTGCCTCAGTCTCACTTTCTGGCACCGCTGTATACCTGCTCATTCTGGATCGGAATTTACTGATCCAGGAAGCATCAAAAGCCCTTGAGAGTTTCATAGATCTTTGAAGAAATTTTACCTCATTTAGGTTAGATTAGATTCCCTACAGTGTGGAAACAGGCCCTTCAGCCCAACAAGTCCACACCAACCCTCCAAAGAGTAACCCACCCTTACCCATTTACCTCTGACTAATGCACCTAACACTATGGACAATTTAGCATGACCAATTCACCTGACCTGCACATCTTTGGACTGTGGGAGGAAATCGGAGAACCCGGGGGAAACCCACGCAGACACAGAGAGAATGTGCAAACTCCACACAGACAGTCACCCAAGGCTGGAATCGAACCAGTGCTAACCACTGAGCCACCATGCCACCCAGTATTCTGAGACTGTGCCCACCCGCCCCATGTTCTTGATTCCACAACCAGTGGAAATAGCATCAAACTTACCAAAGCCCTTTCAGTATCTTATCAGATCCAATGAGGTCACCTTTTATTTTTCTATACTCCGGTGTGCTTTGGTCCAAGTTACTCACCCTTTCATCATTGAGCAAACATTTCATCCTCAGAAATTCTGGTCATATCCCAGTATACCTCTTTGAATTTTCAATTTAAATGCAAATATTATATCCTTGTTCAAGAAAAGTTGTAAGGAGATTCCCAGCAATCTATAGCCCAGCCAATATAAGTTTGGCAGGGGGAGAACTACGAGAAACAATTATTTGGAATAGTATTAGTAGTGACATGGAAAAGGTAGGTTGATTAGAGAGAGTCAGCATGGCTTTCTGAAGTGGAAATCATGTTTAACTAATTGGATGGAGCTTTTTGAAGAGGTAACAGAAAGGATCAACATAGCTTGGCTGGTTTATAGAAGGGCAGTACCCGTCAGAATCTTCATGTCCGCCCAAACTCTCTTGACCATCGCACGCTGCCCTCAAAGTGGCTGTGTTGGTGAAGAGACTGACACACATCTCCTACAGGAATGTGGCTATGCAATGAAGGCCTGGAGAAAGATGCACTGGTTTTACATAGAACATAAAACAATACAGCGCAAAACAGGCCCTTTGGCCCTCGATGTTGCACCGACCTGTGAACTATTCTCAGCTCGTCCCCCTACACTATCCATCATCATCATCCATGTGCTCATCCAAGGATTATTTAAGTCTCCCTAATGTGGCTGAGTTAACTACATTGGCAGGTAGGGCATTCCACGCCCTTACCACTCTCTGAGTAAAGAACCTGCCTCTGACATTTGTCTTAAATCTATCACCCCTCAATTTGTAGTTATGCCCCCTCATACAAGCTGACGTCATCATCCTAGGAAAAAGACTTTCACTGTCTACCCTATCTAATCCTCTGATCATCTTGTATGTCTCGATCAAATTGCCTCTTAGCCTTCTTCTTTTTGACAAGGTTTCTCCCAAGCAGCTCCGTGACACAGGACCTAATGCTGTACGGTCTGTTCCCCAGGATGCACACTGAAACGAATATCAGCTACACTTGTAAGACCATCCAATAGGTGAAAGATGCTCTTTGATCTGCCTGAAACGTATTAGTCTTCCAGCATAAAGAGTTGACCTTAACCGAGTGTTGCAGACTGGCACATTCCAAGATCCAAGACAAGGTGCTGAAGGACACACTAAAGCTTGGGGCAGCTGCCATCAAGGCACAGTGGGGAAAGACCACTGTCTAAGATCTTTCTGCCAAAGTAAAACGAGGGTCTGTTCAGTTGTCGGACCCTCTTGGTATCTCAAGTTGTAAATATTTTATTCCGGCATGAGGTAAAAATGCCCATGATATTTGCACATGCAGTGGGTGGCACGGTGGCACGGTGGCACAGTGGTTAGCACTGCTGCCTCACAGTGCTAGAGACCTGAGTTCAATTCCCAACTCAGGCGACTAACTGTGTGTAGTTTGCACGTCCTCCCCGTGTCTGCGTGGGTTTCCTCCGGGTGCTCCGGTTTCCTCCCACAGTCCAAAGATGTGCAGGTCAGGTGAATTGGCCGTGCTAAATTGCCCGTAGTGTTAGGTTAGGGGTATGGGTGGGATGCACTTCGGCGGGGCGGTGTGGACTTGTTGGGCCGAAGGGCCTGTTTCCACACTGTAAGTAATTAATCTAAAAGCTCTTCGGGAGGTAAAATCCCAACGTATGATTTGTGTTTCTTTTTCCTCATTGGAAAAATTGTATTGATCAGAATGAAAATCTTTTTATGTACTTATACATTTTTTTTCTTGAATAAAGCATATTTTTGCAATTTAGAATGAAGGGTCGATCAGAGTAATGCTGTTAATATGGTATACATGAATTTCCAAAAGGTGTTTGACACAGTGCCATGCAACAGACTTTTGAGGAAAGTTACAGGTCGCGGACAATCGTAACTTGGATACAAAACTGGCTGAGTGACAGGAAACAGAGAGTATGGCCAATGGATATTTTTCAGGCTGGATGGTGTTTGTTGTGGCATTCTGTCAGAATTGGGACCTTTGCTTTCAGGTTATATATTAACGATCTGGATCTTGATGCGCAGGGTCAATTTTAAACTTTGGAGATGACACAAAGCTTGGAAAAATTATAAACTGTGAGGGTACAGTGTAGAACTCCAAGAGTACATCATCTAATGGGTGGGGTGGATGGATAAATTGCATATGAATTTCAATGCAAAGATGTGGAGGTGGTGCACTTTGGTCAGAGGAAATTTGAAAGACAATGTAAAACAGAGGATACAATTCTAAAGGAGATGCAGGAGCAGTGGAACCTAAGTGTATATGTGAACTGATCATTAAAGGTGGCAGACTATATCCTTGACCCTATTCATAAGAGTATAGAGTACAAAAGCAAGGAAGTGATGTCGAACTTGTTCAAGACACTTGTGAGACCTCAGCCGGAGTATTGCATAGAGTCATGAGTTACATTGTAATATAGCGATATATAGCAATTTATTGTCTCTTGTATTTATGAAGATACTGTGAGATGTAGGTAAGTCAGCACAATTTGGCACCATTTTAGTTACTGAAGTTACAAAAAGAAATCATTGAGACAAAGTTAGATCAAAGTTCATCTTTTGTTCTCTCCACGGCTTCTGGGTTTCTGGAGTGGCTATGAGACACCGCTGCCAAATCTCCTCACACTGCCAAAGCAAGGATTTCCGGAGCAGACCCACAACACTGCCATTGCTGAAGCAAGGATTCCTGGTCCAGACCCACAACACTGCCATTGCCGAAGCAAAGATTTCTGGAGCAGACCCACCACAGTGCCATTGCCGAAGCTGATACCAAAGTTGCTGCATCACCACCATAACAGGGACAGACCGGACCTACCAACTCACCATCACCACTTCAGTCATCGCCTGAAGCCACCACATTGCTGCCATAGCCACGGGGAATGAACCAGAACCACCATGTCACCACCACAGAACCTGCAGCACAGCCACCAGGAGGAACGGACCAGACCCGCCAACAGTGAAGCCTACACTAAAACCACAGCCATTATGGCCATGAGGAATGGACTTGGAGAGAGTGCAGAAGCGATTTATAAGTATGGTCCCAGGACTGAGAAACTTCAGTAATGAAAATAGTTTTAAGACGTTATATTGCCATTCTTCTTGGAGAAAAAAAGGCTGAGAAAAAGTTTCATCGAGCTTTTCAAAATCACATAGTATGGACAGAGTAGAGAAGTTGTTCCCACTTGGAAAAGGGCCAAGAACAAGGCGGCATAGATTGAAAAAGATGTGCAAAACAGGCAAATGTGATTTAAGCAAAAAACCATTTCACTCAGTAAGTAGTTAAGGTCTGGCAGTGTGGAGGAGGCAAGTTCAATTGAGACATTCAAGAGGACAGTGGATGGTATTTGGTTAGAAATAATATGAAAGAGTGTGGGGAGAAACCAAGAGATTGGCACCAAGTAATGATGCCTGATGGGTTGAATGGCCTCTTGCTGCACCAAAACAATTCTATGATTGTGTGAAATTAAAGCCTGCTTTCCAAACTTAACTGCTCCATCCAAGCTTTTTAAATTCTCCTCAAAACCTTTTTGCTTGGCTAAGGGACTTCCTTCCTTCCAAATTATATAAAATATCTTTCGCTTCAAATATGGCTTTGATCATTCCCTCTCGTACCCACTCCCACTCCCACCACCTATAGCCCATCCTAATTCATCTTCTGTTGCCTAGCTCATATTCTCCAGCATCCTGTATAAAGCACTCAAAGATACATGTCAGCATTACAAATAAATTCAAATTGTTCATTGTGTTGTATGTGGATGGTTGTATGTCAGCTACATTCCAGCAGTGGGTGCTAGAAGCATGTTTAATGGAACACTGAAAAGTTGCAGCGGGAATTTTTTCATTTTTTAATATCTAGCTTTGTTATCCTTGAGAAATCTCTAAAATATTTCTTGCCACTGATGTTGAGCCAGCTGTACTCTAATCACCGAAATTAGATATCCGTTATTAATATTGGACATTTTCCTGCACACAGCCATACTCAATAGTCACTTGAAATATGGGCAATAACTTTATACCCTGGGCCAGGTGGTCGGTCAAAGGTATGGTATGGAATCTGGTGCCATAGTAATGGTGTAATCTCACACCACCCATCCCTGCCAATAGGCATTTCACTTCCAGTCCATTCTCTCAAATTAGTTCCTTAAGTGGACAGTTTTGACCACTTTAAAGGTGCCCCTCACCACCCACCTCCACTGCCACTAGGCTCTTAGTCACAGTGAAGAAGGATGACACCAAGTGTCCAAGCCTCCCATTAAAATATGGCAAGCATTCTGGATTAAGGTTGTGCACAGATCATGAAAGGTGTCAGACTATATCATTGGCCCTATTAATAAGAGTATAGAGTACTATTAATAAGAGTATAAAGCAAGGAAGTGATGTCGAAGAGGCCTCTCCTCACTAAGTATCTGAGGTATTTCATGCACCCACCATATGAGTTCTGACCTTCACTCCCTCTCACCCGGGCCTAGCTGCTTGACCTAAACAAGACCCTGGACTAGCTTGTGAGTCTGAACTCTTATGTTGCTCATCTACAGAGAACGCCCTCCCTGTGGTCCTGCTGTAACAGAAGAACTACTGAATATCATAAGTTGACAGTTCTCTCATCTCAGCAGTCTCACCTGACCTTAAGTAATTTTCTTTTCACTGGAACTGGTAAAATAAGTTACTAGTCCTTTTTGATTTTAGTTTCTCATGTTATACACTTAAGTTTTCCTCTCACCTGTCATTCTTTGAAAAATAATATTATTTTACGTATAATTTTCATAGGTCCTCTTCTTGAAATTTCATTGTTTTTACTTATCCTGACATCTGAAATCTGCACGTAGTTTTCATATATTCCATTAAAAATACTTTAGACCTTTCACATTTGCTTTAAAAACAAATGCCAATTTCCCCTTCCACCTTTTCTTCATCAGTACAGCATTCTATCATTTTTCTCTTTGCAACTGGGTGTTAATTTAAAATTTCTAGTCACTACTCCCATTGATTCCCTCATCTCCAGCTCACCAATATATAAATGGACATGCATAGGGGCAGGAGTAGGCCCTAACCTGGCTGTGGCCTCAACTGTACTTTCTTGTCAATTCCCCACAGCCAGTGCCTTGTCAATAAATAACTCAGGCTTAAACATAGAACATAGAACAATACAGCACAGAACAGGCCCTTCGGCCCACGATGTTGTGCCGAACATTTGTCCTAGCTTAAGCACCTATCCATGTACCTATCCAATTGCCGCTTAAAGGTCACCAATGATTCTGACTCTGCCACTCCCACAGGCAGCGCATTCCATGCCCCCACCACTCTCTGGGTAAAGGACCTACCCCTGACATCCCCCCTCTACCTTCCACCCTTCACCTTAAATTTATGTCCCCTTGTAACACTCTGTTGTACCCGGGGAAAAAGTCTCTGACTGTCTACTCAATCCATTCCCCTGATCATCTTATAAATCTTTATCAAGTCACCCCTCATCCTTCGCCGTTCCAATGAGAAAAGGCCTAGCACTCTCAACCTATCCTCGTACGACCTATTCTCCATTCCAGGCAACATCCTGGTAAATCTCTTCTGCACCCTCTCCAAAGCTTCCACATCTTTCCTAAAGTGAGGTGATCAGAACTGCACACAGTACTCCAAATGTGGCCTTACCAAGGTCCTGTACAGCTGCAACATCACCTCACGACTCTTGAATTCAATCCCTCTGCTAATGAACACTAATACACCATAGGCCTTCTTACAAGCTCTATCCACCTGAGTGGCAACTTTCAAAGATCTGTGAACATAGACCCCAAGATCCCTCTGCTCCTCCACCTTACTAAGAACCCTGCCGTTAACCCTGTATTCCGCATTCTTATTTGTCCTTCCAAAATGGACAACTTCACACTTGACAGGGTCGAACTCCATCTGCCATTCCTCAGCCCAGCTCTGCATCATATCTAAGTCGAGCTGAAAATGTGTTGCTGGAAAAGCGCAGCAGGTCAGGCAGCATCCAAGGAACAGGAAAATCGACGTTTCGGGCATAAGCCCTTCTTCAGGCTTATGCCCAAAACGTCGATTCTCCTGCTCCTTGGATGCTGCCTGACCTGCTGCGCTTTTCCAGCAACACATTTTCAGCTCTGATCTCCAGCATCTGCAGTCCTCACTTTCTCCTCCATCATATCTAAGTCCCTTTGCAGCCAACAACAGCCCTCCTCACTATCCACAACTCCACCAATTGTCGTATCGTCTGCAAATTTACTGACCCACCCTTCGACTCCCTCTTCCAAGTCATTAATAAAAATTACAAACAGCTGCAGATCCAGAACTGATCCCTGCTGAACTCCACTTGTAACTGGGCTCCAGGCTGAATATTTACCATCTACCACCACTCTCTGACTTCGACCGGTTAACCAGTTCTCTATCCAACTGGCCAAATATCCCTCTATCCCATGCCTCCTGACTTTCCGCATAAGCCTACCATGGGGAACCTTATCAAATGCCTTACTAAAATCCATGTACACTACATCCACTGCTCTACCCTCATCCACATGCTTGGTCACCTCCTTGAAGAATTCAATAAGACTTGTACAGCAAGACCTACCCCTCACAAATCCGTGCTGGCTGTCCCTAATCAAGCAGTGTCTTTCCAGATACTCATAAATCCTATCCCTCAGTACCCTTTCCATTACTTTGCCTACCACCGAAGTAAGACTAACCGGCCTGTAATTCCCGGGGTTATCCCTATTCCCTTTTTGAACAGGGGCACAACATTCGCCACTCTCCAGTCCCCTGGTACCACCCCCGTTGACAGTGAAGACGAAAAGATCATTGCCAATGGCTCGGCAATTTCCTTTCTTGCTTCCCACATAATCCTAGGATATATCCCATCAGGCCCGGGGGACTTGTTTATCCTCAAGTTTTTCAAAATGCCCAACACATCTTCCTTCCTAACAACTATCTCCTCTAGCTTACCAGTCCATTTCATAATCTCCTCATCAACAATACGGTCCCTCTCATATTCAACATGCCCTTGCCTCCAATGCTTTTTATGGAAGAGAACTACAGAGACCAACAATCCTGGAAGAAGTTATTTTTCCTTATCTCTCTTGGATCATCCCCTACTTTGAAACTGTGTTCTCAGTTATTTTTTGAGGTTATGCCACAAGTGGGGACACCCTCTCAACATTCACTTTATTTGTTGTATGAGAATTTTTACAACAGTTCACTGTGTCGTAGTAGGCTGTGTGCATTATTGCTTGTCGGGGGTATTAGATTAGATTAGATTCAATTCCCTACAGCATTAAAAACAGGCCCTTCAGTCCACACCAACCCTCCAGAGAGTAACCCACCCATTTCTGACTAATGCACCTAATACTATGGCAATTTAGCATGGCCAATTCACCTGACCTGCACATCTTTGGACTGTGGGAGGAAGCCAATGCACCCAGAGGAAACCCATGCAGACACAGGGAGAATGTGCAAACTCCACACAGACAGTTGCCTGAGGCTGGAACTGAACCTGGGACCCTGGTGCTATGAGGTAGCAGTGCTAACCACTGAGCCACCCCACCACTCACTGTGGAGTGCTGGCATGATGTCTTGGATGTCGGTCATCGGGTCCATTTTCTCCTCGCCGCTGTCACGGCTGCTAGGTATGTTTGCTGCTAACACTTTGTTTGGATCTGCAGGGCTTGTTTGGTCAAATGTGATAGAGAAAAGCCACTTGCTGGTCTAACGAAAGGAGACCCTTCCTTAAACAAAATGTAGTTCATTGCATTGATAGTAACTAAGTACAAGCTGGTTTGATGGCATTGCTACAGAGACTATGAGGAGGACTTAAATGGCAGGTCTAATTTCTTTGAGATCTTAAACTGTTTTCTCACCAGACCTGAATGACATCTTCATAGTGAGTGATACTTCAGGTATTCTTAGGTACTAATCCTTTCAGACCCCAAAACAACATTCCCTCTCAAAGTGTTTTTTATTTCTCATTTTTAGTGTTATATATTGGCATATATAAATACATTTACCACCCACCCACTTCCACCCTACATCTCTGGCTTTCCAAATTCAGCTGTTCTGGGTGGTTCATTACTTTCCTAGAATGCTTTTTATTTGGCCTTGGAATGTTTGTTGAAAACTGTTGACTTTATTTCCATTCCTGACAGTGTGAGGTTGAATATCACTTTCGACTGGAGGCACTTGAATGTCATTGGTTCTTTCACAGATGTGTCTTCCCTGACATAACAGGCAATTGCTCCACTGCAACAATTGGAAGACGTTTAATATTTCCTTAGTGAAGGAAAGCTTTCCTGTTGACTCAGGCAATTTTCTTTCCTAGGCGGAAGTGGGTACTGCAGATACTGGAGATTAGAGTAGTGCTGAGAAAGCACAGCAGGTCAGGTAGCATCCGAGAACCAGGAAAATCGACATTTCGGGCAAAAGCCCTTCATCAGGAATGAGGCTGGGAGCCTCGTTCTTTCCTGCTATATCCTGGATCTGTAAAACATATAATTTGTCCCTGACCACATCCTAGATCTCTGGACATTGGTCCTCCCTTTTCATTGGTGGTTTCCATAGGATTGTATGCAGCATTTCAATCTGTGTTTACAGATTTTTGTTCTCAATTTAATGGGAAAGCTGCCTGTAGACTGTATAACTTGTTGATGAGAGCTTGGATTTTTCATTAGGCCTTAGGGGTTCCTGTATTAGAGCACCATTTATATTTCCCCAACTGACAGCATCATTCATATTTCCTCAGTTCTGCTATTTGAGGATTTATTCTTGTTTGCCATGCATAATTACCAAGGAATTTTCCTGAGATTCTTCCTGGAAATATAAGAAAATGAAATCCTCTGCTTGAACTTGCCCTTCTGAATCACGTCAGCAAAAAAGAAATCAGATTTAAATGTTTCAGCCAAACTCTGCGGCATTCCATTAGTAGTGCCCTGACCAATCAGAATCTACCATGCCTGGTCTGAGAATTAAGGTTAACAGCTAACTGTTCTTGCTGCATCTCCAGCCAAACACAACCCTCCCCTCATGTTGTGTAAAACAGTGTCTCTTTTGGTCAAGTCTATTTCTTGTACCCTAGTTCATATGAGTCAAGATGAAAAGTTTTAATCTCCTATCTTTTTTTAAGCAATATTTATTCTGATTATTCACTTTTATCAAGCTGCAGAATCACCAACATCCCCAGCACACACACACACACATTGTGTTAAATTGGATCTATCCTGTCATGGTGGGAAACAGCCCAGATCTACTAAGTCTCAGGAAAGGCTGTGTATCAGTCTATGGGTGGTCTCAAACCTTCACAGAATTAAATCGAAGGTGGGAAGAGTCCAGTGTGTGCAATTTATCCACGCATGACAGGAAGCCATTTTGGTTCATTCATGAATTAACCCAAAGCCCACCAGAATTTATGAGTAGCATAGTGATTAACTGCGAGTTGCACGGCTCTCCCATGCTTCCCAAAGATCATCAGAAAACGCTGTTGGCATTAGGAAGGGATGGCCCATGGGAAACCACCTTGTCTCTTATCTCTTGACACCCTCTCTGACATCCCACTTCTTAAAACTCACATCCCTCCTCACTCACCTGTGCCTGGAGATTTGGTGACAACCCCTACAGTAGACCAGAAGGCATTAGCAGCAGTTGTCAGCATTCCCACTGGCATCATTAAGGAGGTGCCAGTCTCTGATTAGGTAAGCTCCCAGCTCCTAACTCTCAGAAAGGGCCCACCACTGGCTAGTGATGGTGGCCTGTTCTCCAACCAGTGAGCAAGGCAAGCATGGCCCAAATTAAATGTTGTGGTTTGAGTACGTCCAAAATTTGGAAACCCTTCGTCATGGTGCACTTGTCCAAATATTTCTCTTTGTCCCAAAATTTATGGCAAACTCCACATCAAATAGGCCATTGCTGGTTCTGAGTTTGAATACAATTACATGTTAGTACGTTACTAAATACAGTTTTAATATTGATAGTATCTTTGCAAGTCCTTTATGCAATTTTCATTTATTAAAATAACACTTTTAATCCCAGGTTTATTCCTGAATCTCCACGCTGGCTGCTGTCAAAGGGGAGGGTACAGGAGGCAGAAGCAATATTCCATCACATTGCAAAAACAAATGGCATCACTCTACCAGAGGTGCTCTTCAGTGATTTGGAGGTATTAGCACACATAATGCTTGCTTATATTTCATTTTCTTTCTTTCAGCTCTTTAACATAAGCCTGCTCTTTAATTAGGAGAAAGTGAGGACTGCAGATGCTGGAGATCATAGTCGAGAGTGTGGTGCTGGAAAAGCACAGCAGGTCAGGCAGCATCCGAGGAGCAGGAGAATCAATGTTTCAGGCATAAGCCTTTCATCCTTCACCTGGCTCTTTAATTGTCCAACTTTTTTAACCACCTTCTGCACTAAATGCATTGAATACATTTTTGCTATGTTAGAATTCAGTAGATGTCAGCTATCTCGTTGCTCACATGACAATTCTTTTTCATATATGAGTCTAAATAATGAGTCTAAATAATCAGGGTATTTGGCCATCCAGGTTCTCACAATAAAGCCCCATTCCACCTTCACTCAAAAGCAAATGCACATTTCCAGCAGAATTCAACACAAGGTCATTAGAACTGAGATTCCTGAGGTTCTTAAAACAACTGGAGTGCCAACAATTGCACAAGCAAGTTGCATTGACACAGAATATTCTCTCATTCTTTCTCTTATGGAAGCCAAACATCTTAACCTAACTACAAATAATTCAATACAGCCCCAGGGCTGTACTTTATATCTTACCTGTTTATTAGGTACGATTATTGAACCAGGTGGCATTCTTGAATATTTGAGGTTCACCAAATCATGGCCTGTTCTGTGATTTTTGCTATGGGATAGGGTGAGGAGGCAAGCACCCTGCTTTACGTCAGCCAGAACAAAGATTGAACCCAAGTTTTTAATGTTATTCTGAACTGGTACCATCATACCCCCTCCCCCATCATCTCTGTGTCTCACTCTCAAACACAATGTTGCCCTGGTATATGAGGTGACCTGTCATGTTTTCAATTCAATCTGTTCTTGTATGTACTCAGCATTCAAGTCAATCTCCCTTTTCATGCAGAATTTGCTTTACTGATGTTTAGGAGTCAGCCTCCATTTTTCATCCATAAATGCATGTTTTACTTCTGGGTAAATTACTGAGGGAAACCCAGAAAATAAGAACAGAAGTAGGCTGTTTGGCCCCTCCAGCCCATTCTGCAGTTCAATATGATCATGGCTAACCATTCAATCCATTGTATCTTGTTCCCACTTTCAACCCATATGCTTTGATCTCTGAAGCATTGAGAACTAAATCAATTTCCTTCTTGAAAATATTCAGCGTTTTGGGCTCAACCACTTTCTGAGCCAAAGAATTCTACATGCTTATCATTCATAGAGTCATTGATTCATAAATGTCTACATTGAACCTTTGGCCCAACTGGCCTATGGCTTCCAGTTTTCACAGTTAAACGAGTCCCATTTGCCTACATTTGGTCCATATCCCTGCATAACTATCCCATCCATGTACCTGTCTAAATGTTTCTTAAATTGTACTCGCTTTCCACCACTACTTCTGGCAACCTGTTCCAGACATTCATCACCCTCTGTGTGAAAAACATTTCTCCTCATCTGAGTTCTATATAGCTGAACCCGTATATTTCGACTGGGACCCTAGTTTTGGCCTCCTCAGTCCTCAGGACATCCTTCCTATATATATTCTGACCAGTCCATTTGAGGTATCAAAGGAGAAGAAAGTAGGCCGAGTCCATATAGCCCAAATGACTAAAGGGAAGAGGAAGGTTATGGCTGAAGGACATGGTAGAACATAAACAGCAAAGGGGAGTGAGTATCAGTGGGACATGGGTGGGTACATTCAGTCCAGAAATTGGACAATGCCTGTCCAGGGGAGTGCAGACAGGTGCACAGCACGACTGTTTCTGTCGTGTCTTGGGTAGTTTGAAGCCATAGCTGGAAAGGAGGAGTCACAAAGTGATTGGTGTCCAGGAAGTGGACCTTGTTGTGAGAAGCTCAAGTATAGAAATGTGTCTGGGCGGGGAAAATTAAATGTGCTAGGATGAGAGTTGGTATATCAGGGTCTGAGATTAAGCAACTTCACAGTGGAGGTATTGGCGTGGAAACACAGGAACAGGAAGAGGCAATTCAGCCTGTAACGCATGGCATGCCATTCCATGCAATCATGGCTGGCAAAATACTTCACTGCCTTTTACCCAGACTATCCCCACAAACCCGTGCATCATTTGTAATCAGATATCTATGTGGGGCAGCATGGTGCCTCAGTAGTTAGCATCGCTGCCTGGCAGTGCCAGAGACCTAAGTTCAATTCCAGCCTCAGGCAACTATCTGTGTGGTGCTTGCACATTCTCCCTGCATCTATGTGGCTTTCCTCCAAGAGGTCAGGTTTCCTCCCACAGTTCAAAAATGTGCACGTTAGGGTGGATTGGCCATGCTAAATTGCCCATAGTGGCGAGGGATGTGCAGGTTAGGGTGGATTGGCCATGCTGCCCATAGTGGCTAGGGATGTGCAGGCTAGGTGGATTGGCCATGCTAAATTGCCCATAGTGGCGAGGGATGTTCAGGTTAGGTGAATTGGCTGTGGGGGGTAAATGTAGGGTTACAGGGATTAGAGTAGGGGGTGGGTTTGGATGGGATGCTCTTTGGAGTGTCAGAATGGACTGGATAGCCTGCTTCCACACTATAGAGATTCTATAATTCTATCAATCTCTACCTTAAACAGACTCAAAGACTGAAGTGTGAAGGTGACCTCGAACATGAAGGGAAAAGCACCAATGATGCGCTGAGAAGCAAAATGGGGAAGTTAATTAACACATGAATGAGATTGGCCAAAATGGGCAAAGGGTACAGCATCACTGGGGTATCAGGGATAACAAGTCACTCAGGGAATAAGAAATAGGAAAAAAAACATAAAACTGGAACTTTACCAGTTGCAACAACTTCACAAATCTCTTTCAGTTTCAAAAAGGCTTTACTCAAAGTGGGAGGGAAAACTATACATTTTTTTGGAACAGGGAGAGTTCAAACATAAATCTTCAGGCCAGTTGAAGGGCACGCCATTAATCATCTGTCTTGTGGATGGCAAATAATGGTCAGCTGGGTTCACTTCAATAATAATATCTTCACAACTCATTGCATCACTTTCTGAGATTCCATAACATCATGGAGCCAAAGTATAATGTAGCCAGATTTCCACTTTGTGATATCTCAGAAATGCATGAAGCCAAGGGTGAAAGGATGAAGGCAATTAACCCACAATCTAACCATGGGCAGAGGCCATTAAGGCCAACAAGTATTGCAAGCTCTTAAGATTCAATTGAAATCTCCAATCAGGCAACAGGAAGAGTGGGGGAGAGGCAGCAGTGGCTCTATGTGCCAAGGCAACTTTAAAAGGGTTTATCCTGCAACCTTCCTGAAGGTTCACTGATACACTTAAAGCACCCAGACCTATGTGGACTGGCTCCATTTACTTGACAATCTTGTAATCTTGTTTTAAAAAACGTCCTCTGAAAACAGACAAAGTGGGGCTTTTCATGATATGCATGATGTTTGATAAGAAGGCCAAGTGCTAGGTGAAGGACTTAACAAGATTATCATGGAACAAAATTGCAGGGTGGGTCTTGTACAGAGGGAAGACTATTTATGTCAAATTACCAGCTTCACAGCTCTTCTGAAACCCATAGTACAATGGCATAGATCAATCCTCCTGGTCTGCTGGTGATCTTGCTGCTGCAGATCATCGGACCGAGCAGAGTAGATGCTATCAGCTGCAGTCCATTCTGCAGAGGGTTAACACCAGGGCAGAAGGGGCCTCACTGTCAGCAAGCATTGGCCAGCAACTGCAACCACACATGTCAATGCAGCTACCTGTAACTGACAGAAAGTCAATGTCTTCTACACCTTTCAGCTGCCAAATGGACACCTGCAGTCCTGATGATTTGGTAGAAGTCCTGTGCAAGTTGACTTGAAGATAACAACTGCCCTCAACTTTTATGCAATTGGCTCTTTTCAGGAATTCCTGATGAAGGGTTTATGCCCAAAACATCGATTCTCCTGCTCCTTGGATGCTGCCTGACCTGCTGTGCTTTTCCAGCACCACACTCTCGGCACCTTTCAGGCAGCCACTAAGGACGTCTGCAGAATTTCTCAGGCATGCACTCATGGACGTATCTGAGAGGTTACCACCTAACTAAAGTGCACCAAGCTGTGCACTTCTTTCATGCTGGGAGTCAAGCAGTCATGGCAGTTGGCTTTGCTGCCATTGCTGGCATCTCATAGCTATACCCATATTATCATCATAGCCAGCTATGTTTGTTCATAGAAAGTCATTTCATTACCTAAATGCGTCCACATTCACCAAATACTCTAGATCAGTGCATGATATCTTGGGAACTGCATCTTTCAATGCCCCTCAATGAATACAGGCTTGGTTACTGGGAGGCAAGGACTACTTCTCAACCCCTGCCTGTGTCACCTGTTAGGAAACCTCAAACTGATGCTGAGGAGAAGTAAAGCTTTGCACGTGGACCATTGTTGAACACACCATAGATGGCCTGAAAATGATATTCCAGTACCTAGACCACTCAGCCAGTGGACTGCAGCATATCCTAAAGGGTACACTGTATCATCACAGTGTACTGCACCCTCCACAACCTCGCTCAACAGAAAGGAGATGTCCTGGAAGAAATGAGGAGTGAGAGGTCTCCTCCAATGAGGAAGGTGAAGGTGAAAACCCTGACATGGGTGAGCATGTCACTCACAGACAAGAAGAAGCCAGGAAAATGGGCAAAAGGACTGTGACAACCTTTGTAGCAAATTGATTCTTGGGCAATTGATTGACATGGATAAGTTTGCTTTCATATTCTGTTGTTTGAAAACCAGCCATTTAGAAGAATATTGTTTATTCTTTAGGACATCACTCATCGATTGGGAACCTTTTCATTTTGCACAATTGTTAATAAGTGGAGTCTCTGTTTTAATGTCAATGTACTGGCACTGTGATCAGTTAGAAGTGTCAACCCGTGTGCACAAACCTAGCCTTTGAGCTATGCACATGACTGTAATATTTCTGCAGCACCAAGTGTACTCCTTCGAACGGGGTCCTAGAGGGAAGCAGAATGATGAGCCTTGCCTGAAGCAGAGAAGGGCAGTTTGGGAAGCATGCATCCTGTATCATACTGATGAGGCTAGTTGACTTTCTCCCTCACCATCCTCACAATCTTCTGGAATGAACTATTGTAATGGCTTAACATTGTGAGTGAATGTTCTTCCGTTTCTATGGGCTTCACAAATCCAAACCTTTTCCTCCCATCTGCCCGAAAGAGTGCATTCCTTCAAATCTTGTATTGTACATTGTCTACCTCATACACTGGGAGTTTTTGACATGACTATAGAATTCCAGGCCAAGGGAAAAATCTTTCCTTCCTACACACTGCAGATCCCTGCCACATTTCTGTGTTACTTATATAAAGTGTGAAGTGTCTGAAATGTCACAATCCCAAGCCCAGTGTCCTCACTTTGCCCTCTTCAGGTCAGTCAGTCGCCCTGACGAAAATCTCAGAAAGTCTCACCACAATTCCTAAATGTTAGATCCTTGGGTCATGACAGTTACTTTCGGCACAGGCATTGCAATGATGTCAGACACTAAAAGGTGAGCTCGATGGAGGAACAGCATTTCTTTGTGATGGGAAATGCTCCATTCTTTTCACTTCAGAAAGTCATGTAGTGGCATAATGAGATGACAGAAATATTACAGCAATGTCACTGTAATATTTATTTACAGAAGTGCAGACTAGCTGCATATAACATAGAGAACCCATGCCACCATAAGCTCTCGAATCATGATTTTCTTCCTTTGCCTACGCAGCCAAAATCCCCAGTTGAGGTGGTGGGAGCCTACTGACTGCTGCCTCCTAGTGACTGTGCCCACTTTAGCAGGCATCCTTTCAAGGCACACTGAGAGTTTCCTGCACAGAAACAGGAGCACCGTCCTCAGCCTGACCTGCCACAGAGAGTGGGGTGATGGGAAAACGAAGAGGCAGGGCACCTCCAGAGTTTCCTGAGATGAAGCTCCTGGGGTTTCTGGCAGATGGTCTTCCTCTCAGTGTGTGCCTGCTGCCACTTGCATATCCCCCTGAGATGAAGGAGCACCTGGAGAGCAGTCAAGGTGCCTCATCTTCCTCTTGCCTTGCGTTGATGCTGTGCACTACCATGGCCACAGTGATGGTTTGCAGGTCCAAATACATATCTGGCAGCTAATGAATGTTCTACAGATCTTCTGACCCTCTTGCAGACTGCAAGAATGCTATCACCCTTTCAATGGTGGGAAGCAAGCATTTAGGACCATGAAAATCAACAGAAATTGGTCAAATTGCTCTATCTCTCACTCACATGTAGTGAATGCATCTTATATCATTCTCTGATGATTCCCTTCCTGCATGTTCAACATGTTGCTTATGTCCAGTACAAAGGACATGTCTTCAACATGGGCCTCAGCAAGAGGTCCTGCTTGGTCTCCAGGAGTCCTCCAAGGGTCACAGACCTTGGGCATTGTTTGGCCTACTGACTGTTGATCTGTGTCAGTTATATGTTCACCATTTGGTGACCCCAAGCCTTCCCTACATAACGGACCTGAGGTGGAGAGTGCCAGGCCAATGCTTCCTCAGAGGTATCAAATACTTCATCGTCATAAGGAATCGTTGTGGAGCTGCTGCTGAGGTGATGCTCTGGCTTTTTGTGCTTTGATCTCTTCTGCTGGAGAACAGAAAGACTCAGTTGGTGAAGATTCAGGGTCCCTGATGGAGACCGAAGTCTGACAATGTCTGAACATCTAGAAAGAGCAGACTGCTAACATCCACACTAGCTTTGAGTAACATTCCTGTCTCCTCATCCATTCAGGAGTAGACTTGGTCCCCCCTTGTCAGTTTTGGAGCCTGCACTTTGAAAGAGGTAATGATCCAAATGTGTGATCCCTCCACCAGACTGGGCCCTCTCCTTCCTGTTGG
The DNA here is from genome assembly GCF_047496795.1 of Chiloscyllium punctatum. Lineage (NCBI taxonomy): Eukaryota > Metazoa > Chordata > Chondrichthyes > Orectolobiformes > Hemiscylliidae > Chiloscyllium > Chiloscyllium punctatum. The sequence goes on from NC_092758.1 coordinate 30,956,061, forward strand.
GGCTAATTTTGTCCTGCTAAAGGAGAAACTGAAGGATTGATACAACGGAAATAGATGCATGAGTGTTTTACAAATATGCCAGGTTCAAATGTCTCTCCAGTAGAGATTGGGAGGTGCTGTACCCTGGGAAATGTTTGAATAATGACAGGAGGAGGTGGCTGTGAGTCTTTCAATGCACAGTGTGCCTATGATCGCTCTCTGACATGCCTGTGCTTTGGCCCAGTTGGACTGAGAAACCCCTCTCAGTGTTAGTTAGTGCTCTGCGGCCCAGTGAAGTGCCTCCGGAAGCAGTGACAACTCTATGACAGTCCTCCTACTCTCACCTCACCCAGTCTCTGTTAAGGAACCTGTCTGACTGGTCCTAGATCATCCACACCCACTTACCTGATGAGGAGGGTGATCTGCTTTGACAAGGTCCTCTTCTTCCAGGCTGAGTCTGAGCAGAGGCCACAACCCTGGGTTTAAAGGGATGTCAACTTCAATTTCAACTACTCAGTAGGGTCATCCCTGAAAGATGGGCAGGATCCAACAGAATGGTGAGGTGGTCCTAGCTTTTCAACCTATCATCAGGAACTTCCTTTAAAACAGTTATATTTATCCCTGAAATCTGAATGGTCTAGTTCAGTTTAAGACATTGAGTAGGGAAAGGGACAGAGTCAGTGTCTATAGATTACTTAATCTCTTCAGCAGTATAGAAAGGAATTAACAGGTTAAGTTTCTGTGGATCGGCTGTCAGTCTGTTCAAGCAAGTGTGACTTGGTGGTTTAAAAGTGTCTAGGTTGAGAGAATGGGGTTCCATGTATCAAGGAAGGAGTAGCAACTGTCCCAGCTCTGTGCCATGAGAAGTGTGGCTGCTGTGTTATTATACTGCCAGTGAAGGGCACCACAGGATTCTGAATATTTGTCCAGATGTACAGTACTCTTTTAAAGATCATGGAGTGCCAGGGATGACAGTCTTTCAGCAGATATCCACTGAGTGGCAAGTTGTTCCGGGTATGGCAAATGGTGGGATGCGGCCGGAATCTGACAAGACAGAACAGGGCAAGGATTTAATGTGGCAGATTTGGTAAAACACTGTGAAAAATCTCATTCAGCTACATTGCAAGACACCTTCCAAAAATATTTTCCAGGAACTGACTGGTGACCAAAGAAAAGTAAGATTGAGCCCAATATTTGACAATGGGGACATGGCTCTTGGATTTTGTGTCCAGTGGCATTGAGAGAAAGCACCTTCCACATGAAGAACAAAGCCCCAAACATCAGGAGAGCAAGAAGGAACCTGAGTGACAAAGGCACTCATGACTGAACATCTTGAACATTCCAGTTTCAGTTAGCATGTTCCACCAGTAGCCATCAAAGTCACTAACATAGAACATAGAACTGTACAGCACAGAACAGGCCCTTCAGCCCACGATGTTGTGCCAACTATTGATCATCATGTAAGGTAAACATAATGTACGAACCCTCAAATTTCTGTGACCATATGCATGTCCAGCAGTCTCTTAAATATCCCCAATGACCTCGCTTCCACAGCTGCTGCTGGCAACGCACCTGCGACCTCTTCAGTTCTGGTTCCTTCCAAGATCGGCTGTTGATCACAGTGGCATCACACCAATGGTTACTGATACCCTATACGCCAGAGCTGGAATTATATAAATTCCATTGCAAGTGGGTCCTTGCAGGCACTTACATTAGGTTTTGATTTGTTGTTTCTTTGGGGTTTATAATAGGCTGGTTATGGGAGGGGATTTTAACTTTCCAAACATAGACTGGGACTGCTATAGTGTTAAGAGTTTAGATGGAGAGGAATTTGTTAAGTGTGCACAAGACAATTTTCTGATTCAGTATGTGGATGTACCTACTAGAGAAGGTGCAAAACTTGACCTACTCTTGGGAAATAAGGCAGGGCAGGTGACTGAGGTGTCAGTGGGGGAGCACTTTGGGGCCAGCAACTATAATTCTATTAGATTTAAAATAATGATGGAAAAGGATAGACCAGATATAAAAGTTGAAGTTCTAAATTGGAGAAAGGCCAGTTTTGATGGTATTAGGCAAGAACTTTCGAAAGCTGATTGGGGGCAGATGTTTGCAGGTAAAAGGACGGCTGGAAAATAGGAAGCCTTCAGAAATGAGATAACGAGAATCCAGAGAAAGTATATTCCTGTTAAGGTGAAAGGAAAGGCTGGTAGGTATAGGGAATGCTGGATGACTAAAGAAATTGAGGATTTGGTTAAGAAAAAGAAGGAAGCATATGTCAGGTATACACAGGATAGATTGAGTGAATCCTTAGAAGAGTATAAAGGAAGTAGGAGTATACTTAAGAGGGAAATCAGGAGGGCAAAAAGGGGACATGAGATAGCTTTGGCAAATAGAATCAAACAGAATCCAAAGAGTTTTTACAAATACATTCAGGACAAAAGGGTATCGAGTGAGAGAATAGGACCCCTCAAAAATCAGCTAGGCGGCCTTCGTATGGAGCTGCAGAAAATGGGGGAGATACTAAATGAGTAGTTTGCATCAGCGTTTACTGTGGAAAAGGATATGGAAAATATAGACTATAGGGAAATAGAAGGTGACATTTTGCAAAATGTCCATATTACTGAGGAGGAAGTGCTGGAGGTCTTGAAATGGGTAAAGGTGGATAAATGCCAAGGACCTGATCAGGTGTACCCTAGAACTCTGTGGGAAGCTATCGATTGCTGGGCCTCTTGCTTAGATATTTGTATCATCGATAGTCACAGGTGAGGTGCCGGAAGACTGGAGGTTGGCTAACGTGGTGCCACTGTTTAAGAAGGGTGGTAAGGAGAAACCAGGGCACTATAGACCAGTGAGCCTGACGTCGGTGGTGGGCAAGTTGTTGGAGGGAATCTTGAGGGACAGGATGTAGATGTATTTGGAAAGGCAAGGACTGATTAGGGATAGTTAACATGGCTTTGTGCGTGGGAAATCCTCTCACACAAACTTGATTGAGTTTTTTGAAGAAATAACAAAGAGGATTGATGAGGGCAGAGTGATAGATGTGATCTATATGGACTCCAGTAAGGCGTTCGACAAGGTTCCCTGTGGGAGACTGATTAGCATGTTTAGATCTCATGGAATACAGGGAAACTAGCCATTTGGATACAGACTGGCTCAAAGGTAGAAGACAGAGGGTGGTGGTGGTAGGTTGTTTTTCAGACTGGAGGCCTGTGACCAGTGGAGTGCCACAAGGATCGGTGCTGGGTCCTCTATGTTTTGTCATTTACATATGTGATTTGGATGCGAGCATAAGAGGTACAGTTAGTAAGTTTGCAGATGACACCAAAACTAGAGGTGTATTGGACAGTGAAGAGGGTTACCTCAGATTACAACAGGATCTTGATCAGATGGGCCAATGGGCTGAGAAGTGGCAGATGGAGTTTAATTCAGATAAATGTGAAGTGCTGCATTTTGGGAAAGCAAATCTTAGCAGGGCTTATACACTCCTAGGGAGTGTTGCTGAACAAAGAGATCTTGGAGTGCAGGTTCATAGCTCCTTGAAAGTGGAGTCGCATGTGGATAGGATAGTGAAGAAGGCGTTTGGTATGCTTTCCTTTATTGGTCAGAGTATTGAGCACAGGAGTTGGGAGGTCATGTTGCGGCTGTAAAGGACATTGGTTAGGCCACTGTTGGAACATTGCGTGCAATTCTGGTCTCCTTCCTATCAGAAAGATGTTGTGAAACTTGAATGGGTTCAGAAAAGATTTACAAGGATGTTGCCAAGGTTAGAGGATTTGAGCTGTAGGGAGAGGCTGAACAGGCTGGGGCTGTTTTCCCTGGAGCGTTGGAGGCTGTGGGGGTGACCTTATAGAGGTTTATAAAATTATGAGGGGCATGGATAGGATAAATAGACAAAGTCTCTTCACAAGGGTGAGGGAGCCCAGAACTAGAGGGCATAGGTTTAGGGTGAGAGGGTAAAGATATAAAAGAGACCTATGGGGCAACTTTTTCACACAGAGGGTGGTACATGTATGGAATGAGCTGCCAAAGGAAGTGTTGGAGGCTGGTACAATTGCAACACTTAAGAGGCATTTGGATGGGTATATGAATAGGAAGGATTTGGAGGGATATGGGCTGGGTGCTGGCAGGTGAGACTAGATTGGGTTGGGATGTCTGATCTGCATGGACGGGTTGGACTGAAGGGTCTGTTTCCATGCTGTACATCTCTATGACTTTATGACTCTAAAACTAATGCTGCTAGAGTACATGGAATTTTGTGGAAGAATTCTAAAGTTACAGTTCAATCAGTACACAAACTCTATCAGTAGTAGGTTAGAGCTCCAGCTCCCTTCTGGTTCTTTCTACTTAATCATATGACTCCAACATTGCCTGTTACATCCATACACATTATCATTATACATATTTCTGATGTTAACCCCATTATAGTACAGATTTCACTGCAATTGCTGGAGCTCCTAAGGTTCATGATGGATTCTGCTCATGTGAACACTAAGCTAAGCCGGTGATATTTTTCACCGTTTCAGCTCTCTCAATGATCAACTGATCAGTGATTATATGAGAGTTTCCTCTGCATAGGCTGTCCTATCTGCCTTGATTCATTTATCCTTTGCTAGGCCAGGCAGCCACAGGTTTTCACTTCCACCCCCAAGTCTGAGAGCAGATCAAGGGATAAGGGATAACCCTTAGAGATGGCTATGCCTCCTTTCATCAGAGCCACTGACAGAAGCAAGTCACCTGCTCAACAGGACAAACAATTTCAAGGCCATCAACTTCTGAACATGTATTCTGAATCCATCAAGAGTCTAATCATCATTGGACTGCTGCTCAGATCAAGCAGTCCACTGATGGTTCAATCTCTTGACATGTTTTCTCAGCCTGGCTCTTCTGGAAATGTGGAGCACACCACTCATTGAGGCACTTTGGCACAGAAGGTTAGAGTTTGGGAGGATTGGGGAGTTGGGGAAGGTCGGGATGTTGGGGAGAGTTGATGGACATGCTCCCTTTTTAAAGGTATTCTTAAATGTTATTTAATGGTTGAGTGAATGAGCAGGTTGGGTAAATGTAGAGGTAAGTGAGTAGTACGGGTGAGTTAGACCAGCCATGATTTTATTGAATGGCAGAGCAGGCTATAGAAATTGAGTGGCCTATTCCTGCACCTAATTTTACATTTGTATGTTGATAAATGGGTATGCTGGCTAATGTAAATAAACATCCCAGGTGGATGAAATGGCGGGTGCTGGGATGAGGTGGATACATTGACAGGGGCTGGGTGTGATTAATTGGATCAAGGGGGCAATCTTGTGGCTGGAAAGTTAGCCTTCAGATAGGGTGGGGTCATCAGATAAGGAGCGAGTCAGGTTTCCTTGGGAGGAGAGCAGTGGGGAGTGGTAAGGTCATCAGGGGCTAGTGTGGTTAGATGCAGTAAAACAGCCAGGTGGAATAGTTGGGGGCCAAGGAAGATAATGTGGAGTTGAGGGTGTAGTTGGGTGGTTGGGAGGATAGTTGATTAAAGGTTGAGGGGGCCTGACAGTCTGTGTTTCCCACTGTGTTGAGTAATTTTTTTTGTGCTACTACAGAAACTGAAAATGGAGCCATGATGGTCCATAATGCTCTCATGGAGGTACCTAATACTTGCACTTTGGAAAGAATGGTCTTGAATCTCTATCCAAAGCCCTGTGCCAAATTGGAACTGGATTGTTCAATCATCTTTATCAGTGACAATAGGCTTTCTGCCAAGGCCTGGCAACGAACGGTTATTGCCATGTGTACAATCCAATGACTTCTTTCTGTATTCTACCTCATTGCAGGTTTCACCTGATTCTTCTAGCCCATTGCATCATTTCCACTCATCATCTCATAAACCTTTCAGTGCAGTGCAGGCTAGCTTTAACTGGCTCTAGGTATGCCTACTGCTGAGAAATGCAGCCACCCAGTAATGTGATTAGCATTAAACTACACATAGCTATCATTACAATTACCAGGCTGCCTGCATGACCTTGAATGAGCATAGGTTAATCACATGTTATTCTCTAGATCAGTTAAATTTTTAGCCCTGTGTGTTCTATACATTTTTTTTCAAAACTTTTGTTGATGAGTTATAAAAATACTGGAGATTGGGAAAGACTGTTTAACTGGGCAAAGTATAAAACAGGAAGTTATGAGAGGCAATCTCCAAAAGTACATCCAGAGAGAGCATTTCTAATTGTAGCCGTTACAACAAGAAAGTTATAAGTTTTCTTTTTTTGTAAATGATTAACGGTGCTGAGTAATGCCTTGTGTTGTGCTGTGCACTGCATACAGGGTGGAGGCTGCTACTGGGAAAATAATTGGGCAAAGATCCAAAAGCTTGGCCTTCTAAAATTCACATGATTTCCAGGAATAGGCTGTGCCCTGCACAGTTGTTAGGGGCTTTCCTTTTGCTTCATCACACATAACTCTCATACTTTCAGACAATGTTGTTTTAGCAGATACTCCCCAATTCATTCAATAATTGTAGTTCATTGCTTGAATTCCAAGGATTTATTTTTCATCAATTTCTCAAAATCGCCATTCCAAATAATTTCTCCCAGAGATACAGAAATTATTTCTCAATCCCACTATAATTCCATCTCAGCTAAACTACCCACAGAGTGGGAAACTGAACCTAAGACAATTCTAATTTTGATTGCTCTTTAACCAATGATATGTTAAAGTAGCTACTTCATTTTTTTAGAAAAAGCACATTTAGGTACATGATTAATTCTATCATTGAAATCATATTGATAAGCAAATGATATTGTGAAGATTTTCTTCCCAAGCCTAGAATTAGTCCACATGGCAAATACAACACTGCAAAATTGCAGTTACTGCAAATCAATAGTTTCAAGACTTTTCTTGCCACAGTTATTTACAAAATGTCCCCACCCCTTATAAGATTTAGGATTTAAAAATACGTGTCACTTGCGAATGTCATTGTGTTACTGACCATATTGCACTCTTGTCAATTATACTGTTAGAGATAAGTATCTGAAAAAGAATTCCACCACAACAACAGGAAACATATGCAAATAGAGCTCAAGTGTTCAGAATTTTCTCAAGCCAGCAAAGATTAGTTTTCCACTTCCTGCTTGTATCTCTTCTGCCTGTATTGAAACAATCTGAAGTGAGACCATACTATCATTACAATTTCTATTACCCAGGAAAACCTTTACTTGCCCAAGCACACACTGAAAATGATATGATGTGAATAATATTCTCTGAAAATTGAACCAGTATCATGAACTGTGCTGCAGTAACACATCATTAAAATCGGGGTTTTATTATGTCTGTGCTGAGATCCAGTTTTCTCACCTCCAGGTGATGTTGAGTCATTGCAAAATGTGATGGTGGAAGGGAAAGAAAAAAATCACCATGGAGAGAGTTTGTACTGCACCATTTTCAATGAGTTACTGAATTCTAAGCATTGATTCTGATGCACAATATTTGAAGTCATTCTGTGCTCTATTTTGAATTAAAATGCAGAATCAGGAAACATTCATCGAATGAATTGGAACTTTTCCAACTCTGAGGTAAAAGGAAAATGCCATAGTCTTACCAAGCTATAGGACTGCTGTCTCATTAGAGAGAATCAACTGATGGTTGTTTAACCTGAGAGTCAGTAGGCCTCAGGTAAGGGGAGAGGTTGAGAAGGTGAATCCTTTATGGTAACCTCAGTCGGTGGGGGAATTGAACCCACACTGTTAGCATTAGCATGCATCACAAGCCATCCATCCAGCCAGCTGACTTCTGAATCAGCCACACTCAAAACAAACTAATAACAATAGATAATGTTGATATTTTCTAATCATATTGAAACTTCTGTTTCTTTTTCATAGCTTGAAGATATAAAGGATAAAAATATAAAGTCTTTTTCAATTACTCACTTGATAAAAACCCATAACATTCGAAGCATCACCATTATAAACCTCATAGTGTGGTAAGTATTAGATCTAAGAGAAAGCAAATATGTTTATCAAATACATGTTTCTTGTTCATTACCTTCAGGATATCATGAGGGTCATTTGTAGATATCTTAAGGATTCAGTGATGGATCAACACAAAAGGGCTATAGTAAACTATCCCACCTCTCTGTTTTCTTCCTGAACAAAAGATATTTAGGATTGAATCTTACATTTCTTTTGCTTAATGCCAGTTGCATTGAGGTTTTGGAGGAATTTTCACTGTGAGGCCTAGAAAATGCTCTTGTCATTCACCTCATTAATTACCTAATCCCTGCCATGGTGCCTTCATGCCCGATTGTAATCTCATTTTACCATGCATCGTTCTTGGAACAACTTGCTACTGCCAGGATATCTCAGAATTGATCAACATGCCTGGCCCAGGTGCCATCTTTAAAAGGCAGTTGTGTACTCAGTTAGTCCAGAGCTGCCCTGCAAAATCCTTCCATGTCAAGGATTTTCAATGTATAGCTTATTCAGTTTTCAGCTTGGTAAGCTAAAATGTTGAATGTTAGTGAGATGAGTTGTACTGTTAATCAGGTATTAACAAACTATAGTTCCTCCTTAATTGACAACTTACATTGCCTAGTGAGAAACTGGCCTGCCACCAGCGAATATATAAAAATGTAACAAGTGTCTTCTACTGTTGATATAGGTCTCATCTGACTCCTAATCCGATTCTGCAACAAATCTTACCATAGTCTACATTGCTCAGGCCTGTATAAGATTCTGCTGATATAAACTCAATGCACAGAATCTTATAGATTTCTGAGATACTTGAGCAATAGCAAGATCTGTGTCAGAAAAAATTGAATTGTTTCTAAATTTACTGCTAGAAAACAATGTGGATTCCATGTTCTTTCCTCAAATTCAGTTTGCTACACTTTTAGTCATGTCAAGTTCAGGTCACAGTATCCCCTCAATTTAGCTACAGATATAAAACCTGTGAAATTCAGTTTTCACAGACAAATAAATATTGAGGCAGGTTTTCCATTGGCCAGACAGTCATTGTGCCCGTGAAATAAAAGGGACTCAGCTGAATGCCATCACAGCAGATTCCGAATTAATTTTGCAGGAAATTTAACTTGCCTCTGGGTAATTCCTCTGTACCTGGAATTGTTCAAATGTCTCCAGTGAAATTAAATACAACTATGACACCTTACCCCAGGAAGTGAAACCCCCACAGGAGACTCGACACCACTCCCTTGACCCAACATACCCCACTCTAGGAGCTGATAACACAATACCCCCCCTCGCCCCTCACCTCAGCCCTGACATACCCTATTCCTGGAACCTGATACCCCACCAAGGAGTTAACATCCATGTTCGAGACCCAGCACATGCTCTGGATTCTAATATCCATGCCCTGGGACCTGAGAACACCCTTTCACCTACCTGACACCCGACTCCTACCCATCCCAACTCAACCACGGAACCTGATTTGCTCCCCCCAACTGCCAGCATCTTGCCCCCACTGGATCTGACTACCCAATCCTCAACCCCTGTGAAACCCATCCCAACTCCTTTAGGAGGGAATTCCTGAGTCTGAATACGTATTGAATGAACGTGTAAATGAGTATAATTTCTGTAGATGTAACCCTGAAGCACAGAGATCTCAGACATTGTTGGAGTTCAGTTGTCCAGGTTTTCCTCATTTGCTTTTACTATTGTTCTCAATTTCTCCTTTTTGCCTGTAATCCTCAAAAATGGAACTGGCATTCAACATGTAAAATATATCATACTTATGAAGATGTTTGTCTATCTTTTTCTTCCTGATGAGGCAGAGGAACTGCCCATTGTGTCATGATGGCAGTGGAGAATATGAGGTAATTATGCATTAAATTGCATTTACTTAATTGTGTTAATGTAATAAATGTTCTACTACAGTCAGTGGTTGTAGCAAAAACAATGTCACAGTAGCAACACAAGACAGGTCAGTTGGGTGACACTGATGTGAATGATTGAAAGAGAAAATCCAGCTAAACAAAACTGGACAGTATATTTTTAAAGAACAGTGTTACAAGAAACATTTGTAATTCTGTTGCAGGTTCATTTTAGCAATTGGATACTATGGTCTGTCTTTGAACACACCCAATCTCCATGGTGATGACTATTTGAATTGTTTCATCTCTGGTGCCATCGAAATTCCGGCCAACCTGGCAGCTTGGTTTTTCCTCCAGAAGTTTTCTCGCAAGTTGAGCCTCTCGGGCTCACTTTTTTTTGGTGGAATTGTCCTCTTCTTTGTCCAGCTCATACCTTCAAGTAAATGTTTACGTTGCATCTGGAATTGTCCTGAATAAAAACAGAAAATGCCAGAGAAACTCAACAGGACTGACTGCATCTGTATGAGACAGAATTAACATTTCAAGTCCGATATGACTGTTCTTCAGAACTCTGTGGCGCACTAGTTCACAAACGGATTCAGAACTCCTCTACTCTTTGTCACCCATCAGAACTTCAATGCTGTTAGCTGTGTTGTTAAGATGAGCTCCTGGCCAAAGTTTCAGCTCTTCCACCTAGTAGTAAAATCATGATAGTGTCTGAAAATGTTTGGCAATGATCTACCCCCTTAACTATGTGCATTTTCTCCAACCATTTGGCAGCCACAGTATTCAAACATTAGGCCTATTCAAAATGGAAATTGGGATTCAACAACATCAAAAGGATCTAAATTGCTGTTCTTGCATTGAAATGTCTAGTGCATACCGCTTTCATGATCTGACCATTAACTGCATGTCACACAGCTACAGAGGATCCACATAAAGCAGTAAATTCTGTGCATTTATTTAATGAATTTAATGATGCATTCACAATGCCCTTGGTGTAACTTGTGCTATTGGTTTACATCAGTAAACAGATCAGGCATCTGTTTTCTTGGGAGATTAGTGCCGTGAACACAATGTGCTCTGATATCCATTGAGTTTCACAGGGCTGTTTTCCCAACAATTTCTGTTTTGTTTCTGATTTCCAGCATCCACAGTTCTTTGGTAATCTTAGTTCAGACTGAAGGAATGCACTTCCACAAAAAGTGTTCCAATGCTATTCTAAAGAAATAGAAAGTAGCAGTCAGCCTCAAAGATGGTGCTAACAGACTATCTGTGTGGTCCAGGACTTTAAAGCCTGGATTATATCCTGTATTGCATGTGAGTGTTGAAGTCAGATTATGATGCTCCAAAGGGTAGCTGTCTGAGTAGTGGCACTGTACCAGTGACCATCCATGGATAACCTGGAGATTGGATGAGGGGGTGGTGATGGGGAGCAGCAAATAAGATCTACAAAGATGCAATACATGGGCAGATATTTCCTGTGGCCTTTTGTGGTGAGCTGATGTTGCAGGCGTGATGGCGATTTGGCATCATGGATGATCATTATTTAGAAATACACGTTAAGAGGCCAATATTCTGAAGAAGAGTCATACCAGTCTCAAAACTTTAACACCATTTCTCTCTCCACAGATGCTGCCAGGCCTACTGAGTTTCTCCAGAATATTCTGCATTGTTTGTTTGCCTGTATTTTGTTCCCTAAATCCTGCTGCCTGTCCATAGAAATATTTTTTCTAATTTCTCTACGTCAGTTCAGTGTGTATTTGTTTAAATGTCTCTGTGAATCAGATTGAGGCTTTCTCATTACAAGGTGCTACATAAATGCCTGTTATGTGATTATCAATTTTATTGGACCTGGTAAAAATGGGAGAAGTGCCTTTATTCAATGTGTCTCATTTCCACATTGTTAATTAATTATACTGCCAATGTTATAGCACTTGTTTCTATAATCTTAGGGTAGTTGCATGACAGAAGAATGTCCACTGAACCTGAGCTGGCTCCTTAAAAGAACAAGTCAGTTAGTTCCACTCGCCCAAACTTGTGTTAACAAGATACATCAGGAAATTTTGGGAGCATGACTTTTCATCCATTACTTTACTTAACGGGGGTCCTCAAAATGAATTCCCAATGTGTATTCCAAGCTGCTGAGGTGGCATACCAGAACCACATACCGTAATGGGAAAAGCAGCCGATGTGTCTTGTGTTCAAAGCACAATACAGATAGGCATGTGTAAACCAATGCAAATTTCACTCAGCTTACTGTTGCTTACTGTTTTTTTTCTAGGTATTTCAATACTCGCTACAATGCTGGTGATGATTGGAAAATTAGCAAACACATGTGCTTTTGCCATAATTTATACCTATACTGCTGAACTCTATGCAACTGTGATAAGAAACACAAGTGTTGGAGTATGCTTGATGGCCTCCAGGCTGGGCAGTATCATCTCACCTTACTTTTTTTACCTTGGTAAGATAACAGTTTTTCTTCTATATGTAGGCCTAATGTAAGGATTTTTGGCACTATTCTGATACCCTCAGGCCATTCATAAAACCTAGGCATCTTTTTGTACCATCGGTTCTGACACTCTTTCACATATCAACTTCAAATCCCATTAGAATGAACCTTCTATCCTTTCCAAATTTTCATATAGTCATAAATTTCTTTAGCTGTGGTGATCTGTGATTATATATCAGTCATGTCTGAACTGTAGTCAAAACACGTGGTGCTGGAAAAGCATAGGTCAGGCAGCATCCAAGGAGCAGAAGAGTTGATGTTTTGGGAGAGGGAGGGGGTTGAGAGATAAATTGGGGGGGGAAGGTAGATGGGATGACGATAGGTGCACTGGGAGGGGGGTGTGGACAAGGTTCATGAGCGAGAGGGAGAGACAGTGTGATTAAAAGGGATAGAAATACAGAGGGTGGGAAAGGGAACAAGTGCGTGCACGAGTAGAAGAGGAAAAAGAGGAGAGTGATTGAACTTTGAGAGTGACCCAGAGGCAGACTTAACCATCTCCAAAAATTTATCTGCAAAGCAGTCTGGGAGTGGAGCAAAAAGCCCAGACTGAAATGCATCCCGTTTCCAACCCTTATTTTTGAATGAATTCTACCGAAGCAAACTCACAGTGTACACCGACAAAGGTGAACACAAGGTGAGCTTTAGATTAAGCAGAAGTGAGTACTGCAGATGCTGGAGATCAGAGTCAAGATTAAAGTGGTGCTGGAAAAGCACAGCAGGTCAGGCAGCATCCGAGGAGCAGGAAAATTGACGTTTTGGGCAAAAGCCCTTTATCAGGAGGAAGGACTGCCTGACCAACTGTGCTTTTCCAGCGCCACTCTGAACTTTAGATTAAAGTAATTCCTTAGCTCACCCCAGTCCCCACGCTTTTCCCTTGCAATTTGGGGCTTAATCCAGCTCTAGTTTGGCTTCTTAACTTGAAAGGTAAATAAAAAGTATGAGTTAGTTCTGCCACTTGATATTTATTAGTGGTTATTTTCATTAATTACTCATTTATTTCAAATTGTTAATGCATTGCTTGATATTTTTTTCTCTGAAATTCATAATTCCTGTTACACCAAACCTTCCGCTTTTGAAGTTTGCTCACCATCCTCCCTCCCCAACCCCAGAAAGTGAGAGAAAAAATGCGTGCACAAAGAGAGTGAACAACCTAGTTCTTGACAGTACCACTGTTTTGACTTCTGTTTACTGCTATTCCAGACTCACTGGAAACTGAATGAAAATGTATTCTAACTAAAAACCCAGTTTGCTCTTGTGTTTGAACTTCCCTAAAGATACACTTCTGTATTTGATATTGAAAGAAATGCCAACTTAAATACTTCTTAACAACATTCCAATACTACAAGTAAAGTATTCTATTATTAAGTTTATACAGGACAATTTGATAACTTTAGCCTATTAATTATACAAATAGTTCAATGTGGTGAAGTCTAACAGAGTGTTTCATACAGAATTCCCTTCCAATTGGTTTTTAAGCCTATTCAAAGATTCCCAGACTTTTTGAAATCTGCTGGAATCCCTGGTTCATACTTATATTGGGATTGAGAAGTTGCGACCCTGGTTCCACTAACTGAAGGGGCTGCCACTTTAGTTTGGCTGAATTGCAGTTTAAATTCACTCTGCAATTGAGCCAGGACAAAGTGACCAATAACACCAGGTCGAGGCAGAAATTAATCAATGTTTTTTTTTGATCCAGGTATTCCTGGGAAGGAAGCACTCATTGTCCACCTTCACATTTGAGTATTTCCCCAAAGAGTGGACACCAGAGAGACTGACACTCATAGTCGATTCATGGAATAATATTCTGACTTAATATGTTACCTCTTGTTTTGTTTAGATTTTATTATTTTGCTGCCCTTACAACAGGCACTTTTGCTAATTTGATTTCGACTGTGGCAATGTCTATTGCAAAGGGGAATTAAGCTAATAGATGTTTAATTATTTTAGCGAAACCGTTAAAAAGGTTGGCACCTGTCTCTAATGCAGATTCAATAACTTCTATACGGGACATTAGACTACTAGGTCTATAATAACATGTCTTCTCTCACTTATCTTTCAATGAAATTAAACAAAATAAGGGAGTAGTATTGATTTTTTTAAATTCGGGGGCTATTACCTGAATCAAGATATTTTTGAAAGATTATGATTAAAAGATTTGCAATTCCTCATCTATTCACAGTAAATTCATAAGACGGATTACCCAGAAATTTACATTAAGTGGAACTTTGAGATAGCTGATGATGTCCCTATGTAATCATATTTTCCTATAAATGCAATCTATGGGAAAAATATCAAAACACATTGACATAGTAAATTTCTGAAAAATGTCTTCACAAAGGGTCAGTTAGACTTGAAACGTCAACTCTTTTCTCTCCTAACAGATGCTGCCAGACCTGCTGAGATTTTCCAGCATTTTCTCTTTTGGTTTCTTCATTTTTCAATTGATTCATACCTTGCATTGGCCTGATCTTGTACAGTAAAAGTTATTAAAAAGTATTGGGAGTTAGCTCTGGCGAAATCCAGTAATTATTTTCTGTTCAGCATGATGTCTTTGAACATTTTGCCACATCTTCAATGCAGTAAATGTATTCCATATTTTTATGTGATCTCATTGCATCTCTGGTTTTTGTGGCTTCAGCTAAGGAAACAGGCAGGTGAGCAGGCAGGTATTCACTGGATTCTTCAGAGTCATCAATGTGATCATCTTTCTATTATTCTGTTGATGTAGTCCACTTTCCTGATCCACACCTCTGAAATGCTGAAGGACACTGAGGTGTTTTTGTTAGCCTCATCCTGCATAGTGTTTTGATATTCACAAAGCAATGTGGCTTCTTGGAGTTACTTATCACAAAAAGCAGCAATTATTCAGTGCCATCCATACTGGCACACACCATAACAATGTCATCTTTGTTGTCTCACATTCTACCATTGCACATTTCATCTTTAAATATTAAAGAGCGATCTGGCAAAACACAGTAAAAGGTTCAATTTCATCTGTGTTAAAAATGTCATTTGCTGCAAACTTGTTCAGGATGTGGGTGAGACCATTTTGCAGCCAGCACTGCTGATTTGCACTCGAGTGTGGCTTAATACCACTGCATGTTAAAACCTGCAAAGTTCTATTATCCAAAGTGAGGAGTCCAGCGCTTTGGCTTATGATAAGACATCCTTCTCGTGTATTTCCTGGCCTGCGATGAATTGCTGACAACTTTGCCACATCTGGAGATATGGCTGATCCAAACTTGATACATCATGATCTTACTGTATGTTAGTACCCTGTAAAAGAAACGAGATGCAATGTTCATATCAAAAGTATTTACAGTGGAAACATATTTATGTTGAATGAAGGGATGACTTCACAATCTGATGCCCCTCCAATTTCCTGACACTCTCTCATCCCATGTGGATTGCTGGGTCACAGTATCATCCTATTTGAGATTTGACACATAGAAGAGTTGAATTGGTCTACAGTGTGCAGAGAATGATATACAGTGTGTTGTACAATATAAATTGGTGCTCTGTAAAAGATGTTTGTCCAATATTTAAGGAACAGAATTTGGGGCTGCATTCTAAGGCAGGGACCCAACATACTGTGACAAATTTTGTGATGAAACTTTGTAAACAGTATTTTATTGTCAGTTGCATTTTGTTCCAACCTACAGTCAAAAGTGGCAGATTCCACATTCATGCCCTCAAAGGAAACAATAAATAAGTCAATGACTGCATTCACTGCAAGCTGAACATTCCATACCAAACATATAAACTATCTGAAAACAACACATTAGTGTCCAGCTGGACTGTATAACAAAAAAAAGGATATGATTTGATCTTATAATTACCCTTAAAACAGTTTCTAATCTGTCAAGGCCTGTCAGGAGGTATGATTAGTAAATTCGCAGATGACACCAAAATTGGTGGTATAGTGGACGGTGAAGAAAGTTATCTCAGGGTACGATGGGACCTTGATCAGATGGGCCGAGGAATGGCTGATGGAGTTTAATTTAGATAAATGTGAGGTGTTGCATTTTGTTATGGCAAATCAGGACAGGCCTCATATACTTAATGGTGGGATCCTGGAGGTGGGAGTGTTGCCAAACGAAAGACTTTGGCACCTTGGGGTGCAGGTTCACAGTTCCTTGAAGGTGGATTCACAAGACAGTGTAGTGGAGGAGGTGTTTGGTATATTTGCCCTTATTGGTCAGTGCATTGAGAATAGGAGTTGGGATATCATGTTATCACTGTACAGGACATTGGTAAGGCCACTTATTGAATATTGCATTCAATTCTGGTCTGCCTGCTATGGGAAAGATGTTGTTAAACTTGGAAGAGTGCAGGAAAGATATACAAGGATGTTGCTAGGTTTGGAGGGTTTGAGCTATAGGGAGAGGCTGAATAGGCTGGGGCTGTTTTCCTGGAGCATCGGAAATTGAGTAGTGTCCTTATGGAGGTTTATAAGATCATGAGGGCATGGATAGGGTGAATTACCAAAGCCATTTTTCTAGAGTAGGGGAGTCCAAAACTAGAGGGCATCTGTTTAAAGTGAGAGGGGAAAGTTTTAAAAGGGACTTAAGGGAAAACTTTTTCAAGCAGAAGGTGATGCCCTGAAATGAGCTGCCAGAGGAAGTAGTGGAGGCTGGTACAATTAAAACATTTAAAAGGCATCTGGATTGGTACTTGCATAGGAAAGATTTAGACAGATATTGGCCAAATGTTGGCAAACGGGACCAGATTAATTCAGGATATCTGGTTGGCTTTGATGAATTGAACCAAAGGGCTTGTTCCTGTGCTGTATGACTCTGACTTTTGGTGCTTTTGTACAGCCTGCAAAGAAAACTCAAAGTTATTCCAAACCAATGGACTGACATCTCTGGCTGTTGTTTGGAGCAAGTTACATAAATCATCACTGGGAATGTTGACAGGTATCACGTCAAAACAGACAGGAATAATAAATCTCAAAAATGAAAATGAACAAAATACTTCCCTTTTTAATGTACTTATATACCTTATAAAGTGATTGTTGTTACATCCGACAAGAGTGGTGGGCTCCTTATTTCCGTCGCTAGAAATTCTGCTATTCCTGGGGTTGTCAAAAAAGTTAAAGGGAGTTCAGGAAATTACCTATCTTTTAGACTCAAGTTGAGAAAAAAAACACAGACCTCGTTTCTGTACTTAACAAGCAAGATTATTTATTGCAAATAGATAGATTCTAGCTCCAGGTAAACAAAAATGAACTGATAATATAAAACTCTACTAGTTAAAACTCTTTCCCTTTATAGAACTCGCCTACACAGATATACGGACAAAAAACAAGTTGGATGTCATTGGTGAAAGGAAAGACTGGGAACACAGTTTACTTGTCAACAGGGTTCTCTGAGATGCTTGACAGGTCTTATTGTCTTTGATCTTTTCTTGTTGGTTTAACTTGCTCACAGAAGGAACAGAGTGACTTGTTCACTCTAATAAATCCCTGATTTATTGGTTAAAGCCACAGGTTGCAGCAATCGACGAAGGGAAATATTTTGGCTTTATTCAGGCTGAAAGTGTTTTTTTACTGCACAGCAAAGGGCAGGTCCTTTCTTTACAGAGGTCCACTTACTTGTGACCACACATTTACACACGCAAACTGTTCAGCTACCTGGGAACCAAACACATACTTGGCCGCAGACAGAAAGCCTTTGTCATCGATAACTGGTCACTATTCCACAGACAAATCAATAACTTATTACCAGCCAAATTTCCCTTTGTGCACATCCCCTTGTCCCCAGCTCATTTATAGTAACCTTCCCCACTACTTAAACAAGCAGCAGCACTTATAATAAGTGATGGTAGCTTATTTTTTTTTTAAAAACTGTCGGAATCATTTCCATCATCCTTCGTTTTTAACACAGGCTTTTCCCCATTTCTGTCCACAGTCAAAAATACAGAACTATAGAGAGATATGGTCTTTACATTATTGACTATAAGCATTGTGTTAACCTTACTATCAATAGGTTTATGTTGATGAATTAATATTAACCTTTCAATGTATGTTCTATATTTTCACAGGAGCTTATTATGAGTTTCTGCCTTATATTCTGATGGGAAGTTTGACCGTATTTTCAGCACTTCTGATCTTGTTACTGCCTGAAACAATAAATTTCCCCCTCCCAGACACCATTGACCAGATGCAGAGAATGAAAGGGTAAAAGTAGTCTCTATGATTCAGGTTTTTTAAACTTTCTGTCCTGAGTGATCATGTAATGTTTTAATGTTGAATATTTCCCAGGTGCTTCACAGAAACCAAAGAACAGGATTAATTTGCCATAATTATGTGGTGAAAAGACCAGTTAAATACATGTCTTCTACATATAAGCAGAGATTCAAAAATATAGGGTATTTAGAGACAGAGTGGCAGGGCGAGTAGGTCAAGATTAGATAATCAGAAGAAGATACATTGGTTTGGAGAAAATTGCAGTGTTATGGTGAGGAGAAGTTGTGGGTGAATTTGTATATAAGATTGTGAATATTAAACAAAATCCACAATCGAACAAAGTGTAAATATAGAGTCAAGCCATGTGGCGCTGGAAAAGCGCAGCCGGTCAGGCAGCATATGAGGTGCAGGAGAGTCGACGTTTTGAGCATAAGCTCTTCATCAGGAATATGTTGGGGGGGCAGCCAAGGGGGCTGAGAGATAAATGAGAGAGGGCGGAGCCGGTTGGGGGAGGTAGCTAGGAATGTGATAGGTAAATGAAGGTAGGGGGTGATGGTGATAGGTCAGAGAGGAGGGTGGAGTGGAGAGGTGGGAAGGAAGACACAGTTCAAGCAGGCAGTGCCGAGTTAGACAGTTGGATCTGGGATAAGAGGGTGGTAGGAATTGAGGAATTGACAATGATCCTGTGCGGTTGGAGGGTCCCTAGGTGGAAGATGAGGTGTTCTTCCTCCAGGCGTCAGGTGGTTAGGATTTGGTGGTGGAGGAGGTGGTGGAGGTGTTCACCCGATGCCTGAAAGGAAGATCACTTCATCTTCCACCTTGGGACCATCCAACCACACAAGATCAGTGTCAATTCCACCAGTTTCCTCATTTCCCCTCCCCCCACATTATCCCAGATCCAAACCTCCAACTTAGCACTGCCCTCTTGAACAGTTCTACCTGTCCGTCTTCCTTCCCACCTATCCGCTCCACCCTCCACTTCGACCGATCACCATTACCCCCCACCTTCATCTACCTATCGTATTCTTAGCTACCTCCACCCCAGCCTCACCCCCCTCCCATTTATCTCTCAGCCCTCTTGGACCACCCCCCTCCCCCCACATTCCTGATGAACGGCTTACGCTCGAACCGTCAGATGCGCCTGACCGGCTGTGCGTTTTCAACATCACATGTCTTGACTCTGATCTCCAGCATCTGCAGTCCTCATTTTTTCCAAAGTGTCAATATACCTCAGTAAGGAAGGAATAATAGGTGAGTAAAGTGTTGTAGAGAACAGGATGCATATTGCAGAGCTTGTGATAATTTGGTGCTTATGGTGCAGATTGCAGCAATGAAGGCACCTCCTTTAGGAACCCTCCGCTTGTTGTGATCAGATCCTCCAAAGAGATTGGATGAGAGCGGTTTCAGATAAAGGAGAGAAAGGGGGAGCAAAGGATATTGTTCCAGGGAATTTATCGCTCTTACTCTGTGTGATCAAATGCAATTTTTTTCCAACACTAGCTGGGAAATGTGATCTCATTTTCAAAGTGTGCCACCCTAGCAGCTTAATGCTTGAAATTGCAACATTACTGTTGCTAAAGCAAGTGTCATTTGCTTTGCTAAACGTTCTCCACAAAATAATCAAGGTAAGTATTTGTGTAGTCAATTTTATTATAAATTAGTATTTTTGAAATTGCACCTTCACAACACTAGCCTGATTTTTTTCCAATTTCTAGTCAGCCTGCCCATTTACTATTGAATGTGGATGGTTTGTGATTGGTTTTCTTCTCTCATTTGAGTTGAGTTCCTATCACCCTGAACTTGATTGAGAAATGTAGATCACACAAGTGCAAAGTCTGAACCCCATTATCCCTCCCAAACTATAATTTTTTTGTATTCTTTTGCCAACACAGTTGAAACAAATCACTGTAGAACTTTATGTTAAAGCCAATATGTAAAGTTTTTTGCACTTTACTCATGTGAGGTGAATCCAGACCCGGAAAGGAGGCCAGTGGGAGGAATCAAGTCTCAGAGCTGAGGCCAGTGAGGGGAATCCAGTCCCAGAGCAGAGGCCAGTGAGGGGAATCCAGTCCTGGAGCGGGAGTCAGCAAGGAGAATTCAGTCCCTATGTGGAGGCCAGTGAGGGAAATCCAGTCCTGGAGCGAAGGCCAGTGAGGGGAATCCAGACCTGGAGAGGAGGCCAGTGAGGGGAATCCAGTCCCTATGTGGAGGCCAGTGAGGGAAATCCAGTCCTGGAGCGAAGGCCAGTGAGGGGAATCCAGACCTGGAGAGGAGGCCAGTGAGGGGAATCCAGACCTGGAGAGGAGGCCAGTGAGGGGAATCCAGTCCAAGATCAGAGGCCAGTGAGGGGAATCCAGTCCCGGAGCAGGAGTCAGCAAGGGGAATTCAGTCCCAACGCGGAGGCGAGTGAGGGAAATCCAGTCTCAGATTGGAGGCCTATGATGGGAAGCAGACCCAGAGCGGAGGCCAGTGAGGGGAATCAAGTCCTGGAGGGGAGGCCAGCAAAGGGAATCAAGTCCTGGAGCAGGGGCCAGTGAGGGGAATTCAGTCCCAGAGAAAACATACATTGGAGCAACTGAGAACCAGTGCGGAGTGGAGTGGACGCTTAGAGTGGAGCAGGGACAGTTACTGGAGTGGGGTCTAGCATGAGTGCTCATGTGGAAGCCCCTGTGTTCAGCTACTGTAATGTAATGTTTATTTGAAATTTCTTTATATGACTGTAATTGACTATCTTTTTAACTATGTCTTATTTCTTTTTCATTCCTCTTTTTGTATCTAAGATTTGTACCTCGGTACTTGTACCTCAGATAGCATCGTAAGAGGTGACATTGTAAAATATTTCATGTACTTCTGTACATCTGTATGTTGAGTACACGTGACAATAAAGGAAATGCTATTCAAAATAAAACATGAAAACACTGCTGGAAAAACTGCAAGTGCCAAGATCATTATGATTGAGTGCATTTAGTTCTAAATAAGTACCTTGGGCATTCACTAACATGTTTCAGTACTGCAATTCCCTCATACAGGAACCAGATTGGAATGGCTTAGTATATGATTACATAAACTTCTGTGAAAATCTCATGTTTGTGCATGATCCACCTCTTCTCTGAAATGATCATGTATTAGAGCATTGGCACACTACATTTTCATACAACCTGATACTGAGCATTTTTGAATTAATGAATTAAAGCAAAAAAAAAGTGACTGTATCTACAGTTGAAATGTGATAGGAAAATTACAGATAATGTCTATTCCTTTACACAGTTGTTGTTTACTCTATTGCAGATTCAAAAATGCTTGGAACCACCGCTACTATCTTAATACAAACGAAACAACCACAGAAGTTAATTGTATGGCTATTAAGAAAGAGGAACTTTGACCCAGTTTTGGTGAAAGATCTCAGCAGTGGAGCACTGGATGTTCATCATTTATTTTCAATTTATGCCACAGTGTTCATTGTATGGTAAGTATATCTAAAAATGCAACATAGACAATCCATGGCCATAGTCAAATTCTCAAATGCCAGGCATGCAGCATTATTTCATATGTTATACAAGGTTTTAATAAAAACTTCACCGGCCTGGACTTTTTATGGGGTCTTAGCCAAACAGTTTGTTGCATTTTTTTTGCTAACTTACGTCTCATTGCCTCTGCTCATTGGATAGGTTCCTCCTGATCATACAATTTTGCTAAAGACACTGAAACAAACATCAGCACCAGAGAAATAAAGTTATTTCGGTCAGTGCTTTTTGCTATCTGTCAACTACCCCCTCAGCTCCATTCAACCAACTTTGGGTCTAAATCTCACTGTTGATATAAGATTAGAAATATGTTTGCAGATTAGAACTTGGAGCATAAATGTTATTCAGTTCAGCATTCAATTAAATCATGATTGACATTAACTTTAACTCCATCTGTTCAACCACCTCCTGATACTCCTTATTTGTCATGCTTAAGTAAAACCTATCATTTTCAGCTTAAACATTTTGTGAGTAAGAGTTGAAAGTTTCAACTGCTTTGTATTCATTTATGAAGTCGACTGGCATTTATTGCCCATTGTTAATTCTCTTTGGCACGGTAATTATCTACATTCTTGAACAGCAGCAGTCCATGTGGTGCAGGTACATCCACAGTGCTGGCTGGGACAATTTCCTGGGATTTTGACCTATGATTCTAAGTGACGAATGAGTGAGACATGGAGGGACCATGCAAAGAGCAGAAGTATGCCAATCAGCCATTCAAACCTGTTCCGCCATTCCATATGATTGTACCTATTTGTTTGCATTTTGAACTGTACATTCCCATCTACCCAGGATAATCTTTGATTATGTTTTAATAATATTCAATGACCTTCTGTCCGTCATCTTCTGAGGCAGAGAGCTCCAAAATCGCAAGACCCTCTGAGAGAGGAGAAAAAAAATTCTCGTCATCAATGTTCTAAAAGGCTGGCCCCTGATTTTTAAACAGTACCCCTATTTCAAGACCTATCCACAAGAGGAAAGATCCTTCCCACATCCTCCTTGTCAAGACGATTATGTGTGCAGGTTTGGAAGATGCTGTCAAAGGAGGCTTGGTGAATTGCTGTAGTGAATCATGTAGATGATGCGAAGCTTCTTCATCCAAGTTGGAACTACACTCATCCAAGCAAGTGGAGAATATTGCCCTTGTGTGTTGTAAATGGTGAACAAGTTTTGGGGAGTAAAGAAGTGAATGCCTAACATCACCACTGAAGTCTGCTTATGTCTAATTTCAGACTTATGCCTCTTAATTCTGCTCTGTCCCACCAGAAGAAATAATTTCTCTCTGTCTACCTTGTCAAATTGTTTAATTATTTTAAACATTTCACTTGGATCTTCCACATTAAAGGGAATTCAAGTCTGGTCTATAGAATCTTGACTCATCATTTCAGTACTCAGCTCTGGCATATTTATGCTTCAGGAGATATTTTGGTAACTCCCTCCAAGTCTTGTAGCTTTTTCTATTACAAATCTATTTTTTTTATAATTCCTACACCTGACGATGCATGAGGCAGACAAAACATGTGCTTAGATCTGTTCCTATGTCTAGGCTTTCTCATTGCCAAGGGGCTACATGCTTCATCAAGCATGAGTGACCAGGAGAGTTTTCTGCTCTTACTGCTTGCCGTAGAAGCATTAGAAATACTTAGAGATTGGTATCAGCCTGTTTGGCCACATTACAAATGCATCTTCCATGGTCACCAAATCCTGAAGTGGCACTCAAACCTGAAGATTTAGCTGTGAGGCAAAGAAGCTGTGCACTGCACGAGATCTCCAATCCCAAATCTCCCCAGAAGAGTTCTGATCAGTTCTTCACACTTCTTCTTTCTTGTATTGCAATAGATTCCTTTATCAATATTGCTGCTCTTCCACCTGTTACAAATCCCCTGTCCATTTAAAGTTATTTTTATTATTTATCTCCTGGTGATGCCCATCTTGTAGCCAGTCTCAGTGATTACGAGATCTCTGTGAAAATCGTTATATTACAGCCTGTATTTGTGGTTAGTGCCTCTAATTTGCTTGTTTTATCACCCATGCTTGTTCTTTTGATTTTTATTTCATGAAGTGATCCTTCTAAACCTTTTTGACCTGAGATTGTTTTTCTCAAAATTTCAACTATTCTATTCACAATTTTTCACCATTTATGTTTTCATTTTTATCAGTTCTTTTGGTTTCCTTACTTTTTCTGCATCTGAGCTATTTCTATACCATTTGTGACCTGAAGTATGTTTTTATCTAAAGTTTTACCATAACAGCTAATGTTCCCACACAGGTGTATGTGAATCAGCCTCTTTAATTTATTGTCCATGTGTACTAATTTGAAGAGCCTGCATTTAAAAAAAAGGCAGCACACTACAATAAAGAACATATCTTGCAGTCTTCCCTTGCTCTTCTCCTTAGATGATTTTTGCTTCACGTTTTTATTTCTCCCTGGGCATTCCTGACTCAAATTTGCATTCAATAACAATGTGACAACACTCATCACACACTGATCTCAAAGGAAATTGAGTATAGTGATCTTATCATCACCAAGACATTAATTTCACATTGGCCTAACACCTTCAATTTGAAAATGACAATTCAAGGGATCTGCAGGTATCTAACAATAATGATATCAGATTTGCAACTTGTCATAATGAAGATTTCTCATAATCAGTAAACTCAGAAGTAAAATATTATTGCTGCCTCACAGCGCCAGAGACCTGGGTTCAATTTCCGCCTGAGGTGACTAACTGTGTGGAGTTTGCACATTCTCCCCGTGTCAGCATGGGTTTCCTCCGGGTGCTCCGGTTTCCTCTCACAGTCTAAAAATGTGCAGGTTAGGTGAATTGGCCATGCTAAATTGCCTGTAGTGTTAGGTAAATGTAGGGGAGTGGGTCTGGGTGGGTTGCGCTTTGACAGGTCAGTGTGGACTTGTTGGGCCGAAGGGCCTGTTTCCACACTGTAAGTAATCTAAGTAATCTGATCTAATCTAAATTTACAGAGGGCAAAGTAAAGATTGGTTTATACACACTAGAAGCTGGAAAATATTAAATCAAGTTTTTTTAAAGAAAGATATTAATTTTCTATTATAATTGAAATAAAAAACATATTTTGTAATGTTGGAAGTCTGTTGCAGAGGGCATCAAGTCATAGAATCATACAGCACAGAAACAGGCCCTTAGGTCCAACTAATCCATGCCCAACATGATCCCAAACTAAACTTAGTCCCACATGCCTGCTCCTCGCCCATATTCTGCCCAACCTTTCCTATTCATGTATTTATCTAAGTGACTTTTAAATGTTGTGAATGTGCCTACATCCACCAGTTCCATGTGAAGTTCAACCCACACACAAACCACCCTCAGTGTAAAAAGATTGCCCCATGTCTTTTTTAAATCTCTGTCCTTTTGCCTTAAAAATATGCCCCCGACTATGCTCTGCCCTGGTTTCCGCTTAATATTTCAGTGTTGAGGAAGTTCCTGTAAATACAGAGATTTCTGAAGTTTACCATACATATTCAGAGGGGAAGAGAATCACTGACAATAACATTTGGGTTTCTGCATTTAACTGCACACATGTAAAGGCTGTACATTTTTTTTCCCACCCATGCTAAAGTTAAAACAAAATATGTGTTCTTTTGTTCAAAATACTATTACATAATTGGAGTGATAACAGACACAAAATATTATGGCTGAAATGAAAAAGAACAGAAAAGATTACATTAGTGGTCAACAACATGAAGGTGACCATTTTTTGAATTGAAGCATAATAATATACCTTGTGCAAATATTTTGGGTCAGTGTCTAGAGACTATCTCAGACATGGTGCACATTGTAAACATAATTTCTTTAAACATTACTCATCTTCCAGAACTAGATCTAGATGATTGCTGGCAGCCATTATTTGATTATGTTGATAATGCTTGGTTAATTCTTATTTCATTTTCCTTCATTCTTTTAAGCATTGTTTTTGCTATGATCGCAGGTTGATTATTTATTCTCCTTAGGGAGTTTGATTATTAAATATGCAATAATGGATAAATGATTCAACTGTTTTTCAGTGTTTCAATTGTTAAGGTAAATCGTAAGAGTCTAACATGATGTACGGAATTCAATGAAACCTCTTCACTTATTTAGCAACTAATTTCTATAATTAATTTAGACTTAATAACAGTAATTGAAAATGATGTAGGATTACTATGAACTTAATTTTGTCTGGAATTTACTTGCAAGTTCAATGCAAACCTAGATTACACCTTTTTAAGTGAATAGATGTTTATGTTTATACTTTTATTCTTGATGTGGAGATGCCAGTATTTGGACTGGGGTGGACAAAGTTAAAAATCACACAGCACCAAGTTATAGTCAAACAGGTTTAATTGAAAGTACTAGCTTTCAGAGCACTGCTCCTTCGTCAGGTAACTAGTTACCTGACGAAGGAGCAGCACTCCAAAAGCTAGTACTTCCAAATAAACCTGTTGGAGTATAACTTGGTGCTGTGTGATTTTTAACTTTGGTTAATAATATATCACAGTTCACAGTTTTGAAGCAAACTTATCGAGCTCATGTGACCATAATGTCGTTTGTTCTAAATAATTTCCTCATGAGTGATTATACCTCCTGACTGTAGAGAAATGCTCTTTAATATAAATAAATATGATTTAACAATAAATTAGGTTTATTTTGGCACATATGAAATTAAGCATTGTACAGAGACATCTTTATTCCAACTGTGCTGCATTTTTCTGAGGTTGTTGGTTTACTGAGAGCTCCACACTTTTCAAATGCTAATCCTATTCATTTTCCAATTCTCTATTTTATTGATACAGACATGTTCTAATTTTCTAATCAGTTCCTTTCAATCTATATCTGAAAAATGTGTTGCTGGAAAAGCGCAGCAGATCAGGCAGCATCCAAGGAGCAGGAGAATCGACGTTTCGGGCATAAGCCCTTCTTCAGGAATGAGGAGGGTGTGCCAAGCAGGCTAAGAAAAAAGGTAGGGAGGACTTGGGGGAAGGGCGTTGGGAATGCGATAGGTGGAAGGAGGTTAAGGTGAGGGTGATCAGCCAGAGAGGGGGTGGGGGCAGAGAGGTCAGGAAGAAGATTGCAGGTCAAGAAGGCGGTGCTGAGTCCGAGGGTTGGGACTGTGATAAGGTGGGGGGGAGGGGAAATGAGGAAGCTGGAGAAATCTGCATTCATCCCTTGTGGTTGGAGGGTTCCTAGGCGGAAGATGAGGCGCTTTTCCTCCAGGCGTCGTGTTGCCATGGTCTGGCGATGGAGGAGGCCAAGGACCTGCATGTCCTTGGCAGAGTGGGAGGGGGAGTTAAACCATGACCATGGCAACACGACGCCTGGAGGAAGAGCGCTTCATCTTCCGCCAAGGAACCCTACAACCACAAGGGATGAATGCAGATTTCTCCAGCTTC
Source organism: Chiloscyllium punctatum (assembly GCF_047496795.1). Lineage (NCBI taxonomy): Eukaryota > Metazoa > Chordata > Chondrichthyes > Orectolobiformes > Hemiscylliidae > Chiloscyllium > Chiloscyllium punctatum. The sequence goes on from NC_092758.1 coordinate 30,983,472, forward strand.
CTCATTTCACCTTCTCCCACCTTATCTCAGTCCCAACCCTCAGACTCAGCACCACCTTTTTGACCTGCAATCTTCTTCCTGACCTCTCTGCCCCCACCCCCTCTCCGGCCTATCACCCTCACCTTAACCTCCTTCCACTAATCGCATTCCCAGCGCCCCTCCCCCAAGTCCCTCCTCCCTACCTTTTATCTTAGCCTGCTTGGCACACCTTCCTCATTCTTGAAGAAGGGCTTATGCCCGAAACGTTGATTCTCCTGCTCCTTGGATGCTGCCTGACCTGCTGCGCTTTTCCAGCAACACGTTTTTCAGCTCTGATCTCCACCATCTGCAGTCCTCACTTTCTCCTTTCAATCTATATGGAAACCGTAGTAATATATGTGAACTCTCATAAACAAGGACATCGGCATATGCCTACATTAAAATGAGATGATTTTGTGCATTCCACTCTGTCTGTCCTTTTCGTCGTAGCAACCTGAAAACCAAGTCATCCAAATCAGTCAACTTTTCCACTCTGACTCTCCCCAATCTTGTTTGTATAACCTGCCTCACAATTTTCACCCCATCAACTTTACCAATGTCCACTTCAACCAATATTTTGCCAGCTTCCTTTTCCATAGTAAATAATCATACCAACTAGTCATCGTGCCTTGCCATGTATTTTCCACAAATAGGCCCCACCCAACTCTTTCTATCCACTTATTATTTATATACTGTCAGAAGATTTTTATGTTACATTTTATGTTACATGTTAACTCATTATTCTCTCTTTTTCTCTCTTTGGCAGTTTTATTTCCCTCTTCACCTTATCCTCTCAATGTATTGCTTTTAGCCTTGCTTAAAGTTTAAGCTTAAAAGTTTAAACGGACGTGTCATATATCTTTTATTTTGTTGCTTTACATTTCATATCTCCTTTGTAATTAAAGGAACTCTGACCTTGGTCCCACTCCCCCCTGTTCCTCTGTTGTTGAAGTAGATTGAGTCTTCACTTGAATCAGTTCTACCTCAATGATCACCCATTGTTTGCCAGGTTTTCCTTTCAGTCTGTGGTTCAATTTTATGCTGATTAAATCTCCTCTTATCCCATTAAAATCATCTGTCTTCCAATTTCCAAGTTCAACTTTAGCTTGTTCCTCCTGTTTTCATTACTATTCTGAGCCTTATCTTTCAGTGATTACTTTTCCCTTGTGTTCTTTGATAGACATTCATTTTCATAGAATGGAATCATAGGATCCCTACAGTGTGGAAACAGGCCATTTGGCCCAACAAGCCCACATCGACTCTGCAAAGAGCATCCAATCCAAATTCACACCCTCTACTTATAACCCTAGGCGTCCCTGAACACTATAGGCAATTTAGCATAGCCCATCCACCTAACCTGCACGTCTTTGGACTGTGGGAGGACACGCAGTGTAAACTCCACACAGACGGTCACCTGAGGCTGGAATTGAACCCGGGTCCCCAGCACTGGGAGGCAGCAGTGCTTACCACTGAGTCACTATGACGTTCTACTTGCCTGACTTCATTCCCCCATCCCAGATCCAACAATACCTCCTGCCTAGTTGCAGACTAGCCAAGATGGTTCTCCTGAACTCATTTTAGAAATTCCTCCTCTTTCATTGGGCAGGATATTCTTTATTTAAGACTAATTGTGAAGGTGGGCATAAAGGCAGGAGGGACTTCTGAGCAGGAGCAGGGCAGATCCAGCCCATTTTCTTCACAGCACACTGTATATTCATGCATGCATGAAGAACCAAATGTTTCTCAGTTGGCCGAAGGAAGTTTTAAAACCCATCTAGATCATTCTAACTCCAACATCCTGAACCATATTTAAAAGGAAACTTGACAGCACCCATTCAACAAGATCGCAACATTACACAACCTCTGCTCATCACTCCAGCCAACCCCTGGAGATGTCAATGACCAGGAAAAGGGTTTGCAGATATCTCCCTCGTGGTTCTCATTAAAGCTGTCTGGGAGAGAAGGTGTGTAGTTTTCCCAGTGGATGGCAACAGGAGAACATCCCAACTGAGGAAGGCAGCCTGGATAGGAGGGACTGCAGAGGTCAGTGCCTGTGGCAGTTCAGGAGACCAGGCTCATTGATGTGTCACAACTCAGAGAGGGGTACCATTGGAAATCAAGCACCACTACTCCATGAAGGGTACCAAAAATGTAAATGTCTTATTTTGTCATCAAAATAATCAAAGTGTTTCCTTTCATTACTGCTACCTAGTGCAAAACAGACTTTCATCAAGTTTCTTCAATAAACTCAAAAAAAATCTTTATTAAGAACAAAGTTAATCTTTAAAAATGTGATAAATTTAAGATACTATGCCGACTTGTATCTCCTTAATCCAACACACATATATTCATAGACAGCCATGGCAACATAACCCAGCTCTTCAGAGTGTAATAGGTCTGAGAAAATTGTAGCAAAGAGCACCATAGTTGATCAAGAGTTCAAACAATAGGGTAAAATGAGTTGACTTCTCATAGTTCCTTAGGTTTCCTGTTAAGAAGATAAATTGCTGTGATTGAAAGGAATGCAAGATTCTCAGATCACATTTCAAATTTAACTGGAAATCCATTAGATGTTCTGAAATCTGAAACCTTATCTTTTTCTTCAAACTCATTGCTTATGGGAAAGGAGCTTCCTAACAGGTTGTAGTCTAAGGGCATTTTTTCTTTTACTGACAGAGATCGAGGAAATGTTTTCCTTCTTGAAATATTCCAGTCCATTTTTCAGAAGAGACATAATGTATTATTTCCCCCCTGGAGGTCTTTTTCCAACTGACTAAAACTATTGTACTGGAAGATACAACAATTTCAATTTCAGAGGTTGTTGCTAGGAAACCTCCAGTACTGGACCATCCCTAAATCCCTTCTTTTGGTCAACCATTGCAGGTCATAAAACAATCTCTTATCTCTCTGTTAAAATATTTTTCCCCAAAGTCACTTGGTTTTCTTTAAATAGCAGCCATTCCAAAGTTCTCCTTGACTTTCTGTGTTCCTGAAAGTCCCATGGTAAATCCTTTGTAACTGAGGAATTGTCCAAATTTTCCATTTCCACTTTCTCAAAATTGGTAAATAATAAGTATTGCCAACACCCACATAATGAAGGGTGAACTGCTGCACTCTGACACAGTATGTAAAACAGTCTACTCAAAGCTTCACGCACCTATAAGTGTGAGTCAGCATTGTAAGACTGGCAACGTAGAGAACTGGCACAGAAAAGGTTGGGTGGCAGGTATCTCCATCAGATGCCCTGTGTGTGATCAATGTCTATCACTTCATTACAGCTATCACCACAGTACAATTGGCAGCACAGTGGTTCTGCCCCTCACACATAGAGTCATAGGATCAGCCAGTCATGCAGCATATAAACAGACCTTTCAATCCAACTCATACACGCCAACCAAATATATTTGAGCCTCTCCCTATAGCTCAAACCCCCAATCCTGGCAACATCCTTGTAAATCTTTTCTGCACTCTTTCAAGTTCAACAACATCCCTCCTAGAGCACAGCAACCAGAATCGTGTGCAGTATTCATCAAGTGGCCTTGCCAATGTCCTGTACAGCCACAACATGAAGTTCCAACTCCTGTACTCATCTGCCGCATTTCATATTTAACATATAAAAGGGGTTATCCACCATCAGCTTATGACCTTTCATCAAATGTACATATCAATTTAATATCTCATAGTTTTCACCAGAGGATTGCATTAGACAAGGATACATCCTCTGAAATACTGCTGTCTTCCAGGCAGCTACCCCTGAAAGAATGTATTTGCCCAGAAAATCATGTTTTATATCTCAGAAATATGCAGAGAGATGCACTTCATATTCTGTGTACAGGAATTTTATTCCATGCTTTAAAATGTCTGCTCTTATGTGTTCAGCAGGTTGTCCACGATTTCATGTACTTTTCTCAAATCAGGCAGCATCCATGCCCAGGGATAACTGATTACACACAGAACTGAGGACCAATACCGGATTAACATAATCAAACATCAAATAAGTAAATGTTACATATTCCAGATTCACCATTAATGCTTCCACACCAAAAGGGTTATATTTTACATATATTAGACTAGACTAGGGCAGCACGGTGGCTCAGTGGCTAGCACTACACCCTCACAGCGCCAGGGACACCGGTTCAATTCCAACCTCGAGTGACTGTCTGTATGGAATTTGCACATTCTCTGCATGGGTTTCTTCTGGGTGCTCAGGTTTCCTCCCATGGTCCAAAGATATGCAGGTCAGGTGGATTGGCCATGCTAAATTGCCCATTGTGTTAGGTGCATTAGTAAGAGGCAAATGGTGTCTGGGTGGGTTACTTTTCGGAGGGTCAGTGTTGGGCCGAAGGGCCTAATTCCACACTGTAGGGAATCTAATCTATTTCCTTGGGAATAGATTCAGACATGATTAAATGAAGTCATTTAAAACAATTAAACAATATGACAGGCTATTATGTCTGGTCAGGAATAACAGACATAAACTTGAAATCAGAACTGGAGTGATGACAGGAAGCATACCTTAAAGAGGAGTTGGCATTGAGAACACTTTATAGCAAAGATTCATAATGTTCTATTAGGTCAATATTTTAAAGGGTTTGGAATCAGACAGGTAAATGATGTTGAGATCTATAATATAATTGATATAATTTGATAATGATATAATTTCTTACACATTTCTGCAAGATGGTAGCAAAGTGGCTTCGTCCATATCATCTGCTCTCTTCCTTTTTTTTATTTTCTCATTTTTTGATCTTTTCAGTTTTGATATATTTTTAGGTTTTTTTCTACTAACTCACCATTTGGAGGGAGGCTGCAGCACTGAAGGGGTGATCGAGGATTAGCACAGGGACAGAAGGGGAGACCAAAGATTGGCACACACACCGAAAGTGAGACCGTAGATCGGCATGTGGTCCAAGGGGAGACCATGGATCAGCACAGGGACAGAAGGGGAGACCAAAGATGGACATGGGGACAGAAAGGGAGACTGTGGATCGGTACACACACTGAAGGGGAGACCAAGGATGGACATGGGGACAGAAGGGGAGACTGTGGATCGGTACACACACTGAAGGGGAGACCAAGAATGGACATGGGGACAGAAGGGGAGACTGTGGATCGGTACACACACTGAAGGGGAGACCAAGGATGGACATGGGGACAGAAGGGGAGACTGTGGATCAGTACACACACTGAAGGGGAGACCAAGAATGGACATGGGGACAGAAGGGGAGACTGTGGATCGGTACACACACTGAAGGGGAGACCAAGGATGGACATGGGGACAGAAGGGGAGACTGTGGATCAGTACACATACTGAAGGGGAGACCAAGGATGGACATGGGGACAGAAGGGGAGACTGTGGATCGGTACACACACTGAAGGGGAGACCAAGAATGGACATGGGGACAGAAGGGGAGACTGTGGATCAGTACACACACTGAAGGGGAGACCAAGGATGGACATGGGGACAGAAGGGGAGACTGTGGATCGGTACACACACTGAAGGGGAGACCAAGAATGGACATGGGGACAGAAGGGGAGACTGTGGATCGGTACACACACTGAAGGGGAGACCAAGGATGGACATGGGGACAGAAGGGGAGACTGTGGATCGGTACACACACTGAAGGGGAGACCAAGAATGGACATGGGGACAGAAGGGGAGACTGTGGATTGGTACACACACTGAAGGGGAGACCAAGGATGGACATGGGGACAGAAGGGGAGACTGTGGATCAGTACACACACTGAAGGGGAGACCAAGGATGGACATGGGGACAGAAGGGGAGACTGTGGATCGGTACACACACTGAAGGGGAGACTGTGGATCAGCACACACACCAAAGGGGTGACCGAGGATTAACACGGGGACAGAAGGGGACACCAAAGATTGGCACACACACCGAAAGTGAGACTGTCGATTGGCATGTGGTCCAAGGGGAGACCGTGGATCAGCACAGGGACAGAAGGAGAGACTGAGGATCAGCACAGAGACAGAAGGGGAGACCGTGGATCGGCACAGGGACAGAGGGGGAGACCGCGGATCGGCACAGGGACAGAAGGGGAGACCGAGGATCGGCACAGGGACTGAAGGGGAGACCGCGGATCGGCACAGGGACAGAAGGGGAGGCCGAGGCCCAGCGCAGATGCCTGAGTTCCCAGGAGCAAATCAACTCAGCGATGGAGGTTCCTCCAACAGGAACAGGGGAGATTGAGCCAGTGCAGGGAAAATGTGCCAATGTGAAGGAGATTGAGCCCTTGTAGGAAGTGCAATCCCAACATGTCTAAGTACTTAGGAAAAAATGCAATATTTGAACTTTTAGCTTTATTTCTTTATTTTTCAACTTCATTCTAAGAGTGACTGCAATGTTTAACTTTTAACTTTGTTTCTTATTACTTTCTACTTGAGTCTTTGCACCTGGATACTCGTACCTATTGATGGTGGCATTGAAACATCTTCACTGTACTTCTCAAAGAGTTGAATTACCTATATTTTTTGTCTTTCTTTTACAATAGTTAGCCGTATTTATGTCGATATATATCCACTAGGTGGCAAAGTTGCATCCTACTCAATTTTCGTCAGATCTGCCTCACCTAATTAGTTCCGCCTCTGAGAGTATGCTTGTTCATTAAACTGCCCATGATGATCCTCAGTCTCCCCTTCAGTCCCAGTGCTGATCCTCAGTCTCCCCTTCTGTCCCAGTGCCGATGCTCGGACTCCCCTTCTCAATTTCCACAACACAGGAAAAACCTTCTGTGTGGAATAATTTAAACAACCCTAAAAACTGGCAAAGGGATTATGCTAACTTGTGGCCAATCAAGACAATATAAACAGAGCAGCATTTTCATGCTGAAAAATGTGTTACTGGAAAAGCGCAGCAGGTCAGGCAGCATCCAAGGAGCAGGAGAATCGACGTTTCGGGCATAAGCCCTTCTTCAGGAATGAGGAGCAGTTTCATGCTGCCTGTTCATTTGAATGATGATGCTTGTAGTCTGCACTAACCATGCTGTTCCTTGGCTTTATGCATCAGGCATATTGTCTGAAATACTGGGCTGAATTTATCAGCCCCCTGCATTAGCAGAGATGTTGGGTGGGGCAGGGGACAGAGAAATGACAAGAAGCTGAACTGGGACATCTTCTGACATTGTTCATGTCTCCCAGAGGAGATGGGATGAGGTACGTATCATCTGCTCACTCCACCAAACCAGGCAGCCAGCTAGCCTAAGTAAACACCCTGTAAAGGTCCTGACAGTGCGATGATCTTCCACCAGAAGGGGGAGCTGCTAGCTTTATGGACGCAGTTTCCCTGTGGTAGCCTGGTAAACCACCTTAGCCGGATAATGTCATTGGCAGGAAAGCTAATCCCTATGATTCCAATGACAACACCATCCCCTAACACAAAACCCACCCCAAAACCCACCTCCCACCTATAAGAGGATTTCCTGCTGATTCGGAGGACCTTTCACCCTAGGGCATTGTTTTGTTTAAAACTTTATCCTGTTCTTTCATTCTTTAAGGTTCCTGACCTGCAGTAGTAGTGACCTTCTCTCTCTGATTGGGCTGTCAATATCAGATTCTATCCTTAATGTCCAGGAGTCCCAGTAGCAGACAAATCCAGGAAAATCACTAAGCACTGCTGGGAATTGGGGCTTGCAAGACCTGGTTGGCACCGCAACATCAAAGATTCAAAGTCTGCAAGTAACATTCAGTTTTTATCCTTTCTAGGAGTAGGAATGGTAGATTTGCAGCTGTATTGGGGACGGGAGGGAAGTGAGCAAGGTACCAGGATGGAGGAAGAGCACAGTTGTCAGGGTGTGATCAATGGAAGGCATTAATGATGAACTGTTGGGGTTGGTATTATTGTTATTCAAGTGGTAGAGAAGATTTTAATTCCTCTATCTATTCCTGGCTAACTATTCAGGTATGTCGGATAGAACCATCTATGTGTCTCCAACTCTCATTCAGAGTTATGGATTTTTTCAGATTCTGGATGATTACCCATGAGAAGTTTTAATTTTCTCAAGTTCCTGCTAAATCAATTTGGTTTGGACTTTCACATTCTCCCAATGCACAACTCCTTTCTCTTCAGCTGCAACAGTTACCTTCACATAGGCATATCAGGACTTAAATTTGTCTAAACCTTTTGTAACTTACATTCATTTGTCCAAAGTCTGTGACACCTAGCTCAGTACTATTTGCAAAAATAACTCTGTGAACCTTTGATAAATGTGAAGAATATTCAAGACATTCATATGTTTCCCAAGATCCACCACTTTTTACATAGTCATAGAGATGTACAGCATGGAAACAGACCCTTCAGTCCAACCCATCCATGCCGACCAGACATCCCAACCCAATCTAGTCCCACTTGCCAGAGCCCAGCCCATATCCCTCCAAACCCTTCCTATTCATATACCCTTATACCCTCTTAAATGTTGCAATTGTATCAGCCTCCACCACATCCTCTGGCAGCTCCTTCCATATACGTACCACCCTCTGTGGAAAAAAGTTGCCCCTTAGGTCTCTTTTATATCTTTCCCCTCTCACCCTCAACCTATGCCCAACCTCAGGGAAAAGACTTTTCCTATTTACCATATCCATGCCCCTCATAATTTTGTAAACCTCTATAAGGTCACCCCTCAGCCTCTACATCTGGCCAATCAGAGTGCAGGCCTTTATCCATACTGTATCCTATATCCCAAGTAACTTTCAGTTGCCTCTAACTCCATCCACTTTCAATTTTATTAATAATCATTGACACTGACCCCGATCAAATGCCTTCTGGAATTTCAAAAAGGTAACCTCCATAGAAGATGCCTTATACACTACATTAGTAATGTCTTCAATGAATTCTACTAAATTAGTCAGAAATGTTTTTTCTTTTTCAAATCCATTTTGACTTTCCCTGATCAGTTTCTAATGAGCTACAAATATTTACATCAACTGTTTAGGTGCATGAAGAAAATTTACTTTTTTTTAGTTAATAGCCTTTTTAGTTTTTTTTCGATTAGATTAGATTCCCTACAGTGCGGAAACAGGCCCTTTGGCCCAACCAGTCCACACTGACCCTCCGAAGAGTAACCCAGCCAGACCCATTTCCCTCTGACTAATGCACCTAACACTATGGGCAATTTAGCATGGCTAATTCACCTGACCTGCACATCTTTGGACTGTGGGAGGAAACCGGAGCACCCAAAGGAAACCCACGCAGACATGGGGAGAATGTGCAAACTCCACACAAGACAGTCACCAGAGGCTGGAATCGAACCTGGGACCTGGTGCTCTGAGGCAGCAGTGCTAACCACTTTACCTGTTGGTATGGGTAGCATGATTAAATCTATTGCAGACATTATAAAGTGACAATCATTTAAACTATATTATGTGTTCCTACTTTTTTATGTATTTTAATAAACCAAGAACTTCCTTTAACCTTAGACAACCTTCTTTTAAGCTTCTAATGCAAGCGACATTATGAAATCTGCCAAGACTGAGCTATTAATATAGTCACTGACAGCGGTTAGCTTTCCCCACCCACCTTCCTGTCATATTTTCAGCATCACCCCTTGTAAAGAGCTCAAACCTCTCCAATATGGTATACAGATGCAGATGTTGTTATAAGACATTTTCCCATGGATCAGCCGGTGTCTGTGTGAGAATGTTAAATGAACTTTTCAAATATAGAACTTCCACCTGACAGAATGCTTCAAATAGCACAAAAAAACTTAGCAGCTGTCGTGACAAATACTGACTGCTCAGTTGAATATTTCTATTTTATTTCGGATTTTCAGCACATCGATTTTTGTGCACTTTCTATTTGTAATGATCAAATAATTTCTGCAGAGGGTGCTGTGATGGATTGAATTTTAAAATAACTTGCAACAATGCAAGCAGGAATTTCCAAAACCTCATCTGGAATGGTTTTATTATTCCAAATCAGGGAGTTTCGTGCTGTAGAGTTTCAAAAGGAAATGCTAAGACAATGAGCGTTTTTTTAAATTTTAACTTTGAAAGGAACTTAACCAATGTCCTTGTCTCAACCAGAGACATTGTCTCTTCACACTTTTCCTTGCCTATTTTGTGCTGAGATATTTGTGAGAATAATTTCCACTGACATTTATACAAACAGTGCTTATTTCTATTCTCAACTCATTGTGCCATTGTCAATATCACAGTGACTTGTCAATACAGCAAACAATCCATGAAGTCATCTCCAAGCCTGTTAAAACCAATGTGAAACATAACCTTTCACAGCACGCTTTCTCCTTTTTATTTCTGGGTGCAAGTCTAGTTTTAATTGTATCTGCATATCAATAGGAAAGATCTTCTTTGCTCCCATGCCCTTTATATGATATAATGCTGTTAAAATGAATCAAAAGTGGAGCCCCATTGAATTCTTCATTAGATGAGCTGCTCCTGATGAGGCCACAAACAGAGCTAAAAAAAAAGCTATCTTTGCAGTTTAACATGTCACCTAGTATTGGTCTAATAAGTACTCCTGTCGAGTGTCAGTCAGTTGTCAATTGAGAAGCCTACTTAACAGGGCTACTTTGAGTGGGCCGAACGCCAGGATGGTTCAGAGGCACAAATACTACCACTGAGTCGTAAATCATTCTAGCCAGCCATCAACCCAATACTTATAGACCGCTTTTTTAACCTTCTGATACGGTATGGATCTCAAACCCTTCAACTTCTGACATTTGTGGGATAAAGGCTTAACTTCCACTCTTAAAATACAAAGTGGCAGTGTTAAACCTGTACTGTATCTCAATCAGATTGCCATTAGAATATTCTGTTGATCTTCTCGGTGTCCTAATTGTAGGAAGCATATCAAAACAATAAAAAGTGTGCAACATTTATTAACTGCGATACAACTAAGAATGAGGAATTACAACTGTGCAAAGATTTGAGATGTAAGAGTTTTTACACTGGAGTCGAGAATGTTAAGGTGTGATAGAGGTTCACTATGATGATGAAAGTTCATAATTAGGTAAATAACGATAAAACATTTCCCTTGATCAGCAAGGTTGGAATCCCAGTTTTTTCTCATTTTAGTTTTCTTTCTGCCAAGGTGCAGTAGGTAAACTGCTCCCAACAGGCAAAGGTTCCTCTGGACTTCTGAGAGGAGGCTGGATAGAATTATTGATATGGTTAAGGATCTCCCTCAAACATTCCCCTAGAGTTTGTTTTCAATGTAAGTGGAGTGGGCAGAGAAAGCACTGTCCAGACCAAGCTCTATCAGTATAATTTATGTGGGAATTGGCAAGTAATTGAAATGTAGTAGGTCTGACCTCTGGTCCAATGTCACACTGTACTGAAGCACTAATGCACCACACACCCACCCTTTGAACAGCAGAATGTTTGGACTCTGCCTTAGTTTGCCTGGTTTGACAAAGCTTCAACAAAATCTTGTTCAAAAACCATTTCCAGTATTAACCCCATTTGCCTTAATATTGAATATGTAGCTGGTCTCTCGCTGCCTGTAATGTAAAATCCTCTCATGTAACACAGTCATAGCAAATATCCAGTCAGTCATTGCCAACAGCTGTGTCATGCCTGGAGACGCACAGTAATGCTGCTGACAGGGGAAAGGCTGCTGCTAAAAATAAAGTGGGCGTGTCCAAAAGACGAGCCTTCTGAAAGGCACGTGATTTACAAGAATAGGCAGAGCCCTGTGCAGCTTTTGGGGCCTTTCCTTTATTATAATACATTGCTTCATAGTTTCATGGGAGGATGTTTATAGAAATTTATATACTTAGCACAAGCATTAGAATGATGATTTGATAGTTTGAAATTTGATTTAAAGAATAGATTTCTCAATCTAATTGCAAATCATTTGTCAATACAAATATTTATAAATGAGCAAAAGCACATATTGTTAGTGGATGAACAATTGTAAAGCCACTTTTATTTTCCCCCTTTTATTCTGGAAGTATTGACACACACTGAGGTAAAGTTCCGTGAGTAGTTCATATTCATGCAACATATTCTTCATGCATACTGCCAACAGATCATTCAACTGTAGGAATCATCTCAGTTAAACTTTATCTAATTCTGGTTTACTGTTGATGTTGGTGCTGATATTTTTACTCAACCTGTTCAGACCTGTCATGACACACCTTGAGCAGATGGCACCTGAACCTAGGCTTTCTAGCTCAGACAGGGATACTACCACTCTGTGGTAAGACAAGTATGATGTATCAAGCATTCAATGAGCATCACTTGAAGACTTCCAATTGAGTCTGCTGTACTTATGGAAAATAAAGAACATCAAAGCATGGGAAGGGTTAAAGCATGAAGAACCACTGACAATCTGTGTTCTGTGGAAGGCAGGATGGGATTACCATCGTGGAACATTCTTACACCAATTAGCAGAGTGAGGTTAAGGCTGAAAGGTCACTATGGTGAGATGAGATGACACAAGTAATAAAGCAAGTTTCTATGTTAAGTGTTATTATGGCAGGATTGGGACAATAAATATTTGGGACATGACATTAAAATATCTAATTAATAGTTAGTAGAGTCAGCTTGAGACAGGAGACTATTGTAACAGATGGAATAGTTAAATATCTATCATGACAGGTTAGTCTGGAATTGACGATCGCTGTAGCACAGTTAGCAATAAATGTCTAACCGTGACATTAGAATAACATTAAGTAGAATGTACAACTAAAGAGATAATAGGAACTAACATCACTGGTTTATTGTGTAGCTAGAGTGAGGTACTTTGATTAATATAGTTGGACATGCTGATAAGCTAACAAAAACATGATAAAAAAAAATTAAAATCCACAGACCCTGAGGTTCAGGGGCATTTGAGAATCTGCTTTCTCAGTCTCACGGTTTTTTGTTTGCAAATAAAAGACCTACTTCTTGAAGAACTCTCTGCATCTCCTGGTGATTCTCTATACTTTCTCCACAACATATGCTTGTTCGGTACCATTGTAACTACTTGTAGAGTCATATGGATTTTACAACATGGAAAGACCTTTGGCCTATTATGTCTTTGCAGTCATAAAATGTTCTTCTTTTCTAATCCAATTTTCCAGTACATAGCCTTATGTCCTACAGCATTTGAAGTGCTCATCTACATAGTCCTTAAATATCTTAAAGGTTCCTATCTCTACCACCATTTTATGCAAAGAGTTACCAATGCCCATAATTGTCTGGGCGAAAATCATTTTCTTCAAATGCTCTGCAAAACCTTCTGCTCTTTACCTTAAAACTGTGCCTCCTGGTAATTGACCCCTCTACTCAGATGAAGGGTTTCTCCCTAGCAACCCTGTCTGTGCCACTCAGAACTTTGTACACCTCAATCAACTCCCCCCTCAGGGTGCTATGCCTTAAATAAAATTTAGTCTCTCTTTGTTGTTGAATCACTCCAGCCCAGTCAATACCTCTCTACTGCAATTGCACTGTTCATATAGTTTAGTGATCAGAACCGCACACAGTTAGGCTGTGACCTAACTAACATTATGTACAGCTCCACTGCAATTTCCTTGCTCTTGTATTTAATGCTTTGACTAATAAAGGACAAGTATCCAATATGAGTTGAGAGCGTGGTGCTGGAAAAGCGCAGCTGGTCAGGCAGCATCCGAGGACCACGAGAATCGACATTTCGGGCATAAGCACTTTATCAAGAAGCATTCCTTATGAAAGGCTTATGCCCAAAACATCAATTCTCCTGCTCCTTGGATGCTGCCTGACCTGCTGTGCTTTTCCAACACCACACTCTCTACTCTGATCTCCAGCATCTGCAGTCCTCACTTTCTCTAAGTATCCAATATGTTTTACTAACCACCTGAACGACCTGACTTGTAGCTTTCATTACTGTCTTGATTGAGATTTGTTACTTAGCCATAGGAATGGGATTGAACGTGAGACCTATCTTATCTGTAAGGTTCAATATCTATCAACACTTAGACCTGACCAGTTATAATGGGTAGCAATTTAATATTTCAGAAAACTTAAGTCTGATATTAACTCATGGTCATTATAACGCTTAGATCATCACTATAAGGAAAATGCTGTGGATTTGTTCAGTCAGTTTCCAAGGCCTAGGTCAATCCACAATCTAGTCACTGCTGAGATGCCACATAGGCAATTGCTGGTGCAAAAAGCATATCCAGTGGGATTTATCTTCATTTGTATGCCTTTGGAAGGAGTTGCAGTTCAATGTTGAGTTTAGCACTCTATTCAATGGCTTCACCTGATGCTGTGTGAATGGTTGTCATACCTCCTGAAACACATCCCTCAGAGCAGGAGACCAGTGTATGGGCAACAACCTGCCTCGATAGTTATAGTCCTAACTTGAGCTGTTCTTCCTATTGCATTTCTGGAGTAAGTATTCACATCTTCCCTCATCAAATCTTTGAGGGTTATCCAGATTTTCCATATAATATTGAAACCTGGAGCTTCATCATTTAGGTCAGTTACCATGTTGCATTTGGTGATATATCAAGAGTTGGGGCTGTTGTCAATATGTAGTATGTGGAATATATTTACACTAGGGACTATGGACTTTCAGAAGATGGCACAGGGATTTGAAAATTCTATGTTGATGGGAGATCCTTAAGGCATTAGATTTTCCTCTTCTGAGTATCAATGTGATAGAGGGATCTCCCATCTTTTACAGAGCCTAACTAAATTTCATTCCATGATCTGTTCACATAATTTCATTGAAAAACTGAAGGATAAAAACTTTAGGACTATGTTTTATGAAGGAAAATGCTTGCACACAGTTGTGGACAATACATTTTCCATCCAAATATGGCTGGGTGTTAAACAAATTTGAGGACTAAACTAATATCTGACTTGGGCATGACAAAATCTCAAGAAAATGGGAACAAAATTGTTTACCCTCACTGCCACAATGCTAATCAAGTCTATGTAGATAGAGCAAACAGCGACCATGCTGAGCAATACTGTGAAGCTAAGTCACAACTCCAATTCAAAATGATACTTTCTCTGGCAATGCATGGGTGCTAGCATGATATAGCACATTCATACTTTTTTTACATTTGTTCAAAGGTTATCGGTGTCACTGATATTAATTGCCCAATCTCAATTATCATCCAGAAGTAGGTGGTGAGCTGTCTTCTTACGCTGCAGTCTCTGCAATCAATTTTGCTCACCTACAACTGAGTTTTGAGTCATAGAGTCAAACAGCACAGACACAGATGCTTTGGTCTAACTAGTCCCTGCTGAATGTAATCCCAAATTAAGTTAGTCCCACTTGCCTGTTCCTGGCCCATATTCCTCCAGACCTTTCTTATTCATGTATCTATCCAAATGTCTTTTTAACATTATAACTGTACCCGAATCCACCACTTCCTCAGCAAGTTCATTCCACACATGAACCACCCTCAGTGTAAAAAAATTTACCTCTCATTTCTTTTTTAATCTCTCTCCTCTTATCTTAAAAATGTGCTCACCAGTCTTGAAATTGCCCCATTTTAGGGAAAAGTCAACTACTATTAACTCTATCTGTACCTCACATTATTTTATAAACTTCTATGAGGTTACCTCTCAACTTCCTGTGCTCCAGTGAAAGAAGTCCCTTTCTTTATAGCCTTTCTTTATAATTCAAACCTTCCATACTCAACGACATCTTGGTAAATCTCTTCTGAATCCTCTCCAACTTGATAATACCCTTCCTATAACTGAGCGACCAGAACTGGACACAATATTCCAGAAGAGGCCTCACCAACATCATGTAAAACTTCAACCTTACTTTCCAACTCCTAAACTCAAAGGACTCAGCAAAGAAGGCAAGCCCGTGAATCACCTTTTTAACCACCCTGTCTATATGTGATGCAAACTTCAAAAAATTATGTACATGCACTCATACGTCCGTCTGTTCTACAAGGCCCAAGGCCCTACCATTAATTATATTAGCCCTATCCTTTTTCAGCCCATTGATCTACTTGACCAAGATCCCTGTATAATCTTAGAAAACTTTCTTCACTGTCTGCTGTGCCACCAATTTTGGTGTTGTCTGCAAACTTACTAACCATGCCTTCCATATTCTCATCCAAATCATTTATGTAAATAGCAAACAAAAGAGGACGCAGAACTGATTCCTGTGGAACAGCTCTGGTCACAGGCTCCAATCCAAAAAATAACCTTCCACCATTAATGTCTGTCTCCTGCCATTAAGCTAGTTATGTATCAAATTGGCAAGCTCATCCTGAATCCCATTTGACCTAACTTTACTAATTAATCTACAATGTGGAACCTGTCAATGGCTTTACTGAACTCCAAATAAACAACATCTACTGCACTACCATCAGCAATCTTTTTGGTAAGTCCTCAAAAACTCAATCAAGTTTGTGAGACATGATTTTCAACACACAAAACCATGTCGACTATCCCTGATAAATTTTTAACTCTCCAAATGTCCATAAATCCTATCTTTTATAATCACCTCCAACAAATTGGGCAGCACGGTGGCTCAGTGGTTAGCACTGATGCCTCACAGTGCCAGAGACCTGGGTTCAATTCCCGACTCAGGCGACTGACTGTGTGGAGTTTGCACATTCTCCCCGTGTCTGCGTGGGTGTGCTCCGGTTTCCTACAACAGTCCAAAGATGTGCAGGTCAGGTGAATTGGCCATGCTAAATTGCCCGTAGTGTTAGGTAAAGGGGTAAATGTAGGGGAATGGGTGGGTGGCGGGTCGGTGTGAACTTGTTAGGCCAAAGGGCCTGTTTCCACACTGTAAATAATCTAATCTAATTCACTTACAACTGAAGTCAGACTCACAGGTCTATCATTCCCTGGTTTCTCCTTACAACCTTTTTTAAACAAAGATACAACATTAGCCTCTGTCCCATCATCAGGCATCTCACCCGTAGTTATAGATGATGCAAATATTTCTGAAAGGGGTCTCACAATTTCCTCCCTTCCTGCAATGTTCTGGATACATTAGATTAGGTCCCGGAGATTTATCCACACTTCTATTCTTCAACACCTCTCAAATTTCCTCTTCTGTAATGTGAACTGTTATTAAAACATCAAAGTTTATTTCTCGGCATTCCCGAGAGTCTGTGTCTTTCTGTACAGTAAAAACTGATGCAAAATATTCATTTAATATCTCTCCCATATCCTGAGGTTCAACACAAAGACAACCTCCTTGATATTTAAGAGGTTCTATCCTCTCTCAAGTTGTCCTCTTGCTCTTAATGTATTTGTAGAATCTTTTTGAATTATCCCTTAACCTTATCTGCCAATGCTATCTCATTGCCCCTCTTTGCCTTCCTGACTTCTTTCTTAATCAATACAAAGAGTGTGGGAACATTCTTAGGAGATTCAATTGAACCAAGTTGTCTTTATCTAAAATAAAATGCTCTTTAATTCTTAACCAGAACTTCAATATCTTGATTCATCCATTGTTACTTAATCTTACCAGCCTTACCCTTCAGTCTAAGAGGAAGATAATGCCTCTGAACACTCCTCATCACAGTCTTGTACACCTCTCACTTGTCAGATATCCTTTTACCTGTGAACAGTCTACTCTCATCAAGTTTTGAAAGTTTTTGTCTCACTAAATTTGCCTTACTTCTATTAAAATCTTCAGCTTTTGTAGAAAGCTTATCCTTTCATATAACCATTTGAAACTAATAGAATTATGATCGCTAGACCCAAAGTGTTCCCCCATTTTTACCTGCCCTGCCTTATTGCCCAAAAGAAGGTCTAGGTTGGCCCCTTCTCTAGTCAGAGCATCCACATATTGATAAAGAAAATTTTCTTGAACTCAAGAAATTCTTCACCATCCAAACCTTTAACACTACGGTAGTCCCAATCAATATTTAGAAAACTAAAATGCCCCATTATTACAATCTTATTATGCTTACATATATCTGAGATCTCCCTACATATTTGCTTCTCAATTTCCTTTTACTACTGGGGCAGCCTTAATACAATCCCATCAAAGTGATCTTTCCTTTCTTATTTGTAATTTCTATCTATATATTTTCACTGGATGATAATTGCTCTGCTTTGAAAAAGTTACTGTGCGCTAAGTTAGTGCTTCCCAAACATTTTTGGAGATTAACCTCATTTTTATGCCTCAGACCCCAAGGTGAAATTTAGGGTGGGCACAGGAGTTGCTGAGCAGGGTTCTGGAGATGAGGGGGCTTCTATTGTAACAGCAGTGGAAACAGGAGATAAGCATGACCCTCCATCACTTCCTCCCTTCACCATTTCAACATTACCTTCTCCAAATATCTTTGCTGTCCCCTCAACACCACCGCATTGCTCCCCCACTTCAGGCCCACCCTTCTCCCATCTCCCTTGTGAAAGAGTCAATGAAAAGACAGACATTGTAAACATGTGCCTTTTCACACAGGTTTACCCAATAGCAGGAATCATGCCTCAATAAGTTATTGATTAGGCCTTGCCTTTCACTAGAAACAAGTGAGAGTATTTTAAAAGGGCCATGCAATTGTCAAGAAAAAGTCTGACTAACATGGCAGCCCTTACTGCTTTGGAGGTCATGACCCTAAAATCTGAGGACCTCATCAGAGCCCAAGATCCACAGTTTTGGAAGCCCTGTCCTATATATTTTCTAACCAACCTGTTCAGAGATGTTATTATACACCTGTGGAGCAAATGAGACTTGAACCCAGACCTGCTGGCTCAGAGGTAGGGACACAACCACTGCACTACAAGAAGCCTAGGAAGTCCTGTCCGAACATATATCCTGGCTTAGTTTTTAGAGAAATGTTGGGTGCCACCAAAACTTAGGTAGGATTCCTCCCAATTTCCCAAATTGAGGCAGACATGAGAAAAAATCTGGAAAAATGCTAAACAGAAACAGTTGTTTCTGCTATTTTTGTACGTTTCTGCTGATTTTCTGCCAAAACAAAATTTAGAAAAATCATGTGGAATTTTGTCCCATAGGCTTTACATTGCACATTGTCATGTTAATAACAATTATCCAATAATCAGTCACTCATCAGCAATTGATGAACTCTGTGAGTTAAGATATTTTTAGAACAGTCAAGTTATGGAGCAGGCATTACAACAAATCAACTGATTTTTGATTGTACAGTTTACAAACCCATAGCTGACTAATGGGCAGGCAGAAATTTGGCACAGTCCAAAAAGGTGAACTGTTAAAGGTAAACTACACATCCAACTTTGAAGATCAATCTTAGAAGTTGTATATGTACCCACTGCAATGCTAATAGAGATTCAGATGATGGGCATGTTTACACAAATCTTATTTTTGTTGGCTAAGTGTCAATTTCATAAGGTTTCTTAGAATGTTTCTTCCTGTGAGGTCTACCAAGTCTTTCTTGCTATCATCTCAAACTTGACTCATTAACTACCTAACCCACTCCTATTGTACTTCTATTGTACTGTTGTCCTAAATCTACCACTGGCTGTGCTCAGAAGAACTTGCCACAGTCAGAATATCCCCAAATGGACGAGCGTCCCTGGAATGGGCAACATCTTTAAAAGGCCATTGTGCACCTGGACAAGCACCGTTAGGCTGTGGACACCATGCACGGTTCCTGACATTTGTTTTGGACATGGTGGATAAGGGGAAATATCGATGCCCTAAAAAGGAAGCAGTGAGCTAGAGTTGCCAGATCCCTCCTGAGACATTTATGGTGAGAATTCTTAATATCTAGTTTTCCTTGGTAATGTTAGGATAGGACACTGGCTGTTAATTTGAGGAGATGTGGAGTTAATTAGGCTGACATCAAACATTTTTCCCCATTAAAACACATCTCACTAGTCCCCAGTGAGAATCTTTTATGGGGCCTGGAACTGTGTTCACAACAAAGCTAGTGAATCCTAACCCTCAAAATAGACCTCACTGGGACTTCTAACGCAAGTCACCCAGATTTATCAGCATCATCCATGTTGTTTGAGTCCATATATGCTTACATCTGTTTACAAAGGATGATAATAATCAATCTTATGCATTATGTTATATCCTTATTTAAAGAATCAAAGAGTCAGCTCCAACTATTTTAAATGGCCACATCAAATAATTTTAAATTAAGCAAATAATGCTGATCTAGGAAAGAATATCATGAACCCATTACTGCAAAGACTTGGTACATTGCATTCTTTGTATTGATCTTGGAATGTGCCTAACCCAATCAACCTGATGCAGGTGTTAATGTTAAAAGTTATTTTCTAACTTGTGAATACAGTTTATGATTTGCGAACGTTTTGCTGTGGGCAGTTCCATCAAAAACATTCACGGCCTCCAGGTGCTCAAGGCAACAGTTTCATTAATCATTGCCTTGTTGATGAAATATTAACTTACACAGCGACCTTATATCCATTTTGAATCTTCTTCCATGGTTCTGAAAAACAGTCACATCAGGCTTAAAACGTTAACAGGTGAGTTTCTCCAGCATTTTCTATTTGCCCTTGCTTCTCCTTCTGTTCTTGGGCTATATAGGTTGGGAATTGAAGTAGGCCATTTAACCCTTTGATCTTGTCCCACTATGTGATGACATCACAACTGGCAATGACCTAACAGCCTTGT
This sequence comes from Chiloscyllium punctatum, assembly GCF_047496795.1. NCBI lineage: Eukaryota > Metazoa > Chordata > Chondrichthyes > Orectolobiformes > Hemiscylliidae > Chiloscyllium > Chiloscyllium punctatum. Next base: position 31,003,994 of record NC_092758.1, read on the forward strand.
CTTTGTGTCATGTTCCTGAACACCTTTGATAGATTTTTGTTCACCAATCTTAGATTTAAAATTAACAATTAATGTAACAGCAATTAATACAAGCAGTGTTCCAAACTTTGATCAAATGTTGCTTTTTGAAGTGTATCCTAATTTCACAACTGAAAGGTCTGGCTCTGATTGTTTTGATTATGCCTCTGAGTCTTAGATTTCCCAATGAGCAGAAATAGTCTTTTTCTAACTCCTCAATCACTTCCCCTCAACATCTTCAAAATGTTATCTATCACCTGTTATGATACCAGCTGATGGTAAGACCGGACAAGTCACATCTCAGCTTGAAAATGGCTTTGAAAGACCTTATGTTTGATTTCTGCAGTTGGTTACCATGGTGCTTAGTCATTGAAACTTATTCATATGAGGGTGCATATGTTCTTTATCAGTATCTAACTTTATTACACAAAAGAAGAAGAAAACAAACAAAGTACAGTTAGCATGATCTTAATACAAACCACAAAACAAGTTTCAACCTATTCCCCAACACTGTCATTTTACAGATATTCAAATCCAGAAATATTCAAATCCAATCTTAACTCTAAATTTTTACTTAAATGACTCAGTTCTTCTCCTTAGACAGGCAACAAAATTTTATGGTTTCTTTCTAGTCAGCTGGTGTGAACCTTTCACAATTCTGATGACCTAATATTTAGCACCTAAACTGGAGGGGCACCACTCTGCTTGTTGGGATGACTTAAAGTAGTTTGGGGTTTGGGAACCAGAGCAGTAGGTCAGCATGTGGAGTAGATTAGATTAGATTAGATTACTTACAGTGTGGAAACAGGCCCTTCGGCCCAACAAGTCCACATCGCCCCGCCGAAGCGCAACCCACCCATACCCCTACATCTACCCCTTACCTAACACTACGGGCAATTTAGCATGGCCAATTCACCTGACCTGCACATCTTTGGACTGTGGGAGGAAACCGGAGCACCCGGAGGAAACCCACGCAGACACGGGGAGAACATGCAAACTCCACACAGTCAGTTGCCTGAGGTGGGAATTGAACCCAGGTCTCTGGCGCTGTGAGGCAGCAGTGCTAACCACTGTGCCACCATGCCGCCCACAAACTTATAATTTGCAAACTTACTAACTCTACCTCCTATGTTCACATCCAAATCATGCAAATGACAAAAAGCAGTGGAACCAGCAATAAGCCTTGTGGCACACCACTGCTCACAGGTCTCCAGTCTGAAAAGCAACCCACTACCACCCTCTGCCTTCTACCTTTGAGCCAGTTCTGTATACAAATGGTTTGTTCTCCCTGTATTCCATGTGATCTAACGTTGCTAACCAGTCTACTATGTGGAACTGATGAATGCCGTTTGGATAGAAAAATTCACGTTGCTCAAACTGGAAAGCATAGCGAAGTATAGCATAGGATCAGGCCCTTCAGTCCACCATGTCTGTCTCAACCACCATGCCTGTGCCGACCACAATGACATTCTAAATTAATCCCATGTCCCTGCATATGATCTGTATCCCTTTATTTCCTGCCTGTTCATGTGTCTGTCAAAATGCCTCTCAACTGTTGCTATCATATCTGCTTCTACCAGCTCCCTTGGTCGAATATTCCCTGGTAACACCTGCCAGCCTCTGTGTAAAAATCATGCCTTGCACGCTAAACTTTCCTCCGCTCACCTTAAATCTCTGCCCACCTGTATTTGACATTCCACTTGCAAAAAAGACACTGACTATCCTCCCTATCCATGTCTGTCATAATTCTACATACTTTTGTCAGGTTGTCCCTCTGCCTCCAATGCTCCAGCAAAAATAATTCAAGTTTATCCAATCTCTCCTTCTATCTAATAAACTCTGATCCAGGTAATGTCCTGGTAAACCTCTTTTGCATCCTCTTCAAAGCCTGCATGTCCTTCCTATACTGCGATGACCACATCTGCACATTTTGTTCTAAATGTGGACTAACTAAAGTCTTATACAACTGCAATATGAAATGTCAATATTTATACTCAGTGCCGTTACCGATGAAGGCAAGTACGCTGTATGCCTTTTTAACCACCTTACCCTCTTATGTTGCTAGCTTCTTCCTAAGGGTCTGCCATTTACAGCATACTTTCTTCTTGCATTTGACCTCCCAAAATGCATCACCTCACTCTTGTCCAGATTAAACTCCATCTCCAATTCACCACTCAGCTTTCTAGCTGATCGATATCCTGCTGTATTCCTTGATATCGTTTCTCACAATCCACAGTTCCATGAATTTTTACGTCATATGCAAACTTAATAAGCAGGCCATCTAAATTTTCATCCAAATGAATAATATATATATTGCAAACGACAGAGAGCCCAGCACTGATCCTTGTGCAACACAACTGTGGACATAGACATCCAATTGGAAAATCACCCCTCCATAACTACCCTGTGTCTTCGTAAGCCAATTTTGAATCCAGCTTACCAACTCACCATGGATCCCATGTAACTTAATCTTGTGGACCAGCCAATGATGAAGGATCTTGTCAAATGCTTTATAGACAACATCCACTTCCCTACCCTTGGCAATCATCTTTGTCACTTTCTCAAAAAACCTAATCAAATTTGTGAGTCCAGATCACCTCCCATACAAACCTACACTGACTTTCCCTAATAAATGTGTTTGTTTCCAAATGCAAGTAAATCCTTTCCCTAAGACTCTTTACCAATAATTTCCATACTACTGATGTAAGGCTCACCGACCTATAATTTCTTGGACACGCCTGTTACACTTCTTAAACAAAGCAACAACATTGGCTATTCTTCAATCTTCTGGGACCACACCTGTGGCTAAAGAGGATACAATGATCTCTGCCAAGGCCCCAGCCTCATTTATCTCCTTCAGTATCCTGAGATAGATCACATCAGGTCCTGGGATAGATGACACCTTTCTCATCCCCAAGCTCTACCCTTGCCGGATAAGCCCTCCAAGATGTCCTCACGTAGTGCAACTGTGACATTCTCCTTAACTAGAAATGTCACACTCCCACTGCTTTAACCTCCCTTTCTATCATGCCTGAAACATCTAAATCCTGGAACATTGAGCTGCCAGTCCTACTCTTCAATCAAGTGTCTGTAATGACTTCCACATCATAACCTCATGTATTAATCCAGGCTCTACATTCATCTGTCATACCTGTTATAGTCCTTGCGTTAAAATAAATGCACTTCACACCACCAGTCACACCATGTAACCTAGCCTGCATATTTTTCTTAGTAGCCTTGACTTAACCGCTACGTTTTCCTCAATTACTCAATTGTGGGCGGCACGGTGGCACAGTGGTTAGCACTGCTGCCTCACAGCGCCAGAGATCCGGTTTCAATTCCCGCCTCAGGCGACTCTCTGTGTGGAGTTTGCACATTCTCCCCGTGTCTGCGTGGGTTTCCACACTGTAAGTAATCTAATCTAATCTAATGACACCAAAATTGGTGATATAGTGGACAAGTAACAATTTGGTTCATTCCACCAACTCTGCAACAGATAATTATAGCAACACAATCAGTTTCACATCAGCTTTTCACAATTAGTATGTGCTTCTGAATGCATTACTGATTTCATACCACTTTTATATAATTATTTGTAACATTGATTATTTTCTAAATGTTGAGAATGTAGTGTTGTGATTTTTTAATATATAATGAATCATCAAGATATAAGCTGAACAGTTACATAGCATAATGATAATTAACTTGAGCCTCTATTATTAGCAATGAGAAGACTCATTTTCATTCACTATTAGAGCTTTGAAATCTGAATGGTTTCCCTATCTTCTACCCTCAAATCCTCCCAGGGTCTCTTAGAGCACATTCTAAAAAAAATCAGTTTCTTATTTTGAAATTCTGTGGAAACAGATACTGTAAATTGAGTTTAATTTGTAGTTTGCTGCAGAATTTGCCAAGAAACAACTTTACTAACTGCAAAACAAATGTGCAGATCATCACGTTCATTCATGTGGAGCATTAACAGGGATAAGCCTAGCATATAGTGGATGGGCTTGCAGGAGATATCAGCCACAACATCTCCATGTTTTGTGGCTGATACACTGATGATTCAAGTATAGGAAACTCTAAGTTTAGGTATTAGGATGGAACTTCCAGCTTTGGCTTGATGTGAAATATTGCTCATTTTACGCACCTGCCAAAGTTGATAGTTCAACTGATTACCTCAGAGTACAATGGGACCTTGATCAGATGGACTGATGGGTGGAGGAGTGACTGATAGAGTTTAATCTGGATAAATGTGAAATGTTACATTTTGGAAAGGCAAATCAGGGCAGGACTTAATGGTAAGGTCCTGGGGAGTGTTGCTGAACAAAGCGATGTTGGAGTGCAGGTTCATAATTCCCTGAAAGTGGAGTAACAGGTAGACAGGATTATGAAGAAGGCATTTGGTATGCTTGCCTTTATTGGCCAGTGCATTGAGTATAGGAGCTGGGAGCCATTTTGCAGCTGTACAGAAGATTGGTTAGGCCACTTTTGGAATATTATTTGCGATTCTAGTCTCCCTGCTATAGGAAAGATGTTGTGAAACTTGAAAGGGTTCAGAAAAGTTTTACAAGAATATTCCCAGAGTTGGAGGATTTGAGGTAAAGGGGGAGGCTGAATAGACTGAGGCTGTTTTCCCAGGAGCAGCAGAGGCTGAGGGGTGACCTTATAGATGTTATAAAATCATGAGAGGCATGGGTAGGGTAAATAGACAAGTCTTTTCCGCAGGGTAGCAGAATCCAAAACTTGAGGGCATAGGTTTAAGGTGAGAGAGGAAAAATTTAAAAGGGACCTAAGGGACAACTTGTTCACACAGAAGGTGGTGCATGTATGGAATGAGCTGCCAGAGGAAGTGCTGGAAGCTGGTATAATTGCAACATTTAAAAGACATCTGGATAAGTATATGAATAAGAAGGGTTGAATGTGATATGGGCCAGGTGCTAGCAAGTGGGACTGGATTGGGTTGGAATTTCTGGTTGGCATGGACAAATTGGACCAAAAGGTCTGTTTCCATCCTGTTCAGCTCTATGATTCTATGACTCTGTAACTCTCTCAACTTGGAAGCTGAATTAAAACAATTCAGCTTTCTTGACAGATTGCTATGAACTAAAAGCTGTTGTACAATTCATCAAACTATTCTGGTCTGTATAAATAACTATCACTGCAAAGTTGTTGGATAATTAAGTATGGATTATTGTCGAGTGAACCCAAAGCTTAGTGTCTCTTGCTCCATCATCTAATATTTCTGTTAGCAAGTGTGCAGTCTTTGAGGAAAATAACCTCCAGTGACCCGATTCACCTTATCAATAGTTGGAAGAGAGTATTCTTGACGGTCTTGAGCTATCTCTCCCTCGTTAATAGATTTTCTCTTTGTACTACAGCGACAGTTTTAATATCCATTTCCTTTCCTGATACCATTATGGACAACGCCTTTGAAAATACTACTACAATTGGCCTCCCATTTAACCCCAGCACATGCTATATCAAATCTTGCTACCATGAAAGCATATTATTTTCTTTATATCATTTTAGGCCTCCTTTCTGCTTTATTACTTCCACATCCTTTTGTTTTTCCCTCACACTAACAGCTTTTTGATCCACAGATTTTCTATTCTGATAAATTCCTTCTGGATTCCCAAATGACCAGTTCCCCATGTGGAACTGTTTAGTTGAGATATCATAGGTGTATGCCAGAACTACTGCTTCTCAGATCATTGGCACCTGGAGCTGATGGAAATAAGTTTTAATGTTTACTGGAATAACATATCTGAAGTATTTCATAACCATGACTACAATCTCCATTTTTTAAATGTAACTTCAGAGATCCCACAAAATTTTCTTCCTATTGCAAATTCTACAAATGTCTGATCATTCTTCTGACAAGCTGGCATACATGTCATAGCTGTACCTCACAAACATTCTGTAGCATTAAGGTCCAAGTTCTGGCCATAGTTGACACTTCAAAGAGTGGAAATATCTTCCATTCTATCAATTGTGAATTTAGGCATTAAAGTCATAGACTCATATAGCACAGAAACAGACCTTTCCTTCCAACCAGTCAATGCCGAATATAATCCCAAACTAAACTAATCCCACCTGCCTGCTCCTGGTCCATATCCCTCCAAACCTCTCCTATTCATGTACTTATCCAAATGCCTTTTAAATGTTGTAAGTGTACCAACATCCACCACTTCCTCAGGAAGTTAACTCCACACAAGCACCACCTCTGTGTAAAATATTTTTCCCGTGTCTTTTTAAAATATCTCTCCTCTCACCTCAACAATGTGCTACCTAGTCTTGAAATCCCCCATCCTCGGAAAAAGACAACTACCATTAACTCTATCTATACTCTCATTATTTTAAAAACTTACATAATTTTGCCTTTCAACCTTCTTTACTCAAGAGAAAAATAGTCCCAGCCTATCTCACCTTTCTTGATAGCTCAAACCTCCCACACCTGGCAACATCCTGGTAAATGTCTTCTGAACTTTCTCTAGGTTAATATTATCCTGTCTCATTGGCAGGACATATGTACCGGGAAATGGTGATCTCCAGCAAGAAAGAATCTAAACATTGAGTTGTTGGCAATCAAATGTTGATGAAACCACCACTCTCAACAGCTTGAGGACTACCATTGACCAGAAATTGAACAAGATTAGCCATACAAATATTTTGGCAACAAGAGCAGGTCAGAGGCTAAAGATGCTGCAGTGAGAATCTCCCCTCCTGACACACAAGGCCACCATCTTCAAGGCGCAAGACAGTAGTGTAAAAAAATACTCCCCACTTGCATAGATGAGTGCAACACTCAAGCTGATATTACCAAGGATAAAGTAGGCCCCTTGACTGCACAACATCCCCAAATATTCACTCATTTTGCCATGAAACTCAATAACAGCAGTGTTTAACACAGATACACTGCAGATATTCACCAAGGCTCTTTGAAAGCATCTTTCAGACACACTCCCTGAAATATCCCAGTAACATTTGAAGCTATTTTGAAAATCCAATCCATGCAATAATCTTCACAGCACTCCTGCTTAATGTTCGGTGCCTCCATGTGCTGGGTCCTTTAAAAGAGACAGAATTTTACAGTATCAATTTTGAAGAGTTTCTTGGAAGGTTCCTCTATATAAGGCCTGGTAAGATTTCTCATGCTATTCCAAGACTCACCTTATTAACTCTACATCAAACCTCTATGGCACTCCAGTCAGTGTACCTTCCCTCCTGCCACAGGCGTAAGAATTCACCCTAGCCAGATCCTTCCAGGACTCCCGTTGCACATGTCATATTTAAAATGTGCCTGTGCACTAGGTCAAGCACTGCCATCCCAGAGCCGGCCTACACTATACCCTTATCTTAAGAATTTTCCCAGACAACACTGACAAAGGACAATTAGCACACTGATTTGCCAACAGAGGCCTAGAAGTCATCATGGACAAGGTGGTGTAGAGGTGGGCTGTCCCTTTCCTTCGGTCTTTTCCAGCAGAGACCATGCCATCAAGCCTTGCCAGCTTAGCCTAGCATTGCCACCTGGGTCAGTGCTGTTTCCACAGTCAGTGGAAAGCACAGTGATGCTTCAAGTAGGTCAATGATGTTCTGTACTTCATGAGGATAATTGACACTGACTTCTTTCTGCCACCTCACGCTCATTCTAACTTCGCTACTGCACCCACCCTCACAAAGGCTCATCATGGTTCACTCTTACTGTGAATGCAATATCTTCCATCAAACACTCTCACCCCCTCAACACCGGGGGGCTATTAACCCTGCATAGCCTCTGCACCTGACTCACTCGCTTTCCCCCACCTGCACCAGCACAGACATCTGTGCTAGATACTTTGATCTCACTCAATCCCTCTTTTTTTCTCATTCCAGGAGAAATGGCCCATGATAGGACAGAACAAGCCAAGACAGGGAAGTGGTGTTCCCAACATTCAGCTCGTTATACACTACAAGGGGACCTTCCTTGACCTAGCCAGTGATGACCATGACCGTTCCAGTGATGATGCTGAAACTTCCTTGTCCAGGTAACAGATCATTGTCCATAGTTTGTGCTGCTCTCCCAAGATGGCAGCAGAGTACGATTCCTGAGTTGGGGCTCATCTGCTCTGACTGTTTTTTCTTTTTTTTCTCTCTATTCTTTTTTTTCTTCAACTTTCCTTTATTTCCTTCTTGTCCTGAGCTCAGATGACATTGTCAGCAGGGAATGGGCTCAGTGTGGATTTGAGTGATCCCAGCGCAGACCTTGTAGCAGCAGGTGATCCCAGTGTGGACCCAAGTGGCCTGCTCCTTACTTTCCTAGGGCAAGCTTGGGACCTGGCACTGAAATTGGTGCTCTGCTATATTGGTGTAGGTGACACACAACGGTGAAAGATGGGGCAAAAGAATTGGCAACTTCATCTTTGATTGGGTCCAGCACCGGCAGTGGAGAAGTGGGGGCGGAAGGACATCACAGCAACATTGACAAGGTGGGCCGAGTAGCAAGAGATGCAACTCTGGCCTTGGTGTACCCGGCACAGGTGGTGGCGGAGGAGAACAGGCCCAGCAGCGAAAGATGGAGCCTGACGTTAGGGGACTTCAGTGTTGGTTGGGTCTGGTGTAAACGGTGTCAAGGCAGTGGAGGAGGGTCGGTGGCACAGGTATCATTGATGATGAGCTGGTTCCGCACTGATGGACTCTCTTTAAGCTATATCATTCTTTTTCTTCTTATTCTTAAAACTTTTCAAAGTGACTTTGGATCGTGGTGACAATGGAAGAACTTTTCACTGTATTTTACTGTTCTTCTCACTGTAAAATACACGTAACAATAAAATCATTCATTCATTCATTACTATCATTGTAGTTGCGCTCTTAACATGCCTGAAATGCTGTCCTTTTTCAACATCTCATTCTCTCCTCTGTGACTTGCAAGCACCAGTTGTCTCTGCCAGCAAGAGGGTGGCCCCGCAAGACATCTCCTCCTCCATCTCTAAGGAATCAGCAGCAAGGCTGCCTTCTCTACTCACTACCAGCTCAGGAATGGACACCACAGTGGATATTTCAGCGAGATTAAATTTGGGAACATTTTCTGTTGAGAACATCAATGCCACATCTCCACAGTTGATCAAGGAAGGAATGTCCCAGGGTCAATGGTGTTTGGAGGACTGCCAGAGACTACGTACCTGCTCACTCCCAGGCTGACAAGGACCCTATGCTGGCAGAAACTAACAGCTTCATAGAAACGCACACAGACACTGGAGCATCAGGAGGTTTGTCAGAGGTTTAGGGCTAACTGACCTGAAGTTTGGAAGACTGCACAGATGTTTGTGTCGTGCTTTCTCTCTCCACCTCTGGAATGTGAGTGTATGGCTATTTCCATAGAGAGCTTCTCTGGTGATCCAGGTTTTGCACACTCTGTGTCTGCTGGGGATATACACAGACCTGAACTCCATTGCATGAGCCTATGATGCTCAGCATCAATGGCAAGGCAACAGGGCACAAGGGACATTGATTTCATTCTAGGTGCCCCTAGGAGACAGGGTTGTATCAGAAGTACCCAACCAGAGGAGGAACCCAATGCAGGTCCCACAAAAGAATCTCTCATGACATCCAGAAATGGTTGAGTGTTCCACTTCCATCCTGTTGACCATCCCCAAGCTTGTTTTCAAGCTGAGGAGGGTGAACCTGCCTCTGGGTAGGATGCATTCAATACATCTCAGCCCTAGGGAGCACTAAGATAGCATGCTGGCCATTAAGCTATAGTGAGGCTGGTATGAGTCCAATGCCAATGTCTGTCAATGGGGCTGTGGGCATAGAATCATAGAATCCCTACAGTGTGGAAATAGGCCATTTGGCCCAATATGTCCATACCATCTCTCTGAAGATTATCCTACCCAGACCCATTCCCCTATCCTGTTACTCTACATTAACCCTGACTAATGCACCTAACCTACACATCCCTGAACACTATGGGCAATTTAGCATGGCTCATTCACCTAACCTGTACATCTTTGGACTGTGGGAGAAACCAGAGCAGATACGGGGAGAATGTGCAAACTCTGATGCTGGAATCGAACCCAGGTCCATGGCACTGTGAGGCAGCAGTGCTAATTACTGAGCCACTGTGCTGCAGTTCCTCTTCATGGAGCATGCCCGGAGATGTTGGTGACTACTGTCTAAAAGGGAGGCATGAAGGATCAAGAGGTAGACAAAGTTGCCAGTTATGTGGTCTGACTTTTGTGTTGAGAATTGTCACTGTCCAGTTTCAATCCAATGTTTGGGAGAATGGGAAACCATACTGTAAGGAGACAAGATTCAGGCACAGTGGCTCAGTGCTTAACACTGCTGCCTCACAACAGTGCTGGGCTCAATTAGGCGACTGTCTGTGTGAAGTTTTCTCCCTGTGCTGTGTCGTTTTCCTCTGGGTGTTATGGTTACCTCCCACATCCAAAGACGTGCAGTTAAGGTGGAATGGCCATGCTAAATTGCCCATAATATGTTGGTTAATTAGATTAGTTATGGAAGATGCAATGTTATAGGGATAGGGTAGGGGGGTGAGTCTGGGTGGGAAGCTCTTCAGACTGTCAGTGTAGATTTGTTGGGCCGAATGGCCTGTTTCCATGCTATAGGGATTCTACGAATATGCATATACATACAAAAGGACCGCACGAGGAAGATTTGCCTCTCACTGTTCAATACTCAATTTGCGTAGCATACCTTTTGCTCTCAATCTCAAGAATATTATTACTGTCAATCTCACACTATTTTCTTAATTTTCTCAAGTTTGCCCACATTAATTCGGGAGCTGGGAATATTCTCACAGATCACTCAAATTTAATTCAATCTGATTCTACAAAAGCCCACAATTTATTATCATCCCAGCTGATAGTAACAATGAAAAATTAGACCCCAGGGAGAAATTCTGCTTGATAGGCCAGATCTATAGTACTTGTGGTTAGATACTGTGGTGACTAAGGACTGAAACATATTCATGAGCCACAAATATTTAACAGCAGAACATGAGGTTATTACATAAAAGAAAGAACCGACAAATTTGGATATATGACAGTCAGAAAGATCTTAATATAAACAAGAAAATAATACTTCACAGTGTTTTTCAATATGACCATTTCACAGATAGGATTCTAGGTAATCCAAAACGGAGGATGGGAAAAATTAGCAGCTATAAGACCTGCTCTTTTTTTGAGGTATTTTAGGTGTTAGAGGTGATTTCTTTGAATTCCAGGAGCAGTAATTACTTTTTAATAAGCTGTGGCATTGTCTTGAAACTTTGGGGAAAGAAAAGATCAAAACAATGGCACTTTAAAAAGGAGGAAGAGAACAAAGGCAGCGACCACATTGTCAGTGTGTGTGTGAGAGAGAGAGAGAGAACTCTACACTGCTATTTGACACAGCAGTGAATCTGCACAGCTACTGCCTTTGCTGTTTGAGTTCAAGTATTTCTGGATATCAGAGTGCGTCAAGAACAATTGACAAACAGTGAAATTCAAAGCTGATCTTGGAGGAATGTTTTTGGGAGAGTTCACAGCACAGGAGCAGTGCATGACTTTTAAGTGTAACCATGCTGTCTTTTTTTTAATAGTGAGTAGAGTGGGTTCTCTTGATTAAGATTTAAAAATATAAAACATAGGTACTAAGTTAGCCTGGAGCAATGTTTTTTTGGAGCAGTAAGATGGTGATTTTTTTGTACATTCTTAAGGTGCAAAAGGCAGCCTTTAGTAGAGTGATGTGCTCTTCATGTCAGATGTGGGAAATTAGGGAAAATTTCCATGTTACTCTTGATTATGTCTACAGGAAGTTTGTTGTTTGTGAATCCTATCAGATCACGTGGATCAGTTGGAGCGGAAGTTAGAGGCAATGAGGAATTTACACGATTTAGGTGGTGAGATGGAAAGGGAGAAAAACTGCACATGCAGTCAGGTAGATGGGTAACCACCAGGAAAAATATGAAAGGGAGGCAGGTAGTGCAGGAGTCTCCTGTGGCTATCCCTATCTCAAATAAATATGCTGTTTTGGAAAATTTGGGAGTGATGGACCCTCAGGAGAATGTAGCATGAACAGCCAAGTTTCCGATATCAAGACTGACTCAAATGTAGCAAGGGATACATCAGGTTCCAAGCAATCGATTGTGTTAGGGGGCTCTCTAGTCAGAGGCACAGACAGATGTTTCTGCAACCAGCAGCAAAAACTCAGAATGGTGTGTTCCCTCCCTGCTGCTAGCATCAAGAATCTCTCAGACAGACTTCATAATATATTCAAAGGGCAGCGAGACCAGTAGGGGGCTATTGTACACATTGAAACTAACAACATAGGAAGAGAAAAGGATGAGATTCTGAAGGCAGAATGTCGGAAATTAGGCAGGAATTTAAAAAATAGGTCCTCGAGAGTAGTTATATCTGGATTACTCCCAGTGCTAGGAGCTAGAGAAGATAGGACTAGGAGGATAGAGCAGGTTATTATGTGGCTGAGGAGCTGGTGCAGGAGAGAAGGACTCACACTTTTGGATCATTGGAATCTCTTCTGGGGTAGAAGTGACCTTTACAAGAAGGATAGATTGCACCTGAATTGGAAGGGGACTAATATACTGGCAGGGAGATTTGCTAGAGCTGCTGGGGAGGATTTAAACTAGTTGGGGGGTTGGTAGGAGGTAGAAGGTGGGACACAGGGAGATACTGAGGAAAGAGATCAATCGGAGACTCGTACAGTTAGGAAAGGGAGCTAGTCAAAGAGTCAAGACAGGCAGAAACAAAGCAGAAAACAAGGGAGGACTGATAAATTAAAATTTACGTCAATGGAAGAGGTCTAACAGGGAAGGCAGATGAACTCAGGGCATGGTTAGGAACATGGGACTGGGATTTCATAGCAATGACATGGCTCAGAGATGTACAGAATTGGCAGCTTAATGTTCCAGGGTATAGATGCTATAGGTAGGATAGAAAAAGGGGCAAGAGAGGAGAGTGAGTGGCATTTTTGATAAGGAATAACATTACAGCTGTACTTAGGGAGGATATTCCTGGGAATACATCAAGGAAAGTTATTTGGGTAGAACTGAGAAATAAGAAAGGGATGATTACCTTATTTGGATTGTACAGGATCCCCCAATAGTCAGTGGGAAATTGAGAAACAAATTTGTAAGGAGATCTCAGTGTTTAGAATGTTTTAGAATCAGATGATTTTAATTTGTTGATTAGGTTTCATGAATTTTATGAGTTGTAAATTTTGGTTGTTTAAGATAAGACAATGTTTGTTTTACATTGATTTTTGTCCCCATTATACAAAATTTCACGGCACACTTGAACAATTCTCATTGGCACAACGGTTGAACATAACTAATGTAGTTAACTCTTAATTATTCTCAAAAGATAATTACAGAGGAGCAACAAATGCTAAACCTGTAGAGACACCATGTCCCATTAAGGAAGAACTTTTTTTAAAAATTGTGAAACTACACTTCCCTATGAGGTGTGACTGAAACCTGGAACAAAATATCCAGATACCACTCTCCCTCCCTTCTTTCTTAATTCCCATTCCTGTCTCCAATTCCCATTTCTGACATTTAAAGATAGAAATATCTTCTACAGGTGTGTTCATACTGGAAAGTCTAGTTGTGTGCAAATTTTCATAAACTTAGGTGCTCTAACAACTCAACCTATCTTAGTTTGACTCTTTAGATTGCTGCAAATCTTCATTTTTTACAAATGATCTTACACGAAGCATAATACTGGAGAAATTGTTGAAGACTGCTCATCTCAAACCAATATAAATCAACTTAAGTCCTCCAAAAGTCAAAATAACATTTTCACACAAATTCCCAAATTCACTCTGTTTTCAACTCATTGGTCCAATCATAAATTTATTAAAACATTTATAGCATTTGTGAAGTTTTCAGCTTGCGTGTACAAAGATGAAATAAAATAAAAACTGACAGATTTTAGCAAGAAATAGCCCAAAAATATGATCCCTCCCATCCTATTAAAATCAGATTCACAAGTTGATGTTGCACGTCGTGAAGGATAAGGAGAAGGGAATGGGGGTCAAGGGATAATGTGAGCCGAAGTTTAAAATCCTCATTAAATCATCACCAAATGATTACATTTGTGACCATTCCTGTGCAGAGAACAGAGATGGAGCATAATTTGGTGTTTTGCTACTTTTATTATGTCTTCAAAGGAAATGAAAAGTAGTGAGGATGGTTGTGTTCATGGTTTGGTTCATTGGTGAGGTTGATGCTATGAAGGAATTTGGGAACTTAAAGCACTTCATGTGCTGACAACTGAAAATATGAAAGAATTAGGATTGATATAAAGATACCAGCCCATTCCATGGAGATTGAGATATCTGAATATTTTTTCATCAAGAAGCCATGTCACAACCTAGGAGACTGATATTGGCAGTTCTTCTGAAACATTTAGTAGCATGTTATCACAACCAAGATACTACATGCAATTAAAATGAACTAATATTGTTCAATTGGACATTTCTAGCTTTCCTGCCAAGATGAGATTTGCAGAAAAGCTACAGGGAACAGATATACTAGGAAATATAGCTAATCGGTTTAATTCTTAATTTATTCTTTTACATGTCTTTTTTATATTTGAGTTGAAAAGGCCCCAATGTAACCACACTCAGCAGAAAAATTAAATCTTAATTCTCCTGTATTTAGCTAAAATCAATATGATTTTTAAATTCATTTGCAGGATATGGATATCACTGACAAGGCCAGCATTTATTATCATTCCTAATTATCTTAATAACAATGGGCTGAGCTGTTCCTTCAAGTATTGCAGACCCAATGATATAGGTACTATGTTTTATTTTGACTCACTTGTAGGACATGGCCATCAATGGTTGGGCCAGCATTTGTTGCCCAACACTATTTGCCAATGAGAAAGTGAAATGAACTGGCTCATGAACCATTGCAGTCTGTGTTGTTAGTACACCCACAATGCAGTCTGGAAGTGAATTCCAGGATTTCGACCCAGTGCCAGTGAAGGGACAATGATATTTTTCAAAGCCAAGATGGTGAATGGTTTTCATTGGATCATTAAAACATTTATTGTCACATGTATTCAGTATGAAATACAGTAAAAAGTGTGAACCATTGGCACGCATGGGCACCATTCTGATTATCTTAAAATAAAATAAAACATAAAGGAAGATAACTTAAAGAGAATCCAACATTTCCCGCTCCACCACCCATGTCCCACTCTGGCCTACACTAACCAACACCAAGCCTCTGCCATGGTCCCACTCTGATCTACACTAGCCCACACCAAACCACTGCCATGGGCCCGCTCAGGTCTACACTAACCCACACCAAGCCACTGCCATGGGCCCACTCCAGTCTACACTAACCCACCCCAAGCCTCTGCCATGGCCCCACTCTGGTCTACACTAACCCATGCCAAGCCACTACCATGGGCCCACTCCAGTCTATACTAGCCCACACCAAGCCACTGTCAGGGACCTACACCTGTCATTACTAGCCCACACCAAGCCACTGCCAGGGGTCTACACCTGCCATTACTAGCCCACACCAAGCCACTGCCAGGGCCTACACCTGTCATTACTAGCCCACAACAAGCCACTGCCAGGGGCCCACTCCACACAGAAGAAAGAGTCCCACTCCAGATTTCACAAGCTGGCCAACTCTGCAACCAATCTGCCTCTGAAGACCCAGACACCTCTCTGGAGCCCATTGAAGCAGCCTTCCTACTGAAGAAGTGCTTTTATCAGGTAAGTCTGCGTGAAAACTAAATAAAACTAGAAAAGGAGAAGGGCAAAAAGAAAAAGTGAACAAAGAGGACAGCTGTTATAACCATTATATTTTCATGGGACTGATGGTGAGGCCAGTTCAGTTTCTGGTCAATGGTAATCATAAGTATGTTGATTGTGGATGATTCAGTGATGATAATGCATTGAATATCAAGGAGTAGTAGTTACGTTGCCTCTTATCGGGGATTGTCATTGCCTAGTATTTGTGTGGCATGAATGTTACTTGGCACTTTTTGTCCCAAGCCTCGATACTGTCCAGGACTTGTTGCATTTGGAAATGGACTGTGATAGTATCTGTGCAGTTGTGGATGGTGCTGAACAATATGTACAGAGGGAGTTATGCTGGGCCATGCAGTTGAAAATAGTGCTGGAGTATGACTCTATAGCTTTTGATGGCCCATAGCACCTCATGGATGCATAACCTTGAATTGCTAGATCTGTTCAAAGTCTGTCACATTTAGGATGATAGTGCCACACAACACAATGTGAGGTATTATCAATGTGAAGGCAGGAACTTGTTTCCACAAGAACTGTGTGGTGGTCACACTTACTGATACAGATAGATGCATCTGTGGCAGGCAGATTGGTGAAAAAGAGAGGGATTTTTTTTTTCCTTTTCATTGGTTCCCTCACCAGCTTCCACAGACTTTAGGACCTGACCAGCTTAAACAGTGGTGCTGCTGCTGGGTCATTCTTGGTGAGAGATATTGAAATACCCCCATCCAGAGTGCATAAAATCATGAGGGGCATGGATATAGTAAATAGACAAGGTCTTTTCTCTGGGTTAGGGGAGTCCAGGACAAGAGCACACAGGTTTAGGGTGAGAGGGGAAAGATATAAAAAAGACCTAAGGGACAACGTTTTCACGCAAATTATGGTGCATGTATGGAATGAGCTGCCAGACGAAGTAGTGGAGGCTGGTCCAATTACAACATTTAAAAGGCAACTGGATCGGAATATGAATAGGAAGGGTTTAGGGGATATGAGCCAATTGTTAGCAAATGGGACTAGATTAATTTAGGATATCTGATTGGTATGGATGAGTTGGACCGAAGAGTCTGTTTTCATGCTGTACATCTCTAGTAAGGAAGACTTTACATGGTTGACAGGGCTGTGCTTGCCAGTTCCGAGGTTGATGCCAGGTTGTCTGACCGGTTTCATTCCTTTTGTGAGATTTACTAGTGATTGACACTACTAAGTGGCTTGCTATTTTCAAGGGCAGTTGAGAGTCAACCACATTGCTATGAGTCGGGAGGGGTTCCTGGAAATAATCCAGCAAAGATGAAGGAATGGCCAGAATGTTGAATGATTTTGAGGGAACTTACATGTAATGGTGTTCCCATGGACCTATTGCTTTTATCCAGCTTAACAACAGAAGTAGCCAATTTGGAAGGTGTTCCTACAGTGCCTGTGGTAGGCTACATGCATTGCAGCCATCATGATTTGGTGGTAGAAGGAGTGAATGTTTAAGGGGTTAATGAAGTTCCAGTGTAGGGGGATAGATTACTCTGGATGGTATCAAAATTTTTGAATGTTGATGGGGTTGCACACATCCAAGTTAGTGTAGAGTATTCCACCACACACCTGACTTATGCCATATAGAGCACTTGGGGAACCAAGAATTGAGTTTCGGGCCACAGAATTCTCAGTATCTGACCTGCTCTTTTACAGTATTTGTGTGGCTAGTCCAGTTTACATTTCTATGTTCTAATGTTAAAAACTGATAATAAATATTATAAAATAAAACTCTTCCTTTCAAATCAAAAGTAACAATTTAGCTGAATGTGAAAATAAGTATCTCTATTGCAAATACCATTTATAATTTTCTCCTTTTTGTCTGCAGCGAAATATGTTCTTCCATTGATGACATGAATAACATTCCTTGTCATCTATACCATACATACATATCAGTTTCTATGGTTATTACACAATAGACTGCTACCAGTAAATAGCTTTTAAGATATGTCATCTTTTATGCATTCAGGTATAATAAAAGCAAACATCAGATCTCCCTCATTGAATTGTTGACCTTGGCATTCTTTTCAATTTGTTCAACCTTTGACATCAACCTTCTAGATTCTCTCCACTTAAGCAATATATAAATCAAAACAGAAAGGTTATATTTTATTGTTTTCTTAATGAGATTTGAGGGTTGCTTGCAAAAGCAGCCCTCATTGTCTCAGACAAGGTTCAAACATTTGCATCCTACTTCAGCCAGAGTGCACAATGCATCTCAGCCTCCTGCTCAGAGATGTCAGTTTTCAAATTCTCCATAGCCAAGCTGTTCCAGTGCAGCTAACATACTAGTATCAGCCCGACAAGGTGGAAATTGTGAACCCTACCAAAACCGAAGTCAATGGGAAGTTCAGGGGAGCATCTCCACTGTTTGTAGTTATATCTAGCAAAAAGGAAAATGAGTATGACTGATGGAGATCAATCATATCTGTCCTGAAACATCATGGGATTGTGTGCTAGGCCCAGTCATCTTCAGCTGCTTCATCAATAACTCTCTCCCCATGATAGCATCAGGAGTGGAGATGTTCACTGATTATTGTTTGCACTATTAGCTACACCCGTATTGTTAGGTTAAAAGTACTTAACAAGTTCTTTAAGATCAAATTAAAATGATTGCAAGAAGACGTGCACTTAATATGTAGCTAATTTATTGAGTTAAAATGCTTATATATATATGAATCAATCATTGTTAGTTTATATTACTGACACATATATATATATTTAAAAAGTTGTATAATTAGGTTAAACAACAGAGCTAAATACATGAGTTTCACATTACCTTTCGGTTAGGGACTTTGGTAATGACAGCACTTGGAGCTCTACCTCAGATTTCATGGAAGTTGTCTCACAAATTCCAGCTTAATGGTGAGAAGTCCAATGAGTGGGACAAAGTCCCTGATATTAATGGTTTTCTGAATCTGAGGTTGAGTGCTGAATCTGCATTTCGTCATAACTTCAGTACTTCTCCAGTCCTCAAAAACAGGTGGAAAACAAGTCCAGATGGCTCCATGTAGACCATATAAGTGGATGGTTCCCACTGAACCCCAAGATCAAAACAGGCTGTTTTTCTACTTTGCCTTCAAAGGCTCATTGTTATGTTGAATTAACCCTTAATGATTAACCTTAACCACAATAGCTCATGTAGTGAAACAGTCTACGTCAAAATGTAACAAGACCTCAACAATATCCAGGCTTGGGCTGATATATAGCAAGTAACATTCACACCACACATATGCCAGAAAATGACTGTCTGACAAAAGAATCTAACCGTTAATGTTTGGCTTCCAGTGGCATCATCAACATTGAGTCCCTGATGTCAACATCTTGGCACCTATTATTGACCTGAAAATGAACTGAAATATCAACAGAAATGCTGTGGCTAAAACAGCAGCTAATAACCTAGAAATTCTGTAGTGGGTAACTCACTTCTTAACTCAATAAAAACCACCACATACAAAGCAGAACTCAGCAGTGTGATGGAATACTCTCCATTTGCCTGGATAAGTGCTGTTCCAACAATACAAAAGAAGCTTGACACTATCCAGAACAGAGCAGCTCACTTGATTCACAACATGCCCACAAGCATTCATTCCCTCCACTAACAATGCTCAGTAGCAGCAGAGTGCACTATTTACAAAATACATTGCAGAAATTCACCAAGGTTCCCTGGACAATACCTTCCAAACACATGTCATCCACCACCACCTGGAAGGATAAGGACAGCAGATATATGGGAATACGACCTGCATATTCCCAATCAAACTATGCAATTGTTTAACTTGGAAATGTATCACCACTCCTTCACTGTCATTCAGTCAAAGTCCAGGAACTCTCTTCCCAATAGCACTGTGGGTGTTCCTACACCCCAAAGAGTACAATGGTTTAAGAAACCACCTCACCATCACATTTTCCTGGGAAATTAGAAATAGGTGATAAAGGCTGAGCTAGCAATATCCATATCCCATGAACATTTTTTTTTAAATTGCCTTGAAAAGGAATTGGTTAGCCATTACCTTGAGCCATTGTAATTCTTGTGGGGCAGATAAATCTACATTGCTTTTAAGAATGGAATTCCACATCTTGGTGGAGCAGTTGGGAAGGAACGATGATATCATTCCAAGTTATGATTGTCTGCCTTGCATAGCATGTATCTGCTGCCTTTGTCCTTCTGGAAAACAGCAGTCATGGATTTTGAAGTTGCTGTTAAAGGATATTTTGTGGTTGCTAAGTACATCATGTAGATGTGATAAGATGGAGCCACTGTTCTCCGGAATTGGTGGGATTGACTAATAAATATCCGGATTCTGATTATGCAAGATCCTTTGTCCTGGAATGAACTGAGCTTCTGTTGTCAATATTGCACTAAACCAAACAAGTGGAGAGGATTCAAGTACACTTGTTAAGAGCTGACCAGTGAGCTTCTCAGTCAATAACAGGCTTTGACAGTGGAGTCTCAATTCATCAAAAGAAATCAGCCAATTATACATCAGTAGTTTCTGAGTCCTATAGCCTATTGGTCAAAGACTTGTTTTCAGGGGCAAGGCTGTCATTTGTGGGTTGGGGACCATGTGAACAGAAGTATCAGGAAGGTTATAGATAAGGGCAGGGAGTGATATTCTGAAGCCCATCTATGCCTCCAGTTTCCTTCAGATTGAGCTAAATGGAGATTTCCCCCAAACTAGCATTTAAATGATGAGCTGTTAAGGATATCTCTGTGCCCAACTCTCCTTCTGTTTTGCCACTTCAAGGAGTGGAAACTACATTTTACATTTCCAAACTGTTTAATGGCAGGGAACACCAATCTGGCTGTCAGTGCAGATATGATATTGGATGGTTTGATTGAGGTGTATGGTTCATATCCAAACTAAAGAAGTCTTAACTCTTTCAGCAGATTGTTTGACAGATGATAGTAATGACCTTCTGGACGTATTGATATGCCACCATACACCATCAAATTATATGGAATTGGCAACACTACAACAGGCTGTTCAGTCCAACAGCCTCTGGTGATAATGAAGAGTCCTACTCAAGCATCCTTACTTCATTTCAGCTTATCAGTATTTCCTCTTATTCTTTTCTCTTAGAAACTGGCTGAACCTCTTTTGATCCATTGCTTCCTATCAGTATTTCCTTTCTTTCAATAGAAACAATTGACAAATCTATATATTCAAAGTCCATGAGAAAGAAAGAAATACTATGACTCTCAGAAAGCTTTGCTAATGAATGTTTACTTATTTCAATGCTTGAGCTCTGACATGGATAAAAAAAAATTGCAGGGATCCACATATGAATGCTTTTAAAACTTAATCAGTTTCACTTTTACTTGACCATCTCCAAAGTCTTTTTTTCCCTCCCTTTGGAGAGAGGCTTTACCTTTTGCTATATAATTCCATGGGCAGTATTAATAAGTTGCTACTCACCAGGTTTTAATCCAGACACCTAAGGACAGATTTTAACAAAACAACATAAGTGGTATGGGTCAAGTAGCTGTAAAAGTCTCCAAAATCTGTTTCCCTGCCCAAACGTGCCTCCAACCTTCCTATCTTTGGCTTTAACAGAGGTTAGGAGTTACACAGGCAATCAGTCCCTTACGAGGAGATGAGTTGGAATTCTAATTATGGCAACAAGCATCATCGCCACGTTGGTTTTAATTTTAGCTCCTGTTACCTTGATTTCAGAAAAATGCATGAACTATGAATGGGTGTGGGCCATTTGACCCTTCTAGCCTGTTCTATCTTTTGATCACATCATGGCTGATTTTCACATTCCAAATTCCTCCCTATCCTTGATGTCTTTTTAGTCAAGAAATTATCTACCTCTGCCTTAAAACTATGTAATATCTCTGCCTTCAACACACGATAGAGGAGAGTTAAAAAGACTCAGAACCTTCTGACAGGAAAAAACATCTCTTCACCTCCTACTTAAATGAAGACTCCTTATTTTTAAGCTCTATCCCCTAATTCTCATTTCTCCCCCAAGGGAATCATTCTTTCAGCATCATCCCATCAAATCCCCTCAGGATCTTTTATGTTTCAATGAGATTCACCTCTTTATGGATAGATAGAGGTTGTTCAACCTTTCCTCATAAAAAAACACCCATCTCAGGTTTTGATCATGTGAATCGTCACCTCTCTGTTTCTAATCATTTCTTAAATAAGGAGAGTAAATCAGTACACAGTACTCCAGCTATGAAAAAAAACTAAACAAAGAACAATACATCACAGGAACAGGCCATTCAGCCCTTCAAGTCTGCAGTGATACATTTTGCCCTACCTTACTAAAACTGTCTGCACTTACAAGATCGTATCCCTCTATTTCCTTCCTATCATTCCATTTATGCAGGTGCTACGTGAATGCTGCTATTGTGTCTGCTTCCACCACCTCTTCTGGCAACACGTTCCAGGCAATCCCCACTCTTTGTAATAAAAACCTGCCTCACACATCTCTTTTAATCTTCCCACTTCAAACTTAAACCTGTGTCCCCTAGTAATTGACCACTCCACTCTGGGAAAAAGCCTCATACTTTCCACTCTATCCATACCGTTCACAATCTTATAAACTTTTTTAGGTTGTCCATCAACTTCCTACACCCCAGTGAAAACAAACCCAGTCTGTCCAACTATTCTTGCTAACTAAAATCCCAACATCCTGGTAAATGGGTCTTGAAATGGGTAAAGCTGGATAAATCCCCAGGACCTGATCAGGTGTACCCTAAAACTCTGTGGGAAGCTAGAGAAGTGATTGCTGGGCCTTTTGCTGAGATATTTGTATCATCGATAGTCACAGGTGAGGTGCCGGAAGACTGGAGGTTGGCTAACGTGATGCCACTGTTTAAGAAGGGTGGTAAGGACAAGCCAGGTTACTATAGACCAGTAAGCCTGACATTGGTGCTGGCAAGTTGTTGAAGGGAATCCTGAGGGACAGGACATGTATTTGGAAAGGCAAGGACTGATTAGGGATAGTCAACATGGTTTTGTGCCTGGGAAATCAAGTCTCACAAACTTGATTGAGTTTTTTGAGGAAGTAACAAAGAGGATTGATGAGGGCAGAGCAGTAGGTGTAATCTACATGAACTTCACTCAGGCGTTCAATATGGTTCCCCATGGGAGACTGATTAGCAAGGTTAGATCTCACGGAATACAGGGAGCACTAGCCATTTGGATACAGAACTGGCTCAAAGGTAGAAGACAGAGGGTGGTGGTGGAGGGTTGTTTTTCAGATTGGAGGCCTGTAACTAGTGGAGTGCCACAAGAATCGGTGCTGGGTCCTCTACTTTTTGTTATTTACATAAATGATTTGGATGCGAGCATAAGAGTTACAGTTAGCAATTTTGCAGATGACACCAAAATTGGAGGTGTAGTGGACAGCAAATAGGGTTACCTCAGATTACAACAGGATCTTGACCAGATCGGCCAATGGGCTGAGGAGTAGAGGATGGAGTTTAATTCAGATAAATGTGAGGTGCTGCATTTTGGGAAAGCAAATTTTAGCGGGACTTATACACTTAATGGTAAGGTCCTAGGGAGTATGGCTGAACAAAGAGACCTTGGAGTGCAGTTCATAGCTCCTTGAAAGTGGAGTCACAGGTAGATAGGATAGTGAAGAAGGCGTTTGGTATGCTTTCCTTTATTTGTCAGAGTATTGAGTACGGGAGTTGGGAGGTCATATTGCGGCTGTACAGGACATTGGTTAGGCCACTGTTGGAATATTGCGTGCAATTCTGGTCTCCTTGCTATCGGAAAGATGTTGTGAAACTTGAAAGGGTTCAGAAAAGATTTACAAGGATGTTGCCAAGGTTGGAGGATTTGAGCTACAGGGAGAGGCTGAACAGGCTGGGGCTGTTTTCCCTGGAGCATCGGAGGCTGAGGGGTGACCTTATAGAGGTTTACAAAATTATGAGGGACATGGATAGGATAAATAGACAAAGTCTTTTCCCTGGGAGTCCAGAACTAGAGGGCATAGGTTTAGGGTGAGAGGGGAAAGATATAAAAGAGATCTACGGGGCAACTTTTTCACGCAGAGGGTGGTACGTGTCTGGAATGAGCTGCCAGAGGATGTGGTGGAGGCTGGTACAATTGCAACACTTAAGAGACATTTGGATGGGTATATGAATAGGAAGGGTTTGGAGGGATATGGGCCGGGTGCTGGCAGGTGGACTAGATTAGGTTGGGATATCTGGTCAGCATGGACGGGTTGAACCGAAGGGTCTGTTTCCATGCTGTACATCTCTATGACTCTAAACCTTCTTTGTACCTTCTCCAAAGCATCAGCATCCTTCTGGGAGTGTGGTGACCAGAACTGTACACAATTTTCCAAGTCTGGCCTAAAAACAGTTCTATAAAGCTGCAGCATAACTTGTCTATCCTTATACTCATTGCCCCTTCCAATGAAGGCAAACCCTTTTTTAGTACCTTAGCTACCTGTGCTGCCACCTTCAGTGATCTGTGGACCTGCACACCCAGATCCCTTGTATATCAATATTCCTAAGGGTTCTTTCATCCACTATATAATTTCCACCTGTACTTGACCTTCCAAAATGCATCACCTCACATTTGTCCAGATTAAACTCTGTCTGCCATTTTTCTGCTCATGCCTCCAAATGATCTATGTCCTGCTGTATCCTCTGGCAATCCTCCTCACTATCTACAACTCCACCAATCTTTCATTATCCACAAACTTATGAATTAGACCAACTATGTTTTCCTCCAAATTATTTATCTAGACCATGAACAGCAGAGGTCTCAGCAGTAATTACTGTGGAACACTACTAGTCACCACCTTCCATTCTGAAAAGCATCCTTACACTGCTACCCTCTGTCTCCTATGATTAAGCCAGTTTTATATACATTTTGCCAGCTCACCCCGATACCATGTGACTTCTCCTTTTGTACCAGTCTGTCATGAGGGACCATGTCAAAGGCTTTACTGAAGTCCACATAGGCAACATCCACTGCCTTTCCTTCATCAATCATCTTCATCACCTCCTGAAGAAACGCAATCAAGTTAGTGAGGCATGACCTCCCCTGCTCAAAACAGTGCTGTCTATCTCTCATCAATCCATTTGCTTCTAAATGCATGTCGATCTTGTCTCTGAGAATCTTTTCCAATAATTTCCCTAGCACTGATGTAAAGCTCACAGGCCTGTAATTTCCAGGATTATTCCTGCTACCCTTCTTAAACAGTGAGACAACACTTGCTATTCTCCAGGCCTCTAGGACCCCACCTATGGCCAAAGAGGATACAAATATATCTGTCTATGTTCCAGCAATTTATTCTTTTGCATCCCTCAATATTCTGGATAGATCCCACCAGGACCCAGGGACTTATCTACCTTAATACTTTTTAAGATGCACAATACCTCTTCTTTTTTAATAGCAATTTGGCTTAGAAATTTGGCGCTCCCTTCGCTGAGATCATTATCCACCAATTCCTTCTCTTTGTTGAATACTGAGACAAAGTATTCGTTTCGACCTCACCTACATCTTCTGGCTCCACATGTAGATTCCCTCCTTTGTCATTGAGTGGGCCAACCCTTTCCCTCACTATCCTCTTGCTTTTTATATATGCATAAAAAGCTTTGGGATTTTCCTTAATCCTGTTTGCTAGCAACTTTTCATGACCCGTTTAGCCTTTCTAGTTCCTTGTTAAATTCTTTCCTACTTTCTTTATACACTCCAAAGCTTTCATCAGTTCCCATCCTCCTAGACCTTACATATGCTTCTGTATGCTTCATAACATCCCTGGTTAACCAAGGTTCACACATTTGCTATAACTATCCTTAATTTTTGCAGGAATGTGCCCCTTCTGACCACTTTTGAAATACCGCCTCCAATCAACATTCTCCAGTTCCTGACTAATAGTGCTGTAGTTTGCCTTCCCCAGTTTAACACCTTTACCTAAGAACTGCTATTATCCCTATCCATTAATATCTTAAAACTCACGATATTATGATCACTGCTCCTGAAATGCTCCCCCGCTGAAACGTTACTCACCTGGCCGGGCTATTTCCCAAAACAAGGTCCAGAATAACCTCTTCCCTGGTTGGACTGTTTCCATATTATTGTCAAGCTTCCTGAATCTGCAGCTGGAGACACGTCTTGCACACTTGCAGTCCTGGGCACTGGAAATCTCCCACTTCGAGCAACAGCAGCAGACTATGACTTGGAGCTCTCCTGCCATGTCTTACCCCTTTAAGTTAATTAGTACTAACAATGCTAAATACTTTTAATAATAAGTTGAAGTTTCCTACGCTGTCTGCTCCGATAACAATTTCTCAAAACTTACCTATTGCTCACCAACAACAGTTCCCAGAAACAGTTTAGACTTGTGATCCTTTAACCATTGGAACGCTTGCTGCCAACATTCCTGTCACAATGCTTTGGCATTTGGACAAATACATGGATAAGAATGGATTTGAAGGATATGATGGGGAGGCAATAGCCTATTGGTATTATTGCTGGCCAGTTAATTCAGACACCCAGGTAATGTTCTGGGGACCTGGGTTTGAATCCCACCACAGCAGATGGTAGAATTTGAATTCAATAAGTAACTGGAATTAAGAGACTAATGTTGTCCATAAATCCATTACTGATTGTCAGAAAAACCCATCTGGTTCACTAATGTCCTTTAGGAAAGGAAACTGCTGTCCTTACCTGGTCTGGCCTACATGTGACTAAAGATCCACAGCAATGTGGTTGACTCTTAACTTAAGGATGGGCAATAAATGCTACTGCAACACCCTCATCCCATGACTGAAAAGAAAGTGGGCCAAGTGCAGGGAAATGGAGGTAGTGTGGATGGATAGTTTAGACGGGCCTGTTGCCATGCTGTAGGACTCCATGACTCTATGTTCTGAATCCTCTGAACCTTGCTTCTCTGTTTTCTTTGGTTAGAGGAGGAAGGCGGGATGGAAGCACTCTAGTTACGTAGAACAGTTAGATGCAAACAATACAGCCAATCAGAAAATGATCCACAGTAATGTAGTGTTTGGGTCTAACCATTCCTTAATGGCAGGTTCTTCCGCAAATAGCCTTCACACCCACGCTGACTGTGAAGTCCACTCCCAGAATGCAAACGAATGACTACTCAGCACTCTCTGATTGGTTTCACCAACAGCCCGTACAACTGTAGCAAAACATTCCTACTTTGATATTCCATTCCCCTTGCAATAAACAATGTTTCATTTGCCTTCTTAACCACTTCGTGTAGCTGCATACCAACTTTATCTGATTCATGTACCAGTAAACCCAAATCTCTTTGTACTTCAGGTTTGCAATCTCTCTCCATTTGAATAATATGCTTTTTTTTCTACTTCTTTTCTGCCAAAGTAAGCAGGTTCACATGCTCCTAAATTATACCCAAACTTCCAAACCTTTGCCCAATTACTTTTCCTATCTATGTCCCTTTACAGGCTGCTCATGTCCTCTTCACAACTTGCTGACCTATCTTGTGCCATTAGTCAATTTAGTAAGCATAGATATTGATTCATTCCTTCATCCAAATCATTCATATTAATTAAAAACAGTTCAGGCCCCAGCACTGATCCCTTTGGTGCACCACTCCTTACATCTTGCCAATCAGAAAATGATCCATACATGCCTGTTAGTAAACCAATAATATCTAAGAAAACAAAGAGATCTTGATCAGTTGGATCAATGGACTGAGGAGTGGCAGGTGGAGTTTGATTTCAATAAATGTTACATATTTGGTAAAACAAACAAGGGCAGGTCTTATTCAGTTAAAATTAGGGCCTTGGATAGGGCTGTAGAAAATAGACATTTAGGGGTTCACGTACGTAATTCTTTGAAGTTAGTGTCGTATGTAGGCAGGTTGGTTAAGAAGGCGTTTAGCACACTCGTCTTCATTTCTCAGACTTTTGAGTACAGGACTTGGGAGGTCACGTTGAGGGTGTGGTTTGGGGCACTGGAACACTGTGCG
Source organism: Chiloscyllium punctatum (assembly GCF_047496795.1). Lineage (NCBI taxonomy): Eukaryota > Metazoa > Chordata > Chondrichthyes > Orectolobiformes > Hemiscylliidae > Chiloscyllium > Chiloscyllium punctatum. Next base: position 31,031,741 of record NC_092758.1, read on the forward strand.
CAATTCTGGTCTCTCTCTTTTCAGAAGGATGTGGTGAAACTTGAAAGGGTTCAGAAAAGATTTAAGAGGATGTTGCCAGGGCTGGAAGATTTTAGCTAAAGGGAGAGGCTGAACAGGCTGGGGCTGTTTTCCCTGAAGCATCGGAGGCTGAGGGGTGACCTTAGAGAGGTTTATAAAACAATGACGGGCATGGGTAGCATAAATAGACAATGTCTTTTCCCTGAGGTGGGGTGTCCAGAACTAGAAGGCACAGGTTTAGGGTAAGAGGGGGCAAATATAAAAGGGACCTCAGGGGCAACTCCTTCATGCAAAGGGTGATGCGTGTGTGGAATGAGCTGCCAGAAGAACATTTGAAAAGCATCTGGTTGAGTATATGAGTAGGAAGGGTTTTGAGGGATATGGGCCAGGTCGCTGTCTAGTTGTTCCAAATGGAAGTACATATCTGTGCATGTCAGAACAGTTGCAATCAGGATTGAGTTCAGCTAAAATCCCTCTTCTAGTTTAATGCCCTACACAAAATTCAGTGTTCACAGACAAGCAACATTTATGGCAAGCAGCCATTTGGATAAGGTACAAGGAGTGAATTCAGCCTTCCAAAAGATCTAAACACCACCAAATAGAGAGAAAAGAGAAACTCTTTGATTAATCAGAGGAAATAAAGAAATGAAAATATGGAAAATACTGGTAAATTTGGCAGGATCTCCACATTTCTATTCTTCTTACATTCTTTGTTTACTCGAAGCCTCCTCAACTTCCTTGCCAAATTTGTAACTGTATCAATACCCTGACTGAGATCAGTTAAATCAGCAGACAGAAGCCATCAAGTTTAGGATCTTCCTTTTACAGTTTTTAACTTGCTGAACCTAGAATAGTAAAGACCAATTTATCCACTACATGAATGAACCTCTGAACCAGGAACAGGAGTAGGCAATTCAGACCCTCAAGCCTTCTCCACCATTTAATACAATTATGGCTGATCTCATCTCAGCTTCAACTCTGCTTTCCTGCCCACTCTCCATGACCCTTCAACCCATTACTAATTAAAAATATGTCTATCTCCTCCTTAAATTCACTCATTGTCTCAGCATCCACCAAACACTAAAGTAATGAATTCCACAGATTCATGGCCCTTTGAGAGAAATAATTTCTCCTCATCTGTTTTAAACTGCTACCCTTTCGCCTAAAGTTATGACCTCTCATTCTAGATTGCCCCATATGAGGAAACGTCCTCTCTATGTGCACTTTGTCAATCCCATTTAGCAGATTATATAACTCAATTAGATCTCCTTTCATTCTGAGGTTGCTGGGACAATGGAAGTTTTGATTTTTAAATTGAAAATGATTCATAGACACTAATCAATGTGATTGTGTGATTTCAATACTGTTATCATATTTGTACATCATATGTATGTGTACTTTAATCATTTTTGTATATTTGGTGAAATGCTAATACATATTTCAGAATGTATGGGTGTTCCTAAATATTTTTTAAAAAGCATTTGGGAATAGTGCAGCAAAATATGTTGAGAACAAAAATCAGAAAAGAATCTAATTGAACTACAAAGTGGGCTCAATTGACCAAATGGCCTATTCTCTTATTTGCTATGATCGGGGTGTGTGCTTTTCTTTCTTGGCTACAACTTGTTATTTATCGCTGAGGTCATGCGTGATCAATTGGCAGGCTTCCATACCACACAAATATCAACAGCATTGTACGGAAGGAGGAGCTATCTTTGTGGTACAGATCGACCAATCAGGCTGCCTACTTCAGCCAGCAGCAGGAAGCAGGCCATGTGAATAATAAGCAGCTCGAACAAAGTGCAAAATTGAAAACAATGAGCAACATCCAACCAGATTCTCATAGACTCGTAGAATCCCTACAGTACAGAAAGAGACCATTGGGCTCATTGAGTTTGCACTGGCCCTTTGAAGAGCAATTGACTCAGACTTCTCCATTCCCATAACCCTGCATGGAACTTAACCCACACATGTCTGTATACTACTGGGCAAATTTTAGCATGACAAAAGTGAGTACTGCAGATGCTGGAGATCAGAGTCAAGAGTGTGGTGCTGGAAAAGTACAGCAAGTCAGGCAGCATCCAAGGAGCAGGAAAATCAATATTTCGGTCAAAAGCCCTTCATCAGGGTGAATGAACGTTTGTTGTACTTACTTTTGATGTTTGAAATGATGGAGAAAAACTGTTTGTTAAGTTTTTGAATTCATCTGAGGATATAATGCAGTAGGGGTCCTTTGCAGTTCTGAGAGAGTGTGGGCCTCAGTTGAGGCATAGCTGACTGTAGAGAGCTAAGGCGGCAGCACATGGCTGCAAGTGTAGAGCGGGGGATCTGGATGGAGAACCATTGCTGGAGGTTTTGAATTCGTAGTCTAAACTGGTTGTCCTGTTCAGATCCAAATTGTGTTGTTCTAAATATAGTTCGGAGTCCATGTGGGATCAGTTGGTTCTGTAGGTAGGTACTGAGGAAGTGAATATGGCTGTGGTAGCAGATCTGCTTCAGGATGTGGCTGAAGAGCTTCAGGGCAGAGGAGATGACCTGGAGGGTGCAGTGAGAGAGAGACTCACTGAGATCTTTGTAGAAAGAGAGGAGGAAAACTTCTTCAAGTTAGGTATCCTTGGAACAGGATTCGCAGTAAGATTAAAATCAAATTCCCGGTGAAGGGCTTTTGCTTTAAATGTCAATTTTTAACATGGTCAATCCATCAATCTACACATCTTTGAACTGTGGGAGCAAACCAGAGCACCCAGAGGAAGCCTACATAGACATATGGAGAATATGCAAACTCCACACAGATAGTCAGAATGGTGACATCAAACCCAGGTCCATGGTGCTATGTGGCAGCAGTTGTAAATGAGAAATTATGAATGTTAACTAATTGTTGCATCTTAAAGTAATAAGTTCATTGCATTAAAAACAAATAATTGTGTAAATTGATAAACCTTGCTGATAGAACTTTTCGTTAAAACTAATGCAGGTAAGGTGTTTAGTTAACCATATTGGTAACTAGAAAAATCTTTTTATTTTGGGTTGTGTTCAGTGCAGTAGTGGGACTAGAATGACAATGCAGTACTCCATCATCGGTCAGAATAGTACTTTGATTTCATCTGAGCAATTGCTGACAGTGTTGACTTCCGCAAACAGATTTTCCAGAACAATCTTTGCTCTCCATCCAGAATCAGGGGCAACATTGTGGCTTTGTAGTTAGCACTGCTGCCTTACAGTGCCAGGGACCTGGGTGCAAACTCCACACAAACAAATCAACACAGAAAAATTGCTATGAACGGCAATAGATATTTCTTCAGTTATTGTACAAGGGAAGTATATTTTCCAGTATTATGCCCCATATTCTACTAAAATTACTGCAGTCAGCTAGGATGGTATCCACAGTCATCAATTTCAGTGGGACAACCCTGTCCTAGGAAGCTGAGGTTGGAAATGAATGGCAATAGATGAAGGGATGGTTGCAGTTCTGAGCCATTCAAAGTCCTTTTTCCTGAATATTTGTCCATTGTATCAGTAACAGAATGTACACTCATAGTTAAGTATAGGAACTTTCTTGAATATTCCTTCTGACCTGCGAGTTATTTACATGATTGATGTCAGCAGCTATTTCAGCTCTGTAGCTTTTGGGCTTTAACACTGGCTGACATTTAATAAGAAAAGACATGCCAAAGTTAATATGTCAATAAAAAATGATATTTTTATCAGTGTAGAATGACCTGGTTAAAAGGGTGTAACAGGACAATGGAACAGGCTTTTCTACATGCTTTTGCTCAGATAGAAACCACATTCATCTGATTTATCAGAAGACAGTACAGAATAAGTCATGACATCATAATAACAATGTAGCTCCTCCCCTCATATAAACAATATTCAGGAAAGGACAGTTTCTTGGAACCTGATCAACAGGACTAGCCCATTTACAGGAAATGCACAAGCCTTTTCCAATGAAAAGCTATCTGCACAGCAAATGGTGAAAAGTTGCCTTTTTCTCACTGAATATATTGCCTGTATTTCAGTTTTATTAAATGTATTGCTGTTATTTGCTCCTATTACAATGAATTTATAGCCTACTGAAGAATATCTTATAGATCCTGTCTCCAGCATGAAATGTAATATTGAGGGGAATACTCAATATCCAAAGCAAACATATCCTTATTTTTTTTTCTTATCGTCAATCTATACCTGCTAACAAATTTGTCAAAATCTCAGGTCCAGAATTGACTACAGTGTATTTACAGTGTATATCAACATCACAGAGTTGAATTTATAGTCCCAAAGCCAAGGAAATATTAGTCTGAAAAACGCCCAATCTCGTCTGATCTCGGAAGCTAAGGAGACTCAGGCCTGGTTAGTACTTGGATAAGGGGCAGCATAGTGGCTCAGTGGTTAGCACTGCTGCCACACAGTGCCAGGGACCCAGATTCGATTCCAGCCTAGGGTGACTGTGTGTGGAGTTTGCACATTCTCCCTTTGTCCCATAGTCCAAAGATGTGCAGGTCAGGTGAATTGCCCATTCTAAATTGCCCAAAGTGTTAGGTGCATTAGTCAGAGGGAAATGGATCTGGCTGGGTTACTCTTCGGAGGGTTGGTATGGACTTGTTGGGCCAAAGGGCCTGTTTTCACACTGTAGGGAGTCTAATTGAATGTATTCTAAACCCCACAATTTCTTCAAACTTTTGTGTTGCTTCACAGTTTCTTTCACCAAAAAAATGAATAACCAGTATAACCTCATTAAAATGGTTGGTGAGATCAGATTTGCACTTGTTGAAGAGTGGTGCGAGTGCACTCAAAAAGTTTGGTATGGTCACAGGAATCAGAGATGAGAGTTGAAATTAGGAAGTATTTGGATCATTCTTGTTTAGTGCTTTATTTTTAGTATAGTTCGGCTATTATGGAGATTACCCTTGATCATTGAATGTTGGAAGAAGCTCAAGAATCTAGGTAGCCTCGTTTTGTTTTCACATTTGTACAGTTTCTGATGCCTTGATGCAAAGTGAAAAACATCAAATAATTTATATATTTTTGGGTATGGTTGTTAGTCCCTCATTTTTACCATCTGAATGTGACTTCTCTTCTGCCAACTTGACTAGTGAGATTCAATGGGCCAAAGAGATTCTTTGATTATACTTGACTAAAAGCCTCTGACATCCATATTGTACATACAATCTCAATAGGAAGGGCATTACCATGATTTAAAAATGGAGGCAATCGATCCTTAATACAAATTAGCTCTGTATAATTTTAATTTGTGCATGCTGCTGCACTCATTGCTGCAATATTGCTATTAACATTCCTGGACCCGAATAGTATTCCATAATTAATATATAGGAAGATGGTTGTGATTGTTGGTCAGTCGTCTCAGCACCATGACACTCAGGGTGGTGTCCCAGGCCTAACCATCTCCAGCTGCTTCATCAATGACTTTGCCCTCATCATAAGGTCAGAAGTGGGGACATTCACAATGTTCAGCACCAGTTGCAATTCCTCAGATACTGAGGCAGACCATGTTCTACTCCAATAAGATCTGGACAATATCCAGGCTTGAGCTGACACATGGCAAATAACATTCATACCACACAAATGCCAGACAATTAGCTTCTACAATAAGAAACAACCCAGATCATTCTGGGTAATCCAAGATGGAGGATGGGAAAAATTTCTGGCTGGAACAGGCTGCTCCTTTTTTGAAGTATTTTCGGCGTTGGAGGTGATTTCCTCAAATTCCAGGAGCAGCAGCTACTGCTTTATATGCTGCTGCATTGTTTGGGAACTTTGGAGGAAACAAAAGTCAAAACAATAGCATTTTTAAAAGGGAGAGGAACCAGACAAAGGCAGCACATGGTGAGGTCAGTGCAGGAGAGAGAGAGAGAGAGAAAGAAACCCACACTGCTAACTGACACAGCCGTGAACCTGTGCAGTTACTGCCTTTGCTGTTGAATTCATGGATCGCTGGACATTGGACATTCTAGGAAAATTAGCAAACAGTGAAATTCACAGCTGACCTTGGAGGAACCTGTTTGGGAGGGGTCATTACACAGAAACAAATAAGTGAATAGTTTTAAATGCAGCCTTACAATAAGTCAGCAGTAGTGAGTAGAGTGGGTTCTTTCTTGATTGTATGTTTTATTGTGATATGTCTCTTGATTAAACTTAAAACTATAAGCCATAAGCATTAAGTTAGCCTGGAGCAGTGATTTGTAGATGAAAAAGACGGTGCTATTTTCTGGGTCTGTAGATTGGAAGAAGTTAAAATGGCCCTGAGTAGAGTGACATGCTCTTGTTGTCAGATGTGGGAGTTTAGGGAGAGTTAACATGTTACTGAGGATAATATCTGCAATAAATGCCATTGGTTGTGAATTCTATCAGATTGAATAGATCGGTTAGAGCGACATTTCGAGGCAATGAGAGCAAGGGGGGTGTGATGGATGGCAGTTATAGGAAAGGAGAAAAGTCACAGATACAGTCACATAGATGGGTTTAGATGGGTTAACTCAAGGAAAGGTAAGAGAGGTAGGCAGGTAATGCAGGAATCTTCTGTGGCTATCCCCATTTCAAACAAGTATGCTGTTTTGGAAAATGTATGGGGTGATGAATTCTCAGGGAATGTGGCACAAACAGACACGTTTCTGGTATTGAGACTGGCTGTAATGCAATGAGAGGTACGTTGGGTTCCAAGACATCAATTGTATTAGGGGATTCTTTAGTCAGAGGCACAGACAGATCAGTGTGTGGCCAGCAGCGAAAGATCAGAATGGTGTGTTGCTTCCCTGGTGCCAGGATCAAGGATGTCTCAGAGAGAGTACAGAATGTTCTCAAGGGGGAGAGGACCCAGCAGGAGGTCATTGTACACATTGGAACCAATGACAGTGGAAGGGAAAAGGATGAGATTCTGAAGGGACAATATAGAGAATTTGGCAAGAATTTAAAAAGGAGGTCCGCAAGGGTAGTAATATCTAGATTACTCCCAGTGCTATGAACAAGGGAGAAGGAATAGGAGGATAGAGCAGATGAATGCATGGCTGAGAACTTGATGCATGGGAGAAGGATTCACATTTTAGGATTATTGGAATCTCTTTTGAGGTAGAAGTGACCTGAACAAGAAGGACGGATTGCACCTGAATTGGAAGGGGACTAACATACCGGCAGGGAGATTTCCTCGAGGTGCACGGGAGGATTTATACTAGTAAGGTGCGGGGTGGGGCCCAGGGAGATAGTGAGGAAAGAGATCAATCTGAGACTGGTACAGTTGAGAAAGGAAGCAAGTCAAACAGTCAGGGCAGGCAGGGACAAGGTAGGACTAATAAATTAAACTGCATTTATTTTAATGCAGTCTAACAGTGGAGGCAGATGAACTCAGAGCATGGTTAAGAACATGAAACTGGGATATCATAGCAATTACAGAAACATGGCTCAGGGATGGAGAGGATTGGCAACTTAATGTTCCAGGACACAAATGCTACAGGAAGGACAGAAAGGGAGGCAAGAGAGGAAAGGGAGTGACGTTTTTGACAAGGCATAGCATTACAGCTGTACTGAGGGAGGATATTCCTGGAAATACTTCCAGGAATGTTATTTGGGTGGAACTGAGAAATAAGAGAGGGATAATCACCTTATTGGGATTGTATTATAGACCCCCTAATAGTCAGAGGGAAATTGAGAAACAAATTTGTAAGGATATCTCAGTTATCTGTAAGAATAATAGGGTGGTTATGGTAGGGAATTTTAACTTTCCAAACATAGACAAGGACTGCCATAGCATTAAGAGTTTAGATGGAGAGGAATTTGTTAAGTGTGTAGAAAAAATTTTTCTGATTCAATATGTGGATGTACCTATTAGAGAAGGTGCAAAACTTGACCTACTCTTGGAAAATAAGGCAGGGCAGGTGACTGAGGTGTCAGTGGTGGAGCACTTTGGGGGCAGATGTTCGCAGGTAAAGAGACGGCTGGAAAATGGGAAACCTTCAGAAATGAGATAATGAGAGTCCAGAGACAGTATATCCCTGTTAGGGTGAAAGGAAAGGCCGGTAGGTGTACGGAATGCTGGATGACTAAAGAAACTGAGGGTTTGGTTAAGAAAAAGAAGGGAGCATATGTCAGGTATAGACAAGATAGATCGACCGAACCCTTAGAAGAGTATAAAGGCAGTAAGGAGTATATTTAAGAGGGAAAGGGTACATGAGATAGCTTTGGCCAATAGAGTTAAGGAGAATCCAAAGGGTTTTTACAAACACGTTAAGGACAAAAGGGTAACGAGGAAGAGAATAGGGCCCCTCAAAGATCAGCAAAGCGGCCTTTGTGTGGAGCCACAGGAGATATTACAGCACTATTTTGCATCAGTGTTTTCTGTGCAAAAGGACGTGGATGATATAGATTGTGAGGAAATAGATGGCAACATCTTGAAAAATGTCCATATTACAGAGGAGGAAGTGCTGAATATCTTGAAATGCATAAAAGTGGATAAATCCCCAGGACCTGATCAGAACACTGTGGGAGGCTAGGGAAGTGATTGCAGGACCCCTTGCTGAGATATTTGTATCATTGATAGTCACAGGTGAGGTGCTAGAAGACTGGCAGTTGGCTAATATGGTGCCACTGTTTAAGAAATGTGGTAAGGACAAGCCAAGGAACTATAGATTGGTGAACCTGACGTCGGTGGTGGGCAAGTTGTTGGAAGGAATTCTGAGGGACATGTATTTGGAAAGGCAAGGACTGACTGGGGATAGTCAACGTGGCTTTGTGCATGGGAAATCATGTCTCACAAACTTGACAGAATTTTTTAAAGAAGTAACAAAGAGGATTGATAAGGGTGGAGCGGTAGATGTGATCTATATGGACTTCAGTAAGGCGTTTGAAAAGGTTGCTCATGGGAAACTGGTTAGCAAGGGTAGATCTCACGGAATACAGGGAAAACCAGCCATTTGGATACAGAACTGGCTCATAGGTAGAAGACAGAAGGTGGTGGTGGAGGGTTGTTTTTCAGACTGGAGGCCTATGACCAATGGAGTATCACAAGGATCGGTGCTGGGTCCTCTACTTTTCATCATTTATATAAATGGTTTGGATGTGAGCATAAGAAATATAGTAAGTTGGCAGATGACACCAAAATTGGAGGTGTAGTGGACATTGAAGAAGGTTACATCAGATCACAATGGGATCTTGATCAGATTGGCCAATGGGCTGAGGAGTGGCAGATGGAGTTTAATTTAGATAAATGGGAGGTGCTGCATTTTGGGAAAGCAAATCTTAGCTGAACTTACACACTTAATGGTAAGGTCCTAGGGAGTGTTGCTGAACAAAAGACCTTGGAGTGCAAGCTCATAGCTGCTTGAAAGTAGAGACACAGGTAGATAGTGAAGAAGGTGTTTGGTATGCTTTCCTTTATTAGTCAGAGTATTGAGTACATGAGTTGGGAGGTCATGTTGCGGCAGTACAGGACATCGGTTAGGCAACTTTTAGAAAACTGTGCGCAATTCTGGTCTCCTTCCTATCAGAAGGGTATTGTGAAACTTGAAGGTGTTCAGAAAAGATTTACAAGGATGTTGCCAGGGTTGGAGAATCTGAGCTACAGGGAGAGACTGAACAGGCTGGGGCTGTTTCCCCTGGAGCATCGGAGGCTGAGGGGTGACCTTATAGAGGTTTACAAAATTATAAGGGGGCATGGATAGGATAAATAGACAAAATATTTTCCCTGAATGGGAGAGCCCAGACTTAGAGGGTATAGGTTTAGGGTGAGAGGGGAAAGATATAAAAGACACCTAAGCCGCAACTTTTTCACACAGAGGGTGGTGCGTGTATGGAATGAGCTGCCAGAGGAAGTGGTGGAGGCTGGTATAATTACAACATTTAAAAGGCATCTGATGGGGTATATGAATGGAAAGGGTTTGGAGGGATATGGGCAAAGTGCTGCAACTGGGACTAGATTGGTTTGGGATATCTGATCAGCATGGACGAGTTGGACTGAAGGGTCTGTTCAGTGCTGCACATCTCTATGACCCTTTGACTCTAATCACTATCCTTTGACTTTCAGTAGCATTACATCACTGAATCTCTCACTGTCTACATCTTGGGAGGTTACCATTGAGCAGAAACCCAATTGGACTCACCATAAAAATACAATGGCTACAGTCTAGGTTGAAGGCTCTTAATCCAGTGAGTAACTCACCTTCCAACTTCCCAAAGCATATCTGTCATTTGCATGGCACAAGTCAGGAGTGTGATAGAATACTCCCAACTTATCTGGATGGGTGCAACTCCAACAACACTCAAGATGCTTGAGATTGTCCAGGACAAAGCAGCTCACTTGATTGTCACCATATCCCTAAACATCCACTCCCTCCACCTTGGGCACTCTGTAGCAGAGAGTGCACTGCTTACAACATGAACTGTGGAAATGCACCAAAGATTCTTCGACAGCATCTTTCAAACCAAAAGCCACCTCCATCTTGGAGGACAAAGTCAATAGATATGTGGAAACATTACCACCTGAAATTTCCACTCCAAGCCATTCCCCATCTGATATGGAAATACATTGCTGTTACTTCACTGTCACTAGGTCAAAACACTGGGATTCCATCCCTCAAGGTTGACCTACAGCCATGGACAGCAGCAGTTCAAGAAGCTCACCACCACCTTCTCATGGACAGCTAGGAATGGCCAATGAATGCTGGCCAGCCAGCAATGCCCATGTCTCATGAGTGAATAAATTAAAACAAAAACATCTGGGTGGACTTTTACCTTGATCATCAGTCATAGCAGTTATGGTTTGTTGCCCTGCTCCTTCATGTTTATTTCAAGTAATTAGAGTAATCGAGATATATAGCACAGAAACAGAACCTTCAATCTAACTCATCCATGCCGACTAGATATCCTAACCTAATGTAGTCCTATTTCCTAGCACTTACCCCATATCTTCTAAACCCTTCCTATTCATATAACCAAACAGATACCTTTTAAATGTTGTAATTGTCCCAGCCTCCACTACTTCCTCTGCCAGCGCACTCCATACACGTACCACCCTGTGCATGAATAATTGGCCCCTAAGGCCCCTTTTAAATCTTTCCACTCCCACTATGCCCTCTAGATCAGGTCTCCCCGCACCCCAGGGAAAAGACCTTGTCTATTTACCCTATCCATGCCTCTCATGGTTTTATAAACCTCTATAAGATCATCCCTCAGCCTCCAACACAACAGCCCCAGCCTTTGCAGCCTGTCCCTATAGCTTCAGCAAAATTTAGCACAGGTTCAGCAGTGGATCAAAGGATGTAGAACATCAGTCACTTAATAATACACTGACCTTTTTGGCTAGGGTTAAATCCAACACCATCTCTCTCTCCCCCTGGTTCTGCACCCTCCCAACCCCCCACCCAACCACCAACACACATGTTCCTGGCTGGCAACACAACCATGAGATTGATCTGTGCCCTGAGGCAACTGCAAGCGCTCAAAAATATCAAGTGGGTGCACAATGTAATAGATAGCTCTGAAAGGCTTTAAACACCAGTGAGAAAGGTAATTCATTGTAACCTATTAGTCTTAGTCATGTAATATTCATCATGGTTGAATTCAACATGTTGAATATGAGTTAATGATCTAGCCACAGTTCAGAGATTAAATGTTGAAACATGAAGCCAGTCAGGAGTAGCAGCATTGTTGGATACAGGACTGTCTCATTCCTTTAGTGGTTGAATAATTGGCTTGCACGCTTTCATATTTGTGGAACTAATATGCTTTATCAAGATAATAGGAATTTCCTTGGCAGAGAATATTGAAATTAGTTTTTTGCCAATACTTTATTTTGTAGATAACTGCCAATGAATTACTCTCAGTAACCACAAGGAAGCAGTGTTGATGCCAGTGTGCTCCTTCTGTCCTTTGCAACATATAACACAAAAAAAGGCACCATGAAGCAAATATTGTATAGGAGGTTTAGGCAACAAAGTTGTTCATTGCCACACATAAAGACTTCTAATTTCAAGTGAAGTCAAGGGAGAATACAGTGCAAATTGCAGATAAATTCATTCCATTAAGTCTGCTCTGCCATACAACTACATCATGGCTGATCATCTTCTTAATGCTTCATTTCTATTATATCTCCATATCCCTTGATGTCAGAAACCTATTGATTTTTGTCTTAAATATGTTCAATGATCAAGCTTCTACCACCCTCAGGTTCCAAAGGTTCACCACCCTCTGAGTGAAAAACCTCTATCTCATCTCAGTCTTAAGCGGCCTGCCCCTTATCCTCAGATAATGTACCTTGATTCCAGAATTGACAACCAGCAGAAACATTCTATCCACAGCAACCCTGTCAAGCTCTCAGAATTTGGAAGCTTCAATGAGACCACCCGACATTTCTTGAAGCTCTAGATAATATAGTTTCCTCAATCTGTCCTCATAAAATAACCCTGCCATGCCAGAGATTAGTTTCATGAACCTCTGTTACACTCCTTCTTTGGCAGATATGGCATTTCTAAGATTAAGATACCAAAAAATAAAAAGAAACATGTGTGCAACACTCTAGGTACAATCTCACCAAGGCTTTACATAATTGGAGCAAGGCATCGTTACATCTGTACTCAAACGTCCTTCCAATGAAAACCAACATTCCTTTTGCTTTGGGTCGTTGCAGGTGGATATCAGGTTTTAGTGACATAGAATCATAGAGTCATACAGCACGGAAACAGACCCAAGTAAACAAGGACATCCAGGTCTCTTTAGCCATGAACATTTTTCAAGTTCTCATCATTTATTAAATATTATATCTTGCTGGAAGTTTCTCTACCTAAATGGATAACTTTCCACATATTTACATCATAGTCCATCTGCTGTGTTGTGGCCATTCACTTAGGCTGTCCAATTCTGCTTGAAGTCTCTAATATCCTTCTCACAACTCACATTCCCACCTTAATTTATATTTGCAGCAAATTTGGAAATATTGCAACTTGTGCCACTATCCAACTCATTGATTCAGATTGGAATCATCTGTGGCCATAACACTGATCCTTTTGGAACACCACTGGTAACAGCCTGCCATCCTGAGAACAATCCCTCTCTTTGTTTACTTTGAATTAACCAATTCTCAATTTTGTGCATAACCCCAATTCAATGCACTCTAATTTACTCATCTCGAGAGCACCTTTATGAATAAAAATCCAAATACAGACATCCACTTGATCTCCATTATTTATACTATAATTGCATGCTCAAAAGAAATTCCAACAGGCATGTCAAACATGATTTCTTTTATAAATCCATACTGATTTTACCATTGTTTTCCACATGTCTAGTCATCACATCCTTTATAACAATTCTAACACTTTTCCTACTAGTGGTATCAAACTGGCAGGTCTCCATTCTGCTTCTCCCTTCCTTTCAAATACTGGGATTACATTTGATACATTCCAGTCCACAGGAAACTTTCCAGAATTCTGTAGAATTTTAAAAGATAACCATCAATGTTTCCATTTCACTTCCCTTATCAGAGTGGGATGCAGTTCTTCTGGTTTAGCAGATCTATCAAAACCATTATTTTTATCAGTTGTAGAAGTTGAGATGTTGCATTTTAATTATTTCCAAGCCAAGATGAGGACTAGGTAAACAATTGTGTGAACACTCTATAAGTTAATTCAGTTAAGAGTTAAATAGGAATCAAGAACAATCAAGAAGGGTCTATTAAATTGAATGGTCACAGTTTACCCTAGTCACTGGGTATCATCAGACAAGGAAAACCAATGAAATAGATGTGTCACAACAGATCCTGAGTAAAGTTCTCCAATTTGGTATGGTTTCAGATGGGATACCTCATATAATTAAGCTCATGGGGTGAGGAGATGTGAAATGCCTCTCCTTAGTTAGTCACACCAAGGTTAATTTACAAAGGATTCCTTCCCTCATGAATATTTTCCACCCAGACCCAAGAAAAATCTGTATTTAACCATCCTTTCTTTAACTAACAAAAAGTGCAAGCTTTTTCATGATTAAAGACGTAAAGATATTGGAATGCAAAATGCAGACACACCGAGCAGAATCAGGAGGTGAGATCAAAAAGATAAATTTAAACATGTCTCTGAGTCATTCATGAAGAGCAGATGAGATAATAGTGCAGCCATTGTTGGATAAACACCACACAGCACCAGGTTATAGTCCAACAAGTTTATTGGAAGCACCAGCTTTCGGAGTACTGCTCCTTCATCAGGTGGTTGCAGAGTATAAGATCATAAGACACAGGATTTATAGCAAAAGTTTACCTTGTGATGTAACTGAAATTATATATTGAAAAAGACCCGGATTGTTTTAAAATGAATATGTTCGTTTCAGTTCTTTCATATGTAATTTGCAGAACTTTATTAAAGTTATATTCTCAAGTGAACTTTAACAATTGGTGTACTTGTTCTCAAGTTTTCAAGACTTAACAAACAACCCAAGTCTTTTTCAATATATAATTTCAGTTACATCACACTGTAAACTTTTGCTATAAATTTTGTGTCTTATGATCTTATACTCCACAACCACCTGATGAAGGAGCAGCACTCCAAAAGCTAGTGCTTCCAATAAACCTGTTGATTTTTAACTTTGTATACCCCAGTCCAACACTGGCATCTCCAAATCATTGTTGGACAGTACTGGTAGAATTGACACTAGCACTTGAGTGGTCAATTTCGACATTCTTGACTTTGCAAGTAGTGGAAATTCATTTGTTCTAATTCCTTTAGACAGTAATTGAATGCCACAATGAATGCAGAATGAATAATTTTACCTGCTATGATGGATATTTAAATGACTATCCTCAAAACTATATCCTCACAGCACTGTAGTCCACATATCAGGACATCCAGTCAATAACACTGAGGGACTAGTGTTCCAGCCAATTTTATAACCCTTTTGTTTTTATATTTTGTATAAACAGAATTTTCTGCAAGAGGTGACTTTGTGCTAAAAGTGGAGATAATCCAACCTGTTGTTATGGTAAGTTTATCGTGTTTGAAGTTTCCCTAATACTCTTCAGGTGTGATATTCCATGGGCTTTTTTCTGGACTTTTCCAATTTTAATCCACAGTTTTACTTTTCTTCTGTAACTGTCCTCATTTTTAAAAAAACAGATTTTAAATTAAAAATGTCCATAAATATTTTGCAGTTCTGATCGGTGGGCATAATAATGGGGAGCACTGGTATGAAAAGTTGCATCATCAAAACAGATGCATCATAGATAGAGAAGATGACAGTGGTTAGCACTGCTGCCTCACAGCGCCAGAGACCTGGGTTCAATTCCCGACTCAGGCGACTGACTGTGTGGAGTTTGCACGTTCTCCCCGTGTCTGCGTGGGTTTCCTCCGGGTGCTCCGGTTTCCTCCCACAGTCCAAAGATGTGCAGGTCAGGTGAATTGGCCATGCTAAATTGCCCGTAGTGTTAGGTAAGGGGTAGATGTATGGGTGGGTTGCGCTTCGGCGGGGCGGTGTGGACTTGTTGGGCCAAAGGGCCTGTTTCCACACTGTAAGTAATCTAATCTAATCTAATCTAATCTTAATAAGTAGGATATAAGGAAGAAGGTGAGAGTGCCTTTGGTCAAACCAATTTCTTTTCCACTATTAATGGATGACTGATATTCTACAATCATTTAAAGTGGAAAGTGACAGATAGATAGTAATCATCAGACAATTATCCTAATCACGGTGGTAGGTAAATGACTGGGAGTAGTAGAAATCAATATTAAGAAATGATTAGTCAAGGACAGTGAACATCAATTTTTTTGAGAGAGAAAGTAATATCTGACTAACATAATTGACATTCTCTCAGAGATAAAAAAGAAGGCCAATGAAAGGAGCATGTCCTGTAGAAATGCTACTCAGTATCTAATACAAGGACCTCTGACAAATGTCCTTTTTTTTATTCGTTGTTTAGGCAGTCCTCACAACATGCAGTCCAAGTTGCACACCTTTGTCAGTGCAAGTAATAAGTTTTGCTCAAATATTTCTAACTTCTGTCAATGGGGTATATACCTTCCCTACAACCGCTGAACTTGAATCTGCAGCCCATAGTTATAATCTTGACCAATGAGAGAAGTAGGTATGGCTTCCCAGTTTAAAAAAGAACTTATATCCTTTATTTGCAAGTCTTGCCCTCAGGTCACTTTTCTAACCAATCAATATCCCAGTTTTGGCTTCCATTTACTGCTAATATCGGAGTCACTGCAACCTAAATGCAAAATATATTCCAGCCAAAATCCTTGTCTACTCCTGTACTTTCTTTCTATTAGTAAAGATGTTCTTGACACTTACAGAAATGCCAATTTCAAGATTTCTTAACAACATCCCAATACTATATAAAACTAAAAATCTTCCATCACTAAACTTACATACAGTACAATTTAATAGCTTAAGGTATCCATGATCATACTGGAAACTGATTATCACCGATTATGGAGTTGAATAGTCATCAGATTTCTACACAATTGTTATTTTAAAGTTTCAGCAGTATACATAAGTGCCAAATGTCTCATAGGCTGCAGAATAACTATTAAAGATTGTTATTGTCTCCAGACCTTTCTGGGAACTGCCCTCAATATGTGTAAAAAGGAGCAGGGCCTGCTCAGAGCTGTGGCCTGGACAGAGTCTGTTCAGTTGGATGCTTTCTATGACATTATACATTATTGAGAGCAGAGTACAAACTTATCACTCTCAGATTGGCACCAGATGTTTGAAACAGTGTTTAGACTGTCAATATTAGTAAAGAACTTTCCTAGCCACCTGCATTGTAGTGACAGATGTTTTTCAGGAATTCTGCTGTACTCCATTGATTCCTACTGCTTTCCCTCTCCTGTTGCCTGGGTGCCTATTTCCTATTGTATGTAAGGGCTTGGTTTTGTCCAACTGATAATCATATTTGTGCAATATAGCAAGCATTATTATAGTAATAACTGATCAAGTAACTTTACTATTCTACTTGTTAACAGCCAATACGTAACTATATGTGGTCATACAGTCATTACAGCACTGAAGCAAACATTTGACCTATTAAATCCATGACACCTTTTAATAGAGCAATCCAGTCAGTCCCAAAGATTCTCTCAAACCTCACAGACTTGAAAATTTATTTATTTCAAGTCCCCATCCTATTTCCTTTGTCCATCATGTATCATCCTTCCTTCCACTATAAACGGTGAATTGTAGGTCATTACCTTTTGATGAATCAAAGAAGTTCACCTCCTATTCCCTCGATACTCTCGTCGAAAACCTTAATGCTGTGATCATATAATCAGATAATGATAACACTTGATCCTTGCCCACTTTTCTGACACTATCACAAGCTTATACACTTCTAGAAAATCTCCCTTCACTCTCTCTTCCTCAAATATGAACAATCCCAACTTCTCCATTGTCACTAAAATCCCTCACCAGTGGATCATTCTAATAAATCTCCTCAGCACTTCCAAAAATCTAGAACTGAATGCAATACTTTAATTAGGAGAAAGTGAGGACTGCAGATGCTGGAGATCAGAGCTGAAAAATATGTTGCTGGAAAAGCGCAGCAACTCAGGCAACATCCAAGGAGCAGGAGAATCGACATTTCGAGCATAAGCCCTTCTTCAGGAATGAGGAAGGTGTGCCAAGCAGGCTAAGATAAAAGGTAGGGAGGACGGACTTGGGGAGGGGCGTTGGGAATGGGATAGGTGGAAGGAGGTTAAGGTGAGGGTGATAGGCCAGAGAGGGGGTTGGGGCGGAGAGGTCAGGAAGAAGATTTCAGGTCAAGAAGACGGTGCTGAGTCCGAGGGTTGGGACTGAGACAAGGTGGGGGGAGGGGAAATGAGGAAGCTGGAGAAATCTACATTCATCCCTTGTGTTTGGAGGGTTCCTGGGCGGAAGATGAGACGCTCTTCCTCCAGGCGTCGTGTTGCCATGGTCTGTCGATGGAGGAGGCCAAGGACCTGCATGTCCTTGGCGGAGTGGGAGGGGGAGTTAAAGTGTTCAGGTGGTTGGGTTGGTTGATCCGGTGTCCCAGAGGTGTTCTCTGAAACATTCCGCAAGTAGGCGGCCTGTCTCCCCAATATAGAGGAGGCCACATCGGGTGCAGCGGATGCAGTAAATGATGTGTGTGGAGGTGCAGGTGAATTTGTAACAGATATGGAAAGATCCCTTGGGGCCTTGGAGGGAAGTGAGGGGAGAGGTGTGGGCGCAAGTTTTGCATTTCTTGCGGTTGCAGGGGAAGGTGCCAGGAGTGGAGGTTGGGTTGGTGGGGGATGTGGACCTGACGAGGGAGTTGCGGAGGGAGTGGTTTTTCCGGAACGCTGATAGGGGAGGGAAGGGAAATATATCCTTGGTGGTGGGGTCTGTTTGAAGGTGGCGGAAATGAGGTGGGGTCAGTTTATAGTAAATGTCTGTGTTGAGTCAGTCGCCCAAGATAGAAATGGAGAGGTTTAGGAAGGGGAGGGAGGAGTCTGAGACTGACTCCCACAGCTACCTAGATTACACCTCCTCCCACCCTGCCCCTGTAAAAAATGCCATCCCATATTCCCAATTGCTTCACCTCCGCCGCATCTGCTCCCAGGAGGACCAATTCCAATACCAAACAACCCAGATGGCCTCCTTCTTCAAAGACCACAATTTCCCCTCAGACGTGGTTGACGATGCTCTCCACCGCATCGCCTCCACTTCCCGCTCCTCTGCCCTTGAACCCTGCCCCTCCAATCGCCACCAGGACAGAACCCCACTGGTCCTCACCTATCACCCTACCAACCTCCAGATACATTGTATCATCCGTCGTCATTTCCACCACCTCCAAACAGACCCCACCACCAAGGATATATTTCACTCCCCTCCTCTGTAAGCATTCTGGAAAGACCACTCCCTCCGCGACTCCCTCGTCAGGTCCACACCCCCCACCAACCCAACCTCCACTCCTGGCACCTTCCCCTGCAACCGCAAGAAATGCAAAACTTGCGCCTACACCTCCCCCCTCACTTCCCTCCAAGGCCCCAAGGGATCCTTCCATATCCATCACAAATTCACCTGCACCTCCACACACATCATTTACTGCATCCGCTGCACCCGATGTGGCCTCCTCTATACTGGGGAGACAGGCCGCCTACTTGCGGAACGTTTCAGAGAACACCTCTGGGACACCCGCACCAAACAAACCAACTGCCCTGTGGCTGAACACTTTAACTCCCCCCGCACTCCGCCAAGGACATGCAGGTCCTTGGCCTCCTCCATCGACAGACCATGGCAACATGACGCCTGGAGGAAGAGCGCCTCATCTTCCGCCAAGGAACCCTCCAACCACAAGGGATGAATGTAGATTTCTCCAGCTTCCTCATTTCTCCTCCCCCCACCTTATCTCAGTCCCAACCCTCAGACTCAGCACTGCCTTCTTGACCTGCAATCTTCTTCCAGACCTCTCTCCCTCCACCCCCTCTCCGGCCTTTCATCCTCACCTTAACCTCCTTCCACCTATCGCATTCCCAACGCCCCTGCCCCAAATCCCTCCTCCCTATCTTTTATCTTAGCCTGCTTGGCACACCTTCCTCATTCCTGAAGAAGGGCTTATGCCCAAAATGTCGATTCTCCTGCTCCTTGGATGCTGCCTGACCTGCTGTGCTTTTCCAGCAACACATTTTTCAGCTGCAATACTTTAATTGTCAAACCTGAGATTTTTAACACTTCATAACCACACTGCCTTTTCGCTCAATATCTCTTAACAAAAAACAAAACCCTGTATGTTTAGGTAACCACTCTCACAATAAGTTCTATTACCTTCAAAGATATGTGTACATGAACCCCAGGGCTTTCTGCTGCTGCACACTCTTTAAGACTGTCTGTATGTTTACATTCCTCCTCCTTACTACTTGTGCCAAAATGCAGTATGTCACAGTTAAGTCAATTTGCCGATTGTCTGATGTGTTTACTCCTTTAAAGCCCACAGGGAATCATTAATTAATCTCCTTATGGAACGTGTTCAGTATGGATTCTCTTGACCTGCCCAGCTGGAGCAGATCTCCTGAATCCTTCTCGGGGTGCAGTTACGACTGAGTTGTTAGGTCTGGGTTCAAGTTCCACCTGTTCCAAAGGTGTGTAATTACATGCCTGAACAGGTTGATTAGGAAAAAAATGAGTAAATTTTAGAAAGTTAAAGCAGATCCAGGGATGGATTTGCAGAAAGCTCTGTCCCAGCTGGGGACTAGCCCAAGTACATTAAAAGCAGTGGCTCTGTTTTGTTCAATAATAAATGATGTTCCTTTCCAGTCGGGCTTCCTTAGTTATCACATCTACCCAATATGCTAGACATTCTATGACCTGTTGCAGTCAACTTGTATCATCCCCATTGTTTTCCACCTTCCAAGTTTGTTAATATCATCAAATTTGGAAGATGCTACAGAAAATCACCCTCTCAAAATTATAAAAATGGAGGTTTACCTGGTATGTCTGGGCACTGTTTTATCAAGAAAGCAAAACTTATATTTGGCAGCTTAACTTGGCAGGAGGGTGGAAATCAGAGCCACATGTCTGAGAGGGGGACAGTTGCAGATGGGGCAGTGACAGGATGTATTGAATCTACCGGGAAAGTTTCTCACCTGATGAAACAAAGGGATTGGTTAAAGTGTGGCTGCTGTAATGCAAGGAGTGTCTGAAATAAGAGTGACAAACTTAGAGCATGGATCATTAGAGCATGGATCATGGGCTACGATGTTGTGGCCATAACGGAGACGTGGGTTTCACTGGGCAGGAATGGTTACTTGATGTTCCAGGGTTTAGAACATTTAAAAAGAACAGGGAGGGTGGAAAGAGAGGACGGGGTGTAGCATTGCTAATCAGAGTGTGCATCACAGCTACAGAAATGAAGGCTGTTGAGGAAGGTTTGTCTACTGAATCAGTATGGGTGGAAGTTAGGAATAGCAAGGGAACAGCCACCGCATTGGGGGTTTTCTATAGACCACCTAATAACAGTAGAGAGATTGAAGATCTCATAGGCGGGCAGATTCTGGAAAAATGCAGAAATAGCAGGGTTGTTGTTATGGGTGATTTCAAGTTTCCCAATATTGACTGGAACCTCCTAAGTGCAGATGGTTTGGATGGAGCCATTTTTGTCAGGTGTGTTCAGGAGAGTTTCCTTACTCAGTATGTGGACAGGCTGACGAGGGGAGAGGCAATTTTGGATTTGGTGCTCGGCAATGAGCCAGTACAGATGTCAGATCTCATGGTGGGAGAACACTTTGGTGACAGTGACCACAACTGCCTCACATTTACCATAGCCTTGGAGAGGGAAAGGAGCAGTTACCAAGGGAAGGCATTTAAATGGGGAAAAGGAAATTATGATGCTATCAGACAAGAGTTGGGAAGTACAGATTGGGAGCAATTGTTCCACAGAAAGGGCACAACAGACATGTGGAGGCTATTTAAGGAGCAGTTATTGTGAGTGATGCATGAATTTGTTCTCTGAGAGAGGTAAGAAGGGGTAAGATTAAGGAATCTTGGATGACGAGAACAGAGGAGCTTCTCATCAAAAGGAAGAAGGCAGCTTACGTAAGGTGGAGGAAGCAAGAATCTAGCACAGCTTTAGAGGATTACAGGCTTGCTAGAAAGGAGCTCAGAAATGGACTGAGGAGAGCCAGGAGGGAGCATGAATAAAGCTTGGCAAGAAGGATTAGGGAGAATCCAAAGACATTTTACTCATATGTGAGGAATAAGAGAATGATCAGGGAGAAGGTAGGGCCGATCAGGGATATCGAAGGGAATTTGTGCATGGGGGCTGAGCAGATAGGGAAGCCTTAAATGAGTTTTTTGCTTCGGGTTTCACTAAGGAAAGGGACCTTGTTGTGAATGAAAACTTTGAGGAGCTGGGATACAGTCTTGACCAGATTGAGATTGATGAAGTTGATGTGCTGGAAACTTTGGAAAACATTAAGATTGATAAGTCCCCAGACCCAGACCAGATTTATCCTAGGCTGCTCAAGGAAGTGAGAAAGGAGGTTGCTAAGCCGCTGGCGAGGATACTTGCCTCCTCCCTCTCCACAGGAGTCGTACTGGAGGATTGGAAGGAGGTGAATGTTGCTCTTCTTTTCAAAAAGGGTAATAGGGAAATCCCTGGCAAATACAGACCAGTCAGTCTTAAGTCTGTGGTCAGAAACTTTTGGAAAGAATTCTGAGGGATAGGATTTATGACTATTTGGCAAAGCACAGTGTGATTAAAGGCAGTCAACATGGCTTTGTGAGGGGCAGGTCATGCCTCACAAATCTTATTGAGTTTATGAGGAGGTGACAAGACAGGTTGACGAAGGTCGAGCAGTGGATGTGGTGTATATGGACTTCAGCAAGGCATTTGACAAGGTTCCCCATGGTAGGCTCATTATAAAGTCAGGAAGTATGGGATACAGGGAGATTTGGCAATCTGAATTCAGAATTGACTGGCTGACAGAAGGCAGAGATTGGTTGTCGATGGAAAGTATTCTGCCTGCAGGTCAGTGTTGAGTAGGGTCAAGCAGGGCTCTGTTCTTAGGCCTCTGCTCTTTGTAGTTTTTATAAATGACTTGGTTGAGGAAGTTGAGGGGTGGATTAGTAAATGTGCAGATGACACAAAGGTTGGAGGTGTCGTCGATAGTATAGAGGGCTACTGCTGGCTGCAGTGCAACATAGACAGGGTGCAGAGCTGGGCTGAGAAATGGCAGATGGAGTTCAATCTGGATAAATGTGAAGTGATGCATTTTGGAAGGTCGAACTCAAATGCTGAATGTAGGATTAAAGACAGGATTCTTGGCAGTGTGGAGGAACCGAGGGATCTGGGTGTGCAAATACATAGATCCCTCAGGTTGCCACCCAAGTGGATAGGGTTGTTAAGAAAGCATATGGTGTTTTGGCTTTCACTAACAGGGGGATTGAGTTTAAGAGCTGCAAGGTTTTGCTGCAGTTCTACAAGTCCCTGGTGAGACCACACTTGGAATATTGTGTACTGTTCTGGCGCCCTACAATAGGAAAGATACAGATGCTTTAGAGAGGGTGCAGAGAAGATTTATTAGGATGCTGCCTGGACTGGAGGGCTTGCCTTATGAAGAAAGGTTGAATAAGCTCGGACTTTTCTCTCTAGAGAAAAGGAGGAAGAGAGGAGACCTGATCAAGGTATACAAGATAATGAGTGGAATAGATAGAGTCAAAAGCCAGAGACTTTCCCCCAGGGCAGGAGTGACTAGTACAAGGAGTCATAGTTTGAAGATATTAGGATGAAGGTATAAAAGAGACATCAGAGGTAGGTTCTTTATGCAGAGAGTTGTGAATGCATAGAATGCGTTGCCAGCTGTGGTGGAAGCAGAGTCATTGGGGACATTTAAGCAACTGCTGGATATGCACATGGTTAGCAGTGAGTTGAGGGGTGCGTAGGTTAAGTTATTATATTTTACATTTGTATTAAATCTCGACACAACATCATGGGCCAAAGGTCCTGTTCTGTGCTGTACTTTTCTATGTTTTATGTTCTATGTTCTAAATATCATTGATGCTTTTCATGACTACCAAACATCTCAGAGCATGTTACAGTGAATGAGATGCTTATTGAAGTATAGTCACTGTTGAAATGTAAGAAACATAGCAGCTAATTTGCACTCAGAAAACAACCACATCCTCGGTTGTGCAACAGTTCCTTTGCCAATAAGTTACTTCTTTTTATGTCTATAACTGTGATGAGTTTTTACCGGGTGAGGGTACCAACAGCATACCCAAACATCTACCTTTTGCAACCAGATTTTGACCAACTCCATGAAAGTCAGATTCAAGCCTGGTTGTAAAGGGAGGGATGTTGGACATGAGGGTAGTAACCTCACCTTGTGAAAAACCATCACCTCTAAAGAAATAAGAAGGATTATCCATCCTGGCGAATCCAGGCAAGGGAACGAACGACATACTCAAAGTTGGATGTACTGCTAAATTGGACAAAACTGAAAGATGTCCAACTCTTGACAAGCCCAATCTTCAATGCAAAAACCATACTCAAAAATGACATTCAGTTCAGTCTAGGAAAATGTCTCAGGTACTGCAAAAGATGAGAACCCATTAACTTGGCATTTTAGGCATCACTGAGATATAGTGGATAGGCCAGGGATGAATCAGTAGTGAAGGCAAGCACGATGATCATGTACTCCAGACAATATGGGTGGCACGGTGGCTCAGTGGTTAGCAGTGCTGCCTTACAGTGCCACGGACCCGGGTTCGATTCCCACCTTGGGCGACTGTGTGGAGTTTGCACATTCTCCCTGTGTCAGTGTGGGTTTCCTCCCACAATCCAAAGATGTGCAGATCAGGTGAATTGGCCATGCTAAATTGTCCCATAGTGTGTTAGGTGCATTCGTCAGGGGTAAATGTAGGAGAACAGGCCTGGGTAGGTTACACTTCGAAGGGTTGGTGTGGACTTGTTGGGCCGAAAGGCCTGTTTCCGCACTGTAGGGAAACTAATCTAATCTAATATGCCCACTACATTCAGGGAGTTGGTTTGAAACTCATCTTAAGCCTTAATTGGGTGAAAACCAGTAAAGTTTTAAATCGTCACCACAGGATTTCACGCAAGGCACACCAAAGTTGGCATCCAAAGATCATTCCACCCAGACCCATACCTCCAACCTATCCCACAACCCTGCATTTCTGATGGTCAATTCACCTGACCTGCACATCTTTGGACTGTCGGGGACACTGAAGTACTTGGTAGAAACCACACAGAGATGGGGAGAACATGCAAGCTCCACACAGACAGTCATCCAAGGCTGGAATCAAACTGAGCCCTGGCACCGTGAGGCAACAGCGCTAACCACTGAGCACTGTGCCTCCTGTAGTGAACATGTGCGACGTTGTAATGTTTCTTTCTAGGCCTTTCTTTTAGTAATTACATTATTAATTTATACTATATGTGTGTTGCTGCTCTGTCAGCTCCTAGATATATCTTAACATCAAAGTGGATCAATCTCGCATTTCCTGCTCATTGCAATGATCTTTAATGATCAATAGAACATAGAACATAGAAAAATACAGCACAGAACAGGCCCTTAGGCCCACGATATTGTGCCGAGACTTAATCCTAATGCAAAATATAGTAACTTAACCTACGCATCCCTCAACTCACTGCTATCCATGTGCATGTCCAGCAATTGCTTAAATGTGCCCAATGACTTTGCTTCCACCACCTCAACTGGCAATGCATTCCATGCATTCACAACTCTCTGTGTAAAGAACCTACCTCTGATGTTGCCTTTATATCTTCCTCCTAATATCTTCAAACTATGACTTCTCGTACCAGTCAATCCTGCCCTCGGGAAAAGTCTCTGGCAATTGACTCTATCTATTCCTCTTATTATTTTGTACACCTTTATCAGGTCTCCTCTCTTCCTCCTTCTCTCCAGAGAGAAAAATCTGAGCTTATTCAACCTTTCTTCATAAGGCAAGCTCTCCAGTCCAGGCAGTATAGTGATTAACCTTCTTTGCACCCTCTCCAAAGTCTCTGTATCTTTCCTTTAGTAGGGTGACCAGAATTGGACACAATATTCCAAGTGTGGTCTCACCAGGGACTTGTAGAGCTGCAGCAAAACCTCGTGGCTCTTAAACTCGATACCCCTGTTAATGAAAGCCAAAACACCATATGCTTTCTTAACAATCCTATCCACTTGGGTGGCAACTTTGAGGGATCTATGTACTTGCACACCCAGATCCCTCTGTTCCTCCACACTGCCAAGAATAAACTTCTACATGAATCTTTATCTTTACAGAATTTTAATACTGTGCATCCTAACTAATTTTTAATTCTTATTTCTTACCTAGCAAACCTATATTTCAAACCAGATGCTGATCAATTCATTATGCATAGACTCCTTCAACATTACCTCAGAACTACAACAATGTGCATATTTTCCATATTTTGCCTGTGGTTATTTATTGACAATGTTTTATTAAGAATTACAGCACTTTTTTAAAAAAATGGGCTAAAAATTCGATAATGCAGGTTTTCAGGCCCAGGGATTGCAATCTATGATTATTGCACATCGAGGTGAAGTGAAGCAGTCAACACATAAACCTCATGTTTCCTGTTCTGCAGCATGAATATGGATTGTGTAACAAGGAGGTGTGTTCCTGCTGACGCAGCTGTGAAACTGTCAAAAAATGTTTCAAAATAGGAATAATATCAATAGTAAAGTGACAAGTTCGAGAGATGGCAGGCTTAGTCCTGGAGGTGATTTGGAAGAGAGTTGGCTGGATAGAAGGCCATCCAGGTACACACTGCCTTACCTAAGGATCTGATTTTAGTGTGGCAGAAAATGACATGCTCTCGCACGTCTGGTAGTGGGTGAATCTTCAATTATTGACTCTGACATACTGCACCACCAACTTCACCCAGCAGTCAATGCACCACACACACACACACACCTTAACCATCAGTGATTTTTTGCTCTCGAGACACTTGCCTAACACCTACCTTCATACATCTATCAATGTTGCAAGCCTCAAAACCACATCTTGCTGCTTCTGCATTCTTCCAGCTATTTAGGTATGACAGACACATCATACAAATACATTGCGACATATTCGCTGATGTTCTTCTGCCTTGTAAAGTGTTACATGACTGGAGAGTGCAGCAAAGTACAAATGGGAACCGGTACATTTGCATGTCCTCAGCCTCTGAGAGAAGGGACTATGGGAAATTATCAGGCAAGTCGTGACAAAGTGCATTGCAACCAGCATAAATTGTTTACCAGCATGAATGTTGTTATGTTCATGGCCAGTGTATGATTGCAAAGTCTTTACACACTTGATTAGCATGAAGTGCAAGTTGCAGATGAAGCAAGGGCAATGGAGCACACACTTTGTATCATACATTCTTCTGCACCCTATCTTTCATGTGCACAGGAACCCCCGCCCAACCAGCCACAGTAACCTCATGGTGAAGGAAATGACTGAGACCACATCTAATATGGAAATATTGCCACTTGATACTTACAGGAACCAGCTTGGTTCGAGAACTGTTTGTAAGTTAGATGGTAGTTTAGAGGCAGGAATAACCAGGTATGAGTGGGCTGCAACCACCCAAAGAGGAAAACATGGTGCACATGTCAGGTCCCTAAAGGGTAAGGTCACAGAAGTATTTTGTTGCTGAGGAACCAGATGTGTCCTTTGATCAGACAAAATACAGGAGAATGGAGCATGAATGTCCTTTGCATATTGGCAGGCCTGACAAAGAACCTGTTATTATTGTCAAGGAGCATGAAAAAAATCAGTTCCATCTTGGTAACAGACTTCACATTGAGTTTGGAGCAATTCTTTCCAGCTCAGGAGTTTTGGATGATTCTATGGCAGCTCTTACAAATCCAGAGCCAAAACGATTTTAAAAATCTATAGATTACTCCTTGAGCCACAAATAATTTGATATATGGTAAATAAGGTCACAGTGCTGAATGTATGGCTCAAATGTTAGTGTGAGAGAAATGGGCTTTACATCATGGGATTCTGACATCAGTACGATGACAAGAAGAAATTATCTATTGGAAAGACCTTCAGCACTGGAGTGAGTGTCCTGGGAAGAATATAAACAGAGCTGTAAGTGAGGATTTTAATAATGGAGGAGCGGGAGTCACATGAGGATAAACTTTTAAAGTTATGGACAAAGGACATGTCATACCACAGAATATGAGTAATGATAACCAATGTCTAATGGATTAGGACAAAATATTCAAACCATAAGACAAAGGAGCAGAATTAGACCATTTGGCCCATTGAGTCTGCTCCACAATTGTGTTGTGCCTAATAAGTTTCTCAACCCCATTCTCCTGCCTTGTTCCCAGAACCCTTGAACCCCATTCTAATCAAGAACCGATCAATCTCTGTCTTAAATACACACAATAACTTGGCCTCCATAGCACTCTGTGGCAATGAGTTTCACAGATTCTCCACATTCAGGCTGAAGAAATTCCTCCTCAGCTCAGTTCCTTTATTCCTTCACTCTGCGCGTCTTCGGGTCCTAGACTCTACTACTGCTGGAAGCACCTCCTCTACATCCATTCTATTCAGGTCTCTCAGTATTCTGTAAGTTTCAATCAGATCCACCTTCAACCTTCTAAACTCCATCGATTTCAGAGCTAATTTCTCAACTGTTCTTCCCTTGCCATTTAACAAACCCTTCATCTCCAGGATCATTGCTGTGAATCTTGTCTGGACCCCCTCCAAAGTCCACACATCCGTCCTTTAAAAAGGGGCCCAAAACCGCTCATAGTATACTAAATGTGATCTAACCAGAGCCTTATACAGCCAGATCTCTGCACTTGTATTCTAACCCTCTCAAAATGAATGCTCACATTGCTTTTGCCTTCCTGAAAGCCAACCGATCTGCATGTAAACCTTAAGAGAATCCTAAACTAGGTTTCCGAAGTCTGTTTGTGCTTCATATTTCTGAAACCTTTCACCATTTAGAAGATAATCTAATCCTCTATTCTTCCTGCCAAAGAGCATAACCTCACACTTTCCCACATTGTATTCCATCTGTCACGTCTTTCTGCAGCCTCCCTGCCTCTTCAACACTGTTTGTCCAGATTTTTATGTTATTTGCAAACTTAGCAACAATGCTTTAATTCCTTGTCCAAATGTATGACATGAATAGCGACATAGGGGCAGCAAGGTGGCTTAGTAATTAGCACTGCTGCCTCACAGAACCAGGGACCAGGGTTTGATTCCAGCCTCAGGCCACTGTCTATGTGGAGTTTGCACATTCTCCCTGCGTGGTTTTCCTCCGGATGCTCTGGTTTCTTCCCACAATCCAAAGATGTGCCGGTCAGGTGAATTGGCCGTGCTAAATTGCCAAGAGTGTTAGGTGCATTAGTCAGGGTAAGTAGGGGGAATGGGTCTGGGTGAGTTATTCTTTGGAGGGTCGGTGTGGACTTGTTGGGCTGAATGGCCTGTTTGTACACTATAGAGAATCTAATAAGTGTGGTCCCCAATCTGACCTCTGTGGAAATCCATTGGTCACCAGCTACCATCCTGGAGAGGACCCCTTTATACCCACTCTGTCTTCTGCCAGTTAGCCAATCCTCTATCCATTACAGTACCCTACCCCTAATACCAAGGGTTCTGATTTAGCAATCTCCTGTGTAGCAAAGACCTTCTTAAAATCCAAATAGATTACATCTACTGTCTCTCCTTTGTCTAACTTGGTCATTACCTTCTCAAATAATTCTTACAGATTTGGCAGGGACGATATCCCCTAGACAAAACCAAATTGATTCAACCCTATTTTAGCGTGCTCTTCCAAGTTCTCTGCAATCTCGTTCGTAATAATGGACTCTAATATCCTACCAATGACTGAGGTCAGGCTAACCAGCCTATAGTTTTCCATCAATTACTCCCTCCTTTCTTAAATAGGGGTGTTACATTAACCATTTTTGGTCCTCTGGGAACCTCCCTAACTCGAATGCTTCCTGTATGATCACCACCAATGCCTCTACAATCTCCTCAGCTCTCTGCCTCAAAACCCTGAAGTGTAGTCCATCCAGTCTGGATGATGTATCCATCTTCAGACCTTTGAGCTTCCCCAGCACATTCTCCTTAGTGATGGCCACTACACTCACCTCTGCCCTGATTCTCTGAAATGCTACTGGTGTCTTCCTCCATGAAGATTGATGTAAAGTACCTACTTAACTCCTCCGTCGTTTGTTTGTTTCCCATTTCTTCCTCTCCACCTCTAATTTTCCAGTGGTGCAATATTCACTGTTCACTCTCTCTTACCTTTTTATATATAAAAACTCTTGCAATCTTCCTTTATAAGACTAGCTAGCTCATACTTATATTTCATCCTCTTCCCCCTATTGTTTTCTTTAGTTGTCCTCCACTGGTTTTCAAAGGTTCCCCAATCCTCTGGCTTTCCATTAATCTTCGCCAAAATGTAAGCTTTTTCTTTTGCTTTTATATTGTCCCTGACCTCCCTTATCAGCCATGGTTGCATCATCATCCCCTTAATATGTTTCTTCTTCCTTGGGATGAATTACTGCAGTGCCTCCCAAATTACCCCCAAAAACCCCTGCCATTGCTGCTCCACCATCTTCCATGCTGGGTTGTCCTTCCAATCAACTCTGGGCAGTTCCCCTCCATTGTCTTCGTAGTTAACTTTACTCAATTGCAAAACTATTACATTTGAGTCCAGTTTCTCTCCCTCAAACTGTAGGGTCAATTCTATCATATTATGGTCGCTGGCCCCTAGGGGTTCATTTATCTTAAATCCCCTAATCCAGTCAGCCCCCATTACACATTACCAAATCCAGAACTACCTGTTCCCTAATGTGTTTCACTGCAAGCTGCTGAGGAAAATCTCGTAGTCCACGGATTCTTCTTCTGGGGCCAGTGGCCAACCTCATTTTCCTAGTCCACCTGCATATTGAAGTCCTCCATGATTATTGTGATAACACCTTTCTTAAATGCTTTTTCTATCTCCTGATTAAGTTTCTGTCCCAAATCCTGACTGGTTGGGCTGGTCTTTGAGCAGGTCGGTGCAGACTTGATGACCTAAATGGCCTCTTTCTGCACTGTAGGGATTCTATGATTTACATATTTGGATTTTTAAAAGATGTTCAATAAACTGTCATTCGAAAACGTAATACACAAAGAGGTCCTGGTGTTTGGGGTGATATATTAGCAAAAATAAAATTTTAGTTAATGGTCATAAAGGAAAAAGCAGGGATGGATGAGTCATTTTCAAGTTGTTAGACTCTGTCAAGTGAAGTATCATAAAGATGAGTGCTGGGGCCTTAACTATTTACAATCCATATTGTTGAGTGAGACAAAGAGACATGGAGTAATGTACTTAAGTTTGTTGAAGCTACCAAGAGTTATAGACTGGTTAGAAGAGTAGCAGGGCAATATAATAAGGAGAAATTGTTATTCAATTTGGTTGTAAGAATACAATGCAAAAGATTTGTTAAGAGTCATGAAACTAATCAATATTGATGCTCAGCGAGACTTGGATGTATTCATACAAGACAGACAAAATGGTAGCATGTAGGGACAGTAAGCAATCAGAAAGGTCAGGTGCATGTTGGCCTTCATTGCAAGTTAATTTGAATTTAAAATAAAGAAGTCTATCAACAATTGAATGGGATTTTGAAGAGCCCACACTTGGAATACTATGCGCAATTTTGGGTTCCATATTTAAAGAAGAATATACTCACAATAAATGTGGTATACAGGATTGTCCTATAATGTGAAGCTGCATTTCTGAGCATTTAGGAGAATAAGAGGTGACCTTATTAAATATATAGGATAATGAAGAGGCTTGATATGATAGATACTGAGATATTGCTTGTTTTGTTTGGCAAGTCAAAAATAGGATGGCTTTTTGACAGTGACACAACAGCGATATATTTCCAAGTTCCGATAATGAGGGGAACTTGCAGGTGGTGGCATTCCTGTGTATCTGCTGTCCTTGTCCTTTTAGATGGAAGTGGTTGTGGGTTTGGAAAGCGCTGTCTCAGAATCTTCAGTCAATTTCCACAGTGCATTGTGTAGACAGCACACACTGTTGCTACTTATCATCGATGGTGGAGAGAGTGCATATTTGTGGATGTGGCGCCAATAAAGCGGGCTTCTTTGTCCTGGGTGGTGTTAAACTTCTTGAGTGCTTTTGGAGCTGCACTAATTCATGCAAGTGAAGAGTATTCTATCACACTCCTGACTAGTGGCTTGTAGATAGTAGGTCAGCTTTGGGGAGTCAGGAGGTGAGTTATTATTTGCAGTATTCCTAGCCTCTGGCCTACTCTTGTAGCCAAAGTATTTATATGGTGAGTCCAGTTGAGTTTTTGGTCAATGGAATCCTCAAGATATTGATAACTGGGGACTCAGTGATGGGAGTGCCATGGAATGTCAAGGGTCGGTACGTGTATCATTTATTATTGGAGATAGTCATTGCCTGGCATTTGTGTGATGTGAATGTTACTTTCCGTTTTCAGCTCAAAACTGTTGCATTTGAAAATGGACTGTCAGTATCTGAGGAGTGGCATTGAACATTGTGCAAGTATCAATGAATATCCCCACTGCTGACCTTATGATGGAGGAGTGGTCCTTGATGAAGCAGCTGAAGATGGTTGAGCCTGGGACACTAATCTGATGTAGTGTTGAATGGTGAAGTGGGCGCAATAAACTGTATCCTATTTATACTGTTCTTAGAAATTGCCTAGTGGCCAATGTCCCAGTTTCAATTGTAGAGCAGGTAGGAAGCACACAACATCTGAATGCTGCATTTGAAGCTCAGAGTGAGATCATGGGATTCATGCTTATTGCCATGCAATCCCAGTTGATGCCTTACCAGTTCTGACTACCGCCATTGTTTCTGTGATGCTGTTGTTACAGAGACATTTCAGGTTTCATAGCAAATCATCAATCCTCCTTCACTTCTCCCAAGGCACACACTAAAGGCTCAATGGCAAGTGAGCTACTCTCATAAGAGCCTGGTTATTTATTTCTAGTAGACAATCATGAATTTGGAAAGAAACGCTAGAGATTATCATAGCCTACCCTGTGAATAGTAATCTCATCCATCTTGATCCACAGCCTGAGGAGGGCCTCCATGCATAAATTTGCTTCTTGGTCCCTATTCAGCCTGTAACTTCCTCTTAAACCCTTTACTACTTAAATGCCTATGGAAGACTTTTGCATTCTTTTCTTATGATAATTGCAAGTCTCTTCTCACAACATTTTGCTTTTCCAGTTCTTTTCTTAATTTTGTATATCTAGCCTCGTATTTTAGTGTGTCATTCTACCAAATGTTTGTCATAAGCATATTTTGTCTCCTGCATCTTAACCTTAATTTGCTTTGTCATCCGAGATCTGGACTACTTGATGAGGTAATGAAACTTCTTGTCGTATGTCATCCAGGTCTTTCGGGCTACATCTTGATGGTTCTCAGTGTCACCTAAGTGTACCTCTGAAAGGCTCCCTGGTCTCCCATGTGCTAGGGACATTTCTCCTCCTGATCACCTCCACTATACAGACTTGCAATCCAAAAATTTGAAAACCTTGCCCCTTTATGCCATTTTCACTGTTTCCTAGTCTAACCTATTTCCTGCAAAACTGCCAACTCCTACTATGTCAGAAAACACATGGTACCAGGTTATAGTCCAACAGGTTTATTTGAAATCACAAACTTGCAGAGTGATGCTCCTTCATCAGGTGAAGTGCGTCATCACTTCAACAAATGAAGGAGCATCGCTCTAAAAACTTGTGTATTCAAATAAACCTGTTGTGTGATTTCTGATTTTGTCCACCCCAGTCCAATACCAGCACCCCCATAATCACAATGCCTACTACAGCCACTATTCAGGGTTATTTAAGATATGTAAGCTAACTTTAATTGGTGCTCAGTGGAATGATTTGGAGCTCCTTGGTGACATGTACAGCCTTTCAACAGTACGTTTAGTAAGTGCACTGGTGAATACTTTGAAATAACCAAGCATTATAAAGTTATAAAAACAAAAAAATACTGGGGGTGACAGCGGGTCAGGGAGCATCCATGAAGAGAAAACAAGGTAACGTTGTGAATGTAGATGACTCGTCATCAGAGCTGAAATGAAGTATGGAGGGGACAGCATTTATGCAATGGGGAGTGGGGATGATGGAGTGTTGGGGGGGAGAAAGGATGCTGTCATGCCGTGCAATCAATGCATAGGTTACTCACATAATTCCCAGGGATTGCTAAATATGGAATATACCTCCTGTTTTATTTAAATGTTTTTATCGATTTTTAAACTGATTTATAAACAAATTGATTTGTATTGATACAAAAGGTAGACAAATGTGGCTTTGTGTCTGAAGTCATGTGCAGCCTCGACCGTTTTACTTACACAGGAGGGCAAAAGTGAAAGTTATGAACAGGCTGAAGAGTCGAAGTGAAAGTAAAATTTACAGTTTAGGTCTGTTGGAATATTACAAGACAGCTTTCCTATTTCGTCAGTTGCAAATTTAACACAAGATCCCTGCAAACTCTTTGGAATTTATGCAACATCGCTTTTGGAATTGTAGAGATGTGCATGTTGACGTGGACAAAGGGACATTACTCTATCTGGGGTGAGATTTGAGCTGAAATGTTTATTGGAAGTTTCCAGTGTTTTGTGCAGTGAACGTAACATGACGAGATTCCTTGGTTATTTTAATGTATGCCGAGTTATATTTCGTATTTGTGATTTGGTCTTTGCTAATCATTTTTCGAAAGTTACCGATGTTTGTTTTATTTCGTCTGGACTAAAACGGAAAAGTGAAAACTTTCGTTGGGTCAGGATCAATTCCTCTTGAAAGCTAGACATATTGTACATTGTTGGTGATT
The DNA here is from genome assembly GCF_047496795.1 of Chiloscyllium punctatum. NCBI lineage: Eukaryota > Metazoa > Chordata > Chondrichthyes > Orectolobiformes > Hemiscylliidae > Chiloscyllium > Chiloscyllium punctatum. The sequence goes on from NC_092758.1 coordinate 31,066,074, forward strand.
AGGAGTGAAGTAAAATTAAGATTAATACACAGACAGTAACACAGAAATAAGAGGGATAATGTTTTAAAAATTGCAGTTTTGGGAAAACATTTCGAAATGCGCAATTTGAACAGATTTGTATTATTTTCATGTAGACGTTATTTCCTTTCGGTTTCACTTTCTGTGTTCGATACTTCCGCACCATTTTGAGAGGGTAGATGCCATGAAGGAAGATTCCATGTCCGCCATATGACATTACAATGTCCAAGTTTCTGTGGTGAAGTCAACGGAATCATGATGCCCTCTGCCATAATGTATTCTCCACCTGACTTTCTGCCATAACCTGACTCCTGCAGATTTGTCACTACATTTGCGTTTGATTTTCAATCTCGTGTTTAGCTCAGGATGTGAATTTAGTCTCCACAATTATAGACTCCAGTCTCAACCTTAGTGGTCCTTCTTGTAACATATCGGGATTCCAACCTACTCTTGCACATCACCCCTGCCTGATACTTAAACAATAACTAAAATTTAATGGATGGATTTCAACTCAACATGTTTTTACTCAAATAAGTTGTGACCCAAGGAAGATCTGATTAGTTTCCAGTAGGAATATGGATTGATAGTTTTTAAATTATTTGCTGACATTGGGAGGTAGGGCAGATTGGTTTCTTTTAGAATGTTCTGGGCTGTTTAATTTAAAATATTGTGGATTGACTCAGTTGCTGTGGTTTGTTTTATCATATCTGTCAAAATGTGAGCAGAGTTTTCGGAGCAGGATGATGCCTGTGGATTAGCCTGAAGCCTCTTCAGTGAAATGTATGCTCTTAATAAAATTATTATTTTCAACTTTGTGGTTAAAGAACATAAATCAGATAATGAAATACTCTCAAAGAAGAACAATACAATTGTGATAAATGGAGCTAATAAAGCATGGTGGAGTTATGTGCTTTATTTATTATCCCCTGCAGTTCTGTCTAAAATATTTATTTCATCAGTCTCATATAGGGTATCCTGTGCTGTTCATGCCTTCCTCAGTTGCGATAGAAGCTACTCATCGATCTCAGTATAAATGGAAAGTATTTTCTGCAGCTGCAAGGAATAATTGGTTCAGATGTTCCTTCGTTTTCAGTATTGCTGCTCAACATGTCTGGTACAAAATTTTAGCATTGTGAAAGTACCATATGAAAAACTAAATTCAAAATCCTGGAATTCCCTCCCTAATGGAATCGGGGTTCTATCTGCAGCATATGAACTGCAGCAGTACAAGAAGCCAACTCTCTATTAACTTCTCAAGACCAATCAGGGATGGGCAATAAATGCTGGCCCAGCCAACAATGCTGACATCCCACAAATGATTTTAAAAAAGATTATGTATAATAAAGCCAAGCTGAGGAGCACCTTAGGCCAGTGTCCTAAGGCTCAAACATCATCAGCTACTTTATCAAAACTTGAAAGGATTCAGAAAAGATTTACAAGGATGTTGCCAGGGTTGGAGGATTTGAGCTATAGGGAGAGGCTGAACAGGCTAGGGTTGTTTTCCCTGGAGCATCGAAGGTTGAAGGGTAACCTTATAGAGGCTTACAAATCATGAGGGGCATGGATAGGATAAATAGACAAAGTCTTTTCCCTGGGATCAGGGAGTCCAGAAATAGAGGGACTAGGTTTAGGGTAAGAGGAGGAAGATATAAAAGAGACCTAAGGGGCAACCTTTTCACACAGAGGGTGGTATGTGTATGGAATGAGCTGCCAGAGGAAGTGGTGGAGGCTGGTACAATTGCAACATTTAAAAGGCATTTGGATGGTTATATGAATGGGAAGGGTTTGGAGGGATATGGGCCAGGTGCTAGCAGATGGACAAGATTGGGTTGGGATATCAGGTCGGCATGGACGGGTTGGACCAAAGGGTCTGTTTCGATGCTGTACATCTCTATGAGTCTATGTGGATCTTGGGAAACATATGAATGCCATGAATATTCTTCACATTTGTCAATGACTTGGAAAAAGGTTCACGGAGTTATTTTTGTAAATAGTACTGAGCTAGGTGTCACAGACGTTGGTCAAATGAATGTAAGTTAGAAAAGGTTTTGCATGGATGGGTTGGACTGAAAGGTCTGTTTCCATGCTGTACATCTGTATTACTCTATGACTGTATGGCCTTTATTCCATCATTAGGAAAGCATTGTTTTAGGATCCTGAAAGAGGTGGAGGGAGAAATAGCAAGTGCACTTGTGGTACTTTTCCAAACTTTGCTAGACTCTGGGGAGGTTCCAGAGTTTGGATTAATGGTGCTGGAAGAACACAGCAGTTCAGGCAGCATCCGAGGAGCAGCAAAATCAACGTTTCAGGCAAAAGCCCTTCATCAGGAATAAAGGCAGAGAGCCTGAAGTGTGGAGAGATAAGCTAGAGGAGGGTGGGGCTGGGGAGAAAGTAGCATGGAGTACAATAGGTGAGTGGGGAGGGGATGAAGGTGATAGGTCAGAGAGGAGGGTGGAGTGGATAGGTGGAAAAGAAGATAGGCAGGTAGGACAAGTCATGGGGACAGTAATTCGCTGGAAGTTTGGAACTAGGGTGAGGTGGGGGAAGGGGAAATGAGGAAACTATTGAAGTCCACATTGATGCCCTGGGGTTGAAGTGTTCCAAGGCAGAAGATGAGGCCTTCTTCCTCCAGGCGTCTGGTGGTGAGGGAGCGGCAGTGAAGGAGGCCCAGGACCTCCATGTCCTCAGCAGAGTGGGAGGGGGAGTTGAAATGTTGGGCCACGGAGCGGTGTGGTTGATTGGTGCGGGTTTCCTGGAGATGTTCCCTAAAGCGCTCTGCTAGGAGGCATCCAGTCTCCCCAATGTAGAGGAGACCGAGGTTCCAGCAGATTTGGAAACAGCAAATGTGACGCCACTGTTTTAAAAGGTGGTCGACAAAAAATGGGGAATTATAGACTGGATAGCTTCATTTCTGTAGTGGGGAAGATGCTTGAGCCCATTATCAAGAAATAACAAGGCATCTCAATAGAAATTCTCCCATTGGGCAGACGTGGGTTCATGAAGGGCAGGTCATGCTTCACTAATCTTTTGAAATTCTATGAAGACATTATGAACACGGTGGATGACGGGGACTCAGTAGATGTGGTGTACTTAGATTTCCAAAAGGCCTTAAACAAGGTGATACACAAAAGGCTGCTGCATAAGACAAAGATGCATGGCATTATGGGTAAAGTATTAGCATGGATAGAGGATTGATTGAATAACAGGAAGTAAAGAGTGGGGATTAAATGAGTGCTATTCTGGCTGGCAATCAGTAACTAGTGGTGTGCCTCAGGGACCAGTGTTGTGACCGCAATTATTCTCAAGATTAGATTAGATTACTTACAGTGTGGAAACAGGCCCTTCAGCCCAACAAGTCCATACCGCCCCGCCGAAGCGCAACCCACCCATACCCCTACATCTACCCCTTACCTAACACTACAGGCCATTTAGCATGGCCAATTCACCTGACCTGCACATCTTTGGACTGTGGGAGGAAACCGGAGCACCCGGAGGAAACACACGCAGACACGGGGAGAATGTGCAAACTCCACACAGTCAGTCGCCTGAGGCAGGAATTGAACCCAGGTCTCTAGCACTGTGAGGCAGCAGTGCTAACCACTGTGCCACCTTGCCGCCCTGCAAACTTTCATAGATGATTTGGAGTTGGGGATGACGTGGAGTGTAGTGTGTCAAAGTTTGCAGATGACACTAAAAATGTGTGTCAGAGCCAAATGTGCAGAGGACTGTGAAACTTTGCAGAGGAACATAGATACTTTAAGTGAGTGGGCAAAGGTCTGGCAGATGGAATACAATGTTAGTAAATGTGAAGTCATCCATATTGGTAGGAGTAACAGTAAAAAGGATTATTACTTGAATGGTAAAAAGTTGCAGCATGCTGCTGTGTCAAGGGACCTGGGTGTCCTTGTGCATGAATCACAGAGGATTGGTCTGCAGGTACAACAGGTAATTAGGAAGGCAGATGAGATTGAGTTTTAAAGCAGGGAGGCCGTGTTGCAGCTGTATAGGGTGTTGGTGAGGCCACACCTGGCGTACTGTGTGCAGTTTTAGTCTCCTTCCTTGAGAAACGATGTACTGGCACCAGAGGAGATGCAGAGGAGGTTCACAAAGTTGATTCCAGAGTTGAGGGGGTTGGAATATGAGGAGAAACTGAGTAGACTGGGATTATATTCATTGGAATTTAGAAGAATGAGGGAGGATCTTAGAGAAACATTTAAAATTATGAAGGGAATGGATAAGATAAGCGTGGAGAGGATGATTCCACTGGCAAGTGAAACTTGGGCAAGAAGGCATAGCCTCAAAATAAGGGGGAGCAGATTCGCCTAGAGGGTTGTGAATCTATGGAATTCCCTACCCAGTGAAGTAGTTGATAGTACTTCAGTAAATATTTTTAAGGCTATGATAGATTGTTTTTGAACAATAAAGGAATTAAGGGTTATGGTGAGAGGGCAGATAAGTGGAGCTGAGGCCACAAAAAGATCAGCCATCATCTGATTGAATGGCAGAACTGTCTCACAGGACCAGATGGCCTACTCCTGCTCCTAGTTTTTATGTTCATATGTTCAAATTACTCAGAAATCAGATTTGTTTGAAATTCTTTAGACCATGATTTAGACCATCCGAATGCAGTAACCAAACATTGGGGAATTAGAGGTAGACATTATTTACTTTAGCAAAGCATTTGATAAGGTTCTGCCTGGTAGACTAATTAGTAAAGGTAGGTCACATGGAACTCAGGGAAAGCTTGCCAATTGGATACAGAATTGGCATTACTGTAAGGGATAGAGGGTGCTAGTGGAAGGTTGCTTTTCAGACTGGAGGCCTGTGACCAGCAGTGTTCCACTGGGATTGATACTGGGTCTAGTTTTGTTTGTCATTTATATAAATAATTTGGATGAGAATTTAGGAGGCATGGTTAACAAGCTTGTAGATGATACCAAAATTGGCCAGTGAAGAAAGTTCTCTAAGAACTGCTGCCTCACAGCGCCAGAGGCCCGGGTTCAATTCCCGCCTCAGGCAACTGTCTGTGTGGAGTTTGCACATTCTCCCCGTGTCTGCGTGGGTTTCTTCCGGGTGCTCCGGTTTCCTCCCACAGTCCAAAAATGTGCAGGTTAGGTGAATTGGCCATGCTAAATTGCCTGTAGTTTTAGGCAAAGGGATAAATGTAGGGGAATGGGTCTGGGTGGGTTGCTCTTCGGAGGGTCGAGGATGACTTGTTGGGCCGAAGGGCCTGTTTCAACACTGTAAGTAATCTAATCTAATCTAATCTAATCTAATCAAGATTACAAGGAGAACTTGATTAATTGGGTGAATTGACTGAGGATTGGAAAATGGAGTTTAATTTGGATAAATGCAAGGTATTGCATTTTGGTAATACAAACAAGGACTGGATTTATACAATTAATGGTAGAACCCTGTATAGTGTTGTCGAACAGAGAGACCTAGGGGTTCAGGTACATACTTCTTTGAAATTTCCATCAGAGTTAGACAAGGTGGTTAAGAAGGCATTAGCATGCTTGCCTTCATTACTCAGATCTTTGAGTATAGGAGTTGGGACATAATGTTGAGATTGTTCAGGATGTTGGTGAGGCCTCTACTGGTTGCCCTGTTAAAGTAAGGATATTATTAAGTTGGAGGGGGTTCAGAAAAGATTTACCAGGATGTTGCTAGGAATGGAGAGTCTGAGATGTAAAGATAGACTGGTTAGGTTGATAACATTTTCACTGGAGTGTAGGAGGTTGAGGGGTGACTTTATTGAGGTTTTAAAAATCATGAAGTGCATAGATACGCTAAATGACAAGAGGCATTTGCCTAGAGTGGGAAGTTCAAAATTTTGGGGCATATTTTTAAAGTGAGCAGAGAAAGATTTAAAAAGGACATGAGGGGCAACTTTGTTTGCATAGAGAGTGGTTCATGTTTGGAATGAGCATCCAGAAAAAGTGGTGAATGCAGATACAATGACAATGTTTAAAAGACATTTGGATAAGTTCATGAACAGGAAAGGTTTGGATGGATATGGGCCAGGAGCAGGCAGGTGGGACTAGTTTAGTTGGGAACGTTGTTGGTGTGGGCTGGTTGGTCCACGGGGTCTGTTTCCATTTGTGATTTTAGAGAAAATTTGTAGCTCAAGTTGTGGATCAGATTATAAGCTTGCTCGCTGAGCTGGTAGATTTATTCTCAGATGTTTCATCACCATGCTAGGTAACATCATCAGTGAACCTGTGGAGAAGCATTGGTGTTCTGTCCTGCTTGCTATTTATCTGTCTTGGTTTGTTGTGGTAGATGATATCATTTCCTGTTCTGTTTCTAAGAATGGGGTCTAAATCTATATGTTTGCCAATGGAGTTCCAGTTTGAAAACAAAGACATGCATGAGAATTCCTGAAGGCCTGCTATTCAAAATGCAATTCCATTAACAAACATATAGCTTTGGACCCCATTTACTAACCTCTCAGAAACAGAACAGGAAATGATATCACCTCTCACAACAAACCAAGACAGATAAATAGCAAGTGGGACAGAACACCAATGCTTGACCAGAGGTTCACCAATGATGTTACCTCACATGGTGATGAAACGTATGAGAACAAATCCACCAGCTCAGTGAGTAAACTTACATCCTGGTCTGTTTCCATGCTGTATGACTCTATAACTTTATCAGATCTAGCCAACATTAAGGCTTGGGTTGATAAGTGGCAAGAAATATTTGAATCACACATGCTCGGCAGTGATAGTCTTAACTAGGGAAGCCACGTATGTTCTGTGCTTAAAGAACAAATGAGATGGCTGAGTGTTCTGTATTGAGTAACTTAGCTTATAATTTCATAAAGCCTGTCTATTATATACAAGGCAGAAGCCAGAACTGTGATGGAATACTTTCCACTTTGTTGGATGAGAGCAATTCTAATAATACACACACAATTTAACTCGATCCAGAAGAAAACCCATTCAATTGACAACCTATTCACCACCTTAAACATTCACTCCATTTATTATCACACACTGTTGCTGCAACTTGTATCATTTACTGCAGGAACTCAGCCAGGATCCTTTAACTGCATCTTTCACACCCATAATGTTTATCATCTAGCAGGACAAGGGCTGTAGGAATCTGTGAATACTACTACTTAGAGTTCTTCCTCCAATACACTTTATTCTGACTTGTAAATATATCATTCAGTCAGAATTCTGGAACTGCTACCCAGACTACGGAGGTTGAAGAAGGTAACTCATTACTACTGTCAAAAGCATCTCAGTATGGGCAAATGCTGACCTTGCCAGTGACACACACATCCCCTGAAGAATGAACAAACTTTTATGGAATTGGAAATCTCTGTATAGATTATCTCAACAATCAATTTGGTCAGTTGTAACTACTAGAATTGTTTGTGGCTTGTGATGTTTCTCAGTCTTCCTATATTTGGATGGCTTGTAGTGAGGCTTGGAATTTGTAGAGCAAAGGTTCTGTTAGTTCTTGAAATTTGATAAGCTTAGCCAAAGAGGTTTTGCCAGACTGAGAAACAAAAATGTTTAGTTGTGAAATATTCTAAATGAATGATGTGGTCAAATGTTTTAGGAGTTTGAAGAGGAGAAGAGGTTTACAAATGGAATACCAGAGTTTGGATCCTGAACAGCTAATGACAATTTTTAATACAAATAATAGTAATGATTTTGAATTGTTAAATTGATTAGATACTCAATGCTGAAGAGAGAAAAAATATTATACCATGCGAAAATCCAGCATAACTTTGAACACCTGAGTCAGATGCATAGTTAATCTCCATGCCTTAATAAGAAGTGCCCAAGGTTCTCTGTTGCCTGCTCGTAACTAAGATTACTTATTCCTAACTATCATCCCAAGATTCTGATACATACAATCTCAATGGTCTTGACATCTTCCTATATCAGAATTGCAAAACAGTGAAGCATTTACTGCCATAACCAGTAAGTTGTCTAGAGTCAGCATTACTATGTGTTTGCACTTGATACTTTCATCTTATTTTTGCTGTTGTTATGATTTACAGAAAGGCATATCCAAGGATTCCAAATTACTTCTGCACTCTGTTGCAAAATAAATCAAATTGCTGCCACACAAAGACTGATTCCCCACATGCCATAAAATCAGAGGTTAAAATGTTCTTGTCCTGCATATGTTGCTCCTCACTAGGATATCCAGTTAGCCGCACAGTGTAAATGTATGGAATAACCATAGTGCCTGTCAATGGGAGACACTGACTTTGAAAATCACAAGAATAGCACTGCATTTACAAAGTGTGTTCTTCCAGGTAAATGTAATTCTCAATTTATTTTCAGCTTTGAAAACCCTGATGTGGCCTTAATAACTTTACTTAATAATCAATACTAGCGGTGAGAATTGAATAGCTGTAAATTCTGCTTTCCTCAAAAAATAAAAAATATTGAAGTTATCTGTCTGTGATCCCCATCAATAAAACTTGGATGTCTGTCCAACTGTTATTTGGTTTGGAGTATAACCATTGTTTAAAAAACATCTCAAGTAGCAAAATGCTTCTTGTTTTCTTTCTAAGTGGAATTATTTATATTAGCAATAGTTTCCATACTATAATATATTTGAGACCTTCTATTACAACTTTATCAAAATGACAAAAATATATGCTAATGCAATTGTTACATTCTACCACTAATTTCTAATCTGCACTAGATAGCAAAGCTTATTCTTGAGGTGGCACTTTACTTTCTGTAGCAAAAGCTTGCCATTGCAGACTATTTTCTATGAACAAAGTAGTATTTTTCCAAGAAACTGACAAGTCATAACTCTGATGCAATGTACAATTCTGTTGTACACATTCATTTACTACAAATTGCAGTACTGGAAAGTAAATTTCAACAGTATGCGTTACTCCAAGAATTTCACATATTTCTCTAAAACCTTTAACCGTTTCTTTAAATTTTAGAGTAAGAATTTAATCAAAATGCAGTAAATAAGGCATAGCTCACTGCTTTGTAAATGGTGGTCTGGATTTTACAGGACTCTAACCCTCAGCTATAAATGTGGTAGTGATCCCAATTGGACTTTAAAGGCAGAATTTTGCTGATTTTAATGAGACAGAAATAGAGACAGGTGAAGAAGTAAAATCACATGTCCACTGGGCACTTGCTTTTAAACACAAAATCAGGCCATTTGCCTGACGGATAAAATTCATCTGAAAGAGTTAACTGTGTGAGAAAAAGTTGGCTTATTGAGTATAATGTGGAAAAATGTGAAGTTATCCACTTTGGTAGGAACAATAGAGGAACTAAATATTCAAAGTTTGTGAGAAGATTTGTAGCTCAGGTGCTAATTGTTGTGGTTGTGTTCGCCGAGCTGGGAATTTGTGTTGCAGACGTTTCGTCCCCTGTCTAGGCGACATCCTCAGTGCTTGGGAGCCTCCTGTGAAGCGCTTCTGTAATCTTTCCTCCGGCATTTGTAGTGGTTTGAATCTGCCGTTTCTGGTTATCAATTCCAGCTGTCCGTTGCAGTGGTCAGTATATTGGGTCCAGGTCGATGTGCTTATTGATTGAATCTGTGGATGAGTGCCATGCCTCTAGGAATTCCCTGGTTGTTCTCTGTTTGGCTTGTCCTATACTAGTAGTGTTGTCCCAGTCGAATTCACGTTGCTTGTCATCTGCGTGTGTGGCTACTAAGGATAGCTGGTCGTGTCGTTTCATGGCTAGTGGGTGTTCATGGATACGGATCATTAGCTGTCTTCCTGTTTGTCCTGTGTAGTGTTTTGTGCAGTCCTTGCATGGGACTTTGTACACTACATTGGTTTTGCTCATGCTGGGTATCGGGTCCTTCGTTCTGGTGAGTTGTTGTCTGAGAGTGGCTGTTGGTTTGTGTGTTGTTATGAGTCCTAATATTATTTAACTGTTGAAAGAACATGCATGAAATCAAAAAGTTAACATTCAGGTACAGGAAGTAGTTCGGAAGACAAATGGAATGTTGACCTTTACTACAGGAAATATAAAAGTCTTGCTACCACTGTGCAGGGCACTTTGTGATCACACCAAGAATACTATGTACAATTTTGTTCTGCTTGTTTAAGGAGGGAATATTTGAATTGAAGGCGTTAAAATAAGTTTCCCTAGGTTAATTGTTAAGATTAGGGAATTGTTTTATGTGAAAGGTTGAACAGTTTGGGCCTGTAATTCTTGGAGTCAGGTGGAATGAGTTCTGAATTTAATGAATGAGTGTGATCCTACTGAGGAGGCTTGACAGCTTGGATGCTGAGAGACTGTAGCGGATATCGGTTCAGAATGAGAGAGTAGCTCATTTTAAGTGATGGTTCTTGCCCTCTCCAAAACACCTCATATTTCCCATTATATTCTGTATGTCATTTCAGATTACCCATTCCCCTTTCATGTCCCTATCTATCTCCTAAATCTAATCATCCAGTATCCACTATGCGCAGGTCTTAGGGACCATGTAATAGCAATCGCAGTCTTTTGAAATGATTATTAAAAATAACACCTTGAACAGTTTAATAGACCACGGTTTTTAAAAAGCTTTAACTTAATGAAAAATAACTTAAATTACCTCGTGGTCTATCCATTGTTGAATTCTATTCATTAACCACATCAAAGATAGATAATCCTTGACTAACTTCTTAACACCATCAGTCAAAATTGAACACAGCTTCAGCTAAGAGGTTCTGTCTTGTTTAGAACTCATACAAGCAACTATGTTGACCTCAGCTGTCAAAAAGAAGACAATGAAGCCTTTTAAAGTACAAAAATGGATTGAGCATGTTATTCAGATACACCAGATGTCCTGTCAATCAAAGCAGTCACAGAGCAAATATATTGGGTTTTCTAAAGAGAAAGTAGGCTTTTTCTTTTTCAAATTTAAAGGGCTGAGGACTTTTAAATTATTTCTGGTCATCATAACACAAGAATTCTAAAATCTTTTGCCTAGTAGGAACAATCATTAATGCATCTCTGTATTTACACCATGTTAAGGGCTTATGCCCGAAACATCGATTCTCCTGTTCCTTGGATGCTGCCTGACCTGCTGCGCTTTTCCAGCAACACATTTTCAGCTTTACACCATGTAAGCCAACCTAACGGTTGGCACGATGGCTCAGTAGTTAGCACTACTGCCTCACAGCAGCAGGGACCCAGGTTCAATTCCAGCCTCGAGTGACTGTCTATGTGGAGTTTGCACATTCTCCCCACGTCAGATTGGGTTTCCTCCACAGTCCAACGATGTGCAGGTTAGGTGGATTGGCTGTGCTAAATTGCATGTAGTGTTCAGGGTTGTGTAGGTTAGGTGCATTAGTCAGGGGTGAATATAGGGGAGGGGGAATGGGTCTGGATGGTTACTCTTCAGAGGGTTGGTGTGGAGGTGTTGGCTGAAAGGCCTGTTTCCACATTTTGGGATTCTATGATGATTACCTTTCCAAAGCAAAGCTCTATAATCAGTCCAACTTACAAGGTAGCATCTAATAATGATATTTTACACTCTACTCTCAGAATATTCTAGATTCCTCAGCAGGTTTCCCATGGAATGCATGAACTGTTAAAATGCACCCACCTCTATAAAAATAAGCTAAGACAGAAAAATCTAATTTCTGCTGGGGCTGTCAATGATGATCTCATGATCCAAGTATTTCTGACCTATGAAACAGCTATTAGAAAATAGTTAGAGGCTGGGAAGGCACTGATAATTCAAAATGGAGAACAAGATAATTGATATTCCCAACCACAATCCTATCTCCATAAAGGGACAAAAATCTGTGCCCAAATTTATCTCTCTCCCTCTCTCACATTTGCTTTGTCATCAGAAATTGTTTACAGAAAGAAATGCTGTGATAAAATAGTTCATATATCATATTAAAACATTCTAAGATGTCGAAGGAGGTTTTTGAGTTGCCATGGAGTTGTTTTCTAAAAATGTAAATAGGATCAGATTCCAGTGAAGTGGTCTGTTTCTGAAAGAAATACCTGGATGATATTTAAAACCTGTATCACTACTGGATATACAGGGGAGTGAAACAAATTGGCTTGATTCCAGTAGCTTCAAACTAGTTAGTCCAATGCCACAGTTTTTAATCCTCATGTTTGGTTTGCTTGAACTGAAAAATTCAGCCCACCACTGTCTGTGCTTCTGCTGCTGAACGTAGCCATTTTGTCGTAATCAAATATGACAGACCTTCCAAATTTCATTTCTTCCCTGTCGTGAATCATGCAGTCAATGTATAGCAACCTCCCTGCTATCAGTAACATGTCTAATACTGGAATGATGTTTGGAGGCTTGTGTCCTAAAAATCTATAGCTTTCTGACATAGGCTCTTTAAAATTCCAATTTAAATAAAATAGTTGCAGAAGAAAAGAAGATCCCAAATGTTAACAGGATTAGTTGTCGTTAATTTAACCTTTAGCAGATAATTTTCAAATTGAAACATTGTCAGTAGGAAGGGAAGAAATAAAAAGAAAGAGATTGTGGGGAGCGTATCTCACCTTATGTGGGCAATGACAAGAAAGGTGGGAAAATAAAGTGAGAATTTTGACATACTTTCTTCTAATTTTTCCCTGGCAATGGCAACTTTGAAATCTTGCTACTGAGTGGCAACTACTTGTTTTCTGTTCATTTCCTTGTTATCAATGGTCCAACACACCCTATTTATTCACCATTTCCAATTCTCCTCATCCTTGGGAAATGAGCTGGTATAAATTTTGACATGTAAAACTGAACAGGTACTTGACAGCTGCACCCCGTCAACTTCTTGTCACAGCTATCATCCAACTATGTCCTCAGTTGATTTTCCTCCATGTTCCATTGACGTCAACCTCTTGACCCTTTTTACATGCCAATTAACTGTGGCAAACCAACACCCTCCCACTTCTTCAGTCCTGCTCTTGGACCAACTCGCACATCATTTCAGTCCTTCAATACTTCATTTTGAAGCTCAGGGAATCTACACATTACATGCTTCTTCCAAATCGCTGCACAAAGGGACGCATATGTTTCTCATGCATGGGTACAGGTAGCATCTTATGGCCTTTAGTTTGCCTTCTTAGTGCTCATTCACTTTGTGCCCACCACCCTATTCACAAATACTTCCAAGTCTCTGCTAACAAAGCAGCTGTGAGTTTTCCTTTCTGCATGGGCCAAATCCTCAACAATAATTGAGGAGCATTTCAATGTGATAAGCAGAACCGGGTTTGCAGTGTCTGAAGTGCTGAGCAGCTGGACTGTAAGTATGGCACCAGTGGCATGAATGTCGCAATGTTCCAATATTAGAAAGCATGTCTGCCTTTCCTGCCAGGCAATTCCCTGAGAGGGAGCCTGGTTGTGTCAATAATGAGGTGAAGAGTGGAAGTTTGCATGAGAAAAGTCACCTGAAAATGGCAAACTGGGGATCATGAATTTCATTCAACAAAACTCTTAAACTGAAAATTCAAAATTCTATCCCGCATTTGTATACAAATTTCTTTACAGCCTAAGAAGTGTATTCAAAGCATAAGTACAGTTGTAGAAAATAAAGCAACCAACCTGTGCACAACATTTCCCTGAACAGCAATGTGATTATGAGCAAATAAACTGGCAATGACATTGAATTGAGGTATAAATATTGGTCAGGACAATGAAACAATTTCCTCTGCTCGTTATTGAAATAGTGCCATGAGATCTCTTACACTCATCTGAAAAAGCAAATTGAGCTTTGGTTTAGCAACTCGTTCAAAAATAGCCTTTCTGTCCTCTTAACTCTGAAGGCTCAGCGAGATTTTAAGCTTATATTTCTGCAGCAAAACTTAATATTAGTGCAAGGCAATGCCTCTGTCTATCCTGAGGCGCTGATGTATTACAATCCTTTCAGCATTGAGAGTCAAAATGCTGGAATTCCCTTCCTGACAATGCTGTGGATGTATCCACATCACACAGACTGCAGCATTTCCAAAATCTGACTGACACTACCTTTCGAATGTCATTAGAGATTACCTGACCAGCCGTGCTTGCAGCCCATGAACAAATAAAACAAAACTTATGGCATGCCATCAATTAGGGCTTCGTGTGGTAGATGACATTTTTTTTATCTCTTTCATAACTTACATTTTCCCATGATATGACAATTGCAAAAGGATCTGTCACACTGGACAATGAAAACACAATCTGAACAAGGCTGAGCTGAAAAAGGAAATAAAACAAGCTTTCTGGAGTTTTGCTCAGCCACAACCAATGCCCTTTCCAGCAGATGCACTGAAACATCAGTCAATAAGAATCATGTAAGTTCACACAAGGCCACTTCAGTTGACACTTCATTATTACTCAGTAGCTTCCCCTTTTCCCACAGTAACCATGACCACCAATAGTTCAGTTTGCCTAAAACACCATTCTCTCAATTTAAATTTAAAATAAAAAAAAATTTCATCCAATTAAAACAGAGTCTTCAATTCATGCTGCCAGAAAATAGGGAAGTATATAATCCTTGATTGAAAATTAACACAATCTCATCAGAATTAAGTGCCACTGGCTGACAAATGATGCCATTGTTGTATTGGTACACTTTCCCATGTGTGCCTAGACATTGGTTCCTTCCAGCCTTCAGCAAATCAAGCCATTCCTTTTTCATAACAACAGCATGTTTCATCTTCATATTTCTGGGACAGAATGGCAGTGTCTGATTGCCCTTAGCATAAGATCATAAGACACAGGAGCAGAAGTAGGCCATTCAGCCCATCAGGTGTGCTGCACCATTCAATGAGATCGTGGCTGATCTAATAATTCTCAATTCAATTTTCCTTCTTTATCCCCATTATCCTTTATTCCTTTAATGATTAGAAATCTGTCTTTCATAGCTTTGAATATACTTAAAGACCCAGACTTCTCAACCCTCTTCAGTGAAATTCCACAGATTGACTACCCTCTAAGAGAAAAAACTCCTCCTCATCTCTATCATAAATGGATGACTCCTTACCTGAAGATTATGCCTTCTGATCCAAGAATCTCCCACAAGAAGAAATAACCTCAGCATATCTACCCGTTAGTCCTCTAAGAAAGTTGTGTGTTTCAATAAGGTCACCTCTCATTTTTCTAAATTCCAATGAGGGCAGGTCTAACCCACTCAACCTTTCCTCATAAGACAATCCTTCAGCCAAGTGAACGTTTTGAAGATTGTCTCCAATCCCAGTAAATAAAGGGACCAAAGCTCTTCACTGTTCAAGGGAAGTAGAAGACTACATCCCATTTGCTTTCCCTATTACCTCCTAAAAGTGGATGCTGACTTCTTGTGATTCATGCACTCGAACCTCCAAATCACTCTGTGCTGCACCTTTCTGCAGTCATTTCCCACGTAAGTAATATTCAGTTCTTCTAATTCTTTCTGCCAAAGCCCACTATCCTGTATTTTTTCCACATAATATTCTATCTGCCAAGTTTTTGCCCATTCACTTAACCTGTCAGTATCACTCTATAGACTCCTTATGTCATGCTAACTACTTGCCATGCAATTTTGGGTTATCTGCAAACCTGGTGAAAATACATTCATTTTCTTTTTCCATGTCTTTAACATTTATTGTCGTTTGTTATGACCCCAACACATACCTTTGGCACTCCATTAGTTATGGGTTGACTTCCTGAAAATGCCTATTCTTCCTACCTCTCTGTCGTCTGTTGCTTAGCCAATCCTGTATTAGATCCTTCATGATATACTCGAATATTTTCGCAACAATAAATGTTAGGATAACTGGCTTATAAATGCAAATGTTTTTTGTCTCCCTCCCATTTTGAATAAGGGTGATGTTGAGAAACTTCTAATCCTCTGGGACTTTTCCAGAACCTAAGGATTCCTTTAAGTTTTCTACCGGTTCAGTCACCATCGCTGCAACTATTTTCTCAAATATTTGAGGACACAACCCATTCTGACCAGGGAACTTAGCAGCCTTTAGCCCCATTCGTTTCCTGAATCCATTTTCTCTCATGACAATTATGGTGTTTATTTCCTTCCTCACCCCGGTCTTAACCTCTTGATTACTTAGTAAGTTTGGAATGCTATTTGAGGCCTCTATTTTGAAGAGTGATGCAAAGTATTTATTCAACTCCTCTGCCATTTATAGGCTCCCATCTCTTCTGTTAAACTCCTTTATCAGTTCACTCCAACCAATTCTGCTCTCATTTCTATGTGAACTATCCTTATTTTAAGTTTAACGATTCTGATCCAGATTCTCACTTTCAAACTAAATTCTTATATCTACCATGGTATGGTTACTGTCATCTGTGAGATCCTTAATTCTGATATCATTTATTAAACCTCCCGCATTATACATTAACCGATCCAAAATAGCAAGATCCCTCGTATTATTCTTCACATATTGTTCGAGGAAACCATCCTAAATATATTCTATAAGTTCTTACTCAGCCAATTTGATTTTTCCAATCTACACAATTAGATTAGATTTGATTTTATTGTCACATGTACCCAAGTACAGGAATACAAGAGGTCAGTGAAAAGTGCAAAGAATCGCCGCTGTCAAGCACCATCTCAGAATATCACACAGAAAACAGAAAATAAAGAAAGGAACAAAAGCAAAAGAAATGTCCAGATCTGTCCACGTGGCTCCTGGCTCTCCCTCCTGATGCTGGAAATCAGCCGGGCTCTCCACCACCTTCGGGGAGCCTAGCAGGGTCCTGGGTCAGGGCTTCACCTGCCACCACTGCCATGAGTCCTGAACCAGGCACACCAACGCTACCACCGCAGCAAAACACCACCTTGCCAGTGTCTGTGCCAAAACATAAAGAGTAAAGGTACTATGATTAATGTATTTACATGATCTGTCTTCAAAACTATTGTTTGGGGCCTATACACTACTCCCACCAGTGTCTTCTGCCCATTGTTATTTCGTATATCCACCTGTATGGATTCTACATGATCCGATCCAAGATCATTTCTTGCTGATATGCTAATTATATCTCATACTAACAATACAACTCTACCACCAATTTCTTTCTGCCTGTCCTTTCAAAAGGTCACAAATACCCCTGAATGTTTAGTTCTGAGTTTCGGTTTCCACATACTCATTGGTTAGCATTGCTGCCTCACAGTGCCAGGATTCCAGGTTCAATTCCAGCCTTGGGCGACTGTCTGTGTAGAGTTTGCATATTCTCCCTGTGTCTGCTTGGGTTTCCTCCAGGTACTCCGGTTTCCTCACATAGCCCAAAGATGTGCAGGTCAGCTGAATTGGCCATTCTAGATTGCCCATAGTGTTAGGTGCACTAGTCAGAGGGAAATTGGTCTGGGTGGGTTACTCTTCAGAGGGTCGGTGTGGACTTGTTAGGCCGAATGGCCTATTTCCCCACTGTAGGGAATCTAATCTAATCCAATAGCCATGTCTTCATAATGGCTATGTACCCATTTGTGACAATTTTTTAATTGTGTTTTGAATGCTATGCATATCCTCATGAAGAGATATTAATCTTGTCTTTCTACTGGTTTTTCCCCTATTTGCCGGTCTTATTTATTTATTTTTAAATGGTCATTTACTATTTCTTAAAACCTATCCCATTACCACCGATATTTGACCTTTCACCACCACCTTGGTATACACTGCTTTGAAGCCAATCCAACACATCTGTCTTCTCTCATTCCCACGATAGATTTATTCCTAATCTGTTGCATGACCGACTGTTGCAGCTCTGATGTGAAATTTTGGCTTTTACTGATCCAGGCAGAGCCACTTCCCTTTTTAATTCTAAAGCAGGAAGAAATTTGTCTTGCTTCGACAGTTCACGCCAGAACAATAAACCATAATTACCTGACCGGGACGTGAATTGCTGATCTTTTTATGCTTGTATACTCTGTCACTTCCTGTCCTATTCTGGGTAGCATTGTGAAAATAGTTGTTCTGCATTGTCACAAAATCCTATTGCTTTGGGCAAGCTTCCATTACCCCTCCTGAACCCCACCCGCATCCCAATTATTTTAAAATCTACAGCCCTCGTTATTCGATTTGACATGACTCTAGTCCCAGCATTTTCCAAGTGAAGGCCCATTCAACTGGAACAGCTCCCTTCCACCCGAATATTTGTGCCAGCATCCATTAAGTGAAATGCATTCCTTTCACACCAATATTTATGTCTTGCATTTAACACTTTTTCTTGATGCATTCAATGTCAGTTGTCTGCAGCGCAAGTAGTAATCCTGCGGTTATCAGCTTGGAGGTTCTATATTTTAGTTTAGCTTACAATTGTTCAAAATCTTTCAGCCTAACCTCCTTTCCAATGTTATCAATGTCATTAGTATCAATGTGGGCAACAGCAATATCCCTTCCTTCCTGCTCTAAGTTCCTCTTCAGTCTCAAGGAATTGGCTCTAACCCAGGCACCAGTAAGGCAACACAGCTTTTAGGATTCATGTGCATAGAATGTAGTACTGATTAATTATAATCAGTACTACATTCTTCTTTCCTTCTCCTACATATGTGACTCCCTATGCAATGGTGTCGTGGTAAAGTTGCTCATCGTCCCTACAGTCTCCACTGTCATCCACACATTTTTTTTCCCTCTGAAATCCTTAAGGCATTCAATTCCTGCACTTTACTATAATTCACACTGGGTTGGCTACTTAAATATGTTCACTTCCAGCTTGTTCCTAATTAGACTGCTCTTTTAATGCACTTCTTGAAAGTAAGTCTTCTCGAAGCTCGCAACTACAGATTTTACAACTGCTAATTGCTCTTAAAGAAAATTAGAAATTATAAATTAGATTTGCACAAGTTGATGTTTTAGACACTTTCTAACAAAGAAAATGCATTCACTCACTTCCATACTCATACCTTTTCTTCTTTTCAATTCCAACACCTTCCAATCTCCACATTTACATTGGTCCTTTAAATCTTGGAGTTGTGATCACAATATATAAGGATTCAGCTCATCTGTTGCTACGAAGTTGATGCTAACTCCAGGAGTAAAATGGTAGTGAATGTCTTCATTACAATAGCACTGATAGACATACTGAACTTATTTCCAGATATCTCATCTGATACTGATACACCCTCAATCCCAATGTGCCACCAAGTCAATAAAATGGTTTTCAAACAAATATTTGACAATGAAGAACTTCATCCTTTTATGACTTTGATTTGGCCCCAAATAAAGTTTTTGATACTAAATCACTGAAATGCTCAGCTTTAGTGTTCCTAAGCAGCAGGAACTTTATTTTTCAGCATCTATAAAATGTTAAAAGAGAAAAAAAGGTTAAAAACCCAAATGCAGTAAAGATAGGCGATGTGCTTGTAATTTTGTAAAAATACCAGTAAGTAAATGAAATTATTAATGTTTTTTTTAACAAAGAGGAGATTATATATATATTATAATCTCTTTAGTTTAATTCATTCAAGGAGTATGGGCATTTCTGTGTCAGCCAAACTTTATTGCCAATTGTTCAATGCCCTGAAAGTGTTAGTGTAAGCTGTCTTCTTAAACCATTGCAGACCTGGAGGTGTAAGTACACCCACAGTGCTGTTGCGAAAGGAGCTCCAGGATCTTGACCAGTAACAGTGAAGTGAGGTGGTGTGTAGCTTGGAGGGAACTTGAATGTGCCTCTGTTGCCCTTGTCTTTCTTGGTTATAGAGGTTGTGCGTTTGGAAAACTGTCGAAGAGATTTGTTGAACTACTGCATTGCATCTTGAGGATGACACGCACTTCTGCCCCATGCATACATGACGATGGGAGTAAATGTTGAAAAGTAGTATTTGGGTGCCAATGAAGTACATCGCTTTTCCCTGAATGGAATGAAGATTCTTGAGTGCTGTTGGACCTGTGCTTATCCAGGAAAATTGAGAGTATTCCACACTCCTGACTTGTGCCCTCTACAGGTTTTGTAGACAGGTTTTGGGAAATTAGAAGATGAGACACTTGCTACAGAACTCATAGGCTTTGACCTGCTTTTCCAGCCACAGTATTTATCTGACTGATCCAGTGCAGTTTCATTGATGGCAATGCCATTGAACATCAATGGGTAGAGATTGCAAAGTGCTGCAATGATAGTGCTTATTGGTTCTGGAAACGTTTTCCTTTCAAGAATATGTTGAATCATGGTCCAGCTGAAGTTGGGCCTCAGCTTTTAGTCAAATTAGTCTCGTCAGCTGAAGACTGTTGCAACACAAGCTAGGATCACTTTGCTAACTCAAGAGAAATCAGTATTGGTATGTTGCAATTGCCTTAGTTAAGTTCAAGGAACTAAGTTGGAAAGAGCGATTGAAAGTGAGAATCAGTGATCTGAATACCTATAAAGGCTAGGGAGCCCTGTTTAAACTTTGATAGGACTGGCCTCTCACTGACAGATAGGGAGAAGTGAGTAATGCAGATGCTGGCAATTAGAGTCAAGATTAGAGTGGTGCTGGAAAAGGCTTTTTGACCGAAACGTCAATTTTCCTGCTCCACGGATGCTGTCTGACCTGCTGTGCTTTTCCAGCACCACTCTAATCTTGACTCTCACAGACAGATGTGGAAGCTGCTGAAGCTTTTCTTTTAATTTAGCCTGTATTTCTAATCAACTTGTTCAGAGATATTATTACACACTTCTGGAGGAGGTGGGACTTGAATCCAGACCTCCCAATCCAGGGGTAATGACACTACCACTGCGCCACAACCTGAAATATCCTTATAAATTAAGTATGTTCAGTGTCTCCATTGTTCATCACTCACTGATTATGAAGTCCCTAATTCAGATACTCAGATGATTGCCTGGTTGGTTGGAATGGACATTTGTAGATTGAGCAATGCCCACATAGATTGGACAAGGAAGTGGTTACTGAGGAATACTAACACATTTGGCTGAAATTCCTCTCTTCCCTAACTTTCGGATCCATTATCTAGTTTAAAACTGAACAGATAAGAATACCATTCACCCATCAATACTTCTTGACATGTTTCAAAATAATGCTGCAGTCTTACATCTACCAGTAAGATTTGATGTAAAATGAATGCCTGACTCACCTCCTCTACCTACCCCTAAATCGCACAAATTTACTACAGTTTTAATGTCATTAACTCATTGATCGCTTCCTGCAATCTTGAGTCTAGAAAGCAGAATGGATCAAGTTGCACTATCAGGCCAACATTAGTGTGTTCTGACAGCAGTGCTATTACGTGTAGATTTGTGTCTGACTTAATATTCTCTCAGCTCTTGAATTCTATATTCAATTGAGTCTTTATTAATTTTAAATATATCTTGTTTCTTCTTAGAACTGTGCACATGAACAGGTAAAGCACTCATTAAATTATAGTATAAACTTCAGCAACATTTCCTGAACTGGATTTTTTTTACTCCCCTACTGGCCGGTCTGAAAGTAGGAGGCTTGTAAAATCCAGTACATGGCCTTCTCACTACATACCCACCCACTTGTGTGAAATTTTAAGGAGGGCACTAGATGTCTTTAGTGACCTGTAGCAGGAACAAGCCACTGTCAAGATGGCAGTCTAATAGCTTGTGTCAAGCAAGGCATGGAGGGAGAACCTCTTACATGCATTACCTGTTCTGGTTAGCTCAGTCGGCTGGACCAACAGATTTGTGATAAAAGCAGCATGGGTTTAAGTCCTGTACCCGCTCAGGTTACCATGAAGGATTTGCCTTCTCAACATCTCCCTTTGCCTGAGGTGTAGTGAGCCTGTAGTTAAAACACCATCAGTTATCCCTTACTAAAGATGGTCTGGAAAGATTATAGTGCCTTTATTTTTCATAGAATTCCTAGGAAGAGGTGATTCTGTACTGACCCTACGAAGGGCAACCCACCTGCCTACCCAATCCTGATAACCCCATGTTTAGCATGGCCAATCCACCTGACCCATCTTTGGGCTGTGAGAGGAAACTGGAGGAAACTCATGCAGACATGGGAAGAACATACAAACTCCACACAGTCAGCCAGCCAAGACTGGAATTGAACCTGGTCCCTGGTGCTGAAAGGCAGCAATGCTAACTGCTGCATCACTGTGCCACCCACTTTACTCTGTTTCATCAGAGCTTTGCCATCCTCAAGATCACACTTCCCATTTTACCAGCCCAACCCGCCAGGCCCAGCACTTGACGTATCTCAACCCTCTCACCAGGCCCCACCACCGTGATTCCAGTATGTTCCTACCTATATTATCTTGGTGTCTGGCTGCAATGATGATTTCCATTTGGAACTGTCTGTAGTCTCATTTTCAGCCATTAGCCCTGCTTGACATTGCTGGGACTACAGAGGTGCTGGCTATCTGATTGGCTGGAAGCTCACTAAGGCAGAACTTCATGTTACTGAGAGGGACAAACCCATCTCCAGTCAATTAACAGTCAGTTGGAGCAACTGTTCTTTCCCTATGGTGGACTGTATCCCAACCACGCCCGGATACCAATCCCAATCCAGCCAGGTGATGTGGGGACCACCATTCCTTGTTAAACCTAGCCAATGGATTTCTAACAGCAACACATAAAATTAAATTTAGGAGATCAGCAAACCTTTTAAGGAAATCTGATATTAATATAATGAGCCATCATTGTATATTTGACAAAATTGAAAGATGATCCTGATTACTCCTCGCTTTAATAAGTGCTGTGCTGTGGGTTGGAAGTCAAACAGAGATAAGTGAAAAAAAAATCAAACAAAATAGAAGAATGTTTGGCTTGAGCAGAGTGTGGTTACATCATAAATGCAATGAGGTATAGGACAAACTGGCTCTGAATTTGAGATTATGAATGGCATATTTGCAGTTTCATTGACTTAATTTCATGGGTGAATTACAGTGTACCATTAATGAAAGTAAGGAGTTAGAATAAATTTCCATAAAGCTTTAAAAGTGTCCATAATTCACAGATGGTAAGATTAGACATGTAATAATAATCAATTCTTTGTCAAAACCACCAAATCTTTGACCTCCAAGTCCCACCACATCCTGACTTAAACTGTCATTCCTTCTTGTTGAAAGTCTCATGGTGTAGGGTCATTGGCTGTGTGCTAAAAGCTCTGGGTTCAAATCCCACTCCAGGACTTGATGGCTAAGGGCGGGTATACATAATGTGGTCAAATAGACTGACTACCAACTTGTACCTTGTTCCAACATATGTCAATGGCAGACAGTAATAGCCGGAGAGATTTCTAGCTAACCATACCTTGAACAGGAATTAGAGCCTCTAATAGTACTGTGCAGAGTTCCAGCAAACATGTGAAAATGTAGTTACAACAGCACTTTGGTCTGCTTGGGGCTGTTTCAGTTGCATGGATCACCTGTCTCTATCCGCTTGGCAGCAGTAGCAAAATGTTTGATCCCTAGAGTAGATTCAGGAACTGTCTATTTGCCCTTATCCATGGTAGACATTGTAGCGCTGTGGATTGGACCTGCCTTTGGGCAGAGAAATCAAGAAGATGACTTCTCGGACATTGGGCTCAATACTCCTGACTTCCTATAGAACAGCATTGTGAGAGCATGTACACAGCATTTTAACTTTGGTTACACTAATCTCAGCAAAGAAAAGAGGCTGCTCTGTAATTGGCTGTACAAGTACAATGCTATGTATCTGTTAAATAAGCGGCACAGATGGCCAACGGACATCTTTTGTTAACTTTTCTCGGCAAGCTGGCTATTTAGTGCAAAATTTCATGACAAGCCTTGTATCTTATAACACTGCATGCAATTATATAGTGGGTGACTCCTCCCCTGTGAGTTTCTTACCTACAACTTCAGCAATCAGGGTTTGAAAATAGGAATAGGATCAAACATTTTTGGCCACACCATTATTCCTCAGACTCGCGGAATGTAATTTTCACATAATTAATTTTAAAAACCAAGATTCTCAAAGCCACTCACACAATTGTTGAGAAAGGTTATAATTTTTTTAAAACTATGTCAAAATAAAAGTAAAGGTCTTCTGGAAGCCTGGAATGCCAACAGAAAGTGCTGCAGAAACTTGGCAAGTCTGGCAACATCCAAAGAGAGAGAAGTAGAGTTAAAATTTTGAGTCCTGTTATCCTTCATCAGAACAATTCTGACAAAGGGTCACTGGACTTGAAATCTTGACTCTTTGGTCTAGCTTTTCACTTCCAACTTAGTTAGCAGATAGCAGAACATTTCTTGGCTTGGAAACATATCCCAAAAAGCAAGACTTTCATTCTAGGCAGGTGATAGTGGGACGGAGTTAGTCTTGTCCCTCCCAGGTACAAATTGGGTAAGTCACAGGGCTTCTGATTTCTGAGTCAGGCTGTTTAAAAGGCATGCCTCCGTTCTGTAGGACTTTATCCAAATTGGTTTTAAACATTATGCCTTCTAACCCTCAGACCTTCTCACCACATCACATGCCCACACGTGTCAACTCATGCCAATATGTTCACCCACACTAATGACACCTTATAACTGCCTATCCAATGCATGCCTCTACTCATCCATATTAACTCCTTACATCACAATTACCAACTTAGCCACAAACAATGAAAATAGGATGTGTTGACAATGGTGTTAAGAGTTTTGGATTTAGGTCCAGACCAATATTTTGGAGGGGCTGTGAGTCTCTACACCTTCATGAAATCCATGCTACAAGTTGTCATAAGACCTTAGTTTACTTGATTTGTCTGATAGTAAAAAAAGAAAATTATACAGTGCAAGTGTTACAAACTTACAGAACAACAATCTGACTTGTAATGTATCTTTATGGAGTTGCCTGTAAGATGGCTGTCTATCATCAGTATGTCTCATGGCAAAGGTCACTTGACTAAGGAAGCCTGAAAGGACATTTGCATATGATTACATTTCAATCCAATGATCCCCATTTTCATAACAGGCATTATAATTGTAACTGTGAGTTACTCAAATTGTACACAATACAGCCAAAACTTCTTGTGCATTAACAACTGTTTGTTATTCAAGTTATTTCCACTTTTGTCCACTTATTTAAATGCCAGTTTTTAGTGTGTTAGGGTCTTGTGATGGTGCACATGTGCAGTGTTGGTTTTTCCACTAACTTTGTTGGTCGGAATGATGTGATCTCTGGTTCTGTTTCAAAATTATCTTAGCTGACTCTGCCAATTTACGCTGCTCCAGAAGAAACCTCTTCCCTTTATTTGCATTAGCTGTGTCAGACAAGGCAGCAGCTCCTTTGTGTTCCTGCAGTCAAAAGCTAACTCATTCTGTTCAGATCTCTGTTTGTCAGTCAACATGGGCTGCAAAATATCGGAAAATCTCTTCTAAAAACTTAGGGTTACTAGTTTGAACTTTCAACTTGATTCTGCTCAGATGAGTGGTTTTAGCATTGTGTCTAATAACTGAAATTCCAGTTCTAACCCGCCTCGCCATAGCATTGAGCTCCAGGACTAAGCTGTGCACATTGTTCTGTCACAGACCCTTCACTTTACCTTTGAGGGTTGGATCATATCTGCTGTAATTTTACACAGGTCTGTGAAACTCATAATGTTACAGGAAAACCGAGTTCCCAAATGGCACTTCATTTTCATTCTGAGCTGTCATCACAATACTTACAAATCATTGTTCTCCTTTAGACTTTGTTGTGACCCTAATGGGAAGAGTGTGCTGAAAATCAATCCTCACTATTCCTCAAGTTATCACAAGTATCAAATATGACTGACTCCAACCACAGTATAAGATGAAAGAAATTCAAACTAAGTTTCATCAGTGAACAAGAAACAAAACTTATTTATTATAACAAACTTATCCTCTTCTAGCATGGCAAAAGGAATGATTGATTACTAATATGCACACTTAAACTGTATTCCCTTTAAATCCAAAAACACATACTTTTATTCACAAATGGCAGCACAGATAAGACAAACGCGGTTTCAGGAATTTCAGTGTGGAAAATATCGGTAAAAGGAACAAGGTTAGTGAATCAAGAGCCAAATCAAAAGGCATAGAATGAGCTTTATGCTGTAAAATATATTCCTCAAATCCAGTTGATGAAAATGTCAAATTAAAGAGACATTGCTGACAAATTCCATTATGCTACAGTAACATAATTTGTTTTCTCATGATAAATTGGAACTTAAAAAATATACTTTACATGTTTATAAATATCTTGTTTTGGACAGATGTTTGAGAGGAAAGTTATGTATAAACTTAGATATTTAAGATGCATTTCAATTAACCTCCGATTTGTTCATGTGCGAAATGGAGCAGAAACTGACTCAGGCAAAGCCATTTGCTCCAACGACGAAGTGAAGACAAAGCCCCATACACAAAACGCCATTACTGAAGAAACATGACAAAACAATCACATTTTAAAAAAAAGACATGTTCAATCAAAAGAGTGTGTTCAACGTTTCTAACAGCAACAGTATGAAATGCTTTGCTGTTTTATATGTTACATGAACATTACAGTATAAAGTTCAGGATTTACTACTTTGCTCAATATAATGGAAAATAAACCAGCTTAATTTTTAATAAAAGTGAAATACTGCAGATGCTAGAATCTGGAATAAAAACAGAAAGTGCTGGAAGAATTCAGAAGTCTAGCAGCAGCTGTGATGAGAGAAACGGTTAACAATTCAAATCACAAATGACTCTTCTCCAGATCTTCTTCAGTTGAATTTGCAATAGGGAATTTGACCATAGAAGAGAAAGGGTACATGCTGCTCTTCACACATTTCCTTATTTCCAGAGATGAGGAGGGTATGTTAGCAGCTGTAACACTCAGGTCAAAGTGATCAGACAGGGATCAAGAATAACCTCAACTGGTATTGAACTGTACCTGACTAGTTGTCCTTACCTTGCACTTCACCCTTAGCCACTGAGCTAACCAATTCCACAAGCTGATAACGATCATTATTAAAAGCAGCAAATTCCTTACAACAGAATTATGGCAAGGTATTGGATAGTTCACAGTATAATTTGTGACTTTTACATTATCCATATATTAATTACAGGTTATTAGTGCAAGGACCGTAGATATTTTGAAGAAATTGGTGTTAAATGCCAGAAATATATAAATAGAAATAACGTGCAAAGTTATGAGGCGAGGGTAGGAAAATGTCACTAAATGATGATTCTCATTCAGAGACAACATGCTGAAACAATGGGCAGTCCTGCATAATAACATTACTGTGATTCTGTGGCATGTTGTTCTTTGCGTAACTATGTAAAAGTACTAACAACAAGTCAATGTCTATTCTCCGTTGGCATTGTAAAACCAGTTAATCCTGTCAATTTATGCTGAAGTCAAATGTTTATTTTGTGATAGAACACCAGTAGCCTGTTTCTATAATCTGATATACATAGCTGAAAGCTAACTGGTGGCAGGTAAGGGCTTGCTTCGTTGCATCTTATGTGCATTCAACCAATATAATACTTGTTCAAAATGTCCAAATTCTTGGCTTTATAAAACAGAGACTGTTGACACGCTAAGATATTAACTTTTCCTACCAGTAAATGGCACAATTAGTCAAAGCTGTTGTTTTACAGCCAAATATATTTAAAGTGGAAGAACAAGATAGGGTCATGATGATGTAGTGGTAATATGTTTGGGCTAGTAGCACAGAGGCTAATTCTGAGAACGTGGATTCAAATTCTATCAAAGGAGCTGGTGAATTTTAAATCTGATTAATAATGGTGTTAATATGGTAACCATTGCCTATTAATATAAAATCCATGCAACGTCCATCAGAAAAGAAAATCTGCTGCCCTGAACTGGCCACACCATTTTGTAGTTCATCTTAGCAAGCCACTGAGTTCAAGGACAACTAGGGATGGGCAGCAGATACTGAGCTCACATCCTATATGAAGAATAAATTATTCAGCGTTTGCCCTGCTGATAATGGTCGACTTTGCACATTTCTGAACAGTGTGTTTGGCTTTCCGCAGGCTTTCTAGTGATTTTTACAAAATTAGTTGAGTAAGAATTCCAGCTTTGGCTAGCTTTCACTCATGATTGACTTACAATCAGATGAATTTTTCTCAGATGGTATCTTGTAGTTACAGCAAAATGACTATTAAACATAGGCAAAAGTGAGGACTGCAGATACTGGAGTTTAGAGTCCTGATAAAGGGCTTTTGACTGAAACTTCGGTTTTCCTGCTCCTCGAATGCTGCCTGACGTATTGTGCTTTTCCAGCACCACAATCTTGTCACTATTAAACATGTTATTCTGCTGTAGTGTGAGAATTATAATTAGCCAAATAAAAGCTAAGTACTATAAATGCTAGGAATCTGAAAGAAGAACTGAAAGTGCTGGAGAAACTTAGAATGCCTGGCAGCATCTGTGGAAAGAGAATTTAATGAAATGTTTCAAGTCTGATATGACTCTACTGCATTATTTTCAGTTCCAAAGTAGTGTCATATCAAACATGGAATTGTAATTCTGTTTCTCTTTTCTCTCTCCATAGATGCTGATAAACCATGTCTCCTTAACCTATTGTACCTTAGATATGGTTAGCCATATAATTCCAGCATCCCTCATTGATCATCATCCAACTGGATATGACTTTACTTAGTTGGTTTCTTTCTTCTCTATCCAGTTGTTCCAAGGAAGTCGCCTGTAAAATAGTTTCTTTTCCCACTTCTACAGTGTTGATAGTGGTTTCTCCAAGGATCCATACCTAATTCTTTTTTTTTTCAACACATGCTGCACCTCTTTGACACCACCTGACAACATCAGTTTCCGCATGTACGTTGAACACCCTTAACTCTAACTCACTATCATTTGGCTTAACAGTGTCCCCTTACCCAAACTGGGCTCCAAGTTGTAACATTGCGTGCCCAATATACAATACAGGTTGGACAAATATTTTCTCTGACTCAATATCGTGAACATCAAAGCCATTATTTTCATTTCCTGCCACAAATGTTTTTAGTTGAGGGTGTGGTGCTGGAAAAGCACAGCAGGTCAGGCAGCATCCGAGGAACAGCAGAACCGACGTTTCGGGCATAAGCCCTTCATCAGGATGTTTTTAGCCACTGATTCAATCTCTCTCACTGGCAGATCTCTGAGGCTGACATAGATTGTTTACATACATTCACAACATCCCAAAGACCACCTGTTTTTACCTTTATTGGAGCTTCACTCTGATGAACAAGAGAATGGTACTGGAATGTTTATTTGCAGACATCTATAAAAACTGTGTCTCAACAATCAAGGTTTAAGTCCTGGTGAAATATGTAGCTAGTCTGCATGCATTGTCTGGAATATGTGACAGTTGGAATGAAATTCAGCTTCTTTTGTTTAATCATCTTCCAAGCCTTAAGTATTGGATTGTTATACTGTATGTAGAGAAACAGAACAAAGTTTCAACCCACCACCCACATGAAAGCTGCCACAAATGCATGAAATGAAGTGCTAACATTTTGAATTTAAAATATGATTAATTCAAGCTTTTGGGAACAAGAAAACATAACATGGCAGCAGTGGCTGTCTGTCAGATCAATGGCTAACCTTCAGTTCAGCAAAGGGAAAGGCAGCAGGGCTCATACAGTGCAACAGCAACAAAAGAACATACACGAGACAGAGAGAAGGACGTTGAGGAGCCGTGGACAATCACTTGAGTTCCCAGAAAGAAAAGTGCCCAACATATGGTTCAAACTGCAGAGTTTATGGAAAGCCCAATCACTGGGAAACGGTGTGTGGTATAACGATCGAATAGGGCAAATGAGTTACTACATGAAGTAGGTGGTGCAGCTGATCACACAGAAACAAAACTCATTCAACCATTCAGATCAGGAAGAGGATGAGAAATAAGTCTACAACCCTAGAGGAAGCCAGATTTGCAGATCATGCAAAAATAAGACCATACGACATGGGAGTGGAAGTAAGGCCTCTCGGCCCATCGAGTCCACTCTGCAATTTAATCATGGCTGTTGGGTATTTCAACTCGGTGGAAAGGCAAGTTGCAGGAGGAATACAAAGAGCTTGTGGAGAGATAAGTGAGAAAGAGTTGTCAGGCGGAGTATAATGTGGGAAGGTACGAAGTTAGTCATTTTTGAGAGCAACAGAACAGACTATTCTTTAAGTGGAGAAAAACTGCAAAAAGCTGCAATATAAAGAGACTGGGGGTACATGAAACAAAAAGCTAGCACACAGGTGTAGCTGGTAACCAGGAAGGTGAATGCAATGTTAATTCTTATTCAAGGAGGTTAGAGTATGAGAGTAGGGAAGTCTTACTGCAACCATACTAGGTGCTGGTGTGACCACATCTGGAGTACTGTGAGAAGTTTTGTTCCCTGAAGCAGTTCAAAGAAGATTCTGATGAACAGTAATATGGAGGGATTGACTTATGAGCAGAGGCTTCAGGTTAGGACTCTACTCATTGGAGTTGAGAAGAATGAGAAATGATCTCATTGAAACACTTGGGTTCTTAAGGGGTTTGACAGGGTAAATGCTGAGAGGACGTTTCCCATCATGGAGAGTCTTGGTATAGTTTCAGAATAAAGGGATGCCAATTTAGGACAGATATGAGGAAGATTTTTTTCTCTCAAAGCGTTGTAAGTCTTCAGAATTCTTTGCCACAGAAAGCTATGGGGGCAGATTCCTTGTGAATATTTAAGGCTGAGTCAGATAGATTCTCGACAAGTAGAGGCGTCCAAGGGTTTTGAGCAAAGGGCAGAAAAGTGGACCTGAGGAATGTCATGATCCTATTGAATGGTGGAGCAGGTTCAATGGAGCAAACAGCTTACTCCTGTTCCTACTCTTTAAGGTCTTATTATGGTCATAAATCAGAAACCAACACTTGATACGATAGCACAGAGGAACATCATCCCCAGTCAGGCTATAGCAATAGGTCTTTACTGAAAATGTGAAGGAAAATAGTTGAGGTAAGTTATTCTGAAAATAAACAATGTTGTGCTAATACTGTATGAGGAAAATCAAATTCAACAGCTAAAAACAAACCAAAGGGATGCATAAAGGAAAGGATATTATATGTATATTTTCCATCACCGAAACAATTTGCCCTGCTGTCTTAGGATTGGGTCATTGCAAAGACCTATAGCATATCTCAGTAAACAATCAGATGAGAATGGAGGCACATAATAGACCCATTGAAAAGTTACAAAGGTCCTGTACAAATGCATGTAGAATGTTTTGATGAGAGAGTTAGATAACTTAGATTTTGAGTATCTTAACACGATTGACCTTGTGAAGAAAAAGTGAGGACTGCAGATGCTCGAGATCAGAGTTGAGAGTGTGGTGCTGGAAAAGCTCAGCAGGTCAGACAGCATCCGAGGAGCAGGAGAATCAGTGTTTTGGGCAAGAGCCCTTCATCAGGAATGAGGCTTGTGGGCCGAGGGGGTGGAAGATAAATGGGAGGCGGATGGGGCTGGGGGGAAGGCAGCTGAGAGTGCGATAGGTGGATGAAGGTGGGGATAAAGGTGATAAGTCAGAGACGAGAGTGGAGTGGATAAGTGGGAAAGAAGATGGACAGGTAGGACAGGTCATGAGGGTGGTGCCAAGTTGGAAGGTTCGAACTGGGATATGGTGGGGGAAGGGGAAATGAGGAAACTGGTGAAGTCCACATTGGGACCCTCCAACACCATGGCATCAATGTGGACTTCACCACTTTCCTCATTTCCCCTCCCCCCACCCTATCCCAGTTCCAACCTTCCAACTCGGCACCACCCTCATAACCTGTCCTACCTGTCCATCTTCCTTTCCACCTATCTGCTCCACCCTCCTCTCCGACCTGTTACCTTTACCCCCACCTCCATACACCTATCACACTCTCGGCTACCTTCCCCCTAGCCACGCCCCCCTCCCGTTTATCTCTGCACTCCCTCAGCACACAAGCCTCTTTCCTGATGAAGGGCTCTTGCCTGAAACATTGATTCTCCTGCTCCTTGGGTACTGCCTGACCTGCTGTGCTTTTCCAGCTCCACCCTTTCGAGTAGTGAAGAAACCAAAGACCTCATGTAACATGCAATTAAATGAAAAGCTTTAAAGAGTACTCCAAAAGATGGAAGAACAGTCATTATCTATGTCAAAGAGCTTATAGAATGGGTAAATTCCACTGTGGTAAGAGAGAAAATAAATGGAAGGCTAAGAATTTGCCTGTATTCCATATAACTTAATCAAGAAATAAAGTGCAATTACTGTCCCATCCCAACACTGGAAATGATCACACAACAGAACTTCTGAACAAGCCTGAGGCCAGAGATAGCTACAACTGGAACATGAAGCTTGATGAGGAAACTTCACTGGTGACAGCATTCAAATACACCCTTTGGTCAGTACAGAATCCTCCATCTTTTAGCCTTAAAATGATCACAGATTTTAGAGACCATTGCTGGTATCCAAGGATTTGTGATTGGTTTTCTGATTCACACTCTCTGCCCAATGTGTATTTTCTGGTAGTTCTCTACCTGACTGCTGGTCCTGTGTCTCTTTCATTCTACTTTGTTGCTAAAGAAGAATATCCTGTATCTTGAAATGGTTCTACATTTGGTTTCTAGACAATCTTATTCACATTTGCACTCCAAGCATAGATTGTGCGCGGCATGATAATTTCCTGCGCATTGGTGCTGCACAAAAATTTAGCAGTGCGATGCAAAATCTTGTTTCGTTGCTCGACATTTGATGAGCATGGATTTTATGTTACATACCTTATATTCTGCTGGATTGTTTCAGCATGGATAGTGAGATGGTGATGTGATATGAGTCACTCCCCACTTTGTGTACCTTGGAATTCTTTGCCAATGATTCTGTCATCAGACATTATTCGAATTGAATTGAATTGAATTTATTGTCATGTGTACCGAGGCACAGTGAAAAGCTTTATCTTGTGAGCAATACAGGCAGATCACATAGTTAAGTAGCCTATATAGATAAGTAAATAATAGGTAAACAGTGGCAAAAACAAAAACACAAGTACAGGTGAATGTTAAGAGTTTGTGGGTCCATTCAGTATTCTAACAATAGTACTATAGAGACTGTTTTGAAACCGGCTGGTGCGTGTATTCAGGCTTCTGTATCTTCTCCCTGATGGTAGAGGTTGTAGAAAAACATTGCCAGGGTGGGATGGATCTTTGAGAATGCTCACGGCCTTTCCTTGACAGAGGACCAGGTAGATTGATTCTGTGGATGGGAGGTTGGCCTTTGTGATTGTCCGGGCTGAGGTCACCACTCTCTGTAACCGTCTCCGATCTCGAATGGTACAGTTGCCATACCAGGTAGTGATAATCCAGACAGAATACTCTCAATGGCGCACCTGTAAAAGTTGGCAAGGGTATTTGCCTTCATGCCAAATTTCCTCAGCTGCCTGAGGAAGAAGAGACGTTGTTTGCCCTTTGTTACCAGTGAGACCACATGAAGAGCCCAAGAAAGCTTGTTGTGAATGACCACTCCCAGGAGCTTGACACTGTCCCCTTGTTCCACCTCTGTGCTGTTAATGTGTAGGGGGGGCATGAATAACATCCCGGCGAATGTTAATAATGAGAGATCCTTGATTTTGCCGGCATTGAGAGCTAGGTTGTTCTCAGTGCACCATTTTTCCAGGTCTTCCATCTCCCGTCTGTAGTCTGTTTTTGTTGCCATATGAGATTTGACCGACTATGGTGGTGTCATCAGTGAACTTGTAAATGGCATTAGTCGGGTATTTGGTGATGCAGTCATGGGTATACAGTGAGTACAGTATAGGGCTGAGTACGCACACCTGGGGGTCTCCAGTGTTGAGTGTTATTGAGGATGAAATATTGTCTCAAGTCTTCACTGAATGTGGCCTGTGGGTCAGGAAACTGAGGATCCAGTTGTAGAGTGTGGAGCGTAGCCCAAGATCACTAATATTAGTAATCAGTCTTGAGAGGATAGTAGCATTGAAAGTTGAACTGTAGTCAATGAATAGGATTCTTATTTAGCTGTTTTTCGTGTCAAGATGTTCTAGGAAGGAGTAAAGGGCATGTGTATGGCATCTAACATGGATCTGTTAGGCAAATTGGAGTGGGTCAAGAGTAATGGGAGGCTGGAGTTGGTTAATGCCATGACTAGCCTTTCAAAGCACTTCATGACCACCGAAGTTAGGGCCACTGGGTGGTACTCATTGAGACATGCTGCATGAGCCTTCTAAGGCATAGGGATGATGTTGGCCCTCTTTAAACAGACAGGGACAGTGGCATGCTGCAGGGAGAGGTTGAAGATGTCCGAGAAGATCTCTGCCAATTGATCTTCACATGTTCTGAGTGCATGGCCTAGTACTCCGTCTGGTCCCATCGCCTTCCTTGGATTCACACGGAGGAAAACTGATCTGACCTATGATGCAATGACTTTTGGGATAGGTTCATCAGGACTTATTGGAATAGGTGTTACCTCTCCACTAAAATTGTGCTCAAAGCAAACATAGAAGGTGTTGAGAAGATTTGGGAGGGATATGTCATCGTCTGCTATCTTGCACTGTCTCTTTTAGAACCTGTGATGTCATTCAGTCCTTGCCATAGTCTCTGGGTGTCTGTCTGGGTCTCTAGTTTGGATCAGCATTGGTCCTTGGCTTTCTTAATGGCTCTTCTAAGGTCATACTTGGTTTCCTTACATTTGAGTGGGTCTCATGATCTGAAGGCCTCACGACTGATTCATCCAGGGTTTCATGTTGGGCAACACCTGAATGACTTCCTTAGTCCCCCACACACTTGCTGATAACATCTGTGACGGTGGTGGCATACTCGTCCAAGGTACCTGCAAACAGTTTGAACATGGTCCAATCAGCTGATTCCAGACAGCACTGGAGTTGATCCTCTGCCTCCTCCGAAGAGCACTGGACCTGTATCAGCGAGGAGGTCTCCTGCTTGAGCTTTTGCCTGTAAGCTGGAAGAAGAAACATGGCACTGTGATCAGAGTTCCCAAAATAGGCGCAGGAGATGGAGTGGTAGGCATCTTTCATAGTGGTGTAGCAGTAATCAAAAATATTTGCTCTGTTATAGCTAATGAAAATGATGGTCATTGTTTCAGTGATGGTTGCATGCATTGTGTTGTTATGTCACTGAACAAGAGGAAACTTTGGAGAGTAGTCTGTCACAGGGATGTATTATTTCCCATGTGTAAGCCCATTGCTAATTTTGTCCAAGCAGTGGAAGCAATATCATGTGGATGTAAAAGCTCCCTTTGCTATTTAGGCTGGTACATTTGACATGCCTCAAATGCATGAGTCATTGGATATCCTGAGTTATCCTTGGCCAGTACACAGATTCACATATGATGTACACTTGTGCTTTCAATTCTCATGTGTCCTTGGTGCAACACAGTTATATTTTAGCACAACGCTTTTGGTCTTAGCACCTATTTACCCTTGAAAACGACTCACCATGGGCAGCACAGTGCCTCAGTCATTAGTACTGCTGCCTCACAGCGCCAGTGACCCAGGTTTGACTTTACCCTCAGGCGACTGTGTGAAGTTTGAACATTTTGCTGTGTCTGCGTGGGTTTCCTCCAGGCACGCAGTTTCCTCCCACAGTCTAGAGATGTGCAGGTTAAGTGGATTGGCCATACTAAAGTTCGCATAGTGACCAGGATGTGTAGGCTAGTTGGATTAGCCATGGGAAAAAGCAGGCTTGCAGGGATAGGGTAGGGTCTGGATCTGGGTGGGATGCTCTTTGGAGTTACCGTGTGGACTCCAAGGGTTGAATGGCCTGCTTCCACACTGTAGGGATTTTATGATTCTATGATATACCAAGTTTGTCACTATATGAGCAAATATTCTCTGGTACTTCCTGATTACTGTCAGGCGATCCTTGTCTTTTGCGACACTTGTAATTGCTTATCTTCAGCAGTTTACAACTTCAACTTCTCAAGCTCATTCTGGCCAAAGTGTAAGAGATCTGTCTTGAGAATGTCTTCAGTCTCTATTCTAGAGACACAGTCAAGGTGTTGATGAAACTGAAATTTCAAGGCCATCCATCATTATGATCAAAACTGAAACACCAATAAAAAGGAACAGAATTCAACCTACACCCAAGCTGGAAAAACCAACAACGTACTAATCAACAAGACAACATCAACATCACCAACATGCAGTGTAACAGCAACAATGACCCCACAAGTAAAAAAGGTCACACAACACCAGATTATAATCTAACAGGTTTATTTGGAAGCACAAGCTCTGAGAGCGCTGCTCCTTCGTCACGTAGCTCGTCCTGATTGTTGGACTACAATCTGGTGATGTGTAATTTTTAACTTTGTCCATCCCAGTCCAACATCGGCACCTCCACATCATGCCAATCAAGTAAGGCTGTGTTTAAAGGATGAAGCACAACTCATTTAATACCAGGAGCACTATGCACAACATCACTGGGCAGCATGCCAACTCATCACCAAAATCAATGACTATCAAATCTATAAAATGGAGGCACAACATTTTATCACCTAAACATTACCATATTTAATATTTCAAAGAAGGAAACAATCTAAGATATATGCTAAATCTTCTTTCTTTAATTTTCTTTCATACATATAAAAATGTAAATGATTAAAATGGTTACATTGATAAAGAGGCATTTTCTTTTGAAGAAACAGAAATGCTATCTTACTATATTATTTCTAAAGATCTAGGAGCTCAATATTTTGAGTATGTATGTATGTCCAGAGTGCCTTATTGATTGCCACACTGAAGACTGGTCTCAACCAACTTTGCATCAGTCCAGTAGCTCATGGAGACTTGCTAGAAATTTACTTGATGAATTTCCAGATATTTAAGTCTAAAAAACATGAGTGTTTCAATTTTCTAAGGACAAGAAGACATCGCACATGCATTCTTTATCATATAGATAAGTCTCCCCTAACTTATTAGGAAAATACACTGAAAATAACTCCAGAGAGGCCAGTATCTCATCACTAAGTCACCCTTTATTTTCACGTGGACAGTCTTTGACACCAATCCAGTTCCCTCAGAGCCAGCTCTCAGAGTGACCAGGATGTTCTTATCTGTCAGCCAGAACTCCCTGATTGGACCAGATTAACAGCCCCAGTCAGGGAACTCATATTCTATGTGGTCCATCTGGCTGACTTCATCACAATCACTAGAGACACAAAACAACATACAGCACAACACTTGCAGTGGACATTACGGACCTTTCATAAATAAATACAAACACTAAAACATCTAAAAGGAATAAGAAAATGAAGAAAATGTTCACGCAGCTTTGAAAACAGACTTCAAAGACCGGAAAATGCCTGGTCAGAAAGAAATACGTTTGCCCTGTTTGTGGTTGGAAAGGAAATATGAACAGTAGTTAGTTAACTGTGAGTCAGCATATTTCAGGTTAACAGCCTATTCTCGAGGTGAATGGCTCAGACTTTGTGTTAGAGTGTTGGAGGTGCAGACTTGTAGGTGAGACAATAATTTGTTTGCCTGGTAAGGTGGATTTAAAGTTCCTTTTTCTCATTCCCACCTTATGAATTAGTAGCAGAAATTGGCCATTTGGCTTTCCTTTCACTATTCAATAAGATCAGCACGGTGGCACAGTGGTTAGCACTGCTGCCTCACAGCGCCAGAGACCCGGCTTCAATTCCTGCCTCAGGCAACTATCTGTGTGGAGTTTGCACATTCTTCCCATGTCTGCGTGTGTTTCCTCCGGGTGCTCCGGTTTCCTCCCACAGTCCAAAGATGTGGAGGTTAGGTGAATTGGCCATGCTAAATTGCCCGTGGTGTTAGGTGTAGGGGTGGGTTGCTCTTCAGAGGGTCAGTGTGGACTTGTTGGGCCGAAGGGCCTGTTTCCACACTGTAAGTAATCTAATCTAAGATCACAGTCAACCTGTTTATCTTCAGAATTCCACATTCCTACTTACCCCAGTAACATGTGATTCCCTTGCTTCACAAGAATCTATCTGCCTTAAAAAATATTTAATTATACTGCCTCCACTGCCTTCTGAGACAGAGATTTCAAAGTTACACAAACAACTAAGAAGAAGTATTTACCCTCAACCCTATACTATAAGGGTGACCCTTGATTTTAAAACTGCATGCAGTAGTTTTGGAGTGACCCACAGGAGTAAACATCCTTACCTTGTCAAAACCACTCAAGATCTTAAACACTCAGTCAATCTACCCCTCACTCTTCTGATTTCCAGCAAAAAGAAATCCAGTCTATCCAGTCCTTCCTCATAAGATGACCTATTTGTTTCAGTAACAATATAGTAAATGACCTATGAATAGCCAAAAAAGCATTTCTATCCTTCTTTAAATAAAGAAACAAAAACTGCACGCAGTATTTGAGGAGTAATTTCACCAATCCTATATATAATTGAAGCATAACATCCTTACTTTTAAGTCTTGTTGTAATATTCCATTATCCTTCTTAATGATTTGTTGTACCTTGCATAATTTTTTTTGTGATTCATGCTCTAAATCACTTAGATCCCCCTGCACCTTGGAATTTTGCAGTTGCTATCCATTTAAATAATTCACTGCTAATGTGAACAACTTCATGTTTTCTTTGATGTAAATTGTAAAGCATTGATAGCCCAGCACAGGTCACCATGGAATCTATCTTGTCAGATCCTGCCAATCTGAGAAAGACCCCTTTATGCCTGCTGCTTGTGTTCTCCAACCAGCTAATCATCTTTCAATGCAAGTACACCATGAACTCTGACTTTGTGCAATAACCTTTTCATGTGGAACCTGATTGAATATGTTCTGGAAAGCCCAGTACATAACATCAACAGCTTTCCCTTATCCACAGCCTGAGTTACTCCTTCAAGGAGTTCCATTAAATTGATTAAACACCACTGCTCTTTCACAAAACCATGCTGATTCTAACTGATGAATTTGGATTTTTCCAGGTGCCACTAATGATTGACACCTTTCCATGACAGACCTCAAGTCAATTTGTTGATAGTTTCCTATTTTCATCCTCCCTCACTTCTTGAACTGGGTTATATTTGTTACTTTCCAGTGTGATGAAAGTCAATGCATCCACAATCTCATTAGCCACCACTTTTAAGACCCAGGGAAGAACAGAGAATTCTCCTGCTGTCCACATAACATCCATTTCTCAACCAGTGCAACCAAAACAAATTAACAACCTTTGTTTATGAAATCATACTATGCATGTTTGTGAGTGACATAAAACCAAGCACACTTAGTCAGTAATTTTGTTTGAATATTTTTAGGTAGTGAGGAAGCAAAGAGATGGCCAAAACCATATGAAATTTGGAAGTGAAAATAAATTTGGGTGATTAGAGATCAGATAGTTAAGTATCCACAAACAAATTGCAGTGACCCAATTCCTCTCAGTGAGGTAGCCCAAATTCTCACTGTGCTTTCTCTCACTCCCCTAAATGGGCATTGTCTGCTCAAGTGAAATTGTAACAGAAGGTTGCGCTACCTGTCCCCATTCAGGTCCTGCTACCAATTGATAGATGCAATTTCTAGGAGAAAGTGAGGATTGCAGATGCTGGAGATCAGAGTTGAAAAGTGTGGCACTGGAAAAGCACAGCAGGTCAGGTAGCATCCGAGGAGCAGGAGAGTTGACATTTCGGGCATAAGCCCTGATGAAGGGTTATGCCCAAAATATCAACTCTGCTGTTCCTTGGATGCTGCCTGACCTGCTGTGCTTTTCCAACACCCCACTTTTCAACTATGCAATTTCAACCAAAGGGAAAACAATGCTGAATGTAACTTGAATAATTGGAAAGTATAAATGTTTGTGTGCACTGCCTCATATGTCTGAAGGTCATTGAGATATGTCTGAGGTGCTACCAGTGCTTCAGAAGGTGCAATAGAGTGTGTAACTGTCAGACAGTGGATAAAATGTATTGAAGTTGTGGTCACAGTTCTGTTGATGGAGTTATCAGGAAGTGTATTTGTGCGATGCTATGTTACCTTCATCACTTGCGTCAAGGCTTCAAATTTCTTGCTGTATTGCGTCATGCCTGTGACCTCCCAAATTCTGCATAGCAGTTGTCTTTGTGCCATCTTCCCCCAGTTGTGAGCAGACACCATCTCTCCTCCTCACCAGTTTGTAAATCTATGAACTTCAATGTTACATCAAAGAACCTGGACACTACCTCTCCCTTCTTCTTTTAGATATCATTCCATTCCAAGGCATTGCATGCATACCTTCAGAGCAAGTGGTTGTGTGCAGGCTACATAGGCAGCTACAGGAAAACTGCATCCAATCAGTACCTAAGTGTTAAAGCTGCAGTTTTCAGTTTTTGACCTGCAGGTATATCACCAATAAATCCAAATATTCAGACTGTTAAGTGCATCTTATTAGCAGGCTACACATGGCTAAAATAGACCCATAAATTCAGAAAAAATGGAAACCAGTGATCATATGCTGTAAATAATTCTCCTATTAAGTCACAGAAAGTGCTCAGGTTTTCTGATAACCAGAGGATTGTAATTGTGGCATAGGTGGGATTTGAGCCTAGGGAATATTCATCAAAGCAGACTCTGGAGGATTTGATTAGATTAGATTCCCTACAGTGTGAAAACAGGCCCTTCGGCCCAACAAGTCCACACCAACCCTCCGAAGAGCAACCCACCCCGATCCATTTCCCTACATTTATCCCTGACTAATGCACCTAACACCATGGGCAATTTAGCATGGCCAATTCACCTGACCTGCACGTCTTTGGATTGTGGGAGGAAACCAGAGCACCTGGAGGAAACCCACGCAGACACGGGGAGAATGTGTAAACTCCACACAGACAGTTGCCCAAGCTGGGAATTTAACCTGGGTCCCTGGCGCTGTGAGGCAGCAGTGCTAACCACTGTGCTACCGTGCCGCCCAATTTGTTCCAACAAATTAAGTAAATCAATACTCAGAAAAAGTGTGACTGTTAAATACATAAGCGAACTCCTCAATAACAATCAAACTGATCCCATACTTATCTCATGCAAACCCAACTGCACCTCAGCGCGACCTGTCTCAAACCATAGGAAAACAGCCCCTCCCTGCTCCAGACCTGACACCCAGCCTTTCACAGCTCGTGACCCAAACTTCCACACTCCACACTCCCACCACCTTCCGACCCCACTGTAACCTGTGCCCACTTCATCCTCAGGAGCTTCCTCCCCCCCCCCGCCCACCTTTACCCGATGCAGACCAGACTTCCCTTCACCTGCTAGAGGGCAGACCCATCTCCAGACTCCCCCTGCCCCCACCCCCCCCACCTTCCAGGAGCTGACACCCCTCTTCCCTCTCTACCAATTATGACCCCTGCTCTGAAATCAATCCCTTTTCACCCTCCAGGAGCTCAGCTCCCTTCATTTTCCAGTCCTGACACCTTTTACCTCCAGGAGCTATACCATCTCCACTCTCTCCAGACCTATACCTGTTTCAAAGCCGGGTGCCAATTCCTGTTCACACACTTTGGACCCAAGACCCTCTTCATCCTTTCCAGTCCAGATCCCTCTTTACCCTCCAGGATAGGACCTCACCTTTCACCCACTGTGGACCCCTGCTTTGTACCCAACCTATTTTCACCCTCAAAGAACTAAGTTCCTTCACTCCAGCCCAGGATCCTCTAACCCCTCCTACCTGATCCTGAGATAAAATATATCCATGCACCCACTCTGGATATAAACCCCCCCTCACCCCTAGTGTTTGATTCCCCTTCCTGTTGTTCTGGACCTGGTACCCCATTTTCCCCAGCAACCCCTCTTTCCTCACTCCCAATCCAACCTACTTCTCCCACCCCCACCCCTCATACCTGGTGTCCTACTCCAGCCTCCCCCCCAACTCTGCAACCAGGACCTGACCTCCTTCTCTCTCACTGCTAAACTTGACATTCCTTGACCTGACACCCATTCTCATCCACCGCTCGGGACCCAATTTCTTCTACCCATGACTTACATTAAAAATGACATCGCCTGGCTGGCCACCTTGCACCCTGGCAACCTAACCCCTCCCTAGCTGAAACCCTACTTACCTGGAACTACAACAACCCCATCCCCCACACTCCCGCAACACACACACACCCCACCTTCTAGCACTTTAATCTTACTTTATGTACTGACTGTTTGGCAGCAGTTGTCAAAATATAACCTCTGGAGAATGGCAGCTAACTGCTGTGTACCAGGAGTGTGGCTTGCCTACCGACAAAAGAACTGTCAGAATGGAAGTATGGCTCCACAGGAGCCCTGATCGGAATCTCCTGTCAGAACTGTGAAGCTCTCACCTTTTGTAAAAAAGAAGGGATACTCCAGGGAAAATCTACCCAGAAAATTAACACTCTCTCACTTAGGTGGATCAGAGTGCCAAAAGGCTGTGTGGCAAGATAATGCTGAACAATTTCTTACAACTGAGTTTAACAAAAGTAAGTTGGGCAAGGAATTTAGCTGCTGCCCAAACGAGTGTAGCAACAGCTCTGTTTGTCGGTTCTCAGTAGCACGTGGCCATATTATGATAATGCCAGTGAGCTACAAGGGCCTAACAGGTTGTGTGATGGCTGCAGATCAGTTAGCCGACTGGACCGTTGGGCTGTGTGACATCAGGATTGCAATAAATCAGTGTGATCTGGTGCAGGAAAGAGACATATCGCTATGTGCCCACATCCTGTAAAAACACATTGTGAGCTGCACAGTCTGCTCCCAGAAACCCAAAACAGCCTTTTGTAGCATTGCTAAATGCAACACTACGCAATTCATTTTTATGCATTGAGGACAGGACTTTCTTTGCCCATGCAGGTGGGAGGGAGTGAAATTGAGGAGTGGGGATAGTGGGGTTGTGAAGGGAGAAGCGACAAAATGGCAGAGAGCTGTATTGGAATGGATCTCTGGGGATATTTCTTCAGAGTAGGCCAGGG
This sequence comes from Chiloscyllium punctatum, assembly GCF_047496795.1. NCBI lineage: Eukaryota > Metazoa > Chordata > Chondrichthyes > Orectolobiformes > Hemiscylliidae > Chiloscyllium > Chiloscyllium punctatum. The sequence continues at coordinate 31,108,740 of NC_092758.1, forward strand.
TGCTGGCTGACTGGTGGTTGCAAAATAGCATTCTGCCAATCTGCATATTTAAAGGTCTAATTTGGGGCTATTTAAAATAAAAATTCTAGCATTTGTACAGCAGTGGAATACAGCACTCACTTCCCCACAACCCAATTGCATGGTTAGGCCTCCAGCTTAATGCAGACAAGAACCCTCCATCAGAGTAGGGTACCATCACATATACACATACAGTAGTATACAGAATAAGCCAAGGAATAATAGGAATTTGGAAGAAAGGTACTACAATCACTATAGAAGTCTTTAATCTTTGTATAAATTTTAAGAATAAAATTGATTAAAGTAACCAGGAAGACAAGTCCAATAGAGTGTATTCAGGGTAGTTTCTGAGAAGAATATGTTCTAGAACCAAAAATAGAAAAGGCTCTTTTAGGTAATTGTATTATTTTAGATAATCCCAGTTTGAGTTTTTTCATGCAAAGTGTTGTGAAACAGGATTAATTAATTAATTACTTCATGGTGGAGGATCCTATAAGTAAAAGTCATTATAAGTTAATACAATTTCACATTCTGTTGAAGGTAAGAAAAGTGAGTCTGAAACTAGTGCTACAAATATAAATAATGTCTACTACAAGGGTATAAAGACAGAGTTGGCCAAAATATAATGGGAAGCAAGTTAAAAAGGGATTGGAGAAGCAGAGGCAGACATTTAAAGATACATTTTGACAAAGATATTCAATTGAGAATGAAATGTTGTTTAAGAAGGATGTATCATTATGCCTTACTAAGGAAGTTAAGAAAGACATCAAACTGAAATAAAATATGAGCAGTCTGCAACGATTAATGGTATGCCATAGAAATACATTGGAAATATTTTAGAAATTAGCAAAGAATGATTAAACAAATAAAGTGAAAAAATGGAGGATGAGGGAAAAATTGCAAGTATTATAAAGACAGGGATAAAATCTTCTATACAGATATAAGAGGAAGACAGTAATTAGATTAAGTCTTGGTCCCTGAGAGTAAGATTCATGAATTGATAAAGGGAAACAAGAAATGTCTGACTTTGAACCAATATTTTCTTTTTGCCTTCACAGTAGAAGCATTACAAAATCTCAGGAATATTAGAAAATCAAGATCTAAAAGGGAAGGAGGAACATAATACAAGTACAATCACTGGAAAAAATGTACCAGTTAAACTAATGGAACAAAACATTGCCAAATTGTTAGATCTAATTACCTGCATCCTTGGGTCTTAAAATAAGAAGCTGCAAAGTCTATGGGGAGCATTGGTTATAATCTTCCAATAATTCCTTGATTCTGCAAAGGTCCCAGAAGATTGGGAAACTACAAATATCACACTGCTATTTAAGAAAAGAGGGAAAATAAAAAAGGAAACTGTAGGCCAGTTAGTCTAATATCTGTAATTGGAAAAATTATGTTATTTTACTAATATTATTGGAGCCTTTTTGGGGATGGGGCACAAAACACCAAGATAATGTTTCACTAATCTACTGATCTCACACCTTATTATCAGAGCTACCCCACTTCCTTCTCCTAGAATCATAGAATCTGTACAGTGTGGAAGTAGGCCATTCAGCACATTGATTCCACACCAACCCTCTGAAGAGTAACCCATCTACTGTACCCCCACCCCCACCCTATCCCTGTAACCCTGCATCCATCCAGCCTGCACATCCCTGGACACTATGGGTAATTTAGCATGGCCAATCCACCTAACCTCCAGATCTTTGCGCTCTTCCTTCCTATTCTTCTGAAATATCGTATATCTCTGAATGTTCAAGTTCAAGCCATGGTCACTTTTCAACCTTCCCAAACCCCCAACAATTAGTTTGAAGTCCTATCCTACAGACTTCTGCAATCAATTAAAATCCCAGAATTTGGGTCATATATGCAGGGTGTAAGCACCTCTACTATTTCCAGTGGACGGTCTAAAATTTAACAGCAATGGCTTTCTACAATATTTTGTGCCTAGAATAGAGTGAAAAATAAAGAAATCTGTTTTCCCATTGGCATTCTACTTTTGATATGTATTGCTGTTAGGAAACTGCTATGTCTGCTTTTGCCAGGAATAGATCCAGTCATTCAAGTGGATGTGTATCACCAGTCTGAGGGCAAAGTTTGTGAAGTATCTAATGTTATGCATACATGAGGGCACAGTTGCAATATATTATTCACATAACAGAAATATGGGAATGACAAAAATAATCTTATCTATCAGTGTCTTGAAATAATTGAATTCTTCACACCGGAACATTTGGACTTGAAACTTTGTAGCTCAGTGTGATTAAATGAAGGGTTGTAAAGGCTTCTTTTTTGTTTGAGAGAAGTTAAAACTTTGTATAAATAGTGAAGCACAAGTGAGTTCCCTTGTTTTTTACTCTGACCATTGAAGATATGGAGAATTAAAATTATTGCATAATAGTGAGCAAATTTATTTAGTTCTGAAGTCATTTTTTATTACTGGCATATAATAAAGATATGTTAGAGTAAAGCTAAACTCATTTGTGATTTAGTGCTCCTTATTGCACGATTTGCGAATGAACTTTGTGTAACATACTATTTGCCTTGCATTTTTGGTTTTCTAGTACATTTTTCACAACGTTGGATTTCATTGGAAAAAAACTTGGGTGAATCTGTCTTTACTGCCATAACTGTAGGTTAATAAGTACTCCTGGGTTAGGCTGCCATGAGGTTTGGATCTCAGGATTCTGTCCTGTACTGTGAAGAGACTGCTCCCAGAGACTGTGGTGTTTTCACTTGCAGTGTGCTGCACCCAGATCTCTGCCTCACCTGTGAATGATCAGGGTCCAGGGCACGGGTTCATCAGTGTCCAATAACTGGGTCCTGGGCCCACTATGATCAGTTCCGTGGTGAATAATCTCTTCTCATTTTGGTGTCAGGGTCCTGGGCCAACAACAACATAGCAACTGGTTGTGATTTCTGTCTCTGTCCCTGCTCCTGAGAGTATTGTCTGAGTCTCAGAAGTTCCAGACAATTCCTTTATTTACACATTATATCAATCTCAGTAATACAGCTCTCTAGTACAGTTTTACAGGCTTGGGCTGACAAGTGGCAAAGAAATTCATGCCAAACAAATGCCAAACAGTGATCATCTCCATTAAGAGATAATCTAATCACCACTCCTTGACATTCAATGGTGTTACAGTTATCAATGTCCTGGGGTTACCATTGACCAGGAACCCAACTGGACTAGTCATATAAGTACTGTGGCTACAAGAGCAGGTTGGAGGCTAGGAATCTTGCAGCACGCAATTTATCTCCTGACTCCCTAAATCTGTCCACTATCTACAAGGCACAAGTCAGGAGTGTGATGTAATACTCCCCAGCGGCCTGAATAAGTGCAGTTCCAACAATACACAAGACACTTGACACCATCCAGCATCTCATCCACAAATATTCATTCCTTCTACCACTGATTCTGAGTAGCAGCAGTGTGTACCATCAACAAGATTCACTGCAAAAATTCACCAAGGCTCCTTGCACAGAACCTTCCAAGCCCAAAATCACCACCATCTAGGAAGACAAGGGCAGCAAATGCATGAGAGCACCAACATCTACAAGCCCCCCTCCAAGTCAAACTATTCTGAATTGGAAGTGTATGGTTGTTTCTTAAGTGTTATTGAGTCAAAAACCTGGAACTTCCTCCCTCACGGCATTGTGGATATTCCTATACAAAATGGACAGCAGCTCAACACCACCTTTTCAAAAGCAAAATTAAAAATCACACAACACCAGGTTACAGTCCAACAGGTTTATTTGGAGGCACTAGCTTTCGGAACACTGCTCCTTCATCAGGTAGCTGTGTACAGGACCACAAGAATTTATTGCAAAATTTACAGGGATATAGGGAAAACATGAGCAGTGAGATTTATTGGATAGATTGTTCAATAAAGCTGGTAAAGACAGAATGCCAAATGATTTCCTTTTGTGATATATCATCAAACATTTTTATTAAATGACATGAGGTGCTTTTCAGATGCAACTTGGCAGCAGACATTTTGCAGGGAACACCTTTTACAGCAAAATAATTATTAAATTTGATTTGAGTGATATTATGATTTGGTTTCTATGGCTTTTAATTGAACTGATTATTTTGCTAAACAGCAAAGAACTGCTTAATGGAGATTTTTTTGTGGAATTTTAATTATTGTGATAAGGTAATACAACAATTAGTCAAATTCCACATAAGATCAGTACATATATAAGGCAAAGTTCAGTCCAAACTGTAGTAAGATAAATACCTGTAGATTAGCTGGCACAAAATCACACGGCATTCCAGTAAGTGGCAAGACTGTATTAGCAAACTTTAACACTTTTGAATCGACTTACATTTAAAAAATACTAAAATAATGGGCTTCAGTATGATACCCATTGATCCATGTCGCTGCAGTGACTGTAAGAGCTGTTTACACTAATATGCAGTTCCCTATTATTGTGAATAATTAATGAAAGAAACCCCATTGCTACATTAGAGCAACTTTGTCAAATTAGATGGTGAAACAAGAGGTTGTGGCCCATACACCTAGCCCCAAACATCAGCCTTAAAGTGTTAAAAATGTAAAAAAAATCACTATTTTAATTCCCTCTGCATTTAGAGTCATAGAGTCATAGAGTTGCACAGCATGGAAACAGACCCTTCGGTCCAACCCATCCATGCCAACCAGATATCCCAACCCAATCTAGTCCCATCTGCCAGCACCCGGCCCATATCCCTCCAAACCCTTCCTATTCATATACCCATCCAAATGCCTCTTAAATGTTGCAATTGTACCAGCCTCCACCACATTCTCTGGGAGCTCATTCCATACACGTACCACTCTCTGTGTGAAAAGGTTGCCCCGTAGGTCTCTTTTATATCTTTCCCCTCTCACCCTAAACCTATGCCCTCTAGTTTTGGACTCCCTGACCCCAGCGAAAAGACTTTGCCTATTTATCCTATCCATGCCCCTCATAATTTTGTAAACCTGTATAAGGTCACCCCTCAGCCTCCGACGCTCCAGGGAAAACAGCCCCAACTTGTTTAGCCTCTGCCTATAGCTCAAGTCCTCTCACCCTGGCAATATCCTTGTAAATCTCTTCTGAACCCTTTCAAGTTTCACAACATCTTTCCGATAGGAAGGAGATCAGAATTGCATGCAATATTCCAACAGTGGCCTAACCAATGTCCTGTACAGCCGCAACATGACCTCGCAACCCGTGTACTCAATACTCTGACCACTAAAGGAAAGCATATCAAAAGCCTTCTTCACTATATTATCTACCTGCAACTCCACTTTCAAAGAGCTATGAACCTGCACTCCAAGGTCACTTTGCTCAGCAACACTCCCTAGGACTTTACCATTAAGTGTATAAGCCCTGCTAAGATTTGCTTTCCCAAAATGCAGCACCTCGTATTTATCTGAATTAAACTTCATCTGCCACTTCTCAGCCCATTGGACCATCTAGTCAAGATCCTGTTGTAATCTGATGTTACCCTCTTCGCTGTCCACTGCACCTCCAATTTTGGTGTCATCTGCAAACTTACTAACTGTATCTCTTATGCTTGCATCCAAATCATTTATGTAAATAACAAAAAGTAGAGGGCCCAGCACCGATCCTTGTGGCACTCCACTGGTCACAGGCCTCCAGTCTGAAAAACAACCCTCCACCACCATACTCTGTCTTCTACCTTTGAGCCAGTTCTGTATCCAAATGGCTAGTTCTCTCTGTATTCCGTGAATCTAACTTTGCTAATCAGTCTCCCATGGGGAACCTTGTCGAAGTCCTTACTGAAGTCCATATAGATCACATCTACCGCTCTGCCCTCATCAATCCTCTTTGTTACTTCCTCAAAAAACTCAATCAAGTTTGTGAGACATGATTTTTCACGCACAAAGCCATGTTGACTATCCTTAATCAGTCCTTGCCTTTCCAAATATATGTACATCCTGTCCCTCAGGATTCCCTCCAACATCTTGCCCACCACCGAGGTCAGGCTCACTGTCCTTACCACCCTTCTTAAACAGTGGCACCACGTTAGCCAATCTCCAGTCTTCCGGCACCTCACCACCCAGCAATCACTCCCCTAGCTTCCATCAAAGTTCTAGGGTACACGTGATCATGTCCTGGGGAATTATCCACCTTTACCCGTTTCAAGACATCCAGCACTTCCTCCTTTGTAATATGGACATTTTGTAAGATGTCACCATTTATTTCCCTACAGTCTATATCTTCCATACTCTTTTCCACAGTAAATACTGATGCAAAATACTCATTTAGTATCTCCCCCATTTTCTGCGGCTCCACACAAAGGCCGCCTTGCTGATCTTTGAGGGGCCCTATTCTCTCCCTAGTTACCCTTTTGTCCTCAATGTATTGTAAAAACTCTTTGGATTCTCTTTAATTATATTTGCCAAAGTTATCTCATGTCCCCTTTTTGCCCTCCTGACTTCCCTCTTAAGTATACTCCTACTTCCTTTATACTCTTCTAAGGATTCATTCAATCTATCCTGTCTATACCTGACATATGCTTCCTTCTTTTTCTTAACCAAACCCTCAGTTTCTTTAGTAATCCAGCATTCCCTATACCTACCAGCCTTTCCTTTCACCCTAAAAGGAATATATTTTCTCTGGACTCTTATTTCTTATTTCTGAAGGCTTCCCATTTTCCAGCCGTCCCTTTACCTGCGAACATCTGCCTCCAATCAGCTTTTGAAAGTTCTTGCCTAATACCATCAAAATTGGCCTTTCTCCAATTTAGAACTTCAGCTTTTAGATCTGATCTATCCTTTTCCATCTTTATTTTAAATCTAATAGAATTATGGTTGCTGGCCCCAAAATTGCTCCCCCACTGACACCTCAGTGCACCTGCCCTGCCTTATTTCCCAAGAGTAGGTCAAGTTTTGCACCTTCCCTAGTAGGTACATCCACATACTGAATCAGAAAATTGTCTTGTACACACTTAACAAATTCCTCTCCATCTAAACCCTGAACACTATGACAGTCCCAGTCTATGTTTGGAAAGTTAAAATCCCCTCCCATAACCACCCTATTATTCTTACAGATAGCTGAGATCTCCTTACAAATTTGTTTCTCAATTTCCTTCTGACTATTCGGGGGTCTATAATACAATCCCAATAAGGATATCGTCCCTTTCTTATTTCTCAGATCCACCCAAATAAATTCCCTGGATGTATTTCTGGGAATATCCTCCCTCAGCACAGCTGTAATGCTATCCATTATCAAAAATGCCACTCCCTCTCCTCTTTTGCCTCCCTTTCTGTCCTTCTGTAGGATTTGTATCCTGGAACATTAAGCTGCCAGTCCTGCCCATCCATGAGCCATGTTTCTGTAATTGTTATGATATCCCAGTCCCAAGTTCCTAACCATGCCCTGAGTTCATCTGCCTTCCCTGTTAGGCCCCTTGCATTGAAATAAATGTAGTTTAATTTATTAGTCCTACCTTGTCCCTGACTGTTTGAGTTGCCTCTGTTCTCAACTGTACCAGTCTCAGATTGAACTCTTTCCTCACTATCTCCCTGGGTCCCATCCTCCGCCTCCCCACTTTACTAGTTTAAATCCTCCCAAGCAGTTCTAGCAAATTTCCCTGCCAGTATATTAGCCTCCTTCCCCTTTAGGTGCAATACGTCTTTCTTGTACAGGTCACTTCTACCCCAAAAGAGATTTCAATGATCCAAAAATATGAATCCTTCCCCCATACACAGCTCCTCAGCCACGCATTCATCTGCTCTATCCTCCTATTCTCCTATTCCTGCCCTCACTAGCTCGTAGCACCTAGAGTAATCCAGATATTACTACTCTCGAGGACCTCCTTTTAAAACTTCTGCCTAACTCTCTGTAATCTCCCTTCAGAACGTCAACCTTTTCCCTTCCTACGTCGTTGGTTCCAATGTGGACAATGACCTCTTGCTGGCCCCTCTCCCCCGTGAGAACATTCTACACCCTCTATTTGTGATATGTGGTGCAGTTTTGGATAGTTACCTAAGCATGACAACAGCCTAAATAATGTTACAGTAACACAGTACATTTGCTGAAATAATTGCCTGACTTTTAAAAGAGGTGCAGACATGTTGCCTGTGAGCCTCAAAGTTATAGCAACCCTACGCAGTTCAGGAATGTGGAGCCCTGACTGACCTAACCTCACCACAATAACCTTTGCTGGAAACCTACCTAAAACCAGCTAAGTGTGATGTCAAGTCAGAGTGCAACAGTGGAAGGTTAGTACTTCACAGCCTGTTATCAGCAGGATAGTTTTCCAGTAATCAGCTACATTGGGTAAGAGAGCCCTCCAAACCCCTTCTGAAGTATGAAGAAACATTTCTGCCCACCCGATCTGCACAAAAAACAGGTTATTTTTGAACTACCTGACTGGGCCTCTTCTGGTCTATGGTCACCCTCCCGCTAGGTTTGAGTTGATGAAGGATTTGGTATTTCTTTCAAACAAAATCACAGAGTTCAATAATAGATGGTACAGATAATCTTACCTTAGCTGGCAAGGTCACACAACATTTTCCTGCATTGATTCCAAAGCATAAAGTTCTGGTTTTGTGATGAATGTAATGGTGATCTCTAATTACTCCTTGGCAGTTTTCCTGGGGCCTTACACTAGTCATTGCCAAAGACAACCCCATTCATCTGTGACATCCTCTGGCAGGTTTTAATGTCTCTTCCCTGTTGCTGTTTGCAATTCTGCTTCACAGGCTTGTAAAATAGTAGCGTCTCTGTTCCTTCAAAATATCAGAAACTCAAGAGATCCAGTAAATGCAGTTTTTCATTCATAACTGAGTAGGTTTGCAGTGACGGCCCCCTTGACAACTACAGCTTGCCAATATCATTATTAAGAAAATGCACCCCAAACTCTGTCAACAGCAAAGAAAGTTTACGTACAAATCTACCACCATGCAACAAAGTCATAGAGTCAGAGAGATGCACAGCATGGAAACAGACCCTTCGATCCAACCCATCCATGCTGACCAGATATCCCAACCCAATCTAGTCCCACCTGCCAGCACCCAGCCCATATCCCTCCAAACCCTTCCTATTCATACACCCACCCAAATGCCTCTTAAATGTTGCAATTGTACCAGCCTCCATCACTTCCTCTGGCAGCTCATTCCATACACGTACCACTCTCTGTGTGAAAAAGTTGCCCTGTAGGTCTCTTTTATATCTTTCCCCTCTCACCTAAACCTATGCCCTCTAGTTCTGGACTCCCCAACCCTATGGAAATGACTTTGCCTATTTACCCTATCCATGCCCCTCATAATTTTGTAAACCTCTATAAGGTTACCCTTTAGCCTCCGACGCTCCAGGGAAAATAGTCCCAGCCTGTTCAGCCTCTTCCGGTAGCTCAAATCTTCCAACCCTGGCAACATAATTGGAAATCTTTTCTGAACCCTTTCAAGTTTCACAACATCTTTCCGATAGGAAGGAGACCAGAATTGCACACAATATTCCAACAGTGGCCTAACCAATGTCCTGTACAGCCAGAACATGACCTCCCAACTCCTGTACTCAATACTCTGACCAAGAAAGGAAAGCATACCAAACGCCTTCTTCACTATCCTATCTACCTGCGACTCCATGAAATCCTGAGAAGGAAATCCTGAGGAGGAAAACTGAGCTGATACTGAGGACAGTGGCCCTTTGAGGTTGTCACTCTTCATGAGTCCATATAGTATTATGTTGGTGATCCAAATCCAGGTGGAAACGTAAACTGTAAGAAAGACAAAGAGATGTTGCAAAGAGATGTAAACAGGTTTCTTGAATTGGTAACGAGATGTTATAAGATGGAATATAAAGTATAAAAGTATGATATCATTCACTTTGCTTGTAAGAATTTTAAAAATTAACAGGCATGAAACTTGTAAATATCAATATTCTGAAAGACTTGAGTGTGCTTATATAAAATGCCTGGAGGCACAGCAACCAATTAAGAAGGCAAACATCATATTGCAAAGGGACATGATTACATGAATAAAGAATTCCTGCTAGAGTCATATAGAACTTTTTATGACTACCCATAGAATACTGTGTGCAATTTTCCTCTCCATATTTAAGATTGGTACACTTGCATGGGAGACAGCGCAACAAAGGTTCACTAGATTAGTCCCTGTGATGAAAGAGTTATCCTATGATGAGAGCTTGAGTAAATTGTACTTATAGGTTCTGAAGTTTCAAAGAATGAGGTAAAATAATTCTGAGGAGACTTGACCAAATAGACATTGAGAGATTGTTTCCCTTGGGTGGGGATTCTAAACATAGGGACACAGTCTCCAGGCAAGTTTACATTCATTTAGGACTGGAACAAGGAAAGATTTCTTCACTTAATACAATACAATGCAGTACAACACAATATAGCACAGGAATAGTCCCAACCAGCCTGCATCAATTCCCAATCCTTATTTAGACCTGCTACTTATTGTCCATATGCAGCATCTAAATCTTCTGTTCATTTCACATCATATATCTATCAAAATATGCCTTCAATATTGCTAACATCCATTGACAGTGCATTCTAGACACCCCATCACCCTCTGTGTGAAAATCTTTCCCTCACTTCTCCCCTAAACTTTCTCCCCTCCCACCTTGAACCCGCACCTTCTTGTATTTGGCCTTTCCATGCTGGGAATATGGGACTCTGACGATCCACCCTATCTATGCCCCTAATAACTTTGCAGACCTCTATCAGGTCGCCCCACAGCCTCCACCTTTCCACTGGAAACAATCCGGGTCTACCTGTCATCTGTTCCCCCCTCAGTTGAAGCAATACGCTCAGAGACACAATATAGTTTAACTTCCTTCATCTTTATTCTGGGTTCTGGAGGGAGAGAGAACGATCGCCATGTGCACAGAGACATGAGTTCACAGCCTTCTCTGGAACAGCAGTTTCTCAATGAACTATATAGTCATTTTACAGGGAGGAGCGTCCAAATAAGGCAACATATATATTAATTGGGTGACTGTTACAATCAACGAGTATGAATAGCAGAGACCAAGCCCTTTACTGTCATACAATGAATGTTCATAACCTTATTAACTGGATTCATACAATGGATACTTTTCCCCTTGTTAGCTGATGTTGGATACTGAATGCTTCCAATATTGTTAAATGGCTCTTAGTAATAAATGCTAACCCATTACCCTTGCCTCCAGCCTTCTATTGTTAACTGTAAGTTCTTATCTGAGTCATGTTAGGCTGAACCTCTTGTTTCACAAAACTCAGAACTTAATTCTTTCCCTGCCTGCTTATACCCTATGCACATTCTCATATTCAACCTCACCTTATAACTAAAAACCTGCAGAGCAGGCAGCATCCCAGTAAATCTTCAGCCCCTACTCTCTGTCTTCTATGACCATCCATCTAGCCAGCTCACCCAGGATCCCATGAGAGTCTACCTTCTATATCAGCCTGCCATGAGGTACCTTATCAAATGCTTTCTTACATCCACTACCCTTCCCTCATCAATAATTCTCATCACCGCCTCAAAAAACTCAATCAAGTTGGTGAGACATGACCTTCTTCACAAAAACCCCACCCTGCCTGTTACTAACAGGTCCACTCAATTCAAATATGATTAAATCCTGTCTCTCAGTATCTTCTCCAGTAGCTTCCCCACCTCTGATACCAGGCTCACTGCCCTGTAATTACCTGGATTATCTCTGTTTCTCTTCTTAAACAAGGGAAGGACATTGGCAATTCTCCAGTCCTCTATAACCTTGCCTGAGGCCAAAGAAGATGCAAAGATATCTGTAAAGGCTTCAGGTGTTTCCTCCTTTGCCTCCCACAGTATCCTGGGATAGATCTGGGCACTTGTCTACCTTAATGTATTTCAAGACACCAACACTTCCTCCTTCATGCCTGCCCATGAGTATTCATATAACCTTTCCCGAACCTCACATCCTTCTCATTGGAGAATACCGATGTAAAGTACTTATTAAGGATCTCACCCATTTCCTTGGGCTCCACATATAACACCGCAATTTCCCTTTCCACGTGGTTAAAGATGCCCTCCAACGCATCTCGTCTACGTCCCGCACCTCCGCCCTCAGACCCCACCCCTCCAACCATAACAAGGACAGAACGCCCATGGTGCTCACCTTCCACCCTACCAACCTTCGCATAAACCAAATCATCCGCCGACATTTCCGCCACCTCCAAACAGACCCCACTACCAGGGATATATTTCCCTCCCCACCCCTTTCCGCCTTCCGCAAAGACCGTTCCCTCCGCGACTACCTGGTCAGGTCCACGCCCCCAAACAACCCACCCTCCAATCCTGGCACTTTCCCCTGCCACCGCAGGAACTGTAAAACCTGCGCCCTCACCTCCTCCCTCACCTCTATCCAAGGCCCTAAAGGAGCCTTCCACATCCATCAAAGTTTTACTTGCACATCCACTAATATCATTATTGTATCAGTTGCTCCCGATGCGGTCACCTCTACATTGGGGAGACTGGACGCCTCCTAACAGAGCGCTTTAGGGAACATCTCCGGGACACCCGCATCAATCAACCACACCACCCCGTGGCCCAACATTTAAACTCCCCCTCCCATTCTGCCGAGGACATGGAGGTCCTGGGCCTCCTTTACTGCTGCTCCCTCACCACCAGACGCCTGGAGGAAGAACGCCTCATCTTCCACCTCGGAACACATCAACCCCAGGGCATCAATGTGGACTTCAACAGTTTCCTCATTTCCCCTTCCCCTACCTCACCCTAGTTCTAAACTTCCAGCTCAGTAACTGTCCCCATGACTTGTCCGGACTTGTCCTACCTGCCTATCTCCTTTCCCACCTATCCACTCCACCCTCTCCTCCTTGACATATCACCTTCATCCCCTCCCCCACTCACCCAGTGTACTCTATGCTACTTTCTCCCCACCCCCACCCTCCTCGAGCTTATCTCTCCACGCTTCAGGCTCACTGCCTTTATTCCTGATGAAGGGCTTTTGCCTGAAACATCGATTTCAAAGCTACTGGGATGCTGCCTGAACTGCTGTGCTCTTCCAGCACCACTAATCCAGAATCCACATATAACCTCCCTCCTTTATCCTCAAGTGGGCCTACTCTTTCCATAGTTACTACCTTGCTTCAAATATGTGTATAAAATGCCTTGGCGTTCTCCTTAACCCTGTTAGCCAAGGACATTTCATAGCCCCTTTTAGCCTCCAAACTTTCCAATTGAGCTCCTTCCTAATTTCTCTATATTCTTCAAGGACTTTGTTTTTAGTTGACTAGAACTTAGGTTTGCTTTCTTTTTTATGATTAAGCTGAGAATTTCCCTTGCCATCCAAAGTTCCTGAATCATGCCATTCCTGTTCTTCATTTTCAAAGGAATATACCTGTCCTGCATCCTAATCAACTGATCCTTAAAAGACTCTCACATGTCAAATGTGGATTTACCTTCAAACAGCCACTCCTAATCCATATTCTCCAATTTGTGCCTAATTCAGTTGTAGTTGTCCTTCCCCCAAATTAACACCTTCATCTGAGGTCCACTCCTGTCCTTATCCATAAATATCTAAAAACTTGTAGAATTATAGTCAGTATTCCCAAAATCCTCCCCCACTGAAATATTGATCACCTCACTGGGCTCATTTCCCAATATCAGGTCCAGTGTGACCCCCCTCCCTCATTGGGCTATCCACATACTGTATCAAAAAACTCTCCTGGACATATCTAACAAATTGCTCCCCATTCAAACCACCAGCACTAAGGGAGTTCCAGGAAAAGCGCAGCAGGTCAGGCAGCATCCAAGGAGCAGGAGAATCTGCAGTCCTCACTTTCTCCTAGAAGAGATTCTCCAGCTCTTTGGATGCTGCCTGACCTGCTACGCTTTTCCAGCAACACATTTTCAGCTCTGATCTCCAGTATCTGCAGTCCTCACTTTCTCCTAAGGGAGTTACAGTCAATATGGGGGAAGTTAAAATCACACACAACAATAACCCTGTTATTTTCACATCTTTCCCGAATCTGACAACATATCTTTTCCTGTATCTCCCACTGGCAGCTGGGAGGTCTGTTGTACAATCCCAGCATTGCTATTGCACACTTCCTATTCCTAGCTGTATCCATAAAGCCTTGCCACAAGATCCCTCCAGCACAGCTGTGATACGCTTCCTAATCAGTAATGCAACTCCCTCACCTCTTTGTTTCCTCCTATGTCTCGTCTAAAACATTGACATCAAAGGATTGTGAATTTTTAGACCTCTCTGCTGCAGAGTGTTGTAGAGGCTTCATTGCTGAATATGTTTAAGGCTACAAAAGGCAGACTTTTCATCTCTCTGGGAGTCACGTAATATTGACAGCAACAGGGATATGAAGTTGAAGACAAAGATCGGCAATGATTGTTTTGAATGGCAGAGCAGTTTCGACAGGTCCAATGCACGATATGTCAGCTTTTTTCTCATGTATTATTATGTTTTGGGACTGCTCGAATATAAAAATGAAGGAAAAGGAATTTGAAAATATTGTGGGGAGTTGAAGCAATTAAATCTATAAGATGAGGTTTGTTAGAAGTGCACAAATACAGCTTGTTCGGAGGTGAATGTTTTTCTTGACAGTCTAGCTTCATCCTGTTGTTTGCATTTTAGTGTTTCATAGATCGGTTTTCTGGCCTGAAAATTCCAATCACTTCTCCATGCTGCTTTCGTTATATGTAGAGACAAAGTTAATTATGAAACTCACTGCCATAAATTCAATTAAGATTGGAATTTACTACGGCTAATTCCTTTGGATTTTATAAGTTGTGGGCTAAATGTGACTTTTGACACATGTAAAATACACAATACAGATTCATCTATCCATAGATTTTTTCTCCCCCAGTCACATCAAGTGATTTGGACTTCGACTCATTGGTCCAAAGCAAAACACTAGTGGATGATTGCCCTGTATGAAATACAAGAATGTATCACATCATGTCATTGTATATATGCCAAAAGAGCAAATTATTAGTCATAATTTCTATTAAAAATATTAAGAAATGTTAGGATTGTGTTGCAAGATACCTTTAATCTAAAGGTTTCAATTCTAAGAATTTATTTTTGAGTTAAATTATGTTCTCAAAGTGTTCCACATTAAGTAATGTGGTTGACTTTGAACTGCCCACTGAAGTTGCCTACCAAGCCACTCAGTTGTATGAAAACTGACACAAAATCTAAAGCAAAGATTTCAATTAGATGGGAACATCAAGCAACATCAATCAAGGCACCAGAACCAACAATGATAAACAACCCTATAGATCATACAAAGTCCTGCTTACTAAGACCGAGAACTGCTTCACAGGCTAGACAAGCAACAGCCTGACAGAGTCATACTCATGAATCATAGCTTAGAAGGTCCCAAACACAAACATCACTTTCCCTTGCATCCACCAGAACTGGGTGCAAGGTGGTATACAGTTTGGAGAGAGTTGCCTTGGAAGTCCACAACATTGACTCAGATCTCATGAAGTCTAATGGCTTCAGGCCGAGCATGGACAAACATACTCCACATTAACACACACCACCACCACCACCATACTCCATGCCCCCCCCCCCACCCCCACCACAATAAAATAAAGCGGGAAAAGCCTCAAAGGTCCATGCTCACTAAACCACCTGTCACAGATGCATCTGTCAGGTAACTATAGTGATGTAAGCCCAATCATCTTTAGCTGTTTCATCCATGACATTTTCTCCATCATAAGTAGGGATGGTTCTTGATGACTGCACAATGTTCAGCACTACTTGCAACTCTTCAGGTAGTGAACCAGTCCATGTTCAAATGCAGGAAGACCTGTATATCATCCAATGTTGGGCTGATGTCCAATCCTATCAGGAATATTTGTGCCAAACAAGTACCAGGCAATGACTATCTCAAACAACACCCTTGTAAACCTCTTTTGCACCATCTCCAAAACCGCTACATTCTTCCTCGATTGTGGCGACCAGAACTACATACAATATTGCATATGTGGCCTAACTGAAGTTTGTTTCAGCTCCAAATTGATTGCCAAATTTTATACTCAATGCTCTGACCAATGAAAGCAAACACATCATACATGTCCTTTACCAATTTATCCACTTCTGTTGCTAATTTCAAGGAACTATGGACTGGTAACCCCCTTGATCTTTCTGTATATCAATGCTCTTATGAGACCTGACATTTATTGTGGACATTTTTCTTTCATTTGACCTCCCAAAATGCATCACCTCACACCTTTCCAGATTACACTTCATCTGCTGTTGCTCTACCAATATTGCTACCTTATTTACCAATGTACTACTCAAGATAACCATTAACATTTGCGTCATACTACTAGGTACGGGGTAGATGTAGGGGGATGGGTGGGTTGCGCTTCGGCGGGGCAGTGTGGACTTGTTGGGCCGAAGGGCCTGTTTCCACACTGTAAGTAATCTAATCTAATCTAATCTAAACATTACACCTGATCTATATCCTTTGACACTACCCAAAACTCCACCAATTTTTGAGACAAGATTAAAATCACTTATAATTACTGTGCCCTTGTTTCACCTATACTTTCTTTTTAATGCCACCCCCCACCTTACCACTACTGTTTTATTGACAACTTCCACTGTTTTTTCTCACCACTTGTTGCTTCTTGACTCCACCCAGGCTGATTATATATTTATGTTTTCTGAACTAATATCATTTTCCTATAATTTCATCCTTTACTAACATCATACCTCATTTTCCTTTTTCCTTTCATTCCTAACTACTCAATACCTCTGGATATTCAGTTCCCAGCCTTGATCACCCTACAACCATCTCGACATAAGCACAATCCTTTCATGCCCATTGACAACAATTTGTGCTGTTAAAGATCTACCTTATTGTGAATTCTCCATGCATTCAGACACAGTATCCAATGTATTGCTGAAAAAGGGCATATTTTCTCACATTTTTCATCTTGCATGCATCAGGACATTTCCAAGAATGTCTCTACTAAGTGAAAACAAAATGTTATACAGTAGGAGAGGAGCAGGCCGATTTATTATCAAGTCAACTTTGATTGTTGAAGACATTGCTATGAAGAATGTATCAGTTAGATGAGGCAGTCACATTTTAACCAGGCAGGTTGAGTCTCTTTGATCTAGGCATCGCTTTGAGAAATGAACTATAGAATGGCTGTTACTTATTTTGTTCAGTTGAAACAGGCACAACATGTGTACCTTCATTCTGACTGCATAAAAACAGGGCCCTGTGTAATGAGGTATGCAGGTTCTAGTGTGCATGAGTGCACAGAGGATTGGAATTTTCCAGTTAAATATTGAATCAGTTCCAAATAATACAAGCAATTAGCTGGATGGTGCCCTAGCAACGTGCCCTAGCAACATTACCAGCTGTGCTGAAATAGCATCAAACCCAAGTAAGTGTTGTGTCCTTTGGAAAAACCACAAGATTGTGTCACCAATCTTCACATCATCTTCGTTCCAGAGGTGGAAAGACAAAATTGCCTTCAAACCTATATATTTGTAACTCATTGACACCTAATTACAGAAGGCCATCATCCACCTCAATATTTCAGTTAGATAGTTCGTCTTTTGAAAGACATCTTTAAAAGAAAGTTGCAAATAACTTATTGTTTTAATGTTTGTTGTTAACTTGAATCCAAGTTTGTTGAGGGGTGGGGGCACAAGAGAGAGACAGAGGAGGGGAGAGAGAGGGAGAGAAAGAAAAAGTTAATTTGGTATTACAAGGGAAGAGAAGAAGGCATACAACTGAAATTTATTACTTTGTTTGCTAAAACCATAGTCACAAATCACCTCACTGATTGCTAGCTCATCAAAAGGAAGAAAGCATGCGTACAATGAGTGCAAACTGAAAAAAAAATTCAATGGGAATCATTAATATCTTGGCAGAAGAATGTATATTATTAGTTGTGGAAAGATAAAACATTCTTTTTGCTTCTTGACAACTACCAATGATACCATGTTCCTTTAGTTCATTAAAACACTGGTCTGAGGCCCATCATATTTTGGGAAAGTGTCAGATTCTTTGAGTTACATGGAGGGTTTGGCTGCATGAGGCCTAGTGAGCTTGTTCAAACTTCTGTCCCAAACTCCACACATTATGTATACCCTAACAGTGCCCCGCTCATCCAATGTGTACTGGATTCTACCACTTGTCATACAGAAGAACTCACCATTGCCAGGATAACCCAGAATAGATCTGAATCCCTGGCATCTGTGTCCACTTTTGAAAGATTGTTATACCTGCAGACAGGCATTGTCCATTGGAGCTGTCTTGCATGATTCACGATGTTTGCTCCTGATCTAGCTGGTAAGGGGAAATTGACACCCTGTTTGCGGACAGACACCAGTAGATTCTGGTAGAAGGAGTTGTGCAGAGGAGAGACACCTTTCTTGCTCAGGAATGGCAAGAATGCCATGCTGTTAGATCCTGTCAGGCTGATCTGAGATTGTCACACTGCGGACTCAGCCATCTGGAGGAATGCACAGCAATGAAGGAAGAAGGTTAATTCCCTGCTATTGCCAGCACTAATCTCACTCAATCCTTCCCTATCTCTCATTCTGGAGATACAACTGGGTAGAAATAGCCAAGGTGGGTAGTGGACTGCCCGATATTTGGCTCCTCAATCTATGAAATAATCCTGATCCTGAGCATCCCAAGTGGTTAATCAAGCCACTGATCAAAGACTAATCTTAGTTACTGTGTAGGCACCCTCTTACTGAAGGCAGTCTCCCCTGACTTGACTGATGACTGCTGACAACCATGACAAACATCCTAGCTTGTCCTACTATCTGTGCTAAACAGCAAATCAAGACAGAAGTAATGTGAGTCTCAGAACTCTGTTTGGAGTCTGGGGAGGGGAAAATTGCAAAAGGACAAGGCACATCAAGGAAAGGTGCTATAAACATCCAGTTAGGCTCAATGTGAGCGAGTGCTAAGGGAGCATGTAAACAGACCTGAGATGCAACCTTGTCCAATTCATGAGCTGGGTTTTGTCCTTGAGCATAAAGTGCCCTTACATCAGCATTTCTGTGTTGCCAGTGGACCTTGAAGTACAGCTTTAAAGTGCAGAAGCTTCTTAAGTAGTTCAGAGAGGACTCTTGAGAATCCTGAAAGACTGGCAGGTGTTGTATGCCAGGATGTTGGGACAGGGGTGTAAGTGTGAGTGGTGTCCCGGAGCATGCCCTCAGATGTTGTTACTGGGTATCCAGGATAGTACTTTGAAGCAAGCAACAAACTGAAATCATCTTTAACCACTCTGACTTTGATTTGGTGTCTGATTTCCTCACACCAGGTGATAGGATAGTAAGCTATATATTTATGAAATGAAATTGGCAGTTAATGAAGCTCATTTATAGTCATCTTGGCACTCCCTAGCAAGAATCTTATTTTGCACAGGGTACTCGCATGGAAAATGCAATGAGTAGCTCCTGATGTTAAGAAAGGCTTTGCTTGACTTCTCATACAACTCTCCCAGATTTCTCGTAGTGGTCCATGTTGTTCTTGCACCTATAATACTCCACCTCACTTTGTATGCTTCGAAGGAGGAGTTAAATAATGCCTTCCCAAACAGACATAAAGGACTATAGCACACTGTAAGGCAACTTTTTATTAAGTTGGTCTAAAGATGTTCAATTCAAGCTGCTTCTAAGCAGATATTTGCTTTAACACAGGCCACAGTGAAAAGAGTCCGTTGATTCTGTCCAAGTCATAGCATTGCAAGGTCAAACTGAAAGCATAGTGCCTTGACTGCAGTTGGCACACCCACCTTTTATACACAGAAACACTGGGTGAGTGGGCATTGAGTGTTATTCATTGATAATAACCACAAACTGAAATCAAACTTGAAATTATTAGAGTCAGGCTGTTCCAAGTTTTGTTGCTTTTTACAGCTGCCTTCATTGTTAACTCACATGACAGCCATTGCTGCAAATTTAAAAATGATTAAGCAGTGAGGGAATAAGTCAAATAAGCAAAGATTAAACTTGTTATACGGTTTTTAAAGTGAAATAAGCTGAGAGTATAATACTGAGGTTTTATTACATCCCTACAGAGATTAATACATTGGTGGAAGTGGGAGCGAATATTTATTTGAACCAAATAACTAACACTCCAAGAGTATTGCAACAGCAAGCACTTCAGCAAAGTCCACAGCTGGAGGTTTCCTTAGGAAGTCCCTTAATTAGCTGCATTTCTTATGTAAAAGCTCAGGGAAATCCAAATTAGCCATATCTGCAAATTTGCTGTCATTTTTTATGAATGCAAATTTGAACAAATCGATGAAAATTCCTGGCATTGAAATTCTCAGGAAGAAGGGAGAAAAAATATATTACTATTCTATCAATGAAACCAAGACTCAGGCTCAGTATTGAACACAAAAATTAGCAGATGAGTCGTGCTAAACATTTTTTAACAACAGTTGACAGGCTTTCCTTAATTCCACCATGAACCAAAATAAATAAAATATTCCTCCTGAGCTATCTTTTAACAAACCGGTTCCCTGAAAGTTATTGCATATTTGTAATAGGCTAAAACATCGCCTTTGAGTCAAATAAATAAAATTCTCAGTTGGCTGTAGATTATGTGCTGTCCTGGTGGGTGCCAGATTAACCCCCCCACCACAGTCAAAGAGTTCGGGCCACACACCTGTCAGTCAATAGGTTAGACAGATAAAGTGCTGCAAGGAGACACAAAGTCAAAGCTTTTGGTTTAACGCTCATCAAAACTAGATTTGCGAAAGGGGATCACTGTATGAGGCTGCTGATTGTTGAGATTATCACTGGCATGAAAATGCAGCAAGAATTGTTGATCTGGGCAAACAGTAATTGTCAGAGTGTTGCCATAGGAACGTGATAGAGACTGGCAGTCTCCATGACTCCTTTCCTTTCCGTTGAAAAAAGTGCAATATATGTATGAATTCCTTCAGTTTACATAAACATGATCCTGTATATTATTATATGTAGCTTTTAGCACATAACAGTGCATCTCACTGCAAGCCCAAATGATAACCTTAAATTGGTTTCCGATACAAGCTTTAATCATGATAGAATAGGGTTCATCCTCATAGCTCATTGCATCTTTGCATGCATGGGCAGCCCAAGACAAACAAAAGTGATATCGCTTGTGCACGATTTTATCTATGACTGGCAATGCACAACATGAAATGGCCAAATGACTGAGTCAGCTGTGGCACCCAATTTTAGATGAATTTTCTTCATAGAATATAAAAGACTCCTTCACTTTTGTGAAGACAATGCAAAATCTATGCAATTGAGAGAAACAGGATGTTCATCTACTCTTCCAATATTGCTAGCTTATTTACCAATGTACTACTCAAGATAACCATTAATATTTGCGTCATACTACTATATCAATGTAAACTAATGTGCCACCAGTGTCTGAATCAGTACCTATTGAACTCATGAAATTAACAATTCAAGACACCAAGTCCATATACATTGTGTTTTCATGAAATCCCCTCTGGGCTCAGTTGTTGCTAACATCTTTGTTGGTTACCATGAGAAATCAGGCTTTGTTGGAGTGACCACTAATTTCCTATCTCTTGCATATTCCTGATGCATACATGACATGTATATGATATTTGAATCCACAAATTTATTTAACACAACTTAATAAATTACATCCTGTGCTCAAAGTTACAATTTAAACGGAGCATTGAAATGAGCTCTGTTTTCTCAGGGTATGTTGGGAAATTTGTCAAGTGGCTCTCTATTGATATCTATTGAAACTTATCTTCACTGGTCAATACACATATTAGGATTCCAAAAGTACCACATTACACAAAATCACTATTTGAGTTTGATGCTAAGTTATAGCATACCAAATAATCTTGCATGATAATTGCTGCACTGATCAAATTTTCATTGCTGTATATTCTGCAAATTCATGAACAAGCCTGTGACTTCCACTGTTGGCTCTGAATGGTGTAGTTTTCCTCAGATTATGCTGGAAGGGTTTCAAAGATTTGAACAACAGGTGAAGCTAGCTGTCTCATGCTGCTACTTCGTAAGAAACACACTAACGTGTTTCTACTCTCACAGGATACTGCCAAAGTGAGAAGTCTGATATATGAATTGCAGCGCTAGTGTGGTGCCAGGCCTGAAACCCATACGTCCCAGTGATTGGGGCCACATCAAACACACGTGCCATTGGCCATTCACAGTGGGCAGCATACGAATCTTGCTCAGTAAAAACAAGGACTACAGATGCTGGAAACCAGAGTTTAGATTAGATTATCTACCAATCTTGCTCAACCAACCTATACTTTCAAGCCAGAGAACACCATGTGAACTCTATGAGTACACTCTCACACTTTCCATGTCGGCCTCCTGGTTGGTTTTATTGCCATTGGGAACAATGGCAATTTCAGACTGCTTAGATTTTTTTTATTAGTCATGTTGAGTTATGATACTTGGTCAACCTCTATGGGTAAAGTGATCCCTGCGGCCATTTCAAATCAACTTTTAGAACTGTTTCAATGCACAAGAGTCCCAGGTATCAAATGGTCCTGTGAAATTCAAAAATCAACAGTCCCATGTTTTGTAAAGTTTTCTGAAGAACTGTAGAATAGATACAGCACAGGAGGAGGTCATTTGACCTATAATGACTGGGCCAGCCTCTGTGAGTGCAGTTTACCTAAACTGACTCAGGTTTCTTTTCTGGTAGTCCTGCAAATGTTTTCTTATCAGACACTTGTGCAATTTCCTTTTGAATTTATGATTGAAACACTATTACACTCTTTCACAATGCATTTTAGATCCTACCCATTAACTGAGTAGAAAATCTTTTCAACATATTGCCTTTTTTTTGTGCAATCACTGTAAATCAATGTTCTCTAGCTCACTGCCCATTCTGTCAAAACCCTCAACATTTTGAATACCTTAATTTAATCTCTTAATCTTCACTAAGGAGAACAACTTACATAATCTAACCTTCTCACTGACGTTCCTCATCCCTGGAATCATTTTCATGAATACTTTCTGTATCCACTGTAATGCTTTCTAAAATGCCCAATAGTCCCGTTGAAGCTCGAACAGCGATTTACGCAGGATAATCATAGCTTCCTTGCTTCTTTTACTCTATGCCCCCATTTATAAAACCCAGGATCCCCTACACTTTCTTAACTGTTTTCTCAACCTGACCACATTACCATCAATGATTTATGTTGCTGCAATTGTCACAACTCATGTAAATCAAGCCTTGACATTCCGTGAATTGTCACAGATGTGAAAATTTGATTAAACCACCAATTTGCCCAGACTGCGTTTTGCTGGTTAAAAGAATATGTGCACCAGATCTTTTCCATTGACAAAACATAATTTATTGTAATAAACTATTTTCAACCAACAGTAAAAAAAATGAATTGCAGGACTACAATTATTTAATACAAATGAGAACAGTGAAAATGCAGCATATCTAATTTATATAACTTAAACTTTACCCCTTTTAAAACTCCCACACAAGCAGGCATACAAAGAAAAACAGACAAATATTATCAGCAGAGAGGCTAAAAAATATCTTTAGAGGAATACAGTTTTATATCCCCAGTCCAAAATCACAAAACTATGGGTTAGGGTCACAGTCTTCTCATTAAAGGCAGTTAATTTGTTGCATTTTTTTTACCATAGTGGCTATAGAGGGTAAGCTGATAAGTATCGTCAAGGCTGAGATAGAGTTTGAATCAATAAGGGAATGAAGATTATGAAGAAAAGGCAGGAAAGTGAAGCTGAAGAATAGCAAATCAGCTATGATCTCATTGAATGGCAGATCAGACTCAGGGAGCCATTGGCCTACTTCTACTTTCATGTGCCATGGTATATTGGCCACATAAGGATGTCTCCTGCCTAGCCAAAGTTTTGAGGTGCCAGGAGTTCAGCAGGAGAAAGACACTAAGCAGGCTACTCCTACTGGGCCTCAGGCAGGAAAGGGTTACCTCCTTGGAGAGTCTGTCTTTTACATCAAACAACCTGACATTGCCTCCAATCTCTTTGCACCCCCCCCCCCCCCCCCCCGCCCTCCCCACCACCCCAGGTCCACCTTCCCCACATGGGTGTACTTTCTTCAACCACCCCCCACTATCACCATTAGCTTCTCCAATCAGAACATCTTTTCCCTCTAGTCACTTGTCCTGGGGCTCTCCTCCCCTCCCTTTAGCTGCTCCTGGATTCTGGAACATGGAATGTGGGCAGGATTGGTCACTGCTGCCAATGATGCTGTTATGATTACAGAGCTGCTGGCCAATATGTGGAATCTGCCTTCACCCAGTTAACAATCCTTAAAGCAATAAATTGTCTTTGGAGCTGCTGCAAATTTGTAGGAATGCATTGTGTACCACCTTTTCAGGTGGCAGATCATAATCTGTAAAAATCCTGGAACTCAAATCCACTTGAGGAGTTGGACAGGAACGGACTGCTCACTCCCAATTCCCATCCCCAAAGGAAGGAAGGCCAGCAGCCAGCTAATAGATCTGGAAGAAGCCTGTCCTACAGTCATAGGATGTTGTGGATGGGGCAGGTAAATTGTTGCAGACTGGAATTCCCACCTCTACATAGGAAGAGTTCCTAACCATTCCAACAGCAGTCTGGCAATTGCAGAGCTCCATCGTGAACACTGCAGGGACGTAACCAGTCCCACAATGGAATCCCAGTGGCTCCTAAAGTGAGGTACATGAAAAACTTGTTGGTTGGCGGGGGGGGGGGGTTGTCGACACTGGTGGAGGAATGGGTTTAAGGTCCATGCAGGGAGTAAGGAATTGTGGGTATTATCTACTGGGGTTTGACCCAATTATGCAAAAGGAACGCACCAAATATAGTACCGCCCTTTTTATCCATTTCAAAAGTTTTGTTTTAAAAACTGGCTTGCCTTCTCTCCCCACGACAATTGTATTGTGGCGTGGGCGGGGTAACACTGCAGTCAATTGCGTTTGAAACAACTCGACCTTAATTTTTAATTTACACAGCGTGGGCAGCTTCTCGATTCCGGCAGCCTCCCAGCCTGGGCACTGTGGGAGTGAGCGGGCATCTGCCTTGTTCACATGCCTCTCTGCTGCAACCACTCGGGGACATGTCTCAAATCCCCAGGTCCGTGGCTCAGATCCACTGCCTTTTAAAAAGGGAGAGCTTAAGTTGATAGAATGATAAATTATTTTTATAAAAATACAAGTCTGCCATTGTCTGGGGTGATATTTGTAGTGTTCGGGGTATCTTTCCCTGCCACGGGTCATGAACCACAATCTTTGGGGCACGTGCTTGCAGTCCATTCCTTACTCTGGGGTAACAAGAAACGGGAGATCCAGTGTAGTTGGTCCATCTCTCTGTCTGCTGGAAACACAAAGTGCTGGAGGTCACAGCGGCTCAGGCTGCATCCATGGAAAAAGAGAGAGAGAGAGAGCGAGTCAGTTCAGGATTCGACTCGAAGTGACTGTTCCATCAGAGTGTCCCTCTTGTCTGTCTGCTGAGGAGGACGTGAGGACACATCAACGCAGACTGAAGCAGACACACACCACTGAGTGGCGTCTGGTTTCCCTAATTGAAAAAAATTACAAAGCATTAGGGAACGTCATTCGCGTGTGTTACATGTGCGGAGGATGGAAACTTCCAACAAAGCTTTTTGGACAATTTAAGGGACAGAAAGGCAACAACCAAAAAAAGTGGTTTTCGTTTTTTTTTCTTTTCGCAGCCTTATTGTTTATATATCAATTTATTTTGACGCCTCGGATGCACTGTCATTCTGCTTGGCCGGAACATCTGTAATTGCGGTCCACTCCGGATATCTGTAAGCTTCCAATCTGTTATCCCATTCTGCCATATGTTAGGGGCCTTTCACCTTGGCATACAGCCCTGCGTGTTGACACACCCGTGTTCAATCCTTATCAAGAACTCAGAAAATGCAACTTTGCCCTCAAAACGTAGATGTCATTATCGCTAACTGCAAGCAGAGCCAGCAACCGGAAGTAAAATGTGCAAGTCGGTAACTAGCTAAATGCAGCAATGATAATACCACTGAATGTCAAGGAACAATGGTCAGATTCTCTCTTACTGGAGAGGGTCGTTATTACTTGTCAGCCAAGTGCTGGCTATTGTTCAGGTTTGCATTTGGACGTGGACTGCATCAGTACCTGAGCTGTTGCAAATGGTGCTGAACATTGTGCAATCACCAGCCAACACCCCCAGATGCTGAGGACCTTGCAGTGGTGAACTTCTGCTTCTTGAGGGCTGTTGGTGCTGCACTCAACTCATCAACTACCATTCTTTGGAAGTATCATGGACCAGAAACAGAACTGGACTAGCTATATAAATACCATGGCAGCAAGAGCAGTTCAAATGCTAGTGTGTGGGACTCATCAAAGAATTCTAAAGTCTGTCCACCATCAACAAAACAGAAGTCAGGAGTGGATGCTCCCACTTGCCTGGATGCACGCAGCTCCAACAACACTCAAGAAGGTCAACATCATCCAGAACAAATGAACCCACTCAGTGTAACTACATCCTCAAACAATCATCACCTCCACAACTGACATGTAGACACAGCTGTGTTCAACATGCATGATAAATTGTAGAAATTCACCAAGGCATCTTAGACAGCAATTTCCATACCCATGCACACCACCATCGTGTGGCATAGTGGCTCAGTGGTTAGCCCTGCTGCCTCACAGCACCAGGGTCCCAGGTTCAATTCCAGCCTCGGGCGACTGTCTGTGTGGAGTTTGCACGTTCTACCTGTGTCTGCTCGGGTTTCCTCCGGGTGCTCTGGTTTCCCTCCCACAATCCAAAGATATGCAGGTCAGGTGAATTGGCCATGCTAAATTGCCCATAGGTTAGGTGCGTTATTCAGAGGGAAATGGGTCTGGGTGGGTTACTCTTCGGAGAGTCAGTATGGACTTGTTGGGATGAAGGGCCTGTTTCCACACTGTAGGGAATTAATCTGGAAGGACAATGACAATGGCAGCAGATACGTGACAACTCCACCATCTTCTCTCCAGATCACTAACCATCCTGACTTAGATATACATCACTGTTCCTTTGGGTCAAAATCCTGGATCTGCCTCCATCCTAGCTACACCAAATGGACTGCAGTTCACCATCACCACCAAGAAATTTTGGCCCAGATAGTGAAGCCCACATCTCCTGATTGACTGAAAAATAAACCTTTCAGAAACTATAATTCTGGATAACATTGACAGTCACTTGGTCAAGTGTGAATTAATTAAGGATGAATTTAGAGGCAAATCATACTTAACTAAACTGCTTGTTTATTTTTGACATAACAGTGAAGCTAATGAGAGTCATCTGGTTGATGTGGTGTACATAAACTTCCAGGTTGTATTTGATTGTGTCACTTAATTGGCTTGGCAAAAAGGTGAAGCCCATTGAGTGAAAGGGACTGCAGCAGCAGGTTGTGATGTTAAAACCAGAAATTGCTGCAGGTCTGGGGATAAAGCGGAGTTATATTTCAAAGTTGGCTAACAGGGAGCAGCTGGTAGTGGTGAATAGCTCTTTGTCAGTCTGGAAGAAGGTATACTGTAAGGTTCTCCAGGGATTTGTTGCAGGATCAATTTTAAAAGGTTTGGAATGAGACAAATGTTGAAAATAGACTTTGAGTTATGGCATCTCTCATGTTGGGCCATTTGATTTTACTGCACATTCTTCAATACATATAGTCAAAAGGTGTGGTGCTGGAAAGGTACAGCCAGTCAGGCAGCATCCAAGGAGCAGGAGAGTCGATGTTTCGAGCATAAACTCATCATCAGGAGTGTGTGGGGGTGGGGGGGAGAGGTGCCCAAGGGAGCTGAAAGATAAATGGGAGGTGGAGTGGGGCTGGGGGCTGGGGGCTGGGGGGTAGGTAGCTGGAGTGAATTTGAGTCACCTGACGCCGGAGGAAGAACGGCTTATCTTCCGTGTTGGAACCCTCCAACGACATGGGATCGATGTCAATCTCATCAGTTTCCTTATCCCCCTCCCCAAACCTTATCCTAGATCCAACCCTCCAACTTAGCACCAATGTCTTGAACTTGCCTACCTTCCCACCTATCCACTCCACCCTCCACTCCAACCTATCACCATCACCCCACACCTATCACATTCCCAGCTACCTTCAACCCAGCCTCATCCCCCTCCCATTTATCTCTCAGACACTTTGGGGGTCCCCCCTCACTCCCACCCCCTCAGTCCTGATGAAGAGCTTATGCTTGAAACGTCGACTCTCCTGCTCCTCAGTTGCTGCCTGACCCACTATGCTTTTCCAGCACCATGCTTGTTGACTCTGATCTCCAGCATCTGCAGTCCTCACTTTCTCCTTCAATGCTCAAAGCCTACTTTTTTCTTTTTAAACTTGTGCAAATTCTCTTCATTTTAAACCACAGTGCTTAAAAATAATTCAATGCCAAACTTATTTCTGTGAGGAAAATATCAAATTACTGAATTACAAAGGTTACATTTCATTAGTGTTTCTGGTTCCCTATTCTGTAGGTTTTATTTTAATAATAATGCAAACTTGTGATGCATTTGTGCACAACTACAATAGAGAGAAGATGGTGAATGCAGATAGCAATTGTGAAAGTAGATAATATGAATACTTCAGGGGATGATCCATTATAATAACTGAAAAAAAGTGTTATGTAAAAGAAGAGTCCAGAGCAACAAATAAAGCTCACGAGTCAAGTATGATGAATAGCAGCTGTGACAAATTTCTTTCATATCTTCAGCAGAGAATTGTCGACTTTTATGCTACTTGGCCCAAGGTCTCGCATCTCTGTACAGGAAATTCCTTTATTATCACGACATATTCATTACGAACCAGAATATTTCAGTCATTCCAGAGGACCTCGGCTCAGATAGGGTAAAAGTCATTTAATTGCAACTGATGCAGGCATGCAGCAATACTGTGAATAGTCTTAGTTCACTGCTAAGATCCAAGCATTCAACTTTCGTGTTCACTTAAAGTTATAGAGACATAGAGTGATAGAGATGTACAGCGTGGAAACAGACCCTTCAGTCCAACCCGTCAATGCCAACCAGATATCTCAACCCAATCTAGTCCCACCTGACTACACCCGGTCCATATTCCTCCAAACCCTTCCTATTCATATACCCATCCAAATGCCTCTTAAATGTTGCAATTGTACATTTGCCTTCACCACTTCCTCTTGCAGCTCATTCCATACACGTACCACCCTCTGTGTGAAGAAGTTTTCCCTTAGGTCTCTTTTATATCTTTCCCCTCTTACCCTAAACTTATGCCCTCTAGTTCTGGACTCCCCGACCCCAGGGAAAAGACTTTGCCTATTTACCCTATCCATGCCCCTCATAATTTTGTAAACCTCTATAAGGTCACCCCTCAGCCTCCAACGCCCCAGGGAAAACAGCCCCAGCCTGTTTAGCCTCTCCCTGAAGCTCAAATCCTCCAACCCTGGCAACATCCTTGTAAACCTTTTCTGAACTCTTTCAAGTTTCACAACATCTTTCCAATAGGAAGGAGACCAGAAATGCATGCAGTATTCCAACAGTGGCCTAACCAATATCCTGTACAGCCACAACATGACCTCCCAACTCCTGTACTCAGTACTCTGACCAATAAAGGAAAGCATACCAAACGCCTTCTTAGCTATCCTATCCACCTGCGACTCCACTTTCAAGGAGCTATGAAACAGCACTCCAAGGTCTCTTTGTTCAGCAACACTCCCTAGGACCTTACCATTAAGTGTATAAGTCCTGCTAAGATTTGCTTTCCCAAAATGCAGCACCTCACATTTATCTGAATTAAACTCCATCTGCCACTTCTCAGCCCATTGGCCCATCTGGTCCAGATCCAGTTGTAATCTGAGGTAACCCTCTTCGCTGTCCACTACACCTCCAAGTTTGGTGTCATATGCAAACTTACTAACTGTGCCTCTTATGCTCGCATCCAAATCATTTATGTAAATGACAAAAAGTAGAGGACCCAGCACCAATCCTTGTGGCACTCCACTGGTCACAGGCCTCCAGTCTGAAAAACAACCCTCCACCACCACCCTCTGTCTTCTACCTTTGAGCCAGTTCTGTATCCAAATGGCTAGTTCTCCCTGTATTCTGTGAGATCTAAACATGCTAACCAGTCTCCCAGGGGGAACCTTGTCAAACGCCTTACTGAAGTCCATATAGATCACATCTACTGCTGTGCCCTGATCATCAATCATGTTTGTGAGACATGATTTCTCATGCACAAAGCCATGTTCCCTAATCAGTCCTGCAAAGTCCGAGTCAGAATTAACAAGCATGGAAACAGACGCATCCATGGTTTCCTAAACTGAACTAGTCCCATTTGCTGCCATTTGGCCCATTTCCTTCTAAGCATTATCTATCCATGCACCTGTCTAATTGTCTTTTAAATGTTGTCATTGTATCTGCCTCCTCACAATCCATACACACACCACCCTTTATGTGAAAAAATTGCCCCTCAGGTCCCTTTCAAATCTTTCACTTAAACTTATGCCCTCTGCTTTTAGACTCACGTGCTTCAGGGAAAAGACCTTGACTATTCAAATCTTAAACTTCAAGCTTGTCATGGTAGTTAGCAACATCTGATTCAGACTTCAAAAACATCAAACAAAATAGTATTGATCAGGAGCATAACCATGTTAGTGGAAACTTAGATATAAACCAGGATGGTTAGCGAGTTTTGAAAAGATTTGTAGCTCCGGTTAAGGTTCTGGATGTAGGTTTGCTCGCTGAGCTGGAGGATTTGTTTTCAGATGTTTCATCACCATACTAGGTAACATCTTCAGTAAGCCTCCGTATGAAGAACTGGTCGTATAGCCGGCTTTCTATTTATGTGTTTGGGTTGGTGATGTCATTTCCCATGGTGACATCATGCCCTCTGGTGATGTCATTTCCTATACTTTTTCTCAAGGAGGTAGTAAATGGGATCCAAGTCAATGTGTTAGAGGTAGAGTTCCGGTTGGAATGCCATGCCTCTTGGAATTCTTATGCATGTCTCTGTTTGGTTTGTCCCAGTCAAAATGGTCTCCTTCCTCATCTGTATGTAAAGATATTAATGAGAGTGGGTTATGTCTTTTTGTGGCTAGTTGATGTTCATGTATCCTGGTGGCTAGTTTTCTGCCTGTTTGTCCAATGTAGTGTTTGTTACAATTCTTGCAAGGTATTTTGTAAATGACATTCGTTTTGCTTGTTGTCTGAATAGGGTCTTTCAAGTTCATTAGCTGCTGTTTTAGTGTGTTGGTGGGTTTTGTGAGCTACCATGATGTCAAGAGATCTAAGTAGTCTGACCGTCATTTCCGAGATGTCTTTGATGTAGGAGAGAGTGGCTAGGGTTTCTGGATGAGTTTTATCTGCTTGTTTTGGTTTGTTGCTGAGAAATTGGCGGACTGCATTCATTGGGTACCCTTTTTTTGAATACACTGTATAGGTGATTGTCTTCTGCTCTTCGTAGTTCCTCTGTGCTGCAGTGTGTGGTGGTTCTTGAAATAGTTTTCTAATGCACCTTCGCTTGTGAATGTTGGGATGATTACTTCTGTAGTTCAATATTTGGTCTGTACGTGTTGTTTTCCTGTGGACGCTGGTTTGAAGTTCCCCATTGGCTGTTCGCTCTACTGTGACATCTAGGAATGGCAGTTTGTTGTTGTTTTCCTCCTCTTTAGTGAATTTTATGCCAGTAAGGGTATTATTGATGGTCTTGAAGGTTTCCTCTAACTTTGAAAAAGCTCAGTTAACTTGGAGACTGGTGCAGTTATTCACTAAACTTGCTATCAAGAGATTAAATTAAATTGATAAGGTTAAGAAGGCATATGGGATACTTGCCTTTATTAGCCAAGGCATGAGTTTAAGAACAGGGAGAGGATGCTACGACTGTATAAAACATTGGTTAGGCTATAACTGGAGTACCATGTGAATTGTAGAAGAACGTAATTACGCAGGAGAGAATGAAGAAGAGATTTACCAGAATATTGCCTGGACTAGAGAGTTATGAAGAGAGATTGAATAGATGGGTTATTTTCCTTGGAAAAGAGGAGACGAAGGGCTGAGATGTATGAAATTATGAGGGACATAGATAGGGTGGACAGGAAGGAACCTTGGTAAAGGGATGAATGTTCAAAGGACTTACATTGGAGTAAGGAGCAGGAAGTACAGAGGGCATGTGAAGAAATTTGTCTTTTACCCAGAAGTGGTGGAAATGTCAAATTCACTTCTTGTAGGGGTGGTAGAGGCAGAAACCCTCATAACTTTTAAGAAGCATTTAGATGTACTCTTGTGGTGTTAAGGTGTACAAAACTATGGGCCAAGTGCTAGAAAATGGGATTAGAATAATTAGGTAGCACAGAATTGATGAACCAAGGGGTCTATGATTCAATGACTCTGTAGTTAATGTGAAAGAAGCTTATTTCGAGAAACTAAGCCTCTCATTCTATTCTCTCTTATGTTGTCACTGACAGTGCACTTACTGTCTTATTGTCTGGCATGCAGTAGGAAATTAAGAAACAGTGAGAGAAGTAACTTAAAGTTTGACTCAAAGTGATATATTTGAGAGGAACTAATTAGGAATTTTCAATTCCTAACAGATGACCTTGTCCTGCAATTGTATGGATCAGAAAATAACCTGTATCAAAAGTTCTAATCTGTAATCCTAACAGATAAGTCTCCATCATCTTTCTTGTCAGCTATGAAGCCTGCCAGCAATCATTATAAACGAATGACAAAATGCAGTTTTTTTTATTCATTACTATGGTTATTGTCAACTATACATGAACTTTATAATCTGCAGAATTTGTTTTTCTCACACATTTCTTTGATAAATGTGTTGAATTGCACTTACGTAAGCACAAAGATCTCCCTTAAACTTTTCAGACTGGATGACTTGGGGACTTTTGTACCAAATGCTAGGGAAATTACCCTTGTTGATTGTTTACGTTGAAGCAATCCTGTGTGAGTATATTTAAACAGAAAAATGTAAGGTCTATATTTGTCCCTAAATAATCTCTGAAATCCTAATAGTTAAGAATTATAGAATACTGTAGTGCAGAAATAGGTCTTTCAGCCTTCAGAGATAAATTGATTTGAAGCAATGAGGTTAGTCTCACTCCCCTTTCTATTTTGCCACATTAATGCAATTTTTGCTTTCCCAAGTACAGGAAGCTTTGTTTTAATCGGCACCTTATCAACCAATTGTGTTGATAATCCAGCAAAACGTATATACACCTCAAACACCACGATGTCCAAGCATTTATGTTGTAAACAAAGTGATGTGATTTTCCCCTGCATTATGTTTCTAATATTTACTGTGTGTTTTTATGTTGATTTTAAGAGGTATGTTGATGTTTTGAGGGATGTTGATGTCTCGAAGCTTCGCTTGGTCAGGGTTTACTCCAGTTTTGCATACTTCTTGATTTTCCAGAATATTTTATCAACTGGCACACTTCTGGTCTGATAGGTTCCAATTAATTAAAAGTTTGCTGTATTCATCAAATTTTCCATTTTGAAAGATTTGTTTCC
Source organism: Chiloscyllium punctatum (assembly GCF_047496795.1). Lineage (NCBI taxonomy): Eukaryota > Metazoa > Chordata > Chondrichthyes > Orectolobiformes > Hemiscylliidae > Chiloscyllium > Chiloscyllium punctatum. The sequence goes on from NC_092758.1 coordinate 31,142,241, forward strand.
ATCAACTTATGAGAGTGAATTCCACATTCCAACCACTTGTTGAACTCAGAAGCTTTTTTTTGCCATAAGTTGGCCCTGACCCCTCAGCCAACCAACTTAAATCAGTACCTGCTGGTTGTCAGGAGTTCCTCATGGAATGCTGTCCACCCAAACACCTACAGCTGCTTCATCAACAACCTTTTTTTGCAAGGTTGGGGTCAGTTAGCTCAGCTGTCTGGTTTACAGTTCAGAGTGAGACCAAAAGTATGACATCAATTTCCACACCAGCTGAAGTTACCATAAAGAGCCCTACTTCTCATCCCCTCCCCTCAGCTGAGCTGCAGTGACCCTCTGGTATAAATCACTACTAGTTGTTTCTCTCTAATGGAAAAGCATCCTATGGTCAGGTAGAATTATAGCAACTTTACTTTCTGAACTAGAAATGCTTGCACAGTGTTCAGTTTAATCAGTCAGATAGTACAACAGTCAATGTCTGGATGTAACCATTAGATACCTGAACAACTTTCAGGCTAGGACTGATAAAAGGCAAGAAGCATTTGCATCATATGACTGTCAGGCAATGGCAACAGAGGAGTCTAAACATTGCCCTTGACATTCAAATGGGATCATCATTGTTGAATTCCCTCTTATCAGCATCTCAGAGATCACACTAATGTTTAGATTCTTTGACTATAAAAGCAGGGCAGAAATTGGGAATTTTGCAGTGCTTAACTCATCTAACATCCCAGTGCCTTTTAACCATCTAGAAGGCATAAGTTAGGAGTCCACTTGCCTGGATGAATGTAATTCCAACAGCACTCAAGAATTTCAACATCAAAAAGGACAAAGTCATCATCTGAATATTTATTCTATCAAGCACTGATGTAACATAGCTGCAGCCTGTATCATTAACCGGATGCACTGCAGAAGATCATTGAGGCTTCTTTCACAGCATTTTCCAAGCCCCTCTTCTCAATCACATAGAAGAGGAAAGGCAGCAGATGAGAAAACCAGAGATCCTGTAATGTTTTATAGCATTCTGACCTAGAAATATTCTGTCATTTCTTAAACTTTACTGGATCAAAATCCTGAAAAGAACAGCAGATCAGGAAGATGACTAACTGCTATCATCTCAAGAGAAATTCAAGGTGGACAATAAATGCTGGCCATACCATCAACTCCCACATCCCATAAACAAATCTTAAGAAAATACTAAGCTCTTACAAACAATTGTTCTTTGTTTATACCACCTAAAGCCTTCATAGTTTAAATATCTTTATTGAATTTCATCTCATTCCTCTTCAGTAAGAAGAATCATAGTATCCTTAATTCATCCATGTGACACTAGTCAATTATTGATGCATTATTCTATAAATCTTTTCTGTAGTCTTTCTAAAGCCTTCACATTCTTTGTAAGTTGTGTTACTAAGATTGGACACAATATTTCAACTGTGTCTGAATATGATTCTTTTCTACATGGGAGAGACTAGGATCAAAAGCATAAGCTCAGAGTAAGAGGTTAGCTATTTATGACAGAGGTGAGGAGAATTTTTATTCTCTCAGAAGACAATGAATCTAATAAATCCTTTACCACAGTGGCTGTTAAGCTGTGTTGTTCAGGGCTGAGATAGACAGACTTGTAATCAGTAAGAAAATCAAGGTTTATGGGGATAAGGTCGAAAAGTATAGTTGAGGACCATCAGATCAGCCCTGATCTCATTGACTGGCAGAGCCAAATTGATGGGCTGAATGGTCTACTTCTGCTTCTAAATCTTGTGATCTTAAGATCTGAAATAATAAAAACACAAGCCTAATGTCAACCAAGTAACCATTGCTGATTGTTGTAAAAAGACTATCTGGTTCAGTAGTGTCTGTTAGGGAAGTAAATCTGCCAGTCATAATTGGTCTGACCTACATGTGACACCAGACCCACACCAATGTGACTGACCATTAACTTGGGAATTAGCAATACACAATAAATGCTTGCCCAGCCAATAATGCCCATATCACCATAAACATAAAACAAAATCTCTTCTTGCAACCCCTTTAAAATTGTATTGTTTAATATGCATAGTCTCTTCTAATTCTTTCTATAAAAGATACGTTCCATTTTCTGTGTTGAATTTTATTTGCTATGTGTTTGCCCATTCTACCAACCTCTCTGTGTTCTTTTGAAGCCCATTACTCGCTTTTTCTATCTCTTAGCCAATTTGCATCTAAGACTTTATCACCATTTTTATCCTCTGGAGTTCAATTTTGTTGACAACTCTACTATATGGTTCATTATCAGATCTTTTCAAAGTCTATATAACAACTTCATCTGCAATGCTCCATCAATCCATTCTGTTACCTCATCAAAAATCTGTGAAAAGTTACGAGGAGAAAGTGAGGACTGCAGATGCTGGAGATCAGAGCTGAAAATGTGTTGCTGGAAAAGCGCAGCAGGTCAGGCAGCATCCAAGGAACAGGAGAATCGACGTTTCGGGCATGAGCCCTTCTTCAGGAATGAGGAAAGTGATGCCCGACACATCAATTCTCCTGCTCCTTGGATGCTGCCTGACCTGCTGCGCTTTTCCAGCAACACATTTTCAGCTCTGTGAAAAGTTAGGCAAACACAATTTGCCATTAAGAAATCCCTGCTACATCTTCTTTGTTAGTTCAAGATTGCACTATTGTTGTGTTGTATTTCACAGTCAGAATATTAGTAAACCTTTAAAAGTGATAGCATCATTCATTGTATTATATCAAGAGTCCTGAGGGTAGAAAGGTCACACACACCAGCTTTTGTTGGATCACTCAAATGATGGCAGTTGAATGGAAGCATCCCATTTTGCTGTAATCTAACAACTTAATGTTAGCCTTAGCACTAGTGTGCTTGAGGAATATAATATTTATACATAATATGTACAGGGCATTGGTGAGGCCACTTTTGGAATACTACATTCAATTCTGGTCTCCCTGCTAGAGAAAGAAATGTTATGAAAGTTGAAAGGATGCAGAAATGATTTACAAGGATGTTGCCAGGGTTTCAGGGCTTGAGCTACACGGAGAGGCTGAATAGTATGGGGCTGTTTTCCCTGAAACATTAGAGGCTCAGGGGTGACCTTGTAGAGGTTGAGAAAATCATGAGTGGCATGGATAGGGTGAATAGTCAAGGTATTTTCCCCAGGGGAGGGGAGTCCAAAACTAGAGGGCATAGGTTTAGGGAATGAGGGGAAAGACTTAGAAGGGGCCTAAGAAGCAATTTTTTCATGCAGAGAGTGTTGTGTACATGGAATGTGCTGTCAGAGGAACTGGTGGAGGCTGGTACAATTACAACTTGAAAAGGCACTTGAATGGGTATATGAATTAGAGGGATATGGGCCAAATCCTGCCAAGACAGACAAGATTAATTTAGGATATCTGGTCGGCGTGGAGGAGTTGGACCTAATAGTCTATTTATCTATATCCTGCTCCTCGGATGCTGCCGGAACTGCTGTGCTTTTTCAGCACCACTCTATTCCAGAATCTGGTTTCCAGCATCTGCTGTCATTGTTTTTATCTCCCTAATAGTCTGTTTCCAAGCTGTACATCTCTATGACTCTATTTATTTGTAATATAATGCCCATTGGATTTTTCAATACCACAGTGTCCACACCCAGTTTCATATGTTACTGTGGATTGCATAAGCATTGCCACACCAAGTAAAATACCTTGTTGAAAGCAAGTGCACACTACTGACGACTGTTAATTTTCTGCCAGAATATTATTTTTTAAAATATTCCCACCATAGACTGTAGGTTGACTGACCCCTACTTCCCAAGTATTTCCTTCTTCCCTCTTTTAGTAATAGTGTAACATTTGAAAATCTCCAGCATTCTAGCACCACTTTTCTTTCAAAGGAGGACTGGAAGTTTGTGGCCTGTACCTCTATAAGATATATTATTTCCCTCCACAACATTGGATGTATCCAATCAAGATTAGATTGGGTGAATTTTCAATTTGAAGTATTGTCAGCCTTTCTGCGACCATTTTTTTGTCTCAACCAGCATTTAGACAACCACCTTTAGGAATCTCCTACTTCTTTGTAAAACCCAATGGAACCTTCAGGATTCCTTTTTAAGCATGGATATCTTGGTGATAACTTTTAAGAGAAAATTGAAAGGAAATTAGCTGCTATCCAGATTTTCCATCATAACAGAACACAGTGTAGGTTCACACTTCATTGATAATTGTATATTTAATGTGAAGAGTAGTATTGCATTTATATTTATTCATTAATCTCATTTTCATTATTTTGAAGTGAGTGATCAATACATATTTACTGTATTCATATGGAAAAAATCAAAATTAAGCATAATTCTGAATCAGGTTTTAATTCAGTTATGATATATTTTCCCTCCAGACTACAGAGGTTAATTGATTTGGCAGGAATACGAATATCATTCAGACTGTACAGTACTTGTGTTTTTATACACCAGTTCTGAGCATGCTACTGTGAATTTAGTTGCAAATAGTGCACAAATGTAGCACTTAATCAAATTCATGGTTTGTTAGCCCTATTTTGACAAGGCTAAAGGCTTCCCTGTAATTTATGATAATTCACAATTCATGGGGGATTCACCAAATGTCACTAGCCAAATTGCACAGTAATAAGAATGACTGCAGCAAATTCTATGTCTGTGTTGCATTGCTCACCTTGTTAACTTCATTGTCTTATATCAATTTTTTTAAAAAAGTCAGTGTAAATTATGCGCTGCTAGTTTCTTTAAATATGACAGAGCAGGAAGTACAAATGTAGAAAAAGTCAGGCAAGACTAGATTAACCTGTCCATCCAGTCTATGCTCTATTATCTTACCTGTTATGAAACTGTATTATAAATACTCATCATGATGAAAATGCAACAAGACCTATACAATATACACACTTGGGCTGACAAGTGGCAAGCTATATTTGTGCCACACAAATGCCAGGCAATGACCATTTCCAATAAGAGACAATCTACCACCCCACCCCTCCCACCTCCATTACCATTCCTTGATGTTCAGTGGTGTTACTAGCACTGAAACTCCAATATCTACATCCTAGGGGTTACCAGTGATCAAAAACTAAACTGGACTCACCATATAAATACTATAGCTACAAGACCAAGTCAGAGGTTAGGAATACTGTGGCGAGTAACTTGCCACCTGACTTCTGAAAGCCTGTCCACTATCTACAAGGTACAAGTTAGGAGCATGCTGGAATACCCCTTACTTGCCTGGATGGATGCAGCTCCACAACGCTCTCGAAGCTTAACAGCATCCAGGTCAAAGCAACCCACTTGATGGTCACCACATCCATAAGCATCTCTCTCCACCACCGACAGTCAGTAGCAACTGTTTGTAATATTTACAAATATACTGCAGAATTTTTTTAAAAATGCTTGGAAAGCACCTTCCAAAGCCATGACAACTTCCATCTAGAAGGACAATGGCAGCAGACATATGGGAACACCACCACCTGCAATTTCCATCCAAGTCACTCCCCATCTTGACTTGGGAATATATTTCTATCCCTTTACTGTCACTGGGCTGAAATCCTGGAACTCCCTAGCAGCATTGTGGGTCTACCTACAGCACCTGGACACCAGTGATTCAAGGAGGCAGCTCACCACACCTTCTCAAGAGCAACTAAAGACATGCAATAAATGCTGGCCAGCCAGCAACACTGATGTCCCTGAAGAGAATTTTTAAAACATACTTGGTACCTATCTGGCATGACCTGATTCCTTTCTCAATAAGAAATGGGTTCATCCTTTCTCCATCTAAGTCGAACCATAAATCAGAATTCATCACATGAGCAAGGAGCCTAATCCACAGGTCTTGGAAAAGAAGGACAACCTAACATGGAGCCTCATGCTTGTCCTCCATAATCTACTCAGTTGAAATAAATTTGTCCACACAAACACAGTTCAATCGCTTCATTGTGGTATAATGCTTGATCAAATTGCCCAAATATGTGTTACTTAAAATCCACAGTTCTTTCAGCATATCTTGGTAGCTAAGGGCTTTTAAACAGAGAAGCAATCCTGTGGCACTAGGATAAATTATTTCCAAAGCCTCAATCCCCTCCAGCATGTAAGGGAATGAAGACTGAGAACCATTATAAATGAAGCAAAACCAAGGTTCTCTACAAGAACAAAAGGTTATGCTTTTCTTTATAGTGAATTATCCTGTGAATATAACCTTAAAAATCATGCATGGTTTATTCATTCATTATGCCCTTGATAGCATTTGGCTGTATTCAAGTCATCGAAAGTTTCAAAAGCAGCAATTAGATAGTTAATCAGAATAATTATACAAAACCTGCAGAAGAACAAGAGAATTTAAAACATTTCTAATCACTTTCCAGAGATCATGATTCCATAGCTTTTCAGTACTTTAAATGGTAATTTACAGCAATTGCAATCAACTGGTCTGATAATAGTTAAATAATCGTTAGAATCTGAAGATTTTAACCAGAGTAAACAGAGGAAGGCAACATACAAACAGAAGCTCTGATCTGATCCAGCTGTACCCAGTTCATCCCAGAAACTTTTGCCTTAGATTCTCCAATATAACATAAACACAAATGTTTACGCACAACATTTATATAGTATACAGGATGTACAGCACAGAAACAGGCTATTCAACCTCACAAAAGAGAATTATCTTCACAAAGAAATTGGTGATAGAACCCTGAAAGAAGCTGATCAATATTTTAGGTCAGGGTGTGACCTCGCAGTATTTCCAGGTTTGGAAATTTAATGTGAACTTTGGGCTCAGATTAATTTCAGAATCTGTGCACAATATCTGTGTTATCAGGGATAAAGAAAGGGATTAAAACACAATGTCGAAATGGAAAGTAGCCAAAAATGGATCAACACAACCCTGTCAAAAAGTGCCCCAGAAAGTTCCGACCAACTACAAACTGTGGGCTTGATTATTGTTAGTCTGTTCATTTGAGTTGGATTGTTTCTGTGCTGTATGACTCAATGACTCTAGGTGAGAAAATTGGAAAAATCAGGAACTTAAGAGTCACAGAGGTCTACAGCATAGAAGCAAGTCCCTTCAGCCCATTTAGTTTGCACTGGTCAAAAACAAATATCTTATTATTCTAATCCAATATTCCAGCACTTGGCTCACAGCTCTGAACCCAAGGTTCACTCCCCCAATGTCTCTAAGATGAGCCTGAAAGCCACATAGCACAAGATGCTGTCATGATTAAGAAGGTTTACATGTGCTGAGAATGAATAAATAGAGGCTTGTTCAAAGGGCTAAATGATACTTTAGGGCCGTGATGACAGGGTTTGGAATGATTGTAGTCCAAAAACAGAAGGAAATGGGTCATGTCAGCTGTAATGCCAAGACACACAAGGCTGTGAGCCAAGTAGTGGAATATTGGATTAGAATAATTAGATACTTGTTTTTGACCGTTGCAAACTAAATAGGCTGAAGGGACTTGCTTCTATGCTGCAGACCTCTGTGACTCTACATCCCTGATTTTTCCAATTTTCTCACTTAGAGTCATTGAGTCATACAGCACAGAAACAGTCCAACTCATCCAAGATGACCCAGTTTCCAAAACTACACTGGTCCCCTTTCCCTGCGTTTGGCAAATATCCCTCTAAACCTTTCCTATTCATGTACCTGTCCTTTTAAGTGTTGTAACTGTACTTGCATCTACCATTTCCTCTAACAGTTCCTTCCACATATGATCCATAAGGTTGACCCTTACATCCCTTTTAAATCTTTATCCTCTCACCTTAAAAATGTGCTCTCTAGTTTTGAACTCCCTTATCCTAGGGAAAAGACCTTTGCTATTCACCTTGCATGTGCCACTCGTGATTTTATAAACGTCTATAAGGTCACCCCTCAAACTCCTACACTCCAGTGAAAAAAGTCCCAGCACATCCAGCCTCTCCTTATAACTCTTAACATCTGTTTCCTGCCCGGCCTCAAAGCTGGTGGGAGGAGGTTAGGGGGTGGAGGACATCACAGCAAGTCATGTTGCTCAGGTCTTGGACGAGATGTTGGGTGGATAATAACTCCTTCAAGGGCATAATTTCCACATCAGGGACCCTCCCTCCAAGGATTGTAACCCAATGAGTACTCCTTTCCTCCCTGCCTCTCCTTCAACATCATTATTCTGCCAACACACATCACACCCACCAGCTCCTTGAGCCTGCAAACCTACTGTGTAATCACTCCCCATCAAATACACACATCTCCTTGGTCATGAACTCTAGGACATGGAATCTAGGTATTGGTATTCATCCAGTTTGTGCCCCCTGTTGGCACTGGCTCTGCTAGGAATAAGATTGACTGGCAGCTCTCTGAAGTAGGAACAGCCAACTTCACTCAGGCAGAGTAGCCAGTGGCTATTGTTTTGGTGTACTCAGTGTGGCTATGTTCCACACTCGTTCAATGGGCAGGAAACCTTTCCATCCTAAAAATCCTGCCCAGTGTAATTTCAAATTTAGAAGATAAATTAAACTCAGAAATGAACGAGTATAGTAGCAGACTTCAGAATGTAGGCATACTGGTAAAATTGACATATACCCATTGAAAATGCTATGAAACATGAAGCAAGTATATTGAGTATAGGAGTTGGGAGGTCATGTTGCAGCTCTACAGGAAATTGGTTAGGACGCTTTTGGAAAATTGTGTTCAGTTCTGGTCTCCCTGTTGTTAACTTGAAAGGGTTCTGAAAAGATTTATAAAGATGTTGCTGGGGTTGGAACTATAAGGAGAGCTGAATAGGCTAGGGCTATGTTCCCTGGAATGTTGAAGGCTGAGGGGTGACCTTATAGAGATTTATAAAATCATGAGGGGTATGGATAGGTTGAATAGCCAAGGTCTTTTTCTCATGATAGAGGAGTCTAAAACTATGGGTTTAAAGTGAGAGGGGAAAGATATTTCATGCCGAGGGTGGTGCATGTATGGAATGAGCTGCCAGAGGAAGTGGTAGAGGCTGGTACAATTGCAACATTTAAAATCCATCTGGATGGGTATATGAATAAGAAGGGTTTGGAGAGATATGAGCCAAATGTTGGCAAATGAGACTCGATTAATTTAGGATCAGGTCGGCATGAACAAAATGGACTGAAGTTCTATTTCTGAGCTGTCCGTCTCGATAACCCTAAATGCCCCATTGTTTGGCATATTTGAGAGCCTCTCCAAGTGGAGAGCCTATCCTTTTGGATTATTAACAGTCCTCCATGTCAAAAATCCCAGAAGTGGTCCGTATCTGCAAAAGCCATCACTGAACATGACAATTCATTTTTCACAGGGAGTGAGAGTGGATTCAGGCTGGGTTTTCCATATCCAAATGCAGCCTCCTCCACTAAAGTGAGATTTTTAGCATCTGTGCAGTTGTAACACTGAAGATGTGACTGCCCTTGCATGGAGGTGGAGAAACTGTGATGATTTTCCCCAGAAAAGGGAAGGTTGAGTCAAGATTTTCCTTTTAAATTATGATTGGTTTGGATAAAGGATTGATCATCCTGCTGAACCAATGACTGCCAGTCTGCTCATTCTGGTCGTATTTATTTTGTCCCAACATTCCTTTCTCGACTTCTGCTCCCAGTTTCTTTAGAACTATAGACCGATGAGCCTGACCTCGGTGGTGGGCAAATTGTTGGAGGGAATCCTGAGGGACAGGATGTACATGTATTTGGAAAGTCAAGGACTGATTCGGGATAGTCAACATGGCTTTGTGCCTGGGAAATCATGTCTCATAAACTTGATTGAGTTTTTTGAAGAAGTAACAAAGATGATTGATGAGGGCAGGGCAGTAGATGTGATCTATATGGACTTCAGTAAGGCGTTTGACAAGGTTCCCCATGGGAGACTGGTTAGCATGTTTAGATCTCACAGAATACAGGGAGAACTAGCCATTTGGATACAGAACTGGCTCAAAGGTCGAAGACAGAGGGTAGTGGCAGAGGGTTGTTTTTCAGACTGGAGGCCTGTGACCAGTGGAGTGCCACAAGGATTGGTGCTGGGTCCTCTACTTTTTGTCATTTACATAAATGATTTGGATGCGAGCATAAGAGGTACAGTTAGTAAGTTTGCACATGACACCAAACTTGGAGGTGTAGTGGACAGCGAAGAGGGTTACCTCAGATTACAACTGGATCTGGACCAGATGGGCCAATGGGCTGAGAAGTGGCAGATGGAGTTTAATTCAGATAAATGCGAGGTGCTGCATTTTGGGAAAGCAAATATTAGCAGGACTTATACATTTAATGGTAAGGTCCTAGGAGGTATTGCAGAACAAAGAGACCTTGGAGTGCAGATTCATATCTCCTTGAAAGTGGAGTCGCAGGTAGATAGGATAGCTAAGAAGGCGTTTGGTATGCTTTCCTTTACTGGTCAGAGTATTGAGTACAGGAGTTGGGAGGTCATGTTGTGTTTGTACAGGACATTGGTTAGGCCACTTTTGAAATATTGCATGCAATTCTGGTCTCCTTCCTATCGGAAAGATGTTGTAAAACTTGAAAGGGTTCAGAAAAAGTTTACAAGGATGTTGCCTGGGTTGGAGGATCTGAGCTACAGAGAGAGGCTGAACAGGCTGGGGCTGTTTTCCCTGGAGCGTTGGAAGCTGAGGGGTGACCTTATAGAGGTTTACAAAATTATGAGGGGCATGGATAGGATAAATAGACAAGGTCTTTTCCCTGGGGTCGGGGAGTCCAGAACTAGAGAGCATGGGTTTAGGGTGAGAGGGGAAAGATATAAAAGAGACCTAACGGGCAACTTTTTCACACAGAGGGTGGTACATGTATGGAATGAGCTGCCAGAAGATGTGGTGGAGGCTGGTACAATTGCAACATATAAGAGGCAATTGGATGGGTATATGAATAGGAAGGGTTTGGAGGGATATGGGCCAGGTGCTGGCAGCTGGGACGAGTTTGAGTTGAGATATCTGGCCGGCTTGGACAGATTGGACTGAAGGGTCTGTTTCCATGCTGTACATCTTTATGACTCTATGACTCTAAGTGTCATCTGTGCATGAAATTGGAACTGTTCTTGGTGTTGAATCATTGAGGGTAGCCAAACCTTCTTCCTTCTCACATCACTGGATGGCATATTCAGATAATTCATTCATGAACATACTGAAAAGATTTGGAACAGTTTAGCAGCTTTTCAAAGTCCCAGTAAATGAGTGTGGATGAGAGAAGCTGGTAAGGGGCTAGGGTTAATGAGGTAAGTGGATTAAGGGATAGGGTCACCAGCAGATAGGGTGACAAATGAGCAGGGTGGGACCTGATGAGTGGCTGGGTTGTTTGGAGGTTATTTGAGCATGGTCAAGTGAGAGGAATCAGATCTTGAGGAATGGTTAGATCAGGTCAAAGGTATTGAGGTGGGATGTTGAGAGTGATATAAAGTGGATAGTAACCCAGAAGTTAAACTAACGTCCTAAGTAATTGTCCAAACAATAAGTCATAATGATCCAAGTTTCTAACTCCAACTGTGAGTAAAAGCTTTTCTCAAAGGGACCTGGGGAGAAGGAAATGGCCAGTCAGATGTTCAAACTTCTTGAACAATTCCTGAGGAGTTGGTGCAAGATCCTGATGCTTATCTCAGATCAGACAATCTAAACACTGAAAGATCTGAGCATTAGAGTGCAGGGATAAATTATTTCCATTGCAGAAGTATCATTAACTGGAGTTTACAGATTTTGGTGATTGGAAAAAGAAGCAGAGTGCCATGATCTATGACATAAATCGTGCTGATAGAGCTACATTATTGTTGTTCATCTTTTTGGCAATTCATGATCTGCTCAAACGAACTGGGCTGGTTGTGATTTTTTTAATTCTTTTTATGGAATGTAGGAGTCACTGACAGGATCAGCAGTTGTTGCTTGACCTCAATATCCTTTGAACTCGGTGATTTGACTTTTTAGGCCATTTCAGAGGGCAGTTAAGTGTAAACCAAATTACTGTGATTTACATTTGGATCAGCCATGATAAAGATGGCAGATTTCTTTCCATGAAGGGCAATTATGAGGGCTTGAAAGCAGAACTGGTAAAAGTGAGTTGGCAATTTAGTTTAAGGGATGGATCATTACAGACACAACGGTGGACTTTTATTGAGATATGGGATATTTCAAGATGCACAGAATAAATACATTCTAACTGAAAGGGGAGGAGCCAGCATCCATAATTAACTAATAAAGTTAAAGATTATATTTAAAGAAAAAGACTATTATTACACAAGTGGGTGGCTGATCAGAAGATTGGACAGAATACTAAAAAAGTAACTACAAGATTAACAAGGAGAGAAAAATTAACAAACAAGAGAAAATTAGCAACAAATGTAAAGATAGAACATAAGTGTTTCTACACACTTTTAAAAAAAGGAAAAAGGTGAGCATTGAACTTGTAGAAAATAAGTCTAGCAATTAATCATAGAAAGTAAGGAAGTGTCAGATGAATTGAACAAGTATTGGTGTTCACTACAGAAAATACAAATAATATCCCAGAAGTATCGGCTGAATTGATATTGAAAGGGAGCGATGAATATCTTTTACCACACTATAATGATGCCACACTGTAAGTTTCAGTTCAAAATGGACTAGTCGAGGAGAGAGTAAAACCAGTCTAAACTTCAAATTTACATTAATGCTAAGTACTGTTATGTATAGTAATCATGTACATAACCAGACTCTGATATTACAGTTACTATCATCTTTGTGTGTTCATTTCGGTGTGCTCTTCAGGCTCTGTCTCATTCTAGTCTAATATATTATAGTCTAGTACTTTGTTGTAGTGTGTTCTAGCTTTGTCCACACTCTACTGTTTTCTGCTTGGTGATGTGCAGCTCCATGACATTATTGTGATTTTTTTCCAGGGTTCTGAAGTCCATGTAATATAGAACTCAGGAACTAGTACATAACAAATAGCCAGAACAGCAAATCGATAAGTCCCTGGGTCTTGATGTTTCATCCTGGAGTCTTAAAATAAGTGGGGGTTAGTGAGCTAGTTGGTGTATTGGTTTCAATTTTTCAAAATGTACTGGGTTTGAAGAAGTCCCATTTGAACAGAAAGTATCCAATGTAACCCCTAATTGAAAAAGGGAGACAGAAAACATGAAACTATAGGCCGATCAGCTTAACATCCATCAGGGGAAAATGTTAGAAACTATTATGAAAGAAGTCATAACAAGGCATTTAGATATATTTAAGCTTATCAGGGAGAGTCAAAATGATTTGTGAAAGGGAAATCATATTTAGCCAATTTTGTATGTTTCTTTGAAGTAACGGATGGTTGATAAAGGAAAACTATTGGGTGTGCTGTACCTTGATTTTGAGGAGACATTTAATAAGGATCACATTAAAGATTATTATGAAAAATGAAAGCTCATGGTGCACACATTAGCATGGTTAACAGATTGGCTATTTAACAGAGAGCCAAGTGTAGCCATAAATGGGTCATTTTCTGGTTGGCTAGATGGAACAAGTTGAGTCCCACAGGGATCAGTGTGGGACTCTCAATACTTACAATTTAGATAAATGATTTGGATGAAAAAAACGGAATAAATGTTTGCTAAATTTGCTGATGACACTATGTAACATGGGAAAGTGAATTTTAAAGAGCTCACAAGGACACTGAACCAGAATTTATGGTCCATCCCTGGTTGCTGTTGAGAAGGAAGTGGTAAGCTGTCTTCTTGAATCACTGTAAATCCAGATTGGTCTGGGTTTCTAAGTACATGAATCACAAAGGTTGGTCTTGATTGTTGGAGGTCAATCATCTTAGCTCCAGGATATCTCTACAGGAGTTCCTCAGATTAGTGTGTTAGGCCCAACCATCTTCAGCTGTTTCATCAATTATCTTCCCTCCATGATAAAATCATTCATGGGGATGTTTGCCAATGATTGCACAGAAATCAGCATTATTTGCAACTCCTCAGGTACTGAAGCAGTCCATGTTCAAATGCAACAAGATCTGGACAATGTCCAAGTTTGGGCTGAGAAGTGTCAAGTAATATTCGTGCCACATAAATGCCAGGCAGTGATCATCTCCAATAAGAGACAATCTGACCACTATCTCTTGACATTCAATGGTATTACCACCTCTGGATCCCCCCACTATCAACATCCTGGGAGTTACTATGGATCAAAAACTTAACTGGGCTTGCCACATAAATACAGTGTTTGCAAGACCAGGTCAGAAACTAGGAATATTGTAGTGAGTAAGTCATCTTCTGACTTCCCAAAGTCTGTCCACCATCTACAAGGCACAATTCAGGAGTGTGAGGGAATATTCCCCACTTGCTTATATGGGTTGAACTCCACAGTATTCAAGAAGCTTTACACCATCTAGGATAAAGCAGCCACTTGATTGGCACCACGTATTCAAGCATCCACACCCTCTACCACCGACACTCAAGAGCAACACTGTGTAAGATGTACAAGATGCACTGCAGAAATTCACCAAAGATCTTTATACAGCACCTTCCAAACCCACAATGACTTCCATCCAGGACAAGGGCAGCAGATACATGTGAACACTACCACTGAAGGTTCCCTCCAAACCACTCTACATTCTGACTTGGAAATATATCATCGTTCCTTCACTGTCACTGGGTCAAAATTCTGGAATTCCTTCTCTAAGGGCATTGTGGGTCTACCTAGAGCACATGGACTGTAGCAGTTTAAGAAGCAGCTCACCATCACCTTCTTTAGGGACAGTGAATAAATGTCAACCAGCCAGCAAAGCCTACATACTACATGCAAATAAAGAAAAGCTGATGATGCAGGTGCACCCTATAATGTAGAAAGCAGTGTTTTTTTTTATTGTGAGGGAATTAAACATAAAAGGAGGGAGATAATGCTTTATTATAGAGGGACATTGGTAGGCCATCAACTCAGAGGAATGTGAACTTCTGGAATTTTCTTTCTCAGAGGGTGGTGGAAGCAGAATCTTTAAATTTTGCTATGGCAGAGGTAAATAGATTATTGGTAAGGCAAGGGGTGAAAGTTTATGGGGGCAGGTGGGAATGTGGAGTTGAGGTTAAAACCTCATCTTATTGAATGGCAATGCAGATTCAAAAGGAAAACTAATCTACTCTTATTTCATATGTTTATACAGGACATTAGCGAATTATGGAGGTTTTCATTTCGTGACAACCACCATCCAGATTGGCTTTCAATTCCAGATAATTTTTAAAGGAATTGATTTCAGATTCCACCGGCAGTAGTGATAGGAGTCCAACCCACATTCCCCGGATGTTAGCCTGGGCCATGAATCCAGAGTCGTTATCACTTGACCATCAGCTCCCAATTATGCAAATGCTGAGGGTGAGTGTTCGAACTTCTTCTGTACTTTGCCATTAGCTTCAATAGATCACTATTTTGAGAACCACTTGTCGACTCTATCAAATTCTTTCATAATCTTATAGAGATGTACAGCATAAAGACAGACACTTCGCTCCAACTCGTCCATGCCGACCAGATATTCTAAACTAATCTAGTCCCATTTGCCAGCCCTTGGCCCTTCCTACTCACATACCCATCCAGATGCTTTTTAAATGTTGTAATTGTAGCAGCCTCCACAACTCCTTCTGGCACCTCATTCCATACACAAGCCATCCTCTGCGTGCAAAAGTTGACCCTTAAGTCCCTTTTAAATTTTTTCCCCTCTCACCCTAAACCTATGCCCTCCAGTTCTGGACTCCTCCACCCCAGGGAAAAGACCTTATCTATTTACCCTAACCATGCCCCTCATGGGTTTATAAACCTCTACAAGGTTACCCCTCGGCCAGCCCTAATTTTTTTTTCTGATGGCAGAACAGGTTTAAAATAACTTTGATGCTTTTCAGTTCTAGCACTCCAGAAATCAACCTTAGTGTTTTGTTTGCATTTTTTTTGGTTTGCCACCAGGGCCCTGTACTCTCTCAGATTCTTTCTTTGTCTGTTAATTACTGCAGTTATTGCACAGCTTTGACCGTAAAATGTCTCAGTTCATGACTCCACTGCCCAAAGTACCAAGGTTTGGCTCAAGTGAAATTGTCCCAAACTCTATAGCTCACCCCATATATATATCTGTATACGCATTGCTGTGCTCCTGGCCAGCTCCAGTGAACAACATCGGAAAAGATATACTGGGAATGCATAACAAAAATAAAAGTCAAGGTATGGGTGTTCTGTGATATAAAGTGTTGATTCAGCAAACTTATTCACACAGTATCATGTGGTTGAACAGTTCCTCAGAGGAAATAATGTGCAACTATCTGATGATGCAATTATTCACTTCTTTAAAGGGTAGTATCCTGAGTTCACATGATGTGGTTGAAGAGACCTGCCAAACCCTACTGTTGCATTTTGTAGCAGTCTAGAATTAATTGAAAGCAAAACAGCTTCAAGCCTCTTGGAAACAAATCAGCATCTTATTTTCTCCTCTTGGTTTTGAGATAGTGGAAGGTTAGGAGACAGGCCCCCTACTTGTGGAACGTTTCAGGGAGCACCTCTGGGACACCTGCACCAACCAACCCGACCGCCCCGTGGCTCAACACTTTAACTCTCCCTCCCACTCCGCCAATGACATGCAGGTCCGTGGCCTCCTCCATCGCCAAACCCTGGCCACACGACGCCTAGAGGAAGAGCGCCTCATCTTCCACCTCGGAACCCTCCAACCACACGGGATGAATGTAAATTTCTCCAGCTTCCTCATTTCCCCTCCCTCCACCTTATCTCAGTCCCAACCCTCGGATTCAGCACCGCCCTCTTGACCTGCAATCTTCTTCCTGACCTCTCCGCCCCCCACCCCCTCTCCGGCCTATCACCCTCACCCTCACCTCCTTCCACCTGTCGTATTCCCAGCGCCCCTCCCCCAAATTCTCTCCCCCCTACCTTTTATCTCAGTCTGCTTGGCACACCAGCCTGAAGAAGGGCTTATGCCTGAAACATCGATTCTCCTGCTCCTCGGATGCTGCCTGACCTGCTGTGTTTTTCAGCACCACATTTTTCAACTCTGGTACTCCAACATCTGCAGTCCTCACTTTCTCCACACTTAATTATTTCACAATATAATTTAGGATTTCATTTGCTTTGTTTTTGCCTGTACACAGTGATTTCTTAAGTGCCACTGTACGTTTTCAATTCCATACTTAACAAATTTCACTTTTGTCAAAGAGTATATAGGTCATCCATTTGGTAATACTATGCACATATCAGTATTTGAATTTCTTACGAACTACAGTAAATGACACCATTTACATCAATTTTATCCAAAGCTGTGGCTTTTTAAATTTGAAATTCTAGCAGCAACAATTTTTTTATAGATATTTTTATTGAAAATTTAACATATTTTTACAAGTTTACAAAAAATCCCAAGTATAAACATTGATATACAATTAAATCTTAAATAAATAATAAACAAAATTTATCAAATAAAAAAAACCAAGAGAAAAAAAGCTCAACTAACTACTAATCTAACCTACAACTAACCAGAGTGTATAATTAAGTCTCTTACATTATTCAAAGGAGAGAAAAAAAACGACGGAAAACACAGAAATTGGGTAGTGAGACATATGCTCGGAATGTATTAACATCAAATCGTAACTAAACCTGTATTCATACGGGATTCCTCTCCCAAGGGGCCCTGGACCAGCCAGGTTCGCCATCTCAATTAAATAAAAGCCCTTGTTAGGATGGCCGAAATATCTGTATTTATGTAATTCAAGAAGGGCTGCCATATTTTATGGAATAATGCGGTCTTTTGGTGCACCATATTTGTAAGGAAGTCAAGGGGAATACATTCCATGATTAATCTGTGCCAATTCGAAAGTCCAGGGGGACCCTCAGCCACTCAGTTTACCAAAATACTTTTCCTTGCACAGAAAGAGAGAATAGAAAATAATCCCTTCCTGTGCATATCCAGGGAGGGTAAGTTTGAAAAGCCCAAAAGGAGAGATACAGGGTCCACTCTAATTTCCGTACCTAAGATTTCTGTCAGAGCACTTGCTACTTCAGTCCAATATCTACGGATCTTATGACAGGTCCATAGGCAATGTAGAAGAGTGCCCACCTCTATTTTACATTTGGGACACATTGGAGATGTTCCTGCCTTAAATTTTGCCAATCGGTCCGGTGCTATATGGGCCGTATGAATTATCTTCAACTGAATGGCCTGAGCTCTGTTGCAAATGGTAATTCTTCTGGCATTTTCCCAAATGTGATTCCACGTTTCTATAGAGATTTCCTGTCCCAAATCCTGATCCCATGTTTTAAGCAGATAGTCCATATCTCCCGATACTTCATCATGTAATAAATGATAAATAGTGCTGACGGAAGATACCCCCATTGGCCATAGCATTCTACGTTCTCTATCTGATTTATAAAGACTATCTAATAACGTAGTCTTCTTCTGTATGTAGTCTCGAATTTGGAAGTATCGAAAGAGGTCTCCATTAGGTAATCCAAATTTCTGACGCAGCTGTTCAAAAGACATCAGGACCCCATCTTTAAATAGGTCCCCTAGACGAGACACCCCTGGATCTCCAGAGTTTGAAAGTGGCATCTGTAAGCCCTGATTGAAATCCCCATGCTCCCACTATCAGAGCATAGGGGGATGTTTTATGTGAGTTGCCTTCATTTTGCCGCATTATATTCCAAGCTTTAATTGTGTTTAGTATTATAGGGTTTTACATTGATCCGTAATGACTTCCGTCTTGTCTGAAAATAAAAGGTTAATAAGTGGGCATTTTACTTGAGAAGCCTCGATGTCCAGCCAGATTGATTGCGGGTCAGACAAGACCCAATCAGCTATGTAACTTAATAGGGAACTTAAGTGATAGTTCCTAAAATCTGGGAAACCAATCCTCCCCTTGCCTGTGGAAGCTGTAGCTTCTTCAGCTTAATGAGGGGCCGTCTATGATTCCAGATAAAGGAACCCAACCAGCCATATAATTTACGTAGTTCCAGCCTTGGCAGCATCACCGGAAGCATTTTCATAGGGTATAGGAGAGGGGGCAGGACATTCATTTTAATTAGTGCTATTCTACCCAGCCAGGAAATTGGAAGGTCTCCCCATCGCTGGAGGTCCTGCCTTATCCTTTCCAGTAAATGCACAATGTTAGCCTTGTATAACTGACCAAATACTGGGGTAATAAAAATGCCTAAGTATAAGAAACCCTCCAGGGACCACCGAAAGGGAAAGTGGGATCCATCCAATAAGTGGGATATACTAGCAAGGCCACCCATTGGCATAGCCTCCGATTTTGAGAAATTAATTTTATAGCCTGAAAATGCACTAAATGTATTAATAACTTGGAATAAACGAGGCACGGACATCAGGGGATTACTGAGAAATACAAGAACATCATCTGCATAAAGGGTGATTTTATGTTTACCTGTACCAATCCTCGGGGCCGTTATATTAGGGTCAGCCCGTGTAGCTTCTGCTAGTGGCTCAATTATTAGCGTAAATAGCAATGGCGAAAAAGACATCCCTGATGGCAGCCCCTATCCACACTGAAGCTATCCGAGCCTAATCCATTGGTAACCACAACTGCTTTGGGATCACTATACAATGTTGAGACCCATTTGGTAAACACCTTTCCAACGCCAAACCTTTCCAATGTGTAAAACAAATATGACCATTCAACCCTATCGAATGCCTTTTCCACATCTAATAAGACTACTACTCCTGGTATCTTTCCCAGATGGCAGGCTTGAATCACATTCAAAACCCTTCTAACAATATTGGATGATCTACGGCCCTTAATAAACCCCGTCGGATCCTCCTTTATGATATGTAGCAATACCCTTTTGTAGCCTCAATGCTAACGTTTTAGAGAGGATTTTAAAATCTACATTTAGCAAGGATATTGGTCTGTATGACGCACAATCTTCTGGTTCCTTTCCTTTTTTGAGGATAAGAGAGATATTCGCCTCTTTCAGCGAAGGTGGGAGACAACCCTGACTGTATGAATAGTTATACATGTCCATAAGTGGACCAGCCAATATTCCTGCAAATAGAATTCAGCTTGAAAGCCATCTGGGCTGGGCGCCTTACCGCTCTGAAGTTGCCTGATTGTGTCAAGTATTTCTTGGATTGTTAGGGAAACATTCAAGACCGATACCTGTTCCGGAGTTAGGTCCGGAATGGTCAGGTTTTTAAAAAATGACTGCATCCTCCTAGTCCTGTCTTCGCAATCCTGCGGTATATATAAATCAGAATAAAATTTTGATCATAATTAGATTGATCATTAAAGAATCCTTTTATGATCATGAGCCAGAATACCCGTACTTTCCTTGATAGACGTGATAGTTTGAGGGGCCTTCTTTTTCTTTGCGAGAAATGCTAAGTATCTATCAGGTTTATTGCCAAATTCATATAACCTTTGTTTTGCAAATAATATTTCCCTCTTAGCCGTTTGGGTAAGCGTGGTGTTTAGAGCTGTCCTAAGGGCTGTAATACTTTGTAATTTGATAATAGAAGGTCTGTCAGCGTATGCTGTTTCAGCTGCTTTTAAGCGAGCTTCGAGCAGACGCTGTTGTTCTCCCTTTAATTTTTTCTGGGTCGCTGAGTATGAAATGATCAAACCTTGTGCGTAAGCTTTGATGGTCTCCCACATCATTGATGGGTTGCTCGTCGTACCTGAATTAATTTTGAAAAAAGTTTTAAATTCTTGAGAGAAGTACTTTACAAATTTACTATCTTTCATCAGGAAGGGGTCCATAAGCCAATGCTGGGGGGATGTCTCATTGTTCCTCACCTTGATTTCCATATATATAGCAGCATGGTCGGAAATTGCAATACTGCCTATTTTACAGATATAGAATTTTTAAAAATCAAGGGGGCAAAAAACATATCGATTCTGGTATGACATTTATGTGGATTGGAGTAAAAAGAAATATCTCTGCCCTGTGGATGAAGGCACCTCCATACATCTACTAATCCTAATTCTTTGTTCAAATCCATCAATTGTCTAGATCTGGGAGATACTCCTGCAATACTCTTGGGAATCCTGTCTATTTCCGGATCCATAATACAATTAAAGTCTTCCCTATAATTCTATGACGAGCACCGAGAGCCATCAATTTTGAGACGGCTTCTGTTATAAATTTAAAAGGATGTGCCAGGGGGCAATACAAATTTAAGATTCGTCTTTTATCTGATTTAGGATTTTGAAAGGGAAATTCTTCCGAATAAGAATAACAACGTTTTGAGCTGAAAGAAGAAAACAAGGCCTGATCAAATCCATCCTGTCGTAATTTCAAGTGTTCTTTATCCAATAAGTGTGTCTCCTGTAGGAGAGCTATATCAACCCTTTCTTTCTTGAGGTTTGATCATATTTTCTTCCTTTTGACCGGTGAATTACTCCCCTTGACATTCCGGGTGCACCACTTAACCGACAGATCAACCATAATCGTCCGGGCAAGTCCGAGACCCCTCGGGAGGGGAAACCCTATCCAGAACATCATGAGCATGGAGCATATAAAATTTACAAAAATAAAGGCCCTTTAATACACTCACATCAATATAATAAAAAACTATTTCTAAATTTAAAAAATATAAAACGTATTTAAATAGAAATTTTCCCCCTTGTTCCCAGGGGGTATCACTTCCTTTCCAACAGTCCATCGTGTCCTCTCCCAACCAGTGCCTCACCCTTGACCCAGGCGCTCCTTGATAGGATGAAGAAAGTTCAAATATACTACAGAGCTAGAGTTAACAGTGAGCACAGTACCACCCCCCACCCACACCAAAATGGATATATTTGGTAATGTTAATACCATGTATAAACATATATAACTATAAAATTACAGCCTCAACAAGTAATAATTAAATATAACAATACAAACTAACCGGGGAAAACAACCCTGCTCCTAAAGACAGAAATAAAACAGGATAAGGTAACCACCTCCCCCCACCAACATTAACTAGACCCCCCGGCCTATATATGTATATTTTTTTTTAAAAAGGGGGAGAAAATTGCTAAGTAGAGAACAAATAAATAAATCCCTCTCCCCACCCCCTGAAGATAATATTAAACAGTAAGGAAAAAAAGGGATTAATATCAAACAAGGGGGGGATGTAAACCAGAGTGGGGGGAGAGCAAAACAACATCAATTAACTCTTACAATTTATCTAAGAGAGTCCAGAAATTCCTTGGCCTTTTCCGGCGATCCGTAGTTATACACGGACCCTTCATGATTAAAGCGTAGCGTCGCTGGGTAGCGCAAGGAGTACTGAATATTTAAGTCCCATAAACACTTCTTCACTTCATCAAACGCTTTCCTCTTTTGGACCACAGCTGGGGAAAAGTCCTGGAATAACATAATCTTGGATCCTTTATAAAGCATGGTTTGGGGATCTTTCCCAAGATTTTTGGAAGCTTCTAAGAGCATCTGCCTCTCCTTATAGCTCTGCAGACGGAACAGGACCTGGGTGGGGGGGGGGGGTGCTGGTTCAAGCCGGGCCCATGTATTGCAACCCAGTAGGCCCATTCCACCCTTACCTGGCTTGATCCAGTCTCCAGATTTAAAAGCTGTGGAAGCCACTGTTCGATAAACGCTGTAAGCTGGCCTTTCTCCTGTCTGTACCTGACATATGCTTCCATCTTTATCTTAACCAAAACCTCAATTTCTGTAGTCATCCAGCATTCCCTACAATTTCTCTAGTCATCTAGCCTTTCCTTTCATCCTAACAGGAATATACTTTCTCTGGACTCTCATTATCTCATTTCTGAAGGCTTCCCATTTTCCAGTGTTCCTTTACCTGCGAATATCTGCCGCCAAACAGGTTTTGAAAGTTCTTGCCTACTATTGTCAATATTAGCCTTCCTCCAATTTAGAACTTCAATTTTTAGATCCAGTCTATCCTTTTCTATGACTATTTTTAAACTAATAGAATTATGGTCGGTGGCCCCAAAGTGCTCCCCCACTGACACCTCAGTCACCTGCCCTGCCTTATTTCCCAAGAGTAGGTCAAGTTTTGCACCTTTTCTAGTCGGTGCCTCCACATACTGAATCAGAAAATGATCTTGTACACACTTAACAAATTCCTCTCCATCTAAACCCTTAACGCTATGGCAGTCTCAGTCTGTGTTGAAAAGTTAAAATCCATGACCGTAACCACCCAGGGCAGCATAGTGGCTCAGTGGTTAACACTGCTGCCTCACAGCACCAGGGACCCCAGGTTCAATTCCAGCCTTGGGCAACTGTCTGTGTGGAGTTTGCATGTTCTGTGCGTAGGTTTCCTCCGGGTGCTCTGGTTTCCTCCCACAGTCTAAAGATGTGCAGGTCAAGTGAATTGGCCATTCTAAATTGCCCATAGCATTAGTTAGAGGGAAATGGGTCTGGGTGGGTTACTCTTTGGAGAGTTGGCATGGACTTGTTGGGCCAAGGAGCCTGTTTCCACACTGCAGGGAATCTAATCTAAGCAATTATTCTTACAGATAACTGAGATCTCCTTACAAACTTGTTTCTCAATTTCCCACTGACTATTAGGGGGTCTATAATACAATCCCCATAAAGTGATCATTCCTTGCTTATTTCTCAGTTCCACCCAAAAACTTCCCTGGATGTGTTCCCAGGAATATCCTCCCTAAGTACAGCAGTAATGCTATCCCTTATCAAAAATGCCACTCTCCCTCCTTTCTTGTCCCCTTTCTATCCTTCCTATAACATTTATATCCTGGAATGTTAAGCTGCCAGTTCTGTTCATCCTCAAGCCACATTTCTGTAATTGTTATGATATCCCAGTCCCATGTTCCTAACCATGCCCTGAGGTCATCTGCCTTCCCTGTTCGGCCTCTTGCATTGAAATAACTGAGTTTAATTTATCAGTCCGACCTTGTTCTCTGCTTTGTCCCTGTCTGCCCTGACCGTTTGACTCACTCCCTTTCCCAACTGAACCAATCTCAGATTGATCTCTTTCCTTTCTATTTCCCTGGATCCCACCCCACCCCCACCCCTATCACTCTACTAGTTTACATCCTCTTGAGCAGCTCTAGCAAATCTCCCTGCCAGTATATTAGTCCGCTTCCAATTCAGGTGCAATCTATCCTTCTTGTACAAGTCACTTCTACCCCAGAAGAGATTTCAGACCCAAAAATGTAAGTCCTTCTCCCATACACCCGCTCCTCAGCCACACATTCATCTGCTGTATCCTCCCATTCCCAGCCTCACTAGCTCATCGCACTGGGAGTAATCCAGATATTACTACCCACAAGGGTATCCTTTTTAAATTCCTGCCTAACTTTCTATATTCTCCCTTCAGAATCCCATCCTTTTCCCTTCCTATGTCATTAGTTCCATTGACCTCCTGCTGGTCCCATTCCCCTTTGAGAACAATCTGCACCTTCTCTGAGACATCCTTGACCTTGGCACCAGAGACGCAATAACCATTCTGATTTTTCACTGTTGGCTGCAGAAACATCTGTCTGTGCCTCTGACGAGGAGTCCCCTATCACAATTGATTGCTTGGAACCTGACATACCCCTCATAACATTAGAGCCAGTCTCAATACCAGAAGCTTGGCTGTTCATGCTACATTCCCCTGAGAATCTATCAGCCAAAACAGCATACTTGTTTGAAATGGGGATAGCCACAGAAGACTCCTGCACTACCTGCTTTCCCCTCCTACCTTTCCTGGAGTCAACCCATCTACTTGACTCTATCTGCGGCTTTTCTCCCTTCCTATAACTGCCATCCATCACACCCCCTAGCTCTTGTAAATTCCTGATTGCCTCTCACTGTCGGTCCAACCAATCCATGTGATCCAACAGGATTCGCAACCAAACACACTTCTTGCAAACGTAATCATCAGTAACATGCAAACTTCCCCTCTACTCCCACATCCGACAGGAAGAGTACACCACTCTACTAAAGGCCATCTTTGCTCCTTCACAATCTGCAGACCCAGAAAATAGCACCGTTGTTTTGCTCTAAAACACAGTGCTCCTGGTAACTTAGTACTTATGGTTTATATTTTTAAAATTTAATCAAGAGGCACATTTCAATAAACATATAATCAAGAAAAAACCCAGTCTATTCACTACTGCAGAGTTACAACAAGGTTACACATTAAAAACTATACACTTATCAATTCCTGTGCTGAACTCTCCCACACAGGTTCCTCTAAGATCAGCTGTGAATTTTGCTGTTTGTTCATTTTTCCTAGACGAACTCTCATGTCCAGAAATACATGAACTGAAACAGCAAAGGCATTAACTGTGCAGATTCACTGCTGCATCAGTTAGCAGTGTAGGTTTATTTCTCTCTCTCCCTCCTGACCATGTGCTCGGTATATTCGTCTGTTTTTGTTCCGATTAAAAGTGCTATTATTTTGCCTTTTTTTCCCCAAAATAATGCAACAGCATACAAAACACTAATGCTGCTCCTGGAATTTGAGGAAATCACCTTCAAAACCTAAAATACCTCAAAAAAGGAGCAGCTGTTACAGCCACAATTTTTTCCTGTCCTCCATCTTGGATTACCCAGAATCTCAAAGCAGTCCAGAGGTCTGTTTTCAGCACAATATTCAGATTGGTTAGTAGTGGTCATGGAACAGCAGACGAAGTTATTGTACTAGCAGAGGATGACAGAATTTTGTTACATTCATTCAGGGATGTGGCTGCATCCAACTTGTCCTGCATTTATTATC
The DNA here is from genome assembly GCF_047496795.1 of Chiloscyllium punctatum. NCBI lineage: Eukaryota > Metazoa > Chordata > Chondrichthyes > Orectolobiformes > Hemiscylliidae > Chiloscyllium > Chiloscyllium punctatum. Next base: position 31,167,842 of record NC_092758.1, read on the forward strand.
CACACCTCATTGTCCTTCAGCTGCCTTCTTGAACTGCTGCAGGCCATGTGCTGTAGGTAGACTCACAATGCCATTAGGGAGGAACTTGAAGGATTTTGACCCAGTGAAAATGAAGAAATGGCAATATATTTCCAAGTCAGAAATGTGAGTGGCTTGGAGGGGAACTCTGCATGTGATAGTATTCTCATGTATTTGCTTCCTCTTGACCTTCTAGGTAAGAGTGGTCATGGGTTTGGAAGATGATGTCTGAGAATGTTTGGCAAATTTCTGAAGTGCATTTTGTGGATAGTATTCACTGCTACTACTGAGTATCAGTGGTAGAGATGGTGGATGTTTGTCAAGTGTGGTGCCAATCAAGCAGCCTGCTTTGTCCTGGATTGTGTCAAGCCTCTTGAGTTTCATTGGAGCTGCACTCATCATGGCAAAGATAAGTGCTCCATCACACTCGCAAGTTGTGCCTTGTAGATGTTGGACAGGCTTTGGGGAATTGAGAAATAAGTCACTCACTGCAGTGTTACTAGCTTCTGAATAAATGGGTGGTTCATGTCATTGGTCAAATCCTGGAAGACTCTTTCGAATGGTATTGTGGGTCTACCACAGTAAATAAACTACAGCAGTTCAAGAAAGCAACTTACCACCACCTCAGGACAACAAGGGATGGGCAATAATCATTAGCCGAGCTAGTAATATTCATGTAAATGAATAAAAAGAATTCAATCGCTTCACTATAAATATTAGACATTGAATATTTTCCAGGATAATTGGCAAGTTGGATCCAAAATTGGCTTAGTGATGAGAGAGAGAGAATGTTAGTGAAGACCGTCTTTCTGACTGGAGCCTGCTGTGCTGTGGCACAGCACCTCCGCCCTCAGGCCCCACCCCTCCAACCGTAACAAGGACAGAACCCCCCAGTCCATCCTACCAACCTTCGCATAAACCTAATCATCCAACGACATTTCTGCCACCTCCAAATGGACCCCACCACCAGGGATATATTTCCCTCCCCACCCCTTTCCGCCTTCCGCAAAGACCGTTCCCTCCGCGACTACCTGGTCAGGTCAACGCCCCCCTTCAACCCCCCCTCCCATCCTGGCACCTTCCCCTGCCACCACAGGGATTGCAAAACCTGCACCCACACCTCCCCCCTCACCTCCATCCAAGGCCCTGAAGGAGCCTTCCACATACATCAAAGTTTTAGCTGCACATCCACCAATATCATTTATTGTATCCGTTGCTCCCGATGCGGTCTCCTCTACTTTGGCTAGACTGGACGCCTCCTATGAGAGCGCTTTAGGGAACATCTCTGGGACACCCGCACCAATCAACCACACTGCCACGTGGCCCAACATTTCAACTCCCCGTCCCACTCTGCCGAGGACATGGAGGCCCTGGGCCTCCTTCACCGCCACTCCCTCACCATCCGACGCCTGGAGGAAGACTGCCTCATCTTCCGCCTCGGAACACTTCAACCCCAGGGCATCAATGTGGACTTCACCAGTTTCCTCATTTGCCCTTGCCCCACCTCATCCCAGTTCCAAACTTCCAGCTCAGCACTGTCCCCATGACTTGTCCTACCTGCCTATCTTCCATTCCACCTATCCACCCCACCCTCCTATCTGAACTATTACCTTCATCCCACCCCCATTCACCCATTGTACTCTTTGCTACCTTCCTCCACCCTCCTCTCTGACCTATCACCTTCATCCCCACTCCACTCACGTATTGTACTCTATGCTACTTTCTCCCCACCCCCACCCCCGTCTCATTTATCTCTCCACCCTTCAGGCACTCTGCCCGTATTCCTGATGAAGGGCTTTTGCCCGAAACATTGATTTTCCTGCTCTTTGGATGCTGCCTGAACTGCTGTGCTTTTCTAGCACCACTCTAATCCAGAATCTGGTTTCCAGCATCTACAGTCATTGTTTTTTACCATAGCACAGGGATCAATGCTGGGTCCCTTATTGTTGATAATATTGTGGCATAGTGGCTCAGTGGTTAGCATTGCTGCTTCTCAGTGCCAGGAACCCAGGTTTGATTCCTACTGGGTGAAGAATCTTTGCACGTTCTTCCTGTGTCTACATGGGTGCTCCGACTTCCTCCCAGAGACCAAAAATGTTCAGATTAAGTGGATTGGCCATGGTAAATGTGGGGTAAAAGGGATAGGGTGGGATGATCTTTGGAGGGTCACTACAGACGTGATGGGCCAAATAGCCTCTTTCTGCACTGTAGGGAGTCTATGATATTCATAAATGATGTAGATGAGAATGTTGAGGTGGGGAGGATGATAAGTCAGCTTATAGATGACACAAATTTTGGCTGGGTGGTTGAGTGAGGAGGAAGGTGTTACATTACAGAAAGATGTAGACAGATTGGTCAGATGGACTGATCAATGGCAGATGAAATTTAACCCTGTTAATGCGAGATGATGTACTTTTGAAAAAGGAACAAGACAAGCGATTATTTAATGAATAGCAAGAAACCAGGAAGTGCACAGCAACAGAAGGATCTTGGGTTAGTTGTCCACAGATTCCTGAAGATGGTAGGACAGATTAATAGCGTAGTTGAGAAGATATGTGTCATGCTGGTCTTTATCAGTCATGGAGCAGGGAGGTCGTGTTGGAACTGTACAGAACTTTGGTTAGGCCACAGCTGGTGTACAGTGTACAGTTCTGGTTTCCACACTATAGGAAGGATGTGACTGCACCTGAGTCCATTCACAAGAATGGGGCCTGAGATGGAGTATCTGAGCTGTGAAAAGAGACTGAATAAGCTCAAGTTAATTTCTTTGGAGCAGTGAAGGTTGAATAATTTAATTAAACGAATGGGGCATAATTTTAAAGTGAAAGGCAGAAGGTTTAGAAGGGACTTAAGGAAAAACATTATCACCCAGAGATTGGTGGCTGTCTGAAATGCACTGCTGAGGAGAGCAGTTGAGGCAGGAAACCTCACAACCTTTAAAAAGTACACGTTTGAGCACTTGAAATATCACAACATTCAAAGGTATGGGCCTAGTGTGGGAACGTGGAAATAATGTAGGTAGTAATATATTTTGGCATATAGACTCAATAGGCCAAAAGGTCTCTTCTGGACTGTATGATTCTTAACCAAACATAAGGAGTATATATCAATTCTCAAAAAACATAACAGATTTACCTGTGCACTAATAGGAACCTTTGATCATTGACCTCTTGACCCTGAATACTCCAAATAGTGTTCTGAGCTCTTATGCTATTAATTCAAGCCAAATATCTCAAAACAAATTCAGAAATGTAAAAATGAATAATATTGTAATGATGTAATATATTGCATAATAATAACACTAATAATTTATCTTTCCTTTATAGGTTCACAGTTTTGCTACACAAATGCATACAGACTGACTCGTCTCATCCTAAGGTTAGCTGGGGACCAGGCAATTCTCAGTACAACTCCCACTTCCCATCGACACAAAATTAATGTTGGCAGAGAACTACAAGTCCTATCAGATTTTCATTCCCAACCATGAAAGGAAGTGTTCCATCATGATAAAACAGCAGCCAATTGTAAATTGGCCACAAAACGTCTTGAGCTTGCCTGGCTGAAGACCTGCAGACTCCTTTCACAAAACCTGTACCATGCTGCTGGGAGGAATTGGATCATTCGAAACAAGTTGGCCACTTAAATGGAAATTGACACTACAGTGAAGAACTGCAGGAATCTGTTTGTTGCTCGCAAAGTGAAACACTGATCTTTCAAATTTAGCTCTACCGTCTTTGTGTCAGGAGAAGGAAAATAGTTTGAATGCAAGTTTGTACCTCAAGTCAATGTAATACACATGCTTAAATGATAAAATGAAATTTGTAAAACCACTCGGTAGCAGAAAATCGTTTTCTTTCTCTCATGGATTTCAACTATTTTCTTGGTCTCATTTATTTTTCCCAACAGCTATCCAAATGAAAAACTTCCATCCAATGAAAAATTGTCAGCCTTAATCTGAATTTGAGTTTTCTGTAGAGATCTAACAAAATGTAATTTCACGACCGAGTATTCACAACAAGTGCGAATACAGTGACAATTATTTTCTGGAAGGTTAGAAACATGAACTAATGTGGTCAAAAATAACAGCAACAGGAAGGAAATGCTCATTTTTGTCTGCAAGGAATGCACGTTTGGACAGGAAACCTAACTTGTTTACATCAGCAATATATTTAATCAAATTGGCCTTTCAAAATAGTGTGCATAATTAAAGTGTGACATTTGAGAGCTTTTGAAGAAAATGATTTTAAAACTGCAGTTTTAAGGAAGGCATTCCTTTAGGTTGGAGCATTAGGACTTAAAGAAAAATGTCCATGACTAAACTACCAACCTTAAAACATTTATAAGAGGAACATTTTAAATACATGATTAATATGCATCGGAGGAACAAAAGATCGCTGCCCTTTCCACCCAGAGGTTCCTTTTTTCAGTTTGCTGTAGGTGGAGCAGAAAGCAATTGCTTTCTCATAGAATCACGTGTTTAATTCCGAAAAAAAAGTGAGCATGTGTCAATGCCACTTCCACTAGAGCTGGCTTTGTGTAATATCATTTTCCTCCCCTTGTATTCTTGTACTCATTAACTCACAAATATCTGTAACATTTATTATTAAATCTTTTAATAATCTGTCTCAGATATGACTTTCTGTAAAGCATAATATGTTATAAGGAATACAGGTACTCAGTGTAAAAAATTTTCTTCGAAGTATTTTCTTTATTTTTATGGTAATCCTATTTTTGATCAATTTGCTGCAATTGAAATGAGTGGAATTAATTGCTTTCTTGAGCAACATGGGCAGTGGCAAGAATGTTAGAAAATATGGCGAAATTGCCTAACTTGTGTGAAACTTAAATGTTTTCTGCCTGTCAGTCCAAGTCTGGATGTCATGCAAAGGACTTCTTTTCAGAGCTTTAAACTTTTGTTTACAAGAAGCATTAACAACGCTGGCTGCAGAATTCCTGGAAATTTCATCACATGGCATCTGGGCAGTTCTGACCAGGCAACTGCCCTTCCAATATCTTTCGAACTAATAAATGAGTGTTCAAAGAAAATTATTAAACACTTTAATGCACCTACAAATGTTTTTTTCGTGGTTATACACAGCAATATTTAGAAGATTCATTTTTAATTCCCAGAGGATCCAGAAGTATCCGAAAGGATTGGATCCCCAGCACATGCACACAACAACAAAGCACTCCTTCCACTTTCTCCAAGCACTCATTGTTTCAATATCTTGCAGTTATACCAGTTGCTTATACTCTAGTGTAACTTTTTCCTTTGACATGATCAGCTCCTGGTTTGTACCAGCAGCATCTTTCATTCACTTTGAACCTTCCCTTCTTCTGGCTGAAGTCCAAGTCAAGAGATTTGAAAGACTGAAAACATGTTTTGGCAAGGAAAATAAAATATGATCCTCCTCAACAAAGAGCCAGCATTTTTGTACGGTTGAGGGTCACCAGCATTTAAGTCCATTCATTTGAAGCTAAGTATGAATTTCATGTGAAGCTATTAGAAAATATACTTGTTCAGCCAAATTTTTAGCTTGAGCCAATCTTCATTTGTGAGTGCCTCTTATCGCCTCATATCCTGCCCTGCATAGAACAGATCAAGTTTCAACTTTCAGCATTTGGTTGTCAGAATCTGCTGCTAAATGCAAGTAAAACGTCTTTGATGCTGAAAGAGAAGGAGCCATGAGCTTAAACTAATAAAACCAAATTTAGGACGCTACATAAGCCCATGTTATGTCAAACCTTAATTTACAAACAGGTTTCATGGTGTTTCATTGAGATGTAAGGAATATAGAGTGGACAATCGGTAACTTTTAAGAAGATTATAAAAAAGAATAGGACACCGAAGAGACATTTTAATGTGATATCTATAGTGACTAAAAGCATGGCCATGAATGATAAATCAACTGAGTGAGAGATGTTCAAGTCATTGGGAGAGGGGTATATGGTTGAGGATTTTACCTAAGTCTTTGGATGGCCAGGATCCAATGTAAGGCAGTGAAATAAAGGGGAAGTTGGGTGTGATTTCAGTTAATGTAGAGTTTGGATCAGCTAAAGTTTAGAGAGGGTGGTGAACATAAGGTCCATCAGGAAAACATTGGAGTAATCAACCTTGGAGGTGACAAAGGCATGAATGAGGAACTCAATGACCTAAGGGCAAAGGTGGTGGTGAAGGTGGGTATATTTTGAAAGGGAAACAGACCTTTCCATCCACCATATCTATGGTGACCAACAAACACCAAACTACACTAATTCCATTTCCCCACACTTGGTCCATAGCCTGCTACGCTCTGGCATTTTAAGTGCTCGTCCAGGTGCTTCTTGAATGTTGTGAGAGTACCTGTCTCCACCACCCTCTCAGACAGCACATTTCATGTATCTACCATCCTCTGGGTGAAAACATTTTCCTAAGATTCCCTCTAAACCATTTACTCCTCACCCTAAACTTAAGCTCTCTGATATTAGAGACATCTGCATTGGGGAAAAGATTCTCATGACTTCCTCTGTCCATGCTTTTCATGGGGTGGCACGGTGGCTTAGTGGTTAGCACTACTATCTCACAGTGCCAGGGACCCAGGCGCAATTCTAGCGTTGGGCAACTGTTTGTATGGAGTTTGCACATTCTGTCCTTGTCTGCATGGGTTTCCTCTGGGTGTACCAGTTTCCTCCCACAATCCAAAGATGTGCAAGTTAGGTGGAGTGGCCATGCTAAATTGTTGATAGTATCTTGGGATGTGTAAGTTAGGTGGATTAACCACAGGAAATGCAGGGTTACAGGGATAGGGTAGAGGGGTGCGTCTGGGTGGGTTGCTCGTCAGAGAGTCAGTGTGGACTTGTTGGGCCAAATGGCCTAAATCCACACTGTAAGGATTTTATTCTATGAAATCTTGTATACCTCAATTAGATCTATCCTCTGCTCCAAGTAAAATAAAACCAATCTTTCCTTATAACTGAGACTTTTCATTCCAGGCAACATGCAGGTGAATCTCCTCTGCACCCTCTCCAGTGCAGTTATGTCCTAGAAATCATGTGGTGACAAGATTCACTCAGTATTCCATCTGTAGCCTAATGAATGCTTTATGACTTCCTTGCTCCTATATTCTGCTCCCATATGCCTTCTTCACCATCTTGTATACTTGTGCTGACATTTTCAGGGATCTATGGATTTGTACTTCAAGGACCCTTTATTCCTTAGTACTCCCTAGGGCCTACCAATCATTGTATATATACTTTCCTTATTGGATCTCCCAAAATGCATTCCCTGAAACTTATCTGGATTAAATTCCACTAGCCATTGCTTTGCCCACTTTATCAGCTGATCAATATCAGACTGCTGCCCAACACTATCCTTTTCATTATCAAAAACACCACCAGTTTTTGTAACAACTGCAAACTCAATAATTATACTTGCACATCCAGGTTGTTAATGGACATAACAAACAGCAAGGGTCTCAGCATCAATCTCTATGGTAAACTGCTGGTCACAGACTTCCAATCACAAAAATATCACTCCACCCTTTTGCCTCCTATTTGCAAGCCAATCTTGGATCCAGTTTGGAAACTTGCCTTGGACCCCGTGGGGATCTGGAGCAGTCTTCCGTCTGGGACCTTGTCAAAGGCCTTACCGAAGTCCATGTAAATCACTACACTACCCTCAATATATTTAGCCACCTTTTAACAAACTCAAATAAATCTGTCAAATAGTATCCCACCTTAGCAAATCTGTGATCACTATCCTGATCAATTCCTACCTTTACAAGTGTTGATTTATCTTGTCCCTCAGAGGTTTTTCCAATAATTTCCCTGCAATTAAGAGCAGACTAACTGGTCTGTAATTACCTGGCCTATCCCTGCTGTCCTTTTTAAACAAAGAAATCACATTAGTTATCCTCTAGTCACATGGCATTTAAATGTGGCCAGCGAAGTGTTAAATATCTCTGCCAGGTTCCTAGCAATCTCCTGCCTTGCGTCCCGTAGCAGCCTGGGATACATAGAGTCATAGAGATGGAAACAGACCCTTCGGTCCAATTTGTTCATGCCAACCAGATATCCTCACCTAATGTAGTCCCATTTGCCAGCATTTGGCCCATATCCCTCCAAACCCTTCCTATTCATAAACCCATCTAGATGCCTTTTAAATGTTGTAATTGTACCAGCCTCCACCACTTCCTCTGGCAGCTCATTCCATACTGCACCACCCTCTGCATGAAAACATTGCCCCTTAAGTCCATTTTAAATCTTTCCCTTCTCACTTTAAACCTATGCCCTTTAGTTCTGGACTCCCCCATCCAAGGAAAAGATCTTGTATATTTACTCTATCCATGCCCCTCATGATTTTACAAACCTCTATAAGGTCACCCCTCAGCCTCTGATGCTCCAGGGAAAATAGCCCCAGCCTATTCAGCCTCTCCCTGTAGCTCAAATCCTCCAACATTAGCAACATCCTTGTAAATCTTTTCTGAACCCTTTCAAGTGTCACAACTCCCTCCCAATAGGAGAAGAACCAAAATTGCACACGATATTTCATTCGGTTAAGTGAATGCTGGATAATCAAATGCCGGATGGCATAGTTAGCCAAGCATCTGGACCTTGCAATCTTGTTAGATAATCCCATATTCAGATAATCAAATACCGGATAATTGAGGTTCCTCTGTATACTACTTTTAATGGATTCCCACTTTCCAAATGTCGACTTACCTGCAAGTAGCTGCTCCCAGTTTGTGTTTGTCAGATCCTATCTAATGATGTTAAAATTGACCTTCCCCAATTTAGCCACTTAACTTCTGCACCATCCTTACCCCTTTCCATAATGACCTTGAAACGTACAGAGTTGTGGCCACTATCCCCAAATGTTCACTCACTGAATATTTTATCACAAGTATAATATAGGATTGAAAGTTCAGAAAGGTCAAGGGTGCTGAAGTTGTGAAACCCGAGATAGTGGACAAGCAACCAAATGGAGTTCACACCAGAAATTAATAACGATTGGTCTCTGCAGTTTTTAACTGGAGAAGTTTACAGTTCATCAATGAACTAATGACAGAAAATCAGTATTACCCAGAGGCTATGGAGGTATATGGATGTATGGCAGAATTAATGCTGGATGGTATTAGTGTATATGTATGATTTGATACCAGTGTTTTGCCAAAAAGCAGCATATTAATGAGGAACGGGAGAGCAAAGAAGGAATCTCCCATGGTGATGATGAAGAACTAGGAAGAGAAATCATTACTGGAAATTCCCTGTGTACAATCAAATTATCAAAAGTGGAACCGTGTATTGGCAGGTCCACTGATCAGGCCAACAAAAGAAGCCATCAGAGGAAGGTGGTACGATTGTCTGTGTCAGAGACTATTGGAAATTGAGAAAGATAAAAGAAGTAATGCAACATGAACTTCTATTACTCTCTACCCAACTCTTGACCTCCTGAACTCCACTCTGACACTACAACACACCCGCGGACCCTCCCCATAGCCATCTGATCTCTCCCCCTAATGAACCTCCAAAATTTTGAGAGACAGTTTGGGTGAAATAAACCTTGGTGCATAGTACAAGAGCATAAATGTTCCAAACAGAATCATGGAGATCCATCATTGGTTAAAAAGAATAAGTGTGGGCTTGATGATTGCCATTCCTTGGAAGATTCGGCTCATTAACTGTGTTGTTGGTTGGAGATTGACTTGCTAAGTATTCCAAAGTGTTTTACACATTTTCTCATTGTGTGTTAAAGGAAAATGGCTGAAGGATTGTTCTGATAAAAATATATTCCAAATTTTCCATTAACCGCAAAATACTTCTTCAGATTTTAGTTTAAAGGAGAGGCAATGGTATTAGGAGGATGATGTGGTGAGAGACAGTTTGTACAAAATAAACCTTGGTGCATAATCCAAGGGCATGATTGCATTCTGATCATTGACAGAAGTGACTTATCTTGCATTACAAAACTCATGAGCAATAAATTGCTATGGCCGCTCTACTATAATTGCTAGTTACCATGTGTAAAAATATCAAAGATTTCTAACACTTTCCCATATGTTTCTCATATGATATTCACTGCTACTAGCTGTGAATCCATGCAAGTATATGACTTGCTGTGTTCAGAAGAGAAGTGTAAATGGAGTTAGTAATAATCAAAAGCAAACAGGGAATCATTTACATTAGAATTACCAAGATAGTCTACTGTCAGACACCAGGTGTTTATCAGAAAACAAAAAATCTTTGTTCTCAAATTTTGATTTAAGTTCAATGATGAAATTACATGTTTTAATCACTCTCAGGAATCTATTATTCTACTAGTATTCAGAGATTTTGAACACAAAACTTCCTGAGTTTACTTCAAAATAATCAGTTAATATTTCTGTACTTAATTCTCACATTTCTTTCTGTCATCGTGCCAGATGGCTGGAGCCCATGAAGCAGATTTACAGCTGAACTTTGTCCATAAAACTTATTTTCTAGTATCCATGGAATGTCTTTGGAGCTAAATTGGGCGGGATCTTCAACAACTATAAAGGAAATAGTAAAATGTGTTTTATACAGCATATTGTTCGTCTTTATTTGTAGAGTGATGTAATAAATAACTCATGAATCCAAAGTTTACAGATCTGGAAGAATAAATTGTTCTTACGGTAAGCAAAGCAATAAAGGTGGCTTCTTTCCAAATGAAGTTAATATATATCTGGTATAACTGTGTCATACTAAATCTAATGAAGTATTTTTTAATGTTAATATATGTGATGCATGCTCGCTAGGCCACCATATCTTCCCCATCCCTAACTGCTATCGAAAAGATAGTTGTAAGACACTTTTTGAACTGCTGCAAGTTCTCCTCCAGGTTACACACCATTCTGACTTGGTACTATGTCATTGAACCCTCCTTGTCACAAGAGTCAAAATCCTGGAGCTCCGTTCCTCATACATCAATGACTGGTGCAGTTCAAATTGGCAGGTCACCATCACCTCTCAAGGGCAATGAGACATGTTCAAAAAATGCTTTGTTCTAGCCTGCAATGCCCATATGTAATCAGTAAATTTAAAAATATTACAATCCTAATAGGAGGGACTTTGAGGATTTTGATTTAACAATACTCAAGGAACAAAAATGGACGTGTACAATAATGAATTCTGTTCCAGTTCAAGTAGATAACATTAAGATTTTCAATAACAGATTACACAAAATGTCAAGTTCTAAGATTTTCCAGTAATAAACAAACTAAAATCGTCATTATTTAAACACTATTCAGCAGGCAACTTGTAATAGCAGGAAAGGTCCCCCATTAAACTTTAAAAATGTCTGAAAATCCCCCTCCAAAGTTGTGCTTTACTCTTGTCCCTTGAGAAGACACTTATTCTCCAAGAACAAGCCCAAAACTATCTCAGCTTCCAATATGGTTTATGCTCTGTCCATGTAGAAATTACCTAATCCCTGAATTGATTTTCACAGTACTAGTTACACTGAAGATTTTCCTTTCTAATGAAAGCTAGGTGAATCTTCCAGCCTCAAATCTTCATGGGATGAGTGGAAAGCATCTACCCACATTTCATATATGACTGATAAAGCCAACATTTTCTTAAACAAGACTACCTGCCATAATCTTCTTGCCTTCACCATTTCTATTTCTCCCCCTCCTTGTTGTATTCATGCAGATTCATCTGTCTGTAAGGTTCAGGGGTATCTTGAGAAAAGTGCTGTAAACCAATACTAAAATAGTTTGCTTTGGTCTCTTTCCCTTGCAAAGTTGATGTCCATTGTAAAGTGAAATGCAATAAATCCCTGCAAGAAATATTATTTAGCTACCCAGCTAGTACACCCCATCCCAACCTCTATTGTGAAACTAGTTTGAGAAAGTATAACTGTTTACAAAACTTGACATTACTAACTCCTCCCTTTGATGTGGAGACAAGCAGTCTATCCACTGTCAGCATAGCTACCCCTATATTATAATTTTCAAGTGTGAATATCTCACGTCTTCTTCCCATTGAGACGCCCTATCAATAGTTAGCAGCCAAGGGATCCAAGCTTTTTTTTTTGAGTGGGAGCAGCGGCTGAGGAAAAACGAACCCGGGAGACTACAGCTAAGGTAAGACAGTTTGTTTCAAAATTACTTACCTGTAGCGGGCAGCGGTTTTTTTTCTCTCTTCACAAAAAGAGCGGGAGCAGCAGAGGAAGTGACGGTAAACAGAGGGGCAGCCGGGAAGGAGAACGGTGAGTATAAATACTCACCCTTTAATCACCAACGGTCATTTGAGTGGGAGCAGCGGCCGAGGAAAAACGAACCCGGGAGACTACAGCTAAGGTAAGACAGTTTGTTTCAAAATTACTTACCTGTAGCGGGCAGCGGAAGTGAGGTTGGAGCGCATAGCTGGGCGGGAAGGCAAGTGATTAGTATTTGAGTGGGTGTGTTCTAGACCCCAGGTCCTACTTCCGTAGGGCCTCCCTCCCACCCCCCTCCTCTAACCTAACTTTAAAGTCCACAGGTTATTGACTCAGTGTTCTTGTTTTTGGAGACAGTGTACAGTCATGGCAGCGCAGGCGGTGGAATGTTCCTCCTGCAGGATGTTTGAGGTAGGGGTGACCACCGATACTCCTGCCGACTTCGTGTGCAGGAAATGCAGTCAGATCCTGATCCTCACCGAACGAGTTAGGGAACTGGAACTGGAGCTGGATGAGCTGAGGATTATTCGAGAGGCTGAGAGGGTGATCGATAGAAGCTACAGGGACATAGTTACGCCGGAGAACAGAGGTAGCTGGGTAACAGTTAGCGGTGGGAAGGGGAAGAAACAGGCAGTGCAGGGTTCCCCTGTGGTCGTTCCCCTAAAAAATAAGTATGCAGCTTTGGAAACTGTTGGGGGGGACAGCCTTGCAGGTGTAAGCTGCAGTGAAGGGGTCTGTGGCTCTGAGATTCAGAAGGGAAAGGGGGAGAAGAGGAGAGCGCTAGTTATAGGGGACTCTCTAGTTAGAGGGACGGACAGGCGGTTCTGTGGACATGGGCGAGACTCTCGGATGGTTTGTTGCCTCCCGGGTGCTAGGGTCCGAGACATCTCGGACCGTGTCTTCAGAATCCTTAAGGGGGAGGGTGTGCAGCCAGAAGTCGTGGTACACATTGGCACCAACGACATAGGTAGGAAGAGGGGTGGGGAGGTCATTCAAGAGCTCAAGGAGTTAGGCTGGAAGCTAAAAGCTAGGACAGACAGAGTCGTCATCTCTGGGTTGTTGCCGGTGCCACGTGACAGAGAGGCAAAGAATAGGGAGAGAGTGCAGTTGAACACGTGGCTGCAAGGATGGTGTAGGAGGGAGGGCTTCAGATATTTGGACAATTGGACTGCATTCTGGGGAAGGTGGGACCTGTATAAACAGGACGGGTTGCACCTGAACCAGAAGGGCACCAATATCCTGGGGGGTAGGTTTGCTAGCACTCTTCGGGGGGGGTTTAAACTAATTTGGCAGGGGGATGGGATCCGGACTTGTAGTCCAGCAAGTAAGCTAGCTGTGTGTCAGGATGTCCAAGACTGTAGGGAGGCTGTGGAGAAGGTAGCACTGACAGGGACTACTTGCGGACACAGAGATGGGCTCAAGTGCGTATACTTCAATGCAAGGAGTATCAGAAATAAGGTGGGTGAACTTAAGGCATGGATCGGTACCTGGGACTACGATGTTGTGGCCATTACGGAAACATGGATAGATGAGGGACAGGAATGGCTGTTGGAGGTTCCTGGTTACAGATGTTTCAGTAAGATTAGGGAGGATGGTAAAAAAGGAGGGGGGGTGGCATTGCTAATTAGAAATGGTATAACGGCTGCAGAAAGGAAGTTTGAGGGGGATCTGCCTCTGGAGGTAGTATGGGCTGAAGTCAGAAATAGGAAAGATGCAGTCACCTTGTTGGGTGTTTATTATAGGCCCCCCAATAGCAGCAGAGATGTGGAGAAACAGATTGGGAAACAGATTTTGGAAAGGTGCAGAAGCCACAGGGTCGTAGTCATGGGCGACTTCAACTTCCCAAATATTGATTGGAAGCTCTTTAGATCAAGTAGATTGGATGGGGCGGTGTTTGTGCAGTGTGTCCAGGAAGCTTTTCTAACGCAGTATGTAGATTGTCCAACCAGAGGGGAGGCCATATTGGATTTGGTACTCGGTAATGAACCGGGACAAGTGGTGGGCTTGTTAGTGGGTGAACATTTTGGTGATGGCGACCACAATTCTGTGACTTTCACCTTGGTTATGGAGAGAGATAGGTGTGCACAACAAGGAAGTTTTTACAATTGGGGGAAGGGAAATTACGATGCTGTAAGACAGGATTTGAGGAGCATACGTTGGGAGCATAGGCTGTCAGGGAAGGATGTGGTGGAAATGTGGAACTTTTTCAAGGAGCAGATATGACGTGTCCTTGATATGTATGTACCGATCAGGCAGGAAAGAAATGGTCGTGTGAGGGAGCCTTGGTTGACGAGGGAGGTTGAATGTCTAGTAAAGAGGAAGAAGGAGGCTTACATAAGGTTGAGGAAACAAGGTTCAGACAGAGCAGTGGAGGGATACAGGATAGCCAGAAGGGACCTGAAGAAAGGGATTAGGAGAGCTAAGAGAGGGCATGAAAAATCCCTGGCGGATAGGATCAAGGATAACCCCAAGGCATTCTATGCGTATGTGAGAAACCTGAGAATGACGAGAACGAGGGTAGGTCCGATCAAGGACAGTGGTGGGAGACTGTGTATTGAGTCAGAAGAGATAGGAGAGGTCTTGAACAAGTACTTCTCTTCAGTATTTACGAACGAGAGGGACCGTATTGTTGAAGAGGAGAGTGTGAAACGGACTGATAAGCTAGAAGAGATACCTGTTAGGAAGGAAGATGTGTTGGACATTTTGAACAACTTGAGGATAGACAAGTCCCCCGGGCCTGACGGGATATATCCTAGGATTATGTAGGAAGCAAGAGAGGAAATTGCAGTACCGTTGGCAATGATCTTCTCGTCTTAATTGGCAACTGGGGTGGTACCAGGGGATTGGAGAGTAGCGAATGTTGTGCCCCTGTTCAAAAAAGGGAATAGGGATAACCCCGGGAATTACAGGCCAGTTAGTCTTACTTCTGTGGTAGGCAAAGTAATGGAAAGGGTACTGAGGGATAGGATTTACGAGTATCTGGAAAGACACTGCTTGATTAGGGACAGCCAGCACGGATTTGTGAAGGGTAGGTCTTGCCTTACAAGTCTTATTGAATTCTTCGAGGAGGTGACCAAGCATGTGGATGAGGGTAGAGCAGTGGATGTAGTGTACATGGATTTTAGTAAGGCATTTGATAAGGTTCCCCATGGTAGGCTTATGCGGAAAGTCAGGAGGCATGGGATAGAGGGAAATTTGGCCAATTGGATAGAAAACTGGCTAACCGGTCGAAGTCAGAGAGTGGTGGTAGATGGTAAATATTCAGCATGGAGTCCAGTTACAAGTGGAGTTCCGCAGGGATCAGTTCTGGGTCCTCTGCTGTTTGTAATTTTTATTAATGACTTAGAGGAGGGAGTCGAAGGGTGGGTCAGTAAATTTGCAGATGATACAAAGATAGGTGGAGTTGTGGACAGTGAGGAGGGCTGTTGTCGGCTGCAGAGGGACTTAGATATGATGCAGAGCTGGGCTGAGGAGTGGCAGATGGAGTTCAACCCTGCCAAGTGTGAGGTTGTCCATTTTGGAAGAACAAATAAGAATGCGGAATACAGGGTTAATGGTAGGGTTCTTGGTCAGGTGGAGGAACAGAGGGATCTTGGGGTCTATGTACATAGATCTTTGAAGGTTGCCACTCAGGTGGATAGAGTTTGTAAGAAGGCCTATGGAGTATTATCGTTCATTAGCAGAGGGATTGAATTCAAGAGTCGTGAGGTGATGTTGCAGCTGTACAGGACTTTGGTTAGGCCACATTTGGAGTACTGTGTGCAGTTCTGGTCGCCTCACTTTAGGAAAGATGTGGAAGCTTTGGAGAGGGTGCAGAGAAGATTTACCAGGATGTTGCCTGGAATGGAGAGTAGGTCGTATGAGGATAGGTTGAGAGTTCTCGGCCTTTTCTCGTTGGAACGGCGAAGGATGAGGGGTGACTTGATAGAGGTTTATAAGATGATCAGAGGAATAGATAGAGTAGACAGTCAGAAACTTTTTCCCCGGGTACAACAGAGTGTTACAAGGGGACATAAATTTAAGGTGAAGGGTGGAAGGTATAGGGGAGATGTCAGGGGTGGGTTCTTTACCCAGAGAGTGGTGGGGGCATGGAATGCGCTGCCCGTGGGAGTGGTAGAGTCAGATTCATTGGCGACCTTTAAGCGGCATTTGGATAGGTACATGGATGGGTGCTTAATCTAGGATAGAAGTTCGGCACAACATCGTGGGCCGAAGGGCCTGTTCTGTGCTGTATTGTTCTATGTTCTATGTTCTTATTATTGATCAGAATTCAGAACAGATCAAATGATGCTTTAGCATAAATTAAAGAGATATCCCAAATCATAACAATCTTACAAACTCCATATTTGTAATAATCCTTACATCAGAATCTCTGCCACACTTGGGAATTGTTCAGTAATCACAAACCTGCTAACCCAGGGCTGTTTCCCACATAAGCCTGTTCAGCCACAAGGGATTAAAGGTGACACAGAAGGCAATTCCATTGGCATTCTTGAAGTTGTTCCAGGTGTTGTTGCTGCACATAAAGGCCTGGAATCGATTACTGATTTCCTCAGATCATTTGGTGCTTTTAGTAGCAAGGTACTTGGCAAAGAGTAAGAAAATAATCCACAATTAGGACTTTTTTTGCCCTTTCAAATAAACTGAGCAACTCTCACCCAAAATGAAATCTCTTTTGTTTCACAGTGCAATGTTTTAAGCAATATTTTCTACACAGACTAATTAAAACATAATTAGCAATATATTCTATCGTCCCTCTGATATGATAACATGTCCCAATGTGCTTCACAGGAGGAATAAAAGAAACAAAATATGACTCTGAGCTGCATGAGAAGACATATGCCAAAGGCTTAGTCAGGCAGATAGGTTTTGAGAGTCCTCTTAATGAGGGGAAGTGAGGTTCAAAACGCTGTAGGTTGGTAATTTCAGAGTTTAGGATTTAAACAACTGAAAGTTGGCCGCCAATGCTGGAACATCAGGTTTGCACAACGCCAGAATTAGAGGAACAAAGCTACCACAGAGATTTGTGGGGTTGGAGGAAATTACAGCAATGTTGTGGGGTGATACCAATTAGCAAATAGAAAACAAGGATGTGAATTTGAAAATCAAGAAAATATTTAAGATAACACGGGAACAGGATTTAGTGCAAATTATTGTAAAGTAGTTCTCTTACTCAGGTTTTGGTATGTTTGAAGTATATGTAACAGTTAAAATGTCAAAGTCTGGTTTTATATTACTGCACAGTAATTTTTAAAATTTATTATTTGTCATAATCATACTTGGAAGGCAGCTATCTAAATTGCTTCTCTTACAGTAAAGGCAATTTAACTTTCTTTCACCTGTAAACTTTGGATCCTTGAACCAACTGTTTTATTACTAATCAAACAAAGAAATAATAGTACAAAAACAGAAGTTGCTGGAAAAGCTCAGCGAGTCCTAACAGCATCTGTGAAGAGGAATCAGAGTTAATGTTTCGGGCCTGGTGACCCTTCCCCAGAATTGATGATAGCTAGGAAATTATCCATTTATTTGCAGAAGATAGGGTAGGGAGAGAGAGTAAGGAGTAAACAACAGGTAGCGATAGAGCCCAAAGAGAGAGAAGAACTGTTGGGCAGACAAAGGATTCGATAACGATCTGGCTGGGAGGGTGAATAGCTGTTAATGGAGATTGTTAGTGACACAACACCAGGTTATAGTCCAACAGGTTTATTGGAAGCACTAGCTTTTGGAGCACTGCTCCTTCACCAGGTGGTTAACAAAGTTGTGTGATTTTTAACTTTGTACACCCCAGTCCAACACCAGCACCTCCAAATCATAACAATAGGTAGTGTGTAATAGCAGACTAGGTGACAAAAAAGGACTGGTGTCTGTCAGGGGGTTAAGACATTGGGGAGATTAGGACCTAAAATTATTGAATTCGATATTGAGTCCAGAAGGTTGCAGGGTTCCCAAGTGGAAAATGAGATGCTGTTCTTCCAGCTTGCACTGAGCTTCACTGGAGCACTGCAGCAAGCCCCAGCCAAGATGTTGTCCAGGGAACATGGCGGTATGTTAAAGTGGTGGGTAACTAAAAACTCAGGGTCTTTTTTGCGAGCAGAATGTAAATGTTCTGTGAAGCAGTCACTGAGTCTACGCTTCGTTTCCCTGATGTAGAGGAGACAACCAAACTACAGATCCAGACTGACACCCGGCAACTATGGCAAGGACCAAATGACATCACAGATTCTCAAAAGAGACAGTGCAAGATAGCAGACGATAACATATCCCTCCCAGATCGTCTACGCCTTCTATGCTCGCTTTGAGCAGAATTTCGATGGAGAGGTAACACTAATTCCAACAAGTCCTGATGAACCTATCCCAACAGTCACTGCATCAGAGGTCAGATCAGTTTTCCTCCATGTGAATCCAAGGAAGGCGGAGTACCAGGCCATGCACTCAGAGCATGTGCAGATCAACTGGCAGAGATCTTCTCAGACACCTTCATCCTCTCTCTGCAGCATGCCATTGTCCCTGCATGTTTCAAGGGGCCAACATCATCCCTGTGCCTAAGAAGGCTCATGCAGCATGTCCCAATGACGACCGCCCAGTGGCCCTACCTTCAGTGGCCATGAAGTGCTTTGAAAGGCTAGTCATGGCATTAATCAACCCAGCCTCCCCCCTACTCTTGATCCACTCCAATTTGCCATTCGGACCAACCGATCCATGTCAGATGCCATATCACTTGCCCTTCACTCCTTGTGAGAACATCCTGACACCAAGAACAGCTACGTAAGAATCCTAATCATTGGCAACAGTTCAGCTTTCAACACTATTATCCCCTCGAGACTGATTACTAAACTTAGTGATCTTGGACTAAGCCCCACTCTCTGCAATTGGATCCTCAGTTTCCTGGGTAAAAACAATGACTGCAGATGCTGGAAACCAGATTCTGGATTAGAGTGGTGCTGGAAAAAGCACAGTAGTTCAGGCAGCATCTGAGGAGCAGGAAAATCGACGTTTCGGGGAAAAGCCCTTCATCAGGAATACAGGCGGAGTCCCTGAAGGGTGGAGAGATAAATGAGAGGAGGGTGGGGGTGAGGAAAAAGTAGCACAGAGTACAATAGGTGAATGGGGGTGGAGATGGAGGTGATAGGTCAGGGAGGAGGGTGGGGGATGGTAGCAAAGAATACAATGGGTGGTTGGGGGTGGGATGAAGGTGATAGGTCAGAGAGGAGGGGGGAATGGATAGGTGGAAAAGAAGATAGGCAGGTAGGACAAGTCATGGGGACAGTGCTGAGCTGGAAGTTTGGAGCCGGGGTGAGATAGGGGAAGGGGAAATGAGGAAACTGTTGAAGTCCACATTGGGCGGTGAAGGAGACCCAAGACCTCCATGTCCTCGGCAGAATGGGAGGGGGAGTTGAAATGTTGGGCCACAGGGCGGTGTGGTTGATTGGCGTGGGTGTCCCAGAGATGTTCCCTAAAGCACATCCACCAATATCATTTTCTGCTCTACATTGGTGAGACTGGGCGCCTCCTATGAGAGTGCTTTAGGGAACATCTCTGGGACACCCGCACCAATCAACCACACCGCCCTGTGGCCCAACATTTCAACTCCCCTCTCACTCTGCCGAGGACATGGAGGTCCTGGGCCTCCTTCACCGCTGCTCCGTCACCACCAGACGCCTGGGGGAAGAACGCCTCATCTTCCTCCTTGGAACACTTCAACCCCAGGGCATCTATGTGGACTTTCAACAGTTTCCTCATTTCCCCTTCCCCCACCTCACCCCAGTTCCAAGCTTCCAGCTCAGCACTGTCCCCATGACTTGTCCTACCTGCCTATCTTCTTTTCCACATATCTACTCCACCCTCCTCTCTGACCTATCACCTTCATCCCACCCCATCCACCCATTGTACTCTTTGCTACCTTCCCCCACCCTCCTTCTGACCTATCACCTCCATGGAGAAAGTGAGGACTGCAGGTGCTGGAGATCAGAACTGAAAATGTGTTGCTGGAAAAGCGCAGCAGGTCAGACAGCATTCAAGGAGCAGGAGAATTGACGTTTCGGGCATGAGCCCTTCTTCAGGAATGAGGAAAGTGTGTCCAGCAGGCTAAGATAAAAGGTAGGGAGGAGGGACTTGGGGGAGGGGCATTGGAAATGTGATAGGTGGGAGGAGGTTAAGGTGAGGGTGGAGGAGGGCTTTGAGTCCTTCGTGATGGAGCATGGAGGTGTATAGGGACCGAATATCCATGGTGAAGATAAGGCGTTGGAGACAGGGGAAGCGAAAATCATGGAGGAGGTAGAGGGTGTGGGTGTGAGCATCTCCTCCACTTCCCGCTCCTCCACCTTTGAGCCCCGTCCCTCCAACCGCCACCAGGACAGAACCCCACTGGTCCTCACCCACCACCCCACCAACCTCCATGTACATCGTAACATCCGTCGTTATTTCCACCACCTCCAAACGGGCCCCACCACCAGGGATATATTTCCCTCCCCTCCCCTATCAGCATTCCGAAAAGACCACACCCTCCGTGACTCCCTCGTCAGGTCCACACCGCCCACCAACCCAACCTCCACTCCCAGCACCTTCCCCTGCAACCGCAAGAAATACAAAACTTGCGCCGACACCTCCCCCCTTACTTCCCTCCAAGGCCCCAAGAGATCCTTCCATATTCGCCACAAATTCACCTGCACCTCCACACACATCATTTACTCCATCTGCTGCACCCGATGTGGCCTCCTCTATATTGGGGAGACAGGCTGCCTACTTGCGGAACGTTTCAGAGAACACCTCTGGGACACCCGGACCAACCAACCCAACCACCCCGTGGCTCAACACTTCAACTCCCCCTCCCACTCCACCAAGGACATGCAGGTCCTTGGACTCCTCCATCGCCAGACCATAGCAACATGACGGCTGGAGGAAGAGCACCTCATCTTCTGCCTAGGAACCCTCCAACCACAAGGGATGAACTCAAATTTCTCCAGTTTCCTCATTTCTCCTCCCCCTACCTTATCTCAGTCCCAACCCTCGAACTTAGCACTACTTTCCCAACCTGCAATCTTCTTCCTGACCTCTCCGCCCCCACCTCCACTCCGGTCTATCACCTACACCTTATCACCCTCACCTTAACCTCTATCCACCTATCGCATTTCCAACGCCCCTCCCCCAAGTCCCTCCTCCCTACCTTTTATCTTAGCCTGCTTGGCACATTTTCCTCATTCCTGAAGAAGGGCTCATGCCTGAAATGTCGATTCTCCTGCTCTTAGGATGCTGCCTGACCTGCTGCGCTTTTCCAACAACACATTTTCCGCTATCACCTCCATCCCCTCCCCCATTCACCTATTGTACTCTAAGCTAATTTCTCCCCACTCCCACCCTCCTCTCATTTATCTCTCCACCCTTCAGGGACTCTGCCTGTATTCCTGATGAAGGGTTTTTGCCCAAAATGTTGATTTTACTGCTCTTCGGATGCTGCCTGAACTGCTGTGCTTTTCCAGCACCACTAATCCAGATCCTCAGTTTCCTGACCCACAGGCCACAATCAATGAAGATTGGGGACAACTTTTCATCCTCACTAACACCCAACACTGGAACCCCCCAGGTGTGTGTACTCAGCCCCCTATTGTACTCACTGTATACCCATGACTGCATTGCCAAATACCAGACTAATGCCATTCACAAGTTCACTGATGACATCACCGTAGTCGATCAAATCTCAGATGGCAATGAAACAGACTACAGACGGGAGGTGGAAGACCTGGAAAAATGGTGCAACCTAGCTCTCAATGCAGGCAAGACAAAGGAACTTATTATTGACTTTCAGTGGGATGTTACTCATGGCCCCCTACTCATTAACAGCACAGAGTGGAACGAGTGGAGAGTGTCAAGCTCCTGGGAGTGGTCATTTCAACAAGTGGTGAACTTGGCCTGGACAATCACAAAGGCCAACCTCCCTGGTAGAATACATCTACCAGGCCCACTGTCAAGGAAAGGCCGCCAGTATTCTCGAAGATCCATCCCACCCTGGCAATGTTTTTCTACAATCTCTACCATCAGGGAGAAGGGACAGAAGCCTGAACACACGCACCAGCCAGTATCGAAACAGTTTCTACCCTACTGTTGTTAAAATACTGAATGGACTCACAAACTCTTAACATACGCCTGTACTTGTGTTTTTGTTTTTGCCGCTGTTTGCCTAATATTTACTTATCTATGCTACTTAACTCTGTGACCTGCCTGTATTGCTCGCAAGACAAAGCTTCTCACTGTGCCTCAGTACACGTGACAATAAATTCAAATTCAATTCAAAAACTGCACTGTGTTCAGCGAAAGCTGTAGACTAGATTGTGAGAAGTGCAGGTAAAGCGCTGCTTCACCTGGAATCAGGTTATTGTATCACCAACAGTCACTGACCTCACTTCATCTGATGATCTCCCCTCCATTGACTCCAAGCTGATAATCCCCCAGCCCTGCACATCTCACTTCTACCTCCTTCTGAAAATCCACAAACAGGACTGCCCGGCAGGCCCATTGCTTTAACCTGCTCCTGCCCCACAGAACTCATTTCTTCCTATCTTGGATCAGTCTTTTCTCCCCTGGTCCAGTCCCTGCTCACGTACGTTCGTAGTTCCTATAGGTCAGTTTTGGAGTTTCCAGTTTGCAGACTCCAGCTGCCTTTTTACCTTGGATGTGCAATCCCTTTACACATCCAGCCTCCACCAGGATGGTCTCAGGGCTGTCCACTTCCTCCTGCAGCAATGATGTAATACCTGCATATTTTCCTCCTCCTTCCTCAGTATCCAAGGGCCAAACATACCTTCCAGATGATGCAGCACTTTATCTGCACTTCTCACAACCTAGTCTATGGCATTCATTGCTCACAAAGTGGTCTCCTCTACATTGGGGGAAATGAAGGGTAGACTGGGTGAACACTTCTCAAAGCGTCTACATTCTGCTGCAAAAAGACCCTGAGCTTCCAGTTGCCTGCCATTCCAACACACCACCCTGTTCCCAGGCCAACATCTCTGTCCCAAGATTGCTGCAGTGCTCCAGTGAAGCTCAGCACAAGGTGGAAAAACAATACCTCATTTTCCACTTGGAGACCCTGCAGCCCTCTGAACTCAAGATGGAGTTCAATAATTTCAGTGCCCAAACTCCCCCATGTCCTAAACCCCTAACACACACTAGGCCTTGTTGTCACAGAGTGCCATTGCACACTACCTATTGTTTGTCAGTAACAGTCTCCATTAACAACTATTCACCCTCACAGCCAGATTGTTATTGAATCCTTTGTCTGTCCAACAGTTCTTCTCTCTCTTTGGGCTCTATCACTACCTAACATTTACTCCTTACCCCCTCCCTCACCCTCATCTGCAAATAAATGGACATTTTTCTAGCTACCATCAGTTTTGAGGAAGGGTCACTGGACCTGAAACATGAACTTTGATTTCTCTTCACAAATGCTGCTAGGCCTTGATGAGTTTTTCCAGCAAATTCTGTTTTGTTTCTGAGTTACAGCATCCACAGTTTTTTAAAGATATGGTGGTGCTGCTAGTGTATTTGACAAATGTTATGTTGCATTAATTGCTTCTTTAACTGTTCCATATTACTTCAGACTGATATTTATATAAATAAATCAATCTATTTTCTTCAGGAAACTTGCTGCTTGTCTCTGTTGACAGTTTATAGAGGCTATTTTGTTGAGTCCGCAAATATTGCATATGACACTCCTTGACCATATGTAATACACAACTGGAAAGATATTTTACACAGGGGAAGAATGGAACAGGACACCTAAATGATAACATACAGGCGATAAAGTGTTTTATATTGAACAGGCTGGTGTGTGTTTCAGCATAATATACATATGCCTATGTATCATATGTAGTGACTGTCTGTGTGGAGTCTGCATGTTCTCCCCGTGTCTGTGTGGGTTTCCTCTCAAAATCCAAAGATGTGCAAGTTAGGTGAATTGGCCATGCTAAATTGTCCATTGTGTTCAGGGGTGTGTAGATTAGGTGCATTAGTCAGGGGTAAATATAGGATAATAGAGTAGGGGAGTGGCTCTGGGTGAGTTACTGTTCGGAGGGGCGGTGTGGACTTGTTGGGCCAAAGGGCGTCTTTCCACACTCTAGGGATTCTCTTAAAAAATTCAGAGTGGATTATAGGTAGACAGTGGAAATGTGTCATGGATTATTATCAAATTCTATATGCACAGTCATCAATACAGAAAAGACAATCAGCCCATTTGGGATATTTTTTGTGTGAACATATTCAAATATATTACTGGTGAGATTAAATCAAGCAGTGAGAGACAGAATAGAGTGTCTCACTACTGTTGAAAGCACATCCTGTTCCACATGGGAGCTCAAGTATGCTACTTATGTCCTGAAAATGAACTTTCTCTAAAGCAACATCAGTCAGAGGGTTTGGATTTCAGTGCTTGAGCTGCATTACACCCACAAGGCTAGGAGCTGCATTGAAAGCACTTTCCTGGAGGTAGTCGCCCACATTTTAAGGATGTGCAGGTGACAGCGAATTGGTAATCAAAAAAAATTCCACTAGGCCTAAGCATAGAGTGCAAGAGTTCCCTGTGTGAAAATTGCTCACCAACTAGAATTCAATTCTGAATATATGTGACAGCGATAGCTCCTCTGGGAGACAAGATCTGAGGTGGCTTAGCATTATAGGAGGTAAGGGAAGATTGAGAAAGCAATAGTGCGAGAGGGTTCTATGATTAGGGGAACAGACAGACACTTCTGTGTTCATAAACATAAATTCAGCTTGGTGTTTTGGCTCCCTGTTCCAGGATCAAACTGAGCATTATTGGGTGAGGGATTGTAGGGGGAGGGGACAGAAGAGGTAAGTCTCCAAGAATCGTGGTCCATATTGGTAGAAACAGTGGAGATCCTTCAGACACAGTATGGATTGCTAGAAAAGGTACTAACAAGAAAGGCCTCAAAGATAGTAATAATCCTGAATGATTCCCATTGCGTCACACTAGTGAATATAGAGATGAGAACAGAGAAGATGAATTTGTTGCTGAAGGGATGATGCAGAGGGAAGGTCTTTAAAATGCTGGGACGTTGGAAACAATTCTTTGGTAGGCCTGACTAGTACAAGCAAAATAAATTAGTCCTGGCTTTGCTGACGTGCAATGTTTGTAAGGAATGGTTTGCTAGTATTATTGAGGGCAACTTAAACTACCCTTGCAGGGGTATGAGAAGCAGGATATAATGTTATCAAGGGTAAACAAGATGGACAATGATTTAGGAAAAATAGATAACACTAGAATAAGAAATGGAAGCTTTTAAATGGATCCAAGTAAGAGGATATTTTAAAATCTCATCCGGATTAATATTGCAGATTGGCTGTCTCTGTTGTCCAAGGCTGAGGGCACAAATCTTGCCCTTAAGTCAACTAGCATCCAGCCAAACATTAAGCAGGGTAGCCACCATCAGGAAGAAATATTCCCTTTCGGCTCTTTAGGTGGTAGGACAGAAAACTCAACCATCAGAAAAATCCTGGACACCATGTTGAATTGAATTGAATTATTTGAATTGAATAACTTATTGCCATGTGTACTTGATATAAAATACAGTGAAAAGTGTACACCATCGCCATGCATAGACGCCATTTTCATTAACTTAAAATAAAATCGAAAGAAAGATAATATAAAGAGATTTAATGATTCCTTCTCCACTGCTACATTCCCGGTCTGGGCTCTGCAAGCCCACTCCATGCGGAAGTGAGAATCCCACTCCAGGTTTCACAGGCCAGCTGACTCTGTAGCCACGCTGCCTCTGAAGATGCTACTGCTCCTGAGCCCATCGAAGCCACCTCTCTACTGAAGGATGCGCTTTATCAGGTAAGTTTGAGCGAAAGCTAAAATAACAACATGAGAAAAGAAGAAAGGGGAAGAAAGGAAAAAAACTAGAAAAAGTAGACAAAGAGGACAAAGCTGGGCAGAGGAGCCCAGCCACTGCCTACTCCACTGCCACCATCTTGGGTAAGTTTTTTTTTAATTTCAAAAATATACTTTATTCATAAAATTATTTGGATCTCTATACAATTGGTTATGCCACTCTTATGCACACATTACATTGCTTTACATACAGATATCAAAACTAATTTTTTCATATATACAAGTCTGTACATTGACTATCCAGCAATTCTGCTGAGGTGTCAGCGGAGCCAATTACTCGGCCCCCTGTTCTTTCTAGGCAGGCAGACATTACACGGTGGTCTTTCCCCACCCCGCCTTGACGGCAGCTGCCCCAAACTTCAGCGCGTCCCTCAACACATAGTCCTGGACCTTGGAATGTGCCAGTCTGCAACACTCAGTCGGGGTCAACTCCTTCACCTGGAAGATCAACAGGTTTTGGACCGCCCAGAGAGCGCCCTTCACTGAGTTGATGATCCTCCAGGCACAGTTGATGTTCGTCTCGGTGTGCGTCCCGGGGAACAGGCCATAGAGCACGGAGTCCCGCGTCATGGCGCTGCTCGGGACGAACCTCGACAAACACCACTGCATTCCTCTCCAGACTTCTTCTGCGTAGGCACATTCCAGAAGGAGGTGTGTGACAGTCTCGTCCCCCCCGCAGCCGCTTCGAGGGCAGCGTGCAGTGCAGCAGAGAGTCCGGGTGTGCAGAAAGGATCTCACAGGCAGAGCCCTTCTCACCACCAGCCAAGCCATGTCTTGGCACTTGGTGGAAAGTTCTGGTGATGAGGCATTCTGCCAAATGACTTTGAAAGTCTGCTCAGGGAACCACTAGATAGGATCCGCCCTTTCCTTCTCCTGAAAGGTCTCAAGGACACTACATGCTGACCACTTCCTGATGGACTTGTGGTCATAGGTGTTTTTCTTCATAAATTTCTCCACAAAGGACAGGCGATATGGAATGGTCCAACTACTTGGAGCATTCCACGGCAGCGAGGCCAGGCCCATCCTTTGCAACACTGGAAACAGGTAGAACCTCGGTACGTAGTGACACATGGTGTTTGCGTACTGGGGATCCACACACAGCTTGATGCAGCCACACACAAAGGTGGCCATTAGGGTGAGGGTGGCATTGGACATGTTTTCTCCCCCATTGCTCAGGTCTTTGTACATTGTGTCCCTTCAGACCCGGTCCATCTTTGATCTCCACATGAAGTGGAAGATGGCCCAGGTGACAGCGGCAGCACAAGTTCTGGGGATAGGCCATACCTGTGCCACATATAACAGTGCTGACAGAACCTCACACCTGATGACCAGGTTTTTACCCACGATGGAAAGCAACCGTTGCTCCCAACTGCCTAGTTTCTGCCTCGCTTTTCTGATTTGCTCCTCCCAAGTCTTGGTACACGCCCCAGCCCCACCGAACCAAATACCCAGCACCTTCAGGTGGTCAATCCTTGACGGTGAAGGGGATAGAGGATTGGTTGGCCCAGTTCCCGAAGAGCATGGCCTCGCTCTTGCCTTGGTTTACCTTGGCTCCCGAGGCCCGCTTGAACTGGTCACAGATGCACATGAGTCTGTGCACGGACAGCAGATCCGAGCAGAAAACGGCGACTTCATCCATGTACAGGGAGGCCTTAACCTGTAGGGCCCCACTGCCAGGAATAGTCACCCCTCTCAGGCTCGCATCCTTCCTGTTGGACTCGGCAAATGGCTCTATGCAGCACACAAACAAGGCAGGAGAGAAAGGGCAGCCCTGCCTGACTCCAGATCTGACTGGGAAGCTATCTGATTGTCACCCATTGATTGAGACTGCACTGACAATGTTGGTGTAGAGCAGTCTGATCCAATTACAGATTCCCTCCCCAGTAAGTATGTTCTTGATAATGTTGCATCCTGGTTCCCCTATCCCTGCCATAGTAGTTTAGGTTGCCCTCAACAACAAAAGCAAACCACTCCTTACAAACATTGCACATCAGCAAAGCCAGCAAAGCACTACCCATTAGTTGTTTCCAATGCCCCAGCATTTTAAAGACCTTCCTCCTGCTTTATCTCTTCAGCAACAAATTCACCTTCTCTGTCCTCATCTCTATATTCACTAGCGTGAGGCAATGGGAATCATTCAGGGATTGCTGCCCTACTGGGTGCAGAGGTAGCAAGCAGTAGCAGGCTCCACCCTTGAGAAAATCATGCTCCTGAGGTATGCTTCCCACCGGGCTCAGGCAAGTCTCAAATTGAGAATGCCTTGCTCAAAAATACAGCATCCAACTTTTTACTCAGTCATATTTCTAAAGTAAAATTAGTCACACGATTAACATAATTTGCTCAGAATTTGTCATGCTGAAAGACCTTTTGCTCTTTGAGGATTCTTTCCAATGTCTAGATTTTTCGTACAGATTTTATCAGTGTCACGGAGTTATTTTTCATGAATTGAACGTGGGTGGGGCTGCTATCCAATAGAAGAAAGATAACATGGTCAATTAAAGTACACAAGCTCACAGATAGAAAAATCTGCTTTGTGGCATGAATAAATTAAGCAGGTTTAGTAGAAAGAAGTTGCTGTTGATGTACAAGCTGACCTCATGATTTGACCTTTGTATCTTAAACAATGATGAACATTTATTCTTATTACTTTTAATATATTTTGCAAAAACAAAAATGCAAATAGTCTTTGTTAATTTATAAGAATACTTAATAAATACATATTTTATTGCAGTTCATTTACAAGGAAATGGATTAATAATTATTCAGTTATCTGTCCTTGCAGCAGTTGGTTGCTGGCTTAATTCAGGGGGAAATACTTTATTGAACTACATTGAAGGAAAATTACATTTACCTTTCATATCTTCCAGACATTCCAATGTGTTGGAGAGTCAATTGAATTGCAGTTTTACCAGGCAAAATGATAACCAGCTTTAGAAACAGAAACATTCTGTAAACAACAAATAAGCACAACAAATAGAATAATTGTTTGGGGGGGCGGGTGGAATCTTGGGTTGACGATGAGTGTTGGTTTAGAAATGGGAAGAACTTCCTATTTTCTAACTAAGTCACAGGATGTTTTGTATCTACTAGACATGATAGTCCCAGAAATTCTGAAAGGTTACAATTTGGGCCTTTGCAAAGTGTGAACAAAACCTATAGGAAAATAGTAAGCAGCCAGCTGCTTAGTAATTGTAGAATGTCTTGATGAAGTTTGTAGGCATGGAATGTTCACTTGGTCCATGCAAGACCAGTGACTTCAAATGTAGAGGAAAGTCTACACTTGAACAAATGAATTACAAGCTTCAAATGGTGTTAATTTAGATTCAATTTAAAATAATTTCTGTTTATGCTTTAGACTGGCTATCATAAAGGGAATTTTATCTAACAATAAACTTACCCTATCCAACCCAAACTATTGGCTGAAAGCATATCAAAGATAGTCTCATGTCACAATTGTCCTGTAAGACTTTAAGATGAAGGAGAAAAAGTAGGGCATTCAGCCTATCGAGTCTGTTCCATTATTTAAAGTGATCATGGCTGATCCAATAATCCCCAACACCACTTTTCTGCCTTTTCACTTGATAACCTTGGATTTCCTTACTGATTCAAAATCTGTCTATCTCAGCCTTGACTATACTTAATGACCCAGACTCTGCAGCCTTCTGTAGTAAAGAGTTCTACAAATTCAGTACTCTCTGTCTTAAATGGGTAGCCCACATTATAAGATTATTCTGTTCCTGGTCAAAAGAAAACAAGCTTTCTGCATCCACCCTGTCGAGTACCCATAGAGTATTGCATATTTAGATCTCTCTAATTCTTCTAAACTCCACTGAGTTTGGCCCAATCTATCATGAGATAAACCCTCCATACCTGGTAGCAGCCTAGTTAATTTCTTCTGGACTGCCTCCAGTGCTGTTACATGTTTCCTTAGATAAGGGGACTGAAACTGTCCATGGTATTCCGACATTGGCCTAATTAGTGCATTGTGTAGTTTTAGCAAGACAGCTCTATTTTTGTACTGTATTGCCTTTGAAATAAGAACCGACATTTCAATGCCTTCCCAGTAACCTGCTGATTTGTATGCTAGTTTTTTTATGATTTTTGCATGAAGACTTCCAAATCCCTTTGTGCTGTAGATTTCTGCCATCCTCTTCAATTAAATAATATTCAGCTCCTTTATTCTTCCTGCCAAAATGCATAACCTCACATTTCCCTACATAATGTTCCATCTGTCAAGTTTTCACCAGCTTGCTTAACCATTCCATATCCCTCTGAAGTCTCTTTGTGTTATCCTCACGACTAGTCTATGTGTTGCAGTCTCATATAACAACTGTGTAACCCTACTCTATTCCAATAGTTCCTTAAGAAAGAATACTAAATGCAACATTTTTTAAAAATTTCAAAATAACTTTGTGATACAAAATTCATATCTATCTACCAACTGTTAAATGATGAAAACTGAATGTGAATTAAATATTATAATCCCATTAGAGCTTTATTTTTGAGGTAAATCACAAAGATAGTTTCTTCACAATTTGTTAGCTCCATATCCTCTCTTTGTATGCGGAGTATTTAGAAGTGTTAAATGTTTGTAATGTTTTCTTTCATGTATTACATACTTAAGAAAAAAGATGCACCTATTTATCTTCCTCAGGAAAAAAATTGATAAATACAACTTAAAAGAAATGCAAACTTAAAAACTTGATGTCCTCACACCCTGCTTCCTGTAAAGACTCCATTCCATTCTTCCAATTCCTCCATCTCTGTCACATCTGTTCTGTAATGTCAACTTGGACAAGAGGCCTCCAAAATGCCCACCTTCTTCCTCAACTGAAGATTCCACAGCACCACAGTCGACAATGCCCCCAACTGGGTTGGACCCATCTGCTGCACTTTAGCCCTCACCCCCTCTCTTCCCTCCCACAACAGTGATCAGATCCCCCTTGTCCTTACCTACCACTCTACCAAGTTTCATATCATTAGCTACCATTTCTGCCACCTCCAGCGAGATGCCATCACCTGACACATATTCCCCTTCCCTTCCCTGTCAGCTTTCTGCCAGGACCATTCTCTCCGGAACACCCTGGTCCACCCCTCCTTCATCACAACACCATCCCACAGACGCACGGGACATTCCCCTGCAACCGCAGAAAGTGCAACTCCTATCCATTTATTTCCCTCTTACTATCCAAGGGCCCAAACACTCTTTCCAGGTGAAGCAGTGCTTTACCTGCACATCACTCAATCTAGCCTACTGTATTCACTGCTCACAATGTGGTGTCCTCAGTCACAGTGTAGACTAGTGACTGCTTCACAGAACATCTATGTTCTATCTGCAAAATGACCCTGAGCTTCCATTTGCCTCCGCTTCAACACACCACCTTGTTCCCTGGCCAACATCTCAGCCTCAGGCTGCTGCAGTGCTCCAGTGAAGCTCAGCACAAGCTGGAAGTTCGGCATCTCACCTTCCACTTGACAACTCGACAGCCTCCAGGACTTAATATCGAGTTCAATAATTCTCAGGCTTGAGCTCTCCCACTTCCTTACCACAACCCACACACACCAGGCCTTGTTCTCACATGGTCTGCTATTACACACAACCCATTATTAGTCATTAACAGTCTCCATTAACAGCTCTTCACTCTCCTAGCCTGATTGCTGTCCACTCCTTTGTCTGTCCAACAGTTCTCTCTCTTTGGAGTCTATCCCCACCTAACATTTACTCCTTACCACCTCCCCCTACCCTATTTATTCATAAAAATAAAATTGTTACCTGCCATCAGTTCTGAGGAAGGGTCACTGGATCCGAAACGTTAACTCTGATTTCTGTCCACAAATGTTTTTCCAGCAATTATTGTGTTTGTTTCTGATTTCCAACATCTACAGTTCTTTTGATTTTTCACTGCAACATGCTTTATATTGAAACTAATCGAATTGAACTGTTGAATTTGTCATGTAGGTCAAAAGTAAACTTTTACAAATATGGCAGACTGTCAGTATGGAGAATTTTAGTCTTGCGAACCAGACAGAGTGTTAAAGTCACTGAGGCAATTGACCAAAGATGTTCTCCTCCCTTTCCGCTGGCTTCAATTTTAACTAACCAATTTAAGGAATCAGAAAAGGCTCCCACAAGAAACAAGCCAGGCACCACTTTAAACTGCATTTCCAGCGATGTAATTGGGGTTCAATTGTTTTTTAACTGAAGATGCAAGCCCATAAAACATTGTAGTTTTCCTACCAGATGAAGCTAGTAGGAGTACAGGTAATTGGTAGAAGGAGGCAAAGCAGCTGAATTTTAAAGCTTTTGTACTTTTCTTTGTTGGAATCCAGAAATGCTTCTCTGGACCCCAAGGAAATGTTCTGGCTTTGTTTGTCTCTGCATGACTCTACCTATCACCTATCCCACCCTCCACACATTGACTGCACAACACAACCCCACTCCTGATCACAGTGTCCTCCCAAACTCTCCCGCTACACAACCCCACTCCTGATCACAGCATCTTCCCAAACTCACCCCATAACACAACCCCACTCCTGATCACAGCGTCCTCCCAAACTCTCCCCATAACACAACCCCACTCCTGATCACAGTGTCTTCCCAAACTCTCCACATAACACAACCCCACTCCTGATCACAGTGTCTTCCCAAACTCTCCCCCTAACACAACCCCACTCCTGATCACAGTGTCCTCCCAAACTCTCCCCATAACACAACCCCACTCCTGATCACAGTGTCCTCCCAAACTCTCCCGCTACACAACCCCACTCCTGATCACAGCATCTTCCCAAACTCACCCCATAACACAACCCCACTCCTGATCACAGCGTCCTCCCAAACTCTCCCCATAACACAACCCCA
The DNA here is from genome assembly GCF_047496795.1 of Chiloscyllium punctatum. NCBI lineage: Eukaryota > Metazoa > Chordata > Chondrichthyes > Orectolobiformes > Hemiscylliidae > Chiloscyllium > Chiloscyllium punctatum. The sequence goes on from NC_092758.1 coordinate 31,200,782, forward strand.
CTCCTGATCACAGTGTCTTCCCAAACTCTCCACATAACACAACCCCACTCCTGATCACAGTGTCTTCCCAAACTCTCCCCCTAACACAACCCCACTCCTGATCACAGTGTCCTCCCAAACTCTCCCCCTACACAACCTCACTCCTGATCACAGCATCTTCCCAAACTCACCCCCTAACACAACCCCACTCCTGATCACAGTGTCCTCCCAAACTCTCCCCCTAACACAACCCCACTCCTGATCACAGTGTCCTCCCAAACTCTCCCCCTAACACAACCCCACTCCTGATCACAGTGTCCTCCCAAACTCTCCCCATAACACAACCCCACTCCTGATCACAGTGTCTTCCCAAACTCTCCCCATAACACAACCCCACTCCTGATCACAGTGTCTTCCCAAACTCTCCCCCTAACACAACCCCACTCCTGATCACAGTGTCCTCCCAAACTCTCCCCCGAACACAACCCCACTCCTGATCACAGCATCTTCCCAAAATCTCCCCATAACACAACCTCACTCCTGATGACAGCATCCTCCCAAACTCTCCCCCTAACACAACTTCACTCCTGATCACAGTGTCCTCCCAAACACCACCCCCCAACACTACCTCACTCCTGATCACAGCATCTTCCCAAACTCTCCACATAACACAACCTCACTCCTGATGACAGCATCTTCCCAAACTCTCCACATAACACAACCTTACTCCTGATGACAGCATCTTCCCAAACTCTCCACATAACACAACCTCACTCCTGATGACAGCATCTTCCCAAACTCTCCCCCTAACACAACCCCACTCCTGATCACAGTGTCCTCCCAAACTCTCCCAATAACACAACCCCACTCCTGATCACAGTGTCCTCCCAAACTCTCCCCATAACACAACCCCACTCCTGATCACAGTGTCCTCCTAAACTCTCCCCCTAACACAACCCCACTCCTGATCACAGCATCTTCCCAAACTCTCCCCCTAACACAACCTCACTCCTGATCACAGCATCTTCCCAAACTCTCCCCATAACACAACCTCACTCCTGATCACATTGTCCTCCCAAACTCTCCCGCAACACAACCCCACTCCTGATCACAGCATCTTCCCAAACTCTCCCCATAACACAACCTCACTCCTGATCACATTGTCCTCCCAAACTCTCCCGCAACACAACCTCACTCCTGATCACAGCATCTTCCCAAACTCTCCCCATAACACAACCTCACTCCTGATCACATTGTCCTCCCAAACTCTCCCGCAACACAACCCCACTCCTGATCACAGCATCTTCCCAAACTCTCCACTTAACACAACCCCACTCCTGATCACAGCATCTTCCCAAACTCTCCGCATAACACAACCCCACTCCTGATCACATTGTCCTCCCAAACTCTCCCCCTAACACAACCCCACTCCTGATCACAGCATCTTCCCAAAATCTCCGCATAACACAACCTCACTCCTGATCACACCATCTTCCCAAACTCTCCCCCTAACACAACCCCACTCCTGATCACAGTGTCCTCCCAAACTCTCCCCATAACACAACCTCACTCCTGATCACACCATCTTCCCAAACTCTCCCCCTAACACAACCCCACTCCTGATCACAGTGTCCTCCCAAACTCTCCCCATAACACAACCCCACTCCTGATCACAGTGTCCTCCCAAACTCTCCCCATAACACAACCCCACTCCTGATCACAGTGTCCTCCCAAACTCTCCCCATAACACAACCCCACTCCTGATCACAGTGTCCTCCCAAACTCTCCCCCTAACACAACCCCACTCCTGATCACAGCATCTTCCCAAACGCTCCCCCTAACACAACCCCACTCCTGATCACAGCATCTTCCTAAACTCTCCACATAACACAACCTCACTCCTGATCACACCATCTTCCCAAACTCACCCCATAACACAACCTCAATCCTGATCACAGTGTCCTCCCAAACTCTCCACATAACACAACCCCACTCCTGATCACAGTGTCCTCCCAAACTCTCCCCATAACACAACCCCACCCCTGATCACAGTGTCCTCCCAAACTCTCCCCATAACACAACCCCACCCCTGATCACAGTGTCCTCCCAAACTCTCCCCATAACACAACCCCACTCCTGATCACAGTGTCCTCCCAAACTCTCCCCCAACACAACCTCACTCCTGATCACAGTGCCCTCCCAAACTCTCCCCATAACACAACCTCACTCCTGATCACAGTGTCCTCCCAAACTCTCCCCATAACACAACCCCACTCCTGATCACAACGTCCTCCCAAACTAGCCCCTACACTGCAAATCATTCAATCCCCAACACCCTCCTGTAATACCACATTCTGTTCCTACCTGCCAGTTTCTGGTGAGGGACTATGAATTGAAATTGTCCAGGCTTCATACTGCCAGATAAGAGCATATTGTCACTCACTTTGTTTCCCACCTGCCAAATTCATGGCCCATGTTAAAATTAGTGAGAGTTTTGAGCCATCAGATTATGTTGCCAGTCTACCAACAGGAAGCACATGGTGAGGTCAGTGCAGGAGAGAGAGAAAGAAACTGACACAGCAGTAAACCTGCACAGTTACTGCCTTTGCTGTTTGAATTCATGTATCGCTGGGCATCGGAGTGCATCTGGGAAAATTAACAAACAGTGAAATTCACAACTGATCTTGGAGGAACTGTTTGGGCGAAGTTCACAGCTCAGAAACAGATAAGTGTATTGTTTTTAATTGGGACCTGCAGAAACTCTGCAGTCGTGAGCAGAGTGCGTTCTTTCTTGATTATGTGCTTTTTGAGTTATGTCTCTTGATTAAACTTAAAATATAAGCCATAGCTATTAATTTAACCTGGGGCAGTTTTTTGTAGAGTAATAAGCTGTGTTATTTTCTGGGTCTTTAGATTGTGAAGGAGCAAAAATGGCCTTTAGTAGAGTGATATGCACATTTTGTCAGATGTGGGAGTTTAAAGAGGGTTTAAGGGTTACTGCAGATTATATCTGCAATAAATGCTGGTGTTTGCCAATCTTATCAGATCAAATGGATTGGTTGGAGAGAGTTAGAAGCGATGAGGAATTTGCAACAGCAACAGTATGCGATGGATGGCAGTTATAGGAAGGAGGGGGGGATGTCTCAGATACAGTCACATAGATGGATTAACTCCAGGAAAGGTGAGAGAGTTAGGCAGCTGGTGCAGGAGCCTTCTGTAGCTATAACCATTTCAAAACATGCTGTTTTGGAAAATGTAGGGGGTGATGGATTCTCATGGGAACGTAGCACAAACAGCCAAGTTTCTGGTATGGAGACTGGCTCTAATGCAATGAGAGGTATGTCAGGTTCCAAAAGATCAATTCTGGTAGGAAACTCTCTAGTCCAAGGTACAGACAGACATTTCTGTGGCCAGCAGCGAAAAATCAGAAATAGTGTGTTGCTTCCCTGGTGCCAGGGATGTCTCAGAGAGGGACCAGAATGCTCTCAAGGGGGAAAGGGGTCAGCAAGCTGTCATTGTCAACATTAGAACCAATGACGTAGGAAGGGAAAAGGTTGAGATTCTGATGGGAGATTACAGTGTTAGGCAGGAATTTACAAAGAGGTCCTTGAGAGTAGTAATATCTGGATTACTCCCGGTGCTACAAGCTAGTGAGGGAAGAAATAGGAGGATAGAGCAGATGAATGCATGGCTGAGGATCTGGTGTATGGGAGAAGGATTCACATTTTTGGACCATTGGAATCTCTTTTGGGGTAGAAGTGACCTATACGGTTTGCACCTAAATTGGAAGGGGAGTAATATACTGGCAGGGAGATTTGCGAGAGCTGCTCAGGAAGATAGTGAGGAAAGAGATCAATTTGCGAATGGTACAGTTGACAACAGAAACGAGTCAAACAGTCAGGGCAGGCAGGGACAAGGTAGGACTAATAAATTGAACTGCATTTATTTCAATGCAAGGGGCCTAACAGGGAAGGCAGATGAACTCAGGGCATGGTTAGGAACATGGGACTGGGATGTCATAGCAATTACAGAAACATGGCTCAAGGATGGGCAGGACTGGCAGCTTAATGTTCCAGGATACAAATGCTACAGGAAGGATAGAAAGGGAGGCAAGAAAGGAGAGGGAGTGGCATATTTGATAAGGGATAGTATTACAGCTGTGCTGAGGGAGGATATTCCTGGAAATACATCCAGGGAAGTTCTTTGGGTGGAACTGAGAAATAAGAAATGGATGATCACTCTATTGGAATTGTATTATAGACTCTCTAATAGTCAGAGGGAAACTGAGAAACAAACTTGTAAGGAGGTCTCAGATATCTGAAAGAATAATAGGGTAGTTATGGTAGGGAATTTTAACTTTCCAAACATAGACTGGGACTGCCATAGTGTAAAGAGTTTAAATGGAGAGGAATTTGTTAAGTGTGTACAAGAAAATTTTCTGATTCAGTATGTGGATGTCCCCACTAGAGAAGGTGCAAAACCTGACTGACTCTTGGGAAATAAGACAGGGCAGGTGACTGAGGTGTCAATGGGGGAGCACTTTGGGGCCACCAACCATAATTCTATTAGATTTAAAATAGTGATGGAAAAGGATAGACTAGATCTAAAAGTTGAAGTTCTAAATTGGAGAAAGGCCAATTTTGGTATTAGGCAAGAACTTTCAAAAGCTGATTGGGGACAGATGTTCACAGGTAAAGGGACGGCTAGAAAATGGGAAGCCTTCAGAAATGAAATAACGAGAATCCAGAGAAAGTATGTTCCTGTTAGGGTGAAAGGAAAGGCTGGTAGGGAATGCTGGATGACTAAAGATGTTGAGGGTTTGGTTAAGAAAAAGGAGGAAGCATATGTAAGGTATAGACAGGATAGATCGAGTGAATCCTTGTAAGAGTATAAAGACAGTAGGAGTATACTTAAGAGGGCAATCAGGAGGGCAAAAAGGGGACATGAAATAGCATTGGCAAATAAAGTTAAGTAGAATCCAAAGAGTTTTTACAAATACATTAAGGACAAAAGGATAACTAGGGAGAGAATAGGGCCCCTCAAAGATCAGCAAGGCAGCCTGTGTGTGGGGCCACAGAAAATGGGAGAGATATTAAACAAGTATTTTGCATCAGAATTTACTGTGGAAAAGGATATGGAAGGTATAGAAAGTAGCGAAATAGATGGTGACACCTTGCAAAATGTCTGTATTACAGAGGAGGAAGTGCTGGATGTCTTGAAACGCATAAAGGTGGATAAATCCCCAGGACCTGATCAGGTGTACCCGAGAATTCTGTGGGAAGCTAGAGAAGTGATTGCTGGGCCTCTTGCTGAGATATTTGTATCATCGATAGTCACAGGTGAGGTGCCGGAAGACTGGACATTGGCTAACGTAGTGCCACTCTTTAAGAAGGGTAGTAAGGACAAGCCAGGGAACTACAGACCAGTGAGCCTGATGTCGGTGGTGGGCAAGGGTTGGAGGGAATCCTGAGGGACAGGATGTACATGTATTTGGAAAGGCAAGGACTGATTAGGGATAGTCAACATGGCTTTGTGCATGGGAAATCATGTCTCACAAACTTGATTGAGTTTTTTGAAGAAGTAACAAAGAGGATTGATGAGGGCAGGGCAGTAGATGTGATCTATATGGAGTCTAGTAAGGCATTCAACAAGGTTCCACATGGGAGACTGGTTAGCATGTTTAGATCTCATGGAATACAGGGAGAACTAGCCATTTGGATACAGAACTGGCTCAAAGGTAGAAGACAGAGGGTGGTGGTGAAGGGTTGTTTTTCAGACTGGAGGCCTGTGACCAGTGGAGTGCCACAAGGATCGGTGCTGGGCCCGATTACAGAGGAGGAAGTGCTGGATGTCTTGAAACGCATAAAGGTGGATAAATCCCCAGGACCTGATCAGGTGTACCCGAGAATTCTGTGGGAAGCTAGAGAAGTGATTGCTGGGCCTCTTGCTGAGATATTTGTATCATCGATAGTCACAGGTCAGGTGCCGGAAGACTGGACATTGGCTAACGTAGTGCCACTCTTTAAGAAGGGTAGTAAGGACAAGCCAGGGAACTACAGACCAGTGAGCCTGATGTCGGTGGTGGGCAAGGGTTGGAGGGAATCCTGAGGGACAGGATGTACATGTATTTGGAAAGGCAAGGACTGATTAGGGATAGTCAACATGGCTTTGTGCATGGGAAATCATGTCTCACAAACTTGATTGAGTTTTTTGAAGAAGTAACAAAGAGGATTGATGAGGGCAGGGCAGTAGATGTGATCTATATGGAGTCTAGTAAGGCATTCAACAAGGTTCCACATGGGAGACTGGTTAGCATGTTTAGATCTCATGGAATACAGGGAGAACTAGCCATTTGGATACAGAACTGGCTCAAAGGTAGAAGACAGAGGGTGGTGGTGAAGGGTTGTTTTTCAGACTGGAGGCCTGTGACCAGTGGAGTGCCACAAGGATCGGTGCTGGGCCCTCTACTTTTTGTCATAGACATAAATGATTTGGATGAGAGCATAAGAGGTACAGTTAGTAAGTTTGCAGAAGACACCAAAATTGGAGGTGTAGTGGACAGCAAAGAGGGTCACCTCAGATTACAACAGGAACTGGACCAGATGGGCCAATGGGCTGAGAAGTGGCAGATGGAGTTTAACTCAGATAAATGTGAGGTGCTGCATTTTGGGAAAGCAAATCTTAACAGGACTTATACACTTAATGGTAAAGTCCTAGGGAGTATGGCTGAACAAAGAGACCTTGGAGTGCAGGTTCATAGCTCCTTGAAAGTGGAGTCACAGGTAGATAGGATAGTGAAGAAGGCGTTTGGTATGCTTTCCTTTATTGGTCAGAGTATTGAGTACAGGAGTTGGGAGGTCATGTTGCGGTTGTACAGGACATTGGTTAGGCCACTGTTGGAATATTGCATGCAATTCTGGTCTCCTTCCTATCGGAACGGTGTTGTGAAACTTGAAAGGGTTCAGAAAAGATTTACAAGGATGTTGCCAGATTTGGAGGTTTTGAGCTATAGGGAGAGGTTGAACAGGCTGGGGCTGTTTTCCCTGGAGCGTCAGAGGCTGAGGGGTGACTTTATAGAGGTTTACAAAATTATGAGGGGCATGGGTAGGATAAATAGACAAAGTCACTTCCCTGGGGTGGGAGAGTCTAAAACTAGAGGGCATCGATTTGGGGTGAGGGGGAAAGATATAAAAGTGACCTAAGGGTCAACTTTTTCACACAGAGGGTGGAACGTGTATGGAATGAGCTGCCAGAGGAAGTGGTGGAGGCTGGTACAATTGCAACATTTAAGAGGCATTTGGTTGGGTATATGAATAGGAAGGGTTTGGAGGGATATGGGCCGGGTGCTGGCAGGTGGGACTAGATTGGGTTGGGATAGCTGGTCGGCATGGACGGATTGGATGGAAGGGTTTGTTTCCATGCTGTACATCTCTATGACTCTATGTCTCTAATGAAGAATTTCCTGCTGAAATCTTTTATTGCTGTTTGGCAAAAGACTGTGGAGATTTGAAAGGATGTTACTTCAACAGAGAATGATGGCTTCCCATTATTATCCTCAAGTCACAGATATACACAGGCATATTGGAAGGATTAACAGCCTGATCATTAACCTGTTAGACTGCACTAAAATTGTATCTTCCATTGGAAACATGGGGCTTAAACCCAGAGCAGGTTACTGATGTGACCAACAGGATGCTTCCTCTATATTAAAGTAAAAATGAAAAGATCCATCTGCCAGGTTTCTTTACTAACTATTAATCAGTATTCTATAAACAAACCTTTTCAATGAAGGTGCAAAATTGGTTCACAAACTTTGTTTGTAGAATGGAAATATAAATTTTTATTCTTCCAAACAACCAAAAATACACACATTGGGTAAAGGAGAAAATAACTGTATTCCTTTCTGCAAAGATTTGCTTTGGTAATAAAAAAAATGTGTGATCAATAAGTCTTTGTTCTGTACGCTAGAAAATAGAATAAGGTGTGAAATATTCAAATGTTGGCCTGACAGAGACAACAATAGATGCTACCAATCACAAACAGATGTCACCAGGATCTTTGCAAACACAGCTTGCTCAGGAAGCATTACATTGAGGATTCTTCCATCCATTTGCTGGCTCAGACAATCCAAGTTTAGACTGGACCAGGGCTCCAGGTAACACACAAACAAGAAGAATTTCAGAGACAGAAGAGCTGGACTGGAATGTTCTTTTTCTTCACGAGGTTAGCAACCAAGTGATAAGTTCAAAAGGTCCTCAAACCAGGAGTTTTAACATGTCAGTGGTAAATCCAGGTAGGAGGTCTGCAGTAAACAAATAGTTATCACAAAACATGGGACTTTCAGGAAAAGCTTTGTTCAATAAAAGGTTTAACTGTCCTTTCATTGGCCTCTTCAGGTATCCATAATGCTTCAAATTCAAGTTCACAAAAATTATTAATATTAATGGAAAGTCACAATTATTCAGGTTTATGATGCCCTCTTTTCAGTCTGTTATACTCTTTATCTAAATATGATGCTAATGCACAAGCAAACCTTGGGTTGCAAATGGGTGCTGCTCTGGAGTCCATTTGCAAGTCATTTTGTGCACAGCTTGGAACACAATACAGGTCAGTGATAGGTATGGGAAGTGTTCTCATGTTGAGTCTTTAAAATTGCAACCATGTTTTGGATCATATTCATGAGCATGAGTTTTCATAAGTCGAACATAAAGCTTCTTGTCGTTCAAAACATGATTTCAGTGTTATTTGAGTTCTTTACACTACTTTATAAGTTACACTGTAATCGTGCCTTCCATCACTGCAAGTATTAATTTCATATTTCATTGTATTATTTTTTGTTAATTTACTGCCCTATGTTCTACCTCAAAACTAACTAACATAATGCACTACCGCTAAAAGTGTGACTTTCAATATCAAGTGTCAGCAAGCTAACCTACTAAGGGGTGACTGTATGTGGAATTCCATTACATTTGACACTGTCTCTTACTGAAAGTGATCTGGTGTCATCACTGTAACAGGTATATAACTCTGGAGATGAAATCCCAATGGAAAAACTACAAACCTTACAGAGCCTGAATTTCAAAGTTACTTGTAGTTTCACGGAATGGGGACAATTTAATGGAAAATGGAAATTGTAATGGATATTTACAACGTAAATATTTGAACATAACATCTTACTACTGGGCACTGAAAATTGAACTGCAAATGAAAAATGTATGTTTTATTTTTCCCTATCCATGTATTTTCCTGTTGTATATTTTTCTCCCATTGTCTGTGTCACAGGTTAAGCTACATCTGCGATTTCACTGATTACCAAATTTGTGTTTTTAATACAATATAACATCCAGCTATATACCATACCGGTTAATTCAACAAATATGTCAATCACTATGAAATACTCTGCTTGCAAAAAATGACAGCAGAGGATTGATCAATAATTAAAATGAAGAATTTGATCCGTGTAATCTGATATTTTCATATTGACTAGACCTCCAAATGAAGATTTTCTGCTCTGATATGTTACTGCCTTATTCTCTTTCTCGGGGAATTTTTAAAGAGTTATTGCCTTCACTGAAAAATTGTTGACCATGCTTTGATTTCTAAATATGTGATTAAATTAAAATAAATATGTGCAGTCACGGTGAAGAAATTGGCATGTGGTTCTTCTGGCTTTCTCTTTTTACAAAAGCAATGAATATGCCAACACTTTTTCATAAAGATGGAACTGCTTAGACAATTGTCAATCAGTGGAGCAGCATATTACAGTCATGAAAACATGTTTTGTTCATGTAATGGTGTATGGGCACGACGGTGTAATGTTGCTTACAGCATGGTGATATTCCTATGTGTTGGAATCCACACATACCACACAATGATCAACAGCAGACATTCAGAATCAATTATGTCCCTTTTAACCCCTTAGCTTCAAGACAGCATTATGTTGGCATGGACACCATGTCAGATGAACTGATAACCAATCATTTGGCAATTAGAAGAAACAGATATTGCTAGAACTGCAAACATAACTCTCTACAAGTTGTTTGCAGTTCTATAAATATTGTACTTGTATCGTTACCTATTGGAGAAAAGTAGAGTTTTTTTGGCATTTATAGATATACACTTTATTTATTAGGTAACTCCATATCAATGTTCATATTCAAGAATGAAATACCTGATCAGAATTCTTTCCTGTGTGTTTCCTCCAACACTGTTTCTCCCTTTTGCCCTAAAGGGCTGTCTAATTTGACTATATTTTTGAGATCCTGCTCCATTTGCTTTTATATTTATATCGCTTTTGAAATTTGCATGCACATTCCTTAAAGGTTCACTGATTTCAGCTGAAGAATGCAGTATTTCCACCAACTTATTGAATTTTATATCAAACAGAAAACCAACAGGAGTGCACAACATCCCCTCATATTACATTCCGTGGGAGGCTCAAATTACTTTAACCACCTGACATCAACTAAGTGCTTTCAGTGAGCAGTTTCCCTGTGAAAGTGCAACTGATGGAGAGGTCAGTCATGGGAAGGGATATTTTATGGTCCTTGCAGTGAGGTGGAGAAGGGTAAGTGGCACCAATGGCAGCACATTTGCACTCTAAGGACCCCCTTGCTGGCTCTATTAAGGAATGTTTTTCTCACTTCCTTTCAAAATTTGCCCTGACTTCCAATTTCAAACCTGCTGCTCAAGAGTAGAGTAAAACACCATTATTCCTGATGAAAGGCTTTTGCCCGAAACGTCGATTTCGCTGCTCCTTGGGTGCTGCCTGAACTGCTGTGCTCTTCCAGCACCACTAATCCAGAATCTGGTTTCCAGCATCTGCAGTCATTGTTTTTACCATTGTGACACTGCAGTCACAATATTAATGAGGATTCCATCAGAGAGCTAGACAGCAGCTGATGCAATATCAAAATCAGCTAACTTAAATCAGTGGAAAAATGTGGGAAATTTGAACTGCATTCCTACCAACAAAATCCAGAGTTGAGTGACCAGGGCACAGTTTCAACTTTGCAAGTGAAAAGTATTTGAAAATATACAAACTAATTTGAAGGGTATAGAAAGGTGAAGACTACACAAAGGCTTTAAGGTTAGTATTTTCTTTAAGGTAGTTAAGTCTGCTACAATTTTCCATTCAAATTGGCATTCATGTTGAATCTTAAACTTCTTCGAGGCCTCTGTGCATCAAGAGACTCTGTAGTTTGATGCTCTTTCCCATTGTTGAGAGAAGATTCGGATGTTTCGCCAGATTACTGATGGATTGAGCTACAGGAAGCTGTTGGCTTTCTTGGAGGGTGACACTTGTTGAACTTTGAACATTAACATGATCTAATCCAGATTCAATCATATCCTTTACTCTAAATAACTTGCCTGAGGTACTTGCCATTGTTGAACAATTGCTTCATCCTTTGCAGCAGCTACATCTTGGGCAGTGGCAGAGTCAGGTGGTCTGTTTCAAAACTTCCTTGCTGTAGGTTGAAATCCAATATTGCTGTTTCAATAAGCCTATAAAAAATGGCCCACTTTATGACATGCCTGGCATTCAGTATTGTTGACTGGGCATGGTTAATGCTAATGTGGAGTTTTCCCATAACAACACAGACAAGAAATATCATCCAGAGTTGCAGCTGCTGTCTTCTTGACTCATTAATAGGCCTCAGATAAACAGCGAGTCAAATCAGATTCGAGAAACATAGGTACAGAGGGTATCATTCAGCCTCAGGCCTGTTCCACCTTTCAGTGAGATCATGGCGGATCTATGGCCTGTCTTTGGCCCATTTCTCTTCATACTTAGTTTAACAATTTCAGCATTTCAGCGGACTGACCCCAGGATAATTCTCTGATATTTCTGATACAAAATTTGTTTTGCTTTGAGTATCTGCCAAATAGTACTGTTTTTGATTTTCAACTTTGGAGAATTTACTACATGGATTATGATTATCAAAAAGCTCCCTTTGTTTCCCATTTCAGCTTTTTTCAGCTTTTGTGTGGGATTCCCCTCACAGCCATTTCTTGGGTGGGTCCACTTCCTGATATGGTAATGCCTTACTGTGAGTGCTTTCAGTCAATGGAAATATACAACTTGCTGTGGCCAATTGACTTTTTTCATTTTTAGGCGTTTACACTTGATGTGGTCTCTGTTACAGCCTTCTATGTCAGCCTTTGGTGATACCTTTTCAAGTTTTTTGCAGACTTTACCTCAGCATGATTCAATGCTCAAGTAGGCCATTATATGCCAGTCTCTCCAGCTGCTGAGCTTTTCTTCAGGAATTTCACGCACTGCTGAGTTCAGATCACTCGGATAGCCTTATAGTTTCCCTGTCTCACTGTGCTGTTGCTGGGTTTCACTTTGGACACTTGCCATTCCATTTCTATGAATTTAGTTATCGCCTGTAGAAATGTGAGGTCCACACTCATCTAACTGAACTTTAACATGTTTTATTAACACAACTATCTACAAGGCAAAGTAAGAGGGGACATGTTTCTGGAGCCTTACTGATCTAAGCTTCAGTTCCATGTAATCTAATGTCTTTATAACACATAGAGGCATCGTGTGACACATCCTTTTGCACTCGTTCAGTGGCTATCTTGTAGTCTATCTCCTCCCTCTTTTCTAATGTTATGTAGCGTGAAGGCATATATTTTAGGAGTAGAAGCCGTAAAATAATAGATATAATTCTAAGGGATGGAGTCTTTTGATATGGTGATAGTGTTGGTGATATGGTGCTAGGAGGCCCAGATTCAAGTGCCTCCTTCCCTGTGAATGTGTGATATTATATCTAAACAGGTTAATTAAAACATAATTACAATTTCTAAAGAGGCTGCAACATCTGGGAAACCCAGAGGTAGGTGGCTAAAGGTTATAGCCAAACTGAAAACTCCGTATCTCTACAGGAGTTCATCAGCATAGCATCCTCAACCCAACCTAAGTATGTAAATAGAAATTGAGACATAACACCAGCGCTTCACCGGAGGCTCACTGAGGATGATACCTAGAATGGTGACAAAATGTCTGAAAATGAACCTTCTAGCTCAGTGAGCAAACCTACATCCTCAAACCAACCATCTTTAGCTGTCTCATCAATGAGCTTTCCTCCATCATAAGGTCAGTAGTGGGAATGTTCACCAATGATTGCACAATGGTCAATACCATTCACAACTCCTGAGATACTGAAACAGTCCATGACCAAATGCAACAAGACTGGACAATATCCAGGCGTAGGCCAACAAATAGCAAGTAACACTCATGCCACAGAAATGCCAGCCAATGACCTTCTCCAAAAATTAAAAACCTAACCAAAATCCCTTAACATTCAATGGTGTTACCATCATTGAATCCTCCATCATCTACATCTTCGAGGTTACCATTAACTAGAAATTCAACTGGACTTGCCATATAAATATAGTGACTACAAGAGCAAGTCAAAAGCTAGGAATACTGAGTCAAGTAAGTCACCTCTTGACTCCCCAAAGCCTGTCCACCCTCCACAAGGCGCAAGTCAGGAGTGTGATGGAATACTCCACACTTGGCTGGATGAGTGCAGCTCCAATAAGACTCATGAATCTTGACACCATCCAGGACAAAGTAGCCCACTTCACTGGCACCATATCCATCAATATTCACTCCTTAAACCATCAATGCTTAGTAGCAGTGTGTGCAATCTATAAGATGCACTATAGAAATTCACCAAGGCTCCCTTGAAAGCACGTTCCAAACAAATGACTGCTACCTTCTAGAAGGATAAGGGCAGCAGATACATGAGAACACTATCTCTTGCAAGTTTCCCTTCATGCCACTCACCATCCTGATTTGGAAATATATCACCATTCTTTCAGTGTTGTTGGGTCAAAATCCTTGAATTCCCTCCCTAACTGTAATGTGGGTAGACCTAGAACTCCTAGACTGCTGCGCTTGAAGAAGGCAGCTCAGCATCACCTTCTCAAGGGATGGCAACAAAAATTAGCCCAAAAAGTGATGTCCATGTGCCACGAGTGAATAACAAAAATCTGATCATACAAAATCCTCGGCTTCATAAAGGCAGCACTGCAATAGTCACCAGTTTGTTATGGATCACACCAAACCCTCTCAAAACATATTAAAACCATAGACTGGACCCCAACTTTTCTTATTTTTAGAAGTCATTTGTAAGGCATTCTGTTCTGGATGCAATTTAATTGGTCAAACTACTAAGCTTGCAGCAAAACACACTTTATTTCTGCACTCCAATTAAAATACAGACAGAATAAGGGTTTTAAAAAATTAACTTAACTGTAATGCTGTCAAAATATGTAACAAAATAATATATATTTTAACTAACACTGATTAGTTAAAATCAGTTCGAAGATAGTAACATCCCATAAATGCACCCTTGGCAAAGGCAAATCAGTAAAATAGATTATCTCACATTGCAATGTTTCTCCAGTCCAGAAGAAAGAACATCAAGAGAAAACACTGAGAGAGAACTCAAACATTTTGCTCTAGCAGGAAGAGGTGTATAGCAGCTCAAAAAACAAACCCAGTAGCTACTGGAAGTTACACTAAAATCCTGGTTCTACAGGAACTAAACCCCACCCCTTCATGGTGCTTCTATTATTCCAACTTTAAAAAAAGACCCCAAGGCCTCACAATCTGTTTATCGTATTGGCTCGGAACAGACACTCTGCACCTTTGTCTCAACCTCTTTTAATTTAAAAAATAGGACAAAATATACCTCTGAAGGCCATAGAAACACCACAGAGTAGATGAGCTGTCCTTGCAGAGAGCTGGCAGGGATTTGACAGGTTGAATAGTTTCCACCAGTGTTTGACCATCTTAGGGGCAGAAGTTAACCAGGGCATGGCCACCATCTTGGTCTTCCAAAGAAGGTATTAATGCTTTCTCTCCACAGATGTTGCCAGACCTACGGAGTTTCTCCATCAATTTCTCTTTTTGTTTCAATTTTCCATCATCCTCACTTCTTCGGTTCTTCAAATATGGCTACGTCCAGCCAGCCATTATATATTTACCCAGATATTCAAAGCGAACTTAGTTTGTTTTATAAGTTATGCACTAAAATTTAAAGTATCATATTTCATAACCTGAATTAAGCGCTAGATAAACTCAGCAGGTCTGGCAACATCTGCGGACAGAGAAACATAGTTAATATCTCAAGGCCAAATACTCTTCTTTAGTTTTCTAGCATCCATAGTGTCTTGCTTTTATACTTCATAGCCAGAGCTAGTTCTTAAATTCCCTTGGTACAGTCCCAATTTTCGATAAATCTTGCTGAATAAACATTAACTGAATTTAAAAATGCGAAAGTTATAGGTGAGAATCACATTATAGGCATACATTGAGGAGGGGATAACTCAATAATAACACATGCTTAAGGAATATGCAGTGGTTCAAGATGGCAGCTCAACACTACCTTCTCAAGGGCAACTAGAGGCAAGCAATAAGTGTTGGCGCAGGCAGCAACTCCCTATCCCACAAGTGAATAAAAAATAAATTGAAGGCATTTGTGACTGACTCATTATGAATATGAATCAGTGTTTTTGAGCAGTGGATCTATGCATAGCCTTGTGCCACTGCTAATGCTAGGTCAATCCTTATCTCCATTAATATTATTCCATGTAAACTCAAATGAGTAATGAGGAATCCCTATTGTACAATAGTGGAAATTACACACAGGGTTGCATTCAATATTGGGTATGGTAGGTGAGTATCATTTGAAAAACTGATGAAAGAAAGTAGAGGAAGCATAAAGGTTGATCTTATATTTGGGTTTAAAATAATTTTGCAAACTGTAAGAAATGTTACAAAAAAATTGTTAATAGGTAATCTTTCCCAACCCCTATTTCCAATAAGAAAAATTTTTCTTTGCTTAATTTTAACTTTCCGCCACAATACTGCTATATCCATTCATTTCAGATAGATGGAGATTAAGATTTAGAAGGCAGATTGCTTTGATCTAGTTTGTAATAGACTTACTTGTGGTTCCAGCCTTTGTTTTATCACAGATGTTCAGAGTTGTTCTTTTGTTTTATATTTAGCTTTTTATTTATATTTTCTTGTATTTGTTTTATGTAATTTGCTAACAAGACACAAACTGTATGCTGCTTCCCAGATAGGGTGATATGGTGGCTCAGTGGTTAGCTGTGGGTCTGACAGAACCATGAGCCCCAGGTTGATTCTACCCTCAGGTGTAGAATTTACACATTCTCCCCGTGTCTGCATGGGTTTCCTCCAGGTGCTCTGGTTTCCTCCCTTAGCCCAAAGATGGATTGGCCACAGGAAATACAGGGTTACAGAGATGGGATGGGTCTGGATGGGATGCTTTTCAGAGAGTTGGTGTGAACTCGATGGTTGAATGGGATTCTATGAAATAATGCATGTAAAACGTGGTCATTTTAGTGTGGTTTTTTTTGGTGTAGCTCCAAAACATAATGATAAAAAGACTCCACTTTAGCCGGGGTAGATGGTAGACAATTCCAAAATCTTCTGAACAAAATAAAAATGCCACAGATTAGAGTGAACCTAAAACAAAGCCAGAAATCACTCCACCATAAAAGATTGCAAAAGTTAAGGCTAAAGCAAGAGTTCTGAGACAGAAGTGCTGAGTGACTGCTTCACCTTGCTGTCCTTTAGAGGTTTCTAGAATCACACATACCGATCTTCAGTCAATTTGATACAGTCTTTGTGCTATCAAGCAATAGCTGAAAGTTCCAGTACTGCGAGGGTTATGGACCCTGATAATATTTCACAATGGCATTGAAAACTTATACTTTAAAACTTGCTGAACCTTCCAGAAACTGAACTAGACTAACCCATATAAATGCTATAGCTACAAGAGCATGCTGGGAATCCTACAGCAGGTAATTCATCTCTTGACTACCGAAAGTCTGTCCACCATCTGCAAGGTACAAACCAGGAGTGTGATGGAATACTTTACAGCATAATACAAACCCACATCCAACACCATCCAGAAGAATAAGATCAGCAAGTATATGAGATGCCATCACCTGCAATTCCTCTCCAAGTCACTCAGCATTGTGATTTGGAAATGCATCACCAGTTCCTTTACTTCACTGGGTAAAACTTTAGATCTCACTCCCTGACAGCTCTGTGGGTGTATCTGCACAAAAAAAAAGGAATGGCAGCAGTTTAAGATGGCAACCCATTACCACTTTCATAAGGGCAATTAATTGACAGGCAACAAATGCTGGGGTGGGGGAATGTGGGTTTTGGGTCTGGCACAGTCAGGTTGGGGTATGTATAAAGTCTGATACAGCGGATTCAAATAATATTAGGCTGAGGAGGAGGAGATCAGGTCCAGAAATGTCAGGCTGAGTGGACTGGAGCAGTTAGTGGGGGGGGGTCTCAAAAAGGGCTGTCAAGGATTGAGTGCAGATTTTGTGAGTCAGTGGGCCAGTGGTTAGTTAAGAATCCAGTTTAATAATTCCCCAGAATTGGTGCATGGTTTTAATTCACAAAAATTTCCTGTGTTACAATTAAGCCTAAATGAGATGAAACCCTCTCAGTTCTCCGAGTGGAAAGGACATTAGCAGTGGGTTCCAAACATATGGGAATTGCCAATTAGAATCTTCAATTTCACAGGGAATTTCCACGGAATCAGCTACACTGGACATTTGTAAATACCACATATTTTTATTTATTTTTGGTTTATGGACCAAAATGGGAACACAAATGGCTGAGAATAGAATGGAATAGGAGAGTAATTTGTTGTCATTTGTATTTTTTTACGCAAGCTGTTTTAGGTTACCGTACTCTGGTGCCATTTTAATAACAAGTTATATATACAAAAAATTAAGACAGGTCCACTTTAGTTAATTTCATGGCTCCAGACTCCTAAAGTTGAGGAAACCGGCACCAGAGCCACCATAAGCAAACCCAAGCCATTGGATTCCTGGATCTCGACCTCATCCCCGAACCCATCATCGAAGCAGTCCACCATATTGTGATGCAATGACCATGAGGAACAGCTGGATCCACACCACAGCAGTCTCTTGAAAACTTCTTTCTCCCCCGAAGCTGCCAAAAGAAGGTAAGATGAACTTTGATGTGAGAAAATAACAAAAGGAAAAGGATGCAGCGGGCCGAGTGATCAGAAGCAGATAGGCCAGGAGCCTGAACACTTTCCAACCTGCTGCCACCATCTTGCTTTAAAATAAGGAAAAAGTGGAAGCAGATGTTGCCGTGTTAAAACAAGTTAATGGAGCTCATTGTGAGTTGTATTTACACAGTTGCTTTTTCCAGACAACGCAGAAGGCTTGTTGGACTCATTAGCGTGGTTGATGTGTTTCAGGGCAGTTTTGCTCAGCGAAAGCCTGGTGACTGGTTTTTCAATCGGGACCAGTTGTATAAATTAAGACTGCTCAGTATGACAACAACTTCTTTATTGGCTCCTGGGTAGGTGGTCAGGCTGTGTGTGTATGCAGCAGTTAAAAAGCCTCCAGACTCTAATAACATCCTCCCTTTCCTTTTAGAGAAGTAATAAAGAATTGAAAGATAGCTAGCTAATTCCATTCACTGTTTGCCATAAGCTGCTGCCTCCAGCCAGTCACTGAACAACTGAATAATTTGTGTGCCATCCGCCCTGTGTCTTCAGTAAAGAGTGGAAATAACTTGAAAAGGAGATTTGCAATCTTGACTTGAAAAAGACAAAAGGACATCCTGCTTAATCTTGTAGACTGGTGTTATTGAATCACATTTCTCTAATTGTTGGAGTTGTGGATAGTGAGAAAAGTTATCAAAGGATATAGCAGGATATGGGGCCAGTAGGAAAGTTGGGCGGAGAAATGGCAGATGGAGTTTAGTCTGGACAAGTGTGGGGTGATATAGTTTGGGATGTTAAATACAAGAGGAATGTATACAGTAACTGGTAAGATTCTTAGGAGCATTAATACACAGAGGCACCTTGAGGTGCAAGACCATTGTTCCCTGAAAGTGGTAACACAACTGGAGAAGCTTGCCTTCAGTAAGGCACTGAGTATAAAAGTTGACAAAACATCTGTGTAAAACATTAATTTGGCCACATTTGGAGTACAGAGGAACCTCAATTATCCAGCATTCGATTATCTGAGTTTCAGATTATCCGACAAGATTGCAAGGTGCTGATGCTTGGCTAAACTGTTATCTGGCATTCAATTATCCAAACATTCAACAAAATACTCCCCGTCCATGTAATTCGGATAATCGAGATTCCTCTGTATTGTGTGCAATTCTGGTCACCACACTATCAGAAGGAACTGAAGACTTTGGAGAGGATGCAAAAGAGGTTTACTAGGATGTAGCCTGGACTGGAGTATATGAGTTTTAAAGAGAGGTGAGACAAACTTAAATTGTTTTCACTAGAGCATTCGAGGAGTGACCTGATAGAAGTACATAAAATTATGACAGGCATGGATAAGTGGATAATCAGAGTCTTTTTCCCAGGATGGAAACATCAAATACTTGGGGACATAGGTATAAGAGAGCAGAACAGTTTGATGAATATGCATGAGGAAAGCTTTTTTTATATACAGAGGGTGGTAGGTGCGTGGAACACGTTAGAAGAAAGTGAGGACTGCAGATGTTGTAGGTCAAAGTTGAGAGTGTGGTGCTGGATAAACATAGCAACTCCCCCTCTCACTCCGCCAAGGACAGGCAGGTCCTGGGCCTCCTCCAACGCCAAACCCTTACCATCCAACACCTGGAGGAAGAATGCAACATATTCCACTTGGGATCATGCAACCACGCAAGATCAATGTGGATTTCACCAGTTCCCTCATTTCCCCTCCACCCACATTATCCCTGTCCCAAGCCTCCAACTTGGCACTGCCCTCCTGCCCATCACCTTTCCCATCTATCCGTTCCAACCTCCTCCCTAACCTATCACCTTCACCCGCACCTTCATCTACCTATTGCATTCTCATGCACCTTCCCCCCAACCCCAAACCCTCCCATTTATCTCAGATTCCCCCAGCCTACAAGTCACATTCCTGATGAAGGGCTTATGCCTGAAACATCGATTTTCCTGGTCCTTGGATACTGCCTGAACACACCAAGGGGGAAGTAGTAGAAACAGGTAAGATAGCAAAGTTTAAGTGACATTTAGACAGTCACATGAACAGACAGGGAGTAGAGGGATATGGACCACATGCAGGCATATGGGATTAGTTTAGAATGGCATCATGGTGAGCAAAGGCATGATGAACCAAAGGACCTGTTCCTGTGCTGTACTGTTCTATGTGCTAATCTTGTCCCTTCCACTGACAACAGCTATGGTTTATTTCTTTGACCGCATGTATGTAGGGGTTCAAGAAGGGATTGAGTTTAAACAGTAGAGCTATATGTTGACGAGTTGTATTTGGTTTGCATGTGGTTAGAATTAATTTATTTGTAATAAAGAGCAATTTCTTGTCAAGTTCAGAAACCTGGTTGTTTAATTCTCTTGCCCTAAGTTTGTCAGACGGGTAAATTGGGGAGTTTGAGTAATTTGATTAAATCTTTTAACTTTTGTGATGACTCCAGGAGTGGTGGGTTTTGACTGCCAGTCCACTTTCCCAATTGGGTCACGACAGATTCCAGTTTATGCTACCACAGTGACTATCTTGCCATTTGACTATCTCGGTTAATGGCATCAAAGCGCTTCTTGTATTTCAGCATTCATTGAAAATGTTGTCAGACAATTGCTGATCAAGACTATTGGCAGCTCCTTGCATATTTTAAACAACATAGATGTCAATAAATCCAATATTAAAAGTACTACTGCAGATTCAGTACTTTTTAAATAAACATTGAAGAATTTAATATGTTTACATCGTAAGCATACTTGCAAGCTGATAACTTAGTCTGGAATCAGTCTTTCATATGAGGTGTTTGAACTTCTAATCGCAAAATCATAACATGGAAGTTTCCTGACTCCTGAACAATATGGGCACTGGTGAGGCATTGGGAAAAAAAAATGACAATATCTGAAAAATGCAGTTTTCAACCTTGAGGAAAAAAGTCCGATTTTCTAGCCGAACTTTCATTGGCAGGATGAGAATCTGACTTGTGAGCAGTGAAGAGCCGATCTGCATATATTAATATAACTTTGTGAATTATTTTTAACTCAGTTGTTTGCAGTGAAGAGGAACTATGGTGGCTCAGTGGTTAGCACTGCTGCCTTACAGCACCAGTGTCCCAGGTTTGATTCCAGTCTCAGGCAACTGTCTGTGTGGAGTTTGTACATTCTCCACGTGTCTGCATGGGTTTCATCCCTCAGTCCAAAGATGTGCAGGTCAGGTGAATTGGCCATGGTAAATTGCCCACGGTGTTAGGTGCATTAGTCAGAGGGAAATGAGTCTGGGTGGGTTACTCTTCAGAGGTTCGGTGTGGACTGGTTGGGCCGAAGGGCCTGTTTCCACACTGTAGGGCATCTAATCTAGATGCCAACAATTCCCAACGAGCAAGTCAGAGTGGGTATCAGGTGGCACCAGCTTGCCACTTTCACCTCCAATCCTCCACCTTGGCCAGCAATTCCTAATATTTCAAACACATTCCACTGGCAGCAATGTACTTCATCCACAGAGGATGGCACTTCTCTGAACCACTTAGAATACATTTTGAAGCGCAACACTTTGCACTGTAATGCTGCTGCCAGGCCCCTGTGAACACCAGCATGGATGTAATGCAGCAGGGTGCATCTCAGGGCTCACTTACTTCATGTCAACTTTGATGCTCACAGCATCTCTACCTTGTATTCCCTTACCTGACCTGTTGCCACTTTGCTGTCCCACTCAGAACTTTTGGGCTCACAGCATTCCTAGCCTGCGCTATCTTTATCGCAGACACAAAGCCAGGTAGCTTCATGATTGTCAGCAATGATCCAACAAAGGATTGAACATGTTTCTGTATGGCATCATGCTACATCAAACTCATACCTACACCATGTGCCAGCTGTATTCATGGCAAAGGCACTGCATATGCTTCACACAAATGACTGTGTCTCAAAGTCTAAGCAGTGTGGTTCTTAATCAAGTCAATGGAAATTGTCTTCAGTCAGAGGTTAGTATGTCAAAGGCAACATCCAGCAATAGTCCGAAGTGCTCGGACACAGTTATTGTCTGAGTTGGAGGCAATCAGAATTGGGATGCCTGTATCACTACAGTCCAGGGAATGGACCACAGTCAGTCCTACACGTCTAGTACAACTATTCCAGTGATTTGTGGTAAATCAGTGGGAAAGCTCCATAGTAATGTCAGGGGTTGCTCACTTACCAATTGGGGCATTGTTTCCAAGTCACTCAGGGAGGTCAGCCACGTTCAGTCCAGAGTGTCTGTGCATTGAAAGTCAATAGGATTTATCAGGGGCGGCCAGAGATATGGTGGAGACACTGAGGTTAATTGTGGGGTTTAGAGGTAGCATGCCAGAATGTACAGGGAAAACTCAACATATAAGAGTGTGCAATGGCAGAACATGGGAAGGCAAGGGATAATGTGTGAGAGGGCCACTGATCCTGACCTCAATAAGAGGCAGATCATAACTATGTGGGGCATAGTTAAATAGTATGCCTGAGGCCTAGGGGGTAAACCAGGAAGAAGAGCAGTTAAAATTTAAAAAATAGGTGGAAAACGAGGAAGACCAAAGCTGGAAGGGTTGATGGGGAGGGCAACACACTGCAATTATTAATGGTATTTCATGGCTTGCGTAATTGACTTGCTGCACAGTTCTGGTTCAACTGTGGTGGTAGAAATTCCACAATATACTAACAGCTGGTAGGTACAAGATACAATGGGAGTGGTATCATAGACGCATGGTGTATACATAATGAGGTGAGCTGCAGTGAATTTCATGAGAAACCTCACAGACCCAAACCTTCCATGAAACACCCCAAAATTGACAAGTTAGCCGGTTTTTGCTTAAAAGTCAACCAAATCTTGCACTTAGCAATATTAAGAGTGACCAAATGATAATCAATATGAGACAGGGTGTGGAGGAGCTGGTGTTGGACTCGGGTGGACAAATTAACTTTGTCTATAGCAGCAGTTAAAGATGAGATATTATCTGAGTTTGTCCTTTTGGCCAGGAAATTTGCGTGCTGTGCAACTGAGAAGGTTAGATTGTATAAGTTTTTCAAAAGCTTCATTCTGAAAAAGATGCATACCTTATTCGGATTTTGGGAAATGGATATGGGGAAGGGTTAGAAGAGCTTCTAATGCTCGTTAAAATAATATCTCAGATTACATAGGGGAGGCCGAAGGAAGGTTGTCAAAACCTACCCAGTCATTAGAAATATGATCACAGTTATTTCTTCACACCAAATGTTCCCAAAGTAAAGACACAGACCTGGGGGAAGCACTGAATTCAAACTGGTTACATGCCCTGAAGAATAAATAGCTCCGGCATACACAGATCAATGTTTTCATCAGCTTTGGCAGAGAGATCTGGCAAGTTGTTAAAAGAGGAAATAAGAAACACAACAGTTTCTATTTTTCTACATAATTAAAAACAAATCTTTTCCAAAAAAATTGCATTCTTAAAGATAACACCTTGCTCTCTTGTGATTAGAAGGTTGTTAATTATGAAAAAAGAAACAGGTATTATTCATTTGTCCATGAGCTGTTCACCAGAAATTCCTAATTTGGAGGCAAGCCTTGCATGATCCCTTTTAGGTGATAAATAAATGCAAAATATTAAGTCCTATTATAAAACTTAATGGTTCACAATTATTTAACCAAGACATGGAACATGTGACGATCAGCCCCTTGAGCCATTTCCATTATTCAATACAATCATGTCTGATCTGTGTCCTAACTCCATCCACATATCTTAGTTCCACCTGCATTGACACCATTAGCTAGCATAAACCTAGATTTGAAATAATTAATTGAGCCATCATCTATTGCTTTTGCAGGAGATAGTCCAACATTTTTACCAGATTTTGTATCAAGATGTTTCCTAAATTTCTTCCTCCATGACCTATCTGGTTTTAAGATTATGTCCCCTTTATAGTAGCTTGCTCTAACAACAGAAAAAGTTTCTATCAATTCTTTTAAAAATCCTAAAAACCTTAAGCCATATATGTTTCAAGGAATCAAAGTCTAATTTATGTCAACACTTACATGATCTGTCTTTTTTTATTATGTATCAAAAGTAAATTTTAAGTCTCAAATGAACAACAGCAATTATCTAGAAATATACAATTTCCAAAATATTCACAACTAGGAGTTTTTAACATTGTCAACAATACTATGTTATTTATAAACTTCAAGAAAAAATGTTTCTGAAGAAACAAAAAATAAAGAAAAACACTCAAATTACATTTTGCTTCATCTGCACAAATCAAAGACTACAGCAGAACTTCAAAAGCAAATCAATTCCAATGTTAGCTAAAGCTTTTTCAACATTATAATATATACATAATTTTTACATTGTGTCAATGGTTTTGATGGCAATTCATAGATACTAAGTAATGCTGTTCTCTATATTCAGTGTTTTTTGTGGATGATTTCCTCTCATGATATCAGAGAAGCAAGCATTTCCAAGATTAGAAGATTTTCATATTTTAATACATATATACAGTTAAACAAAAAAATGAGTAATATATTTCCTTTTTGCCATGTAAACGTCAAAATTGCAGACAAGTCTAATACTTGCTGACAATATCTAATTTGTATCTGAAATACCTTTAGCTTGCTACTCTCACCTTCAATTTTTGTATATGTGTGTTAAAAATGTCCTGTTGGTTAAGACAATTGATGAAGAAAAAACTGAATGAATAATTAAAAATACTTGATTTCACATAGCAGCAAACATGTTAAATGACAGTCATCACACAACAGCATTCTTGGCCTCACTGAAATTGGTTTCCTTGTGGTAGACGCTATTTGCATTCTTCAAGGATGACTCAAACAGGTTAACTTTTAAAACGGTACCACAAGCATGTCTTCAAAATTCTGTTCACATGTCTCGCAGTGGTGATGGAATCTTACTGAAATGGCTGAGGTGATAGCAGTCTCGTTGTTAAGAAAATGCACAAGAGTGAAAACAAAACTTATTTACAAGTACATATTGCTCACAGCCTTAACTTCAAGTGCAACTGATGAGTGCTCCATTTGGCCAGTTTACTGATTCGATCCAGTTCAGAAGGTCCATTCCTCTGTCTGTAGGAAACTTGAATTCTAACCCACCTACAAAGAAGAATTAACAATATTACTTGTGATATCCAATTTCTTAGTATAAGACAAGTCATTCACACATAATTTCTATCTCTACTCTTACTGGCATTTTTTCAATTCTCCTTTTCTTTCTGAGTTCTATGGTTGGCTCAAAGTAAGAGCAAACATTTTATTTAACATTCAACATGTAGTGACATCTGAAGTTATATTCTAGTCACATCATATTTGGTGCAAATGGACATAGTGACAAGGAAAACGTCATCTCTTCCCAGGCTATCAACAACTAATAGATTTAAAAGATGGGGAGGCATTGACCTAGTGGTAATATTGCTGGACTGTTAATCGAGACCCAGGTAATGTTCTAGGGACCTAGGATTGAATCCTGCCATGCTAGATGGTGTAATTTAAATTCAATGATAATCTGGAATTAAAGAGTCTAATGATAGCCGTAAATACATTCTCAATGGTCTGGAAAACCCATGTGATTCACAAATTCACTTCATTGAAGATAACTGACTTTCTTACTCCAGACCCACAGCAATGTGGTTGACTCTGGGCAATTAGAGATAGTAATAAATGCTAGTCTAGCCAGCAATGCCCCCATTCTGTGAACTAATGAATAAAAGAAACATGGCTTTTGAATAATCTTTTATTGCTCTGGATTAAACATTTCATCTATAGACCACATTGAATTGCTTTTTGATTTCTTTGTTTATCAGTCAGATTGCATTTCACAAGAAAGGATATTTTTAAAAATCTGTAGGTGTAGTGAGAACAAGAGTACGTGGGTGAATGGAATGGAACCTGAACATAGATATACAAGTATTCAACCACAGGCATCTTCTATACACAGCACAGAAACAATATTGCTTTTCATTGCAAGTAGATCTGCTGCTTTTTGAAGGAAGATTGCTACTCTATCAGTTAATTCAGTAATTCATAGATTGGGGATTTTGCTGGCTCGGTCAACATTTATGGCCAACTGAGGTTGCTCTAAATCACAGCAGTTGATTTGGGGTCCATACATTCACAATGTCTTTAGGGAGAGTTTCAAGATTTTTACCCAGCAGTACTGAAGGAACAGCGATATATTTCCAAGTGAGAATGGGAATCACTTCGAGGGGAACTTGCAGCTGGTGGTGTTTCCATGTATCTGCTGCCCTGGACCTTTCAGATTGTCATGCATTTAGAAGCAGCTGTCTAGGAGCCTCGGTGAATTTCTGCAGTGCAACTTGTAGCTGGTACACACTGCTGCACTGAGTTTTAGTAGTAGAGGAGTGAATGCTTGTGGATGTAGTGCCACTCAAACGAGCTGCATTCCTTTGGATGGAGCCAAGCTTCTTGAGTGTTGTTGGAGATACACCCATCCAGGCAACTGAGGAGTATTCCATGACACTCCTGACCTGTGCCTTGTAGATGGTGGATAGACTTTGGACAGTCAGGAGGTGAGTTACATGCTGAAGGATTTTTAGCCTTTGACCTGCTGTTGTGGCCACCATATTGATATGACTTGTCTAGTTCAGGTTCTGGTCAATGGTAACCCCCAAGATATTGACAATGTGATTTTCAGCTGTAGTGATGCCATTGGATGTCAAGGAGTGATGATGAGAATCTGTCTTGTTGGAGATGGTCATTGTCTGGCACTTGTGCTATGTGTACATTACTTGCCAATTGTCAGCCCAGGCCTTGATAAGGTTCAGGTCTTGTTACATTTCGACAGGGACTACTTAAGTATCTGAGCAGTCATGAATGGTGTTGAACATCAATGCAGTCATCAGCAAATATCTGTACTTCTGGGTTTATGATAGCAGGAAGGTCATTAATGAAGCAGCTAAAGTTGGCTGGGCCACTGACGAATTCCCACAGAGATGTCCTGGAGTTATGGTGACTGAACTCCAACAGCCATAATCACCTTCCTTTGTGTTCTAACCACCAAACTACCATTCACTCTAGTTCTGCTACAGCCCCTTGATGCCACACTCACTGCTAGGTCATGAGATTGAAGATGTTTGAGCACAAAGCATGGTGGCAGTGTATCCCAGCATGATGGACAGATTCTCAACTTGAAGACAGGATTTTATATTCAAAAGGACTGTGCGGGTAGCCTGTCCTACCAATTCTGTCTTGGAGATTGCATCTACTACAGGTGGATTGGTGAGGATGAGGTCAAGTATGTGTTTCCTTCTTGTTGGATCCCTCACCAGCCAGTCTAGCAGTTGTGTCCTTCCAGTATTGTGCAGATCAGCAATAACGGCACTGCCAAGTCACTCATAGGGATGGACATTAAAGTCTCCCACCTAAAGTACACTCTGCAACTTTGCAATCCTTAATGCTTCCTCCACGTGGCATTCATCAGCCAAGGATGGGCAGTATGTAGTAATCAGTAAGAGTTCTCCTTGCCCATGGTTGATGCTATTCCTTGACAGTTCGTAATGTCCAGTGTCAACATTGATGACTCTCAGTTCAATTCATTCCAAACTGTATATCACTGTGCTGCCACTTCTGGTGGGGTCTGTCCTGCCACTAGGATAAGACAAATGCAGGGATAGCGATGGTGGTGTCTGGGACATGGTCTGTAAAGTATGATTCTATGAGTATGACCATGTCAGGCTATTCCCTGAATAAAAAAGACGAGAGAGCTGTATCAAACACTAGCCAGGCTCCTGCCTCTCTTTTTTTTCTTTTATTCATGTTTGTAAGGTCATATCATGTAATGAACTCATAGCAATTTTAATAATGACAGAACAACTTTAACAGGGCATTGCCAGTATAGTGCTCTGGACTGGCACTTTCTCAGTTTATAATAAGAGGAACAAGGATATTTCATTCCAATTGTAATTAATTTTGAAAAAGCAATTTTAGAAAGTCACTGAGGAGATGCATGTCACAATGGTAGAGCGACCACCACATGAGGAACATTTCCTCAGTGACCAATATGCAAACCTAACCACAAGAGCAGGTGTGGCTACTTTCATTCAGAAAAAACGTCTGATGAAACGTCCTCAATCTTTTTGTTTCTCTCTCCACAGATGCTTCCAATTCTGCTGAGCATTTCCAGCATTCTCTGTCTTTATTGTGGGAGACATTGCTTTGGAAGTGTCTGTTTCCTGATGTTGCCAATTGCGAAAGCTTCCAACTATGTTAATGATTTATAAAGAATCTCTATTATTAAAAACAGCTTTGGCATTTGGAAATACTTTTCTAACAATGGTGGGGGCATTTGTAATGACCAACACCATGTCCCATTCCACCATAATATAATTGAAGCCCAACCAGCCATTGACCTACATGGTACTATTTTTACAGCAGTGGATTGCGAGACACTTGTGTCCCAATTTCAAAAGGTGCAACATTTGACTGTAACATTTAAATCTGGCCCTACAGTGGCTCAGCCTGGTTTTCCCAGTGTCAGAAAACCTTAGAGGCAAATCAAAATGAAACAGAAGCAGGCAAGAGTTTCTTTTACGATTCTGTCCTTTGACTAGCAGGGCAGAAAAGCCACTTGAGACTTGCAAGGTAGTCTTCTATAACAACTGACAAACCACTACATACCTAATCTTATGATCACAAGACTGCTCTCATCTTTCCCTGCTGAGCTACCAAATTGCACCAACTAACTTCTGCCTCACAATTGCTTCCAATTTCTTACTCTCTTTCAACTCCCACCCACTATCAATCTGGCCAGCTACTTGGCAAGAAATGGATGTACATTTGCTTGCTGAGCTGGAAGGTTCGTTTTCAGACACTTCATCACCATACTTGGTAACATCATCAGTGAGCCTCCAGATGAAGCACTGATAGTATAGCCCACTTTCTATTTATGTGTTTAGGTTTCCTTGGAACCTTCCTTACGCAAGGAAACCTAAACACATAAATAGAAAGTAGGCCATACTACCAGTGCTTCATCCAAGGCTCACTGATTATGTTACTTAGTATGGAGACGAAACATCTGAAAATGAACCTTGCAGCACAGCAGGCAAACCTATATCCAGAACCTCAACTTGAGCTACAAATCTTCTCAAAACTCGCTAACTTGGCAGGAAACATTGTAAAAAACGTTATAATCAGGAACAATTGTTAAATTTCCTATGGCACCCGTATTCCTGTGATTCCTGGATTTCTGTCCCCAAAGTTGCTCCTTTTTCTTCTTCCCCTTCCCAATTCAATGAAAATCCTGACACCAATAAGTTTGTTAGTAGTTACCTCAAACATTTCATACAACAAACCAACATGCTGAATAAGAATAGAAGTCTAAAAATGTGAAAAAATGATACCTGTTGAATCTGACCAACTGCCATCATGGAATGTCAAATGGGAGATTGTTTCTTGTTCATTCGTGTTAAGGTTATTCTCAAAGGGAGTTAGTGGCATTGTTCCTATTATATTACTGAGGTATCCTTTCCCTTCAATGCTACTGTGCTCCCACTGACTGGGTTCTTGTGTGATCTACAAAATAAAACAACATTCAAGTAAAACATGATCAAGACTTTCATCGCATTATCTTATCTTCAATCCTAATCCAGTATCACTAACATTTTCTTTTTATTCAATCATGGGATCCGCTATGAACTGAACTGTAAAATTCTCTCCAGCTTTAGTTTTAAAGTTGCAGTCAGCTGCAATTCCCTATGGTTCACAGTGTCATACCTTTGAAGCAAACTGAGTCAGAAGGAATTTCTTAGAAAATTTAAAAGGCTTTGTGGCCACTTACACATGCTCAGAATCTGCAACATGTTTACTTTAGAAATTAGTCAGCAATGGGAGGGATCACCTTTTTTACTTCATCAGATTTATAGCATTATGTAAGTTGTTTTAACCCCAATGTTTTGGTGCAGACATTATGTTTGATGCAGTGAGAATAATGTGCTGACCATTATTAAAATTAGTCAGGACTGCTGTCATTGACAGAACAATATTAAGGCTACCTACTTCTACAACTCACAATGTGGGTGGTACAGATGTATTCCTATCAAAGTATTATGGAAAGATACCATCATTAAGAATGGACAATATGAATTAATTTTAATTTTTATAATTGATCGTTACTACAAGCATTTCTAAAGCAAATTTAACAAAAACCATTTCACTAATTGATGGTCATATTGCATTGAGCAGCATTATTTATTTATTGATTGATTTATAATAAGTGTAGCTTTGATTTCTTTTGTCGAGTAGTATAATGCTAGGTTTATTGTTTATCGCTGTTTTTGATGTTATGATGCTATATTTTCATGTTTCTGTAACTTTCTAATTTTGTAAAGAAAGATTTCTCAATAAAAATATTTTTAAAAACCATTTCACAAGCATTATTTAATCCCAAGAAGTAAAGTACCCGGATTGAAAATAATTCCATGCCACAACAACTTCAAATGAATAGGTTTTACAACTGATCCATTCTTATACCAGGTAACAAAGTAGATAAGTGCCATCACTAACTAGCAGGACATTTTGCCAAAATGTTTTCTGGAAGCATGGTGGTGTGTTGTGACCAATCACGAAACACACAACTATCATAGATATTCAGGACTCTAGAATCAAGAACATTCACCACAAGCAGTAAAGTGCTGTCAAATGTCTGCCCTCTCATCCCTCAGCCACAGTATGGGTAATCCCAAAAAAAAGGCTGGAGGAAAAGAAATTAGAAGTATCTGAGAAAACAAAGTGACTCACTCGGCATTGCTGACTTCTCCAGACAAAAGGTGACTTTTAACTTATAATTTTGTTTTAAATTTAATGGCCACAAAACAGATTTTAAAATGAAATCATATGGAGCTTCCCATGTACATACATTATATAATTTTCTCAGTACACTCAACTTACTTCAGAAGCTTCATCCGATGTCAGAAAGCTGTCAGCTGCACTGGTTGCTGTAAAGAACCAGAGAAAGCAAATTCAGCACAAATCAGTGGATTTGCCAGACACCTTAACCATACTGCAATAGACAAAATTCTCCTCTTCTCCCTTGCCAAGTCAAGCAGACTCCTCACATACAAATGCCTCATCGTATTCACCCTAACAGTGGTTTTTAAACCCACTTTTAAAGTTCAGATTGCACTAATTTTGAATGTTAACCTCTCTGTTACTGGATCAGTTCAGAGCAAAAAAACCAAGTCAAATCAAATGTAACAAAAACATTACTTGGTTTTGTGGAATTTAGTTCATTGTAGCTCTGAAACACTGACCTTGCATTAAAGGGTGTCTTTAAATGTCACTCTTCCATAAGAGTATAGAGAATTTTCCAAACAGAAACTAATTTTGAAGTGTAAAATGTAGGTAAAGTAAATCCTTGCACCACCATTTATCTTCTCAAATTAATCAGAATGTTAAATAATTCCTAAATGGAGTAAATTATTATAAAATTATGATTCTATAAGGAGTGATTTTTTAAAAAAACTGCACAGTGAGAGTAGTGAATGAGGGATTATTTTTTAAGGTGACAGTGGGACTGCATTACTGGTGAGGTCTACGTACTACAGCACTGCTACATGAGAATTTTCCATTAGAAAAGGCTTAGCTTTATTTATCAGATTCCTCATTTACCTATGCAAATACTACTGACAAATTTTGCATTTTGCAAAACTATATAAAACTAAATCTGATATAGATATCTTATTGATTTTTCTCATCTACATCTTATAGTCATAAATAGTGCCTGTTATCAACCTGAGCCTGTTGGCAGAGATATGCTGAGAATGCTGGGATCTATGAATGCTGATGCCAAAGTAAACACAAGTTTTAAAAGTGGATTTTAGATTGCATTTTGCATCATTTTGTTGCACAACTAACCTTCAATGTTGAGATAAATGGCTACATTAATATATTGCTTTCTCTTTATATATCATTAAACATGGTTTCTTCTGCTTTGCAAGTGTTAAGTTAGCTTGACTGAACCAGAAATACTCCCATCAATGAGTCAGAAGATTGTAAATTCAAGCACCACACCAGATACTTGAGCAATTAATCCAAGCTATAGTGCATTCCAGTTATAGTGTTGACAGGCTGCTGCACTGCCAAATGTCCCAGCTTTCCAGAAATCAAGGACTGGTCTGCTTTCTCAGTCAGATGCAAAGTATTGCCAGCATTATTTAAATAGAGTGAGGGAGGTGCCCTGATCAGTACTCTTCCCCAACCAATAGGACTAAAACACATTCTCTGGTTATATCATTATGATTGTGGCATCTTGCATGCAGATTAGCTGTTGTATTACTCCACATTACTCCAGTAACTACATTGAAAAATACCTCAATGATTATAAAGTATTTTAGTATGTTCCTGGGTGCAACACAAACCCTTTCTTTCTTTCTTACATTCTGTGGACAGCAAACAAAAAAGCCTATTTATTCAGAGAGTTGTATTTGTAGTAAGGAAATAATACAATGTTTCATAAAGTTTTGGGTCTCCAGACTATCTCTCCCTGGCCCGCTGAATTGCTGACATCAGTCGCCTTATAGAAGACCCAACTGTCTGCTTACATTTTAGATTGCAGTGGCATGTAAAACCAGAAAGGAAGAAAAAATAAAAAGATGTACTTTGTTTGATAGGGAGATACTCCATGATTAGAGGACAGCCACTTAAAGCACTTTTTAGAACCACAGAAAACGACAGAAATGTTACAGTACAGGTATAAGGCCAGTCAACCTAAAGTGTCTGTGCAGACAGAAAAACTAGCCTCCCATTCTAATTCTACTTTCCAGCACCTGGCCGACAGCCTTGTAGCCCATCTTCCAAAGCAAAGATCCCCAACAACAGTAACACTGAGTAATCACCTGTGCAGTATGACATCAGGACATCATTTTGTACAAACAATGTAGAACTTCAACAAATTCACATAAAATTTCAAGGAAGTTTGTTACGCAACACTGATAGTCCTGCCTACTAATCTATATGGATAAATAAATCTGATTTTATGGTACAAAGCCTGAATGTTCACTGCCTTATAAGTGAATCTACTGGGATTCAGAAGCCCAATGCTGGGAAAATTTGGCAAATAACCTTACTAATTTGGCTCATTAACCTTCAGGTTGTAGTCAGCTATGTGAATTTTATATATTAGACACTGAAGGTCTGAGGAAGGCTTTACAATGCAACTTATGTGGCCACTGCAATTTCTTAAAGTGCAGACATCTGAAAGTCTCAATGGGGATGCTTTGCTACAATTGGTACAGCGACATACTTGTCTTGGAGTAAGCAGAGCAAATCCACAGTAAACAAGTAACGTTACTGAGATGTGGAAGTTTCATAAGTAGGGGGGTGTAGGAAAGACTAGCGAGTGTGAGACCCCAAGTGGAATAGTGAGATGAAAGTTTGAGACTGGATACTATGAGGTAGCAATGGCTGCCGTAGAGTTCTGACCAGGTTAGAAGAGCTGCTGTCTCACCCTTACAGATGGTACCCTGCCTCCCTCAAAGCAATGCACCCAACCCCTTCCCTCCCCAGTCCTCACAATTCACTGAGGAGTTGTAATCATTTTCAAGCCTCAAACTGGAGTCACAGTCGGAAACGGATTGGAAAGCACTGGGGTTGATGCTTGAAGAATGTTTCCCTCACAGCAGTGCATTAAAGTTTCAGAATGGTTGTGGTGCGTGCTCTTCACCATAAGGGATAAGGATGGGAGAAGTTTGGACACTTGGGATGTTGTGGAGCTTTGGCACTTCCTAGGAGTGGGAAGCTGGAATGCTCAGTTGTTGAGCATTTTGGGTCACAGATTGATGAATGTTTTGATGGTAGGAGTGATGAGGAGATGCTGAAGGAAGGTTTAGTTGAGGTAGAAATACAGCCAAGATTGTATTGAATAGCAGTGAAAAGCTCAGAGACCAAGTAGCTGACTCCTACTCTGGTTCTGACATTATGAAATCTACAGAACAATACCAAAGAAAGCAGTTCATTGCCAAATGGCTCTTGTGTTTCATTCAAGATACAGATGTATTTGCAAACTCAGAAACTAACTGCATTTGAGCATCTTGTACGAACCTGTAGGAGAGGGCATGGGAGAGATCTGAAATGGATACAGGTCACATGTGCTGACTACCTGATCTTCAGATTCTCCGACTATTTCATTGATAGGCCAATCAACAACAGGGCATGTTTCTGATGGAGAAAAGTCTGTAACAAACAGGTGCAAACAAAATAAGCTCAACACAATGCAAGTGCTTAACATATTCAAAATCACGCTACCAATTGACATTCATACTGCATGCACTTTGAGAATTGAAAATTCATCAGACTACTTGACAAATCTTTGTTAATGTAACGTTTTTTTAAGTATTTAGTTACAGTGTTATTTGAAGTGATGGGTGACAAATTTTCTAAAGAATTTCATATCAATGTAAATGGAAATTCAATGCTTTGTACAACAGTTGGCCACAAAATCCTGAGCGAGGGAAAAAAAATATAACGAGTCCTGTTTTGATCCCTTTACAATGTCTCCTGCAAGGCAGGTCACATTCAGGAAGATCAACTGAAGACAGGACAGTCGTTTGATTCCTCTAATTACCATATATGGTGATCTGCCATTCCTTACTTGCTATGTTTACACAGCAGTAATTGCTAGATTAGCTTACCTACAGTGTGGGAACAGGCCCTTCGGCCCAAAAAGTCCACACTGACCCTCCAAAGAGCAACCCACCCAGACCCATTTCCCTCTGACCAACACAACTAGCACTATGGGCAATTTAGCATGGCCAGTTCACCTGACCTGCACATCTTTTGGATTGTGGGAGGAAGCCGGAGCAT
Organism: Chiloscyllium punctatum; assembly: GCF_047496795.1. Taxonomy (NCBI): domain Eukaryota; kingdom Metazoa; phylum Chordata; class Chondrichthyes; order Orectolobiformes; family Hemiscylliidae; genus Chiloscyllium; species Chiloscyllium punctatum. The sequence continues at coordinate 31,235,636 of NC_092758.1, forward strand.
CTGGAGGAAACCCACGCAGACACGGGGAGAATGTGCAAACTCCACACAGTCTCCCAAGGCTGGAATTGAACCCAGGTCCCTGGCACCGTGAGGCAACAGTCCTAACCACTGAGCCACCATGCCACCCCAAATTCAGCATTTCCTGATGAAGGGCTTATGCCCGAAATGTCGATTATCCTGCTCCTTGGATGCTGCCTACCCTACTGTGTCTTTCCAGCACCACACTCTCAACTTTGCATTGCAAAATATCAAACATTCTCTTAAAGGCTCGTTAGCTGTAATAACCATGCTAGATTATGAGTGGTTTTGCAAAGATGTCTAGACAAAGAGATTTTCAGCTCTCTCACCTCCTATATTCACTGTGCTGTCAACCACCATTTCCTGTGAAGTACTTTGCTCTGGTGCAGTATATGTGGTGTGATCAACTGGTAGTTTAGGCGTAACAGGCTCTGTCACTTCTAACTTGACCTTTGACTTGAACTCCTGCAAAGACATAAGCAAATTATTTTTGTGATACAATACTGTGCTTGGCTGAAAATATTCAAATTGAAATTATACTGAGCAACCCACAGACATACCTTTTTTTTACTCTTGCTTTTAGAATCTTTGGATGACCTGGATTTCTTTTCTATTAAAAAAAAGGAGGATCTGAGTACTTTATATTTCTATTTAAATAAAGAATGTAACAAAAACAAGGGGGTTACAGTACCTTTTTGCTTTGACCTGTCAACAGGTGGTAGCATTCTGTACACTCGAATAGCACTGGAGCCTTTATTAACACTCTTATCCTTCACTTCCTCTATATCAGGCAGTGAGTTCATGGCACATCGGAAATTGGCTTTCCATGTTTTAGGCTCTGGTGAATCTATTCCTTGTCTAAACCTTCCTACAAAGAAAATGGAAGAATAGACATGCAGGTTAAACATCCAAATGTGGTAATTTTACAAGGAGGTGCAAGCAGGATCATCAATTGAAGGAAAACTGCTTAAAAACTTCCACTTGAAATTTTAACTTCTGAGCTCGTATTTCAATCTTTAATCAATTTCTTGCTTTTGCTAAACAAAATATAGTGTGATTTTAATTTGAGGAAATGGAAAGTCTATGATGTACCTACAAAAAGTAGCAATAGGAAATGCAAAACATTTTGAGACCTCATGATTATAACAGCACATTATCGAGCCTGTCTTAAAGGAGTTTCAAAGCTAAAACAAGACATTCAGGTGATATGATGAGAAAGTAGGTTTTGCAAAAGGATCATCCCAAAATCAGATTAAATAAAATATATTTAGATTCTTCCGTTTTAAGGCAAGCTTCGATCAATGCCAGGAATGATCATTTGTTTTATTTATGTTTTGTTATGGCCAAGACTTTGTGACATTTATCAATGTTCTTTACAGAACTATGTGGATGTACCTAACAGAGAAGATGCAAAACTTGACCTAGTCTTGGGAAATAAGGCAGGTCAGGTGACTGAAGTGTCAGTGAGGGAGCACTTTGGGGCCAGCGACCATAATGCTATTTGTTTTAAAATAGTGATGGATAAGGATAGACCAGATCTAAAAGGGGCAACTTTTTCATGCAGAGGGTGGTACATGTATGGAATGAGCTGCCAGAGGATGTGGTACAATTGCAACATTTAAGAGGCGTTTGGATGGGTATATGAATAGAAGGGTTTGGATGGATATGGGCCGGGTGCTGGCAGGTGGGACTACATTGGGTTGGGATATCTGGTCGGCGTGGACGGGTTGGACAGAAGGGTCTGTTTCCATGCTGTACATCTCTATGACTCTATGACTCTAACTGACTTACAGGGAAGGCAACATTGCCAAGTTAATTCTAATACAACACTTCAATAATTCATAAATTCTGTTAGACATATTTAATAAGCAATATTTATACACATCCAGCTTCACTCTGCGCTATTGCAAAGACAAGAATCAAATTATCTACCTGTATGTATAGCCCAGTTTCTGAAAAGGCTTGCATCTGTGTCCATGTTCCATCCATGTCTGGCAGCATGCTTCCACGGAATTTGGAACATCTTTCTTTCCTGCATTTTCAGTGGAATAAGTAGGTTTAATCACTTAATAACAGTATCATATAAATTAAAGTCAACTATCTAATAATTGCAATAGTTTCACAGCCAAGTTATCCCAGTGCTCATGTAGTAAATGAATCCATGATTCAGCAGACTAGAAACTTCAGATCAAACATGGTTTGCATAAATCACATAATGGAAGGTGAAAATATATTTAGTGTCTGTTCCTATATGCTATATGTCCCAGGTCTATAAAGTGCTTTGGTCACCCAAACTGTTTAAAGCATACACCTGGTGACATGTTACATTGGCAAAGGCTGGGGGAGAGGCTTTGATAGAAACAAACCATTTTTACCACTTTCCAAGCAATGAACTGCAAACAATGGTTTGTACACTTTGTTGTGTAGGAAGTGAAAATACTCATTTTTGATTAAAATATTAAAATGGAAGAATTTTTTCAGAGCTGTGCACCTGCACATTGTATTGAGTGAAACAATATGTACTTGCCTTGTTTATCCAAATTAACCCAGGAATTGCATTGGAATTTATCTGTAATTCCAGCCAGGGTCTCATACGCATTCTTGTCAAAGGCATATTTCGAGAGGTCTGCTGTAGAAAAAAACAAGATCTTCAAATCTGAAACATAGGATTACCAAGAAAATCCGAAGTATCGCTGGTTTATGCTGAGTTAATTGAGCACAAGTCACGACAGTGGCATTGAATAACTGATGTGGAGGTGCCAGTGATGGAGTGGGATGGACAAAGTTAAAAATCACACAACACCAGGTTATAGTCCGACAGGTTGACTTGGAAATACAAGCTTTTGGAGCGCAGCTCCTTCATCAGGTTGACGAAGGAGCAAGGCTCCGAAAGCTTGTGCTTCTAAATAAACCTGTTGGGACTATAATCTGATGTTGTGTGATTTTTAACTTTGTACAACTGGTTAGTGTGTTTGGAAAGGAAATAATTAAAATTGATTTAGGCCCTTATGACATAAGGATAGTGTCCTTTGATCCAGAAGGTTCAAGTCCTACCGACTCTCGTGGTCTCTGAACTGACTGATTAAAATCGATATCAAATATCTATCAAGAAGTAGATAAATTAGGTTTAACATTGTGCAGGCAGTAAGGGTGTACGTGTTACTCCATCACATTCAGGCGAAGTAAGCCACTAGGCGGCCTATCAGGCGATAGGGTACGGAAAGGGCAGTGCTTCCTGATCTGTGAAAATCGCATCCCGCAAAGTAATCCGGTGAGTGATTAAAAAAAACCTCCCGCTTCCTCATACCGCATCTCGGCAGATAGACACTGAGAACAAGAACGGCCAGATCGTCAACCTGTGAAATTTATGAATTTGCTGGGGTCAATGTGAAAAAAAGTTCATCCGGTCTCAATTGTGTGAAGCTGCGTGCACTCAGCACAAAACACATTCGTACATGCTTTACCTGCATGAATACCTCTTGCATTTTGCAAATTATCTGTTTTAGTCAATAGCAACGTTTAGCTTAAACGGAACCGCAATCCTATATTACACTGTAATTTAAATGTTTACTGTCAAGTGAATTTTTAATTATTAATAAATATCATTTTTAAAGTGAACTATTGTGTGATCAAAAAGTTTGCAAGTACAGTGCTCGGTTTCTGAGCTCCCATTTCTTCACTACTTCCGTGTGCAGTATACCGTGTGTAAAAGTCAATACAATAATTATTGTTTGAAAGCTCGCCTTGTTTAAAACTGCAATATTACTGTAATATAGTGACCTGAATATTTTAATTTTTAAATAGACTGCAGCCCAATCCAAACAAATTATTATTCCGAGATTTTTTCTATATTTACTGTTTAACAATTATTATTCCTTGGCTTCTCATTAAATTGCAAAGAAAATATTTTTAACCTTCCAAGTTGTTGCAAAGTTGCATCTAAAATACATCTGACGCAAAGGAATAACAATCCTTACATGAATGCACAACATACAGTTAAACAACTACCTACGGGTAAAACCGGTGTCAAAGCTCTGGAGAGCTCAGCTCTTGGTGATCCGTTCAACAAGATTTCTTCTGTTGATCTGTGGTTCTGTAGGGCTTGATCGCTATATTAAAATCAAAACAGGACGCGGGAATTCCCAACATCACCCATGATAGATACGGCGGACCAATGAGAGCTCCTGGCAACTGTCCTAAATTACTTAAGGGCGACACCATTGGTAAGGCTCAGCAGTCATCATTTCGGGGAAATCATGCTGTTTATATTGCTTTGCGCTGACTGGGGGAAGTACGCCACCACGCAGGGAAAGGATTGATAAACAAGGGCTGAAATATTGTAACAATTCGCAATATTACAGCAAAAGAGTGTCATTTTGTGATATTCTATCATTTTTATTCGTGCAGTGTTAATGTGTCTATCTGTTAATGCAGTTTAATCTCAGATCTCAACAGGTTTTGCACAAAAGTACACACATTCATTAAAACATCACAAAAAATAATTTTGCAAATTATTACACAGTTCTCGAGTTTTAAACTTCAAATGCATCGCTTAACTAGAAAAATAGTATCTTTTTTTTTAAAGATCAGGTAAATTTATAATTTAGAGGTTTTTATGCCAGAGAACACGCAGAGGGTCCAAGTGAATGCAATAGAGCACTCCTATTTAATGCCTGTGGTATGTTACGTTACCTGCATTCCTTGCAAGAGGTTTTAGTCGTTCAAAACCCATCTTGTTGCGCCTGATTACTCATTCATATTGTGTTATTATTTACTGTCCTAAAAAGTCCTTTTCTTTATTCATACGTGTTTTGTTACAGACTGCATACAATTTGTAAAAAGGAAGCAAATGAGACACCACAAAAATAACAATTTGTAACGTCCCCATTGCAAATCACATTTGACATAAAAATATATGTTGTGAGCTAATGTAACACGGTTGGACTACAGGAGAATGAGGTTATGTGCATTGCATGGTGTGAAATGTCCTTATAAAAACAGGATATCACTTGAGGTACTGTGGAGAAAGCAGTATAGATCTGTAAGTCTGTTCAAAGGTTACATCTGAATATACAAATATAGCGTTGTAATTTTACCAGAACTCCTGTGGCAAATGTCACATGCCAAGAGATCACACTGTCCATATACTTTAAGTAAATATATAGTGCATAATCCAAACATTTTAGAATATATTATTTAACTTTGAGATTAAAGTGTTGTCGAAGTGTGTCAAGTGAGTTGCAATAGGTATCAACTATTCACAGTATAAATTAAAAGTTGCCATAGTCCCACCAGACCATAGGGGATGCTGTCTCATAAGAGAGATATGACTGGTTGTGGTTTAACCTGATGGTCATCACACCTCAGGCAAAGGGAGGGGTTGAGAAGGAGAGTGTTTCATGGTGACCTCAGCTAATGCAGGAATTGAACCCACATTATTTGGCATCACTCTGCATCGCAAACCAGCTGAGATAATCTGAAAATTGGTCACTGGACTTGAAACGTTAACTCTGTTTTCTCTCCACAGATGCATGCCAGACCTTCTCAGTTTCAGCAGTAATTTTTGTCTGTTTCAGTTCTTCAACGTCTGCCATTTTTCACTAGAATTAATGTCTTGAAAGAAGGAACCAAATATAGGATTGCTAAATTTGCTGATGATGCTACACAGGCTACAGTGAGAAGCCTGAGAGAATTGTATGCAAAGTCCAGCCAAACGTTTCTCCTGCAGTTATTGGAGCACATCAGTATTTTTGAACTGAGTTCTAGGCATTTCAATGAGATTCTCACCAAACAGCACCAAGGTGCATATTAATGGGGATTATTGATTGTGGTCACCAGTTTCCTCATTTCCCCTCCCCCCCCCCCACCTTATCCCAATCCCATGCTTCCTCGGCACCGCCCTCTTGACCTGTCTATCACCTTTCCCATCTATCTACCATACCCTCCTCTCCGACCTTTCACCTTCTCCCCCACCTACCTAATGCATTCTTAGCTATCTCCTCCCAACCCCACCCCCCTCCCATTTATTTCTTCCCTCTGCTCCACCCTTGGCCAACAAGCCTCATTCCTGATGAAGGACAAATGCCTGAAATATCGATTCTCCTACTCCTCGGATGCTGCCTGACCTGCTGTGTCTTTCCAGCACCACACTCTTGAGTCTGATCTCCAGCATCTGCAGTCCTCACTTTCTGTCAGTCACACTAACTGCAAATCTCACCTGGTAAGAATGCAGTTTCCTATCCTGCCGCTGCAACTAGATGGAAACTAGACATTAATATAAAAGACAGAATGGATACCTTGTGACATCAACTCCACACTTGCTGCACCAAGCCTGGACACCTGGCAACAACAACTCAGGGCAAACTCCAGGGCACAGCCACCCACATGCCAGATCCACAGACACCAGCAGCTGACACTTACCAGCCTCTCAAGACTCTTGCAGTACCTTTCTGATTCACTTTCTGAACTTTTAGTGATCACTCACCTTGATATGACTTGGATTTTCATAGCCTCCCTGTCATGCCTTGCCTTTTACCCCTTTGCCCCCCTCAGCCAGAGTGACCAGGCTCACATTACTATGATCTTACCTCACCTTTGAGTGAAAGCATAAAGGCAGGATGCATGTCGCGTTTGTCGGTACTCCTTAGTCAAGTTAAGGGAGACAGCTTTCAGTGAGAACGTCCCTGCACAGTGAGTCAAGAGCTGACATTCATCCTATAGCTTGGGCACAGTCAGTCAGCCACTTGGGGCAGTCAGTGGTTAGGATTTCTCCTTAGATGGAATGAGGAGCTGAGTATCAGGCAGCAGTATTTGTCTTGGACAATCAGCTAGTGGTAGAAACCTACAGTGGTCCTCACATAATCTCATGGCAGAAAAGTGCAGAGTTAGCTTAGAAAGCTGTGGGAAGGTGTTTGGATATCTGCTGGCAACCTCAGCAAGAAGCTGATGTATCTATGTTGTGAAATCTGTAAAAGAGGAAATTGCAGAAAAAGATTTGTTGATGACCAACACAAAAAATTCAGGACAGATTGAACACCAAACAGAATAAAGTGAATTCTGGAGGGCTGTGGAATATGTTTGGATTGATCCCAGGAAAAATAAATCAAGATTTTATAAGTTAAATGTTTCTGGTTAAAGGAGAATGAAGTTCATAAGTATTTATAAATTAAAGTGTTGAATTAGTGGTGCTAACTTTGTTTAATTTCTGTATACAAATAATAATACTTGTTTTGTTTAAAGACGTGAGTTCTGACAGTTAATTATTGTGTGTTTGGATTTTTGATTTAGATGTTAATAGTCCCTAACAAGAGGATAGCAACATATTTCAATATAAATGAGAAACAATTTTAAAATAGTATGTATTCCTGAACTGTAACCTAAACTGACAGGGCATTTTAATTTCTAAGGTTTAGTGAACAAATAATTACAGACTAATCTAAGGCTCTATTTACTGAACATTTAGGCAGAAGATATGATTGGGTGCGGCAAGCACCACATGTCAGTGTTGTCCATAACTGCATGTAATATTTGTGCTGTATGCTAATTGTCATGACTTCAGGCATGTAACCACTGGAATGTATATTATTCATTGGCTATATTGCTCTTAAGAAATCAAGATATCAGAATTCTGGGAAGCCAGTTTATAAGCTGGCATTGCTTAAATTGCACTGTGGCTGCAGTACCTACAACCTTACTGCTCACATTGCTTCAACTACTATTTCTTTTTGCTCTCTCAAGCATTGAACCACACATCACCACACCTCCCACTTGTCGTTCTGATGCATTTGCAACAAATGCAATCCTCAGTTTCCCACAGCTTCCATCTTATGCACTGCATGTCAATTCTTGCACATTTTATAAGTTTGTTCCCTAAATTCTTCTTTGGCAGTCTCTCTAGGTCGAGGATGATTTTCTGACATGAAAAAACAGTCCAGTGTTGAATCTGCAAACCCAGCCATAGGGAGGCTAAATGGTACTTGCCGAAGCAGGAAGTTGGGATGCTTGGGGATTGGCCTGCACCTTCTGCTGCTTGCTTAGCCACCACCAGGACCGAACTGGAAATGCTCAAAATGATTTCCACCTTTGTGGATGTTTCTTCCTCAGTTTGAGCTGACTTGGGCTAAAGATTCTCTTAAGGATACCTTTTGAGAAGTTCTTAGGATTTCCTGATAACTGATCACTGTGTTATATCTGAGAATAGAGAGTTTGCTTTGAGAGTCTTATGCTGGGTATACAACCATGTGGTTTGTGCAATGTATTTAGATGACTGTGACCAATGCATGAATGGTGGGAATGTTGACCTCACAGAGGATACTGATATTGGAATGTCTGTCCGACCAGTGGATATATCAAGAGTTTGAAGAGGTATTGCTGTTTTTGTTTTGCAAACGATTTGACATGTCTGCTTTATATTTTCAATGCCATTGACGCATGCAGGAGAACATGTAATACTACTACCCTGTATATCATGAGCTTGGTGTTGGATTTAAGGCCTTCATCATCCAACAGGCTCTGAAGACTGAGGCTGTGTTGGTGCGCTGGAAGGGATGCTGCAGTTCAATATTGATGCCTTGCTGAGAGGAGGCTCCCAAAGCTTGGGAATTGATCAACATTTTCTAGGAATCCAGCGAGGATCTTGATAGTTTGGGACAGTGTTGAGTAACAGGAGCAGGTTGCTAGAGAATATTTGGCCTAAGGTCCATTCTGCCATTTGTCTCTTTAAATGCATCAAAATGGATTTGAGCTTAGCCTGTGAAGCAAGCATCATTGTATTTTGCATCTTGGCAACAGAAGTTGTGATGGTCTTAATTCTGGACTAGAAGGGACATAAAATGAACAAATTCCCACTTGTGTAGATTACTTCCGCACTGGTGGGAAGAATGACAGATGTCAGGTGAAATATTGGAGCAAAAAAGATAGAGAAGAGTGTTATCATGACTGCAGGCATGTAGCCACTGGAAAGCATATTATTCATTGGTTGTACACCTCTGAGGAGTACAAGATGTCAGAAGTCAATGGTGCAGCCTTGCTTGACCTTAGTTTGCACATACATTGAGTCTGTGGATGATCTGTTTGCAAGGATCGCATTTTGTATAGTGTCATGATACAGATGGAGGAAGGTGGCAAACTTCTGTGAGCAACTACTTTTGAAGAGTAGGCTCCATAGTCCTTCCATGTTTACAGAGTTGAAGGCCTTTATGACGTCAAAAAGGCCATGCTTCTACCCTCTGTATTTGTGACAATCATGTCCACTGTGCATCTTGATGAATTAAATCTGGATTGTGATTCTGTAAGATGTTGTTAAGCCACTAGGAGATCATGATAGAGGAGACGCTTTGTAAGGCTCTTCTCCGTGGCACACAGCAGGGATATCCACTATGGATGGTGCAATTGATCTCATCTCCCTTCTTGAAAATGGTGACAGTTATGGCATCTTGGAGGTCCCATGACATGCTGTCCTCCTTGGAGATGAAAGAGACAAAGTCCACTATATGATCCAAGGATAGGAGCAACAACACATGTGTTAGTCCTCTTCTTTGCAGTAGAGCCTCCCCTCCATTATCTCAGCAACTCTTGCCTTTGGACCAAGATCTTGCTCCACCAGAACTCTGTGGGAGTAGGTGTATACTGACCATCCATGTGAAAAGAACCCTTCCGCAGGCATCATCCAAAATGACATTTGGTTCATGGTATATCAGCACCCTTATGGACAAAACCAATAGCTAATCGAAGAAGGTGATGAGTAAACCTCCTTTTAGAAAGATTAGCCAGAAAAAGACTGCCAACTTCAAAGGGATTGATTTCACCATTTAAAAAAACTATTTGACTGTCTTAACCCTTTTTTTGGATAAACAATCACCTCATGACTCTTTGGCTCACCCTAACCAAGGATACAATACATCACATTCATCAGTGTATATACCCCTACCCTCGAAGCAGTAGATGGAGTCAAAGAGGATTTCTACTTCAGCCTTGATAAATTATTGTTTTGTGGCCCAAAGGAAGGTTGGCTGATTTTCCTTGGTCATTTCCATGTCTCTTTCATCAATCAATCTAATTGCTTCAGATCTCATAGTGACACCCCACTCCAGATATTGCCAGCTGCTTGCCTATGTTATCGACTGAGCAAGGGTGACTGCATCACCCTCACCATGACAATAGCTGACAACTGCTGGACTGACCATTGCCTAACCTTGTCTACTATCTCCATTCGGAGAAGGTGAGGACTGCAGATGCTGGAGATCTGAGTTGAGAGTGAAGGGACCTCCAAAGAGCAAGAGAATCAACATTTCACCTGATGAAGGGCTCTTGCCCAAAACATCTGCTCCTTGGATGCTGCCTGACCTGCTGTGCTTTTCTAGCAACCCACTCTCGACGACTATCTCCATTTGCCTGGCCAAAAAATAGCAGCAGCTGCAAAAGGGCAGCTACAGGAAATTCAATGTCGATGGACTCAAGGTCTCCATGAAGAAAAATGTGCTAAGTCAGTGCCTGGAACTATTCAATGAATAGTAGCCACAAAATATGCACAGTATCTCCTCTGTCCTATGTTTCTCTACCAGAAAACATCAAGGCTTGTTATATAGAATTGGCCAGGAGATGCAGGAGCTACTAAATTGCAAATGCAAGTGTTCCTGAAACCCAACCAACACCTAAGAGACATAAAGGACAGAACAATGAAGGCCAAGATCCACTAAACTGCTCCATTGTGAGCTACAAATAGACTGGCACTCATCAACCACAGAGAGGCAGTAAGTACCCAGGATTCTCCCAGAGACTGACTATAGTATTCTTGAGCTCATCCCATAGAATGCTACCCATCATCATCTCAATATAACCCTAACGAACCATGAGGCCAAAAGGGCCACCTGACAGTGGAGAACAAACAGAACAGTGCAGATCAACTAACAGCAGGAATAGTGAAGTATGGTGGAAAAATGTTCTTGGCTTGTAGACATTCTCTGAACATCTGACAAGACTGTCGCTGGCTTCTTCCTGGCAGGAGAAAGTTACCCATCTCTTGAATTAGAAAGCCAGAAGGGACCAAGCCTGCCCGCAACCCCACTAAGAAAAACCATGTTAAACTAGGTGAGACGGACCATCTGTGGTCACTGGCAACACTAGCGGACAAGTTGCTCAGAGCATCATCTCACCTTACCCTCTTATTCCTGTCTGTCCCTGCATGACACACTCTAAATACCTTTAGCAATCACTTCTCTCTCTGCTCTCCTGGCACCAAAAGCCCATCCTTGCCATTCTATTTCACTACAGCTGCAAAAATACGGACAACCCTCTGCCAGTGGGGCTTTTGCCCGAATCGTCGATTTTATTGCTCCTCGGATGCTGCCTGAACTGTTGTGCTTTTCCAGCACCACTCTAATCTAGACTCTGGTTTCCAGCATCTGCAGTCATTATTTTTACCACTCTGCCAGTGGAGGAAGACGAAATCAGTCTTTCTAAAGATGTTGCGGGACATGAACTTACTCTTGTAAACAGCAACTAAGCCACTGGTGCTTCAGTCTGAGGTTGGATTAGACAATGCGCTATCACATGCGAAGCATATTGCATCAAGCATGTAGTAATTTGGTTAAGGTGACAATGCAATGCAGTGTCAAAAAGTGTGGAACTGCAAAAACACAGCAGGTCAGGCAGCATCTAAGGAGCAGGACTGTCAACTCACTAGAAAGCAAAATATTATATTCCCTGTGCTTGCAGAAGACTACAGAATCTGCTGAAACTTAGGACCAAGGTTTCTCAAGAGCAGTTCGGAATTGCCACTAAATGCTAACCTAGCCATGATGCCTACTTCCCATAAACAGATAAATAAGAAGCTGCTGTGTATGTCGAAATGCCATATGCTCTGGGCAGTCCACCAGCAGAATACCACAGAGTACAGTTCAATTCCACAATTCCAATTGTGTGAAAACTTTGCAAACAACATAGAGGCCATTGTTTTCCAACACAGACTGACTCCATCAAGCAACAGTGCGAATCATCATCATGAAACATTTTCTGACAGTTCTCACACATTTGATTTTGGTTTGGGGACATAGGAAATAAAGTGGGTGGCCAGCGCACTGTCTTCCTGCTTGTCCATGGCCTGCCCCCACATTACGGGCATCAGTTAACCAGCCTGCCCTTGGGCCAACTGAGATCCTAAACTGGCCAATTAATGGCCACAAGAAAATCTTTCTGCCTCTGCTCCCATATCTAAAGCTGAGAAAGGCAGAGGAAGGTGACCAGTTCACCAGATATTCCTAACATGAGCTAATGATATGCAGGAGGTTCATGTGCCTATCTCCTTTGGTGTCTCACCAGTGGCCTTCAGGGTAGATCCCTTCTCCTAATGTTGGTTACACCCCTTCCTGGCATCTCCATAACTCCCCACCCTCAAGCCTCTTTCTGCAGTTGGTCTCATCCAGGGAGTAGTCCCTTACATTGATATGAAGTAACAACAGATACCCAGATATCCTATCTACCTGTGACTCTACTTTCAAGGAGCTATGAACGTGCAATCCAAGGTCTCTTTGTGCAGCAATGCTCCCTAGGACCTTACCATTAAGTGTATAAGTCCTACTAAGATTTGCTTTCCCAAAATGAAACACCTTGCATTTACCTAAATTAAACTCCATCTGCCACTCCTTAGCCCATTGGCTCATCTGATCAAGATCTCAATGTAATCTAAGATAAGCTTCTTTTCTGTCTACTACTCCTCCAATTTTGGTGTAATCTGCAAACATACTAACTATACCTCTGAAGCTCACATTCAAATCATTTATATATTGAACAATCTTGGATTGCTGTTAAATTTTCCTTCTTTTAGAATGTTGTGGGTTTTGATTCATTAATATGTAAATCCCAGAACATCTTTCAAGTCACATTCCTGAGATAACTTAAGGTTTTATTAAAAAGGTGACATCTCAGCTCAGACAAAGCATTAAAGTTGTGACGTTAGAGTCTGTCTGTATTCCAGTCTTGAGTCGGATTGTGCACACAATCTGCAGGTAGTCAATCCATGTGACATTTTATAAATTCCTATTTTGGAACCAATCTGACTCAAGATTGGAATACAGATAGACTCTAACCTCACAACTCTAATGTTTTGTCTGAGCTGTCACCTTTTTAAAATAAAATCTTAAGTTATCTCAGGAATGTGACTTGAAAGAAGTTCTCGGATTTACTTATTAATGATTCAAAACCTATAACCCATTCTAAAAGATGAAACACTTGACAGCAATCCAAGTTTGTTCAATATATCGTATCAATTGCGTGGCACTATGATCATGTACTATAAATTCTGTGTTTTATGATCCTGCCCCACTTGCTACCTGACAAAGGAGTAGTGCTCCAAAAACTAGTACTTCCAAATAAACCTGTTGGACTATAACCTAGTGTTGTATTATTATCAATATTATACTGCAGTACTATACAAGATCAACAAAATATTTTTCACCTCTGTACAGGGCTTGACAGTGGCCCATATTCCTGTGTTTCAATCACAGTTTTGCAACATATTCTCAGGCTTTGGGAGCTTTTAACTATTTGCCTAATATCCTGTCCTTCCCTCTGTTTTTATAGTTTTGTTTGTAACCATTTACCCGTCTTTTCTCCCCAACGTTTGTTTTTAAACTTGTCTTGTTACACCTGATAGCAATATTATTTTCAACATTTAACTATACCTTCAGGTTTATGCCTGCCCGTTTTCCCTGACAGTACTTATTGAAAATGTTGTACTCCTACCAAAACCAATATGCTTTATATAGAGTCATAGAGTCAGAGAGATGTACAGGCATGGAAACAGACCCTTCGGTTCAACATGTCCATGCAGATCAAATATCCCAACCCAGTCTAGTGCTACCTGCCCGCACCTGGCCTTCCTATTCATATACCCATCCAGATACCTTTTAATTGTTGCTAGCTTCTACCACTTCCTCTGGCAGCTCATTCCATACATGCACCACCCTCTGTGTGAAAATGTTGCCTCTTCGGTCTCTTTTATATCTTTCCCCTCTCACCCTAAACCTATGCCCTCTAGTTCTGGACTCCCGACCCCAGGGAAGAGACTTTGCCTATTTATCCTATCATTCAGGCCCATGGGACCGGGGGAACTCTTGATTCTACATTCACCCCACTGGCACTAATTTCAGCCTTCCCTATCCAAAAGGACAGGAAGCAATGCTGACTTTACATGGTGCCTGATTTGTCCCTTCATTGATATGAATCATTGGGCAACATGAGGCGGGGTGTAAAGCCTTCCTGATGAAGGGCTTTTGCCCGAAACGTCGATTTTGCTGCTCCTCGGATGCTGCCTGAACTGCTGTGCTCTTCCAGCACCACTAATTCAAAATCTGGTTTCCAGCATCTGCAGTTATTGTGTTTACCCTGTAAAGGCAGTCGTCCGCCTGATGGTGGGCTTCCGGCTGCACAAGTGGTTTAAAATGGATCCTTCGTCAGATGTTGCCTGAGCTTTGTAGAACAATAGTTTCGTGACTTTTTTTTCATTTCGAACATTCTCAGCTTTTATTTTTAGATTTTAATGTAATATTTTTGACATTAACGGCATTACTTCGTGGAAAATCCAGCAATTAATTGCGGGTGGTCGGCTGGCGCCTGGGAATCCCAAAAAAATTATGCAGGTTGGATACATAGTGCAAGAATGGGGAATCCCGGTCACATGATGAAAGGAGATGAAATCAGGCATGTCAAATTTCAAAAAAAACACGCGCACAGGGGTCATGGTGAGTTCTGTCTAAACAAATCAATAAGTCATGGGGTGGATAGGTTCATGCTCGTTGAAGAAGTTCTGTGAAAGGCTGTTCGATATCGTTAAGTGACAGCTGTCGTTATTTCACGAACTGCTTGCAGTAGACGCTGATGCACTCAGCATTTTGGAAAGAACGCTGTTTATTTCTCATGTGAACACACTTCCTGAAAGTGGCTGAGCGGCGAATCGACTGCCCTGCCCATGTTTTATGCCGCTGCTTGTTGCCACACTCTCAGGCTGGGCTGAACAACTCAAAGTTCACGTGGGACGAATAGGCAAATATTCGAGTTGCCCTGTGAACGTGCCCCGTGTCCCGTGTTGCGAAGGACAGGAGACCAGACTCGGTCAGGTCGCCAAAAACTGTCCCGGAAAGGATCATGTCAGGCTGGCTGCACATTGTTTGTGACCCGTGCAGATTCTCAGCGTGTCGCTCTTATTAGTTACAGCCAAAGCTGCAAATTCGGTTTTCTCTAATGCTGGGTAACCAGAATTAGTTTAACTACCTGCTGGAAGACATGTGACCGGCACGGCCAAATCTGCCCCCTGAGTCATGACATAATTGTTTACAATGGTGAGAATCCCTTTGCATTTTGTTTATTAAAGACAGGGGTGGAAGTGTGGAGCAAAAGTGATAATGTCTTTTCTTGGGTATAGGAATAAAGACATTCAGTGAGTTCTTCGACTCCGTTTACCTGTTTTGATATCTTTGCCAATCAATGTTCTGTTGATATCAATCTTAAAAATGTGGATTGAGCAAGCATTCACAGCTTTTTGAGGGAGATTTTCACATTTTTGCCATCCAGTTTGCGTACTGCAAGTGTTCTTCTTCATTTCCCCTGCGTAATGGACTTGCTCCAGATTTAAGGTTGTGTCCAGGTGTACACATGCTCTAGATTTCCCACCAGAGCAAATAGTTTCCCTTCTCAATATCTGTTCTGGCCAATGCTTTCAACATCTTTAACACATCAATTAAATCACCCTGCAGTCTTCTAAACTCAGGGTAAAACAAGCAAAGTTTTGAAAAGCAAATTGGAAATCCAAAGGAAATCTAACAGAAAATGTCATAAATACTCAACAGGTCAGGCAGCATCTATGGAGAAAGAGTTGGAGGGTGGAATTTTTTGTTGATGGTATGGGTCTTGTCAATAGATTGGCACGCCATTGAATTGTGGATCCTGCATCTTCTGAGGAAGAGCCTTTGTACCTTCTGCCAGTCGGACAGTTCCACAAATATCAACGGGCCCTGCTCTGTATTTAGATCACTGGAATGAATATTCTGCCCACCAGTCACTGCTAGTCCATCAGAGCAGCTCTTGCACTTAGTAGTGTCCTGGAGCTTATGGCTGCCAGCAGAGGAGTAATCCTGGTATCTAGGGATCCAGAAGCAAGGTCAGTGACATGTAATGGGGTAGGTGGGGGCCACGAGGTGTGCAACTGATGGGGGCAGAGACAATGGCAGGGGGTTGTCTATCAGTGGGCATGCCTCCACTATATATCTATGCCTTTGGTCACGCAATGATTATCTTTAAATTGAGACATCCTCCTCCCTGCCCACCACCCACTCCACAAATAAGCAGTTCAGATTCTGACAAATGTTTCTGACTCAAAACGTTAACTTGCCTTTCTCTCTACAGGACTGTCCGACATTCTGAGTTTCTCCAGAAGTTTTGATTTGGCATTTTTTTGGCGCCTGGTTTAAACCCAGCTGCAATGAGTAGAAGCATTTCAATGGTCCTTAAGTGGGGAGAATGGGCAAAAAGAAGGTAGGGACAGATTAGTGAAAGGATGGAAGATTAAATGACAAAAGAGCAGTTTCAAGGGAGTGGTAATGGACCAGTGAAGAAGGGAATAATGTGTCCATAGGAGTTGTGAATAACAGAATGATGAACACCTGCCACCCAAAAGCCTAAAAAAAGAGAAAATTGAGAGTTTAAACAATAGGGAATCAATATTGGAGCACACGTTGTGTTCTAATATTATTGAACTCAATATTGAATCCAGAAAGCTGTAAAGTGCCTATTTGAATGTCAATGTGCCATTCCCAAGGTTTAAATTGAAATTTCTTGGAATGCTGCAGGAGACAGAGGATAGAAGTGTTGGAGTGTAACAAAGAAGAGAATTTAAAGGACTAGCAACTGGATATTTAGGATTATGTTGTGATCAGTAATCACCCAATCCGTGTTCACTTTCCCAACACACAGTAGACTACATTGTGAGGACCAAGTACAATTAATTATTGACATGCATGTAAATCACTATTTCACTTGGAAGTGGCAGTTGGATCCTTCAGTATTAGAAAAGAAAAGGTGTTTTATCTCTTGCACTTGCGTGGAAAAATGCCCTGGAAAGATAATGCATCTTGTAGATAGTACACAGTGCTGCTACTGAGTGTCAGTAAGGGGGGAGTGGATGTGGTTCTGGTCAAGTGGGCAAATTTGTCTTGGATGGTGTCAAGCTTTTTGAGTGTTGTTGGAGCTGCTTCCATTTAGGCAAGTAGGGAGTATTCCATCACACTCTTGACTTTTCTTAGAATTAGAGTCCCTACAATTTGGAAACAGGCCCTTCAGCCCAACAAGTCCACATTGACCCTCCAAAGAGTATCCCACCCAAACCCATACCTCATTACTCTACATTTACCCCTGATTAATGCACCTAACCTACATATCCTGAACACTATGGTCAATTTAGCATGGCCAATTCACCTAACCTGCACATCTTTGGATTGTGGGAGGAAACCGGAGCACCTGGAGGAAACCTATGCAGACACGGGGAAAATGTACAAACTCCACACAGACAGTCGACCGAGGCTGGAATTGACCCCAAGTCCCTGGTTCTGTGAGGCAGCAGTGCTAACCACTGAGCCACCGTGCTCCCCTGTGCTTTGTAAATGGTGGACAAGCTTTGAGGAGTCAGGAGGTGAAGCACTTACTGTAGTATTTCTGGTCTCTGACCTAGTCTTGTAGGCACTGTGTTTATATGGCTAGTCCAATTGAGCTTCTGGTCAATGGTAACTCCCAGGATGTTGATAGTTGGGAATTCAATGATGATAACGCCGTTGAATGTCAAGAGATGGTGGTCAGATTGTTTTTTTTTGTAAATATATTTATTAGCAAATTTTTTTAACTTTACAAACATATAAAATTATTGAAAAAATACAATCAATAACAAATATCAATATAATAAAAAGAAAAAAACACAAATTACAATACAACTACTGTCTACTAACTATTAGCCTAATCTATAATACAAAACAAACCCTAACACTGTGCAAAGCAACACCAAAAAAAAAGAAAAGCAAAAAAAAAACCAAAAAAACCCCACAAAATACAAAACAACTATGCTCGGCGCAAAGCTCCCAAACAAAGGAATGGGAGCATTGTGTATATATACCCGTATTAACTCAGGAGACCCCCTCCAGGGCCCAGGACTTGACAAATCTAACCATCCTGGTCAAACAAATGTCCTAGTTAAGATAGCAGACAAATCTATATCCAAATAACTCAAGTAGGGCTGTCATGTCTTATAAAAATGGTCTGTTGTGTGGTGCAAGGGAATGTGCTCCATCATTAATTTCTGCCATCCCAGCAAGCCCGGCAGGTTCTCAGACACCCAATTCATCAGAATATTCTTCCATGCACAGTTTGCAAGAATATTAAATAGTTTCCCCCATGCCTGTCTGAAGATGGTAAATTCAATAGGCCTAAGAGGAGAGATATCGGGTCCACTTTGACTTCAGTCCTCAATACCCTCCCTATCTCTCCTGCCACAGCGCTCCAATAAATACAGAGCCTATGGCATGTCCAGAAGCAATAGGTAAGAGCACCTACACTTATTTTACATTTGGGGCACAGTGAAGATGCCCCTTTTTTAAACTTCGCCAGATGGTCTGGTGCCAGATGAGCCCTGTGTAGCACTTTTAACTGCGTAGCGCATGTCCTATTACAGATTGAGATCTTTCGAGTATTCTCCCATATGTTCTCCCATGTTTCAGAAGAGATCTCCACTCCTAGCTCTTGCTCACAGATCTCACATAACCAGTTAATATCCTGCCAGGCCCTGCCACCCAGCAGGCAATAGAGGGCACTAACCGAAAGGGTGCTTGTAGAATGTAGCAACAACCTCTCTGTATCGGGCTTAGTGAGAAGCATAGTCGTCTTCTGGATGAAATCCCTAACCTGAAAAAAATGGAAAAGATCTCTGCTGGGTAACCCGTATTTGCAGCTCAGTTGCTCAAAAGACATCATAACCTCCCCCTCAAACAAGTCTCCTAAACTAGAAACTCCTCTCACTGTCCATAGTTTGAACCCTGAGTCCATCATCCCTGGTCAGAACCCTGGCATGCCAACTATAGGTGTAAGTGGCGAAGTCTTGGTAAACAAAAAGAGAAAATGCTGGAAAATCTCAGCAGGTCTGGCAGCATCTGTAAGGAGAGAAAAGAGCTGACGTTTCGAGTCTAACTGACCCTTTGTCAAAGCTTTGACAAAGGGACAGTTAGACTCGAAACATCAGCTGAGATTTTCCAGCATTTTCTCTTTTGGTTTCAGATTCCAGCATCCGCAGTAATTTGCTTTTATCCTGGATAAACAACCCTCAATCTGACGCACTGCTCTCCATGCCTTGACTATACTAATGACAATGGGTTCTGGCAGTGGTCCATAATTGTCCTCATCTTATCCATGAACAACAGGTTAATAAGAGGGCACTTTGCTTGGGAGGCCTCAATATCCAGACATATTGAGTTTGGATTGTTACCTACCTAATTGCAGGTAAAGGAACCAAACCACCCCATAAGCTTCTGCAGCGTTGACCTGGGAAAGACTTTTGGAGAGCATACGCATGGGATAAAGCAAACGAGGAAGAACATGCATCTCAATGAGAGATATTCGCCCCAGCCATGAAATTGGAAGAGGCTCCCATCTCTGGAGATCTCGCCTAATATTGTCGAGCGAGTGAGCAAAGTTAGACTGAAATAACAGATCAAGCTTGGGGGTAATAAAAATGCTTAGGTATCAGAACCCTACCAGTGACCACTGAAAAGGGAACTTAGGGTCACCTTCAACTTCTGGCACATCCTTAAGGTTCCCCAAAGGCATAGCCTCCGATTTTGCAAAGTTAATCTTATATCCTTAAATAGCCCCAAATGAATTGATACATTGTATCAAATGGGGTATGGAGGTCATCAGGTTCGAGAAAAAGAGAAGGACATCATCCGCATACAGTGTAAGCTTATGTGCCCTGGATCCCACTTCCGGAGCGGTTATGTGGATGTTCTGACGAATGGCCTCTCCCAGCGGCTCTATCACTAACGTAAACAACAACGGTGAGAGGGAGCAGCCTTGCCGACTACCCCGATCAATCCTTAAATTCCCAGACTTCACCCCGTTGGTGATGACAGTGGCTAGAGGGTGGTGATAGAAAACCTCCAGCCACCTAGCTAAGATTCCACCCAACCCAAACTGTTTTAAGACATAAAAAAGATACGGCCATTCCACCCGGTCAAATGCTTTCTCTGCATCTAAGGAAATCACCAACCCCTGAATCGATCGTTGCTGACAAACTTGAACCTCTAATATTATTAGAGGACCTATGGCCCCTTATAAAGCCTGTCTGGTCCTCTTTAATAATAGGGGGCAACACTCTTTCCAATCTCAGTGCCAGGATCTTGGACAGAATCTTGAAATCTGAATTTAGTAGAGAGGTAGGCCTGTATGAGGCACAAACTTCAGGAACCTTCCTCTTCTTAAGAATTAAGGAAATATTAGCTTCTCTCAAAGATGGTGCTAGGCATTCATGCATATAGTAGTGATTGTACATCTCCAATATTGGACCTCACAGAATCCCTGTAAACTCCTCATCAAACTCACCCGGAAGACCATCAGGGCCAGGTGCTCTCCCACTCTGAAGTTGCCTAGCTGCCTCCTGTATTCCCTGAAAGGTCGAGGGAGCATTAAGGAGAAAGGCCTGTTTCAAGGTTACCACTGGGAGGTCAAGATTCTTAAAAAAGGTCTCCATTTTAGCCCTCTTATCCTCGCAACCTTCGACCGATACAATTCAGAGTAAAAGCTCCGAAGAGCCTCATTAATCTTTTTAGCAACGTATGTAAGGACCCCGGCGCTGTCTCTGATTGCAGTAATGGATTGGGGAGCACACTTTTTCCTAGTCAGGTACGCTAAATACTTCGCTGGCCTATCCCCATATTCGAACAGCCTTTGTCTAGCAAAAGCAAGTTCTTTGTTTGCGTTTTGTGTCAGTATTGAATTCAAGACAGCCCGGAGGACCGCGATCCGCTGTAGCTTAGTCACTGAAGGCCGCGCAAAATGTGCCGCCTTGGCAGCTTTCAGCCATGTCTCAAATAGACACTGCTGTTCCTCCTTCTATTGTTTCCGGCTAGTCGAATAGGAAATAGCTAATTCCCTAGCAAATTCCCCACCAAATCACTGAATGTCTGAATGGAACTCATCTTGACATTTTTGACAACCATCAATTTGAAATTGGAGTATTCCTCACAGATCTTTTAGGCCACACTCTCTTCATAATTTGGTACAAAAGTGGAATATTTTGATATTAGTACCAAATTTATAAATGGTTGTAGCAAAGGCCTTAGCAGTCTCCCATAGCATAGGCGGACTACTAGCCATGCCTGAGTTGATAGTCAAGAATTCCTGAAACTCCTTCAAAAAGTGTTCTACTAATTTGGAATCCTTAAGGAGAAAAGGGTCCAAATGCCAGTGCCGCAAACCTAGCCCTTCAATCTTGGCCTTCAAATATATTGCCACGTGATCAGAGATAGCTATATTCCCAATTTTACAAACCGTAATCAAATCCAGAAGGGCTGAGGGAGCCAGAAAGAGGTCAATCCTCGTGTGGCATTTATGTGGGTTTGAAAAAAAAGGTGAAGTCCCTGCTGTTAGGGTGAAGACATCTCCAAATATTCACCAGCCCCCATCTCCTTACACAAGTCAGCAACCTGCTTGGCCTGTGAAGAAATAGTTGGGGGCCCACAAGGCATCCTGTCCACTGTCGGATCCAAAAGACAATTAAAATCCCCCCTATAATAATGTGCCGTGTTCCAAAAGCACTCAACTTAGAGAGAGCACTAATCAAAAGTTTGAAGGGATGCAATAGAGGGCAGTAGATATTTAAAATGCTGTATTCCTCCCCATGTATCAGGGCTTTAATTATCATAAACCTTCCCTGCTCATCTTTCACCTGCTCTAATAATGCGAACGGAAGATTTTTCTGGATAAGTACCACCACCACTCCCCTACTTTTAGCACTAAAGGATGAAAAGAATACCCAGTCATAACCCCCTGTTGTAATTTCAGGTATTCACCATCATCAAGATGGGTTTCCTGCAACAAAACAATGTCAACCCTTTCCCTCTTAAGGCTAGAAAGCACTTTTTTTTCCTTTTTACAGGCGAATGACTTCCCTTAATGTTCCAGGTGCACCATTTAATAAGACACTTAGCCATATCCCCTTTCAGAGACCCTTGAATCCCTTGGTAGTAGAACCCTGCTTACAATGTACTGAGCATAAGTAAATAAAGACTCATAGAATCGAAAAACTATATGTACAAAAACTACTCCATCATAACTATAAACAACTATTACTACCAAAAAACTACAAAGAAAACCAACTATAAAAACTTTAATGGAAGACTCTTCCCCCTGCCAATAGGGGCCACTCACCCTACCCATGCCCTCCTTCACAGCTCCTTCAAACCCAGACTGTGCCCCAGCCTTAGGCAAGAAAAAAATCAACAGAAAAAAGACAAAGTCAGGATGAGCACTCCACCCATCCCTGGCTTCATGTCACCCTACTTATGACTAATAGAGAAACTGAACAAACAAAAAAAAGGGGAGAGACAACAAAGAACATCCACAAAATTTCCCATCAGAAAATCCAGTTATTAAAAAAAAGCAACAACTTATTCCAAGGTCTTTTCCCCCTTTCCAAAAAGGAAATTATAAGGGAGAAAGAAAGGAATTTTAAAAAAGGGAGGGAAAGATAGAAAAGAGAACATAACATTAACCGTATTCTTCAGGCCAATCTGTCTATTTTAAAATGTCCGCAAAGTTTTTAGCTGAGTCAGATGTATAAACGGAGTCCTCATGGCTGAAGCAAAGTACTGCGAGGTATCTCATGGCGTACTGGATGCCCAGGTTCCTCAGCCTCTTTTTAACTTCATCGAAGGACTTCCTCTTTCGAATTACAGCTGCAGAGAAATCCTAGAAAAACATAATTTTTGACAGCAGTGCCTGCGGATCTTTTCCCAGGGATCTGGAAGTTGCTATGACTTTTTGCTTGTCCTTATATGAATGGAAGTGCACTAGGACCGAGCGGGGGAACTGCACTGGCCCTGACCTGTGCACTGTAACTGGATAAGCCCTTTCAACCTGCAGCCTGCTGGATTCCATGTGAAGGCCCAAAATCTTTGGTAGCCAGCTTTCAAAGAAGCTGACTGGCTGCTCACCTTCCTCACCTTCAGGGAGCCCGACAGTTTGGAGATTTATCCTCTGACCTTGATTTTCGAGGTCGTCGATATGGTTTCGTAAGGCCCACACCTCTCACTCCAGCACCTGGATCTGACTGGATGAGGACTCCATCGTAACTTCCGAGGCCTTAGTTCGACCCTCCACCTCCCCCAGTTTCTCCCCGAGGCCTTGGATCTCCTGCTCATGCTTCTGCAGCATGGATGCGATAGGTTGGACCTGGGCACGAATCTCCCCACGGATCTCCTCAATCGCAGCCCCAACTTTCAAGGTAAGTTTCTCCATCGCCACAGCCAATTCCTGTGAGACTGTCAGGTCCCCGGGGGATTCAGGAGAGGTTGCTGCTGCTGCAGTCTCTGGTGTGGTAGGTGCTGCAGGGGAGTGTCCTCCCTGCTGCTGTTTGCTCACTCCTTTTCCCTTTGGCATCCTTCCCACTCCCAAATATTAACAAATATGTGTTCTGTAAGGTTGTAAACTAATAATTCCACCATATAAGTTGGTCAGGGATGGCAAAACATTCCAGTATGCCTTGGCTGTTAGGCAGAGGTGTCCACAGCAGTTCTACAGAATCGCCGTCAGCTTGCCGAGTCCTAGATTGTTTCTTATTGGTGATGGTGTAAACACCTGGCTACTAAAACACAAATACATTGCTCACTTGGCCAAATAGCAAGGGATGCTGGGTACATTGGCCAAGTGAAACTCTGAAATCATAAAATCCACACAGCAGACACAGTGCAAACACAACAGCCTGGTGCTAATTACATTAGCATAATATAAAAGGCAACAGTTATCCTGGACAGATGCCCCCAACAACTTATTAACTCAATGATGGAAAGCTCAGACAGAAAGGCCCCGGATCATGCTACACAAATAAACTGACAGTAGCGTGCTATCTAAAGGATTGACTCTGTCTTTCAAATTCTTAAGTGGCCTTGATTGGCCAGAACTATAGAAAGTTCCAGAAAACCATCTAGAAGGTATGATAAACAAGAATTCATCTGCAAATCTCTCTCAGAACTGCTCTTTGACTCAAGGCCTTCCGAGAACATCAACATGGCAAGAGGCAGAGATCACCTAAAAATCCAAAGAGAGAGAGAAAGCAGCTTCACAGACCCAGAGACAGAGCCACAGCAAGAGCCACAATGTAAATTTACAAGAGACTCAGGAAGTATTGTAACTTTAAGGGGCCAAATAGGTTTAAGGATAGTATGTTTAGTAGTAAAGATTATTGTAATTTTATTCCTAATAAAGTGCAAATGTTTTGCTTTGATACCATTTTGTGTTCATATTGATTTGACAGCTTTGGTAGTGTGGGACTCCTGGGCAAATTCATTTCTAACATTCTGGTCAGAGTTGTCTGCAACTTGATTAAAGATGAACAGGACATAGAACATAGAACATAGAACATAGAACAATACAGCACAGAACAGGCCCTTCGGCCCACGATGTTGTGCCGAACTTCTATCCTAGATTAAGCACCCATCCATGTACCTATCCAAATGCCGCTTAAAGGTCGCCAATGAATCTGACTCTACCACTCCCACGGGCAGCGCATTCCATGCCCCCACCACTCTCTGGGTAAAGAACCCACCCCTGACATCTCCCCTATACCTTCCACCCTTCACCTTAAATTTATGTCCCCTTGTAACACTCTGTTGTACCCGGGGAAAAAGTTTCTGACTGTCTACTCTATCTATTCCGCTGATCATCTTATAAACCTCTATCAAGTCACCCCTCATCCTTCGCCGTTCCAACGAGAAAAGGCCGAGAACTCTCAACCTATCCTCGTACGACCTACTCTCCATTCCAGGCAACATCCTGGTAAATCTTCTCTGCACCCTCTCCAAAGCTTCCACATCTTTCCTAAAGTGAGGCGACCAGAACTGCACACAGTACTCCAAATGTGGCCTAACCAAAGTCCTGTACAGCTGCAACATCACCTCACGACTCTTGAATTCAATCCCTCTGCTAATGAACGATAATACTCCATAGGCCTTCTTACAAACTCTATCCACCTGAGTGGCAACCTTCAAAGATCTATGTACATAGACCCCAAGATCCCTCTGTTCCTCCACCTGACCAAGAACCCTACCATTAACCCTGTATTCCGCATTCTTATTTGTTCTTCCAAAATGGACAACCTCACACTTGGCAGGGTTGAACTCCATCTGCCACTCCTCAGCCCAGCTCTGCATCCTATCTAAGTCCCTCTGCAGCCGACAACAGCCCTCCTCACTGTCCACAACTCCACCTATCTTTGTATCATCTGCAAATTTACTGACCCACCCTTCGACTCCCTCCTCTAAGTCATTAATAAAAATTACAAACAGCAGAGGACCCAGAACTGATCCCTGCGGAACTCCACTTGTAACTGGACTCCATGCTGAATATTTACCATCTACCACCACTCTCTGACTTCTACCGGTTAGCCAGTTTTCTATCCAATTGGCCAAATTTCCCTCTATCCCATGCCTCCTGACTTTCCGCATAAGCCTACCATGGGGAACCTTATCAAATGCCTTACTAAAATCCATGTACACTACATCCACTGCTCTACCCTCATCCACATGCTTGGTCACCTCCTCGAAGAATTCAATAAGACTTGTAAGGCAAGACCTACCCTTCACAAATCCGTGCTGGCTGTCCCTAATCAAGCAGTGTCTTTCCAGATACTCGTAAATCCTATCCCTCAGTACCCTTTCCATTACTTTGCCTGCCACAGAAGTAAGACTAACTGGCCTGTAATTCCCGGGGTTATCCCTATTCCCTTTTTTGAACAGGGGCACAACATTCACTACTCTCCAGTCCCCTGGTACCACCCCAGTTGCCAGTGAAGACGAGAAGATCATTGCCAACGGTACTGCAATTTCCTCTCTTGCTTCCCACATAATCCTAGGATATATCCCGTCAGGCCCGGGGGACTTGTCTATCCTCAAGTTGTTCAAAATGTCCAACACATCTTCCTTCCTAACAGGTATCTCTTCTAGCTTATCAGTCCGTTTCACACTCTCCTCTTCAACAATACGGTCCCTCTCGTTCGTAAATACTGAAGAGAAGTACTTGTTCAAGACCTCTCCTATCTCTTCCGACTCAATACACAGTCTCCCACCACTGTCCTTGATCGGACCTACCCTCGTTCTCGTCATTCTCAGGTTTCTCACATACGCATAAAATGCCTTGGGGTTATCCTTGATCCTATCCGCCAGGGATTTTTCATGCCCTCTCTTAGCTCTCCCAATCCCTTTCTTCAGGTCCCTTCTGGCTATCCTGTATCCCTCCACTGCTCTGTCTGAACCTTGTTTCCTCAACCTTATGTAAGCCTCCTTCTTCCTCTTTACTAGACATTCAACCTCCCTCGTCAACCAAGGCTCCCTCACACGACCATTTCTTTCCTGTCTGATCGGTACATACATATCAAGGACACGTCGTATCTGCTCCTTGAAAAAGTCCCACATTTCCACCACATCCTTCCCTAACAGCCTATGCTCCCAACGTATGCTCCTCAAATCCTGTCTTACAGCATCGTAATTTCCCTTCCCCCAATTGTAAAATCTACCTTGTTGTGCGCACCTATCTCTCTCCATAACCAAGGTGAAAGTCACAGAATTGTGGTCACCATCACCAAAATGTTCACCCACCAACAAGCCCACCACTTGTCCCGGTTCGTTACCGAGTACCAAATCCAATATGGCCTCCCCTCTGGTTGGACAATCTACATACTGCGTTAGAAAAGCTTCCTGGACACACTGCACAAACACCGCCCCATCCAATCTACTTGATCGAAAGAGCTTCCAATCAATATTTGGGAAGTTGAAGTCGCCCATGACTACGACCCTGTGGCTTCTGCACCTTTCCAAAATCTGTTTCCCAATCTGTTTCTCCACATCTCTGCTGCTATTGGGGGGCCTATAATAAACACCCAACAAGGTGACTGCACCTTTCCTATTTCTGACTTCAGCCCATACTACCTCCAGAGGCAGATCCCCCTCAAACTTCCTTTCTGCAGCCGTTATACCATTTCTAATTAGCAATGCCACCCCCCCTCCTTTTTTACCACCCTCCCTAATCTTACTGAATTTTACCATCCTCCCTAATCTTACATCTCACAGGAGTTTCTCAGGGTAGTGTCTTAGCATCTTCAGCTGCTTCATCAACGACCTTCCCTCGATCATAAGGTTGATGAAGCAGCTGAAGATGCTAAGACACTACCCTGAGGAAATCCAAATTGGGTGTCACTGAGCAGGTTGTTGCTGAGCAGGTGCTGTTTGATAGCACTGTTGATGACACCCTCCATCACTTTACTGCTGATCAAGAATAGAATGATGGGATGGTAATTGGCTGGGTTGGATTTGTCTTGCTTTTTATGTACAGGACATACCTGGATAATTTTCCATATTGCCGGGTAGATGCCAGTTTTGTACTGGAAGAGCTTGTTGAGGGGAGCGGCAAGTTCTGCAGCACAAGTCATAAGTTTATTGCTGGAATGTTGTCAAGGTCTTTTGCCTTTGCGGTAGCCAATGCCTCCAACTTTTTTGTGATGTCATGTGGATAGTGGGAGTAGTAGAGCATGAGTCTTTGGGGTAGCTGGTTACAGGAGCAGAGATGAAGTGAGTGTGAGATAACAGAGGTAAGATGGTGGCACTTATCTTGACCAAGCGCAGGTCATTGACCTTCATGTAATTTTGCTGGATTTTCTCCGGATGACTGGGACCACACGGATCCAGGTGGAAATCTTGGAACAGGCTGGAAAGGTTTCATGTCGTGACCTTCTCTGCCATCCTGAGAGGAAAGGAAAGTGACACCCCCCATACACAAGTATCTCCAGGTCCCTGCAAAGCGCAGTACCAATTTCCTTTGTTTGCTCTGTTTAGAGAAAATGTCTCAAACTGTGCAGGGTAGCTCCAGTCTGACTGCATTTGACTGGGTGCATGACAGTCTGTTGAATACAATGGCTGTGCCAGGGATCCCAAGATATCCCAGAAATCAGAAGTACTTCCACCTGGGACAAGAGGTGGAGCCGGGCTAGTACTAGTGAGTGGGTTGCTGAAGGGTTGTGATGTCTAGTTAATGAAGCAAGTTTGGGACAATAGAGCAAAAAATCTTGCTAGACATCATGGAGTGAAACCCCCCATGAAACTCACTGAAAATGACACTTTGCCATTTTCTGATAAGGTTCAGCCCATGGTCTGATATGTTTTTTAATATAATTCTTTCTGAATCTTTCATCAGTCGCATTATTTTAATACTGGCAGTCTAAAGGAATCATTTTCACATTGAAAAGTTTAAAATTTTGTGAAAATACTTGTGCAAAATGCCTAAGTCGTAAAGATATCATACAATTTAAAGCCAGTTTAAGGAGGAAGCTTCAAGTATAATGAGTCATTTTTAAAACATGTATGTCTCAAAGTCAAGAATTTGATTCCATAATTATGATGCAATAGATTGCCAAGGCAGCAGTCCATGATCCTGCTTCATAGTTTGTACAGTTCTGTGCTCCTTATTGTGAGAAAAAGATTAACTGGGGCTTTAGTTCAAAAATCTGCATTGTCCATCAAAGACTACATTTTGCAGTCAGTCTTTCAGAAGTTTCAAGTCACTAAATGGTGGAATAGGACAGCACAAAATGATGACATTTGACCTATCAAATCTGCCTGCTGTTTCACAGAACAATTCAGTTTGTCCTATTCCATTGTAATTCTCTGGATTCCTGTATTTTTATTCTCCTTGAAATAGTTATCTGTTCCCCTTTGAAGGGATCGATCATCCTATCAGTATGTTCTGAATTCTAAACAAGCTTTCCTCATGTTTCTGTTGTGAATCATCTTAAACCTGTGCATTCTGTTTACCAACCCTTTAGCTATTACAAATAGTTTGTCCATATTTACTCCACGTAAACTCTTCAGGATTTCAAACATGTGCCCTAATTTCCCTCTTCGAGTCCTCCATTATAAAGAAAAAGTCTCAGCTTCTTCAATTCATAATCATTAAGCCCTGGAACCGTTCTTGAAAATCTCTTCTGTACTCTTTACAAAGCCTACACTGCTCTCCTAAAGTGTGGTGTCCTGAATTGAACACAATATACTTAGCTGGGTCATGCTGGCTCATTGGTAAGCCTAGAAGGTGTTAGCTCCTAGAATTTCTGCCTGAATCAGTGGAATCTAGATTGAAGCAACTAAAATAGCACAAAGGATTGCGGAATTTAAATCATAAATGAGTTGTATCAATAACTATTTTAACTCAACATCCTCCAATCATTAAGACTACTTCAAATCAATTTGTTAAGTGACATTCAAAAAATGCAGACTGATTCATCTGATAGAGAAACCAAGAAAGGCAAAAAGTATGAAATAAGAAAACAGGCAAAAGTTTTAAATAATAGTTATAGATCAAACCATCCCAGCATTTCCATCTTTTCCTTGATAAAATCAAGGGAAGGAAACAAGTACAGAAGATCAGGAAACCGGAATCAATGCAATGGAAAGCTGAGAATAACATTACTTTTAGAACACTTGTTATTTAACAGATTCAGCCTTCTTCCAATCATGAGTTCCCTTATATTGATGCATCTTATTCTTTTAACTAGCAAATCAGCTTCCAAGTAAATGTCAACTTGATAGTTTCAATCACCGCATCATGGAAACCATTGCAGCAACCAATCATGTGAAATTAGCCAATGTGAATAAGGCATCAGGGAGCATTCACAGGACTATAATTATGAAGCAAAACATGCCATTTTTGTTTTTGCACAAGAGTGTTTTTCAGCCTAATATAAAATGCCGTGTTCAGTTTTGGTCATGTGCTGGGTGAAATACTGAGGCTTTGGAAAAGGTTCAGGATTTGCTGTGTATGAACCATGTGAATGATCCTCTGGAAAACAACTTAATCAGCCAGATAGGCAGAAAGACCCAGATCTGTATACTTCAGAGAGTACACACTGAGACATCATGATTGAATCTGTAATCTAACTACAAATTCTTTTAACTGGAGCAGTTAAGGGGAAAGGCCAAGTGTGGGGTATATATTTTATAAGGGAGGACAATAATTGGCCCCGAGTCAGTTTTTCTTTTCCTACTGAGCAGATGTTAAAAGGACTGTGTTGCCTGATTATAGAGTGAAAGTTAATTTGCTGTATATCTTCAAGATAGAGCCAATCTATTACCCAGTTAGGACTAGGATTGCATCATGTTTGTGGTAGATACTAAATAACGTAAGTCACGGTCAATTTAGTCTCTTGGATTACTTTTGATGCCAGGAAGAAAGAAGAGATTTCCACATTTTTCTGATTAGCTTTGGAATTTTGATTATATTTTCCCTCTCCCAGAAGATTGTACCTTATTGTCTGGAGTGTAACGATGTAATGCAAAAGGCATCACAAGTTTATGGAGTAAGCTAACAGATTGGCTACTCTTTTTCCTTCTGTATGTGAATTTAGGGGTATTTTCTCATTAATTTGCTCAGAGCTGCTATTCCATACCTCAGGTGGGACTTGAATACAGGGCTCCTGGCTCAGAAATAGGGACATTACCACTGTGACACAAGAGCCCCATAAAATCTTGCCCTTGTGCAGGAACATGTTATGTTTGGTCACTAGGTTATGCCAAATGGCTGGGTTTTCAAAGGGTTCTTAGATGATCCCTCCTTAATAGCTACTCTATGGCCTATCGAGCAATCTTCCACTGGCAATGACAATGCCTGCAGCCAAGGCTGTGCTGCCTAAACCTTCCATTCTAAAAGGGCCTGCTTCTGTGGTACCAACTGCCCCTGTAGAAAACTCACCTCTCTTCAAGGGCACCTTAGATTTGAGGCACTCTCTTCCTGTGGATGCAGCCTCATTAACGGCCTCTGCTAGTGGTGCCACTGCTGGCTGGATCAGCGTTTATTGCCTATCCCTGGTTGTTCTTGAGAAGGTGGTGGTGAGCTGTCTTCTTGAACTACTGCAGTCCATTTAGTGTGCGCAGATGCACAAAGCTGTTTGGAAGGGAGTTCCAGGATTTTGACCAGCCACACTGAAGGAATGGTGATGTATTTCCAAAAGACGATGGTGAGTGAGTGTCAGTGTTCCCATGTATCTGTTGTCCATGTCCTTATAGGTCATGGGGATTGTGGGATTGGAAGCAGTTGTCTGAAGAACGTCATCTCCAGTACATTTTGTAGATAGTACACATTACTGCCATTAAGCATTGATGCTGAAGGAAGGAAGTGAATATTTGTGGACATGGTGCCAATCAAGTGGGCTGCTCTGCTCTAGATGATGTCAAGCCCCTTGAGTGTTGTTGAAGTTTCATTCATCCTAACAAGCAGGGAATATTCCATCACACTCTTGACTTGAACCCTGTAGATGGACTTTGGGGAATTCAGAGAATATTCTTCACTGCAGGATTCCTTGTTTCTGACCTGTTCTGTAGCCACTATATTACGTGGCTAGTCCGGTTCAGATTCTGGTCAATGTTAACCTTTCCCCCTGGACATTGATGGTGGGATATTCACTGATGATAATGCCATTGAATATAAAGGGACAATAGTTAGATTCTGTCTTGTTGGGAATTGTCATTATATGGCACTTGTGAGGTGCAAATTTATTCATCTCTTGTCAGCCCAAGCCTCGATTTTGACTATATCTTGTTGCATTTGGGCATGGCTTGAGTGTTTGAGGAGTCACTAATGGTGCTGAATATTGCGCAATCATCAGTGAACATCTTCATTTCTGACCCTGTGACAGAGAGAAGGTTATCGATGAAGGAGGTGAAGATGGTTGAGCCAAGGACACTACCCTGAGGAGCTTCAGCAATGATACCCTGACCAACCAGATTCCCATTGACACCAGTTTGCTATGGCTCCTTCAAAGAAGAAAGAACAAAGAAAAGTATGCACAGGAAGAGACCCTTTGGCCCACCAAGTCTGCATTGACATACTTGCCAATTCTCAGCCCAAGTCTTCAGGCTATCTGTAACCAGTTGTACCCTCTGGCAGTCCTCCTCACTATCGGCAGCTCCCTCAGTCTTTGTCTCAATTGCAAACTTACAAATAAGACCACCTACATTAACTTTCAAATCATTTATCTATAACAAACAATAGGGGTCCCAACATTGATTTCGGTGTAACACCACTGTAACAGATCTCCAATTAGAAAAACACCTTTCCACCACTACTCTGCCTCTGCTGACCAAGCAGTTCTGTATCCATCTTACCAGCTCAATATGGATCCCATGTGACTTCACCTTTCGTATCAGCCTGCCATGAGGGACTTTGTCAAAGGTGTTGCTAAAGTCCATATAGACAACCACCACCAGCACCCTGCCTTCATCAATTATTTTTGTCACTGCCTTGCAAACACAATCAAATTTGTGAGACACAACTTCCCCCACACAAAGCCATGCTGTCTATGCAATACTTAGTCAAATTCAGCCTTGACATTAAGGCCAGTCACTTACCTCTGGAATTCAGCTTCATTGTCCTCATTTGAATCAAGGCTGTAATGAGGTCAGGAACTAAGAGGACTAGGGTGGCATGGTGGCATAGTGGTTAGCACTGCTGCCTCACAGTGCCAGAGACCCGGGTTCAATTCCCGACTCAGGTGTAGAGTTTGCACATTCTCCCCGTGTCTGCGTGGGTTTCCTCTGGGTGCTCCGGTTTCCTTCCACTGGACTTCCACAGTCCAAAAATTCAGGTGAATTGGCCATGCTAAATTGCCCGTAGTGTTAGGTAAAAGGGGTAAATGTAGGGAAATGGGTGGGTTGCGCTTCGGTGGGTCAGTGTGGACTTGTTGGGCCGAAGTGCCTGTTTCCACACTGTGAGTAATCTAATCTAATTAAATCCAAATTGAGCATCAGTGAACAGGATATTGCTCAGCAAATGCTGCATGATAGCACTGTTCATGATCCCTTCCATCATGTTACTGATGACCAAGAGTAGATTAATGGGCTGGCAATGGAACAGATTGGATTTGTCGTGCTTTGTGTCTGTGGGATATACCCAGTTAAATTTCTATATTATCAGTTCATGCCAATGTTTTAGCTTTCCTGGACCAGCTTTGTTAAGGGCACAACAAGTCCTGAAGCATGTCTTCAGTAATGTTCCCAGAATATTGTCAAGGCCCAGAATCTTTGCAATATCCATTGCCTTCATCTTTTTGACATCACATAGAGTGAATTGAATTGGCTGAAGCCTAGTATCTGTGATGCCAGAGACCTCTGGAGAAGGCTGATTTGGATCATCCACTCAGCACTTCTGGCAAATGTCTTATCTTTTGCAATGATATGCTGGACTCCACTATCATTGAGATGGGGATGTTTGTGGAACTTCCTTCTCCAGTTAGGTGCTTAATATTTCATCGCCAATCTTGATTGGATGTGATGGAACTGGATTCTTTTCAGAGTTTAGGTATGATCCATTTGTTCTGAAATCACTTAACCCTGTCTGTCTATCATTTGCTGCTTATGCTTTTTAGCACACAAGTAGTCCTGTTTAATAGCTTCACCAGCTTGACATTTTAATTTTAGGCATCTCTAGTACTGTCCCTATAGTACCTTTCTGCACTCCTTATTGAATCAGAGTTAACCCCTGTCTTGGAGAGTGATAGATAGGCCAGGCCATGAGGTTGCAGATTATATTTGATAGTATCTTTTAAAAGAAATCACTTCAGTGACAGCTCTGCTGGTGCTCATGGTGCACAGCTTCATTGATGTCCAGCATTGAGGAGATAAATCTGTTTGAGATCGACCCAATTTTGTGCAGCGATAGTCCCTCACAACAAAATAGAGGTATTCTCATGAAGATGGGACTCCATCTTCACAAGGCATGTGTGATGGTCAATCTTACTAATATTGTTGTGGACAGATGTGTTTGCAATAGGCAAATTGGTGAGAGTAAGGTCAAGTATTATTCACCACTGTCAGTTCCCTCACCACCTGCTACAGACCCTGTCTAGCAGCTTCCCTTTAGAACTCAACTGGTTCAACTTGGAGGAGCATAGATTCAATGGCCAAAGCAATATGGTACATGTTAATCATTCAAGAGATTTCCTTTCCCATGTTTGACCTGAGACTTCATGGGGACTGCAGTCAATGTTGAAGATTCTCAGGACAACTCCCTCCTGACTTTATACTGCTATGCCTCCATATCTGCTGACCTGTCCTGCCAGTGTGATAGGGCACACCCAGGGATGGTGATAGTATTGTCTGATAGTGTAAGGCATGATTCAGTGAACATAACTATGTCAGGCTGTTTTTAAACCAGTCTGTGAAACAGCTCTCCTAATTTTGACACACGCCCTCAAAAGTTGGTAAACTGGACTTTGCCATTACGGTTTCCAGTTTGATTACTTTTTTCTTGTGTTGAAGACTTTTGACTGGCTGATGTTACTGAATAGCATGCTAGACCCTTTCAGAAAGCATTTAAGAATCAATACATACTGTAAGAGTCACAAAGCAGAGAGTTTTCCTC
This sequence comes from Chiloscyllium punctatum, assembly GCF_047496795.1. NCBI lineage: Eukaryota > Metazoa > Chordata > Chondrichthyes > Orectolobiformes > Hemiscylliidae > Chiloscyllium > Chiloscyllium punctatum. The sequence continues at coordinate 31,270,355 of NC_092758.1, forward strand.
CTAAAAGGTCAAAAGTGAACCAGATGAGTTTTTATGGCAATCAACATGGTTACATTGTCATTCTTAGATTTTTAATTCAAGATTTTTATTGAAGTCAAGTTCCATCACATCAAGGTGGGATTAAGTCTGCAGCTCCAGAACAACACCTGGGTCTTTGGTTACTAGTCCAATGACAATACCACTAAGCTATCACCACTGCACCCCAATACAATTATGCCATTGCCACTGTTCTCCATTCCTCCCTTATATATCCAGAAGGTTTGGAGCCCAGAACTGCTCACCATCCCTGGGTACACCCTGTCACACTGGCAGGACAGATCAGCACATATGATGGCACATATGGTGGCTCAGTGGTTAGCACTACTGCCTTTCAGCACCAGGGTCCCAGGTTCAATTCCAGCCTTGGGCAACTGTCAGTAGGTCAAGTTTTACACCTTTTCTAGTTGGTGCCTCCACATACTGAATCAGAAAATTTTCTTTTACACACTTAACAAATCCTCTCCATCTAAACCCTTAACACTTAACACTTTGGCAGTCTCAGTCTGTGTTTGAAAAGTTAAAATCCATGACCATAACCACCCAGGACAGCATGGTAGCTCAGTGGGTAGCACTGCTGCCTCACAGCACCAGGGACCCCAGGTTCAATTCCAGCCTCGGGCAACTGTCTGTGTGGAGTTTGCACATTCTCCCTGTGTCTGTGTGGGTTTCCTCTGGGTGTTCCAGTTTCCTCCCACAGTCCAAAGATGTGCAGGTCAGGTGAATTGGCCGTGCTAAATTGCCTGTAGTGTTAGTCAGAGGGAAATGGATCTGGATGGGTTACTCTTTGGAGGTCGGTGTGGACTTGTTGGGCTGAAGGGCCTGTTTCCAAACTGTAGGGTATCTAATGTACCTAACTGGGTCTTTGTATAGCTAAAGGATGACTTTTACCGCTAGGTATTAGAGTATATATTATTTATTTGGAAATAATAAATGGTGTTCTGTTAGGTTGTTTGATTTCTACCCTACCTGTTCATAACACTTTATTGAAGATGTCCTTGCCGCAACGTACAGCATTCCTCACACGAAGCATTTTTGGACCTCCACTGTTTCTTGCTTCATCCGAGTTAGCAAGTGCCCTCTTGTGTCCTTTTCAGGTGCAAAGTTGATAACCTCATATTTACCTACATTGAAATCCATTTGCCACAACTTTGTCAATTTAATTAACCTATCAAAATTTCTTTGTAATATTACACCATCATTATGATGGTTTACAATGCTGCCTATGTTTGTTGTGTGCTTGGCAAATTTGGATATGTATAATGATGGAGGGACATGACATGAGCATCAGGAGTCATAAACGTCTGCATGTGGCTCTGGGTTATATTTACGGCCCCCTCAGGCTTGCTACACAATACACCCTCACATGTAAGTATCTTTTCCTATTCATCTGCACGGATGTCCACCTGCAAACTCTCCTAAACATCTAAGAAGGTCTGAAACAATAACTTAAAATAAACTGTATCTATTAAGATTGTAATAAAGGCTAGAAATTAGTACTATATGCTTACTCATTTGCATCATTTTTTAACTTAGCTATTTTAATGGAGGCATTGGCTCAACATGATCAACCACTCTCAAGAGTAGAAGGAGGTGTTTAAAATAAGCATAGAGTATTAAGGGCATCGAAATTTCCAGTCCAATATTTCTTTTTGCTGCTTCTACGTGACCTTTGTAGCCATCTAGTGGTTATTTACATGAATTAAAGTGCACTGAGGTGGTTAAAAACACATCAGAAAGAATAGATGAGTGTTCTGAAGCTGAATCCTACTCAATAGTACAAAGTGGGTTCTCGTGGTGAAATGGTAGTGGCCCTACCTCTGAGCCAGAAGTTCCAGGTTCAAGTCCCATTTGTGCCAGAATGTGACAGAACACATTTGGAAAGATTAATTAGAAAATGTTCAGAATAGTACAAACCAACTTGTGTTTTCTCATCCAGACAGATTTCAAAAACCTATTGATGCCAGGTATGTGCTCCTTTCTTACAGTACCTTGGGTATAGTCCTTGGGAGAGAGACTTGAACACTTTGGGTGAGCTGGGCTCTCTTGGCTGACCAGCACTGCATCATGACCTACAGGTGATTCACTCTTCATGCAGAAGGGGAAAGATGCCTGGCAACCCCTTTAAGAAACCAAACTGTAATCTCAACATTAAAAAACATTAATGTGTATGGACTGGCAGGGTCCATACACATTAGGTGAATAAAAACAAATGCTACAGATGCTGGAAAACTGAAACAAACATGGTGGTGGAGAAACTAAGCAGGTCTGGCAGGATCTGTGGATGAGTGAAACAGCGTTAATATTTTGAGCCCTGTATGACTCCAACCATTATCTCTATTTCTTTCTCCACAGATACTGCCAGACCTGAATTCTCCAGTATTCTGTTTGTTCCTTAAGTTTCATGCATCTACTGGGTCTCCAGAAAATCTGAGGAATAAACAATGACTTGGCTGTTTCTAGACCCACCCTCAATGCTTCCTCTTTTAAAATTAAAAAAAAATCAAATTGGTTAGGCTTCTCCACAGTTGGAACCAATAGGATTTGCTTAAAATATCATGCATGCCCTACAATTAATCAGCTCTAATGAACAGTGAGAAGCTTAAATATAAATTCTGTTTCTCTCTAAACAAATGCTGCCAGACATGATTACTTACAGAGTTTAATTTTTATTTCAGACATCTACAGTATTTTGGTTGTAAGTCAAACTGAAAAAGGGAAACATATGGGCCAGTTATGTCAAGCACATAATTAAAGACGTATCAGGAGAAAATGAGTGATAAATGCAGTCCTGCAATTTTAAAAACATAACCAGTGTCCTATCTGAAAGTGGAATAAAGTTACCCCCATTCATTTTTTTAAAACTTTAGAATCTTTCAGCAAAATACCAAAATTGAACTTACAGCACTGTAAGCTCATGTGACTATAATGATTTTCTAAAACCTTGGTTTTGTAGTGTGTGTGTTTATAAGTAGAATCGTACAAGTAAATACACATTAAAATAAATTAAAACTAATATTATATAATTTTTATGTATTGAAACCATTGTTGCTGAATGAATCAATTATCCCTCTATAGTACATGGCCAGCTTGATCAACTTTTAATTTCTTTCTGTACGTTGATGGCTTCTTTAAAATTAATGCAATATTTTCCTGCACAGTGCCTAATCCTTTGAAGCTTGCAAACCAGATTAGTTTGCCAAGGTGAGTAATGGGTTATTTACAATTAAATGCTATAGAGTCAGGCAAAATGCAAGGCTCTTACAAACATTGAGAATCTCAAAATGTATAAAGCATACACAAAAATACAACAACTCTCATCTCTCCAATGCATATAAACTTCAAAACACCAGTACAAGAATCGGGCTACTTCCCAAACCTCACTTCTTCTTTTGTTCTTTATTTCTCGGCATCATCCATTTCACTGCCAATATGATCATCATCAACTCTCCTGGTGCTCGCATTGTTCTGATATCATTGTTTAAACTGCATTTGCCTCCTTCTTGACCATTTCCTTGTCTAACTCTGCACTACTATAATGATTGAATAGTTCAAAGCTGCAAACTTAATCTGTAAATCTCATAAGACTTGCATGGTTGATAAATTCCGCTCACTTATTTGTTCAAAACTCACCATTCTCTGGTCTTGAACAGTTTTAAGCACTAAAGCTGAACAAAACGGGAAGTCAACATTATGTCCAAGTGCATAAAAATGCTGAACAGAAAGCTCTTTGGCAAAATCTTGCACATGCTTGTACTAATTAATATATAAAGAAGAACCAAAAAAAGTTTCAGTCTCTAAAATGTAATTATGAAATTAAATCAATAACAATTTTCCAATAAAGTATTCCTTTTAAATGATGCTGTTTGCCATAGTGTGCAACTTTTAAAACTGTTTGTCACAATTTGTATTTTATCTGAGGAATGAGCATGTTACACCAAAAGTGCTTCAAGATTAGATTTAGTACAGAGTTTGTTTGTTTCAACTCAATACAAGTGTGGTAAAGGCAGGTTCAGTTGAGGCATTTAACATGGAATTAGTTGATTTTTAAAATGGGAACAATGTGCAAAATTATGGGCAAAAACAAATTATGGGATAGGCATTAAGTAAGAATGCTCAGAGAGCTTATATAGACACATTGGGTCAAATAGTCTCATTCTCATTAACAATTAAGTAATTCTGTTCTATTGACATGCTCGCTGCTGGCTAATCTTTAACTCACCATTTGTGTGTTCCCAGTTGTAAGATGTGAAATTAAATAAACATTGAACAAAAAAAACAGTTGGCTTCAAAGTTTTAGTGAATGGTTTCTGTCGTGATTGTAACAAGGTTAGCCAGGTTAACAGTGTTGAATATGAGTTCCCTGATTGGGGCTGTTAATCTGGTCCAATCAGGAAGCCCTGCCTGACAGATATAAACAAGTGTGTCAGAGATTCTGTTCACTCTGAGAGCTGCCTCTTAGGGAGCTGCATCAGTGTCAAAAACTTTCTTTTTTAAATAAGGGTTGAATTGGTCATGGGATACCGGCCTCTGTGGAGTTATATCAATTATCAGTCCTGGAAATGAAAAACAGTGTGCCCTACTTAGTCAAAAGGTATTTTTCTTTGGAAACCATATCACATCTGCTGATGTTGTAAACATCAAGTGTTCCCAGCCCACAATTATTTTTCAATCAGCATGATCAAAAAGACACACTGGCTATTTATATCTTGCCTCAATCTATCAGAAAGAAGTTTAAATGATATTCCCTTGTCACTGGATTGACAACAAAAAAACCCCCTGCTTTTACATTTTCAGACTATGAAGACCCATCATCATATTGGATAAAACTTAGAAGGAGAAAATGCAACCTATCAAGCTTTGCACAAGAATCCAGTTAGTCCCATTGCCTCCTGCCCTTTCACTGTAGTACAGAAATTTAATTCACCTCATGTTTTTATTTAATTACCTTTGAATGTTAGATCTGGCTCAAACACACTTGAAAGCAAGTGTTTTCCAGTTTCTAACCATTTGCTGCATCACTAAGATTTCCTCATGCTGGTTCTGGATATTTTGTGAATCTGCGTCCTCCAGTTCTGAAAATGAGAACAATACTTTCAATCTGCTGTCATATAAACCCTCCTTTTACTTCATCTTATTTCATGTTCTTTCAATAATTAAATAAGAAACTCATTAAGAACTCCCTTATTCTTTTTTACTCCAGTCTCAGCATCTCAAATCGATCCTCATGAGCAATATTCTTTCTTCCCAAATTCATAGTGAATCTATGCTGTATGTTCTTCCTGTATTCATTTACTCTAACTTTAACGATATCCTGTTCATTACCTTATGAAAAATTAATATCCCCTTAAGACAAAAAGGTCTGGCATTTGTATGGTGCCTTTTATCAACCACAGAGTTTTACAATGAATAGAATACTTGTGAAACATAGTACTGTTGTAGGAAATACAGCAGTTACGTTTTATTTAGCAAAGTGATTGATGTTGGTTGAGGGTTAATTATTTGTTAGGGCACTGTGGACAACTCTGTTCGTCTATGTAGAAATATTTATGGTTTATTTTACATCTACATGAAAGAATAGCCTTAAAATGTTTGAAAAATTGAAATCCAACCCAAACTACAGAGGTGAGCAACAAACTCTTTCGGAAGGAATTTTAGCTACTTAAATAATATATTGATTTAACATGTCTAAACACTTAAAACTATCTTCCAGGTTTACCCCCACCCTGTGTGATTCTCAGGCATGGAGAAACCTGACATTTAAAGGGAGTCGAGAACTGCATGATGAAAAGGTTCAGTGCCTTTACGACACTGCACATGGGCTAGGGAAGAGCAGGATTGCTCCCTTATAACAGTAAAACACTGTGCTCTCCCAACTCGATTTCAAGACCTACAGTATGCTCGAAGATGCCAGGCTCAGAGACTCCTTACTACCCTACCTCCTCCAGTCACATCACTAAAATTGGAAATTGGACCCTTCCCCTTGATTGGTGACAATGCACCAACCCACAATTACCCCTACCCCACAATTAAGCTCTCCCTATGTCAGACCAAAAACAGAGCCTAGGATTTCCACCACTCCCCCCCAAAAACCCAGACTCCCCAATTTTACAATGGAACAAGTGATACAAAACCCTTCAACCTCACTGACAAAATCCAGGACCGTCCTTATCAGTGCCTCTGACCCTGTTTATAAAAGCAAATTTTGTAGCCAACACAAGTACACACATGCACACATGCCAAAATTTGGGCTGATTTTTTAAAATCCAGCTTCAAGTAAACCCCATCATTCTAAGACCATAAGACATAGAAGTGGAAGTAAGGCCATTTGGCCCATTGAGTACACTCCGACATTCAATCATAGCTGATAGGCATATCAATGCCACTTACCTGCACTCTCCCTGTATCCCTTAATTCTTTGCGAGATTAATAAGTTATCAATCTCTGCCTTGAAGACATTTAACGTCCTGGCCTCCACTGTGCTCCGTGGCAATGAATTCCACAGGCCCACCACTCTCTGGCTGAAGAAATGTCTCTTCATTTCCATTCTAACTTGACCCCTTCTAAATCTAAGGCTGTGCCCACGGGTCCTAGTCTCCCCACCTAATGGAAACAACTTCCCAGGGTCCACCCTTTCTAAGCCATGCATTATCTTATAAGTTTCTATTCGATCTCCCTCAACCTTTTAAACTCTCATGAATACAATCCCAGGATCCTCAGTCGTTCGTCATATGTTAGGCCTACCATTCCAGGGATCATCCATGTGAATCTCCGCTGGACACACTCCAGTGCCAGTATGCCCTTCCTGAGGTGTGGGGCCCAAAATTGGACACAGTATTCTAAATGGGGTCTAACCAGAGCTTTATAAAGTCTCAGTAGCACATCACTGCTTTTACATTCAACCCTCTTGAGATAAATGACAACGTTACATTTGCTTTCTTATCCATGGACCCAACCTGCAAGTTAACCGTTAGAGAATCCTGGACTAGCACTCCCAGATCCCTTTGTACTTTGGATTTACGAATTTTCTCACCATTGAAGAAATAGTCCATGCCTATATTCTTTATTCCAAAGTGCAAGACCTCACATTTGCTCAGATTGAATTTCGTCAGCCATTTTTTTGGACCACTCTCCTAAACTGCCTAAATCTTTCTGCAGCCTGCCCACCTTCTCAGAACTACCTGCCTGTCCACCTAACATCGTATCATCAGCGAACTTTGCCAGAATGCCCCCAATCCCTTCATCCAGATCATTAATATATAAAGTGAACAGCTGCGGTTTCAGCACTGAACCCTGCGGGACACCACTTGTCACGAGCTGCCATTCCAAAAAAGAACCTTTTACCCCAACTCTCTGCCTTCTGTCAGACAGCCAATCCTCAATCCATGCTAACATAGTTATTATTTGCAAGTAACTGCAATACTTTCCACCATTGGAGGGGGCTTATTGAACATGAATAAATAAAATAAAACAAAGAACTGTAGATGCTGGAAATCTGAAATAAAAACAGCAAGTGCTGGTGAACTTCAACAAACCTGGCATCATCTGTGGAGAGAAAATACAGTTAACATTTCAATATAGTTAACATTTAGAAAGGTTTCTTCAGCAATTTCTGTTTTTGTGACATGAGTAATTGTTCATTACTGAATAGGTTAACAAAGAAAATATCCTTATATAGATCAGAAACAAACTCATTAACAGAAGAAGCGACAGTCTGCGGTGGAATACAAGTCATTCCTGAGTAGACAGCAACCTGGTAAGCCTTAACATTTTCAATCCAAATATTTTCAGTCAAATATATTGATTGTCATGTTGTGGCTTGTTCTGTTTTGCATCAGCTGTAGTGGCTATTTACTAATACTGAGTGTTAAAAATGCAGGGTACAGTGGTACGTGCACAGATGGATGATGGAGGCCATTTTAAACCCGTGACATCCAATCCCCTGCATTGAAAACATACCATGATTTATAAAATACAAGCGCAGTTGCCTGAATTGGCCAGTGAGTGTCACTTAACACCTGAATTAAGCACGATTCAGGAACTCAACATGCCAGATTAGCGGGACATTTACATTGTATGTTCAAGGTTTGCATAAAGATTTGTAGCTCGGGTGCCAGTTGCCGTGGTTGTGGGTATGTTCGCCGAGCTGGGAAGTTGATTGCCAGACATTTTGTCCGCTGTCTAGGTGACAACTTCAGTGCTTTGGAGCCTCCTGTGAATTGCTGCTGTACTGTATCTTCTGGAATTTATTTGGTTCTGTTCCTGCTGCTTCCGGTTGCTGGTTCCGGTAGTTCATTATTGTGGCAGGTATATCGGGTCTAGGTCAATGTGCTTGTTGACGGAGTCTGTGGATGAGTGCCATGCTTCTAGAAATTCTCTGGCTGTCCTCTGTTTAGCTTGTCCTATAATCGTTGTATTATCCCAGTCACATTTGTGGTCCTTATCATCTGTGTGTGAGATTACTTGGGATAGCTAGTCATGGCGTTTAGTGGCTAGTTGGTGTTCATGGATGTGGATTGCTAGTTGTCTGTCTGTTTGTCCTGTATAGTGTTTTGAGCAGTCTTTGCATCAAATCTTGTAAATTATGAGTCCTGCACAGAAAGGAGAGAGGAAGAACACCTCTACAGAGTCATCACCAAGAACTGATACCCCCGCAACTTCATCCGCAGATGCCTAGCAGACAAACTAGACCCAACACACTAGCCACACTACCTTATATAAAAAATGTCTCAGAACTGACAGCCAGATTTCTCCGACCACTTGGATTCATGACAGCCCATAAACTGACAGCCACGCTCAGTCAACAACTCATGACAACAAAAGGCCCAATACCCATCATGTTCAAGACTAATGTAATTTACAAGATTCCGTGCAAAGACTGCATGAAACACTATATAGGACAAACAGGCAGGCAACTAACAAATCTTCATCCACAAACGCCAACCAGCCACTAAACGCCACAACCAGTAGCCTAGTAGCCATACACAGATGACAAGGACCACAAATTCGACTGGGACAACACAACGATAATAGGATCCAAGGAGAAAAGAGCGATTGATGCCAGTGAGCCTGGAGTAAATGTTCTTAATTGGAGGGACGTTTTGCGCTGTCATTGACCTAAAAAGAACTGAAAAGATAGGATCTGTCTCGAAAGGTTTCAGAACCAATGTAGGCATCCCAGAATGCACTTGCATTACGATCCATTTCAAATTCACCCAACTATATTTTAGGTAAAGATATAGCTCAGGGTCATTATTTATTCCTTTGTTAATGCTGGACTTGACTATTACAGTGATCTACATTTTCTCCCAGCAAGTCCTGTTCACTTATGATCATTTCACTTGCTGATCAAATCTGCTACCAGATCTGACAGTGGGCTCAGTTATATAATTCTTAAGCAAAATACTGCAGATGCTAGAAACCTGAAAAAGGGCAACAAAGTGGCTGAAAAATCTCCAAGTGAGGCAATTCTGAGGGAAAGAAATTAAAGCTTCATGTTGTTTACCCTTTAACCAGAAAACATTGCATGTGTTCATCAAGTTTTATCCTCATGTCCTTTTAAGCTTACCTTTTTATTTACTCTTTGGGGATAACTATTTTTCAATTTGGATTTCAAATAAAGGTAGATAGAGTTTGGTCAATTGTATGAAGTTTTAAAAAAATAAGCTGCCCAGAAAGGCATTTGGAACAGCGACAAAGTACATCAATTCAAGAAAGCATGGAGTAATATTTCCCAATCTGTGATAGATAATGTTAGGAACCAGCTTGAAACTTTGTTGAAATTTGTACTGTAATTTGCTTTCTTCTTTCCTTTAGTATAATAAACTCATGTTTTCTTGTTAAAAAACACTGTCAACCTTATATGAAGACATTTCAGTAACTCACTAAAATGTTTTGCAATTTCTATTTCAACAAATATATGCTTGCAAAATTCAAAATACAATGTCTAACTTTAGATGTGATTCTGCAATTGCATGATATTTTCTAAATAATCAAGATTGTGTTCAGAGTTATGCTGAGAACCAATTCAAGATTGTCATTTGGGCTTGCAGTGTGGTGCAGTAGTACATACTGGGAGCTGCATAGATTCACACACAGGGCCTCTATTTTGTAGATGGAAAAAACATAGACACACATTGCACCTATTTCAAATCAATAAAACAGGTGATAGCCATTCTCTGGTTCAGTCTCAGGACAGTATCTTGAATAATTGAAGATAACATAACATGGCCTATCTAAAGTTTTTAAAAACTTAGCTGATGTTTGTCAGTTATCATCTAACTGTTGCATTCACTACAGCAATTCCACAACCAGAGTCTGTTTCCGAACTGATCAGTTGTTATTTTTTCTCAAAAGGATATGAGAAAAGTTTTTTACTGTTACATGTATTTCTTGCAAATTATGCTGATGAGTGCAAGCTGAAAAGTTTTTGTAGAATGTGTATTTTTATTCAAGTGATGCTGAGATTTTTTTCTGACTTTGAGATCAGAAGATGTCACTACCTCTTACTGACTATCTCTCCCTTTTAATTCTTCCAAGGCTTATATTTGATCATGAGTTATTTCATTCCACTCAATGAAAGCATTGACACCAAATGTGGGCATCTTAGTAAATTAAATCTTAAGAGATACACAAAATCCTTTGTGCAGTTTCTCCTTTTGCAAATAAAACAGCTTTTGAAGGAACAAATTGTTTCCCCCATTCAGGACTGAGCTAGGTGTAGAGGGGTGACCAGCTCCTTTCTTTTTTAACCACCCCTCATTTAGTAACAAGTATTATTGTTCTTCTTTTCCATGCACTATCACATTTTACATCAAACCAGATCGTAACAAAGGAGCCAATTTTGTGATTTCCTTGAATGAAAAGAAGACAAATCTCATTAACTACATCAATAAAAAAATTACAAAAGAGAACACAAGACATAGGAATAGGAAGAGGTCATTCTCCACATTAAGCACTCTCCCCCTATTCAATTGTATCACAACTGATCATCGACGTCAATATATTTTTCTCAAACTATTCCCAAGTCCTTTTATGTGAAATTGATATTTAGAAAGCTGTCAATTTCTACTTTAAAAACTAAACTTCTTTGTGGTAGACAATTCTAAAGATTTATAGCCCTCACCTTGATCCTAAGTGGCTTCCTCCTTATTTTCAGATTACATCCCCTGGTTCTGGACTCCTCAACCAAGGGAAGCATCTTAACTGCAACTAACCCATCTAACAAGCATTTGTTGTTTTCAGACAGATCACCTCTTTTTCTTCAAAACTGTAGACAATACAGTTTCCACAATCTATCTTCATAGGACATTCCTACTATCGCAGGAAGAAGTCTGGTGAACCTTTGTTGCACTTTCTCTACAACAATCATAACCTTCACAGCTATGGGGCTCAGAACGTCACAAGTACTCCAAGTGTAGACCCACCAAGGTTCTATACAATTGATTCAAATTCTCTTGCAATAAAGGTTCATATACCAATAGCATTCTAGTTGCATGCTGCATCCACATATTACCTTTCAATGATTTGTTAACAAGAATATCCAGGTCCCTTTGAACATCTCCACTTTCTGACATTATACTATTTAAGAAATCCTCTGTACATCTGTTCTTCCCTGCCAAAGCGAATAACCTCATACCCTTCCACATTATATTCGGCTCCAATATTCTCACCCACACATTAAGTCTGACCAAACCCTTTTGAAGTCTCTTTGCATCTTTCTCATGGCCCAAGTACTAACTAGATGTCTTCTGCAAACTTAGAATTCTTACATTTTATCACCACATCTGAAATCACGTTAAAATATTGATAGCCGGTGAAACCCAAGTGGTGATTCTTACAGTTTTCCACTAGTAAGTATCTGCCAATGCAAGAATAACCTGCCTATTTTTATTATCTCTTTTCTGCCTGTCAGCCAAACCTTACTCTATGCTAACACATTATCTCCTTTCCCATATGTTTTAATCTTGCTTACCAAATTCCTGGTGGGGACGGGGGCTATCAAAGCAGCATTCTGAAAATCTGACCCCAACCTGACCCCAACCAAATTCCCTTTTATCATAAAATATCCTAAAATAAAAACACTCCAACAGGTTCATCGAACACAATTTTCCATTTCCAAATCCAGCTTACACAGGTCCTACCTGCCTCAAAACCAACTCTGCAGCCCTGTAACATTTTCAACCAATCTTTCAATCCTGTGCTCCCTGGAATATGGTTCTGGATGTAATCCTTTGCTTACTGCTCTTGAGGATCTGCTTTTTAATTTCCTTCCTAACTTGCTAAAATCTGTTCAAGGACTTCATTCATCTTCCTACCAATGTTATTGAAACTAATGCTTTTCTGTGCTTCTTCCTCTTCTTCTCTCCTGCTGAATTATCTGATGTGTCTTGTTACACTCCCGTGAGGAAAGATTTCCCTCACCAGTACAATATATGGAAGACCCATTACAAGATGGCTCCTGGCATTGGAATTAGCAGCAGCTACAGCAGCGGAGGTGACATTGGAGAGGTATGCCCAGCGGCGAAAGGTAGTGTCTGAGGATCGGTGATTTTACTGTTGGTTGGGTCTGGCGCTGGCTGTGGCAAAATGGTGGCAGAAGCGCATCTCAGGGACATTGACTATATGGGCCCCATGGTGAGAGATGCGACTCTGATGTTGGTGGGTCTGGCGCAGGTGGTGGCGATGCAGTAGCGGGGATAATCAGCCCAGCAGCCAAAGATGGCCCCAGAAGAATGGCGATTAGATGTTGGTTGGGTTCAGTGTGGAAGGTGAAAAGGCAGTGGAAGAGAGATGGTAATGCAGGAGTTGTTGACGATGAGCTAGTTCAGGACTGATGGTCTATCTCTCAGCTATATGTTTCCTTTTTTTCTTAGTCTTAAAGCTATTCAAAATAGTGTTGAATCATGGCGAAAGTGGAGAAGTTTTCCCCTGAATTTTACTGTTTACTCACTATAAAATACATATGGCAATAAAATCATTCATTCATTCATTCATAGAAGTTGGACTCAAGACACTGCTTAGTCTGCCTGGTTCTTTTTGCTACCTGACAACTACCCATTCCCCCCCTCTGCCTGTACACCCATAACTTGTGGTGTGACCACCTCCCTAACCATGTTGTCTACTCAGTTCTCTGTCTTAGAGATGCACAACAAACTTCTAGCCGCAGCTTAATTTCCCAAGTTTGGATCTCAAGCTTGTGCAGCTAGTGACGCTGTCTGCAGATGCATTTGTCTAGGACAGGTGATAAATCCATGAATTCCTATATCCCAAGGATGATCGAGCTGACCTGCCATACCATGACTTTAAAAATTGTTTATTACAGGAAGATTATTGATTGCTCACTAACCAGCTTCTTCCCAGGGGCCAAAATAAAAGCCAATTATTGAAGGCTGAAAGGGTAACAAAGAAAAGGGCATAGCCTTTCTTTTATTGCTTCATTAAATTCCCACTTTACACTGGGAAACACCAAAGCAGCATTGAGAGTGATCTTTTTTTATTCTCTCAAAAACGGCTGACTTCAAACCTCTGAGAATGAATGGCCTTCATCATTTACAGAAAAGCACCTACATTTGGGGATTGGTACGCTCAGTCGACTAGACAGCAGCAAATGGTTTAGAATACCGTGATCAATGCAGAGTTTGATCCTTGTTTTAGCTGGGATACTTGGTGCCTGCCTCCATACCCTGCTCCATAATGAAATGTGGTGTTATTATGAGCAGAGGCTGTGGCTCTTTAGTGGCCATTAAAATAATCAAAAATTCTACCTTGAGAAGAACACCTGTATTTATCAGCAGCTAGTAATGCTCAGCAAAGCATAATTCTCTGGCAACCTTTTTGTTTAGGCATGTTGGGGTTTCAAGGCTTTGATTCCTGAAATTGAACTTTATTGTTATAATCATTCAATTCCAAAACAATGCTCAATTTCTGTACCCATGTTTGAAAAAAAAATTGTCTTTGCAGGAACTTCCATGATGGACAGAGTATATCTGATCCAATACAACTAAGCAGAATGGCTTTTTCAACTTTGTTCAAAAAGCTATACTCAATTTCAGCATGGTCCTCCTTCCCAACCCAAATTCATTGCATCAAGATTAAAAAGAAAATACTCTAATTCATTTCCAGTACTTTAGATTTTTGTTTACAGCAGGAAGGTCATCTTGGGTCAAAATTCAATTCTTGACACCTTAGTAGAAATGATTTTAGCCATGGTTGTATTTCTCTTCCATTTGCTTCTCACCCTCTTTGTCTTCCTTCCTGTCACAGGCTGGATCAAAGCCTTCTAATGATTAGATTCACATATCCATTCTGTGGAATTTGAAACCATTTCATGTAAACGTTGAGACTGTGATGCTAAGATTGAACAGTTGATCATTAAAACGTAAAGGTACTGGTTGCATCAACTTATATTTTGTGTTGCATCTCCAGTTTAGTTTTTCGGATCATTATGTAGTAAAGTTACTTATACATGGATGCATTACTCTAAAATCCTTTGCAGGAACACCAGTTAATATGAGAAGGGAAAAATATTGCACTTAAACATAATTAATATGCTGGCCATACAATTCTTTAGCATTGAGAGTGCAGATTTCTTCTTTGCTGGATGCCAAAACTAATTCATTTGTATGATGTTTTGGCCTTTACTCACTGTGAGATTAGCATCATAAGTGATTAAAAAAGGTAGTTGATAGTTACAGCTGAATATTATCAGCATATGTGTGGGAGTTAACCAGATGCCTACATCCTGATAGTGATGAGAAACATGTTGGTGAGTAAGACAGAACCTTGAGGAACTACAAGGATGACTTTGTGGGTGCTGGAGAAGTCATTGCTGAAAGTTGGTTCACTGTGTTGGGGTAGATGGGAGTGTAACCCCGTAAGGGCAGCCTTACTGCAAAGAAATGGTAAGATGTGTGCTTAACCAATGTCTGACACCTTGTTGTTAGTTATTATTATCCAGTAGGATCTGGCAGCGATGCCTGAGGCCGTCTGGAACTAGCCATCAGATGATAGTAGTACGTTAATTGAGAATTGGGTCAGAACTGAGGCTGTTGTGGTGAAGGGGTAGTGTCAGTACCTCTGAGCCAGGAGACCTAGGCTCAACTCCTGCCCGCAGCAGATCAAAATGTGTCATAATAGGTTGACTAAAAGCAAAGAAATGCAACAAATTGACTGAAAAGAATTGGGTGAGAACTTGGCTAGAAGCGTACATTTGAAGAACCAGTAATCAATGGTCACCAGAAAAGTCCAACCTTCTCAACCTCATCCCTTGCCAAAGGCATGGTGAGCCTCAGGTTAAACCATCACCAGTCCTCTCTCTCTCTAATCAGAGAGATGCCCTATGGTCTTCTGAGGCTATGAGAACTTTACCTAACCTGTGGAGTTGGTGGTGTAGGTTTTGGAATAAAACTCCGAACAGAAAAGCAAATGCTGGACTCTGTCTAACTGACATTTAACCTGCGGTGTTTAACATTGATATGCTGTCCAGAGTGGAAATTTATGCAAGGCCTGTAAAGGCCCTTACACTAGCCATGCAATTTGAAGCAAGACATAATGCAGCTTGGCAGAAAGGTGGAGTGATAATCTTGGAGACTTTTAATCTATGTATAGACTGGAAAAATCAGATGTAAAAAAGTAGCCTAGATGAGGAGTATTTTGAGTGGAAGCAACTAAGACAGAATTTTGGAAAAGAAGATATATATTGAGTATGGAGTGACATGTTCAAGGATAAGGAGAAGAGAACCAAGGGCACAAGGAAAGTGTAAAAATAGATAAGTCCCCTGGGTTGGATGGGATTTATCCTAGGATTCTCTGGGAAGCCTAAGAGGAGATTGCCGAGCCTTTGGCTTTGATCTTTATGTCATCATTGTCTACAGGAATAGTGCCAGAAGACTGGAGGAAAGCGAATGTTGTTCCCTTGTTCAAGAAGGGGAGTAGAGACAGCCCTGGTAATTATAGACCAGTGAACCTTACTTTGGTTGTGGGTAAAGTGTTGGAAAAGTTTATAAGAGATAGGATTTATAATCATCTCAATAGGAATAAGTTGATTAGTGTTGGCAACATGATTTTGTGACAGGTAGGTCATACCTCACAAACCTTATTGAGTTCTTTAAGAAGGTGACCAAACAGATGGATGAGGGTAAAGCCACTGATGTGGTGTCTGTGGATTTCAGTAAAGTGTTTGATAAGGTTTCCCATGGTAGGCTACTGCACAAAATATGAAGGCATGGGATTGAGGGTGATCTCGCGGTTTGGATCAGAAATTGCCTAGCTAAAAGAAGACAGAATATGCTGGTTGATTGGAAATGTTCATCCTGGAGTTCCGTTATTAGGGGTGTACCGCAAGGATCTGTTTTGGGTCCACTGCTGTTTGTCATTTTTATAAAGAACCTGGATGAGGGCGTAGAAGGATGGGTTAATAAATTTGCAGACAACACCAAGATCGGTACAATTGTGGATAGTGCCAAAGGATGTTGTAGGTAACAGAGGGACATAGATAAGCTGCAGAGCTGGAAAATGGAGTTTAATGCAGAAAAGTGTAAGGTGATTCACTTTGGAAGGAGTAACAGGAATGCAGAGTAGTGGCTGAATGGTAAGATTCTTAGTAGTGTGGATGAGCAGAGGGATCTCTGTGTCCATAGACACCCTCAAAGATGAATCCCTCAAAGTTGCTACCCACGTTGACAGGGCTGTTAAGAAGGCATACAGTGTGTTAGCTTTTATTAGTAGAGGGATTGAGCTTTGGAACCATGAGGTCATGTTGCAGCTGTACAAAACTCTGGTGCGGCTGCACTTGGAGTATGTGTGCAGTTCTGGTCACCACATTATAGGAAGGATGCGGAAGCTTTGGAGATTTACTAGGATGATGCCTGGTATGGAGGGAAGGTCTTACAAGGAAAGTTTGAGGGACGTGAGGCTGTTTTCGTGAAGAGAAATTTAAGAGGTGACTTAATTGAGACATATAAGATAATCAGAGGGTTGGATAGGGTGAATAGTGAGAACCTTTTTCCAAGGATGGTGATGGATAGCACAAGGGTGCATAGCTTCAAATTGTGGGGTGATAGATATAGGACAGATCTCAGAGGTAATTTCTATACTTAGAGAGTCGTAAGGGCGTGGAATGCACTGCCTGCAATAGTTGTAGACTCATCAACTTTAAGGGCATTTAAATGGTCATTGGATAGGCATATGGATGAGAATGGAATGGTATAGGCTAGATGGGCTTCAGATTGGTTTCACAGGGCGGCGCAACATTGAGGGCCAAAACGCCTGTACTGCGCTGTAATGTTCTATGAAAAGGGTGGAATTTTTTGAGGTCAGGGTTATTAATTGTAGGTTCTGAAGGAGAGAAGGGCAATGCAAAACAGAGGGAGCTGTTATATTAAAAAAAAGGACTGCTAATGCTGAAAATCTGAAATGAGAACACAAAGTGTTGGAGGAACTTAATAGGTACAACATGGAACCAGACCCTTATAGGTCTGATACTTCTGTGGAGAGAGAAATCAATTTAATGTTTCAAGTCTAATGGTCCTTCATCAGTTCTGCTGTAGGGTCACTGGACTCAAAATGTTAACTCTGATTTTTTTGTCTACAGTTGCGATGAAAAAGTGAGGACTGCAGAGGCTGGAGATCAGCGTCAAAAAGCGTGGTCCTGGAAAAGCACAGAAGGTCAGGACATCCGAGGAGCAGGACATTTGACGTTTTGGGCAACCTCCAGATGGAGCACATTATCATCTGCCATTTCCACCACCTACAATCAGACCCCACCATCAGTGGTTTATTCTTTCCCTCCCCACCCCTATTTGTGTTCTGCAGAGACCATTCCCTCCATCACTCCCTCATTATGTCCACGCTAACCCCCCCCCACCCCACCAAACGACCCACCCTCCACTCCTGGCAGCTTCCCTTGCTGCCGCAAGAGGTGTAAAACATCTGCCCACACATCCCCCCTCACCTCCATCCAAGTTCCCAAAGGACTCTTCCACATCTGGCAGAGATTTTCCTGCACATCCAAACACCTCTTCTACTGTGTCCATTGCTCTCAATGTGATCTCCTCTACGTTGGGGAGACAGGATGCCAACTCATGGAATGTTTCAGGCAACATCTCTGGGACACACACACCAAACAACCCCACACTGCCATGTGGCCGACCACTTTAACTCCCCCTCCATACCGCCAAGGACATGCAAGTCAAATCCTAGTCACCTGATGCTTGGGGGAAGAACGGCTTATGTTCTGCCTTGGGACCCTTCAATTACATGGCATCAATATCGATTTTACTAGTTTCCTCATCTTCCCTCCCCCCACCTCATCCTAAATTGAACCCTCTAACTCTGCACCACCCTCTTGAACTGACCTACCTGTCCAGCTTCCTTTCCACCTATCTGCTCCAGCTTCCACTCCGACCTATCACCATCAACCCCCACCTGGATCTACCTATCACCTTTCCAGCTACCTTCTGCCCAGACCCATCCCCACCCTTCTATTTATCTCTCAGCCCCCTTCCACCCCTCCCCCCCAACACATTCCTGATGAAAGGCTTATGCCTGAAATGTCGATTCTCCTGCTCCTCAGATGCTGCCTGACATGCTGTGCTTTTCTAGTGCCATACTTTTCAACCCTGTCTACAATTGCTGCCAGATCTGATGAGTTTCTCTAGATGGAGTTGTTAACAGCGCCATTCATATGTATTTCTGTCCCTTTTCCCCAGTGGGGACATTTGATCGACAGATACTGACAAGGGCTCAGAATTAGGTTTTAATTCCTTTAACAATGATTCCTTTTCCAAACCCAACAGTGATACATTATTTCTGAGAAGTTAACTAACAGTGTCGGAAATGCTTTTACTGAGGAACTGATCTAATATTTAAGACCATTAGATATTTCTTCTCGAATGCAACACTTCATTTCTCCTGTATTAAAGCTCTTCTGGTGCCACATACAATTCTTCAGCTGCGAATGCAAACTTGACAATTAGACACTCAGCCAGTGGCCATGCAGTTTTTCACATGGGGTGGGGAGTCCTGGAGTATTTTAACCTCTTTATTTTGTCTCTTTGTCCTGCAGAAAAGCTCCTGGCCTTTTGCCAAGTCCAATACTGCAGCTGCAGAATGCACCACTGAGAATTCACTGTGTGGGAAATCATCAACAACCTCACATTCCAGGCTTTCTATGGCAGCTCATCCTTAATGAGTTGCATTCCCTTGCTGCCACCTCTGTTTGATGTGTTTTTTATTTTAAAAGTAGACTCCATAAAATAGTAGCAATTTGGCTGTATCTTGCATTTTAAGGGATGTGATCTTTTTCTGCACTTCAACTCCTGAAGAGAATTGTCTCCTGCACTGTTAAGGTGGCTCAGTGGTTAGCACTGCTGCCTCACAGCACCAGGGACCCAGGTTCAATTTCTGCCTTGGGCAACTGTCTGTGTGGAGTTTGCACATTCTCCCTGTGTCTGTATGGGTGTTCTGGTTTCCTCACACAGTCCAAAGATGTGTAGATTCGGTGAATTAGCCAAGCTAAATTGACCAGTGTTAGGTGCATTAGTCAGGGGTGAATGTAGGGGATTGGGTCTGGGTGGGTTGCTCTTTGGAGGGTCAGTATGGACTTGTTGAGCTGAAGGGCCTGGTTCCACACTGTAGTGAATCTAATTTTAAAAATTCTGTCAGAAGCATTTTATCTCAAATATTTTTACATCTTGTGAACATGTGAAGGAGGTTCACTTTTGGCAACGAGTGCATTTCTAGGCTCTCTTCTTTAGTTCCAGGTTACCTGATCAATGGGCTCAATTCTACTTCAAAATTTATTGATCACCATAAGGGCATTTGTGAACATTTTTAAATTGATCTGCACTTAGGTTGATAGGGAGTAGAAATACATTTAAGAATAAATTTTATTGAGCCAATATGCAATCAACCTTAATCTTTTTGCTATCCTGATAAGCTAAATGCAAAAAAAACTGCATTACAATAGCAAAACTGTAATATTAGTGAATTGCTGAAATATCAATATTTTTAAAAATCCATATATGTGGTTATTCAGAAATTTTCACTTTAGTAATGATGGTTAAGAATAGCACAGAAGTAGGCACCCAGCATTTTTTTTACTGAGCAGACTGACCATCTTGTCCATTGTAAGAGCAGTTAATGATGAATTATTCAGTTTTCTACTGTTCTGTGCTCATTTAAAATAGATATAAAAATATTTAAATAAGTTTATGTAAGAAAAACTGTTAAGTAAAATCTTATAGCTATTGCAGAGACATGGCTGAAGCTGGGCACAGATTGGGATCTGAATATTGAAGAATGTATGACATTTAGAGAGGACAGATGCTAGAAAAAGTTGATTGGCTCTGTTAACTAATGATGGTATCAGCACAATAGAGAGGGAAGTTCAGGAAACTAGGATTTAGAAGCAGTTTGGGTAGAGTTGTCGCAAAAGAAGTACACTTATGGGCATTCTGTATAGACATGCTAATATTAATTATACAATAGAATGGAGTGGAAAGGAGACATAATGGGAGCTTGCCAGAAAGATGGAGTGATAGTTATGGGGGGTTTTAATCTACATATAAACTGAAAAAAAAACAGATGTGAAAAAGCATCCTAAATGAGATGAGAGGTTCTTTGAACAGAATGTCCCAGAGCCAACCAGAGAACAGTTATTCTAAACCTGGTATAATGTGAGACAAGATGAATGACCTTATTGTAAAGGTTCCCCTAAGTAGCAGCCATCCTAACATTGCTGATTTTTACATTCAGTTTGAAGGAGAGAAGAGTGGGTCTAAGGCTGCTATTTTAAACTTTATAAGGGCCATGTATTTAAAAAGGAAAGAAATTAATAAAGCGAACATTGGTCCTGTAATTAATATTGAAAACTAAGGAGATTGCAGTTGAATTGAACAGGTATATATTTTTGTCACGATGCAGCATGCAGGTAACATCCAGAAATAGCTGTAAATAAGGAAATGAAATGGATGAAGAAACTAGAGAAAATCACAATCAAAAGAGAAATGGGTACTCAGGAAATTGTTGAAGCTGCAGGCTGGCAACATTAGTCGACATCATTATAGAGTTTTAAAAGAAGTATCTAGTGGGATAGTCAGAATGTTTCCACAATGAAAAACCAATAAAAAATAAGTGGGTGAAATATATTGATCTGACTCTTTATACCTCAAAATGGAGCTCCAGTATGACCAGTGCATTCAGTTCCAATTATTGCTTTTTTATATACTGCTTTTCCCTTTAGGTTGTTTATGGGAAAATATTCCAGAATTCCCTAGATACAGGAAAGGATCTTTTACATTAGAAAATAGCAACTGTGACAGAGGGAGATGAAAAAGGGAAACCACAGACCAGTGAGCTTAACAGCAGCTTCAGAGAACATCTTTAAAGCTCTTATTCAAGATATTATAACAGGACACTTGGTAATAAAGTATCTTAAGTGGCGTCAACATGTTTTTAGGAAAGTGAAATAATTTTTACATTTAAATTATTTATTGGAGTTTTTTGATGAATACTAAGTTGTCGATAATGGGGAGCTGGTGAATGTACTGTTCTTAAGTCCTCAGAACGTATGCGATAAGATGCCACATCAAAGCCAATTGCAGAAAATAAAAGTTCATGGTGTCGGGTGGAGTGTACTGGTGTTGATAGAATGTGAGCTACCTAACAGGAAACAGCTGGCATAAATTGGTCAAATGCTGGTTGAAAAGTTGTAACAAGTAGTGTGGCACAGGGATCAGTATTGGTGGCCTCAATGTTTTACAACTTATATAAATGTCTAAGATAAAGTCACCAAAGATGTGGTTCCTAGAACAAGGATTGCTAAAACAACCCCAGCCTTTTCAGCCGCTCCCTATAGTTCAAACCCTCCAACCCTGACAACATCCTTGCCGGTTTTTCCTGAACCCTTTCAAGTTTCACAACATCCTTCTAATAGGAGGGAGAACAGAATTAATTCCCATAAATGGCCTATTGCAACTATTTTCGATGAAATTACAACTCTCTTTAGTGGCTTCATTGTGTTGTTATCACCAGATTTAAAACAAGCATATTCTTAAAGTCATCACAATTTTAAGGAAGCTAACTCGGGTAATCAAGATAATGTTTTAATCAAATAAGTGCAATATATTATTTAAGTGCAAACATTATCTGGTATTGCACTGTTAAGGAGGCAGTGACTATACTGGAGATTGCTGCAAATAGGTCCCTGGGCGGATAAGCAACAATCCTTAATCAAATTGAAAATGTGTGAAACCACTATATTGTCTGATGCAACTATTCAGTACTAAGTGAACTTAATATCAAACGTGGCATGGAGATTAAACTAGAGGGGATGAAAGGACGGTTTTAGGGATAAGAAATTGACTGAAAAAGCCAGCAAAAATTACTTTTTAAAAAATCTACAAAACAATTAAAAATTGAACCAATGAAGCTTTACTCATGGAAATACCAGTTTTCAGCGCCAGGTAGGTTATTTGGCAATGATCAGTCCTTTGAGTAACTTTACATCCTTCAAAAGGGACCGTCAATAATAGGAGAGCGAGATGCGTCTGATATAACCTTCCAGATTCCTCTGATTGATCGCATTTGCCATCGTTTGAAGTTGCTATGCGATTTGGGCATTAATAGGTGCTGACCGAGAACCTCCTTTACTTTGACTGTTTGGACCCAGTGAAGCAGTTCCGCTTTTCTCGCTGACTCACAAGGAAACTTTAAGAATAAAAATAAACTTTCTGGACCTCTTTTTGCCTATCTATGAAGTTGCCGCTGCTCCCTTATTCAAGGATTCCCTCGTTGCCTCTAATTTAACAATCTGGTCAAACACTAGAGCGAGGAAGGATTGAATACTGTACAGTATTCCCCTCCCCACCCCCAGTGTATTTTAAACTGTACCGCCGCGTACATTTCCCCTCAGGAGAGGAGAGTTATACACAAACCTTCAGGCTTTCACTAAAGCTGTTTAATTCATTTTGAAACGTTGTATTTTGGAATGAGAATGAATTGTTGTTTGAGGATGGCAAGAATGTATCGTTCTAACGTGGATTGTGTCTTTGACAATGAGACGTGCTGCTTTAACCATGGGGAGTTCATTAACTCAACAGGATGATGACGATGACTCATTCCCATAAATCCAGCAGCATGCTGCAGTGTGTGCTGCAGTACTGTGCATTGAATTGCATGCAGTAACCAACTCTTTGAAAGATGGATACCGTTCTGTTTGTCTGTGGTTGTATCTGGTTACTGCTCAGTGAGTATGATTCTTTCATTTTATATCCCTGTGTTTATTTATGGAGTAGTTTTTTTAATTACTCATCCTAGGCAGGTGTCACTGTGGTGAGCTAAAAATTACGATCTGGAAACTGCTATTTTATTCTGAATGAACATTATGTTCACATTGAGCACATATTATCAAATGAGTCTACGAATTGCAATGAAGACTTTTTTTTGCGTAATAGGCATTTAAATTAGCAAAATCATATACAGTTAAAGTGCTAAATATAAGTGGTTGTGATTCCAAATTTGATCTTAAAGCAGCATGACCATTCTGCTCTGAATATTAAGAGTTTCTTCTGGCTTGATACTGCAATCATTTCTACTTTACCATGCATCTATATTAGTTTAATGAATTTAACTATAAATGAGCAATAGTGTATTTTGCTTGCTTTTACTTTTGACTGCTAAATGTGTTTCTATATATCCATATGTTCCAATGCTTCTACGTACTGCCTTCAGTATGTTTAAGAATTATTTTAGCTTTTGAAAGAATACTGTGCAAATGTTGGTCTGAGATGGAGAATTAATAATTTTTCAGTATGGATTTTATTAAAATGGTGCTATATTTAAGTATTGTATGTTGTGTCTTTGTTCAAGCATTATTAGCTGTATGTATGCTGCATTGAGAGTTGACTTATTGAAAATAATAAGCTTAACCTTTTGAAAGGAAGTCACCAATTGTCTTAAATTGTACCTGGTTTTCAACAATGAGCTATATAAGTCCAAGATATTTTCAGATTTGATTCCTGATTTTGTGTGGCACTCATTGATCTTGGTAAGGGAGGTCTTTGATCTTTAAAATTAATCTCTAAACTCCTTTAGCTGAGTGAAGAATCTAGCCAATCATTGATGCTAATCATTAAACAGTAACTTGTGCTGGAATTGTGCATAGGTGTGGTATAAAGTGGAAGCTACTGTAGTTGGGTCTGGTGGGGAATATAGCAGAGGGTATATGCCAGAATCCAGGAAAAAAAATCAAGGCCTTTGAAAAGGAAGCGATATTACATGTTGGTAAAATGGAAGATGGAGTAAGCTTAGGTGAACTTTCCAACCTCTCTAATTGTACATTTTTATTTTAAAAACTGTCTACCTCACCAACTCTGTTCTGGCATCTGACATTTAAGTGACTGTGGAAGACCAATGATCAGAAGTACATGCATGATGTTCAAAAACTAAGTACATTAATAATGTGTTCAGTATAACATAGACAGTTTCCTCTCATTGCTGTGAAGATGTAGTTATTGATATCTTTAATCTAGATTCATGTTGGCATAGAAAGTTGCTATTTGGTCCATGCCAGAATGTCCATGTTTTGTGCAGTAGAGTGGGGGCACTTGGAATACATGTAGACTTTCTAAAGCAGTTTGATACAAGAATGAATTGACCTTGTAAAGTAAGTCTTTACTATTCTTTCCTACCGCCCCCTTACCCTTCATATCTCCATTTAACTGTGATATTAAAATGTATGGGATTTGGCTAATATGTATAGGAAGGCTATCTTTACTTGTCATTGAAAGTGATTAGATTCCCTACAGTGTGGAAACAGGCCATTTGACCCAACAAGTCCACACTGACCCTCCAAAGAGTCACCCACTCTGACACATCTCTCTCTGACTAATGCACCTTGCACTATGGCCAATTCACCTAACTTGCACATCTTTGGACTGTGGGAGGAAACCAGAGCACCTGGAGGAAGCCCATGCAGACACCGGGAGAATGCACAAACTCCACATAGAAGACAATTGCCCAAGGCTGTGACCAAACTCGTGTCCCTGGTGCAGTGAGACAGCAGTGCTAACCTCTGAGCCACCATTCCACCTCTAATCCTGTAAATGTTATCCTGTATTGGTTTTCTACCTCACCTATCACCTTTTAATAAACAGAATCCCATGCAATTTGTAACACATCACAAAGATTCATTCACTCATTGAAAAGACTATTATTTGTCACAACTTATGTAATTGCTGCATGAGTTGTTTATACTTGTGAAACAGCAGCAAAGAAAATCACCATTAATAATACAAGATTCTTGTATTTAGTCAAACCATTAAAATGAATAGCCTATGAGATCTTTCTGACAAAAAGACTTGAGCTTCCCCCCCCCCCTTACTTTACATCTGTTCTGTTTTGTGCTCCATTTTGAATCTTGTAATTGCCTCTGTTTGTTTGAGAATAGTGCAGATTTTATTTTACCTAGACTAACACAGGTTGAAAATTGTGCAGAGGCTCTTTTTCCACTAACAACTGTGATTCTTTTGCTTTCAGACTCCTCCCCTCATCTGCCGCCACCCCCCTTCCCCCCCCCCCCCCCCCCTAAAACACACGCACAACAAACACTCTTCGCCTCTCCAAACCTGCCAACACCCAACAGACGCCTACACGATTTAAGATTACCTGAGATAATGGGTGATGTTGAATAACAAAAGTGGACATTTTCAAATGACATGTTAATATCAGGATAATGTCCTATCCCTGTCATTAATGTCATAACAATGGTGATCTATTTTGACATATGGCCCTGCTGTGGTTTAGCCAAGAAGTTATTTTGATTTCCAACCCCTTGAGATTGTAATTGATTACAAGGTAATTGATTATCTAATGCTATCTGGAAAATTTTAATCTTAAAATAAAAACGTCCCTCACTGCTCTTGGAAATAACCAATGCTGCAGGCATTTGAGGCCGGAACAAGAATGTTCCTCCTCCTGATGCAGATCATGTCCACCCAGCCACCTATCCCTGAATTGCTGAAGTCACACTGACCTCCAAATACCCCAGGGTCAACATGGAGACAAATAAGTAGTTACAAAATCTATTCCACTGACTTCATGATGATATCTGCCAAAGCACTAAGTCCTGCTAATACTCATGAGTATAACTAAAATGGAGGTTGAGCAGTACATATGGACATACGAAGTTGGAGCAGAAGTTGACCATTTGGCTCCTAAAACCTGTTCCATCATTCAATAAGTTTATAGTTGATCAGATTGTGGCCTGTACTCCACATACACACTTTTGATTTCTTTGTTAGTCACGAATCTATCCAACTGTGTGCTTTTAAAAAAAAAACAATTAATCTGCTTCCACACATCTCTGGGGAAGAGAAATCCAGAGAGTGACAACTCTCTGCATGAAAATATTTATTATTTAATAGATTAAATGTAAATTCCCTTATCGATACATCCAAGTCACTTTACGGGAGTGTGAAATTGCATGGAACAAGGAAAGACTAGGAAATCATTTCTCTAGGTCACGTACAAATCACATGTTTGCATACTGTGGTGGTGTAGTAAATGTTGTTTATTACTATTATAGGGAAATAGTGTGAAAGTTAAAAAAATCTGCATGAGAACTCCAGAATTGAAATTTTCAATACTCCACCACCCATTTAGACTGTTTCCATTTGTCATCTCTCCTTTCAATTCCACAGTTTTCAATCCTGTTTGCTTGCTTCCTATTATTTCCATGAGATTATAACAAGTTGGTTCTGAGAAGCAAGTGTTTCAGGTAATCCCAGCAGCAGTGGCCTCTCTGTCATTGCTCGAGAGCAGTTGGTGGTGAACTCACTCCTTGAACAACTGTTCCTGTGGTCAATGTATATTCAGTATATTGTTAGCTTTTATCTTTACCTTGTTATGAAGCCATACTTTATGAAGAATGACATTATAAATTTACTGGTTTACAAACCAGTGAAGCCACGTTCTTGTAATTTGAAATCACAGACTCAAACAAACGTTGGCTGAACATTTGCTCATTGTACCATCAACATTTGAAAGCCATTGAAGTGGAGAGCAACTTTGCAAAGCATCACCAGTAACAATTACTTTGAAGGTGTATGAAGGGGGACCATCTCTTACCCCATTAGCAAAGCATCCTGACAGTCACCTGGATGTGCAGCTAGGTGGCAAAAACATAAGTGTAATCACTTAGGCTCAGGATATGAAAGGAACGTACCCAGACATCACAACAATGTATACCAGACAACTGCAATCCTCCATCCCTGACTATATTTGGGGGAAATCTAGGCAGTTGGTGGGAGAAGGTCATGTGATGAGCTGCTGACCAACTTTGTTATAACAACTATTTTATCTGTAGATGAGGACAAATAAATGAGATGCTGAAGAAACATAACCCTGAGTGGGTCCTCTCACTGCCCATCCAAATTAGAAGTTTTGAGTCCTGTTTATTTTTCTCAATGCATGACACACACACACACACGTCAATATTATTACTGAATCCAGAGGGGCCACCAAGTTCAACCTGAAAGCTGCAAATTCACCAATCTTCAAGCATATTCTTAAAGGAAAGGGGCAATAACCTAGAGTTACTTATGTTAGGATCTAACTGGTGTTTTAATTGTCAGATCAAAAGAGTAAAATGGTGGTCTTGGAAGGACCCCTCGTAAAACTGGAGCTAATGGAAACTGGAAGAAAATTCTCTCCATGGGTTGGAGTGTAATCTAGCACATAGGGAGATCATTGTTATTGTTAGGAGGTCAGTCATTTCTGCTCAAGGATATCTTTGCAGGAGTATCTCAGAGTACTGTCCTGGGCTCAACCATCTTCAGCTGCTTTGTCAAAATCTTCCCTCCATCATAAGGTCAGAAGGGGAGTTGTTCGATGATGACCGCACCATTTGCGATTACTTTGATGCTCAACAGTCAAGTCTTGCTGCAGTGGAACAATATCCAGGTTTAGGTTGACGAGTGGTAAGTAACATTTCCTGCCAAGCAAATTACAGGTAATGACTGTCTCCATTTAAGAGATGTTCAATGGCATTTTTTATAACTGAATGTCTCACTACCAAAATCTAGAAACTAAAATGTACTGTACTGGCAACATTAGTAAAGTAGCAATAAGAACAGTTAGAAGGTAGGAATGTGTTGCAAGCAACTCACATCCTGACTCCCCAAAGTCTGTCCACAATCTAAAAGGCATCAGTCAGTAGTGTGATGGAATACTGCCCTCTTGCATGGATGTGTGCAACTCCAACAACACTCCAGAAACTTGACATGATCCAGCAAAGCAACCCATTGCATCCAGTCCCTGCACAACTAACACTCAATAGCGCAGGGTGTGCCATCTACATGATGCACTGCATCAATTCACCAAGCCTCCTTAGACAGCCCTTCTAAACCCACGACCACTTCCTTCTAGAAGGACAAGGACAGCAGATAGGTGGGAATGCCACCACCTTCAAGTTCTCCGCCAATCAACTCACCATCCTGACTAGGAAGTATATCGCTGTTCCTTTACTATTGTGGGTCAAAATCCCGGAATTTCCCCCCTCCTGTTGAGAGTGTGGATTTACCTACAAGGCGTGGAGAGCAGTGATTGAAGAAGGCAGCTTTGCACCACCTTCTCAAGGACAATTAGGACAAGCAATAAATGATGGCCAGCCAACATCTTTTGTAAGTGAACTTTTTGATGCCAAATGTTTTTATCTATAGAAAGTAGCAAGTGTTTCTAAGTCCACAATGAGTTGAGCCCAGGTTCTTCTAATACCCAGAAAATTCTGTTCAAGTCATGAATAGTTGTGCCACAACTATTTATCTTAAACAATGAGTGCTAGCCAATATTCTTACTCTGATGTAGGCCTTGTATGTTTCCTGTTCCCATAAGTGGAAGAAGCCATTTTAGAGATTACAGGGTTCCCTATGAGATGTCACAGGCAGAGGAGCTGTTGCAGCTTTGGTCTTCAGTGAGCTACTGTTAACCAGGAGTAGGGGAAACGAGATGGGTGATGGCCAGTCCTGTACCTTAAGCAGAGAAAGTGCCGAATCTTATCATGCATCATGCAGAATGCAGGTTGAGGCTTCAGCTGGTTTGCAAGCCCAGTTTGAGGATGTAGAATATAGCTGAAGGGTTTGCCAACTGAAGACTGGATGATTCCCAGGGAATATGCTTACAGTAGAAGATAGTGTTGGGAAAGGAAAAGGCTGAAATACTTGGGATCTGCAAAGCACTTTGAAATGGTTCTAAGAGATTGTGCATCTACTTGGAAAAACTGAATAACATAACATAATTGAGCTGTTGTTTTAGTTATTAAAGGTGGAAAGTGGCAGGCTGTTTGGTAGTTTTAAAGCCTACAAAACGTTAATTGTGTTTTGTATGTGCAATATTCTTTTAAAACATGAAATCTTGAGTCATCTTTTTCAGGCCTCAGCTAAAAATTGGATTTTCAAATTTTTAAAATTATTAATGGCTCTGAGAAGATTGTAACAAACAATTTCAGTCAGCAGTGTAGTGGATTTTTAAAGTTTGTCTTGAAATTTATATTGATTTTGCCTCTCCTCTACTAGACAACTGTTCAGCACAGCTGAGATCAGATTATCAACAGAAAGTCAATTGCAACTTCACATCCTATCATTTGTGATCTTACATATTGACCCATCAATACTTGAGAAGCTTGAAATAATAATTCTCCAAGTGATGACCTTTCATCTTTGTGAATGCAGGTAAGGATGAGACTTTGAACAGAGCCTTGAAAATCTACACCAAGGAAGGCAAAATGGCGTTTAATGGTTAGTTTTTTAGTTTGCTTCAGTTCTTACTGCAGTTTGGAAATCACATGATTTTCCAAGATCTATAATGGTAGGTATCTGTTCCCATTGGAAGGAATGATTGTAAAGTTACCCCTTCTAACTCCTCGAGTTTGGATTATTGTCAATGCCATGGAGTTCAACTGGGAAGCAAAGGGGTTTGCTAAAATACTGAGGGAAGGCCTGGCTAGAGAACCTGCCACCCTCCTAAATGAGTTTTCCAGTGGCAAGGAAGCTGCAGGAACATTTTCCTGCTTTGGGATCAAATGTGTCACTTTTATGTGGTCAACTTTAAGAGCTAATTTTTAATCACTGCTGTTGGCATTTTACTGGTGACAGTAGACTCTCCACTACATGGAGAGAGCAGCTGGTGTACAGTGAGGCAACCTTGTGGCAGGCTTGAAGGGACTGTCCCAATCAGACATTGTCTGGCCCACAGAGGAAGTCCTGTCAGTCATATCCTTCCTGCAGCAACCCCTTACATGATGTTTTTCTCTCTTTCTTTTCTGAAGGGCCGTTGTTTGTTGACGTTCCCTTCATATCTGTAGGTATGACATTCTATGATTCTTCTTTATCTCTCTCTAGATAGCTACTTTAACTTATATAAGGGTGTATCAGCATGCCTTTTTAAACACATGTTTAGAGTCAAAATTCCCCATGGAACCTCAGGGGTCTGACCTGTGGTCATGACACATGCACTATTATCTTCATCTGCCTGGTCATACCTAATTTTTCACTAAACAATTATTCCTCAATTCTACTCACTCCTTCCAAATATAAAGTAGTACTGTGGAAACCCATATGGACCCTATCTCTGCCTCCATTTTTTAGGTAATATGTGGAGCATTCATTATCAAATCTGATTTGGTCTCATGCACTTTTACTTCACTTCTGGTCCATGGATGACTCTATTGGTGTCATTTCCTGCTTTTTCTTTGAACTGGAAAACTTCTTTAACAATGCTTTCAATTTCCACCATCCCCACATTTCTTTCAGAGTCTCTCTCTGACTCTTCCTTTGCCCTGTCAAAATTCTGTTCCCAATTCTCAGGAGGACTATTGATCAAGCTTTCCAGTAAGCTGACTGATTCACACAGCTACTTTGACCACATTTCCTTCCACTTTGACTTCTGTAAAGATTCTATTCCATCCATTCTCCATTTATCCACCTTTTGATGCATATATTCTGGCAATGCCATCCACTAAACCAGTGTTTTGAATACATTTTCCTGTTTCCTCAACTGAAGATTCCCCTTCTTTGTTCTATTTCCCCATATTTCAGCTCTCACCTGTCTCCCATCATCCCAGAGTCATTTTCATACACTCCTCATCACTCCCACTTCCACTTCATCCATTCCTGCATTCAATAGAGTCATTCGAGATCTACAGCACACAAACAGACCCGTCGATCCAACTCATCTGTGCCAGCCAGATATCCCAACCTAATCTAGTCCCATTTGCAAGCACTTAGCCCATATCCCTCTTAAACCCTTCCTATTCATATACCCACCCCGATGCCTTTTAAATATTGCAATTGTACCAGCCTCCACCACTTCCTCTAGCAGCTCATTCCATCCATGCACCACCCTCTGTGAAAAGTTGCCCCTTAGGTCTCTTTCATATCTTTCCCCTCTCACCCTAAACCTATGCCCTCTAGTTCTGGACTCCCCACCCCAGGGAAAAGACTTTGTCTATTTATCCTATCCAAGCCCCTCATGATTTTTAAAATGTCTGTAAAGTCACCCCTCAGCCTCCAATGTTCCAGGGGAAACAGCCCCAGCCTATTCAGCCTCTCTCTATAGATCAAATCCCTGGCAACATGTTTGTAAATCTTTTCTGAACCCTTTCAAGTTTCACAACATCCTTCTGATCGGAAGGAGACCAGAATTGCATGCAATATTCCGACAGTGGCCTAACCAACTTCCTGTACAACCGCAACATGACCTCCCAACTCCTATGCTCAATACTCTGACCAATAGATTATCCTTTCAGCTTGATCATATCTCAATCAATTCATCATGTGCTGCCTGCTGCCTTGAGCATTCTGAAGGGACTCTTAGTTGTGATAAACCCAACACACCGTCCATTTCCTGAGGCATCTTTCTGTGCAAGCAGAGCGCAGCACCTACCCTCTTTCCTGCTCTCCCTTCTTATAGTGGCACAATTTGTAACTTCCAAGTGAGAGAATGATTTACATATTTCTTTCAATTTTGTGCACATTATTTGTTGCTCATCAAATGACTTATGCTGGGAAATGATTCACTGAATGGGCAACCATTGAGAACACATCTGTTCAGTCCTCAAGCATGACTTAAGCTTCCTGCCACCTGTCAGTTCAGTTCTCTAACAGCACCCCTACTCTGGCCTCTCTATCCTTGGCTTCCCATGCTATTCCATTTAAACCCCCCATACACTCAGGGGACGCACCTAGCTTCTCAGTCAGTTCAGAGGTTTTCAAACTCCACATTGAAATTAACAAATGAAAAGCCATTGACCTAACAATAAATTATTGTTGTTTTCACGTAAACTGCCTGACCCACTGAGCATTTCTGGCAACTCCATTTGTTTCAGGCTTCCAGGATGTCTAATTGAAAATTGAATATTTACTATTTTTTTTGCATCCTATTTCAGCAACCATATGTCTGCCAAATCATCTCTGTCTACTACCTCCTGAAGTCCGTTTTTATTGTCATTGTTTGCAGCACTCCTGAGTTTTGTAATCTGAAAACTTTGGAATTATGCCCTATATACGTGGTCGTAGGTCATGAATACATATCCAAAAAGCAGGGATCCTATTATACTGACCCCAGGGGACAACAGTACATACTTGCTTCTCTCCTAAGAACTAACTATTTGCTACAATTCTGTTTTCTGTCCCTTAGCTGTTGTCATATCCACTGTTGCAACTTTTTAACCTGTTTGGTGCTTTGCTTGAATATTTTGGGGAAATTCTGTATGAATGACATTGACCACATAATACCCACCAGTTACTTCATCAAAGAACTCTATCACGTTAGTCAACGAGATTTGCCCTGAACACATCTGTGCTGACTTCCATTTATTAACCCATATTTTTCTGAATGGCAATTGATTTTGTTCTAGATAATTACCTCCTAAAGGTTTCTCTAACACCCATACTAGGCCAAGTGGTCTACAATTGCCCCACTTTCTTCCTCTTCCTTTCTTGAAACATGGTGTAACGTATGCAGTCTTCCAGAACTATAGCCAAGGAAGATTATGGCCAGATTTGCCACAATTTTTACCCTTGCCTCAGTAACTGAGGGAAGTATTTCGAGTGAATGTACTGTCTATGTTGAGCACTGCTAACCTTTCCAATTAGATGATCATTTTACCAGTTTTTATTCCATTCAATGTTGCTGCTGCCCCCTGCCTTACAGCTACATAATCCTCTTGACAGAATCCTCATTTGTTAAGTTGCTTTCTAAAGATTAAATATGCTCATTCAATACCTCAGCCATGTATCCATCTTCACAAGAAGACCTTTTTACTTACTAATCAGATGCTGTGTTTGTTTTTTAACTATCTCATTTTTCTTATTTGTGTTTTTAAAACCTTTTTTTTTTCTTTTTGCTTCTCTTTTATTTCTCTTTTATGATACCCAAGCTTTTTTTTGCCTTTACTCTCTCTCCCTCCACTTATTCATATTTTAGGATTGGTTAGCTCAGCTGGCTGGATGGCTAGCTTGAATTGCAGAGTAATACCAAAAGTGAGTTCAATTCCCACATCGGCTGAGGTTACCATGTAGGACTGTCCTCAATCTCTCCCCTTACCTGAGATGTGGTGACCCTCAGGTTAAACTGCAAGGTTGTCTCTTATCTACTGAGAGTGCAACACTACATGTCTGGTAGGACTATGGCAACTTTTACTTCTATCAAGGCACTAAGACTGTATCCAAAGAATTGCGTACATTTTGGTCCCCTTACTTGGAGGATGCCGTTCCACTGGAAACAGTTCAGATAATGTTCACTGGACTGGCTCCAGAGATGAGGGGTTTGTCTTATGAAGATAATGGAGCAGTTTAGGCCTATACTGTCTGGAATTTAGAAGATGAGAGGAGATTTAATTGAGATATATCAGATACTGAAGGGGATTGACAGAACAGAATTTGAGTGGATGTTTTCCCCTTTATGGGGCAATCAAGAATGAGAGGTGATAGTTTTGGGTTAAGAAGCGGTAGATTCAAAGCAGCTAAGGAATTGAATCTCTCAATTTTTAATTAGTATTGGGTTAAAGGATTATGGCAAGTGGGCGGAAATATAAAGGCTGCGATGAGATCAGCCGTGTTCATTAATGCTGGAGCAAGCTCAAGGGACTGAATTGTTGATGTGTGTGTGTGTTCTTCGCATTCATTCTGTGTCTCTGTGTTTCTGTGTCTTGCTCTGTCTGTTACTCCCTTTTCAAATGCTGTTGCACAATTTTTTCTTTCCCATCACCAAATTCCCCATGGTATTTTTTTTCATTTATCAACTACCATTGAGCTACTGTATTTAAGATATAACTAAACCCAGGGCAGCTGTTCAACAGGAAACTGGAAAATAGGTCATTATTGTTCCCCATGTGCTCTTTCCCTCATGTCATAGAACAAACACTTCAAGAGAAAAAAAATCATCTGACAAGGGTTAATTTTTAAAATTCATTTGTGGAACTTGGGTATCGCTGGTTGGCTAGCATTGATAGCTCATTCCTATTTGCCCTTGAGAAGGTGGTGGTGAGCTGTCACCTTGAATCACTGCAGTCCATTTGCTGTAGGTTGACCCACAGTGCTGGAAGGGAGGGAATTTCAGCATTTTTGACTCTACGACTTTGAAGGAACGGCAGTATATTTCCAAATTAGGGTGGTCAGTGGCTTGGAGGTGTACTTGCAGGTGGTGGTGTTCCCAAGTACCTGCTGCTTCTAGATGGAAGTGGGTCTGGAAGCTGCTTTCTAAGCATCTTTGGTGAATTTCTGCAGTGCAACTTGTAGATAGTACACACTGCTGTGACTGAACGCCAGTGATGGAGGGATTGAATG
Organism: Chiloscyllium punctatum; assembly: GCF_047496795.1. Lineage (NCBI taxonomy): Eukaryota > Metazoa > Chordata > Chondrichthyes > Orectolobiformes > Hemiscylliidae > Chiloscyllium > Chiloscyllium punctatum. The sequence goes on from NC_092758.1 coordinate 31,305,235, forward strand.
TTGTAGATGTGGTGTCAATCAAGTGGGTTGCTTTGTCTTGGATAGTGTCAAGCTTCTTGAGTGTTGTTGGAGCTGCATCTATCCGGGCAAGTGGGGTATATTCCATCACACTCCTGACTTGTGCCTTGTAGATGGTGGATTGACTTTGGCTGCAGTCTCCCAAGTCTTTGACCTGTACTTGTAGCCACTGTGTTTATGTGGGGAGCCTAGTTGAGTTTCTGGTCAATGGTAATCCCAAGGGTGTTGACCGTGGGGGCTTCGGTGATGGCAATATTGTTGAATGACAAGGGGCGGTGGTTAGAGTGTCTCTTAAAGGTGATGGTCATTGTCTGTCATTTGTGTGGCGTAAATGTTACTTGCCACTTGTTGGCCCAAGCCTGAATATTGTTGCATTTGAGCGCAGACTACTTCAATATCTGAGGAGTTGTGAATGGTGCTGAATATTGTGCAATCATTGAACATCCCTATTTCTGACCTTATGACAGAGGGAAGGTCACAACTGAAGATTGTTGGGGTTAGGACAATACCCTGAGGGATTTCTGTGGAGACGTCCTGGAGCTGAGGTGACTGATCCTCCACAACCATCTTCCTTTGTGCCAGGTATGACTCTAACCAGTGGAGTGTTTGCCCCCTGATACCCATTGATTCCAGTTTTGCCAGGGCTCTTTGATGCCATACTTGGTCAAATGCAGCCTTGATGTCAAGGGCTGTCACTCACACCTCACCGCACCTCTGGAATTCAGCTCTTTTGCCCATGTTTGAACCTAAGCTATAATGAGATCAGGAGCTTAGTAATCCTGGCGAAACCAAAACTGGACATCGCTGAGCAGGCGCTGCTTGAAAGCACTGTTGATGACCCCTTCCATCACTTTACCGATGATGGAGAATAGGCGGATTGGGCGGTAATTGGCCGGATTGGATTTGTCCTGATTTTTGTATACCGGGCATACCTGGGCAATTTCCCACATTGTCGGGTAGATGCCAGTGATGCAACTGTAGCTACAACAGTGTTGAAATTTGGATATCTTTTATCATTAAAAGCATTAAGCAATACAAGTATAGTACTGGAAAATGGTACTCCAAAAGCAATTTAACAGGTTAAAATGGTTGCAAACAAATTATTAGGACCAGTGGAGGTGTTTGATGCCAGTTAGCTTTTCCAGCAGTTAGGAGCAGGTGGAATTGTTTGCAATCTGACTTACTCTTGCTAGTTGGAAAAAAAATACTGTTGCTAGGTAATTGGCTATTAGTCATGTTGAGCTCAATGAGGAGACAGGATAGCAGTGTCCTGACCAAGCACTTATGGTTTTAATTTAATTGCTTCCCCAACGTGATTTGCTTCTTGAACATATAGTGGCATTGAATTAGAAGACTAGCCATATTCTTATTGAATAGTGGAATGTGCTTAAAGAGCTGAATGGCCTACTCTTACTCTGATTTCTTATGTTCTCTAGATACTGAAAACCCTCCCCTTCATTCTCTTCTGTGACTTTGGATGCTACAAGCCCTCTCTTTGCCTTCTTTCTCCATGTAGTTTTGCATCTCAAACTTTCTAGATTGGTGGCATTCTGCTTCAAAAGGAACCACAGTACATGGCACCACCCAGGGGGTCTTGAATTAAGAAAGCAATTTGTTCACATCACTTCTGGCAGCCATATTTGCAAATGGCTGAGCTTTATGATCAGTAGACAGCAACTTCTGCACCATTTCTTCTTCATGAGCAGGATGTTTTTCTAACTTAAGCAAGACATGTATGCCTCAAAAAATTTTGTTGAAAAGACAGACACCCAGCACTTTGGTTCAAGTAGCCAAGATCAGTCCCATTTTATATCATCGAGGGTACATTTCATTTGTATCTTTGTTGGAGAGTAGGGGGTGGTTGGCAAGACCAGGGTGGACCATTCAATTGATTTTGAAGAGCGAAAGATACAGCCCGTCAAAGAATGTTAGTTTATTTGTTTTTTAATCCTGTGTTCACTTGCACACTCTCTTTATGTTCAAATTGCCCAGGTGTGTCGTGATCCCAAGGATTACCTCAAATCTGGGCCAGTTGTGGCTAGAATAAATCGTCTACCATGATCTCTCAGAAGGTGAATAATTTAAGAAGCTGCCTTCAGCAGCCCAGTCCATTTTTAAGGACAATGGCTGAGCCAAGGAAATGGGAGGCCAGATTGAAGAGCCAACGGCCACGTTGGGCACTGCAGAGGGAGGCAGGAAGCTATGAAGGCATCTCCACATTGAGGTACTGTCTACAACCTTGAAGAAAAATAAAAATTACTCATGACCAATCATGTAGAGGGTCCATGCTGTGATGAGTAAGATAAAAGGCTAATGGCTCATTGGTCCCTGTAGGCTAGCTTCAGTTAACTCATGGCCTCCAGCTTTCAGCAGGCTCTCTGCCATTTGGAAGATCCCAATGTGGCAGCCCTCATTAATCTCTACTATTAAAGTACCTAATTGGCCACTCTCTGCTCGGTGGTAGTTTCTGCTGCATTGACCTTGTTTCCCACATGATCACTTGATATCTGAGGTGGCTGGCTCCAAATTCCTGAAGAAGGGCTTATGCCCGAAACGTCGATTCTCCTGCTCCTTGGATGCTGCCTGACCTGCTGTGCTTTTCCAGCAGCACATTTTTTTTCAGCTCTGATCTCCAGCATCTGCAGTCCTCACTTTCTCCATATGCCATTTGACAACTCTTCCCTGGTCTTGCCTTCTAATCCGTTCACTCTTCCATCTCCACATCCTCCTCCTCTCCCTCAGGTCTGGCAAAATTAATCCTTCTTTATTTCTTATTTGCACTGCTTGTTAGGGAAAGGTGGAAAATGTGCAAGTCTGACACTGGCTGAATTTTGTATGTGGAATCCTGAAACTAAAAATAACCTTTTTTGTAATCAATTCTAGGGATGGTGCTGACTCATTAGAAATGTTCTAGGCAATGTTGTTTCCTGAAACTGCAGAGATCAGCCTGTCCTAGGGACTCTACTAAAGCTTGCCAGTTTGATGCCCTTGACATGTTCATCCTTGACATATTTTGCAACATGTTTTTCTGACTATTCTAATATAATAGAATGTTTGTTTTGAAATAAGGGTGTCTTCTGTATGCAGCATGCAGACTGAAAAGTCAGAGGACTATATAAACTTATACTTGCAGGGTTCCAGGCCTTTAGCAGTGCTAGTCCCACCCAATACACACACAGATGGTTAATGAACTCTTAGTTTTGTTATCCCCTCAGTACCCCTATAGTGTGTCAGCTGATTAATGTTAACCAGTTTTATACATAAAATGTCAACTGAGTGATTGATTGATTGATTGATTGATTCAGTGACAGAAAGGATAAAATGTTTGGTTTCATGTAAGAGCACTTCTGAATATTGAAAAACAGTTAAGTCAGCCTCTTGCAACTCCATTTTGATTTAACCCCATTTCCCCCCTCTCCCTTCCTGCCCCTCTCCTTTTTTGGTCTGCATTGCCCTTTGAACAGGCTTTGCATGTAAATTACTCAATTGGGAAACACTGCTGATTTACTGGTAGTGGTTAATAGATGGGGAACAAAAAAACCTGGATGATTTGGTGATGGTAGGGAAGTTCCGTTGTGTGTAAGGGCATTTCTGGATATGAAAAGATAAAAATGTAAGTCGGCGTAAGGCTCTTGTGGTGCAGTGTTGGTGTCCCTGGGTCGAAGTCCCAGAGATGTGCTGTGGCATCTCTGAATAGGATGCTTAGATAATACATATGATGGATAATTATTTGCTCTTGCTAAACACCAACAGGAAAACTCTCACTGTCGTCATTCCTTTTAGGGTCATAGTAGCTGACTGCCTGCTCATTTTTGAGAGTTTACATTTGTGCTCGGCCGTCCCTGGAGAAGAGACACGCGGTGTCCACCAATACTCTCGATGTTTTGAGAGAGGGATGGGCACAGCAGTGGATAGAATGCTTGATCTCCCTTTATAATTCCATTTTGCTGTGGGGCCCCTCCTCTTCTCCCAACTCCCCCACACTTTGTTTGATGGTTTGCATTGATAATCACCGGGCTTTACGTTGGAGTTAGTCACTTGTGTTCTCCAATTGACTTACAGCTGATGCTTAATGAGTGAACAAATACCTCCGGTGACTTGGTGATGAGGGAAAAAGAACATTTCAGTTGTGTGTAAGAGCAGTTCTGGATCTAGAAAGACAAAAATGCAAGTTAGCTTAGGGCTCTTCTGGTGCAGTGATGGTACCCCTACCTCTCAGCCAGGAGACCCAGGTTCAAATCCCACCTGCTGCATGGAAATAATCACCCTCATCTACAAACTGAGCCGCGAGAGGGAGGACATTAAAAATTGATGACCAGTTTCACTGCTAAATGTAGTTTACAAAATCCTGTTTAAGGTCATCGCCAACCAGGTCAGGTCTGCTCTGGGATCAGTAATTCACCTGACCAAACCTATGTTCTTTCTGGACAGGACGATCTCTTAGCCTTGCGCTCCTCAGGGATTTAGTCGCTTATGTGCAAGACAGGGGGTGTTGGATGTCTGCCTCATCAGTCTGGACCAGGAGAAGGCCTTTAATAGGATAGTGCACACCTACATGTGGGACATGGTCTCCAAAATGAGCTATGGGGAGGGAATCCACAATTTGATCTGATTGCTCTACGCAGTCTCAATCAATGGTTGGGAATCAAAGCTCCCTGATCAGATCTGAAGTCAGGCAGGGCTGCCTTCCCTTTGCTGCCTTGTTTGTGTTTTATATAGAGCCTTTTGTTGAGTCCATCAGGAAGGATATGAGCCCGAGAGGGCTGACTATCTCAGGCAGTGGAGGCCTGCAGGCCAAAGCCTCCCTGTGCATGGATGACGTTGTTGTTTTTCTGCTTGGAGCCACTCTCAGTGCTCAGACTCATGAGCATCTGCAAGCCATTCAAACTGGCCTCAGGAGTCAAGGTAAATCAAGGCAAGAGTGAGGCAGTGTTCTTTCGGAATTGGGCTGAGTGATCCTTTGTCTTCTTCGACATCAGGACCGATAATCTGAAGGTTCTGGGAATATGGTTTGGACTGGCTGGAGTATGTGCAAAAGCTTGGGTGGGGCATATTGCTAAGGTGAGGCAGAAACCGGGGCTTTTGGGAGCACTGTTTTCCCCCTCCATTGCAGACAAAAACCTGGTCAAGTCAGATGACTCAGACTTTTATAGGAAATCCAGATATGATCTCTGCAAGGCCTTTAGAGATGCCTAGAGGAAGTATCTTGTGGTAGAGGCCCAAACTAACCACACGGATATCCGCCTGTGACAAGGCCTACATGACATAATGGGTTACAAAATGAAGCAGAGCAAGATAGTGGATAAAAGCACATCCCTCCCTGATGCACTCAATGCTTCCTGTGCTCAGTTTGAGCAGAATGGCAGTGGGGCGGTGTCACCTGCTCCAACAGCCCCAGATGCACGAGTTCCCCTCTGTCACTGCTGCAGACATCAGATCGGTCTTCCTGAGAGTCAACCCAAGGTAAGCAACGGGCCCAAATGGAGTCCCCGACCATGCACTTAGATCCTGTGCAGACGAGCTAGTGCAGGTATTCGCTGACATCTTCAACCTCTTCTTGCTTCAATCTGAAGTCCCCACCTGCTTCAAGGAGACCACCATCATCCCAATACCAAAGAAAATGCATGCAGTGTGCTTCAACGACTACCACCTGGTGGCTCTGACCTCCATAATCATGAAGTACTTTGAGAGGCTGGTCATGGCCTACATCACCTCCATCCTCCCAGCCTCACTCGATCCCCTACAATTTGCAAACCTGCAAAACAGGTCCACAGTGAATGCCTTTTCCCTAACCATGCACTTTATCCCTGGAACATCTGGATAATAAAATATTTATGTCAGGCTCATACTTATTGACTACAGCTATACCCTCAACACCATAATCCTGACCAAACCAATCTCAAAACTCTGAGACATGGGTCTCAGCTCCTCCCTCTGCAAATGAATCCTCACATTCCTGACACACAAACCATAATCAGCCAAGAGCACCACCACCTCCTTGATAATCCCCAATGCTGGTGCCTTGCAAGGATAAATATTCAGCTGACTGTGTGGCCAAATTTCTTACAAACACTACCTACACGTTCGCTGGTGACACCACAAGGTCAGACGATGACTCAGAATACAGAAAGGAGATCCAATGCTGGGGTGTCCTTTCTCTCTTTCTCTCTCTCTTTCTTTCTTTCTCTCCTCCTCCTTCTGCCTCTGCCTCTGCAAAACAAAAGAACTGATCAGGAAGAAAGGAGGTGGAGAAGGATGTGCCCCTATCTACCTCAGTGGAGCTGAGATGGAGATGGTTGAGAGCGTCAAGTTCCTAGGAGTGACAATAATTGACAACCTGTTCAGGATCTCTCACATAGATGTGATGGTCAAGAAAGCAGAACAATGCCTCTTCTTCCTCAGGAGGCTGATTGAAATTTGATGTGTCCATAAGAGACCTCCCCAATCTTACAGATGCACCATGGAAAGCATACTGTGGGGGTGCATAATGGTTTGATGCAGCTGTTGCTCTGCCCAGGACCTTAAGAAACTACAGAAGATGGTGTGCACAGCCTTGTCTATCACAAAAGCCAAACTTCCATCTGTGGACTCCATCTACACCTCTCATTGCTGCAGAAAGGCAGCCAACATCATCAAAGACCCCTCCCACCCTAGTTATACTGTCTTCCATCAGGCAGAAGATACAGAAGCTTAAACACGCACCAGCGGGTTGAAGAATAGTTTTGTCCCTACTATTATTATTCTGTGCACTTCTCTAATTTCAAATCTAATGTTGATCTTGCTTTTGTGTACCTCCTGTGCAATCATATGGTGGCTCAGTGGTTAGCCAGGGACCTGGGTTTGATTCCAGCCTTGGGTGACTGTCCGTGCAGAGTTTGAACATTTTCCCCTTGTCTGTGTGGGTTTCCTCCAGGTGCTCTGATTTCCTTTCACACTCCAAAGATGTGCAGGTTAGGTATGTTGGCCATGCTAAATTGCTTATACAGTTCAGGGATATATAGGTTAGGTGCATTTGTCTGAGGAAATACAAAGTAATGTGATAGGGGAATGGGTCTGGGTGAGCTACTGTTCAGAGGGTCAGTGTGGACTTGTTGGACCTAATGTTTCCATAGTGTAGGGATTCCATGATGATAACCTCTGAAACACTCTATGGTTCTGATTCTGTGATCAGTCTGTCCTTTTTTATTTGTTATAATATGCCTGTATTGCTCACAAAACAAAACATTTCAGTGTACTTTTAGGTACATGTGATGACAACAAATCAAATTAGTGAAGTATTCTCTCTGATGTACATGGTGCAGTTCTGGCCCATTCCCAGAAGCTGCACCATTGCAGTCACCCGTGTCATTTTCCCACTTCATCTGGAGTCCAAGATACACTGTCGTCAGGAACAACATGTACGAAAGCCGGGATAAGAGGGTGAAGAACATACCCACCTATTGTGTGTGGCTGCATTTAATGCGTAGACCTTTCGTACGTGAGCACCAAGTGTCACTATGTACTGAGATACGATCTGTCCCCAGTGTTGTGAAGGATGGGACCGGCCTCATTGACTCAGTACCCTCCAAGGAGTTAGACTGTTCTGTATCACTGCATTGCGCAGAAATATTTGCAAAGCAAAATACCTTTTGACCACCGTCCATCAGGAAATGGTCAACACACAGCATCCTTGATCTTGTGGGAAAAGGAGATGGTGGATCCAGTCACATTGTACACTGTGCAAACAGTCAATCATCTGGCAGAATATCTCCTCACCAGAACTTTCTAACAAGTACCAAGACATTGCTTGGCTGGTGGTGAGAAGAGTGCTTTCTGTGAGGTCCATTGTGTATGCTGGGACTCTGTGCCACTGCATCTCGACCTCCAAAGTAGTTGGGGGGGGGGGGGTGAGATTGGGGGAAGGGGTTAAAGACCATCACTAATCTCCTTCTGGAATGTGCCTTTGCAAAGGAGGTCTGGGGGAAGATGCAGTGGGCCTTGTCGAGGTTAATTCCCAGTAACTCTGAGACGTGGGACTCTGTGCTGTATGGTCTGTTCCCTGAGACACCCACCAAGACAAACATCAACTGCACCTGGAGGACCATCAGCTTCATGAAAGAAGCTCTTTGGTCTGCCTGAAACTCGTTGCTCTTCCAGAGAAAGGAGCTAACCTAACTGAGTGTTGCAGACTGGCACATTCCAATTTCCAGGACTATGTGCTGGAGGATGCAAAAAAAGCTTGGGGCATCTGCTGCCAAGGTGTAGGGGGAAGGACCACTCTCTAAAGTCTTTTCTGCCAAAGTTAAATGGAGATCTGTTCAGTTATCGGACGCTGTCCTCTTGCCTCAAATATGTAAATATAGTCATGTACAAGTAAGAAATGCCTTTAGTTTGTTTATTAGATAGAGCCAAGCTCCATGTGTCTCTCGCTCTCGCTCTCTCTCTCTCTCTCTCTCTCTCTCTCTCTCTCTCTCTCTCTCTCTCTCTCTCTCTCTCTCTCTCTCTCTCTCTCTCTCTCTCTCACACTCACGTGTGTCTGTATATAAATATAAACATATTTATGAATAAGGAATATTTTTGAAATAAAAAATTCTCTGATTGGCAAGGCTGACTTATTAAAAGTATTTGCTAAATAGGAATTTTAATTTTGGGGTGGGGGCGTAAGCAAAGAGTCCACAAAGTGATTAGGGGAAAAGATAGTCCTGGAATAGTCACAGACTTTCAGTTCTATTGAAGGGGTGGGAGTTTCCACAATCAGTCATGAGAAATCACAATAACTTATTCATAATCACACTGAGGCGGCTTGAGGGGAATGAAGAGTAAAGGAGGAATTCTAATACCACTAGCATTTTACTTCTATTATTAATACTGCAGTAGCAAGTAAAGTGTGCTGCACCTGACTAAATCCCACAATCCCAACTTCAGTATTTATAAGGACCAATTTAAAGGAGTTGGGAGTTTTAAGAGTGAGAAGATACATCTTGAGCATGAATTCAGGATGGTCAAAGAATGTGCACACTTCACCATTGATGCACCACTGGGGTTTGAGGAACTGGAGAGACCTGCACTTCAGCAGAAGGAGAACAAGCCTGTTGCTGCTCCAAAGCCTGGGTGGCTGGAGCCAGCCCAAGCGGTCAGTGACTGGTACAGGCTGCTTCACTTTCCCTGCAATTGCCCATTAAAACTATATTTGGGGATGTAAATCCCTCCAATAGAATGTTACTTCAGTTATGTAGATCCATACTACTAAGCCATTCCACAGCACAGTGAATTGTGGTGGTCTATGAGTAGTAGAGGGTGTTTTAAAGGTCACATGAAAGTGAAGATTTCTTTCAAAGTCCCTCTAATTCACTCTTCTTTCTCACTGCAGCTACACCTCTCCCCACCCTGCCACTGGAAATTGTCTCCTCCCTCAGGTGCTACCTGGCATACTGCTTCCTGCCCTGAAAGTTTGTCTCTTATCAGACGTAGGTGGAGCATTCTTTTGGCACTTTAGAATAGCCACGTTTCGAGCTCGAATCCATACGTTGTTGACCAGGAGCATCTCAACAGACAGAGCAGTCAGAGCAGCAAATAATGGGAAGAGAAAAACTCAAGTCTTTTTTTATTCTTACAGGTATGAACATGAGTGTGTTGAATTACTGCTCTTCAGTAGAGTTCTATGGATGGTATTATTTTCACACCATTTTCATATCTACCCATTCCCATAACTACTGTATGGGATGTTTTTTTAAAAGCTTGTTAATGGTCCCTGTCAATTTGTCTTGTTGTCAATCGGAAGATGCAAGGTCATATGTACAACTTTTTCTATCCATCTCGTGGTAATTGGGTAGATGGCATTAATAAAAGTATCTCCGGAAGCAATGGAAACAGCCTGTATTATCCTCACTTGCATACCATTCTGGTCATCATATTACAGGAAGGATATGGTTCCATTATAAAGAGGGTACAGAGGAGATTTATGAGGATGCTGCCAGGAATGGAGAACTTCAGCTATGATAAAAGATTGGATATGATCACTTTACTTGGAAAAGAGGAGTATGAGATAGGTTCTTCACAGTTTATTTAGGTGTCCTAAATTATATTCTCTAACAGAGATCAGTGACCAATATTAAATATCTTTAATTTTTTTTGAGGATTGAAGTATTGAAAGGCTTGCATTTTTATATATAAAAAGAGCTTGCTTCACACTCTGTGGAGACATGAATTGTTTTTTTTTTGCACAGTGGAACATTTTTTAACAAGGTACTTATTGGAAACCACGTGGTTTCAGCTAACTGCTGAACAGAGATGCAGCTGAAATCCAGCAAACATTTTATGATTGCTGAAGACCTAGTTTCTGTTTGAACAGAGAGTTGGTGCCCAGCCTGCGGAAGGGAGGAAGTTTCCCAGCACCACTTCTTGTTTCCTAGAAAAATATGACCTGGCTGCTCTTAAGAAACTCCCTTGAGAGTTGGCCTCAGTACCTTCTGAGCAACCATCTACAAAGACCCAGAGATAACTGTTTGGTTAGTGACCTGTCCAGGATCGACTAGCCATCTGAATATCCCATGTCTTATCCTCTTTGGCCTTCAGGAAATACCAGTAGTTGACCATAACTTATTTTCTGAAGTGAATGTCTGCAGAGGAATCTGTTTTCTTGAGATTTATGTGTGAGTTGTGTTGTGTTACTGAGAGGCGATTCTATTTATACTTGCATAATGAACTGTTTAACCAGTTTGACATCTTCATTGAGTAAGTTTTTAATATGTTTGTTTGTTTATTAAATTAATCTGGTTGATGGATCCTTTTATCTAGTCCTAATGTAGATAAAGTATATAATTAACCAAATTGGTAATTGAGTAAAGCTATTAAATTTTGTGATGTGACTGGGAGAGTAGTGGAATGAACAACTGGTGTACTTCTCCAATAATTTGTCATTACTCATGTGACCACTCATTTTGGTGGCTAGAAAGATTTCATTCCAACTTGCCTGGGCTTCATGGGTCAGCTTTTTGACAGGATCACTAGCCAGTTGGAAGCTTTTAACTTCTTTTAAGAACCCTGAAGAGGTCTTAGCGAGTTTTGAGAAGATTAGTAGCTCTGCTTCGCCTGGAGGCCCACTGAAGATGTTACTTAGTAGGGTAACAAAAAGTCTGGGAATGAACCTTCCACCTCAGTGACCAAACCTACATCTAGACCCTTTAGAGGTGTCTGTGCCTGCCAAGAAATCGATGTTTAGATTCATGCCAGATTGAAAACATTGTGGCAACTTCCCAGGAAACTTGCACTCTCTTGCAAAAACATATTGCTGTTTTTTGGACACCAGCTGCACATTAAGGTAAAAGGTTTTGTCCCTGTTGGAACCCAAGGTTCCAAATCATATTTTCATGTCGTAGTTCTCCTCCATTGATTTGGAGTTGCATGGATTACCATATGTTCATGACACCCTGGGCTTTGGGAAGACTGCAACCTGAATGGTGAGCTGCTCGACTTCCTACTGTCAGTTGCTGCTATCTCAACAGCAACCAGATGGGGCTCGTGCCGTCTCTTTGTTCCTTGGTTGAGTTTTAATCCAAAGGCAGCCAAAGCATTAACCATCGAGATATGATTCAGGAGACCTCAAATTGTAGACGGTGAACTCTTAACGAAGGTACTGTGAGCATATTATTTTCTATGAGAATATAAAAGAGTAGCTGTTCAAAATAAGCTGTAATCACTCATTTAAATGCCATTATGTTTTTGCCTTGCTTTCAATGGCATTTCAGGAAGTTGGGGATGTGACACTAAACATAAATATTGCTCTCATTGAGTAATTACCATACATTTACAGTTCTATGTTACATAACCTGTCCAGGGAAGTTTTGTGCAATAGATTAATGCACATGGAGTTAAGCATGACAGTCAAGGGCTGGATCTAGCTTCCCAACATGCTTGTACTTCTGCTAAACTTTAATATGCCACTCCCTGAAACAAATCCATGTACTCCCCAGGTTAAAATGCAACCCCCACCCACTCCCCCATGTATTTGACTTTGGGAGTGGTTTAACAGAGCAGAAGGCAGAAATTGTGGATTACTAAAGGCTGTAATATTCTTTTTGTCTTTGTCTCCGTGTACTCTGAAAGAATATTAGAAACTGCTGAAGTAAGGAAAATTAATTAAATTTTCGAGAACACACCTAACAGTGACAATACATTACTGTGGCGTCATTTGATGTATCACAGTCAGACTTGGTCCCTATACTACAGAAGTGAGCAGTTTTTGAAATATTATTTATCTGATGAAATGCTAGATCATAAATTCCTGAGAGGTCTTTCCTTTCACACCACTCAAGATTTTCTTTCACCATGGTTATCTGAGCCCTTGGCCATGCCTTTTCTATATTTGCTTATACCCATTCCTTGCCCTCCCAGAACAATGAGATGGGGTTCTCCTTGCTCTCCTCTTCAAAACTCTGGAATAGTGGGGCTCAATTCTTGGTACATTCTTCCCAGTTGGGTAACAACACTATTGCATCGAGCATTTAGCTATTGTTAGACTGACAGTGCCTCTGCCTCTGTGTCGATGACTCAATACTTTGAAGAAGAGCAGGTGGGGAGGGTCCTCAATTCTTCTGATCAGTGTATAGCCCTTAGCCCTTAGCAATGTTGCCAAGGACAGATTATCTGATCATTAATGCATTTATTGTTGTGGAGTCTTGCTGGGCACAAATTGACTGAGTTTACCAACATTATGGCTGTGGCTACATTTCAGATGTACAGCAGGTCCCCAACTTATGAACATCTCATTTATGAATGCTCGTACTTGTGCGATTCCTTACAGTTATGCAGTTTTAAAGATCACTTGCTCACTTACGAACAGTGACTATATATTACATCCACAATCCATCAATGAGTATTTTTCAAAAATTGCAGGAGACCATATCTTGGATTACCACCTATGGCTATCTGTACACCAGCAAGATACAGAGCAAACATCTCTGCAGAGAAGAAGGTTGGATCTGAGTTAAGGAGCTGGAGGCGTTGTGCTACATCAAAGAAGGAGAAAATTAACTGGACACATTGCTCCAGAGAGTGATCATACCCCTTCAGTTAGGTAACTCAACCTGATCTGTCTGGATCTGGGACAGGAGCATATGACTGCAGGTGAGGACCCAGGTTAAAGCTCATAGAACTTTGGCCCTGTAATTTGAGGCAAGCCATAAATAAAGAGGGAGTAAATAAACTTTGGGGGTAAACTTGCAAGACAGACTGCAAGAGCTTCTTTTAAATGTACAAAAAGGAAGAGAGATACAAAAGTGAGCATAGGCTCTTGGAGCCTGAGGTAGGGAAATAATACTGAGAAACCAGGAAATGGAGGAGGAATTGAATAAATACCTTGTATCAGTCTTCTCCATAGAAGATCCTAATCACATTCCAAAGTTACTAAATATTCAAAGGGTAAAAGGAAGAGTGGAAAAAAAATACAATAACTATCACTGGAGAAAAAGTACTAGGGAAACTAATGGGACTAAAGAAGGTTGAGTCACCTGGACCTGATCTCCTCGAATCGTAAGAAAAGTTGTGACAGTGGATAAATTGTCCTAAGGGATTGGAAAGCTGCCGATGTAACTCGCTATTTGAATAGAGAAAGAGACAAATGACAGGTAACTGCAGGCAAGTTAGCTTAATGCTTATGACTGGGAAAATGTTAGTTTTTATGAAGGATGTCATATCAGAATTTTAGAAATCCATAAGATTATCAAGTAGAGTTAATATGGATTCCTGAAGGGGAAATCACACCTGACATATTTATTAGAATCGGTTTGAGGTAATATGCAGGATTTAAGTTTGTAGGGAAATGGCAGGAAAGTGGAGTTGAAGGTTATCAGATCAGCCTACTTCTGTCATGCCGTCAGGGACATCGTCATCAGAACAAAGACTGATTACTATCAATCAGTAATTATAATAAGTGATTTAAACCAGTACTACCCAGTAGACATTGCTAATGTTTTAAAAATTAATTCGGGGACTATGAGCAATGCTGGCTGGACCTGCATTTATTGCCTGTTCCTAGTTGTTCTTGAGAAGACAGTGATGAGTTGCCTTGTTGTAGGTGTAGGTACGCACATACTGCCATGGAGGGTGGTTGGGAATTCCAGGGGTTTGATCTAACAGTACTGCAGAAATGGTGATTATGTTTCCAAGTCAGGATGGTGATAGCTTAGAGGGAACCTTAGAGTAGGTGCTGTTTCCATATATCTGCTGCCATTGTTTTTCTGGAGTGGTAGTGGTCATGAGTTTGGAAGATGCTGTAAAGGGAGCCTTAGTGAACCAGCCGCACATCTGGCTATGACAACACTGATTTAGTCACACCCGGACTAATTTTAGTGGAAAATGCCTTGCACGTGCACACAATAAATGTACTTTCTAAAATAAATATCTTCATTGTTCAAAATCCAAAGTAAAGCACTTGTTTTTATTAAATATGGAATTTAGGCATTGCTGGCTCGTCCAGTATTTATGGCCCATCCCTAATTGCACTAGAGAAGGTGATGGTGAGCTGCCACCTTGAACTTCTGTAGTTCCCAGACTACATGGCCACCCTTAGTGCTCTTAGGAAAGCTGTTCCATGATAATGACCCACCAACTGAAGGATAATCAGATAACACTCACTCATTCTGCTGTTCATCTTTGTATTTTACCAACAAATGCACAAAAATGCTAATCTACATATAAATCTAACACTTTATATGCATACAAAGCTCACAAGCTATAAAGACTGACTTTCCGATTAATATATATCTAGATTCACAAGTGATCCCATTCAGGCAGTGGTTAATCTATCAAACACTGCTGTTTCAGACCAAATGTGAATGGAATGTGCTCCGCATTGAGGGTTGAATTTGTTTCACATTGTCCAAAACCAGTTGTACGAACTTACAGTTCTTACTTCATAGCATTTTCATAGGAATAATTAATACAAAAAGGACATTTTGGTCCCAAGGACAGGCTAATTTAGTCTTATCAGATATATCTTCCATGCGGCTTCAAATTAATGGAAAACCATCCATATGATACACACATACTCTATTAAAACAAGTGACATTATTAGGTGTCAATCAGCTGGGTGTTGTTGACCAGAAACTGGATCATTCCAATAAATAGAGTGGCTGCAAGGCTTGGTCTGAGGCAAGGAATTCTGTAGAAAGATACTCCCCAATTTCTGTCCACCATGTGCAATGCATATTGTCACAAAGCTGGTTTCTTTTTTTCTAAAAGGTATTCCCTTTTCTAAAGGATACTATGTTCTTGGTTTTTTTCAGAGGGGTATTAAGCCACTCTCGGTTCCGACTTAATCTGGTTTGCTACAGAGATTAAAGGGCATTGAGAGGCCTTTTTGTTTGTATGTAAACAGATGAGATTTCAGGCTAAAGTGGTCACGTTTTAGAAGTGACCTGTATAAAGAAAGGGGAGTGGTCAGCTCTCTAGCTGAGCTGATCAGTTTAGTTCAGTACTGGTTGGGAGTTCAACAGTGAGCTGTGTAGAAACTCTATCTCTCTGTTCCAACTTCAACCTGTAAGCATGTGTTCCATTTGTACTGGTGTTTTAGAGGGGTTTGCCTATTGGGACTGTTCTGTATATTCGGAACAGCATGCTTAAGTCTGGTTTGGGTAGACTGAGTTATGTAGGGCTTATCTATTCTGTTCTTCGTGTTTCATTGTGCAACTTTGTGAATAAATATTTTGACTGTTTTTAAACCTGATAGTCAACCTCGCTAACTTAATCTGGGTAATTTGCACTGTACAGTTACTGAAAATAATTGTGAAGTTATGGTCTGGGCTGCTTGTTTAAGAATATTTTGAGTGGTCTGGCCTGGTCCATAACAATGGGCGGCACGGTGGCACAGTGGTTAGCACTGCTGTCTCACAGCGCCTGAGACCCGGGTTCAATTCCTGTCTCAGGCGACTGTCTGTGTGGAGTTTGCACATTCTCCCCGTGTCTGCGTGGGTTTCCTCCGGGTGCTCTGGTTTCCTCCCACAGTCCAAAGATGTGCAGGTCAGGTGAATTGGCCATGCTAAATTGCCCGTATTGTTAGGTAAGGGGTAAATGTAGGGGCATGGGTGGGTTGTGCTTCGGTGGGTCGGTGTGGACTTGGGCTGAAGGGCCTGTTTCCACGCTGTAATGTAATCTAATCTAATATATCAGGAGTGTTCTCCATTTCTCTAGATGAGTAGTTTCAACAACATGCAGGAAGCTTAAGACCATCCAAGACAAAGAGGCTGCTTGATCAATACACTATTCATTCATCCAATGCAGCAGCATGTACCATTTGTACCAACTGCAGGGCAATAACTTCCAAATTTGACAGTAGTTTCCAAACCTGCTGTTATTAGACTTCTGAATGGGTCTCAAATTTTAAATTTAATGTTGATCTCATTCTTTGTGCACTGTCTCTGCAGCCATAGCAATGCATTCTTCGCTCTGTTGTATAACTCTGATGTACTTTGTATGGTATGACCTGCCTGTACTTAGTACAAAACAAAACTTTTCACTGTCAAATAGCAACTGCTGGAAAAGCTCAGCAGGTCTGGCAGCATTTGTGGAGAGAAATCAAAGTTAATGTTTCGGGTCGAGTGACCCCTCCTCAGAACTGACTTGCAGCATCCGCATTTCTTTCGGGTTTTTTTTACTGTACCAACGTACATGTGACAAGAATAAATAAAATCAAATTAAAAAAACCTGTAAACCTTGCCAGAATAAGAAAGGCAACAGAAGCATGGAGCCAGAAAATCTGACACTCATGTAGTTATGGCAAGCAGCCTTTGGAACAGTCATTTGGAGGTTATTTGTATACTAGCCATAGAGGTTTATATCAAGAATATTGAAATGGCTTGGATCACTGCTTCCTTGCTTGTTTTGTCTGTATAAGTAAGACCTATTGTTATCTGGGAATACATACAATTCAAACTTAGTACTTTGATCTATAGATTGATCCTGATATATAATCCCTGTATGTTTGTTTAAAGTAGAATCTAACTCAATATTTATTGGTAAACCAAAATGCTGACTCTGTCATTTATTACTTATTCATATTTAAAATGCAGACATTAAGGAAAGTAGATTATCTCAAAATACATCTGGTAATATTCAACTGGATGACAAAACCCGCTAGCAAGGTGTAACACGGAAAATAAATGCCAGCTAAGACCGGTTACCCAAATTAAAGCTGACTGGATTTTATATATTCTAACCACTTCTACAAATGGATCTAAATAGAAGTGTGAGCATCCATGATCCAAGGATAGCATAAAACAACTATATTTAAAATAAAGGCAAGAACACAGTTTACAAAAAGTAGATCTGAAAAGGCACAGCTTTCTGAGGAAGGGTCACTGGACTCAAAACGTTAACTCTAATTTCTCTTCACAGATACTGCCAGATCTGCTGTGCTTTTCCAGCAACTTCTGTTTAGTTTCTAGTTACTGAGACATCACTGGCTATAACCAACTATGGTCAGTGATCTCCGAATAGTATTGGTGAAGCAAAGGCGTCTCAAGTGGCAGGTTATATTGTTCAGATTTTATTTTTGCTTGAATATTTTCAGAGCATAAATATTCCACTGAATGACATTCAGAAACCCCCTCAAACATAACCCACGAAATGATTTTGAATGAAAGCAAAATGCAGTGGATACTGGAAATTTGAAACTAACAGATCATGCTGGAGGAAGGGAGGGTCCAGCAGAGTCTGTGGAAAAAGAAACCCAGTGACTGCTCCACAGAGCAGAAATTACTTTGAAATGAGCTTGGCTTTTATGCTGTATAGGATTAGAAGCAAACTTGTATTTAATAGGGATTAGCTCATTATCTGGCACAGATTGCTCCCTGAGGAACATCTAAAAATCACTCTTTCGGAGAAGAACGATTTAAAAGAACCAATTTTAACATGGTTCCCGTTCACTGTTACTAGCTGGAAAACTCCAGTGCATCTATGGTTTTTCCATCCCACACAAGACCCATCAGTGAGAAGAAAAAAAATGAAAAATTTGTGAAGTGTGCAGGATCCACTGACTGAGGACACTTGCATAACGTGGAAATTACAAATGTGATACTTGGATAGTTTACTAACAGAAAACTTAGAAATTGTACTTCTCAGCATATAAAATTCACTAATGCAGAAATGTTCAGACATTGCTGAAAAAAAAGGATACATTCTGCTGATTTCTCACTCAGGATCTAATCAGCTCAGATTGGTGTGGTGTGATGGCATGGCATAGCATTCATGTATCAAAAGGTTAGTCAGCTCCAGGCACTTTTAATGAGTTTTTTTTTTAAAGTCGAATAATGCTCCTCCTTTTGTGAGGGGTTCTTATGCTGCAGTGAGTGCTGTCCCTTACCTCTGAGTCAGAATCTCCAGGCTTGAGATCACTCAGTACCACCTCCTTCATCACCTCCCTCCACCCTTCCCCCAACCCTGCCCCACCATCTCAAATACCCCATGCACTGAGTGGAAGATGCATTCTTAATGTTGCAGAATGCTCATGAGACTTGTGAAAGATTAAGAAAGCTGGAAGCTCTGCCATAACTCTACATATTTCCAGATTCTAACTTTCATGGAAATGTGCAGATATCAAAAGTAACCCAGACTCATAGAGATGTACAGTACAGAAACAGACCATTCGGTCCAACTTGTCCATGCTGACCAGATATTCTAAATTAATCTAGTCCCATGTTCCAGCATTTGGCCCATATTCATGTCAAACCCTTCTTATTCATACACCCATCTAGATGCCTTTTAAGTGTTGCAATTGGACCAGGGTCCACCGCTTCCCCTGGCAGCTCATTCCATCGGCTCATCATCTGCATGAAAAAGCTGTCCCTTGGGTCCCTTTTAGATCTTTTCCCTCTTGCCTTAAACCAATGCCCTCTAGTTTTGAACTCCTTGAATGATCTGCAACACACCAATAATTGCCTTAATTTATAATGAAAGAGAATTTGCATTGCAATAGCAAAAAACAGTGGTACTGGACTTTGCATTGAAATTAATGTATTTTTATTATAATATTTAGTAAATGGTCAGATCAGCCTCAGAAAACTGTATTGATGACAGGATTAACAAAGTGTTGTCCTATGGACAAGCAAAATATTTTTACTCCAGTTATTTTTAATTTACAAAGTGAATTTTTGCTTAAACTCAATATTTCTAAAACAGGTGCAATTGAAGATCAATTGAGGATCAATAAACTTCGCAAAAGAAGTTTGGAATGAACACATTGAGTGAGATATAGCCAGAGTGTATGTCTGTGTTTCTGGGAATTTGGAGCATAGTGGGAACATGAGGGGAAGAGGTGCTTTTTTGTATTTCACATTTTTTTTCTCGTGGTTTATAGTTTGTAAGTTTTATATATTTAATAGTACTGAGGACCAGGGAATAAGATCCCAAGAGTAATTGATATTATTTGATATTCAGCACCTTCCAAAGGACATAATTTAAAGAGGTGAGTCATGGCAGGAGAGTTTAAAGCTGTGGTGAGCTCTTTTTGCTCCATGGGAAAGCCGAGGACCTTTCCACTGCACAAGGTCAGCATGTGTGTGGGAAGTATCTCCATCTTTTGCTCCTGCGTAGCCTCAGTTTCAGAGCTGAAGCAAGGGCTTGGGACACTGGAACATCTACGAGGCGGAGAAC
Organism: Chiloscyllium punctatum; assembly: GCF_047496795.1. Lineage (NCBI taxonomy): Eukaryota > Metazoa > Chordata > Chondrichthyes > Orectolobiformes > Hemiscylliidae > Chiloscyllium > Chiloscyllium punctatum. The sequence continues at coordinate 31,324,879 of NC_092758.1, forward strand.
ATTGTGAATGGCACAGTTAGAGAGATGGTCACACTGTAGGCTAAGATTCCAGAGGCAGGAAATGTTTGGGTGAACAACAGGCAGAGCTATCAAGATGTAGCTGCAGGCTGACCACGGATGGAAACTGAATGTCTCTGGGTATTTCATTTTGAGAAGGACAGACAAAAAGTAAAAAGGCAGTGGAGTTGCAATGCTGATTAAAGAGGAAATTAATGCAACCGTGAAGAAGGATTTTGGCTCAGAAGTAAAATCTGTACGGGTAGAGCTAGAAATACCAGAGTCAAACAATGTTAGGGGGATGTTTCACGTAGACCTCCAAACTGTCAAGGTGATGTTGGAGTTCATATTAAATTGCATAATAAATTAGATTGGGTAAATCAAATTAGTGATGAGCAGGAATTCCTGGAATGTATATGGAATGGTTTTCTGGACCAATACATTTGAGGGATCAGCAAGAGAACAGGCCATCCTAGACCGGGTATTGTGTAATAAGAAAGGGATAATTGGTGGTCTAGTTCTGTGAGGTCCCTTGGGGATAGAATTCTTCATCAAGATGGAGAGTGACATAGTAATTCTGCAACTAGCATCCTGAATCTAAATAGAGGAAACAACAGTGGAATGAAGCACAAATTGGTCATTATAGTTTGGGTGATGTTACTTAAAGGGTGATGGTGGAAAGACCAGGACAAATGTTCAAAGAGCCCATGGGTGAACTGCAACAATTGTTCATGCCTGTCTGACACAAAGTGGGAAAGGTGGCCAAACCATGGTTTGCAAAGGAAATTCGGGATAGTATTACATATTAGCCAAATAAAACAACAGACCTAAGGAGTGGGAGCAGTTTTGAATCCAGCAAAGGAGGACAAAGGAAACAAAAAACAGAAATTGCTGGAAAAGCTCAGTGAGTCTGGCATCACCTGTGGAGAGAAATCAGAGTTAATGTTTCTAGTCGAGTGACCCTTCCTCAGAATTGGGACAAGTTCTTGTCTGGGACAAGGAGGCCAAAGGGATTAATCAGGAGAGGGGAAAACCAGCAAATGAGAGTAAGCTTGAGGTAACGTTAACTGATTTAATAGTTCTACAGGTATGCAAAGAGAAAAAGGATTAAAAGCAAATGTAGTTCTCTTACAGTCAGAAACAGGGAGACTTATAATGCGGAACAAATAAATGGTTGACCAACTAAATACATCCTTTAGTTTGGTATTCACCAAAGAGGACACAAATAACATACTAGAAATTTGGGAAACACAGAAATTAGTGAGAGGGAGGAGCTGAATGAAACCAATATTAATGGGGAAATGGTGTTCAGGAAATTGAGATTGAAAACTGATAAATCCCCAGGCCCTGATCTACACTGAAAGGCAGCAATATAAATATGGAGACATGACTTGGTTAGTGATTAAGTTCAAGTGGAATTTTAAACATTGTGTTACATTTCTAACTTTGTATCTTCAAGGTATGCAGTCTGTTTCAGGCAATTCAGGCATTGAGTGTAAAAGTTGGCAAGTCATGTTGTAGCTGTATAAAACTGTAGCTGTCTAGCCACACTTGGAAAGTATTGTGTGTAGTTCTGGTTGCGACACTACAGGGAGAATATGGACGTTTTGGAGAAGGTATGGAAGATGTTTCCCAGGATGTTTTCTAGATTGGAGTGTATTAACTATAAGGACAGCTTGGACAAACTTGCATTGTTTTCACTCGAGCTGAGGTGTGACCTGATAGAAACATATAAAAATGTGAGACATGGATAGGGTAGACAGTCAGTGTCTAGTTCCCCAGATGGAACTGTCAAATGTGAGGGGGCATCGGTGAGACGGGGAAAGGTTTTTTTTTCAAGGAGAGATATGAAGCAAGTTTCTTTTTTAGACAGAGGGTGATAGGTGCCTGGAACACGCTGCCAGGAGAAGTGGTAGAAGCAGATATGTCAGCAATGTTTGAGACATTCAGACAGACACATGAACTCGCAGGGGATAGTGGGATATGAGACACGTGCAGGCAATATGGAATAATTTTAAAATTGCATCAATTCTATCCCCGCGGGAGAAGGAAAAAAATCACTTTGCCTATAGACTACTCGCTTACAGTCTTTATGGTTGTCTTTAGCCAAAGAGGGCCTACCCATAACACCACTGCTATCTCAACTTGGCTACACTCAGGAACAGGCAGTAAAAGAGCCATTACCTAAGCCCTTGCTGACTGAAGGAACATGTTATCTAGATGACCTGCTAATGAGATTCACTGCCTCACAATGGCATCGCAACTCCTGAAGCACCAAGGGTGCTCCCTGTATCCCCAGGAACCCAGTCACCACAATGCTCATGCAAACTAAATGACACAACGATACTTGAGATGAATGCTCACTGCCCTATGAAATTATGGCATATATAGCAGGATGCTGAATATTAACATCTATTTCTGTAGACTAACTGACCTCCTGTTGCCATTGTTAACTGACTGATACTGCCAGACTAGCAGCATTGTTGCTATCAACTCTAATCAGAACTGTATTCGCTTCCAATCAACTTTCAAGCTCTTGTAATCCTTTATAAACTGCATACACCTGCATGTGATTGGAGAGGTTATGACTCATCAGTGCAGAGCAATCATTCTGTGCTGAGGGGTCATTGACGTCTTCCTACTATAGAGTGAAATAAACGAATGTGTCAATTTCACAAGGTCTGACTAAGAGCTTTCACCTTCTCACCACATGCCATCCCTAGAAAGCTTACCACCCAGCAAATATAGCCGAAAGACTGTCATTCCTTGAGAGACCACTCTGCATCCAGTCAAGCATTGGCAATGCTGAGGAGGATGGCTCTTCTTGTGGATGACCAAGCTCAGCTGCATCAGACTGCTGATGGGACCTGATTGATTTACATTGAGTGACAGTAGATAGGAACTGGGTGCAGAAAACCATTATGGACTATTAAGATCAAGGCATCAGCATTTGTATTGCATTGTAGAGGTGAACAGCAGCCTCTGTTTCCTGTGTGTTCTCTTTGCTGGTTGACAATCGAAGTTATTATTTAGAATTTTCAAATCGCTTATCTATATGTGATACTCCCCTTATAGACAATGACAAGACGTAAGTGACCATTGAGTATGTATTGGGGAAAATGACTCAGCAAGGGTATTAAGATAGGATATAATCAAAGGACGGATAATCCGAATGGACTGGCTTCTTGAAAACCAACTAGGATGAGAGAGTGGGGTTGTGTATGAGGGAGTATCAGCCATGCCAGCTTTGTGCCATGAGCAGTATGGATTTGTGATTTTTTTTGTACCATTTAAGCTGCCAGTTAAGGCATAATGCCAGATTACTAATGCTTGTCCAGCTGCACAGACGTGCCAGTCAAGGGATTCAGTCTGTCAGTGACATTTGTTCTTATTTCCCTGGCTCCTCGTCACTTGTCACATAATCTCGTCTCCTGCTCCAATTGTGCAGAGCACAGTGCACCAGGATGGTGCGGCGAACTCTATCTAGATCCCCAGAGGACTCCAAGCTGCATCCACTTTAACAATCGGTGGATGGTCACGAAGGACCCTGATCTCTGACCAACTTTACATTGCGCTGACCATGACTGAACAGATCCCAACTGCAGCTCCCCAACTGATGATACCTGATTCCAGTGACTGCTTGTGCTGGCTCAACAGGACTTCCCATTGCCCACTCCTTGGCCTGTAGCTGGGCACATCCCTTGACTGTGAGCATCCCAAACTGATGATGGACCATGGCTCAGTCTCTGCAGAATCACTCTGTGGTTGATGGTATGGTGTTGAGACACCTTGACCAATTGTGGCCCCTAACCTGTGACTGGCCTGACTAAGTGTCTGACATGGCTGTTTGGTCGAATGTGCATGCAGTAAATTTACTGCGGAGCATACTGCAAACATTAGATTGATATGTTTCCCATCCCAGCCAGATGCCTACTGATGAGTATGTCAAGCAGCCTGTCTGTGTGTCTGTGCAAAAGAGCATGTCATTATGGCAGCACTGATCTCGTAGTAAACTTTAGCCAGAGTCAAAGGCTAAGTGGACGGCACATGAACCAATACATATCCAGGCACGAATGTTACAAAGGTATAGGTAGGTGCTAACTGAACAAGCACTAAGAGAAACAGCCTGGTCCAATCCATGAGCTGGGTGCCTGTACACTTGCAATATATCAGTGCAATATATCAGCGAGAAAGTAGAACAATTCTTTGTCTCACATTTTAACTGTGAGTATTTTGAAACCAGTGGTTGAAACAGTGGTCATATGTCAAATATTCTGCTTGAATAGAATGATTGATATATCTGGATTTTCTTTTCTATTCTAGCACTTCTTCAAACATTATAGCATTATGATCTATGTAGAGAGTGGATGCTTTTCTTTTAAAGTAGAAATTCAAAGTTCCAATTATTTACTAAAAATATCGCAAGACGGGATTCAGCAGTTCACAAACAGGAATTTTCCTGTGCATGAGTCAAATAAATTAAGACTAAATACAATGCTAGTTAATCACCATTAAGCTACAGCCCAGAATCACCATAGGTAAAGGATGAACTATCAGGCATATTGTGGTCTATTAAAAGTTTAAAGTACACATTTAATGACAGGTACAACTAAGAAAAATCTTAAATGGATTCAGCAGTCCATATGGAATTTACCTCATCCAACTCAGCCACAAATTCCTACAAAACTCCGTTCCTTACAAAACATTTCAACCCCAACAGATAGTGCGTCCATTGTTATTTAGGATATGAATATAGGAGCCTTGATGCAGAGATGCCCGTGTTGTACTGGGATTTGCTTTCCATCTGCCATGATAGCATTCAGATCCAAGGCACAAGGCACAAGCCTAGGTGTCTGGATAATTTGTTCAGTGACAATTCCCCTACATCTCCACCTCCCTATATGACACTACTTTCCCACCAATGTGACATATGGAAATGAGGAGTTATTGGGTTCTGATTGAAAGATCTGTTAAAGAGCTGGAATTGATGTATATAGATAAAGCATCAGATGATGTCTGTGCCTGAGATACCTGTGAGTGTTCAACTTGAAATCCTATTTTGTAGCAATGTCCTAGTCCTGAGCAGAATTTGGAGAGATGCTATCAGATGTACGCGTTCCCCTGATTGTGATGCAATGATCTGTAATAGTTGAAAAAGGCAGCTCATCAGCACCTTTTTTTTTTGTAAATATATTTATTAGCAATGTTTTTAAAATTTAGAAACATACAAAATTATTGAAAAGTATAGTCAACAAATATCAGTATAATGGAAAAAAAACAAGTTAGAATACAACTACTGTCTACTAACTACTAACCTACCCTATAATACAAACAAGCCCTAATACTCTGCAAAGCAACACCAAAAAAAAAGAAAAACAAAAAAAAAACACAAAATACAGAACAGCTATGCTTGGCACAAAGCTCCCAAACAAAGGAACGGGAGCATTGTTTGTTTGTGTGTGTATATATACCCGTATTAACTCAGGAGACCCCCTCCAGGGCCCAGAGCTTGACAAATCTAACCACCCTGGTTAAACAAATGCCCTAGTTAAAATGGACAAATCTATATCCAAATAACTCGAGTAGGGCTGCCATGTCTTATAAAAATGCTCTGTAATGTGGTGCACCATGTTTGTAAAAATGTCCAAGGGAATGTGCTTCATAATTAATTTCTGTCATCCAAGCAAGCCTGGCAGGTTGTGAGACACCCAGTTCATCAGAATATTCTTCCGTGCACTGTATGCAAGAGTATTAAATAGGTCTACTGAATTTACCATCTTTAGACGGGCATTGGAAGAAACTAAGAGGAGAGATATCGGGTCCACTTTGACTTCAGTCCTCAATACCCTCCATATCTCTCTCACCATAGCGCTCCAATAAACATGGAGCCTATGGCATGTCCAGACGTAATGGGTAAGAGTATCTACACTTTACATTTGGGGCACACTGAAGATGCCCCTTTTTTAAACTTCGCCAGACAGTCTGGTGCCAGGTGAGCCCTGTGCAGAACTTTGGAGTATTCTCCCATTTGTTCTCCCATGTTTCAGAAGAGATTTCTACTCCTAGCTCTTGTTCCTAGACCTCACGCAACCAGTTAATAGCCTGCCAGGCCCTGCCACCCAGCAGGCAATAGAGGGCACTAACTGAAAGGGTGCTTGTGGAACGTAGCAACAACCTCTCTATATTGGGCTTATAGGGCTTAGTGAGAAGCGTAGTCGTCTTCTGGATGAAATCCCTAACCTGAAAAAAATGGAAAAGATCTCTGCTGGGTAACCCGTATTTGCGACTCTTGCTCAAAAGACATCATAACCACCTCCTCAAACAAGTTTCCCAAACTAGAAACTCCTCCCGCTGCCCATAGTTTGAACCCTGAGTCCATCATCCCTGGTCGGAACCCTGGCATGCCAACTATAGGTGTAAGTGGCGAAGTCTTAGATAAACGACCCTCACTTTGACGCATTTCCCTCCACGCCTTGACTGTACTAATGACAATGGGGTTCCGGCAGTGGTCCATAACTGTCCTCCTCTTATCCATGAACAACAGGTTAATAAGAGAGCACTTTGCTTGGGATGCCTCAGTATTGAGTTTTGGATTGTTACCTACCCAATCGCAGACAAAGAACAACAGTGAACTCAATTGATACTTCATTATAGGGAGCATAAACATGGGATAAAGCAAACAAGGAAGAGATAATGAGAGCTATTCGGCCCAGCCATGAAATTGGAAGAGCCTCCCATCTCTGGAGATCTCACCTAATTAGATTACTTAGTGTGGAAACAGGCCCTTCAGCCCAACAAGTCCACACCGACCCTCCAAAGAGCAACCCACTCAGACCCATTCCCCTACACCTAACATTACGGGCAATTTAGCATGGCCAATTCACCTAATCATATTTTTGGACTGTGGGAGGAAACTGGAGCACCCAGAGGAAACCCACACAGACACAGGGAGAATGTGCAAACTCCACACAGACAGTTGCCTGAGACAGGAATTGAATCCAGGTCTCTGGCGCTGTGAGGCAGCAGTGCTAACCACTGAGCCACTGTGCCACCCTAATATTGTCAAGCAAGTGAGCAAAGTTAGTCCGAGATAACAGATTAAACTTGGGGGTTAATAAAAATGCCTAGGTATCAGAACCCTGCCCGTGACCACTGAAAAGGGAACTTAGGGCCACCTTCAACTTCTGGCACATCCTTAAGGTTCCCCAAAGCATAGCCTCCGATTTTGCAAAGTTAATCTTATATCCTGAAATAGCCCCAAATGAATTGTATCAGTTGAGGTACAGATGTCATTGGGTTCGATAAAACAGAAGGACATCATCGTAATCTTGTGTGCCCTGGATCCCACTTCTGGAGAGGTTATGTGGATGTTCTGACGAATGGCCTCTGCCAGCGGCTCTATCTGTTCCTCCTTCTGTCGTTTCCGGCTAGCCGAATACTGCCAAGTGATCAGAGATAGCTATATTCCCAATTTTACAACCCATAATCAAACCCAGAAGGGCCGAGGGAACCAGAAAGAGGTCAATCCCCTGTGACATTTATGTGGGTTTAAAAAAAAAAGGTGAAGTCCCTGCCAGTAGGGTGAAGACATCTCCAAATATCCACCAGCCCCAACTCCTCGCATAAGTAAACCACCTGCTTGGCCTGTGAAGAAATAGTTGGGGGCCCACAAGGCATCCTGTCCACTGTCTGATCCAAAGACAATTAAAATCCCCCCCTGTAATAATGTGCCTTGTTCCAAAAGCACTCAACTAAGAGAAAGAACTTATAAAATATTTGAGGGGATGCGCTGGAGGACAGTAAACATTAAAAATGCCATATTCCTCCCCATGTATCAGGGCTTTAAGTATCGCTGTCTCTGCTCATCTTTCATCTGCTCTAATAATGTGAATGGAAGATGAGTACCACCACTCCCCTACTTCTGGTAGTAAAGGATGAAAAGAATACCCTGTTGTAATTTCAGGTGTTTTCCATCATCAAGATGGATTTCTTGCAACAAAGTGATATCAACCCTTTCCCTCTTAAGGCTAGAACACACTTTTTTTCCTTAACAGGCGAATGACATCCCTTAATATTCCAGGTGCACCATTTAATAAGACACTCAGCCATATCCCCTTTCAGAGACCCTTGAACCCCTCAGAGGTAGAACCCTGCTTACAAAGTGCCGAGCATAAGTAAATAAAGACTCTGAATCGAAAACTATATATACAAAAACTACTCTATCATAACTATAAACAACTATTACTACCAAAAAACTACAAAGAAAACCAACTATAAAGCCTTAACTGAAAGACTCTTCTTCCTGCCCAGAGGGGGCACTCACCCTACCCATCCCCTCCTTCACAGCTCCTTCAAACCTGGACTGTGCACCAGCCTTAGGCCAGAAATAAAACAAGGAGATGATCATTAAATCAACAGAGAAAAGACAAAGTGAGGATGAACACTCCATCCATCCCTGGCTTCATGTCACCCCTACTTGTGACTAACAGAGAAACTGAACAAACAAAAAAAAGGGGAGAGGCAACAAAGGTGGAGTTTGCACAATTCTCCCCATGTCTGTGTGGGTTTCCTCTGGGTGCTCCGGTTTCCTCCCACAGTGCAAAGATGTGCAGGTTAGGTGAATTGGCCACAGAGTTGCCCGTAGTGTTAGGTGAAGGGGTAAATGTAAGGGAGTGGGTCTGGGTGGGTTGCTCTTCGGAAAGTCGGTGTGGACTTCTTTGGCCGAAGGGCCTGTTTCCACACTGTAAGTAATCTAATTTAATCATCTACTCTAAAGAACATCCACAAAATTTCCCATCAGAAAATCTAGTTATTAAAAAACATAGGAACAACCTATTTCAAGATTTTTTCCCCCCCTTTCCTAAAGGAAATTTTTCAGGATAAAGAAAGGAATTTAAAAAAAGAAGGCAAAACATGGGCAAAGATAGAAAAGACAAGCATTGACCTTATTCTTCAGGCCAATCCATCTGGCTGCTCACCTTCCTCACCTTCAGGGAGCCCAACAATTCGGAGATTTATTCTCCGACCTCTATTTTCGAGCTCGTCGATATGGTCTCGTAAGGTCTACACCTCTCGCTCCAGTACCTGGATTCGACTGGATGCGGACTGCATTGCAGCTTCCAAGGCCTTAGTTCTATCCTCCACCTCCTCCAGCCTCTCCCCGAGCCCTGGATAATAGACAGTAGGTGCAGGAGTAGGCCATTCTGCCCCTTGAGCCTGCACCACCATTCAATATGATCATGGCTGATCATCCTCAATCAGTATCCTGTTCCTGCCTTATCTCCATAACCCTTGATTCCACTATCCTTGAGAGCTCTATCCAACTCTTTCTTAAATGAATCCAGAGACTGGGCCTCCACTGCCCTCTGGGGCAGAGCATTCCACACAGCCACCACTCTCTCTGGGTGAAGAAGTTTCTCCTCATCTCTGTCCTAAATGGTCTACCCGGTATTTTTAAGCTGTGTCCTCTAGTTCGGCACTCATCCATCAGCGGAAACATGTTTCCTGCTGCCAGAGTGTCCAATCCTTTAATAATCTTCTATGTCTCAATCAGATCCCCTCTCAGTCTTCTAAACTCAAGGGTATATAAGCCCGGTCGCTCCAGTCTTTCAGTGTAAGATAGTCCCGCCATTCCAGGAATTGACCTCGTGAACCTACGCTGCACTCCCTCAATAGCCAGAATGTTTTTCCTCAAATTTGGAGACCAGGACTGCACACATTACTCCAGGTGTGTCTCACCAGGGTCCTGTACAGCTACAGAAGAACCTCTTTGCTTCTATACTCCATACCTCTTGTTATGAAGGCCAGCATGCTATTAGCCTTCTTCACTACCTGCTGTACCTGCATGCTTACCTTCATTGACTGGTGTACAAGAACACCCAGATCTCTTTGTCCTGCCCCTTTACCTAAATTGATTCCAATTAGGTGGTAATCTGCCTTCCTGTTCTTGCCACCAAAGTGGATAACCATACATTTATCCACATTAAACTGCATCTGCCATGCATCTGACCACTCACCTAATCTGTCCAGGTCATCCTGCAGTCTCCTAACATCCTCCTCACATTTCACCCTGCCACCCAGCTTAGTATCATCAGCAAATTTGCTAATGTTATTACTAATACCATCTTCTATATCATTAATATATATTGTAAAAAGCTGCGGTCCCAGCACTGATCCCTGCGGTACCCCACTGGTCACTGCCTGCCATTCCGAAATGGAGCCGTTTATCACTACTTTGTTTCTTGTCAGCCAACCAACTTTCAATCCAAGTTAGTACTTTGCCCCCAATACCATGCGCCCTAATTTTGCTCACTAACCTCCTATGTGGGACTTTATCAAAAGCTTTCTGAAAGTCCAGGTACACTACGTCTACTGGATCTCCCTCGTCCATCTTCAGAGTTACATCCTCAAAAACTTCCAGAAGATTAGTCAAGCATGATTTCTCCTTCATAAATCCATGCTGACTCTGACCTATCCTGTTACTACTATCCAGATGTGTTGTAATTTCATCCTTTATAATAGATTCCAGCATTTATCCCACCACTGAGGTCAGACTAACTGGTCTATAATCTCCTGCTTTCTCCCTCCCACCTTTCTTAAAAAGTGGTACAACATTAGCCACCCTCCAATCCGCAGGAACTGATCCCGAATCTATCGAATTCTGGAAAATGATCACCAACGCATCCACGATTTCTCGAGCCACCTCCTTCAGTACCCTGGTATGTAGACCATCAGGCCCCAGGGACTTATCAACCTTCAGACCTAACAGTCTCTCCAACACCAATTCCTGGCAAATATAAATTCCCTGAAGTTCAGGTCCTTCAGCCACTGTTACCTCAGGGAGATTGCTTGTGTCTTCCCCAGTGAACACAGATCTGAAGTACCAATTCAACTCTTCTGCCATTTCTTTGCTCCCCATAATATATTCCCCTGTTTCTGTCTTCAAGGGCCCAATTTTAGTCTTAACCATTTTTTTGCCTTGCACATACCTAATAAAGCTTTTACTATCCTCCTTTATATTTTTGGCCAGTTTAACTTTTACCTAATTTTTTTTCTCTGCGTATTTCCTGCTGTTGTTCTTTACAAGCTTCCCAGTCCTCTGTTTTCCCATTTATCTTTGCTATGTTATAGTTTTTCTCTTTTAACTTTATATGTTTCTTAACTTCCCTCATCAGCCAGGACCACCCATACCTCCTCCTAGGATCTATCTTCCTTTTTGGAATGAACTGATCCTGCATCTTCTGCATTATACACAGAAATATCTGCCATTGTTCCTCCACTGTCATCCCTGCTAAGGTATTGCACCATTGAACTTTGGCCAGCTCCTCCCTCATAGCTCCATAGTTTCCTTTATTCAGCTGAAATATTGAGCAGGATCTCCTGCTCATGCTTCTGCAGCATGGATGTGATAGGTTGGACCTGGGCACGAATCTCCCCACGGATCTCCTCAATCGCAGTCCCAACTTTCAAGGTAAGTTTCTCCATCGCCATAGCCAATTCCTGTGAGTCTGTCAGGTCCCCAGGGGGTTCAGGAGAGGTTGCTGCTGCTGCAGTCGCTGGTGTGGTAGGTGCTGCAGGGGAGTGTCCTCCCTGCTGCTGTTTGCTCGCTCCTTTTCCCTTTGACATCCTTCCCACTCCCAAATATGAACAAGTATGTGTTCTGTCAGGTTTTAAACTAATAATTCCACCACATAAGTTGACCAGGGATGACAAAACACACCAATATGCCTTGGCTGTTAGGCAGAGCTGTCCACAGCAGTTCTACAGAATCACCGCCATCTTGCCGAGTCCATCAGCACCTCCTTGAGGATGGGCATTAAATACTGGTCCAGCCAATGAGTCCCATAATTCATGGATAAAAGAAAATGTCAGTGAGCTGTCAGTGTGTGAATTGCTAAGTGTTGCAGCTCCTTTTACACTTTTAAGTGTGAACCCTGTCAGACGCATTAAAGACAGTGCCACTGTGGTGCAAATAGTGCTACACTGATAGCTGAAGTGAAGTGACAGATATCACTTGCACATGAGGCATCTGATGGAGATGTTTGGTAGCCAGTTTTGTGTGTCAGTTCTCTGCAATGGCAACCTTTCCAGTGCTAGCTCACAATTCATATGGGGCCAACACCCACCATGTACACGGCAGGTACTCATGTGACTCAGCCAACGTTGTCTATCTCATGAGCTGCAGACAAGGATGCCCGAGCCATGGTACATTGGCTAGAACAATGAGATGTTATGACAACAGATGAATGGACACCGCGCAACAATCACCAGACAGGGGAATTCCCTCCCAGTCAGGAAACTCTTCAGCAGTCAGGGACGTTTGGCCTTGAATCTTCAGGTTACCATTGTCCAAGGTGGAATTTGGGATGTGCAACAACGCAGAGTGGCCAAGCAGAGGCTGATAGCCAAGTTCGGTACCCATGAGGATGGCCTCAACTGGGATCTTGGGTTCATGTCACACTACAGGTGACCCCACTACATTAAATACTCTCTCACGTAAGCGCACACCTACGCACACACACACACACATACACACATGCTCTTTAATGCTTAAACATTCATACAGACCTTCTCTCATGCACATGCTATCTGCCAGACACACATACACGTACACCCCCAACACTCACACCCACATACACATCTTCTCACAGGCTTACACTCCATCCCACTCACCGACATACTCTACCAAGCACGCACACATGCAAACACACACTCTCACAAGGATTCAAATTCATTTGCACACAAACTCTCTCTCTCTCCCTCACATGCGCGTGCACACACAAGTAATATATGTCTATGGGATGAATTTACATTTTCAGAACTGTATTTGCAGGTACATTATATTTTTGCTCAAAAACCAGATAGCCTGCAGGCAGGCAATCCACATAACATTTAATAAATTCCTACTTTGGAAATAGAACCAGTTTGACTCAAGATTAGGTTAGAACCTCATACCTTTAAGACATTGTTTGAGCTGAGATGTCACGCTTTTTTAATAAAACCTTAAAATATCCTGAGAATGTGACATAAAAGAAGTTCTGGGATTTACATATTAATGAATCAAAACCTGCACCCAATTCTAAAAGACGAAAGACTTAACAACAATCTAGGTTTGTCCAATAAATTGTTTTAATTGCATGACACTGTAATCTTTTGCAATAAATTCTGTGTCTTATGATCTTGTCTCACCAGTTACCTGATGAAGGAACAGTTTTCTGAAAGCGAGTACTTCCAAATAAACCTGTTGGACTATAACCTGGTGTTGTGTGATTTTTAACTTTGTCAACAGTGTGGTACTGGAAAAGCACAGCAGGTCAGGCAGCATCCGAAGAGCAGGAGAACTGGCTAATTTTTAACTTTGTCCACCCCAGTCCAACACTGGCACTTCCACATTATTCAGAGGTAGCAAGGGCTGATAAGGTGTGAAAATTCAGTAATGGGTTTGAAAGGATTGTTTTAAATTTGGTCTATCTTATGATACTACAGAACCGTGGTTTATGAATGAATAAATGAAACTGCGTTATAGTAGCGAGTTATGAATGAATGAAACTGGAACACAGTGTTTGCTTCTGAGTGGGTCAGTAAAGGAGTTATAAATGAATAACCATAAAGCACTTCTGAGTGGGAAATATAAAATGTGTGTGAGTGAGTAAGTGAAGGGACCTAGAATACAGTATCTCACAGAAGTGTATTAAATCATGAGTGGCATGGATAGGGTGATTAGGCAAGGTCTTTTTCCCAGGGTAGGGGAGTCTGAAACTAGAAGAGCTAAGTTTAAGGGGAAACATATCAAAGGGACTTAAGGGACATTTTTTTTCATGCAGCGGGTGTTATATCTATGGAATGAACTACCAGAGGAAGTGGTAGAGGTTGATACAATTGCAGCATTTAACAGGCGTCTGGATGGGAACATGAATAGGAAAAGATTGGAGGGATATGGGCCAGATGCTGGCAGATGGGATTAGATTAATTTAGAATATCTGGTTAGCATAGACGAGTTGGACTGAAGGGTCTGTTTCCGTGCTGTACTACTCTGACTTTCTATGACAGCAATGCACAGCTGACTGAATTCCACACTCATAAGCAAAGTACTGCATGTACACAACCAATCTGAATTCCAGATGTATATTGTTCACTGAAGACAGTCCATGTTTCCAGCACCTTCTCAGCTTGGTCTGGATTCTATCATTATCTTCAAAATTAAGTAACTGCAAGTATCTTCGAGGAACAAATACAGTGACATATAGATACCAGATTCAGAGCTGAGAAGCTATTGTCTTCAGCTTGCTTGTCATGCTTCACTGGACTATCTGTTGACTCTGGTTGGATGGCTCTGTGTTTTGTTTTTAATATGGCTTCAACCAGTTTGGGGTCTGTAGAAAAGTAGCAAAGTTGATTTACTTTGTTAGTTTTGTTTTTAGGATTGGGGTCTGTCTTAACTTTTGAAACTGTAGATTCTGTCAAACCATAAACTAAAATTATGTTGAAAAGTATTTACTGCACCTTTATGTATGTCAAAATGTCACAAGAAGCATTACTGAACAAGAATTCACTGATAAAGAGAAACTAGAGTTGCAAGCAAAATCATGGTCAAAAAGGTAGGTTTTAAGGAGTGAGTTATAGGAGAGAAGAGGTGAAGAAGTTTTGGGAGGGAACTCGAGAGCTTAAAACCTAGGCATTTCCTGCACCTTCAACCAAAGTGCAGTCATTAAAATTGAAGATCTTTGAGAGACCAGATTTGGAGGTCTACAAATTATATCAAATATAATCAGGTTGCAGAAGGCTGCTAGATAAGGATAGTGCAGCTGTGAAAGCACTTTAAAAAATAGGATGGGCCGACATCAAATACTACTTATTTGTTTCCTGTTAACCAGCAAAAGGCCATTTGCTTAAGGCCATCCTATGCATTCTAATGTAGATAATATATGATTTGAAGTTTTGGATGGCCAGGAAGGCACATAATTTGAGGCGGTTGAAGATAAAAGTTATCGCTGGAGCATAACCAGCCTAAATTTAAATTTTAGTTGTCAATTTTTCACTCTGTGAAATGTGATAAGTGTTTTGCTTAAAATCAGAATAAATTTAAAGGCTTATTATTACAACTGCATTACTTATTTTTTTTTCTCAGTCTTTTTATAGTAACTATCCCATTTGCTTTTACATTTTTTTTTAAGTATGGTTGCCAGATCATTGGCTGTACAGCATTCTTAGCTGGGGAAAAAAGTTCAGCCCGCATTTGAAATAAAATGTCTCCATTGACAGCCTTGCCTGAAAGTGGCGTGATGCTGAGGACTGCCAAGAACAAATCAGTCTGATATTCATAGAGTCCTTGAAAGTTCTGACCAATGCTTTGCATAATGCAGAGTTGATACTAATCAAAGAGCAAGTGTCCTTCAGTTGATAGCACTAAAAGGATAGTTATTTACAAGCATATAGCTAGGGGACCTTTGTGCTACTTTTAAGCCATTGTGATCTGCTTCATGCTGTTCAAAGAATAGTGCAATTGAAAATTTATTACAAATATTTTCTGATGGGGTTTGGAGTGCTTATGAGTGGCCACATAGTTATAAAAGTTTAATGCGGCGTGGTGCCTTAACAATGCTGCAGAAATGTATCTAAATAATGTTAACCAGCTCACCCATAAGAAATATTGGTTCCTTCTGAAACCTGAGTTGTGTTAATAACTGGAAACATAATTGTATCTAAAATATGGGAGAGAATCACATCTGGTGGATACATAGAAAGTCACCAAAGGAAATGCTTGTAGATTCACAAATAAGAAATTTAAACTTGAGATAGAAAT
Organism: Chiloscyllium punctatum; assembly: GCF_047496795.1. Classification (NCBI taxonomy): domain Eukaryota; kingdom Metazoa; phylum Chordata; class Chondrichthyes; order Orectolobiformes; family Hemiscylliidae; genus Chiloscyllium; species Chiloscyllium punctatum. Next base: position 31,340,678 of record NC_092758.1, read on the forward strand.
GATACTTCACTGGAGCTGAGTGTCTGTCTGCAAAGTGTTATGTCTCAATTGTGGAGAGTGCATCAAGAATCTGGCTGTACTATTCTGTAAGACAACATCAGTGTAATCATGCAATTAAACCACTGAGATGATCAATTTGCCTGACTATTCAGGAAAAAAAAAATCACATCAGGTTTTTGGATAAACAGGGAAAACAAGTATTTATTGCAAACAAACTTGCCTTTAGATGATGGCAATGATGCATTACCAATTTATGACTAAGCATTTAAGCTATGCTTAGTTAAAACCCCAAATACACAAACAATGCTTTCACAAATAACAGAGACAGGAATAGATGGTTTGACACAAAATTGGTTATAAAAATTATAGACGAGGAAAATCCCACTCAGTACTAAGATTTCAGATGACAAGTTGGTAGTTATATCTTGCAGTTTTTTTTATTTTTAATTAATGATGACGAAATGTTATCTGCAGAGCGATGGTTGATCTTAAATAGCTGATCAAGTGGACCTAGACTTGTTTCTTAAATTTTTTCTTTAGAGTCCTGAGGAATTTTGCCTTTTCACACATGGAGAATTGAGAAGAGATACCTTTTGTTATAGGAATCTAGATATCTGAGAATACTGTATTCAGGTCTGTAATCACACCAAAAGCTGCCTTAGATTTTTTGATGGCTTGTGTCAAAGACTCCTGGTGCCACTTTGTTCTCCAAGTGTTCACCCCATTGATCTTAGAGTACCACTGGGCAGCATCTCATGCAGGTCTGACACATGAGGGATATGGTGAAAGGTGTGACCAAATTGGATAAGAAGTCAGGCAAAGCCTATCTTTATTGAGAGCGCCTCGCTCCATCTTTTATGCTTCTTCAAGCTGCGTGGCGAGTTTCTGACTCAGCAGTGATGACTTGCCAATTAAGGGAGATTATTGCTTGTTATAACCCAATTGTTGATAACCCAATTCAGTTTGCTAATATCCAACCTCCCAGTTTGCTAAACCCTCTGTACAAGCTAGACATTGAGAAAACTTGATACAAACTCGATGACCTAATGACTTCAGCTCACCGCTTGCTCTGTAGGACATCTGCATTAGACACCAGGGACTGACATCTCAGGCCACATTCCATAGACATCGGCCACACACATCCTACATCCATTGGCATCCAATATGTGTCAGCCTCTAAGAACGGTTATAACACATCTTTAACCTACTTACCACAAACTTTTATGATTCAATGCTGCACCAGCAACTGTCATGTAATGCTGCAACAAGGATAACGTGCTCAGACACACACACGTACAGCTCAAGAACTGCACTAGGCTGCACCTCCGACACTTTGCTCACTGACATGGCACTCGCCCATTTTGAGGCCCACGTGGATGTTCACAGTATTCTTGTCTTGCGATGCTTTTTTGCACTTTTCTCCTCCCCAACAGAGGTACCACATTCATGATATTTCTGTTTTTCTTGTTTTGATGTCAAGAGGTTGGTACTGGAAAAGTACAGCTGGTCAGACAGCATTTGAGGAACAGGAGAATCAACGTTTCGAGCCTAAGGCCTTAATCAGGATTGAGAGCACGGGAGGTATTAAGGTCAATGAAAGTGAGTGCCATAGTTGTTACTGTTGTGGAGATGGCAAGGTGTTCCAAGTGAGTGAGTAGGCAGTGTATGGTGGTTAGTGCTGTCAGGGGTTGGGTGGGTGACAGCAAGTGAGGTAGATGTTGCAGACAATAGTGAGAGTGGTCGAGCATGAGTCTTGGTGGGAGGAGGGTACAGTAGCAGAGGTTAGTGACTGTGAGGTATGAGAGACAGAATGGTGTTAGCAGCAACAAACCCTCTGAAACACTCAATACAAACCTTCAGCCCAAATTCTAAAGTGTACACCATACAATCCCATATGACCTTCAAGTTATTTTTATTTATACAGCAGTGTCAAACTTTCATTTTCTAGTTTAAAGTCCAAAAGTATATAAATATATGGCCCTCCAACAAAAAAGATATTGTTAGGAACTTTTTTTCTTTTTAGAATTTGAACTCCTACAGTGTGGAAATAGGCTCTTCAGCCCAGCAAATCCATACTGACTCTCTGAAGAGTAACCCACTCAGACCATTCCCCAATTACTCGACATTTCCCTCTGACTAATGCACCTAACCTACACATCCCTGAACACTATGGGCAACTTAGCATGGCCAATCCACCTCACCTGCACATGTTTGGACTGTAGGACGAAACCAGAGGAAACCACGCAGGCATTGGGAGAATGTGCAAACTTCACACACGACAAGTTGCCTGAGGCTGGAATCGAACCTGGGTCACTAAGGGTGTGACCCAGTAGGTAGCAGTGCTACCTACTGAGCCACCATGCCACCCTTTGGTAAATCTTTCTAAATTGTCTTATAGCTGTGCTTTGTGTAAGAAATGTGTGTTCATTTGCTAAAAGTGCATTGGCAGCCTCAAGTGAATATGTTCATTTACTGATGGTCAATCTGTGAAAATAGGACTTATAGTCTATCAAGCCAGGTTTCCTTCTGAGAGCACACTTGTCCAGTTTTAGCATCAGCTGAGATCATAATCTGATGTATGAGAAAAACACTGGATGCTGGAAATGGGATATAAAAGCAAAAAATGTTAAACATTCAGCAGGTCTGGCAGCATCTATAGGAAAAGGAAATTTGTTGTTTCAAATTATAAATATCTATTAGCACAAAAAAACTAACAAGAGTCATGAACATAGCACAGTTTATCATGCAAGCCAGCCTTCCATCCATTGACTCCATCTGTACTTCCCACTGTCTTGGAAAGCAACCAATATAATCAAAGACTCCTCCCAGCCCCGTTATCCTTTATTCCATCCACTTTCTTTCACTCTCAGGCAGAAGGTATTCAAGTTTATAAACAGCAAATAGATTTAAGAACAGCTTCTTCCCTACTGTTATTAGACTTTTGAATAGACATTTAAAATTTTAAATTTTAATGTTGATCTTGCTGTCGGTGTACCTTTTCTGCAGTTGTAACGTTATAGTCTTTGCTGTGTTCTATAACTGTCAGGCACCTTGTATGGTATGATCTGTCAGTACTAAGCAAAACAAAACTTTTTACTGTATCTAGGTACATGTGGTGATAACAAATTAAATCTAATCACATAATACTTATATAGCATCTTTGACATAATGAAAGATCTGAAGGCCTTTCACAGAATACTACTTAGAAAACAAAAAAATGAAGTCTGATCTACTTAGGAGGATAGTAAGTCAGATAATGAAAAGCTTAGTCAAAAATTTTTTTTTTTAAGAAGTATCAAAGAGAACGAAAGTGACAGATATACAAGTGTGAGAGGGAATTCCAGAGTTCAGGAATTCCAGAGTTCAGGGTCTAAACAAATGAAGACATAGCTCCTAAAGATGGAAGTTATTTTGGGGAATTACATAAGACACCTGAATTAGAGAAGCAGTATCTGAGAGCTGTGGGGCTGGTGGAGATTAGAGATGTAGGATAAATGCCCTTGAGAGATTTGAAGACAAGGATGTAAATCTTAAAATCCAGGAGTAACACAATTGCAAGCCAACTGAGAAATGAAAGAAGTTGGGAAAGTAAATACAGAACCAAGGAAAAATGAGTGTGGGAGGCATGACAGAGGAAGGAACAAAAATGAAGATCTGTGATGGATTGGATTGCAGAAGTGTTTTTAAATGATAGAAGATATTGATAATGGGATAAATGACAAAGCCATGGATGGGTCTAGAAAAACTGTCAATAGCAATGACAGAGCCATTAACAGTATGACCTGAATCGTTGAGTCCAGAAGGCAATTAACTTATTAAAAGGTGGAATGCTGTTCCTTGAACTTACTGACCTTTACTGAAACAGGCCAGAGGCTGAAAAGAGAAGGGGGAAGGGATATCATCAGGGCTGGGGAGGGAGAAGGGATTTCATCAAGACTGGGGAGGGAGAAGGGAATGCTGCTTTACCTGCTGTGCTTTTTCCAGCTCCACACTTTATTGACTCTGACTTTCCAGCACCTGCAGTCCTCACAATCTCCAAGAAATACTTAGAACCCTGAATAATGGAAAGATATTGCATCTCCTATTCTTTCGAGGGTGAATGCATGTTGACATTGACTGAAGTAGGAGTCAGGATATCACAGAGGTTACAGTTCTTTTTAGATTCTGAAAGTGGGTGAGAAGGTAGGTTTGGTGTGACAACACAGTGGAACTGGCTGAATCGACAGTAGATGAATTACCTGATTTGGAAGTTGGTGCAGAGGAAACTGAGGGTGAGGAAGAAAGAGGTGTGGTTCTGGAATAACAGAGGAAACCGAGTAAGGACAGATATACAAAAGATGAGATGAACACTGAAGAGACTGAGGAGAAAGGGAGACAGAAGCAAGGAATGGTGTTGGAGGCAGCAACATCAGAATAGATGTGAGGCAGCCAGAGAAGCCAGCGAAAATAGAGTAGTTTTTCCAAGAAGTAACTTCAGATACCAGAAACTTTTTAACACTCTCTTTACATTACACCTTCATCCCTGTTTCTGACCTTTTTTAACCCCCTTCACAGCTATTTGTTTTGTTCTTTCCAAGCTAACTCTTCTTCCCACTTTTCCTTGCTTAAACACTAACACATCTCTGGCTTGTTCAAATGCTGACAAAAATCATCATAGTGTTTGCTATATCTGTGTTTGATTTGCGTAAGTCTTTTTACTCTTGAATATTTCCTCTTGATTCAGCACGTGTGTGGATTCAGAAAAGTAAACCAAATACTGAGTGTTTTTTGACATTCAATGACATTGCCAGAGCTGAATCCCTGACAGTCAACCGTTGGGTTACCATTGACCAGAAACTGATCTGGATGAGCCATTTAAATATGTTTCTCTGGGGTGGTGGAGTCCAGAGCTAGATGGCATAGGTTTAGGGTGAGAGGGGAAAGATATAAAAGGGACGTTAGGGTTAACCTATTCACGCAAAGGGTGGTGTATGTATGGAATGAGCAGCCAGAGGAAGTGGTGGAGGCTGATACAATTCCAACGTTTTGAAAGGCATCTGGATGGGTATATGAATGGGAAGGGTTTAGAGGGAAATGGGCCAAGTGCTAGCAAATGGGAATAGATTAATTTAGGATATCTGGTTGTCAGGTTGGACTGACTGGTCTGTTTCCATGCTGTACGTCTCTATGACTATGATTACAAGATCAGGTCAGAGTTTGGGAATTCTGTGATGAGGATTTTGCCTCCAGTCTCTTTGATACCTGGACACCAGCTACAAGACATAAACCAGGATATAATAAAATGCTCTCCATTTCTTTGATTACTAAAACTCCAATTACACTCAAGCTTACTATCCTCTGGGATAAGGCAGCCCTTTTGGCACCACATCTAACACCTTCAATATCCATTCCCTCCACTGGTCCACCCTAGAGGGTGGCAGATACATGGGAATGTAACATTTGTATATTCTCTTCTAAGGAATTGTAAGCTACTACTTTACTAATGCTGAGACAACACCCTTTCTAACAGCACTGAAGTTATAACTCCACCCGAAGGACGATGTGGTGGAAGAAAGCAACTCAGCAACTTCTCCAGGACAGTTAGGGATTAAATGCTGGTTTATTTATAAATCCTCCATTAATAAATTTAAAACAAATGCTCTATTCCCTTAAATTCCAATATCAGTGTCTCTCTAAGTGCTGGAACATCTGTCTACAATTTAGAGGTTGCAGTGTTGCCCTAAAGCAATTAATGCTACTCCCAGCATCAAATCAATGTTATGCATAACTAGGATCACCTCTTCTGACTTTTTTAGCACATTGCTCTGTTTTGTTTTCAAACAAAAGCCTGTCGCTCATCCCAGGCTATGTCCTACACTATTCACAAGTGTGCAGCTTCAAGGGAACATTGATGTAGACCCCACGAGGTCTTAGCATCAAATCAAACATGGAGAACGAACATTCCTGCTGACTTACCCACATGAAGCACATAGAGTCATAGAGATGTACAGCACAGAAACAGACCCTTCGGTCCAACCCGTCCATGCCGACCGGATATCCTAAATTAATCTAGTCCCATTTGCTAGCACTTGGCCCATATCCCTCTCAAATCTTCCTATTCATATACCCATGCAGAGGCCTTTTAAATGCTGGCATTGTACCAACCCTCCACCACTTCCTCTGGCAACTCATTCCATACCTGCACCACCCTCTGGGTGAAGCAGTTATCCCTTAGGTCCCTTTTAAATCTTTCCCCTCTCACTATAAACGTATGCCTTCAAGTTCTAGACTCCTCCACTCCAGGGAAAAGACTGTCTATTTACCCTATCCGTGCCCCTCCTGATTTTACAAACCTCTATAAGCTCACCATTCAGCCTTTGAAGCTCCAGGGAGAACAGCCACAGCTTATTCACCCTCTCCCTTTAGCTTAAACCTCCAAACCTGGCAACATCCTTGTAAATCTTTTCTGAACCCTTTCAAGTTTCACAACATCCTTCCGATAGGGGGGAGACCAGAATTGTGAAGAAAGTTCAGTCGACCCGAAACATTAACATTGATTTCCCCCTACAAATGTTGCCAGACATGCTGAGCTTTTCCTGCAATTTCTGTTTTTGTAACTGGAGCAAATTGCTTTCTGAGAGGCCACATCTTAATATATCCAAGGAGATGTGAAAGTCCCCCCCCCCCCTCCTTTTTTAGGAGGGTATCGACAGGCCTGAACTAGCCCAGTGAACCATGTGATAGCCAAATAAAATGCGGCTCTTGTCTTGAAGAAAATGGCGATGATCGCATGATCAGCGTCGATGCTGAGGCATGAGGGGGTGTGGACCTAAGGTCTGATCTCTTCAAGTTCCTGAACCATTTTCCCCCCTCCCCCACAGGTCCACATGACATCATCATATTGGGTGGTAATTAATGTATCTCTCAACCCAAACCCTTTCAGAGTCTTCTCCACTGATGAATCAGTTCTCCTCCATTTTGAATAACACTTGGAGAAAGTAGTGAGGGTGACCAGTAGACAGAAGGTACTCTAGATTGGAGACCCTAATTTTCACCCAGAATGGTTTGACAGCACCACTCCTGACTGAGCTGGTTGGGTTGCCCAGGACATACCTGCGAGACTGGGTCTGCGGCAGTTGTGAGCAAACCAGCAAGAGGGAAAAAACAAATCTGTCTGCTAGAAACACAGCTATCCACAGCAGGATTAATATGAGCTACCACTGCACAGTCCTTGCAGAGACACAGTGCTGCCTTCACATTGAGATTATCCTCCATCTTGCTGTGTGGCACTAACACCGTGCTAAATGGGACAGACTTTGAACTGATCTAGCAAGACTGGACATCTATGAGGTGCTGTGGGTCATCAGCAGTAGAAGAATTGTACTCAACTACACTCTGTAACCTTATAGCCCAGCATAACACCTGCACAGCTATTACCATCAAGCCAAGGGATCAATCCTGTTTCAAAGAATTCGCAGAACACATGCCACAAGTAGCACTATAAAAGAGGTGCCAACCTAGTGAAGCTACAAAATAGCAACTAATAGAGCAAAGCGATCCCACAATAAACGGATTAGATCTAAGCATTGCAGTCCAGCTACATCCAATCATGAATGGTGATGGACAATTAAACAACTCACTGGAGCAGGAAGAGGAATCACAAGTATCCTGATCCTCCATTAAGGTGGTACCCAGCATCTTGGTACAAAAGACCAGGCCGAAGCATTTTTGCCAGAATAACAACACATTCAGTTACCGCGATGATGTATTTTAACAACCCTTCAAATGTGGCCTTTGATTTCAGCAATGTTTACATTGTGGCATCTGTAAAGTTGCAAATAAGTGTACACAGCTCCACTAAACATTTGTTATTTAAGAATGTTTCTTATTGAAGGTGAATGAAAAGCTGCTTTGTGTCATTGAAGTGTATTCTAATTGTGTGTGTCTATTTTGGTAAGCGTCATCATTCCGTACATAAAGCAGATTGTAGAAAGTGGAAGAAAGGTCAACATTGCAGTTTCCCACTTTAGCATACAACTGAAATGGAGGAAGAGGCAAAAAAGTAGCCAAATATGTGTAGTTTGGATATTAAGTTTAATGAACAATGACCAGATCATTTCTGATTTCTAATAGACATATTATAGAAAGTAAGACAATTATTAATTGGTTTACACAAATGGCAAAGTTTTTAACTTTGCAGAATTTTACAACAAAAAGTGCCTGCTTTGGTAGTTAACTCTATTAAGAAAGCAGTTTATTTTAAATAATAATCCTACGTATGATGTAACAGCATTATGTTATCGAATGGATTTTATTGCATGCCATAGGCTAGCAGTCATAGAGGTAGGGGTCATACAATTTAATGTTATGCTTTGGGCTCCATTCCCAGCTCCAACCCTTTTGCTCTGCTGCTGTTTTACCAGTGACATTGTTAGCACTAAAGGCCCGCCCATCTTAAAGACAATTGAGGCCCTTAAGCATGTACATACAGACTCTTAATGCCTGCCTCTTGTCGCCACTAAGGTTTAATCCACACCAAATGCACATCTAACAGCTTTCACTGCTCTGCTGATGGCCATTCAGGGGTGGGGAATGTTCTTTATCGATCATCTGCCTGCTGGAGGATCCCCTTAAGTTATTTCATTCTGATATTTCTATAGCCCCCGTCTCCTTGTCACATTCACCACTGCTGTCTGTGGTCCCATTGGAACCCAAGCTGCTGGCCATACAGTTGGCTGGTTGCTCACAGAGGTGGGACCTCCTATTAGATGAAGCCAATTTACACCCAGAACCAAAACCAGTAAAACTTGCAAATGACACATCCTGGTCTGACTAGTTTGGTTTACCTCAAAATGGAAATCCACTTTGGCCAGTACATTATTTTCCAATATGACATTTTGTTTTTATTTTACTGATTTTGCAATCTGCTCGGCCTGGTGGATGTTGGGCTACAGGATTAAACTAACCTACTTGGAGATAGTCACGGGCTCAGGCCTCTACATCACTGATTTTATAAGGCAATTAGACCTGTCCTGTATCTGCACCCATAATATCTAGACCCGTGTTTTATAAGTGAAACTTTTACACTCCAGTTGTTATAGGCCAGGTCAGACCCCTGAAAACACTTCAAGAAGATAGCCCGGACCCTAACTTTGCTCGTTGTTTTAAGCAGGTGTAAAGTGGATATTCTAGGAGTGATGCAACTGGTCAAACCACTTAGTTTTAAACAAAACAGAATTTATTTACAATATTGCCGAATCAAACACAACAAAAGAAAAAAGAATACAGAATAGCTTAACCTATCCAAAAACCCAACAGATTATACCAACTTAATGATGCTGTTCCCCACACTTGCAACAATCCCCACAAACACCCTTTGGCACAAAAGTTAAAATCAAACAAAGGGTCTTACAGGAGAGATGTCTGAGAGAGAGAACCAGTCAGGACTTCTTTGGGTCCAGCAGCTTTTTTTTCCACACAACTCTTAAAACTCAAACCAAACCAGAGAAAAGCTGAGCTGGGAGAACTGGCCACTATCCTTTCATTGTGCAAGTGTTTTTTCTAAAACCTGAAATCCTTCTGCCTGAGGCAATATCTGTTAACTATTATCAAAATGTCCCTAAAACCCTTCAACCCCAGACTTTTCAGAATCTGTGTCTTTTACAACCTCTCTGAAAAAAAATGCCAAGGACAACATAACTTTGTTAAAGGAGCAGTATTGTCACACATCAGATAAATAATATGTAGTTTGTAAAGGATGCTCTCAAGTATAAACATTCAAAACTGAAGTTACATTATAACTTTAGTGGTATAAACATTAACTCCAACTAAATTGAACATAGACCAGAATGGAAAACTTTGTACATGAAGCCAGTTTCCTCAGGATTTCAGGAAAAGTAATAGTGTGCATCACCTAACATCATTTTCAAAAGTGGAATTATTTTGTGTTCTGTAAAGAAACGACTTTTGTAATAGGCTTCCATTTCAACGGATTCATTAGAAAGAGGAAAATTAAATAAGAATATTAATTTTAAGTGAGACGTGCCACCCAATTGCAAAACTCACCAATAAAGCTATGATCTTATCACAAGTTGTTTTGGAGGAAGACTGCTGAATATAACTCAGATGCATGAGAACAACTTGAGTAGAAATGGGCTAAAATAAAAGCCACAATATGCTAATTACTATATGTCAAAGACCTGTTAAGAAGCATAGAAACTAAGAGCAGGAGTATGCCATTCAGCCCATTCAGCCCAGATTGCCATGATCTTGATTCTTTATTTCCCCATACGCATTGACACTTTTCACCTTCCAGAAAGATGACATTGCCTGCATAGCCTTCTGTGATAGCAAATTCCACAAGTTCATCAGCCTCTGGGTGAAGAAATTTCTTCACCTCAGTCTGCAATAATGAACCACAAATCCTCAGACCATGACCTGTCTTTCTCAACTTCCCCAGCCAGGGGAAACATCATCCCTGCATCCAATAAGTCCAGCCCTGCCCAAATTATATACTTTTCAAGGAGATCCTCTTTTTCTTTGAAACTTAGTGAATAGGCCCAGTCGACTCAATCTGTCATCCATTCAGCAAACCTTCTGTTCCAAGAATTGGTCTGGTGAACTGCACTATGCTCCATCTGTGGCAAATATTTATTTTCTTGGGTAAGGAGGTAAAGCTGCACACAGTACTCTAGGTGTGGTCTCAACATTGTCCTAGGTAAAAACAATGACTGCAGATGCTGGAAACCGGAGTCTAGATTAGAGTGGTGCTGGAAAAGCACAGCAGTTCAGGCAGCATCCGAGGAGCAGGAAAATCGACGTTTCAGGCAAAAGCGCTTCAGGAATACAGGCAGAGTGCCTGAAGGGTGGAGAGATAAATGAGAGGAGCGTGGGGGTGGGGAGAAAGTAGCACAGAGTACAATAGGTGAGTGGGGGAAGGGATGAAGGTGATAGGTCGGGGGGGAGGGTGGAGTGGATAGGTGGAAAAGAAGATAGGCAGGTAGGACAAGTCATAGGGACAGTGCTGAGCTGGAAGTTTGGAACTGGGGTGAGGTGGGGAAAGGGGAAATGAGGAAACTGTTGAAGTCCACATTGATGCCCTGGGGTTGAAGTGTTCTGAGGCGGAAGATGAGGCGTTCTTCCTCCAGGTGTCTGGTGGTGAGGGAGCGGCGGTGAAGGAGGCCCAGGACCTCCATGTCCTCGGCAGAGTGAGAGGGGGAGTTGAAATGTTGGGCCACGGGGCGGTGTGGTTGATTGGTGTGGGTGTCCCAGAGATGTTCCCTAAAGCGCTCTGCTAGAAGGCGTCCAGTCTCCCCAATGTAGAGGAGACCGCATCGGGAGCAACGGATACAATAAATGATATTGGTGATTGTGCAGGTAAAACTTTGGATGTTGTAGGCTCCTTTAGGGCCTTGGATGGAGGTGAGGGTGGAGGTGCGGGCACAGGTTTTGCTATTCCTGCAGTGGAAGGGGAAGGTGCCAGGATGGGAGGGTGGGTTGGAGGGGGGCGTGGACCTGAGCAGGTAGTCAAGGAGGGAACAGTCTTTGCAGAAGGTGGAAAGGGGTGGGGAGGGAAATATATCCCTGGTGGTGGGGCCTGTCTGGAGGTGGCGGAAATGTCAGCAGAAGTTTTGGTTTATGCGAAGGTTGGTAGGGTGGAAGGTGAGCACCAGGGGGGGTTCTGTCCTTGTTACGGTTGGAGGGGTGGGGTCTGAGGCCGGAGCTGCGGGATGTGGACAAGATGCATCTTTAACCACGTGGGAAGGGAAAATACGGTCTCTAAAGAAGGAGGCCATCTGGTGTGTTCTGTGGTGGAACTGGTCCTCCTGGGAACAGATATGGCGGAGGTGGAGGAATTGGGAATACGGGATGGCATTTTTGCAGGAGGTAGGGTGGGAAGAGGTGTAATCCAGGTAGCTGTGGGAGTCGGCGGGTTTGTAAAAAATGTTGGTGTCAATTATGGCGTCATTAATGGAGATGGAGAGGTCCAGGATGGGGAGGGAGGTTTCACACATGTTTCAGATAAATTTAAGGTCAGGGTGGAATGCGTTGGTGAAATTGATGAATTCCTCAATCTCCTCACGGGAGCACGAGGTGGCACCAATGCAGTCATCAATGTAGCGGAGGAAGAGGTGGGGACTGGTGCCGGTGTAATTACAGAAGATGGACTGTTCTACATAGCCAATGAAGTGACAGGCATAGCTGGAGCCCATACATGTGCCCATGGCTACCCATTTGGTCTGGAGGAAGTGGGAGGACTCGAAAGAGAAATTGTTAAGGGTGAGGCCAAATGAATGAGAGTGTCGGTGGAAGGGTACTGTTGGGGATGTCGGGAGAGGAAGAAGTGGAGGGCTTGGAGGCCCTGGTCATGGCAGATGGAGGTGTAGAGGGACTGGATGTCCATGGTGAAGATGAGGCATTGGGGGCCGGGGAAACGGAAGTCTTGAAGGAGGTGGAGGGCGTGAGTAGTGTCTCGAACGTATGTGGGGAGTTCCTGGACTAGGGGGGGGATAGGACAGTGTCAAGGTGGGTAGAAATGAGTTCAGTGGGGCAGGACCATGCTGAGACAATGGGTCGGCCAGAGTGGTCAGGCTTGTGGATCTTGGGAAGGAGGTAGAACCGGGCAGTGCGGGGTTCCCAGACTGAGGTTGGAAGCTGTGGGTGGGAGACCTCCTGAGGTGATGAGGTTCTGTATGGTCTGGGAGATGATGATTTGGTGATGGGGGGTGGGGTCATGGTCGAGGGGGCGGTAGGAAGAGGTGTCCTCGAGTTGGCGTTTGGCTTCAGTGGTATAGAGGTCAGTGTGCCAGACTACCACTGTGCCCCCTTTACCTGCTGGCTTGATGGTGTGGTCGGGATTGGAGTAGAGGGATTGGAGGGTTGAGTGTTGAGGGTGAGAGGTTGGAGTGGTGGAGGGGGTAGACAGGTTGAGACAGTTAATGTCCTGGCAGCAGTTGGAAATGAAGAGGTCGAGGATGGGTAATAGGCCAGCACGGGGTGTCCAGGTGGATGGAGTATGTTGGAGGTGGGCAAAGGGGTCCTCGGAAGGTGGGCAGGAGTCCTGATTGTAAAAGTAAGCTCGGAGGTGGAGGCAGCGGAAGAAGTGTTCAACATCACGGCGTGTATTAAATTCATTGATGCGTGGATGGAGGGGGATGAAGGTGAGTCCTTTGCTGAGGACTGATCGTTCGTCGTCAGTGAGGGGAAGGTCAGGAATGGTGAAAACTCGGCAGGGCCGGGAGCTGGGACCCAGTGTGGGTGTGGAGCTGGGTGTGGGGGCGGAGCCTGTAACTGGAGTGGGTGCGGTGGTGGCGGGGAATAGGGGTCCCTGACCTATCACCTTCATCCCCTCCCCCACTCACCTATTGTACTCTATGCTACTTTCTCCCCACCCCCACCCTCCTCTCATTTATCTCTCCACCCTTCAGGCACTCTGCCTGTATTCCTGATGAAGGGCTTTTGCCCGAAATGTCGATTTTACTGCTCCTCGGATGCTGCAGTGCTTTTCTAGCACCACTCTAACCTCGATATTGTCCTGTACAGCTGCGGCAAGACTTTTCTGTTCTTGTGTTCTAACCCTATTGCACTGAAGGCCAACATATCATTCACCTTCCTCAGTGCTTGCCTTGTGACTGGTGCACAAGGACACTCTTTACAGAATCTACTTTTCCTAATCCATAACCACTTGAGTAACAGTCTACCATTCTGTTTCTCTTACCAAAGCAACTTCATATTTCTCCATGGTACACAGCGTCTCTCATGTATTTGCCCACTTAATCAATTTGTCTAAATCACCTTAAAACCCTTTACATCCTCCTCATCACTCTCACTTCCTCCTAGTTTTGTGTTGGTAGCAAACTTGCAAATATTATATTTTATGCTGTCATCCAAAGGTTGATATATATTGTAAATAGGAGAAAATGAGGACTGCAGATGCTGGAGATCAGAGCTGAAAATGTGTTGCTGGAAAAGCGCAGCAGGTCAGGCAGCATCCAAGGAGCAGGAGAATTGATGTGTCGGGCATCACTTTCCTCATTCCTGAAGAAGGGCTCATGCCCGAAACGTCGATTCTCCTGCTCCTTGGATGCTGCCTGACCTGCTGCGCTTTTCCAGCAACATATTTTCAGCATATATTGTAAGTAGCTGGGTTCCAGTGCTGATCCCTGCAGCACCCCAAGAGCAACTGCCTTCCACCCTGAAAATGAATCATTTATTCCTGTATGCTGAACACTTCCCAGTGCATGCCTGTATATTGTGATCAATCCTATGAATTTTAAATCTTACATAATAACCTCTAGGTGGGAACATATCAAAAACTTTCTGAAAATCTAAACCCACCACATTTACTCATTGCTCATCTGTTTTAATAGTTGGATCCTCGAACAACAGTAGTTTGCCCAACACAATTTCCCTTACATTAATCCATGTTGACTTTGTGTAATCCCACTGGTAGTTTTCAAGTGTTCTGTTATCACATCCATGCTTCTCTAGCACGCTGGAAAATGTTTTATCTTCTGGTGTGAAAAAGGAACAAAGTAGCTGTTATGTGCTTTCAAATCTAAACAGCAAGACATAAATCATCCAGTGAAACATTAAGGTTCCCCACCAGTTCCTAATATCTTAAAATACACAATGCTTTAATAGAGGCACTCTGTCACACTCTTTGACACTCGAACAGCGCTAGAGGGGCAGGGCTGCCTTAGTCAGCTGCTCCAGTAAGCAGCCTACTTCTAATCGAATGCAAAGTTTACTCTCGGGCAAAAGGCTGACTATCTCTGAGTGGGAGGTTCCGCTGGCTCGTAACTGGATGAATTCAGTAGTGTGAGGTAGTGGACTGTGTGTTCTTGGGATTCACAAAGCAGCGTTTTGGCACCAAGCCAGTTTTTTTCCCCGAAAAGAAGCACGCAGTTGATTCGAATATTGTAACTTCGTTCGTTCCATTAGTATAAAAGAGATTTTCAGGTCCACAGCAACGTGTTTCAAATGGAAAGTGCTCAAAGTTGTTGCTTCACCAAGGATGCTGAATGTTTGAGGTATAATTTTGAAAGCAACTAATACTTGGTTAATAAAGATATTTGCATGTTATTTATAGATGCTGTTTTGTTCTTGTTTCGTTTAGAATATTTTGTATTTTTTTAAAAGCTACTAACTATGGAATCGGTGGAAAAAAGTTTTAAATGTTTAAAAAGTCATTAGCACAGAAAAAGAAATTCAATGTATTTTCTTTCATTGTATGCTTTGCAATACGAAAACCTATTCTTTGGAAAGGAGGAAAGACTAACTCATCTTGTTTGGATAAAACCTTTTTTCTTTAAGGGTTAATTCATCTATCCTATGCCTTGCTCTGCAACACGAGACATTCTGGCTGTGGGGAAGGTGGACAGCCTGTTCTCTGAAACCAGTGTTGCTGTGAAACCAACCAAGAGCAGCTTGTGGTTGCTGCCTTTCACATTCTCCTTTTCTCTGTTTGATAAAGTACTCCATATTTTGTTGACAGTGACTGCTTCACAAGAAGTACTGGGTGCAGCAACTTAACGTGTGTAGAATTGTGGATTAAGCTATGCTTCACTATCCTGTGGCACAGCAGATTGATTCTTTAGCAGGCTGTATCTCTGCACTACTGACTAGTAAAATTGTTTTCATGTATCCAACATTAAAATATGTTAACAGTTCAGGAATAAAATCTGATTGAAGTGTGTGTATAAACCAAAAGAATAAAGTTACTATTAATATTCAGAATACCAAACAGATGATGGATTTTGTAATGTCCATTCATAATGTTACTCTACAGGAGACAGCAGGAAGCAGTTCAGCCTCATTCATAAGAATGCTTTGGTGTGAAAGCAGCTTGTGTATACTGTTGCTGTCTTAACCAAATGTGCAAAAAGAAATTCATTGTGCAATATCATTTTACTATGTATGAATCATGAAAGGTAGAGAAGGAGAAAAAGTAATTTGTCCTTGATTGTATTTTTATGAGTCAAATAGGTCACCTTCATCAGTTAAAGTGGCTGCTTCACATTACTACAAGTGAATTCTAATTGGATCCATTTCCCCCAGGGGTCTTATTGTATGTTGACAAGAGAATTTTGCTGCACAAAGTGACCCTCCTTCCCACTAGTCAGAAAAAAAAATGCATGCGTGGTTCCTATCCATCGTGACGCTCCGGTCTCTAGATTGTGTGTTTATTGTTGTGTCAATTTGAATGTAGTTTGAGCTCCAACTTACATGTTTTGTTTTTAGTCATCTTCATGTCCTGCCTTTTTTATTTTGTTCATCTTCTTCTCTCCCCCTGCACTTCCCCTGTCACCCTCCCTGTTTAAAGCTAATTGGAATGGTTTGATATTAAGGATACTGCAAACTGTTTTGCCAGAGTTTTGATCAGGAACACAAAGTATGCTTGGTGCATTGTCTCAGAAACCATTAACTCCTGCATATGATGGTAATTTTTGGATCTCATATGTGGGGGAAGTTATATCTGGATGCATATGTAAGAGCAGAGGTGTAACGCATTGGACCACAAAAATCTGTGATTAGCATTGTCTTGTTGCTGTAATCTTATATAAAGTTAGCTATGTTTTTCTCTCTCATGTATTTCAGTGTGATACAGTGGCTTTCTGGAAAAAATAAGATGAATCACCTAGTATTAAACTGAGTAGTAACATTTGTTTATCACATGAGTACTGTTACTTCATTATAAATTAAAACTATAAAATATCTGGATTTTATATTTGTAAAAAAGGATGCCATTCATTTTTGTTATTGACAATGCAACTTTGTCTGAAAAAAAGAACTTGCATGTAAGCTAATGAATGGATATTGGGAAGTAGCATTGAAAAAAAATTGACCTGGAAATTTTCCCAACTACAACCTATCCTAAAATGCATTAAATTCTGTAACTGTTCTGCTCATTTCAAGTTTAATGTCTGAAGTTTCCAACAATCCTCTCCCTGTTTCTTGCCTAATGTGCTGGCATGGTGAGTGGTGATATGGAAACAAAGTTCCAGATATATTACGTGTAGATATCACTACTGTCTCAGCACTTCCTTTACAAAGGTGCTGCCAGACTGCTTGCTTGTCCTCCATCAAGTCCTGGATCAGCAATATTCCCCTTTCCAGCACCAGGTACCTCCCTCCTTCTGAACTTTGGGAAACTGGGAAGGTCAAAGCCATTGCCTTGTGTCTGTGCCCTTCTTCCTTGCCAATATTTCAAGCTAATATAAACCATTTGTAACTTAAATTTCTCATTTGATGCACAACCCCAAATAATGTCTACTATAAAGATCCCAGTCTCTGCTAGTCTTCTGCTGAAACATGCTTCCCGAAGTTAAGAATTTAATCATCAATTGACCTTTTCTGATCGATAAATAATTTGGATATGAACATAGGAGGTATAGTTGCTAAGTTTGCAGATGACACCAAAATTAGAGATGTAGTGGACAACGAAGAGGCTTATCTCAGATTACAACGGGAACTTGATCAGATGGACCAATGGGCTGAGGAGTGGCAGATGGAGTTTAATTTAGATAAATGCAAAGTGCTTCATTTTGGGAAAGCGAATCTTAGCAGGACTAATACTCTTAATTGTAAGGTCCTAGGGAATGTTGCTGAACAAAGAAACCTTGGAGTGCAGGTTCATAGCTCCTTGAAAGTAGAGTTGTAGGTAGATTGGATAGTGAAGAAGACGTTTGGTATGCTTTTCTTTATTGGTCAGGGTATTGAGTACAGGAGTTGGGAGGTCATTTTGCAGCTGGACAGGACATTGGTTAGGCCACTTTTGGAATATTGTGTGCAATTCTGGTCTCCTTCCAATCGGAAAGATGTTGTGAAACTTGAAAGGGTTCAGGAAAGATTTACAAGGATGTTGTCAGGTTTGGAGGATTTGAGCTATAGGAAGAGGCTGAACAGGCTGGGGCTGTTTTCCCTGGAACATTGGAGGCTGAGGGGGTGACCTTTATAGAGGTTTATAAATCATGGGGGGCATGGATAGGATAAATAGACAAAATCTTTCCCTTGGGTGGGGAGTCCAGAACTAGAGGGCATAGGTTTAGGGTGAGAGGGGAAAGATATAAAAGAGACCTAAGGGGCAACTTTTTCACGCAGAGGGTGGTGCATGTATGGAATGAGCTGCCAGAGGAAGTGGAGGAGGCTGGTACAATTGCAACATTTGAAAGGCATCCGGATTGGTATGTGAATCAGAAGGATTTAGAGCTATATGGGCTGGGTGCTGGCAAATGGGACTATATTAGGTTGGGATATGTGGTCGGCATGGCCGAGTTGAACCAAAGGGTCTGTTTTTGTGCTGTACATCTCTATGACCCTCTTCAATAAAGTCTGATCTCATCCAACATTTGTGAAAATAGTCCATATAATGAATAATTTAGGAAAATACAGAGTTCATAGAATCAATTCCTTTTAAATATAACAACATTTCAACTCATTTACCCAAAACTCTTTCACGTTTGGTGTAGAATATCCAAAAACTTCCAAATAGAGGCCTTTTCTTTTAGCATGTCTTACAATTATGCTCTAAAATACAGAGAAGGCCTTTGAGGATTTTTAAAATATTTTTTAATAAAGAAAACCAATAAATATGACTCTAGAATATATTTTGTTTCTTTATTGTACTTAAAAGTCTGGTTGTAATTTGAATACAGTGTGTGAGCAAACATTACTGCTGCACACTTGAGTACAAGATTGAGTAAATTGAAATAAAGGCTATTATCATGCAAATGCTTTGGCAAGACTGATTAATTGACAATTATTAAAGGTTCCGGGAATTTGAACATACTTTATGTTGCACATAATTGGTGTGCCCAAAATACCACATATTTAATTTGCACCCAGATCTTTAATTTCTCTTGATCAAACGGGTAATGAATTCCAGCCATTACTTTCTATATAATTTTCACATGATAATCATGTTGGGAGAAATGAGCATTGGGCATTGTAAAACCATTCTCATATTTGTTCTGTGATGTCTGAAATCTCATGTCAACCATTCCACAAAACAAATGCTGAAATAATCTTTTTGGCTGACAGATCATCTCCTTCCAACCTTTCAATGAAACATATTTCCTAAGCAAGGTGTTGTTATTTCAAATCCAAAGAGAGTCAGTCCTGAATTTTGTGGATGGCTTTATATGGTATTTTAGAATTGTGAATATTCTTGGGCACATTGAAGGCAGAGCAAAATGTAATATTTTGATCGGTATTGACCAGTTTGGGCCAAAGGGCCTGTCTCCGTGCTGTAGGACTCTATGACTATGACTATGACTATGACATTTGAACATAAACTGAAATGGACTACCCATATAAATACTGTCACAACAAAATAAGTAAAAGGCTAAGAATTCTGAAGTGAGTAACTTGCCTCCTGTCTCCACATTTCCTATCTACAGCTTTAAAAGCACAAGTCAGGAGTGTGATGGAATACTCATCACTGGCCTGGATGTGTGCTATTCCAACAACACTCAACAACTTGACGTCGTTCAGAACAAAGCAACTCTCTTGGCCCCCATCTGCCCATCCACTTTCATGTCATCTGCAACACTGACCCAAAGTGGAAGCAGTGTGTACCAGCAACAAAATACACTGCCATAGCCCACTAAGGCTCCTCCAACAGCTCCTTACAAAGCTGAAAAATATGTTGCTGGAAAAGCGCAGCAGGTCAGGCAGTATCCACGGAGCAGCAGAATCGGTGTTTCAGGCATAAGCCCTTCTTCGGTCGATTCTCCTGCTCCGTGGATGCTGCCTGGCCTACTGCGCTTTTCCAGAAACACATTTTTCAGGTCTGATCTCCAGCATCTGCAGTCCTCACTTTCTCCTAGCTCCTTACAAAACGATGATCTCCAAAATCTCGAAGGAAAAAGGACAGATATATGAGAAGACTACCTGCAAGTTCCCCTCGAAGTCGCACACCAATACTTTTGCTGCTCGTACACTGCTGCTGGAGCACATCCTGATGTTCCTTTCTCAACATCACTATGAAGGTCCCAGGCTTGGATTTGTGCAGTCAGTAACTCTGCTCTGGGTAGAGGCTGGGGATTCTGAGGTGAATTCTTCACTTCCTGACACTTCAATGTCTGTCCAACATCTAACCAGCAAATAATTCAGGACTGTGATCTAACTTCTCCAGTTGCCTGGAAGGTTGTGGCTCCAACAACACTCTCTCTAAGCTCAGCACCATCCAGCCAAAGTGGGCTGCTTAATTGGCACTCCGTCCACTGCCTTCAAATTCATGCTGTTCACTGTCAGTGCATAGTGGTAGCAGTGTCCACCATCTCACTGCAGTACATCAGCAAGGCTCCTTTGACAGCATGTAACAATCCCACAACATTTACTACCCAGAATTTATTTCTTCTTGTCTATCATTCCAGCTGAGCAGGGTGGATGTTGGCTGGGGCTGCAACAGTGGGAGAATCTAACACACTAACCCTTTCTGTTAAAAATCATTAAACAGCTCTTAACATATTCATGATCTTTCTTTTCACATGTTTAATGACTCTGTTTTGATCCCAGCTGATGGTGATATCAGATGAGTCACATCCCAGAGTGAAACCTGGCTTGATGAGTCCTACATTTTATTTACACAGTTTTGTTATCATCGTGGTCAGTCACTAACTGTGTTCACACAAGGTTGCCCATGTTCTTCAAAAAAAGACTACAAGTTTATTGCACAGAAGGGGGGAAAAGCAAAGCTATATATATGACAATTTTGGAAAGATCGTAAGCAGAAAAGATCATTAATCCAACCCCCTAACTCAATTCATTCCAGCTCTGATTTGTTGAGACTTCCTTTCAGTCCTGACATCCTGGACTACATTTCACTACACAGCTTGGAAATTTCTACTAGCTAAAAGCTGTATGTTGAGATTTCTACAGATGCACCAGCTTTCTGTTCTTCTGAACTCAGTCTACTACTCACCCCGACCATCTCTTTTCTGTGTAGATCGTACAAGTTAGCATTTTAAACATTCAAGTAAGTCTCCAGATATCTGATTGAGCTTTTAACTACATTCCCAAGCTTTTTTGGAATCTGTGTCTTTAGTTCACCGCTCCGAATGACTGACTTTCTGACATCTAAAGCCAGTTATCTACACACAACTGAAACCGAAATCTATTTTATGTCCTCAAAAATCCAAATTTTCAAACAATGATCTGTCATAAACAATTACCACATCAGACAAGTTAGGTAATTGTGTCTCTTTCCATATGTAGTTTCTCTCCTGGATCAAAGTTTTAGGCTGAGAGGCAATACCCTACATGAAGCATAGCTGATCAGAAATGTTTTCCACTCTTGCCATCTTCCATAAGTATAATGAAAGGATCACAAACATAAGTCTGACCAAGGAATTGACACCAATCAGCTCTGTCCTTTTCCTCCACCTAATTTTGATAAAAATAGCATTTTGGTTTGGTGGCAGTTCATCAACGTTTGGACTCGGGCAGTGAGCAGTTCATACCCAGGTTTTCCAAAGGGCAGTAATCAGGAATTCTGGACAGTATGCTTCAGTTTAAGGTTATAAAATCAGTGGGTAAAGTTCTTTTCTTTTTCCTCCTCAGTTGAAGCTATGGTTAGAAGCTTTGGAAATTAATTTGTACCCAAAGGCTGTCCATGTATGATATGCTGTAATGAAGAGATTTTAATTTGGATAAGTTTATTTCAAGTAGAAATTAAATAAAGACAAAATGTCAAAATTTCATAAGCCACTGATATTGTTGTGGGACAATATCAGTGTAACATTTATTTACTTCAGACTCTTCAAGCAGTCATTTTTTAAATATAAACTTCACTCCAAGAATAAATACAGTAAAATGAATATCTTCTTTTAGTAGGAATTGGCAATTTTATGGTGATCAAATCTCCAGCGCCTTGAGCTTGTGTATGGTTCTCTGATCCTGAGCTCACTAAAATTACATTGAACCCGCCAATTTTCATGATTCCTAGTTAATTCTGTCCTGCCCAAATTAGGTACCTATTGTTATGAAGGTTTATAATATTTTTAGTATTATTTGAGAATATGTGTTCTAAAGCGGAGGAAAAGTTGATTTTAGTTTTCTGTTCTCTACAGGTTGTGTTTTGGTTTGACAGGTGACTCATTTTGAAGAGTGAGTTTAAAAATAGTATTTTCAAGAAGACGTGATTTAAGCTAAATGGCTAGCAAGCCAGGTGGAGAAACAATTGATAAGTTGTTTGTTGACTTGGGTCTAATGACTGAGAGATATATAGGTAAGGAGAGAATTCGATTCCTGCAAGGAAAAAGGGACAAAAGCAGAAATGCAGATGTTAGCAGACTCCAAGCAATCATGGCAGGGATAGGTCTTGAGGAGAAAGTTTCAGAAGCAGAGGCTATGGAGGTATCAGAGGAAGGCATCCTACAAGGCAGTTAAAGCTGTGGGTTTAGGGAACCCATGTTTATTAATAATTGAGCTGAGTTAGCAGCTTGTTTTAAAGGGTCTTGAGGGGCATTAACTAAAGATAACAGCACTGAATGAGTATGGAGAAATCTACTGAAAGGAAACTGCTGTTCTGCCAGCTGAGCAAGAAACTTCTTTTATCAAGATAATGAAGATTCAATCCTGAGGTTTGAGTACTTTTTCTTAAGTGTAATTTGGTGATTAAAAGGGATGAATCTTACTTTCCTGGCAGTTGTACTGAGATATTTTTAATTTCCCTTCCATTAGTGTATGATAATTGTTTTACTTCTGTATTTAAAAAAAACTGTTCAGTAACTCACCGCTAACATAGACAAAAAAAACTAATTCTATTTGTTTATTGAGCTAGGTTTTACTCTGTTCTGATTTGTCCAGTATTGCTACTAGTTGGGATCATGACCAAGAGGAAGATCTTTTGCGAGATCAAAAATCCTTGAATTGAGGGGTGATCTTTTAAAAATGAGTACTTCTTTACATTGGACATAAACAGGAATTAATGCAGAGCATGTTGTATAAATGAAATGAATTAGGGTATTAATGAAATGAAAACGCATGGAAAGTTGGTAATCTCTACTCAATCATGAGATTCTGAAGGTGTCATTTAAAGGTTAAGTAGAAAATAACAAAGCCTTTTTTCAGATCTGACTTCCTGATTTTTTTTTTTCACACTCTGGCTTGTGACACCCCAACGCCAGGGAATACTCTGCCCATCTTTACTCAATATAAGTACAGCTGAGTTGTTCAATTGTTGTTAGGTTCTGACCTGTATTATTTTGACAGCCATCCCACAGGTAATCTGTCAGGTTTACTGTAATGTATTCCAGAATTAGATGTTAATGGTATGATAATGTGACTAATGGCTGTTGCATGTTATTGGGACTAAAGACTGTACTGGAGTACTGAGTCTTACAGAGATCAGTATTATGCATGATAGTGGAGTCAATTTAGAGTTTTGATGTCTGATTCCTTTTCCTTGTCTGATTCCAAGTTACAGACAACGCTGACCAGAATGTTATGAATAAATTTGCCCTTGTGTCCTACAAGACCCAAAGTGTTCAAGGCGATAGAAGCACAAACCAGTCCCAATACAGAACAGTCCCACTTTATTAGGAGCCAAGTACCATAGTCTTTAATATGAAAGTAATCTTTAGTGGCGCCCTAAGGTTGAAATAATTCCAGAGTCTTCTGCAGATTTACACAGTTCCTGTCTCTGGCTATATCTCTGGGTCTGCAGAGCTGCTTGCTTCTCTCTCTCTCTGTCTCTGCCATGCTCAGAGGGCCTGAGACAATTCCAGAGATTTTGAGTGCGGTTCCAAGAGTGAAGTCTGCAGGTGAACTCTGTTTTATATCCTTTTTAGATGGTTTTCTGGAACTTTCTGTAATTCTTGTCAATTAGGGAAATACACTTAATTATTGACTCTTGTTTCAAACTATTTAGATGGCATGCTCCTGTCAATTTCTGTGTAGCAGGACCCAGTGTCTTCCTGTGTGGGCTGTCCTATGTTTAGTGATAAGTTGTTGGGGGGTGGGGGGTGTCAGTGCAGACAAGCTGTTGCTTTTTACATTATGCTAATGTCATTAGATTTTGGCTGTTGTGTTTGCACTGTGTAGGTTTTATGATTCCAGAGTTTAATTTGGCCAATGTACCCTACATCCTTTGCTGTCCGCCAAATTAGCAATCTATCTGTGTTGTAGCAGCTAGGAGGTTGCTACAGTTTGTTTGAACCCCCCAAGAGACGAACACTTCTCACCCTTTAGGTAAGGTAGCGAAGTAGATGTAGCACTCTAAGAATAGAGTTAAAAATTACACACCAGGTTATAGTCCAACAGGTCTATTTGGAAGTACAAGCTTTTGGAGTGCTGCTCCTTCATCTAGCAGCTGCTGTTGTGGAAAGATCACCTGATACTCTGTGATAATTACCAGGAGACTCAGAAAATCATGCATGAAGTTAAACATTAATTTTCAAAAAAAAAGCTGTGACAATCAGAAAATGGCTTCCTGACTGCCCACTCCCTCTTGGTTCCCCTGTAGTTTATACTTATCCGAGAGTATTAGTATAACCAATCATACTACCTTGCTTTGTATTTCTAAACTAGTCATCTTCTGCCACGCTGGTCCACTACTTTACACTTAACCTATCACATTACACGACCATAGTCTTTCGCATTAGCTCCTCAATCAATGATTTAACTAGCTTATCATAGTGTGCTACTATTATCTGTTACTGGAGCTCTGTAACATGATCCTGTACATACATTACACCACTAAGGTAACTACATAACTGCCACATTAACTTCCATATCTTCCATACTGTCTGATGAAGGAGCAGCGCTCTGAAAGCAGTATTTCCAAATAAACCTGTGGGACCAGAACCTGGTGCTGTGTGATTTTTAACTTTGTCCACCCCAGTCCAACACCAGCACCTCCACATCATGGCTACTAACAATAGAAGCAGTGCATTCTAAGGAACAGTCTCTCAGTAGTGCAGGACAGAACCCTGAGTCCCGCACATCATGGCAGCTGAACACATGAGGACCCTTCAACTAAGGACTTAGACAAGTCAAACCAGTTTCCATCCACCTTTACACATGAAATCATTTCCAATATCTTTTAATGTTCTTCATTTTGACAATATCCCATTTGTGATGAGTAAGGAGGCCTCTGGAGATAATTTGGTTCTTTGACATTTCAGTGAGTTTGATATAATTGGATAGATATTCATTTTATCAAAGAAAAGGGAAGGGTAAGATTTGCTGTGAATTTGCTAATTGTTATGTAAAACCTGCAATCTTTCCTGGATATATACATACAATAACAGGTAGAAAAATGATTTGAAATTTCCAGTGTGTTATAATGAGGTAATGCATTGTTTCAAATGCAATAGGAAGCTTGTGGTGAGCTATTAAGATAAATGTGCCTGGGCTCAAGAAAACAGCGGAGGAAATGAGTGTTCTAAAATTAAAATGACCATTCTATCGTGAATGCAGATATGTCAGAATGTTTTAAGTGAATGGGCTGGATTTTACAGTCCCTTAGCAGTGAGGTGGAAGGGGGTGTGCAAAGGAGGTTTGGAGAATGGAAAATATTAAAAGAAGCATTCTTACTGCCTATTTGCCTGACCCAACTGCAAATATACCAGTGGCTGGGAAAGGCAGGGGCTGTCCATCTGCCTATGAGCTAGTTATGACATTCCGTGACCACTTTATTGTGCACTTAAGGCCCTCATCCTTCTGTCACTTTAAGCAGCCATCATGGAGTGTCCCATGCCAATCATCCAGTCTGGCATCCTTTTCTCTTATGGTGGGAGTTGCTGTTCCCTCCTCCCCGCCCCCACCCTCACCAAAGTCTGTCTGGATTCCTCCAGTCCTGTCAAACCTTCCCTGGAGCAAGAGGCAGTGATTCACGCTGTAACTACTTGCATTTCGTTCCAGCTCCTTGTGGCTAAGTAATGGAGACAATCTGACCATAGTCCCGGTGATAGTGCTGGGACTGGAGAGCTGCAGACCGTTTGAATGGCCAGGATCTCTGAGGCGAGACACTCTGCCCAGTTGAGGGTGCAAATTTCACCTTCAACTGATTTAACAAAATGTTAATATATTGGACTGGAGTTGGATTCATCCATGGCCTTTTGGACTGGGACATTGGGACTGGAATGCCTTAACTATACTCCTTCCTTTTTATGGTTTCATTCCTCATGCATTTTGGTGACCATATCTGACATTTGCTGACATGACTATGAAATTGAATTTTGTGAAGTGCCTCAAGACCCATGAGGGATGATTTGACCTGATTGTCCTCCTATTTTTCTCTTACTTCATAGCTAACATTATAAACCTCTTCAAGCCAAGAGCAAGAGTCCCACCAACCTGTGACATTTTCTGTAACAACATGCCTTTGCTTGGTGCACCTTTCCAAAATGCCTTATTACCATTCACTGGAAACTTCACTGGGCCAGCCATATGTATAGCACAGCCAGTCAAGTAGCATCTGAGGAGCAGGAGAATCCCAGCGCAGAGGAGATGACATGGGGTTGGAGTGAGAGAGACTCACTAAGACTCTTGTGGTGGGAGGAAGCAAACTACTTCAAGGTAGGCATCCTCTGAAAAGGCTTTGCACTAAGGAGAAAGTGAGGACCACAGATGCTGGAGATCAGATTCTCATGCTCCTCGGATGCTGCCTGACTGGCTGTGCTTTTCCAGCACCACGCTCTTTGACTCTGATCTCCAGTCCTCCCCTTGTTCCAGCCATACAAATACTGTGACATAAGATCCACTCAGAGGTTTTGGAGGTCGGCAACAAGTATCCCTAAAGCTTGTCCTCCATCTATGATGCACAAATAAGGACTTTGATGAAATGATCTCCACTTGCTTTGATAAATGCAGCTTGTTCAATATTTAAGAAGCTCAACGCCATCCAAGATTAAGTACCCCTACATGATCGGCACCAATTTAAACATTGACTCACTTTGACACCAATACACCGTGGCATGCCATCTACACGATGTACTGCAACAACTGCTAAGGCTTCTTTAGGGAGCATCTTCCAAACTTGCAACCTTAATCATGTGGAAGCAAAAGGATGCAGAAACAGAGACACCATGTCCACATGTTTGCCTCCAGTTCAGACGCCAATCTATTTGGAAAAACAACACTTTTATTTTCTTTGCTGAGTTGAATTGCTGGGACTCCCTTTCTAAGTACAGCACACTGACTGTTGGGATTCAAGCAGAAAGCTCATGGCCACCTTTTGAAGGGCATTTAAGGATGAGCAACAGAAACTCTCCTTGCCACTGATGTTTGTTTATTTGGAAAGACTAAAAACATGCCTGCTGACAAAATTGGCGCATTCTTACTCAAGTCGTCCACCTTACTGACTTTTCCCTGGTTATACTTCCTCTTCCTTCCATCAGGCAGAAGATACAAAAGTTTGAAAACGTGTAGCAACAGATTTAAGAACAGTTTCTTCCCCATTGTTATCAGACTTCTGAATGGACCTCTCAAATATGAGAGTTGATCTTTCCCTGCACTTTAGCTGTAACACTATATTCTCAATACTGTTCTATTACCTTGATGTACTTACGTAAGGTATGATTTGTCTGATTAGCATGCAATACAATACTTTTCACTATATCTCAGTACATGTGACAATAATAAATCAAATCCCTTAAATTGTTAAGCACTGTCACTCTGTGTGCCAACTCTAATTGTAAACTCCAGCTACAACACAACGTACTCCTGTTTTGCTTTGAAAGCTCTGTCAGAAAGTAATTCAGGCCGAATCATCTTTGTTTTTTATATTGGTCCTGAGGTACTTCATAAAACTCAATTTCACAGTTCCATCAGAAAACTGTTATCAAAATGCATGGGGAATGAAACCATAACTTAAGACTAAATTTTGAGGATAATTTCTCAGTCGTGTTATAAAATAATAAATCTGAAAATGTCAGTCATTTTCATTTTCGAAAATGATTTCCCCCAGAGTTTTCATCGGTGTTAGAGTAGACTAGAATTGCTGAGTCTTTAACATTCACCGTGCTGCAGCTTTTTACCCCAATCAACCATCTCATGAAATGGGTGAAGCACAATGTTTGTACAATGTTTATTTTTTTTAAAGTAAATACCCAATGTTTAGTCAAATGTTTCTCAATTTTCTAATGCCAATGTTGTTGGCTGCTAAACGACAAGAGCTGTTATAGCACAGTAACATACTAATAGGACAAACATTTCTCAGTGCAATTTTGAAACCGAATGTTATATTATGGTATTAAACAGTGCTTGAAGGTCTTGTTGGATACTTTAGATGTTCTAATTCATACCTTGACCACCTCCTCCTCCCAATCAATTTTTTGGAAAGTAACCTTCCTGATTATTGCTTTTGTTTTCTTTGACAGAATTATTTAGCACTCTCGTTGAGAAGATGCAAGCAAAGGAAATCTTGAGGAATCTGCAGCTACTGGAATTGGATGAAATCAGCCAGTTTTTTCGCACAATTCCTCCACCAACACTGTTGGGCATTGCTTCATTTGCAGCTATTATAGCATACTGGCTAACCACCAGACCCAAAGCCTTAAAGCCACCCTGTGACCTTTCAATGCAGTCAGTGGAAATTGAGGTAAGTCCTCTCCAAGTCATATAGGGTCATAGGGATGTACAGCATGAGGGTGACCTTATCGAGGTTTACAAAATTGAGGGGAATGGATAGGATAAATAGACAAAGTCTTTTCCCTGGGGTCGGGGAGTCCAGCACTAGAGGGCATAGGTTTAGGGTGAAAGGGGAAAGATATAAAAGACACCTAAGGGGTAGCTTTTTCATGCAGACGGTGCTGCGTGTATGGAATGAGCTGCCAGAGGATGTGGTGGAGGCTGGTACAATTGCAACATTTTAAGAGGAATTTGGATGGATATATGAATAGGAAGGATTTGGAGGGATCTGGGCCAGGTGCTGGCAGGTGGGACTAGATTGGGTAGGGATATCTGGTTGGCATGGACAGGTTGGACCAATGCAATCAAAAACCTGTTAATACAACAGTGTTTTCTAGCTTGCTTAGTTATACATTTATATCTGAACATGTAATCTAATACGTTTTCTCCTGATCACTACACTCAGACTGGAAGTCCTCCAAAGATTGACTCCTGGCTCATTCCTCTCCCTCATCCATAAAGCTGCCTGTAGAGCCAGGAAAGTTTAGGCTGTTAAATACATAGTCTGACTCCTGGGTAACTATTGAATAGATTTCATGCTTACCTCACATACTCCAATTGTACCTCACCCAGATCACTTGTACTGTCCAGACCCTGACCGAACCCTGTCACTGGACTCAAACTCCTCAGAGCTGACCCCACATTATGATACAACATGCACTTGCTGGTACTTTTCCACTCTACCAATTTTCTCAACCTCTTCATTGCTAATGCTTTTGTAATTTTCTAGTTACGTTAAAGTTGTCAGAATGAGTCAAGATACCTTGAGATAAACAAGTTTTATATATATCATGTAAGAGCAAGCATTTTGAAAATTGTCTAATTCCTTTTTATCTTTGCAGCAACACTGAATAGAGTGTTGGTAGCTTAGATTCTTACAAACAGAAAACCAGAGAAGTTTAAGTTAGGGGTTTAAGAATAACACACAGGAGCTGAAGTAGGCCATTTGGCCAATCAAACCATCTGGCCCCAGACGGTCCCACAAAGGGAAACAAACTTTAGAATGTTATAGACTTCAATAAGTTTGCCTCTCATTCTTCTGAAATCCAGTGAGTTTAGGTCAAACCTACTCCACCTTTCCTCATAAGAAAACTCTTTCATGCTTGGTGTCCATGCTTTTCAATGTGCCTCGGTACACGAGACAATAAATTCATTTCTTTTCAATTCAATCAACCTAGTTAACCTTTGCGATCAAAGAACATAACCTTACTTATCATTTCATCTGCACAGCTTTTTGCCCACTCACTTAATCTATCTGTGTCCTTTTGTAGTCCTGCCCTCATCCCTCATCCTTCAGTCATTAATCGATCCCTGTGGCACTCCACTAATTGCAGGTTAACATCTTGAAAATGTCCCCCTTATCCCAACACACACACACTCTCTTCTATTAGTTAGTCAATCTTCTAATTGTACTTATATACTAGCCCTAACACTATGGGACCATATTAAGTGCCCTCATGTGTAGTACCTTTTCTTGAGTGCTATTTGGAAATCCAAATTATATTACAATTACTTGTTCCCCTCTATCTATCCTACTTTGTTATCTCCTCAAAGAATTCTGATAAATTGTCAAGCATGATATTCCCCTTCATGAAGCATTAATCTGCTTGATCATATTATCCTTTTCTAAATGCTCTGTTCCTACACTGTTATAATAGACGCTTACATTTTTCCACTGATAGCTGTTAAGCTAACGAGCCTATAGTTACCTGGGTCACGTTTATTGTACATTTTTAAATAAGGATACTACCTTGGCAATTTTCCAATCATCTGGAACTTTTCCAAAACGTATGGTTTGTTGGAAGATTATCGACAATGCATTCGCTACCTTTGTTGCAATTTCATTTAAAAACAAAACTGAATTCCACATTCTACCATGTTTTGATCACTTTCCTCGGGTATCTTTTACTCTAAGATTATTTTTTAAACCTGGTCCAAAATAACCTGATCCATGATTGGATCGACACCATATGGGCCATTATTTGCTGTAGGCAAGGTGCCATTAACCCAGTATAGAGAAGAGTTAAGTGTGGAGGCACTGCAGAATCGGAGTTAGACTGGTTAGTTCGTTATCCTACCTTTTGAACCAGATACTACTTTCTTTCACTGTCTGTTTCATGAGAACATAAGGCAGAGCTTTTTAAATGAGCTGTCAAATTCTGCATATTAGTTATAAATTTACTTTTTATCCTCAAAGAATTCAGATGTTAAAGTAAGCTGCTGAATGTATTTTTTTAATCCTTTCTTTTGGATTCCTTAAGTTATATTGCATCATCCCACCTTAGTGATCATCTCCAGTTCCTCACATCTGTAATACTGAGTAACTCCCACATTCATAGCTTGCACCCCTTCCCACTTTGTTTTGTCCTCTTTAATACTTTGTTTCCATTTACGGCTGCCTCATTACAGTCGTGAGCAAGATTCTCCTGTTTATCAAGTCCAGTCCAACACTGGCATCTCCAAATTCTGTTTATCAAAACACTGATTTTAAACATCATTCTAATTCAAGACAAAATAGTGCTGACAATCTAGATGTGTTTATCATTATCCACCTGTATAAAGTTCTTTCACACAAATTGTTTTGTTTCATTAGGGCACTGACCAAACTCGTGGCTCTGTATTAGGTGACAGCCTTCAGCTTATGACACACTATCACGATGATGCAAGGACAATGTATGAAGTATACCAACGAGGATTACACATAACAGGCAAGTTTCTGGATCCCAGAATAATTTCCCTTTGGCAATTGAAAGGTTCTTTATAAACACTGGAAGATTGCTACTGAAGTTATCCATTGAATTTTCAAATAGCACAAAATGTTCAACATTTTGGAGCAGTTACAGTTTGTTGTTTCTCACTTGTTTTATATCTGGCAGAATCATGATTAAACATCACTTCCAATTTTTAATCAGTTTTGCACTGATTGGATAGCATCATTCATTGGATAGCATCAATAGCAGTTCATTCTCTGTAGGTGGATGCTTCTCACCTCCTTTCTGTCCCTCTCTTACTTCATTTAGTTTGTTGTCCCTGCCTCCCCTTTCCCCACCTCCATTTTCATTTTACTCCTTCTCTCCCTCCCTTCTGCTTTTCCTTTCTTGCTGTTTGGCTTTCTCTCTGGTTTGTGCAATCATCCAGGCATCCATGTCTTCTGTGCATTGGTGGGAAGAAAATGCTGAGTTTCCTGGCATAACTGTGGGTCGAAGGTCCTCTCTGTTTTCTGGCTTTTTGTATCATATTGGGATGTTTAGGTAGTTGGTGTGATGGAGAACTGGTGGTGGTGATGAACAATAATACTGACAATTTCATTTTCAAAACTCTCATTCTTTTTTTAATGACGTTTTGAGAATGTCCTGAGATGAGCAGCTCTGACTCCAACCAGCTTCTAGCATTGCAGAGCAAACCTGAGGTGAACATTAATAAACAAAGCCAGAACAGATGATCTGTTGATGGGAATCCAACCAGAAGAAATACTAATGGTGTTTTATTTGAAAATCTACTACTTCTACTAATGAATTACAAACTTCAAAACAGCTTACACTCTCCAAATAAACATTTTCTTCTAAGAAACTAAAGTGACTTCATTTGGAAGAGAAACTTAATCCAAGCCCAGGCCATTCTTCTTTTGAGTTTTATGGCACAGGCTGTCTAAATGGGAGTGCAATGGGTTGACCCCATACTACTGCTCTCTGCAGTCATGGTCTACTTAAAGCAGGAATGCATGGCACTAGAGCAGGGAAGCAAAGAGATTGTGGCAGAGCACCACATAGTGGGAAACCCAGGTGCATTGCCTCTTTCATTCCTTGTCAACAAAACATTTCTGATGGGTTTTTTTTAAGATTAGACTAGATTAGATTCCCTACAGTGCAGAAACAGGCCCTTTGGCCCAACTAGTCAACACCGACCTTCCAAAGAGCAACCCACCCAGACCCATTTCCCTCTGACGAATGCACCTAACACTATAGACAAGTTAACACGGCCAATTCACCTGACCTGCACATCTTTGGACTATGTTCAGAGCAATTCCAATTTTTTTTTTAAAATGAGAAGCCATTTGGTCTTACAAAAGGAGCTGGGCTGAAAAGGTCAGGCCAAGGGATAGGCATCTAAAATTAAAAGTGAAAGATTGGAGTTGTTTCCAATTAGACATTATAATTAGGTCAGGTATCTTATGATTATTTGAATGTTACCCAGGTTTGAAAGAAATTGTACATTACACAGATGGCATGGCAGCCCAAATATTGTGATGTTTTGGTACCAATAGATCACTTTTAGATTGTGAACACCAATAATTACTAAACATGGTATCTATCTGTAATATGTTGAAAATCTTATGGAAAGCAAACACTACTACTATACTTTCCTATCAAGGTTTTCCTGTCGTGTATAGTTTATATAAATTGCTCGAGGTAGATTCCACAAGACCTATTAAGCCCAGTGTCTGGCTGGTCTGTAGAAGGTGAATGGGAGTGTTCATAGCTGTAAAAAGAAGAATGGACTATAAATCAAAGAAAGCAAGAACATCCATTAATATAATGCCTTCAGATTTCAGGATGCTGCAACATGTTTTATGACTGAATAAGAACGGAAGTCTCGTCACTGCTGTGATGTAAAAAGAAAATGCAGTAACTTGAGTGTAATAAAGTTCTTCTGCGTATAATAATCAGACCATTCAAGGTTTTTTTTAAATTGTATTATTTGTGTGTAGAATTATTTCCCATTAATGATTTAGCTATCCAATTGATCACCTGTCAGTTCATACAGCGAATGAAAATGGCATGGATGCCCATGTGCAGTCAAAGCTGTTGTCCTCAAACAGTATTAATTGAAATTTCTTTGTAAGGTGAGGACCAGTTTCTGCATAATCTGTGAACTTACTGCTGAATCCTTCTACAGTGAAGTCTAAATTGTTTATATATACCACAAACAGCAAGGACCCCATACACTGATCCCTATGGAATCTCCCTGGACACAGGCTTCCAGTCCCTTGCCCATCATCCTCTGCATCTGCTACACAGATAATTTTGGGTTCAATTAGCCACATTTCCTTGGATCCCATTGGTACTTAATTTCACTTTCAATCTCCCTCATCAAAAGCCTGGCCCAAAATCCATTTCTCAGTAAGAATATTGGTGAAAGTTCTGCAGAACGTTCAGGAAGTAGCCCACCGTGCTAGCTGCCTCCATTGAATTGATATAAGCATTCACAGTGCCATTACAACATAAGTTTGCCCTCTTGCTCTCTTTCAAATGAACATGTAATGAAAGAAAGACATACAGATAAAGAGGAAGCTATAAATAATGTGAGAGACATATACAAGGCAGAGACCATGGCAATCCCCATTTTAATCATGAACCTACGCTGCCAATATTTTCTCCAGCTAGTTACCATAAGATAATTGGAAAGTGTCAGCTCTCTGATACAGTTGTAAAATTAGTGTTCAGATTATATTACAAGTAATTTACAAAAGCACAAACAAACTGGATAAGCAGTTGATACTGTAAGCCAACTAGGTTGAGTTGACTTTGGGCAATTGAGAGCAACAGAGTTCCAGGACTAATGCCATTGGTTAAAATGAAGTTTACATGTTATAGTGGTCTTTCACTATAAAACAAAGCATTCTACAATTTAGTATGCATAATGCCATGAAGAACTGTGAATTTACAAAGGGATAGCATTTATCTCCTTGGGGAGTATGGGGAGATATTGGTGATGGCTAGCAGAGTGCCATTTCAAGGCTTGGTCCAATTTCAGTTGTGAGGATAATATGGCTTTACGAGATGTATTTTGTCCTTTTGTTTTTGTGAAGAAAGTTTGAGACAGGTGACAATTAGTCTGCTCAAAGCCAATAGAGTAAACAGCTTCTGAGGCCTTGGGACCTTTTTTCAAAAGTTGGAACAGTAGAAGCAGCCTGAATAAGTGGGGTCAAGCTTCAGTTTTACCTCTTTGCAGTTGCTGAGGCCTTGGGCTGAATGTGGAAGCTCTTATTTCTCTATTACAGCTCAAAGTTCTCATCCTGCTTCTAGATTTGCATGTGAGATCATCTGTTGTACTGAATTTGTTTTTGCCAAGGGTGTGTTTATGGGATGTTACTATATGGTAACAGTTAATTATTAGTTGTTTGTTTTTTTATTTATTTATTTATTTATATATAGTTAGTTAAGCATTTCAATAGAGTTACAGTTAAGCCAATTCTCTCTCTTCTGTATTTTCACTGTAGTGTAAAAATAAAATGTGTTTTGCGTAAAGTCAATAGTTTCACCAGTTGAATTGTATTTGGAAAGCAACACCCTAAACGTACCTTTTAAAATAAGAAAAAGTTAGTGTCTAGGCTACTTACTAATATGTTTTGAGGGGGGTTAGTCTGATCCATAATAGAGCAGTGGGCACATGAGACGTATCTGCCTCATAACATTGTGGAATCATAAATGATCAAGTGTGGAAGCAGGTTATTTAGTCTATCATAACAATACCACTACTTTTCTAGAATTAAACTATATTTTAATCTAATTACATTCTACTACTTGGTTCTTCTGATTTCCTTCAAGATATGTCTTTAACAAGAACCATTAGATACCCTTTCAAAATAATTCATGAACTGTACCTCAACAATGAGCTCATGACTTAAAATTCCACATTGTAAACATGCATGTAAACATCACCCTCCATTCTCTTCTCTTTCAAGCTGGTTACCTTGGCTTCCTATCATCATTCCAACCAACAGAAATAATCTTGCTTTTTTTTTATTCTTTCATGGGATGTGGGTATCATTGGCCAGGCCAGCATTTTTTTCCATGCCCTAACTGCCCCTAAGAAAATGCTGGTGAGCTACCTCATTGAACTACTGGATTCTGTGGAGTGTATGTATGACTACAGTATTAATAGGAAGGGAATTCCAGGATTTTGACTGAACAGGAATGAAAGAACAGTCTGTCACAGTTTCAAGTCAGAGCAATGATTGATTGGCTTGGTAGGCAACTTGCAGTGCTGGTGTTCCAGGCATCTGACACCATTGTTGCTCAAGATGGTAAAGTTCATGTGTTTGAAATGTGCTGTCAGAAGTGACTTGGTGACACCAGCATCTTGCATATTGTACACAGTCTATGGTTTATTGGTGACAGAGGCAGTGAATGTTTAAGTTGATGAACAGGGGCGCAGATTGAGCAATCTGCTTTTTTCCTAGACCCCTATTGACTCCAATTTTTCTTGAACTTATTGAAATCATTTCTATCAATTGCTGCATTGCTATTAATGACAGTCACTTTTATTTCATGCCTGGAAATCAGTTTTGGGAAAGTTTCATTAGTATGTATGAAACTAACTTGAACATGTAATTACAGCAAACTAATCAAATTGCACAATGTCTCCATTATTTTAAATATGTTTAAGATATTCATTATAGACCAGGATAAAATGTGTATGCAAAGATAAAACATTGAAATTTCTCAATGTTTCTGAATGGGGAGGCTTTCTGTTCAAACAAGAAGGCTGAATATTGCTGGTAATGTTGTGGTGTCCTATTGTCAAGATCAAAAGCGGTCACTTTGGATGGTGATGGGACTCAGACCAGATTATTGCCAGGGATGGCCAAGAGTCAGCTGCCGGGACCACCTCAGCTGACAGCCTCATCAGTGCTCAGGCTGCAGCTTTAGAGAGAAGTCTCCTTCATGGCAAGGTGTCCTTGAAGACACAGCAGTTAAGTTGGAGTACATCTGGCTAGGCAGGTAGGCCCCAGTGCTTGAGATATAGTTATGCTTTCTCTTTGCGCTGGCAGTGCTCTTGCCAATTGGGGACTCCTCCATGTGTCATGGAATGCCCATAAAAGGAAGGCACTCACCCAGGACCCTTGTATTAGTGGGTCTTCCTGGTGTAGGAAATGTATGTACTTAGGCATGAAAGTAGCCATTAATTGGCCACTGAAATGGTTAAATTGGCCTCCTGGTAGTCATCTGAGTTGTCAGCTTTCACAATATTGGCACTATGGCATGGTGGTAGAAAGGCTTATCTACTGTGCCTTCCAAAGGTATTTGGCAAGCCCATCCCCAAAGAAAAATTCATCCAGAATCAGAAAGTTAATACTTGTACACAACCTAATGTCCTTCAAAGTCATTGACCGTGCTGAATGAAAAGTGAACATTGTCGGAAAGGTTGTTCCATTCTGTAATAGAATCTCAAAATCTGTACAATTATATGAATTAATAGTCAAAGAAACAATCATGGGTATGAACTTTTGAAAATATTTCTGATTCAGTTTTGGAGAGTTGGATTGTGAATATAAGTTCTGTAACTAAAACATTTTTGTTAGCACTGAGTTTTAATTGAAGAAGAGCTTTATTGGTAACAGAGTATAGTTACAAATTAGTTTTTTTTTAAAATCACTTTCTTATTACGTGTGCACCTACAAATTAGGAGCAGGATTAGGCCACTTGGTGCCTTGGTGCCTCAAACATGCCTTGCCCTTCTCTAAGATCATGGCTGATCCGATAGTTCCACATTCCTGTCTATCCTTAATAACCTTTCACCCCCAACTTTGCTTATCAAGAATCTGCCTATCGTTGCCTTAAAAATAGCCAAGGACTCTGTTTCAATCACATTGTTACAGTGTAAGGCCATAAGAAATAGGAACAGGAGTGGGCCTTTTGGTCTCTTGAGCCTCTCCCACCTTTCAATAGGATCATGGCTGATCCAGCATTTCTTACACTCAACATCCTGCCCTTTCCCAATAACCCCTCATTCCCTCATTCCCCTATTGATCAAGAGTCTGTTTCTCTGTCTTAATTATATGCAAGATCCTGTACCCACAGCTCTCTGTGGCAAGGAAGTCTAAAGACATTCAACCTTCTGAGAGAAGGCATTGTTGAAGAAGAGAGTTTCAAATACTCAGTACCATCTGAGAAGATTTCTCCCTATCTATGTCTTGAATGGGTAGCCCCCTAATTTTGAAAGCAAGACCTCTAGTTCTAGATTCTCATACAACAGGAAACATCCTTTCCATATCCACACTGTCAAAACCCCTCCGGATCTTGTATATTTCAATAACAGCACTTCTTGCTTTTCTGAGTTCCTGCAAATACAAGATTAATATAGCCCCCTAAAATAACCAACCTGTTTTATGTATTGGTCTAGTAAACACTGTTTGAACTCTTCCAATACATTTGCATCCTTCCTTAAATAAGGAGATAGACGTTTTGCAATACTTTAGATGTGGTCTCATCAAAGCCCTGTACAAAAGAGGCATAAATTTACTACTTTTGGATACAATTTCCTTCACAATAGCAACATTATATCAGCTTTCCTCCTTGTTTGCTGTGCTAATCTTTTGTGATTCATGGATTTGGATGTGCATATCCCTTTATCTCAGCATTCAGATGGCATGCTTTTTTAAATTCCTGACAAATGGAAAATTTGGTATTTTCCCAAATTAGACTCTTTACTAAATCTTTGTCCATTCACTTAATCTGTCTATAACCCTTTGTGGCTTCTTTTAAATTCATCTTCACAACTTACTTCACTACCTATCTTCGTGTAGTCATCAAATTTAGTTACCAAAGTTTTGGACCCTTCAATTTTGCAATTAATTTAGAATATCTGTAATCTGAATACATCGGTAAACCACATTTATTTGAGATCTACCTTCAATGGGTATGTATTGATATTTATTTTTCAACAACCAGGCAAAAAGACACTTGTAATTGTTAACGGCGGGATTACTGGTAAATGTCTTGCCAACACCTTTCTTGCCACTACCCAGACCTTTCCTTTTACAGTGGTTTAATCTCATTAAGAACAATGAAGAATGTTATAGGAGAGCATTTAGTATTGTGAGGGAGTAAATAAATGAAATGATTATGTTGCTTCTTTGTTTAGGGGATGGCCCTTGCTTAGGATTCCGAAAACCCAAACACCCCTATCAGTGGCTCTCATATAAAGAGGTGAGAACAAATTTAAGAACCATCAGACATTACATACTTATTTATCATCATAATATTGTTTCATTTCTTGGTTTTCTTTACTTACTTAAGAGATATAGCTGTTGTCTAGTTCCTTCTTAAACAAGTTAGACAACTGCGACCAGGATGTTATGAATGAATTTGCCCAGGTGTCCTCAATGCTGAAGTGGTCAAATCACTGTGAACACAAGTCTGTGCCAATGCAAAACAATCTCCACATTATAGGATATAGAACGTTACAGCGCAAAACAGGCCCTTCAGTCCTCAATATTGCACCGACCTGTGAAATCGATCTGATGCCCATCTAACTTGCACCGTTCCATTTTTATCTGCATGTGTGTCCAATGCTCATTTAAATGCCCTTAACGTTGGCGAGTCTCCTACTGTTGCAGGCAGGCCGTTCCACGACCCTACTACTGAGTAAAGAAACTACCCCAATATCTGTCCCAAGTCTATCACCCCACAATTTAAAGCGATGTCCTCTTGTGTTAGCCTTCACCATCTGAGGAAAAAGGCTTTCACTGTCCAACC
Source organism: Chiloscyllium punctatum (assembly GCF_047496795.1). Taxonomy (NCBI): domain Eukaryota; kingdom Metazoa; phylum Chordata; class Chondrichthyes; order Orectolobiformes; family Hemiscylliidae; genus Chiloscyllium; species Chiloscyllium punctatum. The sequence continues at coordinate 31,379,776 of NC_092758.1, forward strand.
TATCTAACCCTCTGATTATCTTTTACATCTCAGTTAAGTCACCTCTCAACCTTCTTCTCTTTAATGAAAAGACCCTCAAATCCCTCAGCCTTTCCTCATAAGACCTTCCTTCCATACCAGACAACATCCTAGTAGATCTCCTCTGAACCCTTTCCAAAGCTTTCACATCCTTCCTACAATGTAGTGACCAGAACTACATGCAATATCCCAGGTGCAGCCTTACCAGTGCCTTGTACAGCTGAAGCATGACCTCAAGGATCTGAAACTCAAACTCTACCAATAAACGCCAACACACCCTCTGCCTTCTTAACAACCCAATCAACCTGGATGGCAACTTTCAGGCGGTTATGCACCTGTACACCGAGATCTCTCTGTTTATCTACACTGCCAAGAATTTTATAATTAGCCCAGTACTCTGCATTCCTGTTACTACTACTGAAGTGAACTTCCTCACGCTTTTCTGCATTAAACGCCATTTGAGTCCAGCTCAGCACCTTATCTATGTCCTTCTGTAACCCACAACATCCTTCGGCACTATCCACAACTCTGCCTACCTTAGTGTTATCCACAAATTTACTAACCCATCCTTATACGACCACATCCAGATCATTTCTAAAAATGACAAACAGCAGTGGCCCCAAAACAGGTCCTTGCAGCACACAACTGGTAACTGAGCTCTAGGATGAACATTTCCCATCAACCATCACCCTGTGTCTTATTTCAGTTAGCCATTTCTGATCCAAACCGCTAAATCACCTTCAATCCCGAAACACCGTATTTTGTGCAATAGCCTACCATGTCGAACCTTATCAAACACCTTACTGAAGTCCATATACATCACATCAACTGCTTTACCTTCATCCACCTGTTTTGTCACTCTCTCGAAGAACTCTAAGGTCAGTGAGGCACAACATACCCTTCACAAAACCGTGTTGACTATCCCAAATCAAATTATTCCTTTCCAGATGATTATCAATCCTATCTCTTATAACTTTTTCCAACAGCTTACCCACAACCGAAGTGAGGCTCACTGGCCTATAATTGCCAGGGTTGTCCCGACTCCCCTTTTTGAACAAGGGAACAACATTTTCTATCCTTCAGTCTTCCGGCACTGTTCCTGTTGACAACGATGGCATTAAGATCAAAGCCAAAGGCTCTACAATCTCCTCCCTGGCTTCCCAGAGAATCTGAGGATAAATCCCATCCGGCCCAGGTGTCTTATCTATTTTCAGATCTTCCAAAATTGTTAAAACCTCCTCTTTCTCAAACTCAATCCCATCTAATCTTATCACTTATATCTTCGTATTCTCACTAACATTGCCCTTTTCCAGTGTGAATACTGACAAATCTTCCCCATATCCTCAGATTCCACACAAACCTTTCCACTACGTCTTCCAAACCCTTCCTATTCAGAGACCCATCCAGATGCCTTTTAAATGTTGCAATTGTGCTAGCCTCCACCACTTCCTCCTCCATACACATACCATCCTCTGCGCAAAGAAGTTGCCCCTTAGGTCTCTTTTATATCTTTCCCCTCCCACTCTAAATCTATGCCATCTAGTTCTGGACTCCCCGACCCCAGGGAAAAAAAACTTTGTCTATTTATCCTATCCATGCCCCTCACGATTTTATAAACCTCTGTAGGGTCACCCCTCAGCCTCCGACTCTCCAGTGAAAACAGCCCCAGCCTGTTCAGCCTCTCCCTATAGCTTAAATCCTCCAATCCTGGCAGCATCCTTGTAAATCTTTTCTGAACGCTTTCAAAGTTTCACAACATCTTTCCGATAAGAAGGAGACCAGAATTGAACGCAATATTTCAAAAGTGGCCTAACCAATGTCCTGTAGAGCCGCAACATGACCTCCCAACTCCTGTACTCGATACTTTGACCAATAAAGGAAAGCATACCAAATGCTTTCTTCACTATCCTATCTACCTGCAACTCCACTTTCAAGGAATTATGAAACTGCACTCCAAAGTCTCTCTGTTCAGCGACACTTCCTAGGACCTTACCATTAAGTGTATAAGTCCTACTAAGATTTGCTTTCCCAAAACTTTCCCAAAGCACACATTTATCTAAATTAAACTCCATTTGCCACTTCTCAGCCCAATGGCCCATCTGATCAAGATCCAATTGTAATCTGAGGTAACCTTCTTCGCTGTCCAGTACACGTCCAATTTTGGTGTCATCTGCAAACTTACTCACTGTACCTCTTTTATGCTCACATCCAAATGGTGGACCCAGCACTGATCCTTATCGCACTCCATTGGCCACAGGCCTCTAATCTGAAAAACAACCCTCCACCACCACCCTCTGTCTTTTACCTTTGAGCCAGTTCTGTATCCAAATAGCTAGTTCTCCTGTATTTCATGAGATCTAATCTTGCTAATCAGTGTCCCATGGGGAGCCTTGTCGAACACCTTATTGAAGTCCATATAGATCACATCTATTGCTCTGCCCTCATCAATCCTCTTTGATACTTCTTCAAAAAACTCAATCAAGTTTGTGAGGCATGATTTCCCACGCACAAAACCATGTTAACTATCCCTAATCAGTCCTTGCCTTTCCAAATACAAGTACATCCTGTCCCTTAGGATTCCCTCCAACAACTTGCCCACCACTGACGTCAGGCTCACTGCTCTATAGTTCCCTGGCTTGTCCTTACCACCCTTCTTAAACAGTGGCACCACATTAGCCAACCTCCAGTCTTCCAGCACCTCACCTGTGACTATCGATTATACAAATATCTCAGCAGATGACCCAGCAATCACTTCCCTAGATTCCTGCTGAGTTCTAGGTTACACCTGATCAGATCCTGGAAATTTATCCACTTTTATGTGTTTCAAGAATAAACGTGTGTCAATCCCCTCCAGTTTCCTTCCCCATCATATGCACCCTACGTCTTACCTAATCGCACCACAATTGCCTTTCCTCCAGTTATACGTCTTCCCCTGAGGTATATACCTATCCCTTCCCATTGCTATTGTAAACGTAACCGAATTATGGTCACTATCGCCAAAATGCACACCTATCTCCAAATTTAACACCTGGCCGGGTTCATTCCCCAGTACCAATTCCAATATGGCATCGACCTTATGAGGAGTTAAGTTATGATAATCTTTAGTTCTAAGCATACTATCTCTCATGGTTACCATACTTCCTGAGTCTCTTTTGGGTTTATGCAGTTGCGCTCTCTCTGGCTGTGTCTTTGGGCCTTCTTTCTCTGTCTGTTTCTGGATGGTCAGATGGTCTCTGACTCTTGCCATGCTGATCTCCTCAGAAGGCCTCAGAAGATTCCAACAGAGCTTCCAAGTGCGAGGTCTGCAGATGAACACTGTTTTTATACATTTTTATGGTTTCTGGAACCTTCTATAGTTCTGGACAATTAGCGAGATACACTTAATGGTTTGAACCAAGAGTCAATCATTTAGATGGCATACTACTGTCAGTTTCTCTGTGTAGCAGGACCCGGTGCCTTTCTGTGTCCTTTTGTTTCGTGAATAAGTTGTTGGGGTTATGTCTGACCAGGAGGCTGTGACATAGCTGACACTAGCTAGACTAATCTTTTAATACCCATCCCTATTGGAAGTGGTCGTGAGCCACTTTTGTACCACTGTTGTCCATGTGATGTAGGTTAGAAATTGAGTTTCAGGATTTTGACTCAGTTAAACAGAAGGGACGGCAACACATTTCTGTTTCAGGATAATGTATGAATGCAGGGGAAGAAATTAGATGTTACAGTGTCCCTTATTTTGGCTGCCCTTCCTCTCTTGGGTAATGGAGGCAGTGGGTTTGGAAGGGCCTATTAACATATCTGTGGTACATCTTGAAGTGGTTCAGACTGCAGCCATGTCTCTGTGGTGAGGGAAGTAATCGGCCAATCTCTTCTGGTCTCCGAATTGTTAGAAACCAGATGTCTAGATATGTGACACAAGATGTGCACTGTGACCTTGCAGATGTCCTGATATACTGACCTCTGTAGGAATTGCCCGGAGAGCGTAACTTTCTATAGGCATGAATGTCTTCAGTTCTGAGCAATGTTTGCAGACATTGGATAGTTCTGCTGTACTTTGCGAAATGGTTACCTCGGGAATGTTAGACAGAAGGAACCCATGTGACCCCTTTCGTATTTACAAAGCCTATCTCTAAATTGCTCATGCTGACACCCCTCTTTCACTCCCAACCTCAAACTGCCCCTTCTGACAAGCCTTCCCTGATCCACAGATTCCTTCAGCCTTGTCTGATTTTGCCTTCAGCTACTTTTCCCATTGTCAACATAGATTTGTGAATGTACAATTCGAACCATTATTAGCCATTATTATCTATTTATTCTATCTTTTATAATAGCTGATCCCATTTTGCTTTCTACTGACGAAAGGCTAACAGGTTTGTAGTTTCTTATCTTCACTCCTAAAATAGTGGGGTGATTTTTGCTACCTTCCAATCCACAGGAATAATTCCAGAATCCATAGACTTTTGGATGATGATCACCAATGAACCAACCACCTTAAAAGCCACCTCCTTCAACACTTTTGGGATGAAGTCCGTCAGATCCATCAAATTATTAACTTGCAGCACCAATAACTTCTCTGCTACAATCTTACACTGCTGCTGATTTCTTTCAACTCCTCATTTTTTCTAGCCACTTGGATCTCTTTAGTTCTGGGAGAATTCTGGTATTTTACTCAGTTAAACAGACCCCAAACTGATCATTTGGCTTCTCTGCCATTTTTATATATTCCATTATAAATTCTTCTGCTTTCAGCGGGTCTTTGCTAGACATTTCCTTGCTATATATAGCAGCTTTTATAGTCTGCTATTCATTGTTTGTTAGGTTGCAGTCATGCTTTCTTCTCCCTTTTTTTTTCTTTTCTTGTTCCTACTTTGTGCTCCAAAACCTCAAAATTACAGCTGTTTCTAACAACTTAATTGGTCTTTTACTTCAAACAGCCTTGAACAATATTTGTTAGCCATGGCAGATTTTGCACCATTTAGGAATATGTAGTTGCTGGAAGGGAACTTGAAGCTGGGTTCCTGTAGTTCAGAGCAAGAGTACTACAGACTGAGCCACAGGTGCACAACTTAATGGGACTTTAGTTACAGCAGAGCTCCATTTGGTTCAGGTTCGTTGGTTGAGACCTGAAAACAAATGGGATATTACCACAAATACTTTTTTTTTGTCACAGGTTGCAAACCGAGCTGAGAACTTGGGATCTGGACTGCTCCAAAAAAACTGCAGGTCCTCTCCAGACCAGTTCATTGGTGTTTTTGCACAGAACAGACCTGAGGTAAGAATTGGTTACAACAACTATTTATAAATATCCTTACAAAAAAAGAAATTTTCTGTGATGTTTATATGAATATATGAAGTATTTTTATCTTGTTATTTTCCTTTATTTTATAAATGCAACTTTCCATCCAGTGGATTATTGCTGAACTGGCATGCTACACCTACTCCATGGTGATAGTGCCACTTTATGACACACTTGGACCTGAAGCCATCCGCTACATAATTAACACAGGTAAAAGGAACAACGTGCTTTTGAAAATTACATACCACTTTTTAAAATTAAATGTCAAAAGAGGAAATCAAAAGATCCTTAAATTGCTGGGGTGTTAAAAGTAAAGATTCTCTCTGATTGATTGAAATATCCTCTTCTAAAAAAGACTAGCAGAAACTATTCTGTTGTATATTTAGACTCAAAGAAAATCTAATTGACTTATTTTCATAAAACATCTCAAAGAAGTGTCCATCATAAATTAATCAGAATTGTGTAAGAAATTGTCTAACTTTTTACTTTGCGGTTTTCTGATTAGAGATTTGCATTAGAAAGTATATGAAATCTAAAATAAATTTAAGATTCCTGCTGCTACATGTGGCTACTCCTGTCAGGAGATCTGCTGTCCTTGCATGCTACTCTTGTCTGAATTGTGCCATCCTCACATACCCACAGGAAAGCATCTGAGAATCCCTTTGTTAAATTATGACCATGCTGACCTCTCTTCCTGTTGTCCTCCACTCTACTCTTTGGAAAAGATCTATGTGGCTTTTCCACTCTGATTAAATGGTCAAAATACTGACTTTTTTTTTGTAAACTGGGCTCATTATTTAGATTTCTTTTTGCTCTTGAAATTTCAGATACTTAATTTTATCTTATCATTTGTTTATGGGATTTTTAGCTTATATCTTAGCATCGACATTTCAATGCCCTCCAATTTACTCCATAGATTTTTACTTATGGTCCAGGTTTCTAAGGCATACAGTAGATAGATAGAATGTAACAGTTTATTGGTGTTTCCATTGTTACAAGCCTGACATATCTTGTTATTAACATATCTGTTATCTCCAACATTCCTGCTGACTATCTATCCTACTAACTTCTACATAACATCTATCATGTCCTGTTATAATTTGTCCTGAATAACAAACCTATTTATTTGTTCAGTATGATATCACTCATTTCAGTCTTCATTCTAGTTTATTCTAATATATTCCTTCTAAAATCCATTGTTTTGACTTTTTGTTCATAAATATTCCCTATTTTAAACTTATAGATTTTACTTGATCCATGATATATTGTAGAGCTTCTTCTGGTTCTGCAAGTCATGCTTCATCAATGTACCAAGCCTTGTTATGTTCTTGCCTTCAATTTTTATGCTGAAAGTAAATCAGATTTTCTGCATGTTTCTTTTGTGTACTAATTGATTACATTAGTGATATTACACAGTTTTGTTTTACACATTCACTTGAAATATGTTGTCATGCTTGAAACAGCTCTGATTTACCCTGCTTTGGCCTGATGTTTACAATTTGATCTCAATCTGGATAAAGCTCACATCTTTGTCAATGCCACATTTCTACTAACGTTTGGTGAAGAATATGATGGAACTGTTACCCTGACTGAAATATAAATGCCTTCACGGATAACTTCCTTAACATTTTTTGGACCACCAAATATTGTCATGTGACTGGAGACTAATATATTGCTGAAAGTATTATTTGATTTTTCAGATGATTAAAATTCGCTTCCTAGAATGGTGGTTTCCCTGCTTTGTCAGTTGGTCTGGAAATGTTTCATACATTCTACAAATGCAGATATTCAAAAAAATACTCTTGCTTAAGGATGTCCTTCATCACTTTTCAGTTGATCATGTACCATTTCCCCTCTGATCAAAAAATCATATCTCCAGCTTTACAGACACAACATATGCAACATCTTGGGGAGGCAATGTCCTAATAGTATTATCACTAGACTCTTAATCCAGAGAAAAAGTTACTGAAACAACTGTAGATACTGGAAATCAGAAACAAAAGCAGAAATTGCTGGAAAAACTCAGCAGGTCTCTGGGGAAAGAAGTCAGAGTTAACTTTTCAGGTCTAGTGACTCTTACTAAAATGTTAATTCTGATTTCTGTCCACAGATGCTGCCAGACCTGTTGAGTTTTTCCGGCAATTCATAGACCCAGGAAATGTACTAGGATGTGGGTTCAAATCCTGCCATGGTGGAATTTGGATTCAGTAAAAATCTGGAATTAAGAGTCTAATGAAACTCTTGTAGTTTAAAAAAAATCAGGTTGGCTAAAGTCATTGAGAGATGGAAACTGCCATCCTTGCTTGGTCTGGATTACGTGAGAGTCCAGACCCACAGCAATGTGAGTGACTCCTAACTACCCTGTCTGAAATCAGGGTTAGGTAATACATGCTGGCCAAGCCAGAGACACCCACCTGCTATGAAAGAATAGCAAAAAAAAACATGTTGCACGCCTTCTAATGTTAAAGGTTGTTAATCTCTATCAGTTACTATTCTTTGAAAGTACAATCTGCTTTATAAAACACCAGTTAGTTTGTTACATCTGTTAGTTTTGATGGTCTGTTTTCACGGAAGTGAGCTGAATGAATTTTAACAGGAAGATTATTTTTAAATACTGCAAATATAATTCACCCCTTTCTAAGAAAATTAATTAATTTCACCTTTTTTGACTCAAATTGTTTTTTTTTTTAGCAAACAATTCTTCCTCAAACACAACACCATGAAGGAAATCATCACTGTGATAAAATGACGCATTCTGATTCCTTGAAAATTGTTTCCCAACCAATGTTTTTCATGAAATTTAACACGTAATGCAAATAATGTTTGTTTTAAACAAGGCTGTAATAAGTAAGAGTGAAACTATATTAACGACCAGACTTAAAATCTAGATATGCATGTTTTTACATAGAATTTTGGCAGCACTTAATCTTTATTATTCAGAATATCATAGATTAAAATAACCCCTCTCTTATTCCTGTGTTGCCAGAGATTCTGCACAGATTCAGGCCTCATGCTATGGTTTCTTTATCCATGAAACATTAGATTTTTTTTTGATTTGCCAAGTCCCAAAAACATGTTATTTAAAACAGTACATTTTTTATGTGAGGTCTGGGAGCAAAGGCTAGGACTGGAGATATCTTCTGAAACATGGGAGAACATGTGGGAGAATGCTCGAAAGATCTCATCCTGGAATAGGACATGCTATGCAGTTAAAAGTTCTGCACAGGGCTCATCTGGCACCGGACCATCTGGAGAAGTTTAAAAAAGGGGTATCTTCACTGTGCCCCAAATGTAAAATAAGTGTAGGTACTCTTACCTATTGCTTCTGGACATGCCATAGGCTCCATGTTTATTGGAGGGCTGTGGCAGGAGAGATAGGGAGGGTATTGAGGACTGAAGTCAAAGTGGACCCGATATCTCTCCTCTTTGGCCTATTGAATTTACCATCTTTAGACAGGCATGGGGGAAACTATTTAATATTATTGGATACTGTGCACAGAAGAATATTCTGATGAACTGGGTGTCTGAGAATCCGCTGGGATAGCGGAAATTAATTATGGAGCACATTCCCTTGGGCGTTTGTTTAACCAGGATGATTAGATTTGTTGAGCCCTGAGCCCTGGAGGGGGGCCTCCTGAGATAATACGGGTACTTATACAATGCTCCCGTTCCTTTGTTTGGGAGCTTTGCGCCAAGCATAGCTGTCTCGTATTTTGTGGGTTTTTTTGTGTTTTCTTCTTTTGATTTTCTTTCTTTTTTTTTGCTCTTTTAGTTATTTGCTTATTTATTGGTGTTGCTTTGCATAGTGCTAGGGTTTGTTTTGTATTATAGGGTAGGTTAGTACTTAGTAGACAGCACTTGTATTGTAATTTGTGTTTTTTGATCTCTTTATTATACTGATATTTGTTATTGATTGTACTTTTCAATAATTTTATATGTTTGTAAAGTTAAAAAAATTGCTAATAAATCTATTTATAAAAAAAGTACATTTTTACAATTGATAAAGTCGTGGTACAGCATTATGCAGGTGTCACTAATGCATGCATCTCTCCTTTTTAAGCTGAGATTTCCACAGTTATCTGTGATAAGGTAGAAAAAGCAAAAGTTCTTTTGAAGAATGTGGAGATGAAGGAGACTCCAGACTTGGAGATAGTCATCCTTATGGATCCATTTGACATGGACTTGGTTCAGATGGGAAATGACTGTGGAGTGCAAATACTGGCACTCAAGGAAGTGGAGGTATGTGAAAATTGTCAGTGACCCAGTTGGGTGTTACGATGCAATTGAACACTAGTATGCTATATTACACGGTTCTTTAAATCACACTGGTGACTGTAAATCTAGATTTTAATCTAGTTTCCAAACAAAGGCTAGTGATTTAAAACTGGGTAGAAGGAAAAGTGGAGGCTCAAGTCTGCATTCCCCATTCTGCGAGGAACAAACTGAGATAGAGAGCTAATAATTTCAAGCAAAAGTGAGTACTGCAGATGCTGGAGATCAGAGTCAAGATTAAAGTGGTGCTGGAAAAACATGCAGGTCAGGCAGCAGCCGAGGAGCAGGAAAATCCAGGCAAGTGCCGGGGCTGGATTGGTGGTCGCAGGTTCAGTGACTGGGGAATCTGGGAGGACAGGTCTCCCTCAGATTATGCCAAATTTAATGGAAGGATTTGATGACCAAGTCTAGAATTGATTTCCAGGTTGCAGTTGCCAGCTGGCTGTCAGGCACATGGATCTGAGGCATCAAGCTGAATCTTATCTCAGTTGGAGGGCTCATGAGGGAGATCAATGGGGGTTTTTAAGAGGACATCTGTGGGAGAGCCTAGAGCGATAATAGGCCAAAGAAAAAACTGAAAATAGTTGCAAGCAAAACGTCATGGGTGGTTGGGATCAGGAAGTCAAGATACAAAGAGAAGATCATGGGACAGTTACGGCATAGCCTTCAAAAGAGTATTAGATTGTGTGGTATTTCAGGTCCAGATGCCAACAAGGGACCTTGCTCTTCCTGGGCCACAGAGTGATAGAAAGGAACTTGGCTCTTACATTCAGCATTTCTCACTTCCCTTTAGCTGCTGGATTGGCTGATCGCCAAGAAACCAGGCTGGCCAGTGTTAAAGCTGAAACAGAGATAACAACTTAAAAATATCTCTTTATTTAGTATTTAAATGAGGTTATCTTCACCTGAAAATGAGTTGGTCACTTGAAGTGTCCACTTCTGTTAAATCTAAAAGGTGACAGTAGGCTATAAAGTAGGTTTGAATTTTTTTTTTTGTCTGGTAAAAGATTATTGAAGTATTAATCATGAGCTTGTCTCTGAAGTATGTTTACTATGGAGGGAAGTGGAGATGGTCGAATAGGGAGAAAAGTAGGAATTTTCTCTGGCAAATTAGTCGTCTGTCCTCAAGTCATTTCTGTTAACCATGGATATAGGTGTGTTGGAGTTGGATGGTGTTCTGATGAAGGGTCTCTGGGTCCAAAATGTTGACTCGGCTTTCTCTCCACAGATCCTGCCAGGCCTGCTGAGTTTCTCCAGCAATTTCTGTTTCTATTTTGGAGTTACATTGCCTTTTTTCATGTGTTGACATTACTCCTAATAGAACAGAAGACGGAAGATGAGCTTGAACAATGAAGAGCTCCCACTTTAAAATATTGCAGATCCTGGAAATCTGAAATGAAACCAGCGACAGCTAAATCTACTCTGTGGTCTGACAGCATCTGCAAAGAAGGAAACAAGAGTTTCAGATCCATGACTGAACATTGCTGACTATTTCCAGTATTTTCTATTTTTAATTCAAGTTCCTTTGTAAGTAGGTCAGGAGGGTATGTTCAAGTAGCTCCACTTAAAAAGGTTCTGCCAAGGAAATGAAAGGAACTGGGTGATCATTTTTTTTAAGTGATTAAGACAAAATTAATTAAAATTGAATGAAATGCAAGGGGCAAATAAGTGAAATCAATACAAACTTCCTTACAGTGCTGATCAGATGCAAAAGGCATGCTGAAAATAAAAACTAAGACCATTGGAAGTAGGGGCGTAAATAGGCCATTCAGCCCATCAGACTCTGTTCTAACACTCATTGAGATCATGGCTGATCTGATAACGCTAAACTCCACTTTCCCACCTTTTCCTGATAACCCTTCTTTCCCTTTACTAGTTAAAAATTCTGTCTATATTGAATATATTTAAAAATGATGCAGAGTTTTGAGTTTCACAATGCCATTTATTGACAGCAATTGTGACTAACTTGTCAATTTCTCTTTGGGAGGTCACATAGAAGACTTGTGGAAAATTGCTTTCTAACATTGGGATTACAACCGTGAAGTCTAGGCCCGGACTTTTATTTAGCAAGTGGGAGAAATCCTGGCTCGGCAATCCTGACCTTTTAAAAATGGCTGCTTGCACTACCCATTTTTGGTCTGGAGGGTGGGATGGATTCGAGTCAATGCAGATGACCTGGAAATAGTGGAGGAAGCTGCTGGTTCCCAGGGCACACTGAATGGAAAGTCTGCCTGTGGATTCTGGTACTATGTTTAAACATTTTTTCTGCTCTCACCGACTCTCTCCCCACAGTCTCCATCACCTTCCATTCCAACCCATGCAGCTGAATTCCCTGTAACTACAGCCGTGGCCTCTCATACTTCAATGCCACTCCATGGCTGTCTAACATTTTCTCATGGCTCAATTTTATGCCTTCAGTCTTGCCCATGGTCCATTTATAGTCCTATTATGTATTCTATTCCAACTCACTGCCAAATAGTCATTGTACAAACAAGCATTTCACTGAACTTCTTAATCTTTTTGTAGAATGGAAATAGTTCTTCAAATAAATAATTAGAGCTGTCCATCAAGATGCTCACTTGATAGGCACCCAAATGTATGAGGGATAATTTGAGAAATCAGTGATTCAACTCCAATTCTACAATGGCTAATGTCAACAGGAATGCTGAAATGCCTGGCATTGCTTTTTGTTAAATCCCCACTTCCTTGAGAAAGATTCTTGACCACTTTAGCTGTTCTTCAACAGTGTTGGCAGTTTCACTTGTCATCGCAGTCATCAGCAACATGATGGAAGGTGCCATTGAAAGTTCTGTCAAGTGATTAGCTGCTCACTGATGCTCCATTTGGATTCTGCCAGAGCTGTTACATTCTTGACCCCATTACAGTTTTTGTCCAAGCATGGACAAGAAATTGAACTCCAGAGGTGAGGTGAGAGTGGCTGCCATTAACATCAATCAGTATTTGACCAAATATGGCATCAAGAATCTTTACGAAAATTGATTTCAATGAGAATCAGAGGTGGGAGGCTCTCTCTGATTGGATTCATATTTGGCACAAAAAAAGGATGATCTTAGTTCTTTTAGGAGGTCAATTGTCTCAACCCAAGGCATTATTACAGGTGTTTCTTGGATAGTATCTAAGAGTCAGCTATCTTCAGCTGTTTCATCATTGACCTTCCCTTCTTTAGAAGGTCAGAATTGGGGATGTTCATAGATTTCAGCATTCATCACCATTTGCAACTCCTCCGATACTAAAGCAGCCCAAGCTTATATGCAGCAAGATTTGCAAACACACAATCTTGGGGCTGATAAGTGATAAGTAACATCTTAATGCCAAAGAAGAACCAGACAATAACCATCTAGAACAAGAGAGAATCCAGCCAATACCCCTAACACTGAATAGTATTATAAAAAGTAGATTTTTGTTTGCTTTAAACAGATTATAGAAATACCTGTACCATTACAAATCTTTCACAATTAATTCCATGACGCCGAATCAGCTTTTTAAAGAATAGCTGACATTATGCTGTGTCATTATCTAAGAGGGTTGAGCAAAGATACTGGACTCCAAGTGGAACCAGGGAACACGTCATGGTTTGATGCACTGTTTTGGTCTCCTTATCTGAGGAAGGATATTCTGGCTATGGAGACAATGCAAAAAGGATTATTAGACTGATTCCTAGAGTGGCAGGACTGATGGATGAAGAGAGACTGGATTTGTTAGGATTCTATTGACTGGAGTTTAGAAGAATGAATTGGGACCTTGAGCAATCCATAAAATTCTAACAGGACTCAGCATGGTAGACACCAGAAAGATGTTCCTGATGACCAGGAGTCCTGAATAAAGGCTCACAATCTAAAGATACTGGGTAGGACTGAGATGAGGAGAAATGTTTTAGCCAGGATGGTGAGCCTGTTCGCTTCTCTACCACAGAAAGCAATTGAAGCCAAAACATTGACTGTTTCAAGAAAGAGATGGATATGGTTCTTAGGGCTGAAGAGGTCAAAGGATATGGCGAGAGAGTAGGAAGAGTATATTATGTGAGATGATCAAATGGTCTACCCCTGCCCCTATTTTTGATTTTTCTTTTGTTATGTTTGTGGAAGATAATGGAGTGAGCTTTTGACGGAGTTATATGAAGGGAACAAGTAATCTGTGGTGTTGGAGCTGGTGGTTCATCAGCTGCAATAAAACTTGATTAGAAAAAGATATACATGGAATTCTGTGTCATCAATAATTTACCATTCGTATTTAATATGCAGCATCCTATCTGCAGTGTTCAGTGCAAGGTCCAGAATACTGGCTGAAATGGTGCAAAGTGTTTTTTGATAATTGATTACTAAGTGAATAGCATTTTTGCAGAGACATGTTGATAAACAAGTGTAAATTAAGACATAAATTATACCATAAATATGTAAAGCCTTTTTACTGCGCTTATTTTCTTCCCTTGTTTACAGAACCTCGGACAAATGAACAGGCGAGCTCCAGTGGTGAGTGAAGTAATATCTGACTTTCTCACTCTTTCAGCGAGATGTCATTCATGTTTAGAGAAAGAATAATTTGAAAATGTACACCAATTGCAGCCAGTAATAATGCATATATTCTCTAGTTTTCAACACAAATTTGTTACCTGTGAAGGTTGTTGTGGTCTTTGATTCTTCATTTTTGTTTATTTTCTACCTTCAGCCTCCACGCCCTGAGGACCTATCAATTGTCTGTTTCACTAGTGGAACAACAGGTAACGTGCCCCAAGAAATGCTTGTAGTTGCATTAATTAATAACATTAAACACCATGATAGGTTTGGTATCCCCATCTCCATCTCCATGTGTACCTTACAAGGAACCCTGTTCACAATTACTGATCAGAAGAAATTATTTGTGTGTGTGTGTGTGTATCAGGATGCCACACAGTACTGTGTAACCAATGAATCATTGCCACTGTGTGTGTAAGGAAATATGGCAATCAATTAGTGCACAGTAGGTTCTTTCAAACATTAATGAGATTTTAGTGAAGTTTGAGTGATGTTGGTTTGGGGATAGTCTGTGTTTCTCAGCAGGCTGTGGATCACTTTAGTTATTGTCTGGGGTTTGCATCTCTTTCATTTTGAATCCATGATTCTTTTCAATCAGTAACACAGATCGCACTTCTTCATTGGTCTAAGACCACCTATATTCACTAGCGTTCCTATTTCGTCTTGATTTAGGACTCCATACTCTTACATCAGTTTCTTAAATACATAGATGAATGTATAGTTGCAAATGAAGAAATCTTCCCCTTTTTTTTAAATAAAATGGCTTTTATTTCAAAGTTAATTTTCACTTTGCTACTTTCTATAGTATTTGCTGAGTTGAAACGTGTGGCAGTGGAAGAGCACAGCAGGTCAGGCAGTATCCGAGGATCAGGAGAATCGACGATTTCGGCATAAGCTCTTCATCAGGAATGTCGATTCTCCTGCTCTCCGGATGCTGCCTGACCTGATGTGTTTTTTTCCAATGCCACACTTTTTTTGACTGAGGCTCAAGCATCTGTAGTCCTCCACTTTCTCATAGTATTTGCTGAGCAAAGTAGGATCTGTTCTCTACCACTGCAGTAATCGGGTCTTCCTGCAATGATGTGTAAAGAATCTTGCTGACACATCTACTCTCAAGATCAATACTTTAACATGGTTAAAAGAGTCTCTTGTGCAGTCTAGAATCATGAATTTTTAATATGTGCACAATGCTTATGTCATCGCCAAATATTCACAGTTAATTTTTTTTTAAAGCCTTCAGTGAATAAACTCATTTGGGTAGCATTGCAAAACAGTTTTAAATTCCCCATCCCAATAGAATTGAATGGCAAGCAAGCCATTTGCTAGAGCCCTGATGTTCACTGTAGCCTATTATATCAATATATGTTTCAACAATTCCAGAAAGTCTCCATGTTCTACAGTCATACACATCTGAAAGTCTGATTATTGATTATTTAAACCACCTAAAAAGTTTTCTTCTGAAATATCCTATCTTCATTTGTGTCTTGATTTTGAAAACATACAACCTCTATTATTATGCACAAAAATGCAGACATTCAGTTTCACAGTGCCAAGAAGATACTCAGTTTCCAAGCTGAAAAGAAAGGAAAAAGACTGCTGAGATTTCTGGCTATTCCTTTCGGAAATTAACTAGAGAGCTGCAAGCAAGCAATTATTACAAATGCTGCAGGGCTGAGAGATCAGATTTCTATGCCTGTTCCAGGGATATATTTGGCATTGGCTAAGAACCAGAAACTGAAAACACAAAAAGGTTGAAGAGTCAAACATAGCATAATAGGGTATAAATAATTATTGTAATCCTCAGTGTAATTATTTTGCACGTGTAGCAGAGGGCTGACACACTGCTACAAGTATGTTGTAGTATATATTGATAATTAACCATTTTCTGTATTTAAAAAGCAATACAATATGTCGAGACAGTCCCCATTGATTTTGTTTCTCCCCCAAAACAGCAGCCAAGATTAAAGAACTTAAGCCTTGATAGAATCCATTGTGTTAGTTGTTTTAAGCTCTTGGAACTAATTGCTGGTAGGTTTTGGTTGGATAGTTCACTGCCACTGGTCCTCCTTTTCAGGCTGAGTCTCCCCACACCCCACCCCACCCCAGGAAAGGACCTTGTCTATTCACCCTATTCATGCTCCTCATGATTTGTAAACCTCTATAAGGTCGACCCCTCAGCCTCCGATGTTCCAGGGATAGCAAGCTCAGCCTATTCAGCCTCTTCCCTACAGCTCAAATGCTCTAACCCTGGCAATATCCTTGTGAATATTTTCTAAACCCTTTCAAGTTTTGCAGCATCTTTCCTAAAGCAGGAAGAGCAGAATTGCATGAAGTATTGCAAAAGTGGCCTAAACAATGTCCTGTACAGTCTCAACATGGCATCTCGACTCCTATAGTCAATGCATTGACCCATAAAGGCAAGCTGCCTTCACTGTCTTATTTACCTGTGACTCCACTTTCAAGAAACAATGAACCTGCCCTCCAGGATGTTTGTTCAGCAACACTCCCCAGGATCTTACCATTAAGTGTATTAGTCCTGCCCTGATTTAGTATAGCTTCCATGAAGATACATCTCCATTTTGTTCAAGTAAATCTTGACTCACCAATCTGTGAATACATCTGAATTGAAGTATGTACCATCCTATTTGAATTAGATTGGGTGACTTTGTTTGGCCTCTCTTGTCTTTCTGGTGAACTCGATGCTGAAGCATACTCAGTTGTTTTACTGGGAGATTGCTGTCCGCTCAGCAGAATTCCTGTCGCTGTCACTGACTATTCTCCTTTGACAATAGATTGACATATTATTCTGTGATGATAGAAATGGAAAATGTTTCCAACAGTTGTGTAAATCTATGACTGACCTGTGCAGGTAGTATGAGATAACTCTCACATGTGAACGTAGGTAATCTCAATAGGTTCTTCTTTCTGAGATCCAGCATGAGCCTACATAGCCCAGTCAAATCACCTATCAGCTGCTCTTTGACGAGTCGGTTGGCAACGGTTTGCATCTGAACCAGTTGTTCTCAGGGAACCAGTCAAACTCCTCCTTGTACCGTAAGGATGTTGAGGTCAAGAAATGAATGCGGGCTTATTAGCGAGGAGTGTTGATATGAATCATGAGCATTTTAAACTATTTTATAAATTTCTAAAAAAAAAGTGCTGGACAAACTCAGCTAGGTCTAGTAGCATATATGAACAGAGAAACAGTTAAGGTTTCTATCTAACTTTGAAATGTTAACTGTATTTCTCCCTCTACAAATTCTGCCAGATGCTGATGAGATTCTCTAGTACCTTCTCTGTTTTTATTTCAGAGTTCCAGCATCCTCCTTATTTTGCATTTATGCTGTTTGTGTTGCAGAGTTACTTGTAGAATACCTTTTAATCTTTAGGGTTATTCTATGTGGAAGACTTGGTTTCATTTTCAGGACTGGAACTTCTGTTTCTTCAGCCATGATGCCTGACCCGACAGGATAGTGACAATCATCCCTTATGAAGCTTAGAATTAACATAATGTCCATTGACATAATCAAGCTTTATGAAAGTCTGTTTGAATACATTACCAGTGGTCTCTCGGAATGCTCTGTCTAATGGTGGAATATTGTCTAATGTGGGTACCTTTTCTAAATTATCTCTCGCTTTCCCATGGAAACTTAACTCTTAAATATTGCTTGTTCAAGAATTTTCATTGTTCTTAGGCTGAGGTAATTGTTAATGCCTTTTAAAATATCACATGTTTCTGTGGTTTCTCAAATTTTGGTAATTTATAACATTATCCAATCCGGACAAACTGGATACAATGATGGATTCAATTAGCATGATGTTTAATGTTTAATTTTGAAACAATTTTACATCTGCAAGAATCATTTTCTCCAAGATCGTCAATCTTATGTTTTGTTCGATGCATTCTCAACATTAAATATTTTTGGTAGAGTTGTTTCTCTTTCCATTTCTTCTCATTGCCTTTATTTATTGATTTATTCCTTTTAAAATTATTTGAAATCAATAACATCTTGATAATGTTTTTAATCTGCCGTCTTAAAGCGTGTATTCTTCCATTAATCGATGATGCTTAAATGATCTTAATATTTCTTCAGACATTTCAACTCCACTATATTGCAGAGTATGTTTTTTTCTGCAAGCTTTTGAATTCTATTTTATAGTAAAACAGTTGAATATTCTTTCAATAAAGCTTTAAAGCTATTAAGCTGTAATATTGTATCTTTGTACTGATAACTGAAGTTTTCCTACATTTTTAATTATCTAAATGGTGGTTTTTCTGCCTTCTGGAATATGTTTCTCCCTTTTGTCACCAAGCTCGAGGTTTCCCATTTTTATTTTACAGATGACCCCCCACCTTTCACAGCCCAAAACCCAGAGAATATCTCCTTGCACAATTTTTAAAATGAACTCCTGGCTGCAGCTTTGCTAAATCTTAACATCAAAATTGCTACTTAAATAGTGTATAAGCCTTCAAATTCATGTCATGTCTTCTGTCCGACATTTCAAATCTTTTAAATTTTCCTTTATGCCCCCTTAAGTAATTTCCCCTGCTTTTCTGATACATTAGATTGAACATAAGTTAATTCTCTAGCCCATGCTATGCCTACTGTAGCGGTGTCTTGTAGGGCCTACTCCCCATTGTGACGGTACTTGTTTTGAAGTTTTCAATTCTTACATTTCCAGCATAGTCTTTTGCTCCTTTTTTGCAAAGTACTTTTTTCCCTTGCACTCTGGAATCTTTAACCTTTATACTGGGAGTACCCATTTGCTCTCTGTCTTCAGAGACGAGCATTTACTCTTTTTTTTTTTCTAGCCCACACTGTTTTCCTTGAGCTTCTTGTCAGCTCTGAGATGAAGACAGTCTTCTGGAGTGTTGCTTTTGTTCTGTTGCTGCTGCCAGAGGTGCTGCTGACTGTTGCTTTTTTTTTGCGTTTTAGCTACTGATGAACTGTCTATTTTTATTAAAGTAGTAATGTTCTTAAATTGATATATGCTCTTTCTCTCTGATTTTTATTTTCCTGGATCAAATGGATTCTTTCCATTTTTATGACCTTGATATATTTTAGCAGTGGTGCCCACCAAGTTATATCGGGCTCTTGGTACCAACCTCAAGTGGGCTGTGCTTAGGCTAGTTTTCTGCCCCACGTATTCCTTTTTAATGCTGAGTCTAAGGACCTGTCTAATTATCACTGATAGCGGATACCCCCACTAGAGAGATACAAGAAGAAGCAACACTTGTCTTCCACAATGAAGTGTGATTGATTAAAAAAGTTTAAAGGCACAATTAAAGTTTGCTAGTTAGGCATAATTACAAGTATTAGGAGCCAGGGATGACACATGTCCCCAGTCTGACCTTGTGCAAGTCTGCCTGATTCTCCACCCAGAGACTGTTACATTGTCAAACTGAGTGGAACAAATCCAACTTCAACATTTCACTCTTTTGGAACCATTACCTTATCTAACCCTATTAATTATTTCGTACAATCATGTTTCTATTGTATGGCTGGAACATTCTTTCATCCCTTACAACCTAAGATTAGTCCTGCCACAATTTATAAAATAATATTCTTATTTTGCTCTTGAGTTTTTAAAAATCTCCAATTCCCAATGAGTATGGATTACAATATAACCTGATCATAATTTAATGTCACGTTCACAAGCAACATTGTCCTGGGTTTAATACTGAATTAGTACTTGAAAATGGGGTGTTATGCAAAGGTATATTGGGTGTGAATCTTTTCCTTCCATCTTGTGCTTTTTCCATATGCTTTTTCAGAGTGGTTGAGACTGATTAGATTTAGAACTAGGAACAGGAGTAGACAATTCAGTTCCTTGAGCCTGCTCCGCTATTTAATGCAATCATGGTGATCTCATCTTTGCCTCAATTCCACTTCCCTGCCTGCTCTCCATAACCATTCAAACTATTATTAATTAAAAATCTGTCTATCTCCTCAAACTAACTTGATGTTCAGGTGTACATCACACTCTGGGATAGTGAATTCCACAGATTCATGACCAGTCAAGAGAAGTAATTTCTCCTCCTCTCTGTTTTAATTTTACTACCCCTTATCCTAAAACCTATGGCCTCTCATTCTAGATTTGAAGACGCCTTACAAAAATCTGTCAGTCTGTTCTCACCTTTCCAATTGACCTAACTTCAGCTTTTTGTGGGAAAGAGTTCCAGATTTCCAATAACCTTTTTGTAAAGAAGTGCTTCCTGAAATCATCCCAAATGGGTGAGCTCCAGTTTTATGTTTTGTGGCCCTTTTTATTTCTGGTTTGTGTGATCAGAAAAATTAGTTTATCTAACATATTAAATTGTTGAACATCTCATTATAACATTCTGGTTATGAGGCTCTCTGTTCCTTTTAACTACATCAACCTAAAATATATAGAAAACTTGATATCTCAGGGAATACCTGTAATCATATCCTGCAATTGAATATGTAACTGTTATCCTTATTCTCTGCATTGTGTCTCTCGGTGAAAAGTATGCCTCAAAATCTATGCACTTCTATTTTTCCTTGTTTGGAGCTTCATTTCAATTAATGTTGAATAAACAGCCTCAAGTACCACATTAGTAACTTTTCCAAAACATTCAACTCTGTTAATTAGATATGACTTGCTTTATATAAATCTATGTTGGCTATCTGATCAATTCAGATTTGTTCAAATCCTTAATAGATTTTAGTCACTTCCCTGACCACCTCAATCAATGGAATGATGTTGGCAGTTTTCCAATCTGAGGGAATAATTCCTGAAGGCAGAGAATTTTGGAAGATCATTACTAAAGCGCGTATAACTTTCTTATCTACTTATTTTAATACCCTGAGGTGGACGCATTCCGATCCTAGATATGTGTTTGTTTAAAGTCTCAATCTCCTCTCTTATTTTACATTTGTCAGTTTTTAAAATATATTTTCTACTTGGTTAAAATAATAACTGCTCACAATATAATTTTTCCTTTCAGGAAATCCTAAGGGTGCCATGCTCACACACGGAAATGTGGTAGCTGATTTTTCAGGCTTTTTGAAAGTTACAGAGGTGAATATGTGCACATGACTATTAGACTATAAGTAAAATGACACACAACTAATCCTGTCAGAAGTATTATTTTCAGGCGCTATTACTCTGCTATCATTGTATAAAATTGAAGTTACACAACTTGTTTATCTTATTAATTCAAACTTTAATTTGACAAATAATTTTAATTGATTTTGGAACCTCCTTTTCTTTTGTATTGTGAATATGTCAAATTGTTTTTATTAAATGACAAACACTGCAATTAGGGAATCCATCTTGAGAGAGAATTAAAATTCACCACATATTGATTTTATTTATCCTGATGATTTATTTTCTGGTGATGGCGTCAATAATTCAGACCATCAAAATATTATGACAGCAACTGGTTTGAAATAAAAATAACCCAAAGTTTAAAAGTCCGTGCTACCCTTGGAAAATGTTAATTCCCTTCGCTTGATATTAATGGAGGAAAATCCCTCTTGAAAGGTTTAATATCTTTTTTGTTGAAAGAGATTTTCCCAAGATTTCTTGCTCTTTGCTTTCAACCATGAGGGTATATAGGTGAAGTATGCCCATCCAGCTCCTGATCTACATGGGGTTAATCAAGCCTCTTTGAGCCATCATCTGGCAGTATGATTCAACTTTGGACCTTTGTAGAAACAGTAGTGCAACTTCAGTTTTTGGCTGTTAAATACAGTGTGCTAACATGTTATTAAATATTCAGGGTTGTGAAGGTTTGGACTATGTATGATTCAAGAAATGCTGTTATATCACCAGTGATTTCTGTGTGCATTTATGTAAAATCCTGAATAAGGAAATTGTGAATCACTGTAGCTGTTGCAGTAATGCCTATGACTAATTAAGTCTCTTTCTTGATAGCATCTGATGATCTCCACTTTATTGTTTCCATTGTTGTCAGGCATGTTATTGAGATACATTTGATAAAAACAGCAGTAAAGTTAGTGTAATTAGTGAATTTAGTTAGTCAGAGAAATACAATATTGACTTTCATTTTTCGAACAATGTGTGATCTGTCATTTTGGAAAAAGCTAGCTTTAAGTATTCCATTGGCTTCAAAGTAGAAATCGTAGAATCCCTACAATGTAGAAAGAGGCCATTAACCCCATCAAGTCTGGACCAACCCGCTGAAGAGCATCTCACCCAGACCAAGATCCCACCCTTTTCCTGTAACCTGGCACTTTCCATTGCCGATTTGTCTAACCTGCACGTTTTTGGACCGTGGAAGGAAATCTGAACACCTGATGGAAATCCACGCAGACACCGGGAGAACATGCAAACTCCACACATACAGTTACCCAAGACTGGAATTGAACCTGGGTCCTGGCACTGTGACAGCAATGCTAACCACTGAGTCTCTATGCTGTCTGCATCAGATAATCCCTGAAATCAAGTTTGAAGATCATAGTATGTAATTGATCTACACACGTTTTATTATAATGCCACTGGCCTACTATTTTATGCTGTGCGCTTATTTGGATGATTGGTTGCAGCCAGTGTCAACTTGTGTGTGGTTCAAGGCTACAAGGCATCAGCATTGGCCCAATAGTGCTGTTTCCTGGAATGTATTACTTGTCTTAGAGGGGAGGTATGTGATGATTGGAGCAGGTTGTCTGGAGGAAATTGGCCTTGACTCATGTTGGAAAAATGCAACAAAAATGAGAGAGTGGGCTGGTAGGTTTATCAAAGATGTCGTGTTCCCCCAGGGGGCCACTTCCATATGCTCCAGGACACATGCACATATTTTGGACTGCTGCAAATCTTATGCACATTTGATATCTTGTGCCATTCAACTGTGACTGTAACTACACTCAGACAGTTTTGGTACTCCACACTTACTTTTCTGCCCTGTCATTTGTAGAACAAAATGGCATAGACCTAGTTGTGAATTTGAGTTTGCAAATGCATATGCAGTGTGTCAACAGATCAGTAGTGTTTTATTTAACATATTACTTGGATTGTTGAGGAAAATGACTATGGCTCCAAATTACCTAAACCTTCTGTGTCCTCTCTCCTAATGATAACCATTGTCCTCACCCCACTATCACTCTTCAGAGCCTTTGCAGTTGCCCCTCAGCCCAGCCAAGCTAACGTCTGTGACACAGTCTAAATCTGGGCCTTCTATTTGTGGGCAAGCTCAAAGGCTGACTGCAGTTTTCTCCACTAGATGTCAGTGTTGTCCAGCATGTCCCTTGCAGCCAGTGGGGTGGCATTGCATAGTAGTACGAGGACAGACAAAAGTACATTAAAGGTAAACACTTATGGAATACAGGAGGGTGAATAGTAGACTTCTTTAGGAAAATGAAATGATCTGTTTATAAATATGGTTTTGAACATTTATTTTTGATGTCTTTTATTTCAGCATTATGGCCAAGCAGATCATCTTCTTAAGCAGTCCCTCAGGACTGAAGGTGATCTTTTTCCATTTGAGGCTTGTGGGTCTTAAGGTAACTAAACAGTCCAGTGTCAGATCTGCAAACCCAGCCACTGATTGGAAAGGTGGTGTTTGAAGAGGCAGATTGGGGATGGATGCTTGAGTTTTCACACGCTCCTTCCATTGGTTGTATTTGACCTCTACCTGGGCATTTCAGAGACAATTGGCCTCTTCACAGATGCTGCTTCTCTAGATTGGGCAGCGGCAGCCATGAGTTGGTAGGAATATAGCTTTTTTTTTAAGGGGGGCTTTGAGAATGTTCTTGAAGAATTTCCTTTGCCCTCCGGTTATGTGCTTGCTGTTTCAAAGCTCAAAGTAGGAGGTTGTGTTTTATCAGGTGGTGTGGCCCACTCAGTGAAGCTGCTTAACATTAATCAGTGCCTTGATACTGGGGGTGTCAACCTGGAGAGAGCTGAGAGAGGACACAGCTACTGGAGCATCAATCCTGCCATTGGATTTTACTGGCGATGTTTCCCCAGGAATTGAATTGTCTGCCATATGTTGTCCATGTCTCTACATACAGAAAGATGGATAACACTGCTGACCTGTAGACCTTGAGCCTGGTGCAAGGCTTGATATTTCTGTCATCAGACGTTCAGTGCGGATTATCAACACCCTTTTGCCTCTCCCTGTCCTCCTCTTCCTTCTCATGCTTCTGCTCCCCAGCTATATATAGCTGATGGGAAAAACTATCAGTTCATCATGGCAAAGTTGTGAAGTATGTAACAGAAATTTAGAGGCATAGTGAACTGATACACAATGACTGGATATTGAGCATGTTTTGACACAAATGGTCACCCACCAGCTAGATTTCGAGGGCATGGAATCCAAGAATAGGGTAGAGTTGACATGTAGCACCATCAAACATGTGTGCACATTCAGTGGCATCCTGCACCATGGCAAAGCCTGCAAATCCAAGGATAAGAAAAAAACAATTAACTCTCATTAAGTGGAGAACCTTGGTGACTGGCCCTATCATGGAGTGATCTGCATACTGCAAGCTATCACTAAACTTTCCCACTCCAGCCTGCGCGTTATGGTCAACTCCATCATCATCTGGTAATGTTAAAGTTACAACAGAAATGTCAGTGAGGATTAAAATGCAAGTATTTCACATTTGTCCTTTGCTGATGTCCAGTTAAGAGAATTACTTCCTGAATGCCTGGAGTGGATATGATTTGCTGCTTAGAGTACTTCTCCTCTTCCTCTTCCAAATTCCTCCCTTTCTTAAAGCCATATGACTTCTATTCCTCCTTCTAATCCTGTTTTATTTGAGGGAATAATTTACTAAAGCATTGAAATTAACAAGCTATCGATTTAGACCCTATCTACCTTCCCTTGAAAAAAAGAACCAGAAACGACATCACCCACCTTAAGAAACCAAGACCTGTAAATAGAGAAGCAGGACATACCACCAACATTTCACTGGATACTACCCTGAAAAGCTTAACAGCCAGGTGGCCCAGGTTCGAGTCCCTCCTGCTCCAGAAGAGCTGTTTATAACCTCTCTCAACCGGTTAATTAAACAAAAAAAAATGAAGGATCCCTACATCAATGTTGTGGAATTGAGATAATTGACTTGGGGTCATTGGTACCATACTCAGTCAAATGCTGTCTTCATATCAAGGACAGTCACTTTCACCTTGCTTCTGAAACGCAATAATTTTTTTTTATTTGGTGATTTTTTGAATCAAGCCTGTAATGAGGTCAAGAGCCAAATGCCCCTGCAGAAACCAAACTGAGCATCCGTGAGCAATTCATGGCTGAGTTAATGCTGCTTGCCAGCCCTGTCAATGGTACCTTCCACTTGTCTGATGATCAAGAGGAGGCTGATGGGATGGCAGTTGAAAGAATGGATTTTTCCTTTTTGTGGACAAGGCAATTCTTGGCAAATTTCCACACTGGGCACTTGCCAGTGTGGTAGCTGCAGTGGATCAGCCTGTCCAATGGCATGGCTAATTCTGTAGCACAAATCTTCAAGACTATTGCTGGGATGTTGTCAGAGTCTTTGTTGTATCCAGCACCTTTTCACCATTTTGTTACATCACATGGAATGAATTGGAAGAAGGCTGGCATCTTTGGTGCTGCAGACCTATGATAAATCATCCGTTTAGATCTTCTGATTTAAATCATTACAGATTCTTCCACCTTTGTTTTTATACTCGAGCTGGACCGCATCATTATTTTGAGCCCTCATCTCATGTTAGTTGTTGCTCAGTTGTGATTTGTGATTCAGAGTGCTGCCGACAGCACAGGTTCAGTTCCTGCATTGACTGAGGTTAACACGACAACACTCCTTCTCAAACTCTCCCCTCACCTGAGGCGTGGTGACCCTCTAGTTAAACCACCACCAGTCACCTCCCTCTAATGAGAGAACAGCCCTATGATCTGATAAGACTACGGCAACTTAATCTTTTGACGATCCATTGGTTGAAAAATTATTTATTTCTGTGTGCTACTTCCACTATTTAGTATACACGTATTATAGATTCATCAGGTTGTTGTTTTCATTTTTAGGTATGCCAGCAAACTCCCTTACAATCCTCATTAAATCAGGGTTCATAGTGTCTTACTCTATAAAAACTTTGCTTAGTCCAGAAAGTAATCATCTCCATGGCCTTCTCAGCAAGGAGTGATACTGGGCCCAAAAACCCTGAAGAAAGAGGGTACAATGGATAGTAAAGAGTGATCCCTAAACAGCAAGCTGACCAGATAATTCAGAGGACCACAATATAATCAAAAGCAGAAGAGAAATGTTTGAACTTGGGTAAGATTAGTGCCTTTGAAATCACTTCCCTACCTTATTAATACACAGTTAATTGTTTTCCAGTGATCGATATAAGAGAAGACCATTATTGTAACATTTTGTGTGTCTGATAGAATCATCAGTTCAAGGAAGCACTGAATAACACAGTATAAATCTATTGTTAGAACAGCAACACTGCCCTACCTGACAGTAATAACATTTCAGCACCAATGCCAAGTAAAGTGTGATTGTGCATAATAAGCAATGAGTAATATTTCAAAGAAAAATGTATTTCATTTTTTCTGATATTGCTTCCAAAAATGTACTAATGTTATTTAAAACAAAAATATATGTGGTGTTATTTGTCACAGCATTAATAATGATCAGTATGGACCTACCAGTTAAGTAAAATCTGAAATAACTACGGATGCTGTAAATCAGAAACAACAAGGGAAATTGCTGGAAAAGTCAGCAAGTTTGGCAGTGTTTGTGAAAAGGAATCAGAATTAATGTTTCGGGTCTGGTTCAGAGGAAGGGTTACTAGACTCAACATTCATTCTGATTTCTGTTCACAGATGCTGCTAGACCTGCTGAGCTTTTCCAGCAACTTTGGTTTTTGGACCCACCAGTTGTCCGTTTTCCCAATTTACCACCCCTTCTGTCTTGATGGTACTGACCAGCGATTCATAAAGTACCCGCAATCCGCTGTACATTTTAAAAATCATTTGTGGGATGTGGGCATCGAAGGCTGGACCAGCATTTATTGCCCATCCCTAGTTGCCCTTGAGAAGGTAGTGGTGAGCTGCCCTCTTGAACCACTGCAGTCCACCTGCTGTGGGTTGACCTACAATGCCATTAGGAAGGGAACTCCAGGACCTTGACCTAGTGATAGTGATGGAGCAACAACATATTTCCAAGTCTGGATGGTCAGTGGCTTGGAGGGGAACTTGCAGGTGGTTGGTGTTCCCATGTAGCTGCTGTCCTTGTCATTCTAGATTCTCCCTTGACATTGAATGACAATTCCTTTTATTTTAGCTCAACATGGCAGGTATTCAGAAATAAGCCAAGGCGGCTAGTATATCGTTGCTTCTTAGCAACGTGGTACCAGGAAAATTTTATCTTCTCTGCCTCGTTTGCATTGGTGAGTCATTCCCTGAGAAGGTGATGTCGAGTTGCAGGATGCCATTGCCAAGACTGAAACAGTATTCTGCTGCACTCCCCCCAAGTTGCTAGAAGAACTTTTGGGGAGGCTCTCATTATTGGGACAAGGGAGGAGGGGTTCTGGTTTGGAGTGGTGTGCCAGGGAGGTGCCTGGCAACCCCAGGGGCTTTTGAGAACGCAGAAATGCTGAGTGTGGGCTGCCCGGGGGCACCCTTTTCAGCTCGATCTCTCCAGCTGAGGTTGGCACAGCAGGGAAAAGATGGAAACCCTGGTCACCTCTGAAGTACACGCAGATGATGCTTCTGGAGGTGTGTGTTTGTTTCTTCTTCTGGCTAGCTGCAGACGGTCACCACCCTGTCCCCTCCTTGTTCCCCCTGTTTCCTTGCCATTAGAGTGATGGAGTGCGGATATGTGAGCAAGCCCAACAGACTTAAAGGTGCTAGATTTGGCACTCTATGGTAGTGACCACGAACTTTGTGTGCATTTGCCCAGTGTCCCTGACAAACCTGCCTGCTGCTGTGTCTGCATGTGCATTTGGATGAGGTCATGAACTGCTGACCGCGTGGGTTGGCTCCTCCCTGGGGCTGAGCAGATAACTAGTCGCCCACAGTTCTTGGACTGCTGCTGACCTGGACGTTTCTTCTGCAGAGACGGAGCGGTGATGTGATGACCAGCAGATGCTACTGACGCAAATCTAGCCTTGCCAGTGAATCCTCTGTGGCATCTGTGTCCTCTTTCTCAGAGGTGGAGCAGGTCTTGTGGACCTTCCACTTGATCATGAAGAATTGTGCTTGCAGGAGACAGAGAGAGAAAGTGCACCATAAACAATAGGTATACTTTGTGGCCTGAAGAGGGGGTGGGGGGGAGGGAAAGTAGTTATGGGAGAGTAGCACAGTAATGGACAATGCTTCCTTCTTGGCTACTAGGACCGTGTTTTGGCATCACCATAGTACTGGTCCTAGCCCTTGCCAGTGAGTGCCAAGAGCTTTTCTTCAAAGAGGGAGAGGAACCAAATGTCAGAAGCCCCACCACGCATCTTTGACTCTTTCAGCCCTATTATGGGCTATTTTCCTCCTGGAATGAGAGAAAGTGATGGATTGAGAGCTTAAAGAAGTGGCACAGCTGTTAGTAGTGGTGCAAGTGGGGAGAGATGGTGAGGTTTCCCAAGTGACTGAGTATGCAACTCCGAGGCTACGCAGGGTTAGTCGTCTAGGATATGGAGGTGACTAAGAGTGAATGAGGGGAGATGTTGCATGCAGTGGTAAGATCATGACCTTTGGTAGCTGGTCAGTACAATGGCAGACAGGTACCAGAGAGAAGATGGTGGCATTTAGCATGATGAAGCAGAGAAAGTCATTCACTGCTGGGTGTTTCTCTGTACCATTTGAGACCACATTGACCAAGTGACAACCTCTGAGCAGGCTGGCCGGGTCTGATATTGTGGCCTTCTCTACCAATCTCGGGAGAAGAAGATGGCCCTCCACAGAACCAGTTTTCCACCAGGATATCCAGGGCTCTGTCTGCAAAGCAGGGTGCCAGTGTCCCCTTATCTACCATTTCATGCAGAGAGGATCAAAGATTCACACTCAATGTAGGTACTACAGAATCCACATTGTGATGGCCCTCAAATCCTGGTAATCCAGTGCAGAACAGATTGCTGTACTGCATGTCACTTTGCAAGCTGTGATAATGGTAGCAGTTTAAAATTTCACTGCAGCATTCAGATGGCTGCTTGTTGTCTGCAATGGAAGCTGTGACGCTAGCCATTTAGATGCCATATCATTGGTTCAAATACATTGGTTGCCATTTCTATGCTGGAAAGAATTGTCTTCTCAAAGTCTTGCATCAAGTTGGTGCTTGGTCGCCTTCATGCTCCTTTAACGTTAACTCTAGGCTTTCTAGGTGGGTGCTGAAAGTAATAAGCAGTTTGCTTTTGCAGATTTTTTTGGATGTCCCATGAAAATGCTCATGTGATTCCTCTGCAGTGAAAACACACTGTCCCTTATACTGACCTGAAACCAATTCCATGCAGTGTTTTGCCACATGCAAATCCCACCTTGACATTCTCCTCTAAATTAGTGTCAGTTCCTGAACTGATGGCTGTAAATGGGAAATCAAATGAGATTGTGCCTGCATCATTACTGGCTTTTTATTGTTCCTCCACTGCCTGGTCAGATTTCACCTCTTGGGTATCTCAAAACAGGAAGACACAATGGTACGTTTGTAGGGGCAAGGTTTGGGTAGGGGTCGATGGTGGATAGAGGGTAAGTGGTGCATGGTTAGCACCATTTGTAAATCAGAAGATAATGTCATGAGGGGAAAGTGGGGTGCGAATAGGAGGATTCAGTAGGAGGATACTGTCACTTTCAATAGTTTTAGCCAGTCCATTAGCTATGGCCCAAACAATGCCAATCTTAATAATGGCTAGCATTGTATCCTCCCTTCCATGGGAACCAAGACATGTAGACTCACTTATCTTTTTGTGTGCCACTTTGCTCTGCAAAAGAGAGGGACGAGTGTCAATACGTGTGATGGAATCTGCATGAGTTATGTGATTGCCATGGTTAAATAGCTGGCAGGGTGTGCAAGCTGAGAGTGTGAGTTTGAGGGTGGAGCCCAGAAATGTGACATAAGTCCTGGTTGATAGAGCATGTTGGTCAATGAGTGATGTGGTGTTGCAAATTAAGCAGTATCTGATGCAGGGATCCCCAAACTGTAGCTCACTATCAGCTAGTAATTGGAGTTGTGAACTCCTAAAATAGCAGTGATGACAGTAAAGTGGAGACTGGGATATTAGGTGTGGCCAAATATCATGAACTGTGAGCTGTTGTAGCTGAGAGCAACAAAATGCAAAATGGTATACATCTGATTTAGTTTGTTTAATATTTCTACCCCTGCAGCTTAATCCCCCAAATCACATCCCTCCTTGGTAACACTCCAATTTTGACTCCGGGGTCACATTAAGTGTGAAGTTGTAAAAGTTCTGCTCTTACACTCTCACTCTGCTGAAAGTTTGCCATTTAAAATGTGAATATTTGATAATGCTTTTGTACCTGAGGAGAACTGAAGCAGTTTATCTCACAATTTAGCTCAGAGTTTTGGAGAAAGTGGTTGCAGAAAATAGAATGTATTACTCATTTTGCATTTAATTTATTACCAGAATTTAGCAATTTTAAAAGCATACTTTTTAGCTACATGCAATCCAAGTAGAGTTGTTCTGTATCCAGCAGTACGTATTGCAACATAGGATGATGAGGTGTGGGCTGTAACCTTCTCACTTTTTCCACAGTTGAAAAGGATCTGATGGAGGAATTAAGCAGACATCAGACACTTTTCTCCACATCAAGAGAAGGAGAAACTGTGCTTTGTCTATGGTTAATAATGTCCCAGTGAATTCAGCAAAGGTGATCTGAGACTTGATGATTGGTACAACCTGAGTCTAGATGAGAGTGGTGCTGGAACATGCTGTAGGTAATTTGTGCTCCTGTCAGTCATCAGTTTTGAGACACATTGCTTTACCTATAACTGTTCCCAGCTGCAATTTGTTACAATGTGAACATGAGATGTACAAAACATGGATTATTTGTTGTTTTTTTTAAAAAATCAAGAACAGGGGTAAGGTTCTCTTACACATTTTCTAGTCACTGGCTGACCAGTAGGCTTTGGCAGAGCTTGGGAATAGGTTACTTGTCTTTTATTTCACTGAAAGAAATTAAATATGAGACAGGTGCAACCTAATGAGAAAGAAGGCAAATAAAATAAAAACGTGTTTTTCAAATATTATTTTGGAATTGTTTTCTCTCGTCAATGTACTAATTGAATTTTTTTTAAAAAGCTGATGCTGATATAATGATGCTCATAACGTGCACTAATTTTGCACATATTATTTCTTTAATATAATGTTGCAATGATTACTCTTAAAGGAACAATGTCACAAAGTGTTCCCAATATTTAACTGTGTTGTGCTGTCAATTCACTACAAATTCACAGCTTAGAAGTCAGTTTGAAAATACAATATTACAGGTGGCCGCAGAAATTAAAGAGTCAAGAAAATTAAAACTGTTGATGGAAATTGCACTATATGAAGTGACATAGCTCTTCATGCAATTCACTTTGTGGTGGGTCATGAGTTTGACAGAAAAAACTTTGCAAAATAGATTGACAAGTCAATTTTACCTCAATCAGTTGCGAAGAACATTAACAGATGCTTGACACAGCTTGTGGGCCAGGAATCCAAGTAACAACACATGTTATGAAGAAGTTGGGCATTTAAAAAAAAGCCAACAATTTAAATTTTAAAAGTATTTTGTTTTACAAAAACCGCAGTGTCAAAGATACTTGAATCTAATATTAAAAACCGAGAATGTTGGAGTCATTCAGCAGATTAGGCATAATCTGTGTAAAGAAACAGCAGTAATTTTTTCATGTTGACCTTTTTTTTTATCTGAGCTGAATTGTCCAATTTGCAGCTGTAGAGTTTGTTGTGATGAATCTGTTGAAATGACAGCATAACTACCTTTTTATGTGTTCTCCACATACCTGTGAGATAACAAGCCTCTTTAATTCATGTCTGTTTCACACCATTTTCTCTTCTGTTATAACTTTCTCTTTGTCTCTCTCTGTTAGTATATTCTCCTCTCTGTCTCATATTCCTTCATACCCTCTGCAGAAAGTGATCTTTCCAAGACAGGATGATGTCCTTATTTCCTTCTTGCCTCTGGCTCACATGTTTGAGAGAGTTATCCAGGTAAGAGTCTACCTCACCATCTTATGCCACTTATTATGTTTTACAGAGCCAATGGTTGCCTACATCTGCTGATGTACATATTTCCTACTTGCCATTAGCACACATGTTTGAAAGAATGGTACAGGTAAGAATGGTGCAGGCAGCAAAGAAACATCTGCCACTTTACTTCACATCTAAAATGTATGCACTTATTTGCTGTTCTCCCTGTCTTTATGCTTTCAATAAAGCACTGGTAAAGATCAGTATAGATTTCCATTAACACAACATTTCTGAATTTAATGATTATAACCATATCACATTGTGGCCACTGATAATATATTTGCTGACTGTTTTAATGCTTTTAAATTTCTTTGATTTCCATCTCTCTCACTGAGTGCAATTTAAAAACATTGCTTGAGATCCTGTGATGCAGTCTTCTTGATCAATGTTGTTGTATGTAGTTGAGTACTAAGTTCAAAGTCATTTCAAACTTGTGTGGCTTGATGCATCTTTTTCCTTAATTATCAGCAATTTAATGCGCTCACACAACAGTTTTGAATGAAGCTGGTTTTTCACTCCATTTTTGTAATTACCTGTCCAGAATATCGGATGTTTTAATTTTCCAGTAACAGTATCCAAATGTTCCTAAACTATTCCCATGCCCCACGCTCTAGTTTGCTTTCCACAGCTGTAGAGGGAAATTCAAAAGGAGAATCATTCTTCATAAAACATCTAGAAGAAATGTCATTAGCTCCCAGATAAGCCTTTGGTAGAGTGGGAGGAGGCATTTCTGGTAAGTTAATTGATCAATGGTGTGAAGCTGTTGCATCAGCTCAGTCAGTGGCTAAAACTGATATCACAGGCCCATCTTTGGAAAAGGCAGGGAGTTTGAAGGGTTTAAAAAGGTAGGAAAAATGCAAATACAGAACATTTATTATTAAAATTGACTGCCATTTTGTTGCCAGGGTTGGAGGGTTTGAGCTATAGTGAGAGGCTGAATAGGCTGGGGCTGTTTTCCCTGAAGTGTGGGAGGCTGAGGCTCCTTATAAATCATGAGGGGCATAATAAGGTGAATGGCCAAGATCTTTTTCCCAGGGTAGGGGTGTCCACAATTAGAGGGCATAGTTTTAAGCTGAGACGGGAACAATTTGAAAAGGGGGCAACTTTTTAACACAGAGGGTGTTTTGTGTATGGAATATGCTGCTAGAGGAAGTGGTGGTGGCTGGTACAGTTACAACATTTTAAAAGGCATTTGGATGGGTACATGAATAGGAAGGGTTTAGAGGGATTTCAGACAAATGCTGGCAAATGGGACTGGATTAATTTAGGATATCTGGTCAGCATGGGCAAATTGGACCAAAAGGTTTCCATGCTGTATAACTCTGACATGCACATATGAAAATACACACACGCAACCTCAGCAGAAGAATTTGGTGATGCAGTTTTAACATGCATAAAATGCATATTTGATATGAGTTTTTTTGGGATTTCTTTCATACCCTGTAGCCATAAGAGGTTATAATGGTGGAGAAGGAAGATCATTTAGCCCACCAACTTTTGAGGAGGAGATAACATTGTGTTCATGTCACTGGATGAGTAATCCAGAGGCTGAGCTCTGGGGAATGGAATTTAAATACTTCAATTGATAAATCTCTAGAAAATGAAAATAGTCACAGTAATGGTGCCATGAAACAATCATCAATTAGCATAATTGTGAAGAAAAGCTGCTGTCCTTATTTGGTCTGACTTGCATATGCTCCCAACCCAAAGCAATGGGCAGCACGGTGGCACAGGGTTAGCACTGCTGCCTCACAGCGCCAGAGACCAGGGTTCAATTCCCGCCTCAGGCAACTGTCTGTGTGGAGTTTGCACATTCTCCCCATGCCTGCATGGGTTTCCTCCGGGTGCTCCAGTTTCCTCCCACACTCCACAAATGTGCAGGTTAGGTGAATTGGCCATGCTAAATTGCCTGTAGTGTTAGGTGAAGGGATAAATGTAGGGGAATGGGTCTGGGTGGGTTGCTCCTCCAGAGGGCCGGTGTGGACTTGTTGGGCCAAAGGGTCTGTTTCCACGCTTAAGTAATCTAATCTAATCAATGAGGTTGATTCTGAAGCATTTTCTCTGTGAACGCTTAGCAAGCTACTCTGTTGACAGGCAGTAAGGAATGGTCAACAAATTGATGCAGAGTGGAGGGAACATCTCTGTTTGCATTAATGATGCTGAGGGTGGAGATGGTCGAGAGCATAAAGTTCTTGGGGGTGAAGATCACACCCACATTGACGCACTACAGTCAAGAAGGCACAACATCACCTCTTTTTGTTTTCCTCAGGCGGCTAAAAAAATTCAGTATGTCCATAAAGACTCTTATGAATATTTGTAGAATCACCATAGAAAGCCTTCTCTCTGGATGCACCATAGCATGGTATGGCAACTGCTGACCCCAAGACCGCAAGAAACAGCAGAGTTGTGAATGCAGCCCAGTCCATCACGCAAACCAGCCTTCCATTCATTGACTCTATCTATACTTTCTGCTGCATCAAAAAAGCAATCAACATAATCAAGGACCCCTCCCACTTCCAGATCATCTCTTCCACCTTGTTCTGTTGGGCAGAAAATATCAGTGTTTTAATACACTTTTAAACAGATTCAGATAACACTGTTAGATTAGATTCCCTACAGTGTGGAAACAGGCTATTCGGCCTAACCAGTCCATACTGACTCTCCAAAGAGCAACCCACACAGACCCACTTTTCTCTGACCAATTATTAGACTTCTGAATGGAACTCTTAAATCTTAATGTTGATTTCTATCTGCACCTTCTTGACAGCTGTAACACTATACTGCACTCGGTTCAGTTGCCCTGACATACTTGTACAGTACCATCTGCCTGTCAAGCACCTAAGACAACACTTTTCACTGTAACTCTGTACACATGACTAATCAATCAAAACAATTCAAATTAAATGCTGGTCTTGTTAGTGACATCAACATTCCATGAAAAAATAAATCTGGAACAACTCTGTAAGCCAGTGTTTCACTGCTTATCTCTATAGTTTGGCACATCCATTTCCAACAAGTGTCCATCAAAATTTCCTTTTGAAATTATTGATCATCTGTGATTCCACCACACACTAAGCAGCAAGCTCCTGGTCAGTCAAGGAACTCTGGCTTTGATTGCTGTACCTTCCTCCCACTTGTTGGAATGTGCCTTGCTTCCTTGAAACATGGATTCATGCTGCAGAAAAGGCACTTTGGCCCATCGAATCTGCACTGACATTAATTACACATTTCATCACTAACATCATCTCCTTTAAAGATGAGCCATTGTTCCCTTGCAGATTTTCCTGTAAATCTTTGCTTTAATTTTATCCTAGCCAGATCCCACTGAAATTAATCTCTTCAGATTTAGAAGTTCAATTTTGGACTATTCCTTGCTCTTCTCCATTACTAATCTAAATCTTATGATACAATAATCACTCTCTTAACCCAATGCATCCCACAGCCTCTTGGTCATCTTACAAATATCCTATTTGCTCACGGCTAACTTGAAATTCTTTGAACAATGGGATAAAAATATATTACATTATTTTAAGTAAATACGATTTCATTTTCTTCCAGTCTGTCGTAATATGTCATGGAGGCCGGATAGGTTTCTTCCAAGGTGATATCAGACTGCTGTCTGATGATATGAAGGCACTTCATCCAACTATTTTTCCTGTTGTTCCAAGACTGCTAAATCGAATGTATGATAAGGTAAGCTCTCTGTAATTATTCACAGTTTGGTACGTGTTGCAGAATGTGTGAACAACTTACATTTGCAAGACAACAACTTGCATTTATACAGAGTATTTAAAGAAGAGGAATACCTAAATGTCTTTTATATAGGGGTGAATAAAAATAAAATAGGTTTTAAAAATGAATCAAGGAATGCTAAGTTTGTGCAAGTTAAGAGAGGTAACCAAAAGTTTTTCGTTTAAAAAAAATTTGAATATTAAGTGAGCAGAGAGGCAGGGACATATTATGATGAGTGACAGGTCAGGTTTAAACACAAATTGTTTTATTGACCATTAGTGGCTTGGGTGTACAGAAGTCTAGAATGGGAGTACTTGACGGATTTGGGGAGTCCATAAGACTAGATGAGACTTTATATTCATTCATGTGATGTGGCTGACACTGGTTAGGCCATGATTTATTGCCCATCCTTAATTACGCAGAAGGCAGTTGAAGTCTCCCACATTGCTGTGAGTCTAAAGTCACATGTACGCCAGACCAGACAAGGGTGTCTGTTTTGCACATTAGGGAATCAGGATACTTTTTCATGACCATTGGCAATGGTTACGTAGTTGCCATTTAGGCTAGCTTTTTAA
This sequence comes from Chiloscyllium punctatum, assembly GCF_047496795.1. Classification (NCBI taxonomy): domain Eukaryota; kingdom Metazoa; phylum Chordata; class Chondrichthyes; order Orectolobiformes; family Hemiscylliidae; genus Chiloscyllium; species Chiloscyllium punctatum. The sequence goes on from NC_092758.1 coordinate 31,416,366, forward strand.
TTCCATATTTTTAATGAAGTCATATTTCATCATCTGCCATTGATCAAATAGAACCTATTTCCCAGAACATTAGCTTGGGAGTCTGGATTACAGATCTAGTGATATTACCACTATGTTACCACTTCCTCAAGAGGTAAAATAGGAATAGATGCTGGATGGATTTGAAGATAAAAATTTGAAGATATGTTAAATACATTCGATGATGAGGAACAGCATGGACAAGTGAAAATAAGGTTCTGTAATTTATTATGGATAAATTTATAGCTGAATTAAGATTAAATTGGTATACAGATAGAGGAAAGTCAGAGGTATAGCTAAGTCTTTGTCCATGGACTACAATTCCTAACCCTTACCTAAGGATAAATTCCTCAGCCTTCATCATCGAGTCCTACAACACACATACAGACCCTTTGATCTAGCTTGTCCACTCTGACAAAGTTTCTCAAACTAATTAGTCCCATTTTCCTGTGTTTCGCCTATATCCCTCTAATCCTTTCATGTCGTCTGTCAAAGTATCTTTTAAATATTGTAACTGTACCTGCAACTACCATTTCCTCAGGCAGTTCATTCCATATATGACCCACCTGCTGTATGAAGAAGTTGCCCCTCGGGTCCCTTTTAAATCTTTCTCCTCTCGCCTTAAAATTATGCCCTATAATTTTAAACTCCCTTACCCTAGGGAAAAAGACCCTTGCTATTCACATATGCCCCTCGTGATTTTATAAATCTCTATAAGATTATCCCTCAACCTCCTATATTCCAGCCGATCAAGCCTCTCCTCATAACTCCAGTCCCGGTGACATGCTCCTAAATCTTTTCAGCATCTTCTCCAGTTTAATAACATCCTTCCTATAGGATGGTGACCAGAACTGTACACAGTACTCAGAGCGTGATAGAGTTTAGGAAGGAAAGGCCCCCAGATTTTCTACTGCTCAGTAAGTCCTGTGGCCTGATGTTGTTAGGCCTTTGAAGTTAAATCTGAGTTAAAAATTAAAATGGCAGTTGTGCAAGTGGGGGCTGAGGCGACTGGTAAATTATCCTGGCTGCAGCAATAAAGACGCTTAGTTGCTAATATCTCACCCATTTTGATCAGCCAAGGTATCTTATCTCATCTGAAACAAGTGGGAACCATAATATGAAAACAGCAAGCTTTCACGAGGGATGACATGGATAAATACAGGGGAACCTCCATTATCTGAATGAGATGGGCGGGCACTATTTCGTTCAGATAATTGATTATTCGGTTAATTGATTCAATGCCTGCCCTCTGGGGCTCAGTTCTCTGTTAAATCCACTCCCTGTTCAGGAGATGAGGCAGCAGCACACAGCGCGCGAGCCCCCCCCGCCCCCACAACCCAGTCCAAAAACGGCCCCCACCGTCCACCCCCATCCCTGTTTTCCCCCCCCATCCGCCCCGGGGCAGCTGGACCGGACACTAACAGTAAGACTGCTGCTGCCTTTGGGGGGTGAGTCTCCAAATAGCGCGCGCACACACAAAACCTTTTACTGTAACTTTTTGACAGGTTCCACCTTTGCTTTGTACAGGACAATGTTGGAGAGATTATTTGGGGAAGGGAGGATTTTAGGGTACACTCCTGTGTAGAACTCCAGGGAAAGTCTGGGAAGAGAGGGAGGGAGGGAGAGAGGGAGCAGAAGGTCAGTAATTTGGAGATTGTGCCTGGGCTCCCATCGATATCCAGGACTGTTCTCAGCAGCATTTCAGTAAGCCAAGTTCACTTTTAATTACTGTAAACCAAAGACATGATCAGTGTTGGAAAGACACCTGATGTAATGTTTCTATCAGCACCTGGAGATCTAATTCAGATAGTTGTTATTTGGATAATCAAGGTTCCTCTGTAAATGGGAGAGAGAGTGAGACTTTATCTTTGTCAGTTTGCTGAGTTTGGACATGGGAAGAAAGAATCTGAGATCTTTTAGGATTTTTTTGAACAAGTTCCTTTTACTTAAAAGCTAGTGAAAATATATTACAAGTTAGCCTTCAATAGTACTGTCACACAGTAATACCAGCTTACACATGTGCACAAATTTACCCCCATCACTGCAATATGCCTATTATCAGTTGTTTACGTTTATAGCCATTCATAATGGCTTTCCACACTTTCAAGTACTTATCAGACCGTTGAAAGATGAAACATTTCACCTAAGGTTTACACACTAGTTAACTTTGCAGTCAAACAAAGCTTAATCTAAAAATCTAATGGAAATGGCCCTGGGTGGGTTACTCTTCGGAGGGTTGGTGTGGACTGGTTGGGCCGAAGGGCCTGTTTCCACACTGTAGGGAATCTAATCTAAAAACAACTTCAATTGGGTAAGGCAAGTTGTTAAATCTGCTACAAATTGGACTGGAAATGACTATGCAATGGCTTCCCTACACAAGTCTCTGATAAGTTAACTGTCAAACCCCAATGGTTTCTGGTGCTCAAAAAAGCACATTAATAAAAGGAATCTTTTGGAAAATGGCAGAATTTCAGTGGGCAATTCCAACACTGCGCTGACTGAACAGTATACTTTCCTGGTATAGCAACACTAAAGTACAAATTTCTTTTCAATTATATTTAGATATTTAGCCAGGCAGGCACACCAGTAAAACGCTGGCTACTTGAATTTGCAGCCAGAAGAAAGGCAACTGAAGTGCGAAATGGCATCATACGGAACAACAGTCTGTGGGATAAACTCTTTTTCAAAAAAATACAGGTAAATAATTATTCATTTTACAAACTCACTTTGAGATAATTAGAGGCAATACTTCTGTCTGTCTGTCTGTCTGTCGAATTGTCTCCTGGGAAGTGCTTTAGGATTGTATTTTGTGACCTAAACTGATGTGCTAAGAATTAATTCATTACAGCTTGATTTGAAAATGGTTTGTCAGATAAAATGTAGGTCAGTGTATTATTAGGAAAAAATTGTAAAGTCGATTCGTTTATCTTTGGCTGTATGTAACAATGTGATTTTAAGCACCACATGGAAGTAGCCCACTCTCCTGCAGAGCAGCAAACATCTATTTTATTTTTTCTGTGGTAACAAAAAGCACAACATCATATATGTGATTTAAAAAAAACATTGAGAATCAGCATTTAGTGGATGTAGGAAGCCTTTAGTCTATACCAGGCTCACCGCAATAAAATAAAGTCTAGCTACAGTTATCTCCAATTATCTTCAATTCTGGCAGTGAAAAGGACAAGAAAACTACATAAGAATGCATCTCATGTCACATGTCAGTGACTACTTTTAGTATAATTTAAGATATTTTAATTTCTACTTATTATGGAGCTCCAGTACTGCACAGGGAACAGTTTGCTGACATTAACAATGGGATTATTAGCACAGTGCTCCACAGGGAGCCATAGAAATTGGTGTTTAGGTCACGTGGGAGAGATCTGAGACAAGAAAAATTTGCACCAGCTAAAAATATAGCACTATTGGTTTTTGTGGCACAGCCACTTCAGTAATGAATGAGATGTAAATCCATTTGTCTTTTCAATTTATTTTGAAACTGCAATGTCAGAATCAAAAATTAACTGAAGTATCACTTGTAAGAGAGCATTTTAAAATTACACAATAAAACTAGTTTAAATATTTTGGATCGGCCAAGCAGTATATGTATAGTTTTAAAAATTGGTGAAATTTATGTATTGCTTTGCATTTTGACCACTGTATTACTACACAGGATAGCCTTGGAGGAAAGGTGAGAATGATTGTCACGGGTGCTGCCCCTGCCTCACCTGCTGTACTTGGCTTCCTAAGAGCAGCACTCGGTTGTCAGGTATGAAAAGCAGAATTTTATTTATTCCTTCATTACAATTCTTTCAGTTTTCATAAAATTTTTTTTTTAATTAATCCAATTTTTTTTGGGGGGGGAAAAAAGTATACTTCTGAACTGTTTTCTCAAAAAAATGTCTCCACAAGTACCACAACAATGAATGATTGCATGTTTAGTTCTCTCTTTTTTTTTGGTGAGTTCTTGATTTGTGCCTGATCAGCTTTGGGGACGTATTGAAGAGAGGCCCAAAGTACAAACTTGTCAGGTTAATTGGAGAGCTGGAGTTTTAGGTGTTAATTAATTTGTCGCTCCTATCACAGACAAAGTTCACCATATTGAGTGCCAATCACCTAGTTAAAAGCCAACTGGTAATCTTCAGCAACTATCCTGACCATTTGCAGGCCTTGTCAGTGGTATCCCATCCTGCAAGTCAAAGGTGAAGAGCTTCTGTGTCCTAAAGATCACTTGTTGAGGCCAATCCCCAGTGATCTAGTGTCATTGAATCACCAGAGTTGTACAGCACGGAAACAGACCCTTCAGTCTACCTCGTCCAAGCTGACCAGATATCCTAAATTAATCTAGTCCCATTTGCCAGCACTTGGCCCATATCCCTCTCAACCCTTCCTATTCATATACCCATCCAGATGCCTTTTAAATGTTGCAATTTTACCAGCTTCCACCACTTCCTCTGGCAGCTCATTACACGTACACACCACCTGTTTGGAAAAAAAAATGCCCCTTAGGTTCCTTTTTATATCTTTTTCCCGTCACCTTAAACCTATGTCCTCTACTTTTGCTCCTCTACCCTGGTGAAAAAAGACCTTGGCTATTCACCCTCATGATTTTCTAAACATTCATAAGGTTACCACTCCACTTCCAATATTCCAGGGAAAACAGCCCCAGCCTCTTCAGCCTCTCCCTCTTGCTCAAACCTTACAATCCCAGTAACTTCTTTTAAGTCCTTTCTGCACTCTTTCAGGTTTAACAACATTGCTCCTATAGCACGATATATGTGCTATGTCATGTACAGCTGCAACATGATACCCTAAATCCTGTACTCTATGCACTGACTAATAAAGGAAGTGTACCAAACACCTTTTTTATACCCTCTCTACCTGTGACTCCACCTTCACAGGAACTATTAACCTGCACCCCAAGGGTTCTTCATTTGGCAATACATCCCAGGACCCTACTATTGACTGTATAAGTCCTGCCTTGATTTGCCTTGCCAAAATGCAACACCTCACATTTATCTAAATTAATTTCCATCTGTCACTCTTGGACCCATTGGCCCATCTAATCAAGATCCCGCTGTACACCGAGATAACCTCCCTGCTGTCCACCATACCACTAATTCTGGTATCACCTGTAAACTTACTAACCATTCCTCCTAATTTAACATCCAAGTCTTTCATAGAAGTGAAAACAAAACAGTAGACCCAGCTCCAATCCTTGCAGCACAACACTAGTCACAGGTCTACAGTCCAAAAACAACCCTCCACCATCAACCTCTGTCTCCTACCTTCAAGCCAACTTTGTATCCAAATGGCTAGCTCTCCCTTGAATCCACATGATCTAACTTTGCTAACTGGTCTTCCATGCAGAACCTTGTCGAAGGTCTTGTTGAAGTCTGTATAGACAACATCTACCACTCTGTCTTAATTGTTACTTTAGAAAACTCATTCAAGTTCATGGCAAGATGATAATTTTTCTTTTGCTTATTTGGTGGTAGGGATCATGGAGAAATTTGGGTCTTGAAGCCAAAAACAGAGGGATGGCTTTCAGAAGCTACCCTTTGTCCCCATCCATGCCTCCTATTCCCATTATTTTGGGGCAAATAGAATTTCATCCCTTAGCCCAGCGGGAGGATTGCCCTTGTTTCTCCAGGGCTAACTCTCTGTCATTTCCACTTCTCACCACCACGTCAGGTAGGAGATAATTGCACCCCAGGCTTTTTGAGGGAAATGGGGCAAGGTTGAATAGAAATGGTCTGGGAGGTAATTGTCCTATGATACATTGAAGCATTTCAACAGCAGGTTTGGATAGGTAATGGGCTTATGCCCCCAGCCGGCCAATGGTATTGCTGCTTTAATATTCATATCAGGATCCAATAACCCAGTTGTGTAATCCTGATTTGCATGCTTCAGTTACTAATGGGTTAGGCACGGGCATTAAAGCAAGTCTACATCTCTCCCATGTTTCCTGAGCCCTCCAGACCACCTGTGGTGAAAACAAAACATTTCGCATTAGTCAAGCAATTCTTTTTTAAAAAAAATTGTCATGTCCCAATAGTAAATATATTGGAATTTTAAAAAATGGCTCTTAAAATGAGTAGAAATCTTGGCTGATCAAGAACAAAGCACAATAGAAGATGGCATCTTAAACACAGAGTCATGATTTTAAAAAATAGTGTAATAAATGAGAACAGCTTCCATAAAGTGTTAGAGGTATCAATCCAAAATGAATACAAATCACTAACCCCACAAAGAGGTACTACTTATGAGGATCACAACCCAACAATGTGTAATTGATAGGTGAAAGAAGTTATATTCTAAAACAAAAAAAGTTAGTTTGGTTAGCAGAAAGTTACACACAGATTTAAGTTAAAACTGGTCAGTCCCAGTCCCTGGAGTAGAGGAAACAGAATTTGTTTACATACAGCACTATATCACCTACAGAGATAGACATTGACTCCCAAAATTGTTCCTTCTCATATCATCTTCCCCATCGCTTTTAAAAAGCATGAGCTCAGGAAACTCTTTGTCATGAAGATAGACAGCTGGTTGAATGATCTCTCTGCCACTTCCTTCTCCCCTTGTCCACCATCAAAGGTCAAAGACATAATGGACTAGATTGCTCCTATGTCGGAAAACAATATCCTTTTATGTCTGCTTCTTACATCATTTGAAGTATTTTTTTTAAGGCCAACTGTTACAATATGGGATAAACCCTCCTGCTTAATTTACACCAGCAACACCGAAAAGATTTATCCTGTGCAGTAATCTGTGAAAATTTGAAAGGCCAAGAACTATTTAAAGTAAAAATTAACAACTTTATTTCTTAAAGTATAACAGAGAATAATTAATTAACAACTATTTACAATTCCTTCCTCTATCCTATCTTTTACCTTCCCTTTCTACAACACTAGTCAGATTAAAAACCCCAATTAAGGTTTACCAAAAATTCAAGTTTCAAAACCAGCCAGTTGTCGAATCTTCTATATGGATCTTCCTGTGTTGTCTTTTCTTGGGGATGATGCTGCAAAGATTGATAAAGTTACCTTTTAAAAGAGCTATTTTTCGGGCAATCTCTACTTGCTGGTGGCGTGGCAGTTCTCCTCCCAACTGTTCAATTTTCCCCTATCTTATACTCCAGCCCCCCCGAGACTATTGGATTGGGTCATATGCTTTAAAGATTGTCAGTATAATAAATTCAAATTTGATTGGAATTTGGCACTTTGTTGGGGTATATTTTAAACTGATTGGCTTAATTCGAATCTGTTTTTGTCTTCAGGCAACCAGCTACCCTAGTAGCTAGACCACATGTAACATTGTATTTTATTCAGAACACTTGGTGCTGTCAGGTAGTTCTGCTAGCTTTTAACTCTCTTAAAGGTTCTAACACACCCACATCTTCATAACACAAGCTTTAACTAAATCCAGCCTTAAATACTCACTTTCCTTTAATTTCTGTCTTGCATGCCCTCTAGAAGCTCTTTGTTCGTAAAAACCCACCTCATTCTCCTGAGATTCTCTCCACTAAATGGGACATCCAATATCCACTTATGGCTCCCATGCCTGTTGTTATTAATTGTTCTGTCTTGCTAAGCTTTGTCACCTCTCCCTAAAGTATGCCTCTCCCATTTAAAAAAAAAATTCTACTTTGCAAACTACAGCCAAATCTCAATCTCCCTTTACTCTCCAAAGTTCTTCAATGTGTTGCTACACCCACCCACATTTGAGTGTTTCCTGAAACTCTAGAACTTAAGCTCCCAAGACTTTCAAATCTGGAATTGTCTTGCTAAAACTCTCCAACCCCCTTTCTTCCTTTTTAAGAGCATTTTTAAAAATATAATTCTGACCAAGCTTTACATTTGTCCTCCTATTTCCTTACTTGACTGTGTTTTGTAACATTGCTGTGAAACAATTTGGAACTTTTTTTAATTTAAGGATGCTGTGTAAGTAAAATTTGGTGAAAATTATTCAGACAGAAAATGGATCTCTTTTCTACCTTCTGTCATTAAAGCAAAAATGTAATGCCTTATTTGTTCACTCATCATCAAGACACAATTTCTAAAAAGGCTCATTCGTACATTGAGGAAAAATGTAATACCATGAAACCTCAAATCCTCTCCTCCCTTTCTCTTCCTACTGTCTGGATTCTCCGCCTCTCCAATCCTCCTCTCTTACTCATCTGATTTCAGTATCCCATTTCTGTCTGAATCTCTCTGCTTGTGCCTTTTCCTTTTTTATCTTCACTCACTCCTCTCCTTCACCTCACTTTCTCCTTGTTTTCCATATCTTAACACTGACTCACCTCACTGACATTTGATGACATCTAGCTGTAGAGTTCAAAATATCTTTATTTTTTGGTGTTCTACTTCATTCTTCTGAACTCTTTTATTAATTATTTTCTTATGTTAGAACATTACCTAAATATTCAAAAGCATAGTTACCAAACATTCTATACATTGAGAACACCAGTAGAGACCCTTGCAAGACACTATTATTCACGTTTGTCCTGTCAATTAGAGTGCCTGCCAACTATTTCGAATTCTGTCTCTTACAAAAGCTAATTTCCAAACTGGGACAAGAATTTGCCTTCAATTCCATTTTAGCTAACTTTACTTAGAAATCTCTTCAGACGTCCATCCTCATGAGTCTATGCCTCTCGACATGCATTTGAATAACATTCATGATGTCCTCCTGACCACTTTTTTTTAGTCATTTCTTCAAAGAAAAATTAATTGAGGTTGGTAATCCACCATTTATCAATTGTCTCTGAGCTGAAATTTTTCAGCATTCAGTCACACTGTCCTTAACTATACAAACTAATATATTTCTGTATTTGAAACAAAATGTATGGAGTGGGCTTTCAGCTATTTAGAATTAAGTTATCCTATACTTAGTGATCAAGGGGCTAAAAGGGAGGAGGAAACAAACACAGTTGCTATTATGAGAGAAAACTCTGGAAACTTATGACCCAGCCTCTACAGCCCTTTCTTTGGTACAAAATTCCACAAATTCACAAACGTCTGACAGAAATTATTCCTCTGCCCTGCCCTAAAAAGATGACCACTTATTCTGAGATTATGCCTTCTGGCCCTAGATTCTCTCACAATAGAAAACCACCTTGCCTCATCTATCCTGTCAAATCCTGAATCTTTCATATTTCAGTAAAGTTAAATCTCATTCTTCTAAACTCTGAATACAGGCCCAACCTACTCAAACCTCTCCTCATAAGATCAATCCTTCTTTGTTCCGTTTCCAAAGCAGTAAAACTTTTGTTAGATAAGGGGCTCACAACTGTTCACAATATTCTGCTGTAGTCTGATTAGTATCTTGTATAATTATGGTTAGCCTTCCCTTTTTTTTTAATACTCCTGTCCTTTTGAGATAAAGGCCCATTCCATTTGCTGAACTTACATGATTTTTGAGATATCTACATGAGGACTCCCAAATTCCTGTGCCTGTAGTGTTCAACAGTCTTTCCCCAATTAAATAATAATATTTTCTCACTTTATATTCTGTCAAGTTTTTATCCACTCAACCGGTCTATATCGCTCTGTAGACTCTTTGTGTCATCGTCACTATTTGCCTTCCCACCTATTGTTGTTTCATCTAAAAAGTCACTTCATATGTACTGTAAATAATTGTGGCCCCAGAACTGATCCCTCTAGTACTGCATTGATTACAGGTTGCCATCCTGAAAATGCTCATCCTTCCCCAAATTCCCTACTTTTATTTGTTAGCAGATCCTCTATTAAAGCTAATATACCACCTGCAAGCCATGGGCTCTTAGGTAGCCTAATATATAGCACCTGGTCTTATTTTTGGATTTTCAGAAGGCATATTAGATCACGGCTTTCCCTTTATGCTGCTTCTTACTTTCTTAAACAATTCTAAGAAATTTCCTCTTGGAGAAGCCATGCTGACTCAGCTTCATCATATTATGTATTTCTAAATGCTCAGCTCTTGCATCCTTTAAAGTAGACTCGAACATTTTTGCAATAACAAATATGAAGCTAACTGGCCTGTAGTTACCTGTTTTTTGTCTCCTTCCCTTTTTACATAAAGGTGTCAAGTCAACAGTTTTCCAATCCTCTGAATTGTCCAGAATCTAAAGCTCTGAGAATCTCTGTAGCTACTTCTTTTAATATGCTAGTATGCATCCCATCAGGTCCAGGTGACGTTTAGTTCCTTAGCTCTATCGATTTCCCTAGCACTTCTTCTCTAATGATAGTTATTGTATTTAATTTTTCTCCTCCTTTGCCCCTTGATTAATAAGTAATTTAAAAATGTCATTAATACCTTCGCCAGTTAACACTGATGCAAAGTACTTATTCAGCTCCTCTGCTATGTCCTGATTCCTCACTGGAACTGTAGATTATAGAGAAGTGTAGATCTAGGAACAACCTGATCAAGATTTTCAAGGAGATCAAAGCTGGGATTTAAACATTGAGGATCATGTGTCTTTTGAAAAGACAGAGGGAAGAAAAGACGTTGGGTATGATTGTTTAGTATGGATGGAATAAGTGGTATTACAGGAACTATCTTTTATCAGAAGATGTAGAATCGGTATTAGTGAAAGTCAGAAATTACAAGAGGAAGAGTACACTGGTCAGAATAGTCTATAAGTAGGAGGCAATAACATTTCCTCTTTCTCAAGTAAACCTTGTAATTGCCTCCTTCATTTTTAAAATAGTGAACTGTGTTTTAATTGAAATTTGATATAGCTACATACTAAAAATAATTAATAATCTTTGCTATGATGAACAGAAGGAGTTGATTCACCCATCCTCACCTGGCCATAATGCATCTCAGAAGAATGAAAGGCTTGAAGACTCATTTGATGCTCAGAGTAGTAATCAGTCAACTCAGCTGATTAATGCTCCACTTCATGAACATCGGATTTGAATTCTAAGCAGTACTTTGTCAATTATAATAAGGTCGCTATCATTAATGGCTGAACTGTCACTCAGAATATTGTACTCTCCTTTTGTCAGTCTCTATTCTGTACACTCTATTTTTCTGTTTAAAAACTCTCAAAATATTACAAAGGATTATCTCAGATGTTTTTAGCTAATAACAAGTGATATTGAAAGATGTCAGTAATTGCACAGTAATTGTCCTTTTCTGCTTAGTCTATTATATGAAACCAAACATAGGAATTTTAGGAAATTATGAGAATGAAAATATTAACCTTGCCATATGTTTAACTTTCCACATATGTATAACCACTGTGATTTGGTTAGGTCTATGAAGGTTATGGACAGACTGAATGTACAGCTGGATGTACCTTTACCACACCTGGAGACTGGACATCAGGTATAAATTGATACCTTTTTATTGCTATTTCAAATATATGTATGCACTACATATCAAAGATGTTGAAACAAGCTTCCTAAAATATCTCTAGTTTCTGCTAAAATAGAACCAGTGTATTCAGGAGTAATAGGAAAATGTCGTGAATACTGGCTGCAGCCCTTTGAAAAAGCATCAGCGAGATGATGTTCAGGGAAGAGCTTCTCTATTTGGCTTCAGAGCAGAATTAGTGGAGGCTTGAGAATAGCTTGCTCACTTATCCTCTATCTCGGTCATTATATGTTATCACATTGAGAGACCAAAGGAAGGCGAACGCATGAAAAATTACTTGTAAACATAAAAGCCAATCTTCTTCCTAATTAAATCATTTTAAAAAATCTCCTTTTGGAGATGCACATGTGGGTAGACAATTTTGACCATGGATATTCTAAAATGTAGTGTGGCTACCCAATGGAAATGAACATTGGAAGAGGTATTTACTGGCTAGACAAATTGCTAGTATACATTTTACACTATTGGCCAATGTCAAAAGTACCCCGCTCTCAACCAACAATACATTTCAGATCAAGCTAAGATCAAAATCAGAAATATCAAGGCAAGTGATAGGGAGGTAGTATCTGAGAGGGTAAGGTAGATGAGGATGGAGAGAGATGAATTGGAGACCGGGAAGGTGAGAGAAGTGGAAATAATAATTCAGGAGAGGAGAGAGGAAGAAACAGAAGAGAACAGCAGAGCATGGATGAGGATAGTGGAATTGGGATGAGAATATAGTGGGGAGAAGGCAATGGGGAAGAAAAGGAGAAAGGCAAAGTGGAAAGGGAAAGAATGGAGATAACAAAATGGGAAGAGAGGAAAGATGGAGAAGGAGGGCAGATGGGGAGGGGAGGAGAGTGTGCAGTGAAAGCAGGTGAGGGAGTAGAGATGTCAGTGAATTTTGATTATAGAGTTGAGAAAGTATAGAGGCAGGGAGAAAAGGAAAGGCAGTAGCAGTCATACGGAAGAATGGCTTAAAAATTGGAAGGGAAATGGTAAAATGATGAGAAGATTATTGGAACATAGGTAAGAGGAAGAAATGAAAAGGGGAAAATAGTTGGAAGAAGAAAAGGAAAGAGATATGAGAATCCAAGGACAATGGATTGTAGGAATTGTAGGAAATGAGGCAAATAAGGAGGAGCAGGAATGCTGATAGAAGTTGGATATGGACGAAAAAGGGAATACATTAACTAAAAGGAAGAAAGCTGGGAAAAAGAAGCAAAGGACAGTGATGAGAAGGGAAGACCCGAGGGGAAGGCAGAAGAGCGGAGCTGGAGGAAAATAAGTTATAGATGGAGAAAATAGAAAAAAATTTGGTGGACTAAAGGCTGATAAAGAGGATGGGATGAAAGGGCAGTATAAGGAGGAGAAAGAGTTTCAAGGTAGAGAAATCAAGTAGGATGAGGTTTGATGGAAAGAAGGAAAAGCCAAGATGGAAAGCGAGGACAGAAAAAGAAGGGGATAAGATTTAGAGATGGAAAGAAGAGAGGAAGTGAGGGGAGCACAGTAAATAAACAAGAAAAGAGGGAGTGCAGTGAAGAGTGAGGGAGAGTAATATGAAAACCGTGAAAGGAGAGGAAGGTAGCATAAAACTGTTGCCAAAGCAAGTTGGAGAGATGGAAAAGATGACCAGTGACAGTAAATGATAAAGTAAAATAAGGAGAGACAAATGGAGTATGAAAAGGAGAGGGAGGTGTGGTGAAGAGAATGAGAGAGGTACTGGAGTCGGGAAAGTGAGGAAAAGAAACATGAGTGTTTCCAGTCACCTGGTCAGACCTGGCTCTGTTTAAGGAGAGTAAGCATAGATCTGTTCAGAAAAAAAATGTAGTGAACAAACTCGTTTGATAATTTGATGTAACATAGAAGCTGGATATAGGTCGTGCCATTGATGTGGTTCACATGGACTTTCAAAAGGCAGTTGACATGTCAAAGAACAGCTCTCTGCCTGTATTCCATGAAGGGCTTTTGCCCAAAACGTCGATTTTACTGCTCCTCGGATGCTGCCTGAACTGCTGTGCTCTTCCAGCACCACTAATCCAGAATGTCAAAGAACAGGCTTACCAACAAATTTAGAACATATGGAACAAGAGGGAAAATTGCAGCAGGGGTATGGAATTGACAGAGTGGCAGAAAACAAAAAGTAGTGGTGAATAGTTGTTTTTTTGGATTGATGGAATTCCCCAGGAATTTGTGTTAGCTCCCTGCCCTTCCTGATGTGTGATAATGACCTAGACATTGGCGAACAGTTTCAAAATTTGAAGATGATTATGCTCTTGGAAGTACTGTGAACCTTTGGGAAGATAGTGTCGGACTTCAAGAAATAGGCTGGTTAGTGGAATGAGCTGAAAATGTGTTGCTGGAAAAGCGCAGCAGGTCAGGCAGCAGTGGAATGAGTCAACAAGTGGAAGGTGATATTTAATGTGATGTGTGAGGATATTAGTTTTGGTAGGAAGAATGTGGAGAGACAATATAAAATAAAAAATTCAATTTGAAGGGTTGCAAGAATTTAGGCAGCTGGCAGTATATGTGTTAAGTAGTTGAAGGCAACAAGTGGCGAGAAAGTGATTAATACATCCTAGGCTTTATAAATAGGGCTATGGAATACAAAATAAAGAAGTAATGATAAATCCATCTAAAACATTGTTTCAGCCTCAGTTGGAGTTTGGTATCAAGTTCTGGACATCACACCTTAGGGAAAATGTGAAAGAGTGATATGAAGGATGAAGCACTTCACCTGTGTAAATACGTTGGAGACACTCAGGCAATGTTCCTTGGTGAAGAGAAAGTTAAGACTGGATTTGATAGAGGAAGATTGGGAGAACCTGTTTCTGTTGGTGGAAGGGTCCAGAACCAAAGAACATCAATTTAAGGTGATTGGCAAAAGAAGCAATGGAAACATGAATAAAGAAGCTTTTTAATTCAAAAAGCTTAGCATCTGGACTGCACTGCACTGGTGGAGAATCATTTACTTGAGTCCTTCAGAAGACAATTGGATAACTACTGAAAGAGAAAGAAATTAGCAGGCTTCCTGGAAGAAGTAGGAGAATGGGAGAGCTGACATAGACAAGTAGGTTTTCTGTGCTATAAGCATTACTTGGTTATATCATTTGTGGGAGGACATAAGATGACGGGAGAGAAAAGGAGGAGGAGGAAGGTGGGAGAGGGAGACAACGAAAGAGAAGAGAAAGAGAGATTAGGTGGTGATGGGGAAAATCTAGGAGATGACCAAGAGAGGAAATTTAAGTTAATAGCTCAACTCTAATTTGTCGATCTCTTGGCTGTTCTGTCAGTCATGTTGGTGTCTGATGGTTGATTGGTCACTATTAGATTTACTACATTTTGTTTTGTTTTCTGTTTTAAAAACTCAGGGGAGAATCTTTTTCCTATCTTGTAGCCGTCTAACTCCTCACTCTCTTCACCGTTCTCCCCATCTCATACATGAGGTTAAACTTCAGTATTCAACCTGTAGTCTTTCTGGTTTAAGACTAATTTTTTTTTGTTTTTAAATTCAAGATAGAAAGAAATCAAAATATTTTGGGGAAATGGGGTTCTTTTTATATTTTTTTTTATAAAGAGATATTTAAATTGCCTCATTTAATGACCTCCATATCTGGACACCAAGAGCTCCCTGTTTCTCCAGTAAAAGTTTTAGTTATGTCAACATAATCTGTAAACCTCATCATCATTTAACCATGAACTAAATTACAATTTCTCCTTTCTATCAGGATACAAGATTCAAATGTTACTTGATTATTAATATTGCTTAATTTTCATTCTGCAGGACATGTTGGAGCTCCATTGCCTTGTAATTATCTCAAACTTATCAACGTAGATGAAATGAAGTATTTTTCTGCGAAAGGAGAGGGAGAGGTAGGTAAATGCTTACATTTCAAATATTCTTCCCCATTTATAGGTATTCCCATTTCACTCTCAATGAAAGGGGCAGACAGCAAAGAGATTCTATCTTTTAAAATGAACGGGGCATAGAACTAATGTAAACACTATGCTGGAGAAACTAAGCTGTTGATATTTTGAGTATAATATGATGTGCATTTTAGATTTTAGCCTTCTGGATCACTGGGATCATTTCTGGGGACTTGTACAAGTGGTACAGTCTTCACATAAACCAACATCCTTCCAGGTAGGTTTGCTAGTGTTCTTGGAAAGGATTTAAACTAGTTCAGCAGGTGGCGGGGTGCAACATGAGTACAATAGTGACACAATAGAGTAAAGGAACCAAGATAGAGAGTTCAGCCATGTTACAATTTAGGAGAGCAAGGCAAAGCTGAATAGCCTGTACTTTAATGCTAGGAGTATTATAGGTAAGATGAGTGTAGATTGGCACGTGAAATTGCGATGTCACCAGCATAGATATGGTTGATGGGGGGGCAAGACTGGCAACTCAACATTCCAGGGTATAGGATCTTTAGTTGAATACGAGAGGGTGTAAAGAGGGGATGGTGTTGCATTATTCAGGATGGTATTTTATAGGCTACCATGCAATCAGTTGACAATAGAGGAAAAGATATGTAAACAATTCACTGAGATGTGTAATAATGATAGGGTAACTATATCAGATTTTAACTTCCTCAACATTAATTAGGATAGTCATAGAGTAAAGATTTTAGAAGGGGTAATCTGTGCATGGGGCCAAAGGATATTGTTAGGATGGTAAACAAATACTTCAAACCTATCTTTGCTCTGGAAAAGGAAGATTATGGTACAGAATTTGGGGAAGAGCACAATAAGGGTTTTAAGCAGATGGACATAGGGTGTGAAGAGGTTTTTACAGGCTTAAAAGTGAACAACCCTCTGATCAAGATGAGTTGCATACCTGGCTGCTGTGTGGTGGGAGAGGAAATTACAGGGGCTCTGACCTAAATGTTTTATTTCTATATGGCCAGAGGAGAGGTGTTGGAAGACTGGAGAACAGCTATTGTGGTCCCACTTTTCAAGAAAGTGAGATGAACAAATCAGGGATTTACAGACCAATTAGTCTAACATCAGCAGTAGCGAAACTATTGGAGAATATCAATCTGCACTTGGAGAGACAAGGTTTGATCAGAGGTAGTCAGCATGGCTTTGTCAGTGGGAGATCGTGCCTAACAAATTTGATTGAAATATGATCAGGTGTGTAGATGAGGTAGTGAACTGATATAGTTTATATTGATTTTCAGCAAAGCCTTTGAAAAGCTCCCACAGAAGGGACGCAGAGGAGAATCCCCAGAATGTCACCTGGGATGGAGTATTTTGGCTATAAAAGAGGTTGGATAGGTTTGCAGTTGTTTCTTTACAGCAGAGAATGCTGAGTGGGGATCAGATTGAGGTGTATAAGATTGAGAGGCATCGACAGGGTGGGTAGGGAAGCAGCTTTTCCCTTGGTCAGTAATGAGGTGGCATAATTTTAAGGTGAAGGGCAACAGGTTTACAGGTGATTTGAGGAAAAGGATTTTCACCCAGAGGATGGTGGGAATCTGGAATACTACCTGAGAGGGTAGTAGAGGAAGTAAGTCTCAGAACCTTTTAAAACATGCATGAATGAGCACATGAAACCCTGAAATATCATAACATTAAGGCTATGGGCCAAGTGCTAGAAAGTGGGATCAGTGTAAGCAGATCACAGACTGAATAGGTCAAAGGTTCTCTTCTGTACTATAT
Source organism: Chiloscyllium punctatum (assembly GCF_047496795.1). NCBI lineage: Eukaryota > Metazoa > Chordata > Chondrichthyes > Orectolobiformes > Hemiscylliidae > Chiloscyllium > Chiloscyllium punctatum. Next base: position 31,433,382 of record NC_092758.1, read on the forward strand.
GATGCTTTGGATTGGAAGGGGGTTTGAAAAGTGCTGGATTTTCAGTTGCTGTAATTTCTGTTCTAATAATTGACTAAACAGAAGGAACAGGGAACAATACCAGGATCTGGTTGAATAGGCCCAGTGCATTATTAATAGTGAGCCATGTGGATAGCCAGCTAGTTTACCAGAAATGAGCCCTTGAAGCTGGGGCTATAGGATTGTCAAGAGTAGACTTCAAACAATCCATAACACAGACAAGGAAAAGTTCAACACCTTTCTCCGGGAGGGAGAATTTGCCATTACCAGGGTGCGAACTTGGAGGATTATGACTGGGAAAAGTAATGGCAATCATTTGATAGTGTTAGTGGTGATGATGGAGATAAGAGAGTGTCAAGGTAGTGATTAGGGTTGAGAATGATGGTCACTAGTGCCTCATTGCAGCTGTCCTCTTCCATGCTGTTCCAGGGTATTCCAGTATCTCTGTTCTCAAAGAGTGGCCCACAGTAGTCCCTTTTTTTTTAAAGACTGCAAGTTAAACCTAGGTGGTCTATGGTGGGATTGAGTATTAGTATTTGTGGCATTAGGGAAAACCTATGTTTCAGAATATCTTCAACGATGCTTTATTTTTCCATTTGCAAAGAACTTGAAAGCAAAATACTGTGGATGCTGGAACTCTGAAACAAAAGCAGACAATGCTGGAGAAACTCAGCAAGTCTGGCAACAGTTATGGAGAGAGAAACAGTCAACATTTTGTCTGTTGTGACTCTTCAGAACAGTTCAAGTTTCATTTTTTTTCTGCTTTCCCTGGAACTGAATAATCTGCCTCCTCTTCTCATTTCAGTTTATCCTCAAGTCATCTTAAAAGCAAATTATTTATCTTGTTCATACTGTTGCAACCTCACTCCACCTTCTACCAGACAGGTTAACCTAAACTTTACTTGCAACAGTTCTAGAAAAGCAAATGCTACAGCATGTGGGCCTAACATGAAAGCAACTTGAATTTGGAAGAAGTATGAAAAATAGTTGAAATAGAATATTTTTTCACTGATCATTGTGAATGTTCATTACATTGTAGATCTGTGTGAAAGGACCAAATGTGTTCAAAGGCTACCTCAAAGACACTGAGAAAACAGATGAAGCACTGGACAAAGACAATTGGTTGCATACTGGGGATATTGGTAAATGGTTACCTGTGAGTATGTACTATATAAATATCATTATTTAGTAAAACTGAGAAATGTATTTTTTAATAGTTGATTTTAGAAATAATATATTTTATAATGTTTTCCTTCTGAAACACAAAACACTTAGATAGCCTAAGTGCAATTATGATGAATTCATTTCAAAACATGAGTATAAATAGTTGTTTACTGAATGTTAGATAAATAGATGGTTACCACATTTTTGGGACATCAAAATTTTATCTGGAGATGTCTGTTTATGGCTTTTCTATTTTACACAGTAAATATGAATGAGAGGATATTGGGTCCACTGAAATTCTATTCCTGAGTGTGGATTAATATAGTTCATTCTGATTTTAAGAGAGGTAAATGAGAAGTTACTTGGTTTTTGGAATTCTGCAGAACAGGAAGGAAAAACTGAGATAGTGAGGACTGCTCGAGAAGTCAGAGTTGATAAAGTGTGGCATTGGAAAAAGCACAGCAGGTCAGGCAGCATCTGAGGAGCAAGAGAGTCAATGTTTCGGGTATAGCCCTTTATCAGAAAAAAAACGATGGAAGGATATCAATGAGAGAGAGAAAGAAAGAAACTGACACTGCCTTTGCTGTTTGAATTCATGTATCGCTGGACATCAGAGTGCATCTGGGAAAATTAACAAACAGTGAAATTCACAACTGATCTTAGAGGAACTGTTGGGTGAAGTTCATAGCACAGAAGCAGATAAGTGTATTTTTGTTTGAAGTGTGACCTACAGAAAGTCTGCAGTAGTGTGTAGAGTGGGTTCTTTCTTGATTATATGTTTTTGGAGATGTGTCTCTTGATTAAACTTAAAATATAAGCCATAACTAGTCATTTAACCTGAGGCAGTGTTTGTAAAGGAATAAGACTGTGTTGTTTTCAGGGTCTGCAGATTGTGAAAATGGCCTTTAATAGAGTGATATGTGCTTCTTGTCAGATGTGGGAGTTTAAAGAGAATTTAAGGATTACATCTGCCATAAATGCTGTTGGTTGCGATCTTATCAGATCGGTTGGGGAGACAGTTAGAAGCAATGAGGAATTTGCAACAACAGTATGTGATGGATGGCAGTTTTAGGAAGGGGGGAATGTCTCAGATACAGTCACATAGATGGGTTAACTCCAGGAAAGGTAAGAGAGGTAGGCAGCTAGTGCAGGAGTCTTTGGTGGCTATACCCATTTCAAACAAATATGCTGTATTGGAAAATATAGTGGGTGATGGACTCTCAGGGGAACATAGCACGAACAGTCAAGTTTCTGGTAGCAGACTGGATCTAATGCAACGAGGGATATGTCGAATTCCTAGAGATCAATTGTGTTAGGAGACTCTCTAGTCTGAGGTACAGACAGATGTTTCTGTGGTCAGCAGTGAAAAATCAGAATGGTGCCAGGATCAAGGATGTCTCGGAGAGGGTGCAGAATGTTTTCACGGGGGGGAGGGGCCAGCAAGAGGCCATTGTCCACATTGGAACCAACAACATAGAATCTCAACCTTTTCCCTTCCTGAAGGGAGATTACAGAGAGTTAGGTAGGAATTTAAAAAGGAGGTCTTTGAGAGTAGTAATATCTGGATTACTCCTAAGAGTTAGTGAGAGCAGGAATAGGAGGATAGAGCAGATGAATGCATGACTGCGGAACTGGTGTATGGAAGAAGGATTCACATTTTTGAATCATTGGAATCTTTATCGGGGTAGAAGTGACCTGTACAAGAAGGACGGATTGCACCTAAATTGGAAGGGGACTAATATACTGGCAGGGGAATTTGCTGGAGCTGCTTGGGAAGATTTAAACTAGTAAGATGGGGGGGTGGGACCCAGGGAGATAATGAGGAAAGAGGTCAATCTGAGACTGATACAGTTGAGAACAGAAGTGAGACAAACAGTCAGGGCAGGCAGGGACAAAGTACGACTCATAAATTAAACTGCATTTATTTCAATGCACGGGGCCTAACAGGGAAGGCAGATGAACTCCAGGCATGGTTAGGAACATGGGACTGGGATATCATAGCAATTACAGAAACATGGCTCAAGGATGGGCAGGACTGGCAGCTTAATGTTCCAGGATACAAATGCTACAGGAAGGATAGAAAGGGAGGCAAGAAAGGAGGGGGAGTAGCATATTAGATAAGGGATAGCATTACAGCTGTGCTGAGGGAGGATATTCCTGGAAATACATCCAAGGAAGTTCTTTGGGTGGAACTGAGAAATAATAAATGGATGATCACTCTATTGGAATTGTATTATAGACTCTCTAATAGTCAGAGGGAAATTCAGAAACAAACTTGTAAGGATGTCTCCGATATCTGTAAGAATAATAGGGTAGTTATGGTAGGGGATTTTAACTTTCCAAACATTGACTGGGACTGCCATAGTGTTAAAGGTTTAGATGGAGAGGAATTTCTTAAGTGTGTACAAGACAATTTTCTGATTCAGGCAGCACTTTCATCTAAGGCAGTGCAGTTTCTGAGATTTTGTGAATGTTATGTGCTCAGCCATGTCCATATCTAGTTTGGGAGCTGAGTTTGTAATTCTGGTACATCCATCTTCCTTATTCAGGAGTAATATTGTGATTTTATATTGGAGGTAATGATTTAATTATTGTGGATTATTGTTTTGTTTCATTATATACAGAATGGCACTTTAAAAATCATAGACCGAAAGAAACACATATTCAAACTTGCTCAGGGAGAGTACATTGCACCAGAGAAAATTGAGAATATCTATGTACGGAGTGAGCCTGTAGCCCAAGTGTATGTCCATGGAGATAGTTTGCAGGTAACTATGGATTATTAATATTTCAAGAATAAAATAAACAATAACAATTTGTACCTCCTCATTCATCAGATATGTAATCTGTTTAATATTACTTAATTTTAAAACATATTTAACCTTGATTAATTTCTTGAATTTTCTCTTTCTGTGCTTCTGATTTTCTTTTTGTGTAGTTTTATATTTACAACATAAGTGTTGTGAGACATTAAATATAACAATATTGATCATAAAGAGCTAGCATTGTACTGTGACAGGCTGCTAATGAAGGCAGTGATCTTCAATAGGTGAAGGGAGATAAGAGGAAAATGAGTAACTTGAAAACAAGTTACAAAAGTCTTATACACAGTAGAAGTTAGAACATGCAAAAGAACATATTAGCCCAAAAGATAATTACATAATATCAGGGTTTCTGATGTTACATTAACTTTGCATATGGTTTCAATGTTCAATATTGAATTTTGCTGTAAGTTCCTTCTCATGTAAGCAAGGGAAAGTTGGTTGATATTTGAACTTAACTCGATTGCACTTTTTAAATTCTGTTTAATGCTTTCCCTGTTTTGGTACAGTCCTTCTTGGTGGGTATTGTTGTACCTGATCCTGAAGTCACAGAAGCCTGGGCAAGGAAAAAGGGATTTGAACATTCTTATGCAGAACTAGCTAAATCAGAGGTATGTTTTAAAATCGTATATGTAGACCACACTGCACGTTTGAACCTTGTTATGCAGGACTTTATTTCTATACTGCTATTATATAGTGTTAATTGGGTGATCCCTACTGGCCAAAAAGCAGTACTGCATGATTTCAACATTCTCAATCAATGGGCAGAATGTTCCTGGCCTCCTGGAGGCAGGAGACCTGAAATGTTCAGTGGTCAGGACTAATACCCAATGCCTTTCAGCTTCCTCCCAAGGTAAAAAGGCCCATGGGTCATCTTCCCACTCCATTAAAGACCCTGTAGAATAGTCAAGTAGCAACCACTAGAAGAGCATTTTCAGTCTGCTGTTTTTTCAGCAGCAGATAAGAGAAATGACAGGCAACCGATCTGACAATAAAACTGTGTGGGCTGCATGTAAATTGGTGGCTGGATCGATGGGCTGGGCTGAACCTGCAATAATGTTTTGCATAATCCATGGACATGGGGCAGGGAAGAAGTCACTGACCGCTTTCTCTGACCTCTGACCCTCCCCAATAATGCCCACAGTTGTCCTTGGGTTGATTCTCAATCCTGGGACTCTGGCTCGGCGGCAGCAGCCATGGCCTCCTTCCTTTGTGACACTGTAGAGTTCTTGAGCTGCCACCCTATGGTTAGCTGGCAGCTCTCGATGGGTGCAGTATCCTATCCCAGAATTCTTGGTCAACAGAAAGGTCAGATATTGTTTATTTCATTGCCTGATGGGGTAAATCATAAAATCCCTACAGTGTAGAAAGAGACCATTCAAGTCTGCACCAACCCTCTGAGGAGCATCCTATGCAGACCCAGCGCCTACAACCTCCCATGCATCATGGTTAAATGAGGGAGGAAGCCAGAGCATCCAGAGGAACCACAGGGAGAATGTCTGTGTGGAGTTTACACAGTTACCCAAGGCTGGAATCGAACATGGATCCCTGGCGTTGTGACGCAGCAGTGCTAGCCACTGTGTCACTATAGTGGCTCATCCGTCGGAGAGTAAGAATGACTGTTCCAATGCAACATGCAAGACATCCACTAACCCAGAAGATTCCATCCAATATCCTACATATTCCATGTTCGCATCTGGGATACGTTTTCAGTTTCAGCTTTTGCTTACCCTGGATGATTGCAGACAGTCCGGCTGTTGAAAATAGTGGAGAAATGTATGGAGATAGGATCAGTGTTTTTCTCCTCAGCAGTCTTGTCCCTGCTTACCCTAATCCTGCCAAGAAATTGGTGACTGGAGTTACTATATCAACAAATTTACCGCATTATATTTTTAATATAGTTTGAACTAAACAAAATAGATCACACACTACAAATAAAAGGTAAGTTGTACCCATGAAAAGCAGATATTCCAGTAATATCTGCACAAGTATTGTTTAAATAAAAATGAAAAGTTTTATATTTCCTGTAACTGCTCTAACAATAAAAAAATGGAGAAGATGTTTTAGTTTCTATGCATGGTTCAAGTTGAATATTACTTAACAGTTTGCTTTGATTTAGGCTTTTAAAAAAGCTCTTATGGAAGACATGGTGAAACTGGGACAACAAGCTGGCCTTTATTCATTTGAACAGGTAAGATAATATTCATTGAATTTCTCCACCATTACTGACAAGAGGGAGAAATTTCAGCTGTACAATGTTATGGGCCAGGCCAGACCCCCTCAAAACATTTCAAGAAAGTAGCCCAGACCCGAACTTTGCTTGTTTTAAGCAGGTGTAATGCAGGCATTCCAGGAGAATGCAGTTGGTCAAACCATGGTTTTAAACAAAATGATTTATTTACAACATTACCGGATGAAACAAACAAAAGAGAATAGAATACTGAATAAGTTAATCTATCTGAAAACCGAACAGATCATTCCAACTTAATGATGCTATTCTAAATACTTGCAACAATCCCCTTAAATACCCCTTGGCACAAAAGGTAAAATCAAACACTGGGTGTTACAGGAGAGATGTCAGAGTGAGAGAGAAGGATCAGCCTGTACCTGCTTCTTTGGGTTGAGCAGTTTTTACTATTGCCTGACTGGTTTCAGTGAACAGCCAGACTGCCAAAAACCAAATCAAACCAGAGAAAATCTGAGCTGAGAGAACTGGCCACTCCTCTGTTATGACATGGGGTAAACCCCTCTGCTAATTTAAACCCAACACACAGAGAAGCTCACCTCTCACCGTAATCTGTTAAATTTTGAGGCAAAGAAGCATTCCAGATCTCAGTATTTAATGTAAAAATTAACAATTTTATTCATGAAGTCCAAAAGAGAACATTAAAACAACAACTCCTTTCTCTTAAACCTATTTTTTCCCTCCCACTCTACAATGTTATTTCAATTTTGAGAAAAACCCGATTTAAGATTTACAAAAAATCATGTTTCAAAACCAGCCAGCTTTGTCGAGTCTCCTTTGTAGATTTTCCTTTGTATTTTCCTGGATCGTCATTTCTTGGTCTTCTGGTGCACAACTTTTCTTATGGACAGTTACCTTTCAGAGAGTCAACTGGCAGTTCAATCCCATCATCATCTTCCTGTAGCAGTACAGCTCCAACTCCTATGTCATTAGCATCGATGGCAATGCAACCCCAGCTATTTGTTTCAACAAATATTACAATTTTAAATTGTTCAACACACTCTATGCTTTCAGTCAGTCCTTGCCAGCTACCTCTCTCTTAAGGGTACAATACACACCTACACCTTCATAATAACTTTCATTGTACAAGCATTTTTTTTAAACTTGAAAGCCATTTTCTGTGGAAGTATCTGTTAGCTATAATCAAATTGGCTCAAAAACCTTTCAAACCCAATCTTTTCAGAGTCTATGTCTTTTACAAACTTCTGAAAAACCAAGGACATCGTAACCTTGTTTAAAGGAGCAGCATCATCACAACTATCCTCACCACCCCCCCCTTAAAATATCAATATCCAAAAATGACTTCATTTTAAAACCCTTTAGTCCTAAACTGTCAGAACTTTATAACACACACATATATCACATTGACTGTAAACATGCACTAGTACATTCTGTTTGTCTTTTTTTACTCCTGCGACCCAACACCTCCTGTTTGTCATTCAAATCTTGAAAATGTGTCAGCATTCATGTTTTTTTGTCCTGCCACATGCACAATTTTCAAATTGAATAGCTGTAACAGCTCTATCTAAATAGTCTGGCATTTTTGTCCTTAAATTTCTCCGCAAACATCAGTGGGTTATGATCAGTGTATATGATTTGTCTCCGATACGTTGCTGGTAACATAAACATTGAAATGTTATAATGCCAACACGAAGTTCAAAGTCTTCTCAGCTGTTGAATATTTCGACTGCTCTATGTTCAGTTTCCTGGAGAAATGCTTGATGGGTCTATCTATCTATCTTCTCACTGGTTTCCTGCAAGAGCACAGCACTGACACCCACATCACTTGCATCGATAGCCACCTTGAATGGCTTTGCGTAATTAGGTGTGGCTCATACTGGGCCAGTGGTTAACACAGCTTGCAGGCTGTCAAATGCTTTCTGACTGTCCGCTGTTCACAGAAGCTTCTTGCCTTTCCTTAGCAATTCAGTGAGTGGAGCAGCCACACTATTAAAATTTGGTATGAATTTTTGATAAAATCCACTCAATCCCAGGGATTATAGCAGTGCTCTTTTTGTTGATGGTATGGGAAACTCCCCAATTACTTTTGTTTGTGCATCCTGTGGGGCCATTTGTGCGTGTCCAATAACATGGCCCAGGAAGGTGACTTGGGCTTTGGCAAATTCACTTTTAGTCAGGTCTATCACCAAGCCTATCTTCCAAATTTGATCAAGCAAGTCTGATAAGTGTTGCAAATGTTACTTCCATGTGTGGCTAAAAATCACCAGCTCGTCTATATACACGGCACAATTGGATAATCTGGCAATGACCTTATTGGTTAGTCTGTGAAATGTGGCTGGCGCATTTTTCATACCAAATGGCAAGGCTTTAAACTGATACAGTCCATTTGGCATTACAAAAGCCGAAACTGTCTTCGCTGTTTCTGACAAAGGTACCTGCCAATATCCTCTGAGCAAGTCCAACTTATATTTCTAAGTTGCTTGTCCCACCTTCTCAACACAGTCTTTCAGGAATCGAATATGCATTCATCTTTGCAACTGCATTGACCTTGCGATAATCCACACACAACTGCTGGCTACCGTCTGGTTTTGGCACCATTACTATGGGTGAGCTCCAGTCACGGTAACTCACTTCAATTATGCCATCTTGAAGCATGCATTCATCTCCTTTTGAACCTGTGCCAACTTTATAGGATTATGCCTTTAACAATGTTGCTTTAATAGGAACAGCATCTCCTATATCTACGTCATGTATAATTAAGTTAATACTTCCCAGCTTATTTCCACATATCTCCCCATGTGAGAGTAACAACTCTTACGGGTCATTTTGATTTTCCTCCAAAAGGTAACTCAATAATTTGTCCCAATTTTTGACAAATTCCTCATTGTCCAATTTAATTTGAGGAATGTCCAATTCAGAATCCTCTGAATTTTATTTGGATCTTTCCTCTGTGTTGTAACCAATAACTTGCTTTTCTTCCCTGTCATATACCTTTTGAGCATACTCACATGACACACAGATTTCTTCTGTCTGGAGTCCTTATCAAGTAGGTTAAAACAATGACTGCAGATGCTGGAAACCAGATTCTGGATTAGTGGTGCTGGAGGAGCACAGCAGCATCCAAGTAGCTTCGAAATCGACGTTTCGGGCAAAGCCCTTCATCAGGAGTTCACCTCATTCAACTACCTTTTGACTTGATAAAGTCCACTAAGCCTTGCTTTTAAAGGTTCACTCACTACTGGAAGTAACGCTAACACCTTATCTATGCTGGTAAAATTGAGTTATTGTTTTCTTGTCTGCTTCCTGTTTCATTGCTGTGATACAAATGCTGTCTAGCCAACTTACCCGCTCTATTTAATTGTTCCTAAAAATTTGACACAGTCAAAATATGTGGTCTCTAAATTCTGATTGACTAATTTCTCCTTAATCAATTTTGGCGGTCCTCTTACTTCATGCCCTTAAAACTAATTCAAATGGACTGAATTTAGTTGATTCATTTGGTGTATTTCTAATAATAGGAATAACCAGGCATGGGAACTGCACAATGTCTTCTTTAAATGTTTATTGCAGAAGTTTGGCAATTACATGGATATTACAACCTCAAAGACTTGACAGCAACTGTTATAACGCAACTGCTCTTGTCCCATCACGGCTCACATTCTCACATCCTTGTGTTTATATGGTTTGGGTGTAACTGTATTTGTTAATTTCTATAGCAATGGCACTTGAAACTGATCTCTGCGGTTAACAGTGACTACACAGCCAAGTACTTCACATCATGTGAAACTAATGTTGCGAATACCCCTTGCTGTTCACCTAAGTACTTCAATCATTTTAAAGGTCACGCGTTCCCTCTATAATCAGTTCCACATTCTTAGAGCAGCTGGTGCTGGAGCCAACCAGGGAGAAGGCAATTCTGGATCTGGTATTGTGTAACGAACCAGAATTGGTCAGAGACCTCGAAGTGAAGGAGCCATTGGGAAGTAGTGACCATAATACATTAAGCTTCAATCTGCAATTTGAGAGGGAGAGGGTACAGTCGGAAGTGACAGTACTTCTGTTGAATAAAGGGAACTATGGAGCTATGAGGGAGGAGCTGGCCAAAGTTCAATGGTGCAATACCTTAGCAGGGAGGACCGTGGAAGAACAATGGCAGATATTTCTGAGTATAATGCAGAAGTTGCAGGATCAGCTCATTCCTAAAAGGAAGAAAGATCCCAGGAGGAGGCATGGGCGGCCGTGGCTGACGAGGGAAGTTAAGAAACATATAAAGTTAAAAGAGAAAAAGTATAACATAGCAAAGATAAGTGGGAAAACTGAGGACTGGGAAGCTTTTAAAGAGCAACAGAGGATTACTAAGAAGGAAATACGCAGAGGAAAAATGAGGTACAAAGGTAAACTGGCCAATAATATAAAGAAGGATAGTAAAAGCTTTTTTAGGTATGTGCAAGGCAAAAAAATGGTTAGGACTAAAATTGGGCCCTTGAGGACAGAAACAGGGGAATATATTATGGGGAACAAAGAAATGGCAGAAGAATTAAATGGGTACTTTAGATCTGTGTTCACTGGGGAAGACACAAGCAATCTCCCTGAGGTAACAGTGGCTGAAGGACCTGAACTGAAGGGAATTTATATTTGCCAGGATTTGGTGTTGGAGAGACTGTTAGGTCTGAAGTTTGATAAGTCCCCGGGGCCTGATGGTCGACATCCCAGGGAAATCGTGGATGTGTTGGTGATCATTTTCCAGAGTTCGATAGATTCAGGGTCGGTTCTTGAGGATTGGAGGGTGGCTAATGTTATACCACTTTTTTAAAAAGGTGGGAGAGAGAAAGCAGTAAATTATAGACCAGTTAGTCTGACCTCAGTGGTGGGATAAATGCTGGAGTCTATTATAAAGGATGAAATTACGGCACATCTAGATAGTAGTTACAGGATAGGACAGAGTCAGCATGGATTTATGAAGGGGAAATCATGCTTGACTAATCTTGAATTTTTTGAGGATGTAACTCTGAAGATGAACGAGGGAGATCCAGTAGATGTAGTGTACCTGGACTTTCAGAAAGCTTTTGATCAAGTCCCACATAGGAGGTTAGTGAGTAAAATTAGGGTGCATGGTATTGGGGACAAAGTACTAGATTGGATTGAAAATTGGTTGGCTGATAGGAAACAAAGAGTAGTGATAAACGGCTCCATTTCAGAATGGCAGGCAGTGACCAGTGGGGTACCGCAGGGATCCGTGCTGGGACCGCAGCTTTTTACAATATATGTTAATGATATAGAAGATGGTATCAGCAATATAATAAGCAAATTTGCTGATGATACAAAGTTAGGTGGCAGGGTGAAATGTGATGAGGATGTTAGGAGATTACAGGGTGACCTGGACAAGTTAGGTGAGTGGGCAGATGCATGGCAGATGCTGTTTAATGTGGATAAATGTATGGTTATCCACTTTTGGTGGCAAGAACAGGAAGGCAGATTACTACCTCAATGGAATCAATTTAGGTAAAGGGGCAGTACAGAGAGATCTGGGTGTTCTTGTACACCAGTCAATGAAGGCAAGCATGCAGGTACAGCAGGTAGTGAAGAAGGCTAATAGCATGCTGGCCTTCATAACAAGAGGAATTGAGTATAGAAGCAAAGAGGTGCTTCTGCAGCTGTACAGGGCCCTGGTGAGACCACACCTGGAGTACTGTGTGCAGTTCTAGTCTCCAAATTTGAGGAAAGACATTCTGGCTATTGAGGGAGTGCAGCGTAGGTTCACGAGGTCAATTCCTGGAATGGCGGGATTACCTTACACTGAAAGACTGAAGCGACTGGGCTTGTATACCCTTGAGTTTAGAAGACTGAAAGGGGATCTGATTGAGACATATAAGATTATGAAAGGATTGGACACTCTGGCAGCAGGAAACATGTTTCCGCTGATGGGTGAGTGCTGAACCAGAGGACACAGCTTAAAAATATGGGGTAGACCATTTAGTACAGAGATGAGGAGAAACCTCTTCACCCAGAGAGTGGTGGCTGTGTGGAATGCTCTGCCCCAGAGGGCAATGGAGGCCCAGTCTCTGTATTCATTTAAGAAAGAGTTGGATAGAGCTCTCAAAGATAGTGGAATCAAGGGTTATGGAGATAAGGCAGGAAGAGGATACTGATTAGGAATGATCAGCCATGATCATATTGAATGGCGGTGCAGGCTAGAAGGGCTGAATGGCCTACTCCTGCACCTATTATCTATTGTCACATTTAGCAATACAAAACCGCTACTCTTGCCCTGTAAGTATCTGCTAAGAATTCATTCCTGATCTAATCAAGTCCCATTATGTTTTCCCTGAAACACAGACATCAGAAGTAGCCATTTAGCTCTAAGTGAATGGCAAACCAGGCTCAATGATTATCCAGCTCAATTGCCTTTTCCTGCTTTTTCCCTGTATTCTTTGATCCCTTTAGCTCCAAGTTTTGTATCCAACTCCTTCCTAAAATCGTACAATGTTTTGCTCTTGCCTGCTTTCTGTGAAAGTGAATTCCACAGACTTGCCACTCTCTGTGGGTAAAGCAATTCCTGCTCAACCAAATCTTAGATGGTTTACTCTGTATCTTTTGGCTGTGACCTTTGGGTCCCCCATCATCAAGAACATCCTGTATCTACCCTGTCTTGACCTGTTAGAATTTTAGAGGTTTCGATAAGAACCCCCTCATTCTGCTGAAACCCCCCCCACCCAGTGAATGTAATCTGAATCGATTTAATCTCCTGCTCATACGTCAGTCCTGCCATCCCAGGAACCGGTCTGGTAAGCCTTTGCTGCACTCCCTTGGCTACAAAAACAACCTTCCTCAGATAAGGAGACCAAAACTGCACATGACATTCCAGGTGTGGTCTCAGCAGGGCTCTATATAATTGCACTACTATGTCCTTGCTCCTGTGCTCTAATCCTTTCACAACAAAGCCCAGCATACCATTTGCCACTTTCACTGCCTGCTGCACTTGTATGGTTACCTTCAGTGACTGGTGTTAAGGGCATCCAGGTCTCATTATACATTCCCCTCTCAAGTGGAATACCTCACGTTTATCCGAATCACTCTGCATCTGCCATGCATTTGCCCACTCAACCAGCTTGTTCAAACCACACTGAAGCATTCTGCATCCTCCTCACAGCTGCCAACCCCACCCCCTGCACACCCCACCACTCCCACTGTTGTGGCATTTGCAAATTTTGCAGTATTACATTTAATTCCTTCACCCAAATCATTAATATATATTATTAATAGCTGTGCCTTCAGAAATGAGATAATGAGGATCCAGAGAAAGTATATTCCTGTTAGTGTGAAAGGAAAGGCTGATAGGTATCGGGAATGCTGGATGACTAAAGAAATTGAGGGTTTGGTTAAGAAACAGAAGGAAGCATATGTAAGGTATAGACAGGATAGATCGAGTGAATCCATAGACGAGTATAAAGGCAGTAGGAGTATACTTAAGAGGGAAATGAGGAGAGCAAAAAGGGAACGTGAGATAGCTTTGGCAAATTGAATTAAGGAGAATCCAAAGGGTTTTCACAAATATGTTAAGGACAAAAGGGTAACTAGGGAGAGAATAGGGCCCCTCAAAGATCAGCAAGGTGGCCTTTGTGTGGAGCCACAGAAAATGGGGGAGATACTAAATGAGTATTTTGCATCAGTATTTAGTGTGGAAAAGGATATGGAAGATGGAGACAGTCGGGAAATAGATGGTGACATCTTGCAAAATGTCCAGATTACAGAGGATGAAGTACTGGATGTCTTGAAACATAAAGGTGGATAAATCCTCAGGACCTGATCAGGTGTACCCTAGAACTCTGTGGGAAGCAAGAGAAGTGATCACCAGGCCTCTTGCTGAGATATGATCGTGGCTGGTCAGTCCTTGCCTTTTCAAATACATGTACATCCTGTCCCTCAGGACTGATTAGGGATAGTAAACAGGGCTTTGTGTGGGAAATCATGTCTCTCAAACTTTTTGAGGAAGTAACAGAGGATTGATGAGGGTAGAGTGGTAGATGTGATCTATATGATCTTCAGTAAGGTGTTCGACAAGGTTCCCAATGGGAGACTGATTAGCAAGGTTAGAGCTCACGGAATACAGGGAGAGCTAGCCATTTGGATACAGAACTGGCTCAAAGGTAGAAGACACAGGGTGGTGGTGGAGGATTGTTTTTCAGATTGGAGGCCTGTGACCAGTGGAGTGCCACAAGGATCGGTGCTGGGTCCACTACTTTTCATCATTTATATAAATGATTTGGATGTGAGCATAAGAGGTACAGTTAGTAAGTTTGCACCAAAATTGGAGGTGTAGTAGACAGCGAAGAGGTTTACCTTATTTACAACAGGATCTTGACCAGATGGGCCAATGGGCTGAGAAGTGGCAGATGGAGTTTAATTCAGATAAATGCGACATGCTGAATTTTGGGAAAGCAAATCTTAGCAGGACTTATACATTTAATGGTAAGGTCCTAGGGGGTGTTCTTGAACAAAGAGACCTTGGAGTGCAGATTCGTAGCTCCTTGAAAGTGGAGTTGCAGGTAGATAGTATAGTGAAGGCGGCGTTTGGTATGCTTTCCTTTATTGGTCAGAGTATTGAGTACAGGAGATGGAAAGTCATGTTGTGACTGTACAGGACATTGGTTAGACCACTGTTGGAATACTGCATGCACTTCTGGTCTCGTTCCTATCGGAAAGATGTTGCAAAACTTGAAAGGGTTCAGAAAAGATTTCCAAAGATTTGCCAGGGTTGGAGGATTTGAGCTACAGGGTGAGGCTGAACAGGTTGGGGCTGTTTTCCCTGGAGTGTTGGAGGCTGAGGGGTGACCTTATAGAGGTTTACAAAATTGAGGGGCATGGATAGGGTAAATAGGCAAAATCTTTTCCCTGGGGTGGGGGGATCCAGAACTAGAGAGCATAGGTTTAGGGTGAGAGGGGAAAGATGTAAAAGAGACCTCAGGGGCAACCTTTTCACACAGAGTGGTACGTCTATAGAAAAAGCTGCCAGAGGAAGTGTTGGAGGCTGGTACAATTGCAACATTTAAGAGGCATTTGGATGGGTATATGAATAGGAAGGGTTTGAAGGGATATGGGTCGGGTACTGGCAGGTGGGACTAGATTGGGTTGGGATATTTGGTTGGCACAAACTTGTTGGACTGAAGCATCTGTTTCCTTGCTGTACATTCTAATGACTCTATGATCCCTGCAGTACCCAACTAATCATCATCTGACATTTGGGAAAGATTTGTTTATTCCCACTCTTTTCCTGTCTGCCAGCCAATCTTTTGTCCATCCCATTCCATGCAGTTTATTTCTCTCTTCTTTGAGACGGTATCAAAAGCTTTCTGGAAGTCCAAATAAATCACAACCACTGGCTACCCCCGTCAACTCTACCAATTACATTTTTGAAAAACTCCAGTAAATTTGTCAAGTATGATTTCCCTTTTTTAAATTCATGCTGACCGTGTCTTTCTGCCACTGATTTCCAAAGATTCTGCTATTAAATCTTTTATAGTGGATGGTAGCATTTTTCTCTAATGATGTCACACTGACTAGTCTATAATTTCCAGTTTTCTCTCTGTCTCCTTTCTTAAATAGATGGGTTATATTAGCTACCCTCAAATGTGTAACAACTGTTCTAGAGTCTATAGAATCTTGGAAGATGACCAACAATGCATTGACTATCTTCAGAGCCACTTCCTTAAATACTCTGGAATGTGGTTTAACATTTATTGGCCTTCAATCCTATTAGTTTCCCCAACATCCTTTCCCACTAAAACTAATTTCTTTCAGTACCTTGCTCTCACTTAAACTAGGAGAAAGTGAGGACTGCAGATGCTCGAGATCAGAGCTGAAAAATGTGTTGCTGGAAAAGCGCAGCAGGTCAGGCAGCATCCAAGGAGCAGGAGAATCTACATTTCGGGCATTAGCCCTTTCCTGAAGGGCTTATGCCCGAAACGTCGATTCTCCTGCTGCCTGACCTGCTGCGCTTTTCCAACAACACATTTTTCAGCTCTCACTTAAACCCTGTGTTCCTAACATTTCTCATACAGCTAGTTCGCCTATAACACCATAGTTGAAATCCAGTGAAACATCACTTAATAGAAAATTGTTTAATATAAATAATGGGGTCTGTGGCAAAAGTGGGATTAGGAGCAGACTATCAAAAAATATCACTTACGATCGCTCAAAAATTACCCAGAGGTGTAACACAAAGTATAACACAGCCTGAATGAAGATTTAAATCACATATTTATCAATGAAACAAAGGTAAATTTAACACAGTACATTTAAAAAATATTGTTAATGCAGGGACAGATGGTCATCATGGTGCGTAAGATAGACTTCCTCATTCCTGTTAAGTGAGCTATATCACATATTCTCTCTTTATGTTCAATACATTTTATAATATCTAGCTTCTCTTTCAGTATTTTAGCCTTTCTTTCGCATTCACCACCCAGACTTTTATCACCAGGACGCTTCTTGCTAACATTCTTATCACTGTGCCCCTCCATTTTTTTCAAAAAAAGGGATAATGTACAAATTGAGGGGTGATTAGATTTAAGACAGATATCAGAAGCAGGCTCTTAACTCAGAGCGTGGTAAGGGCATGGAATGCCCTACCTGCCAATGTAGTCAACTCAGCCATATTAGGGAGATTTAAACAATCCTTGGACAAGCGCAAGGATGATGGGGTAGTGTAGGGGGACAAGCTGAGAATAGTTCACAGGTCGGCGCAACATTGAGGGCCGAAGGGCCTGTTCTGCGCTGTATTGTTCTATGATGGCAAAAAGTACAAATAGAATTCCCTTATCCCAATTAACTTGAACATAAACCTCAAAATGGTCTTTAATATCTGATGCCACCTTTCTAGCGTTCCCTGTGACTCTGGATGATACACAGCAGATTTGAATTGTTTTGTTCCTAAGCTGTCCATAACTCCCTTAAATAATTTTGATGCAAGGTTTGACCTTTGATCTGATTGATTTTATCTCTGTGGGTAGTCCATATTACAGAGGAGTAGGTGCTGGATGTCTTGAAACACATAAACATGGATAAATCCCCAGGAGCTGATCAGGTGTAGCCTAGAACTCTGTGGGAAGCTAGGGAGATGATTGCTGGGCTCCTTGCTGAGATATTTGGTATCATGGATAGTCACAGATGAGGTGCCAGAAGACTGGAGGTTGGCTAACGTGGAGCCACTATTTAAGAGCGGTGGTAAGGAAAAGCTCGGGAATGATAGACCGATGAATCTGACATCGGTGGTGGGCAAGTTGTTGGAGGGAATCCTGAGAGACAGAAAGTACATGTATTTGGAAAGGCAAGGACTGATTAGGGATAGACAGCATGGCTTTATGCATGGGAACTCTATGTTTCAGGAACTTAATTGAATGTTTTGAAGAAGTAACAAAGAGGATTGATGAGGGCAGAGCGGTGGATGTGATCTATATGGACTTCAGTAAAGGCGTTCGACAAGGTTCCCCATGAAAGACTGGTTGGCAATGTTAGATCTCATTGGATACAGGGAGAACTATCCATTTGGATACAGAACGGACTTAAAGGTCGAAGACAGAGGGTGGTGGTGGACGGTTGCTTTTCAGTCTGGTGGCCTGTGACCAGTGGAGTGCCACAAGGATCGATGATAAATATATGGATGTGGGCATGAGGTATAGTTAGTTTGCAGATGACACCAAAATTGGAGGTGTAGTGGACAGTGAAGAAGGTAACCTCCGTATACAACAGGATCTTAATCAAATGGGCCAATGGGCTGAGGAGTGGCAAATGGAGTTTAATTTAGATAAATGTGAGGTGCTGCATTTTGGAAAATCAAATCATAGCAAGGCTTAGACACTTAATGGTAAGGCCCTAGGGAATGTTGCTGAACAAAGAGACCTTAGAGTGCAGGTTCATAGTTCTTTGACAGTAGAGTCACAGGTAGATAGGATAGTGAAGAAGACACCTGGTATGCTTTCCTTTATTGGTCAGAGCATTGAGTATAGGAGTTGGAAAGTCATGTTGCGGCTGTACAGGACATTGATTAGGCCACTTTTGGAATAATGTGTGTAATTCTGGTCTCCTTAACGGAAAGATGTTGAGAAACTTGAAAGGGTTCAGAAAAGATTTATAAAGATGTTGCCAGGGTTGGAGGATTTGAGCTATAGGGAGAGGCTGAATAGGCTGGGGCTGTTTTTACTGGAGCATCAGAGCCTCGGGGGTGACCTTTATAAAGGTTTATAAAATCAAGAGGGGCATAGACAAGGTCTTTTCCCTGGGGTGGGGAAACCTAGTGGGAGTAGTTTTAGAATGAGAGGGGAAAGATATAAAAGGGACCTAAGGAGCAATTCTTTCATGTCGAGGATGGTGCGTGTATGAAATGAGCTGCCAGAGGAAATGGTGGAGGCTCATAGAATTGCAGCATTTAAAAGGCATCTGGATGGGTATATGAATAGGAAGGGTTTAGAGGGATATGGGCCAAATGCTGACAAGTGGGACTAGATTAGGTTAGGGTATCTGGTTGGCATGGATGAGTTAGACTGAAGGGTTTGATTCTGTGCTGTCCTTCTCTATGACGCTATGACTCAATGACTCTACGACAAATTTGAGTAGTGCCTCGACAATCCTTTTTGCTATGATATTGCATAATGGAAAGGCCTCTGGAAATCTAGTAGACACACCCATTATTGTTAACAAATATTGATTCCCACCTTTTATCTTAGGAAGCAATCAATTAAGATTTCCTCGAATACAGAAATAGGTATTAAAGATATGGTTTTTATTACTGCCTGTGGTTTTCCTATGACGTGTGGCAAAATTCAACTACATCCTTGTGCAGTTCAGGCCAGTAAAAATGTTTTTGTATTTTAGCTTGAGTTTTTTTCACTCTTAAATGACCTCCTAGAGGTAGCTCGTGCGCGACCCACAACACCTCCTTTCTATAACCCACAGGCAATACGATCTGATGAACTTGCGCCCATTTCTTATCTGCCTGAATATGTGATGGTCTCCATTTCCTCAATAAGACATCATTTTTAAGATAATAACATTTGGGGATACACTTGAATTCTTTTCCCGTGTATGTCTTTTGATACAATCGCTTTGAATTTTCAGCTTTGTTGTTATTCAGTTAATTTATCAGAGCTGAAGATGTCTGCTGTGTCCTCTATCTGCTCCTGGTTTGTATCAATCATCTGATCAAACTAATTCTTCTTCAACTTTCTTATCGGTACTCTTTGATTTCTCTTGTTTCAGGTGGTGACTTTGTAATCTCATTACCACACAATCAGGAAATCTTCCAGGATATGTGTCCTGCATTAGTTCAGTTGCCTGAGTTTCCACTAACCTTTCAACCACATTAGGCAGCACTGCTTCCTCTAAACCAGTTATATCATTAGCAAGGACAAAAAGTATTCCTGGAGCTGAGTGTTTATCCAGTACTCCTACCACGACTTCTCCACTCTTCACTGACACTCTAACTTCACATTACATAATTGAGTGATTCTTGTCCCACTGCGAATTTCCACTACTCGTACCTTTTCTGGCAATAGTCCTTCAGAGATACATATCTCCTCATCTTTCAGCATCACAGATTGAGAGGATCATGTACCTCTTAAAATTGTAACCTCTTTACTTGCTGCTCCTGGCCTATAAGAGTAAACTTTATCTTCACATGTGTATAGTTTAAGATGATCTGGCACTTCCTCCTTATCCAACCTCTGACCAAGTTGTACATTGTGGTGCAGCTTTCTAGCCTCCATTGTGCTTTCTGTTACCACTCCAACAAAATTCACTGGCTTATCCTATTTTCCTACATCTGGCTTCCCAGTGCTTTTCCTAACCCACCAGCACTGTGATCTCATATGGCCTACATTATTGCAGTGAAAATACTGGAGCTTTTTAAACTTCTTTGACTCCTTCAAGGGTTTCCTTTTTTACCTTGTGGTAAGTTATCCTCATGATCTTCACTGAGAGCTACCTTTCCCTTTCCACATGAGGATTTCTCTTTACCCCAATTTTTATTCCTCATGGATTGAAATCGAGTTTGGAAGCCAGACTTTGATTTATGGACCAACTTATAATCACCAGCGATTTCAGCTGCTAATCTTGCCATTTTAACTCTCTGATCTTGCACATGAGTTCTCACTACTTGAATAAGTGAATTTTCGAACTCCTCCAAAATAATTGTCTCTCAGAGCGTCATTGGTGTGCTCTATTTTTAAAGCCCTTATCCACCTATCAAAATTACTTTGATCCTTTCAAACCCAATGTAGTTTTGACCAGGGTCTCTTCTTAGATTCTTGAAACGTTGTCTGTAGGCTTCTGGTACAATCTCATATGCATTTAAGAAGGCTTTCTTCACCTCTTATGCCCCAGATACCTCCTCTGATAGTGGTGCAAATACCTCACTAGCTCTATCCACAAGTTTTGCTTGGATCAACAAAGCCCACATGGTCACTGGCCACCACCTTTTCAAATGAGATGAAAAGAGCTTCCACATCCTTCCCATCAAATTTAGACAATGCTTGAATATATATAAACAGTTTCTCACCAGGCCTTTGGCTATCTAGGTTTGCTCATCCTTACTCTCTTCCTCAGTTAACTTACCTTCAGCCTTGATCTTCATCCTTTTAAGCTGACTTTGTTGTCTTAAGTGCCAATTTCTGAAGTTCAAATTCCCTCTCTTTCTCTCTTTTCTGTCTTCTTCCTCTTTTTCTTTTTGTTCTACTAAAACAATTGTTTTATCTTTTACTCTGCTTTTAATTGTAATTCCTTGTCTTTGGCCTTGAACTCAAACTGCTTCATTTTCAATTGAACTTTAGTCACCTCTACAAATTCTGTTGGCATTTCTAGCAGAATTAATTGTTGAGCTATTGCTGTAATTATCTCTGCTTTCCTCATGGAAGGAGGCAGCTCCAACCCCAGCTTGTCTTCTAATTCCAGCAGCTTGCCTTAACCACCTTTTGCAAAATTCCTGAAGTCACTTCTTCTATCCCCAGGAAATCCTTGGTGACTGAAAGAGCCATTGCTATTCCAAGAGCTATTGAAACCAACCAAATTCAACACCCAGAACAAGAGACACTAACACCTATCATTCACTGTCTTCGAGTCCAACAACGTAAATCCCAATCCAGAACTATAGAACAAATCCCAGATGAACTCCGAATTGGTTATGGACCAGGCTGAACCCCTTCAAAACATTTTAAAGAAATTAGCCCAGACCCTACCTTTCCTAATTGTATTACACCTGCTTAAAACAGATATTCTATGGGGGATGCAGTTGGTTAAACCACGTAGTTTTAAACAAAACAATTTATTTACAAGATTACTGAATGAAACACAAACAAAAGAGAACAAAATACTGAATAACTTAACCTGTCTTAAAACCCAACAGATCACCCCAACTTAATGATCCTGTTCTAAATACTTGTAACAATCCCCTTAAACACCACTTGGCACAAAACACAGAGTCTTACAGGAGAGATGTCAGAGAGAGAGAGAGAGAGAGAGAGAGGATCAGCCTGGACTTGCTTCTTTGGGTCCAGCAGTTTTTACAACTGCCTGACTGCTTTCAGTGAATAGCCAGACTGCCAAAAAACCAAGTCAAACCAGAGAAAAGCTGAGCTGGGAGAACTGACCATTCCCCTTTCATTGTACAAGTGTATTTTTTTAACTTGAAAGCCTTTTTCCAAGGGCAGTATCTGTTAGCTATAATCAAATTGGCCCTATAACCTTTCAAACCCAGATTTTCCAGAGTCTGTGTCTTTTACGACTTCCTGAGACAAAAACCAAGGACACCATAATCTTGTTAAAGGAGCAGAATTATCAGAACAACTAAATGCACAAGTAATTTTGACATCATAATATTTTGTTGATTCATGTAAATTTCTACTAGAATTTATTTTAACTTAAAATAGATTGTGTTACAGTAAGTAGAACACTAATCTCAGTGCACTGTTTGGAGGTAGAAGATTGAGTCAGTGCCTCAGGCAAGAGGAGGAGTTGAGAAGAATCCGTCATGGTAACCTTGGCTAATGTAGAAATTAAACTCAACTGTTGACATCACTCCACATCACAAATCAGCTCTCAAGCCAACTGAGCTACTCAACCCTCTAGTCTCGATACAAGGAAATGACAACTAAAACAAAAAGTCAAGAAAAGTGACAGCAAAGTTAGAGACTGTTTGACTGCTTAAGTTAAAGTTCATTAATCTATTTTTAAAAACTGTTTCTATCATATGAATTTGTATAATTTTATGAGATTGGTTAAAAATCTAAATAACAGTAAATGCTTCCATAATTCTACTGTCCTTGAAATTTAGGTCCTAACATTTGTGCATAACAATTCCGGTCTCAACACATGAGATAAATAGATAATTATAAGTGAATGTCAAGGCATAATCTTTTTAGCACACGTCATAGGGACAGTAGTCCATATGTGAGTTCAACATTAAGAAATAAGAGAAAACATCTTTAAGGTTTATGTTGCTATGCTAGGCTTTTGATTGGTCATTGTCAGTTAGATGCACTGCAAGAGTTAAGTTGCTTCATTATTTTAACAAAAATTATTTAAATGTTAATGTTGTAACTGTTTTATAAAGCCTTTATCTGTTTTGTAAAGTCTTTATCTGTTTAACAAGCAAGTTTTTACAAGCACGGTTCAAACATTAAGTAATCTAAAAGTCTGCCAAGTTTCTTCTATAACTATCTAACAAGAATGCAGCGCTCTGTAAATAGAGACAAATTAATTTGAGTCAGCTACAGAACTTTCACTTTTTAAAAATAGCTATTGAATGCAATAAAGCCAGAGGGTTAAGTGGATAATCTATTTGAGCCTCTTGCTGAGATCTCCAGTATCATTGATGCCAACTTCAGCCAATTTGATTCGTGCGTCATGATGCAGAGAAATGATTGAAGGTACTGGATATTGACAGTTGTGGGCCTTGGCTGCATTCTGGCAATAGTACTAAAGACTTGTGCTGCAGACTTAGTTGTGCCCCTAGTCTAAATGTTGTAATTTTGGCATCTAGGCAGCAGTGTGGAAAATAATTGCCCAGAGAAGTCCTGTCCACGAAAAGCACGTTAAAAGCCACACAAACAACTATCATCCCGTCAGTCCACTTGTTATCATTGTAAGGTGATGGAAAGTGTTGTCTACAATTCTATCAAAGGACACTTGCAAAGGAATAACCTGCCCACTGAAGTTCAATGTGGGATCTGCCAAACCTACTCAGCTCCTGGCCTCATTACAGTCTTGGTCCAAACATGAACAGGAATGTTGAACTTCCAGATAATTAAGGGTGATTACCGTTGACATCAAGGCAGTATTTGATCAAGTATGACATTAAGGAGCGCTTGCAAAACTAGAGTTGGTGATAATGTGAAATCTCCATTGCTTGGAGACATATCAAGCACAAAAGGATGATGGCTGTGGTGTTGGACCATCTTACCCACATGACACTTTCAAGATTTCCTTGGGCAGTGTCCTCAGCCCAGCTGTCTTAGCTGCTTTATCAATAATTTTCTCTTCATAAGAAGAGAAATGAGGTTGTTTGCTGATTGAACATTGCACAACAACATTTGCAACTAGTCAGAAACTAAAGCAATACATGTCCAAATGTGGAAAAACCTGGACAGTATTCAGGATTGAGCTGGTAGTGAGAAGTAACATTTGCATCACACAGGTGCTAAGCAATAAATGTCTCCAAGAAAATTCAACAATTTTCCACTGACACTTACTATTGCTGAAACCCCACCAACTTCCAGGGTAGGGAGATAAAATCTGAACTGGCACAGCTTATTAAATACTGCGGCTACAAGAGCAGGATAGAGGCTTGGAATTCTGTTACATGTACAGTACTTCACTTCCTAACACCTCAGATTGACCACCATCTATAAGGTACAGATCAGGAGTGTGATGGAATAATCTTGATTTTCCTGGATTGGATGCAGTGTTAACATCACTCAAGAATCTAGACACCATTCAGGACAAAGTAGCCCATTTGATTGGCACTGATCTAACACCTTAAGTATTCACTGTTTCTCTGTTGCAAGTACAGAATGGAAGGAGATACATACATCACAAGGAACCTGCAAGTCACTTGGACTGAAATACAGTTGGAACCTTGCCATTTCAGATCAAAAGTCAACTGTACTACAATCCTCTTGCCCACCAAGAACCAGGAGGCTGACATTCCTAGCATGTGACTTCCTTGGGAAGCCTCCAGGTGTCTCACTCCTGTGGACTTGCAGTCTGTAGCTGTGACATGGAGAGTCAATCAGCTTGGGCAGTGAGATTCGCCACCATTATAGTTTCCCCTAAATGCAGAGGACTATTTATTTTACCCATGTTTCTTTGAGACCACCCCATCAACAGCCTACAGAGTTTATCAATAGAAAAAAAAACAATCTGTCAGTTTTCAACTTATATGTAACTGTTCATGCTAAACTTTGCAGGTCCATGTCAGATATCTAGGGAGCTGTCATGACTCATGCGTAACAAAGAATACAAGTACTTCTCCCTTTTTCCAAGGTCCTCAGGCCCTGGAATGACTGCTATAAGAAAAGAGCTACGCCCTCCAAACATGGCTGAGACACCATTATTTAATCCTTTAGACAAATGCAAAGCTACAATGCCACCAACGTGTCAACCAGGGTCATAGGAACATAATATAGGCCTCCTTAAGATGAAGTTTCAATGTCTGGAATGTTCCTCTGAAGGCTTTTTGTATAGTCCAGAAAGGATGTCCTCCTTCATTGGAAATATTAGCAAATGAAGATGAAGAGATTAGCTAGTTATTGTGATAGAGTTAGGTGGGGGGGAACGTAACACGATGTACACTGAGCATGAATGTAGTATTAATTGGAAGGGTCAAATGGTCTAGTTCTGTGCTGTATATGAAATTTTAGAGGACACAATGTCTGGATCAGAAGTTGTGATTTCCTGAAGTTCGTTCTTCCCATCCTGAAACGTGTATTCTCCTAGCTATGTTGACAGTGGTGGAAATGTATTTCTTATCCTGGGTGAGAAGAAAAAAATAGAGAGTCAGATAGCCAGAAAGGAAAAATAAATGGAGTTGCAATAGCTAGGTGGAGATTCTATAGCAGGTCTTCCAAACCCCTCAAGCTCGGAGCAAATTTGGGTGCCTTCAAGGGGGTAAAAGGAAACTTGAAAAGTAAGGAGTAACCACCTGAATAAATATCTGTATGAACATTGTGATTTCTTGATTTTATAGGTAAAAGCCATCCATCTCCACTATGAAATGTTCTCTGTCCAAAATGGTCTGCTGACTCCAACACTTAAAGCTAAGAGGTCAGAAATGCGGAATTACTTCCGGAAACAAATTGAAGAGCTTTATTCTAATACTTCTATATGAAAATATTTGCAAGATGGTTTGTGAAGAACACCCCTGTTCATGTACTGGCTGTTTGAAGTAATCATGACATATAAATATAAAATATATTTCTTGACTATATTCAGAAACTTACTAATTTTTTTTTTCTGTCAATTGGAAGATGCCTTGCCTAACTTTAAGATCTCTGTATAATAAAGATTTGCCCTTTTTTAAAGCTGCAGTATGCTAGAGAGAATTTTATATGTTCAGTATTATTTGCTTTGTTTATAGGAGGATGACTAATAGCTTAAAATTGAAATGTACATATTTTGTAATAATGAAAAATAAAGTAGTTAGGTTAAGGGTTAAGCACTTCTAAATGTCATCCTTTAATATTTTGTAGATATAAATATGTACATAAATCTGTTAATATGTTATCTGAACAATTCATTCAATAACCTGGAAGCATTCATTGACTTATGAAGCAGATTTTTGTAAACTTATTTTTCCTAATGACAAGCATTAACTTCTCAGATCTGCATTAGCATTTTGCATCAAAACCAAAAGTATCTTAATTTACTGAATATGATAGAATAAATTTTGTGAAAACCATGTATTTGAGAATTAAGCAATAGAAGTCTTCAGAAACTTTGGAGGTAATTAAATGTTTATGACGATTGAATGCAACATAAGGGAAATTCACATAATTTGGCTCGAGGATTTGTCATTGGAACTTAGTTTATTATTGTAGCCAGGAACCTATTTCTATCATCATCTTCACCTGCCTGTCATGATCAATATTATTTTATGGGGAAAATGGGAATGTTTTCTGTTGTCTATAGTGCCGAAGGAGGTATAAATTGAAAGCAAGAACTGGGCTTATATTTCATGTACCATCAGGCTGTCAACTTTCACATCAATATATTTGAAGATGACTGAGAAAATTATGGACAAATAAATATGAAATTAGTGAAAAGATGAGATGTTTAAAAAACTCTTGCATTAATCTTTCATGCCTCAGACTATCCCAAAGCGTTTTATAGCCAGGTAACTATTTTTGCAGTATTGACACTGTTTTTGTCACTGGAGATACTCAGCAACTAATTTGATAAATAGCCATTGATCTGTTTGGTAGCATTGATTTGAGAGAAATGGAGATTGCCTTGGGAGCCTTTCTGTCACCTTTATTTGCTGGAAGATAGGGTGTCAGTCTTGATTTTACTTCAAATACTGGAGTAAGAGTTGAAGCAACAATCTTGACTCTGAGGTGAGTGCTATCACTGATTTAAGTTAAACATTACACATTACAGTTTGTTTTGTTGCTAGACTTGTTTGTTGAAAATACAAAACTGTGATACTTGAAACTATTCTAAATCACTAGTCATCTTGCACATTTTTAGGGTTGAAATGGAAAAATCTCACCCTAGTTTCATTTTAAATTGAAGAATAAATATAATATTAAGCTAAAATAATTAGTCAATTGTGGATTATCTCTATCAAAACATGAGGGGCATGGTGGGTGAGTCCAAAATTAGAGGGCGTAGATTTAAGTTGAAAGGGGAAAGATTTGAAAGGACCTGAAGGATAACTTTTTAACGCAGAGGGCTGAGCATGTATGGAATGAGCTGCCAGAGGAAGTGGTGGTGGTGGGTACAATTTCAACATTTAAAAAACATCTGCATAGGTATATGAATAGGAAGGCTTAGAGGGATATGGGCCAATTGCTGGCAAATGGAACTAAGTCATATTGGGATGTCTGATCGGCAAAGACGAGTTGGACCGAAGGATCTTTCCGTGCTATATGACTCAAAAACAATAAAATTATGGATTTCAGGTTAGAAATGGGATTGACAGTTTCTTAGGGAACGAGGTAATCAAAGATCTTACAAAATATAAACATTTATAAACTGTTGAAAATATTAAAGGGACTTGTAAGACAGCTGATCAAGGTTTAGATAATTATATAAAAAATTCATTTTATATACCTTTTGAAGTCCACCCAAATTTTTTGAATGTTTTTGGTCGCATCTTTTACCCTCTAATTTGCTCTCTTTTCTGATATATCAATATCACTTCTGGCTGAGTGGATGAAAGAGTCAGCTGTTTCCAGAAAGCTCTTTCCATTTCAGCCACATTTTTTCCCTTCCAACAAATCGCAACACAGAAAAATATGGAAGTGGTAAAAATGTTCTTGTATCTACTTAACCTACAAAGATATACAATATTTGTATCTGTGTCATTACATTGCATTATTGGTAACACACCAAAGGAACATTTCATACTTGTGCAGTTTTGAATAGTATGCCATGGCATTGTTCAGTTACCATAACCTATTGATTGAATATCTGGATATTCTTCTCTTTTTCTCAATTTCTTTTTCACAGAATGTGTATTTTAACATTTATTTTCCATCAAGTATTTGTATGCAGATCCATTTCTTGCAGCCATATAAAGAATGGGAATAACTCTTTACTTGATTAACCCTACTACAAACTAACATAATGCAAGTCAACATGAGTCTCTGTACATTGGTCACACACTTAAAAATATATATTTGTATTGTTGATCATAAGATGTAATTAACTGAGCTCACAAAAACACATACAGTCATACTTAACAATCATGCCTATGCAATGAGGAGATTTCAGTTCTAAGGTGAGCTCAGTTCATTCAGAAACTAAATTCTGACTTTGACCATTTTAATTAATAATTACCAATATTTCAAATAGACATCTGCAGATGTCAACTGGAGTAATTGCCTCATATGTGAGTGTATATCTGTGCCAACATGGAGGTTAAACATGGGGCTGGATAATACATTGAAGGTGAGCTACTGGCACTTCAGTATGAATGTTGGGAGTGAGTCCACCTCTATTTAGCTGACTTGCCCCACGTTATTTATTGTGGAAATGCTTTGTTCATCTCCAGTTCAAAGTCCTGCTTATAGAGCTGGCATCCAAGTGAAGACCGGCTCAGCCCACTGGCAGTGTCAGTGCCGATACTGCAGGCAAGCCATGGAAGTGACATTCAGTGACCGATCCAGACATGTAGGCAGTTCTGCGATCTTACTGGGGTCAGGCAGAGAGGGATTGGAGGAGTTTAAATGTTGCATAGTGCTTTCAGTTAGAGTGGATGGAAGGAAATAAATCTCAGGTGGGGTCTGCTGTTGGCACATTGGTCAAGAAAGTGGCACTTCTTTTAATTGGCCAACAGCCTGTTAATTAAGAGCAATGATGAAACTCTTAATTGGAGATTAATTGCATACTTAAACATCTCAATTAAGTTATCACGGTAGGTGAGCAATGTTTGATGTCTCCACCATCGCTGTTAAAGTTGCAGTGGCAGCAGACAGATCTTTTGTATGTTTCGTATGGTTACAGTCGCATATGCTCTAATTTAAGAGGATATCTACCTGTTTTCCTACCTGTATGAGTCAGCCCATAATTATGCAATATTCTAGCGCTCTGCCCAAACTGGGATAGACTTTTGTCTTGAATAAAGTTGCCGTTAACCAACATATTCAGAAGTTTTTTTGGACTCGTGTCACAGAGACCAAACAGAAGATGCTGTACAGATGATGTTTAGTAAGCATGCAAAATTGATGACTCTTCCATCTGTGCAAATTCAACAATGGCTGCCATATTCACAGCACATTCATAGAATTCCTAGGAAAGCCACAGCCTGAATTTATTGTTTTAACCATGAGGGTGAATTAAAATGTGAAACTTCAGTACTTCTCAAAACCGAGGGATATATTTATTAGTTTAGTAAAACCACTCTGAGTCAGTTATAGAAAAAAGATATTCAATTTGTCAACACTGATTTACCCCCTTGATGACAACACAATTTACCAAAAGCAAAGTGCTGCTTGAAACAATATCTTGGGGTGGATTTTGGGCAGTACAGTTGATTGAGTATATTGCATTTTCGTCTCTATAACTCGAGTTGGATCAAAGGGATGAATGATTCCATCTAATGTTCCGATATAACAATCCTGTATAAAATCAATTTGGAGCACAAACATTTTATTTTTATTATTCTTAGTGACAGTAATGAACAAAAGTTTTGTCTTTTTTATTTATAAATATCTGTTCCTGTGGTGAAGAAGAGATTTGATTTGAAAAAAATTAATGATATGCATAAACTCTTCATTTAGAACAATCCAGTTGAATATATTCTGAATTCTGCGATTGGGTTACATTGCTTCAAGATTTCAAATTAAATGCAAACTGAACAAAATACAAAACATTTTATAGCTCTGATCCTCCAAGATCTACAATGCATCCCAAATAAAGTTACAACATTTAAAAGTATTTTCATGGACATTATTATTTTTTTCAGGAGAACACTCTTTGTTAATGGCTATTTTGTAGATATTTTTGATCTTGCAATGTGATAACAAAATTTTGAGATGTACCCCCTGTGTATGATGACACCACAATGAAAAACAGCGTGACTTTTCTCCCAACCTTTCATAAGGGTTATGTTCCTTTAGCTAAGGGTGAGATTTGTAATTCTTAAGTATTTTGGTTAATGTCTGAAATTAGAACAGCACTGCTTTTATTTTCAAATATATTGCAGCTTTAAAAGAGATCAGACAAAGCACAAGTAATATTGTACAGACTATTGTATTGATTCTTCTGACTGCAGAGAATGAAAGGAAAGCATTTTGGCATGACAGCAATGTAACCAACTTATTTACATTCTGTATATTTCTGTAATTTAGTTATATTGCAAAGAATATTTCAAAAATACAGTTAATAGATTAAAATATTTACTTCACTGTTTAACTATTTAAAACTATTTTGCATTAATTGGCCTGTAAATAGTGAAGGCAATAAACATAGAAATTTGTGTAAATAAACTATAAATATTACCAAATATTATAATTACAGAGATGAATTTATGTGGATGTATATCATTTGAGTGTAAAATGCAAAAATACAAGAACTCAAAAATTCTTAATCCTTATTTGGTTAAAAATGTGGACAGTAATCTATGAGAATAAATTTTATGGCCTGGATGAAGATACATAAAACTGGCAACTATAAAATGCGTTTGTTGATCTTTGACAATATTTCATATTTTTAAGTTTTAACAGTATGAAAGGGAAATATATTCATAACTTGCATTCGTTTAAGGCTTCAAGTTTTACAGTTTGATTTAGTGAATGGATTTGTATGTTTGTTTTTAGCAGGTGACCTTCAGTGGTTTTGTTCAGGAGGAATCTGGTTTGTGGAACACTTGCAACATTTGGTAGCTAATCAGCACGTCCCCATAAAATCACAAGTCACAGAACACCAAGTTATAGTCCAACCAGTTTATTTGAAATCACAAGCTTTTTGAGAACTGCTCCTTCAGCAGGTGAAGAACGAAGCATCAGTGCTCCAAAAGCTTGTGATCTCAAATAAACTTGTTGGACTATAACCTGGCATTGTGTGACTTCTGGTTTGTCCACTCCAATCCAACGCCAGTATCTCGACATCATGTTCCCATAAGATTACTCTTTAAGTAATCCTTATGGAGTAATTATCTGGAAAAAGGCCCAAGCCAAATTATCATTTCAGGCAAGTTATCTAAATGACATCTGTTTCACTCCTAGTAATTTTTACTAGCTGCCTAGGATATTTAAAGGCTTAAAAAAACAGGGAATTGCTGTTACCTTTTATCTTTTTGTAAGATTTAAAAGATTCTTGATTTATGACTTGTTGATATTATACAAAGTAGAATGGTTAGAGTTTGATATAATTTTGCAAGTGGGTCTGGGATTACAAGGTGATTTTTTTTTTCTGTGGTGTCTTGAAATGTTTATTGTGCTCCTAGGTACTTGCACTATGACAGTCAAAGCTGATTTTGTTTCTTTGTGTCTAAATGTATAAATCAAATTTATTTTTGGATATTGCCACTTTCTTTGCTCCTTTTGGAGAACAATATGGAGTTTGGGAGGATTTACAAGCTAAAAATAGATTTGTTGAACAGCATTATGAATACTCCTTCGAGGAGCATCAAGTACTAGGACTAGATTTAGTGGAATGCATCAGGGCAGGAATATGTGAAGTGTGCAATCTATCTTTTCCAGTACAGAGTAATGTGCAAACCTCTTGTGATTGTAGAAGGCAAGAACAGAACTGGGGGAGGGAAGTTATGCTGTATGACTCTCTAGCTAAATAGGATTAGTATATTGGAGTTTGTTAGTTGACAGTGGTGGACCAAAGGGCCTGTTTCAAAGCTATGTAACTCTGTGACCTCTGGCTCACAGCAAGTTGTTAATCTGGTTTATTAACTCCTCTATTCAAGAAAAAAAGGAGATGGAGAGCATGAAATTAGAAGTCTGTTAGCCTAATAGCTGTCATAACGTTTGAAGTTTTTCCTATTAAAGGAAGCTGTGTCATCAAGCAGAATAAGTTTGCTTTTGTGAAAGAGAAATCATGTTTGATTAATTTCTGACTTCTTTGATGTAACAAGAAACATGGATAAAGAGGAAATTGTGGATCTGGCTTATATGGATGTCCAAAGGCATTTGGTAAGTGTTATACAGAGTAACATTTAGTACGGTTTTGTAGCGTTAGGGTAACAGATTATCATGGATAGAGAACTGTTTGGCAAACAGGAAACAGAGAATAGAAATGACTTGGTCATAAAGGTTTACAGTGCTGAAAAAGGCAGAGCAAAACAACCACCCAACAATTCTAATCCCATTTTTCAGCATTTAGCCTACAGTCACATATGTCTTGACATTTTAAATTTACATGTAAGTACTTAAATGCTATAAGGATTTCCGCACCTACCACCCTTGCAGGCAGTGAGTTCCAGATTCGCACCATCTCTGGGTGAAAAATATTTTCCTCACATCCCTTCTGAACCTTATGCCCCTTATCTTAAATCAATGCATCCTGGCCATTGGTTGCTCCACCAAGGGAAAAGGTTTCATCATATCTGCCCTGTCTATGCCCTTCAATTTTATACATCTCAATTATGTCCACCCCCTCCCCACCCCATCTCATTTGCTCCAAGGAAAACAATGCCAGTCCATCCAATCTCTCTTCATAACTCGAACTCTCTTGGCAATACTCTTGTAAATCTCACCTGCAACCTCCCCTGTGTTACCTCCTACAAGCTGAAGTTCCCACTTGTTACAAGACCACCATCAAACCTGTACCGAAGAAAGCACATGCAAAGTGCCTTCATGATGACCTTAATAACCATGAAGTGCTTAGAGACGCTGGTTATGGCCCACATTAACTCCAGTATCCAGCCTGCCTTGATCCTCTACAATTTATCTATCGATGTAACGGGTCCATAGTGGATGCCATAGCCCTGCAGTGATCCCTGAAACATCTGGACAAAAAGGCCCCTACATCAGACTCCTGGTCATTGACTACAGCTCCGCCTTCGAGACCATTATTTCCTCCAGCCTGATCTCAAAACTCCATGACCTTGGTCTCGGCTCCGCCCTCTGCAACTGGATCCTCAACTTTCTGACCCACAGATCGCAATCAGTGAAGACAGGTAACTGCACCGCCTCCACAATAACATTCAACACTAGAGCACCTGACGATGTGTCCTCAGACTCATAACTGTGTTACAAAATTCCAAATGAATGCCAGCTTCAAGTGTGCTGATGACACCACCATAGTAGGACAGATATCTAACAATGATTATTCAAAATACAGAATAGAGATAGAGGGCTTGGTGATGGTGCAATGAGAATAACCTGTCTCTCAAACATTGGCAAAACTAAAGAACTGATTATTGACTTCAGAAAGAAAAGAGGAGAAAACAACCCCATCTACATCAATGGAACTGAGGTTGAGTGGATGGAGAGCCTTGGAGTGATGATAACTGACAACCTGTCATAGAATCATAGAGATTTAAGCATGGAAACAGACCCTTCAGTCCAACTCGTCCATGCCGACCAGATATCCCAACCCAATCTAGTCCCACCTGCCAGCATCTAGCCCATATCCCTCCAAACCCTTCCTAATCATATACCAATCCAGATGCCTTTTAAATGAAATTTCCTAAAATCGTTGCAGAGAAGAAAGAGACCATTCGGTCCATCAAGTTTGCACCAACCCTCTGAAGAACATCCCACCCAGAACCCTACCCTATTCTCATAACCCCACATTTACCTTGGCTAATCCACCTAACCTGTACATCTTTGGGCACTGCAAGGCTATTTAGCATAGCCAGTGCACCTAACACCTTTGGACTGTGGGAAGAAACCAGACCACCCAGAGAAAACTCACGCAGATAACGGGCAAACTGCATAGAGTTACCCAAAGGTGGAAGCGGACCAGGAAACCTGGTGCAGTCAGGTAGCAGTACTAGCCACTGTGCTATCCAGGAAGAAAAATGGGATTCTGGTGATGGAGTTGTTCCTGAAATAGAGTTGACAAACCAAAAGATTAATAACAATATAGAAACTAGAAGCAGGAGTAGGCCATTTGGCCCTTTAAGCCTGCTTTGCCATTCAGTATGATTGTGACTGATCATCTATGTCAATGCAATATTCCTGTTTGCTTCCCATATTCCTTAATGGTTTTCAAATGTAACAATCATCTATCCCTCGAATATATTTCGTGAATTGGCCTCTACATCCTTCTGCGGTAAAGAATTCTACAGGTTTACTACTCATCAAGTAAAAAAAATCTTTCTTCATCTCAGTGCTAAATGGTCTACTCTATATGCTGAGACCATATGCCTTCTACCCTATATCCTGAGACCATATCCCCTGGTCCTAAGTTCCCCAACTAAACTCCTCCTCGCATCTAGTCTATCCAGCCCTGTTAGAAATTGAAATTAAATCCCTTCGCTTTCTTCTAAACTCTGGTGATTACAGTCTCAATCGAATTCATCTCTTGTCATAGTATAGTCCTGTCATCCCTGGTGTCAGCCTAGAGAGAGTCTGCTGCACTCGCTGTATGGCAGGTATATCCTTGTATATGGGAAGAACAAAACTGCACACAACACTCCAGATGTACACTCACCGAGATCCTGTGTAACTACAGTAAAATATCCCTTTTTCTGAAGTCATATCCTTGTGCAATGAATGCCAGTATACCATTTGCCTTATTCATTGCTCATTGCTTGCTGTACTTGCCGGGCCATTTTCAGTGACTGTGTACAAAGACAACCGGACTCCTTTTATGCATTCACAATTCCCAATATATAACGATTTAAACAATACTCTTCCTTTCTGGTTTTCACTCCAAAGAATGTAACTTCACAAAAGGTATAGGTGCAGAAATTAGGCCATACAGCCCATCAAATTTGCTCCATTACTCAATCATGGCTGATATGTTTCTCAACTCCATTCTCCTCATAACCCTTGATTCCCCTGATACTCAAGAATCTATCTATCTCAGCCTTAAATATATTCAATGACCTGACCTCCACAGCCTTCTGTGGCAATGAATTCCATGGATTCACCACTCTCTAGCTGAAGAAGTTTCTTCTTATCTCCATTCTCTTTAAGGCTATGCCATCAGGTCCTAGTCTCTCCTTTCAATGGAAACATCTTCCCAACATATACTGTGTCCAGGCCATTCAGTATTCTGTTTCAATTAGATCACCCCTCCTCCTTCTAAGCTCCATCAATAATAGACTGAGTCCTAAAATGTTCCTCATTTGTTGAGCTTTTCATTCCTGGGACCATTCTCGTCAATATCCTCTGAACATTCTCCAGAACCAGTACATCTTTCCTGAGATATGGGGTCCAATACGATGCACAATACTCCAAATGTGATCTGAACAGAGCTTATAGAGTCTCATGCTTTTATATTCAAGTCCTCTCAAAATAAATGCCATCATTGCATTTGCCATCCTTATTACTGTCTCAACCTGCAAGTTTACCTTGAGAGAATTCTGGACGAGAACTCCCAAGTCTGTTTGCACTTCAGACTTCTGAATTTTTTTCCTCATTTAGAAAATAGTCTATGCCTCTATTCTTCCTACCAAAGTGCATGACCTCACACTTTCTCACATACTTCAACTGCCACTACTTTGCCCACTTTCCTAACCTGTCCAAATCCTTATGCAGCCTCCCCACCTCCTGAATGCTACCTGTCCCTCTCCCTATCTTTGTATCATATTAGTCAGAATGCCCTCAGTTCCTTCATTTAGATTGTTAATGTATAAAGTGAAAAGTCCCAACACAGAGTCTTGTAGAACACCACTTGTCACTGGCTGCCAACCTGAGAAGGACCCTTTTTGCCCCACTCTTTCTGCCAGACAGCCAAGCTTCTAACCATGCTAGCACCTTGCCTCTAACATGATGGGCCCTAATATTACTCAGTATCGTCCTATGTGGCACCTTGTCAAAGGCCTTCTTGAAGTCTAGGTAGATAACATCCATTGGCTCACCTGCTTGATACTTCCTCAAAGAATTCTAGCAGATTTGTCAGGCATGACCTCCCCTTGATAAAATCACGCTGACTTTGCCCTATTTTACCATATGTTTCCAAGTACAGAACAACCTCCGTTATCCAAATATAAGTTATCCGATTGAAGTAGGAAGTTTCTATTCCTCGTCCATTTAATGCATCATTTTGTAAATTTGAACAGAAATATAGATGCAAGTATGCTTTAATAAATAATTAACTTCAAATATATACTTGAGACGTGACAATAGAGTTAAGTTTTACACTTTTTATAAAAAAGTCTGTCTGATACTACTTCTCCCCGAGGACAAAGGTTTGTGACTGTGAACATACAAGAGCAACAAATGTGCAAGCTTAAAAATCTCACAACACCAGGTTATAGTCCAACAGGTTTATTTGGAAGCACCAGCTTTTGGAGCACTGCTCTTCAACAGGTTGTGGAGTAAAAGATCATAAAACACAGAATTTATAGCAAAAGTTTGCAATGTTATGTAACTGAAATTATATATCAAAAAATACCTGGATTGTTTAAGTCTCTCCTCTTTTAGAATGAACGTGTTGGTTTCAGTTCTTTCACATGTAAATCTCAGAACATTTAAAAGTTACATTCTCAAGTGAACTTTAACAATTGGTGTCATGTCGGCCAGATAAATGCATTGAAGGAGTGAGCTGCCCTGTGTGAGACTGCCACAATGGTCAGACTGATTCTAATCCAAAAATTGGATTTACAGAATCTTACATGGACTCATGCAGTTTTTGAGCAAAGTAAAATGTAATTCTGCAAGTACAGATTCACCCCACAAACTTATACATGTGTGTGTGTGTGGTGGGGTGGTGAGGGGTTATGACTGTGTGTGAGAGAATATGTGTATGCGTTTGAGTGTAAAGTGGTATAAGTCTGTGATAGGGTCCATATGTGAGTGTGAGTGTATGAGAGAGGGTCTGCATGAGTGTACGGGTCTGTAGGAGTGTCTATGTGACTGTGTGTGTGCACGTCTGTGTGTGTGTCTTTGTGGAATGGGGTCACCTGTAGTGTGACATGAACCCAAGGTCCCGGTTGAGGCCATCCCCATGGGTACCGAACGTGGCTATCAGCCTCGTCTGGGCCACTTTTCTTTGTTGCTTGTCCCAAACTCCACCTTGGAGGACGGTCACCTGAAGGTCCGAGGTAGAGTGTCCTGGATCACTGAAGTGCTTTCCGACTGGGAGGGAACACTCCTCCATGCTGATTGTTGTGCAGTGTCCATTCATCTGTTGCTGTAGCCTCTGCTTGGTCTTGCCAACGTACCATGCCTCAGGGCATCCTTTCATGCACCATATGAGATAGACAATGTTAGCTGAGTTGCATGAGCATCTGCCACGTACATGGTGAGAAGTGCCTCCATGCATAATGGTGGTATTCGTGTCGACACTCTTGACAAGTCTTGCAGCGTCCACTGTGATAAGGTTGTATGGTGTTGTCCTGAAACCCTGGCGGTTTGCTATGAACAATGATCTGTTTGAGGTTTGTTGGTTGTCTGCTCTTGGGAAGTAGTGAAACATGAAGGGTACCCTGTCGGTTGCCCCATCACCAAATTGACACCATGATTCTTGCAACAGACACTGAGGAATTCATCAGATGAACGAGACTCCGGGAATTCTTTTTGGGAAAGAAAATCTTAGCAGGACTTATACACTTAATGGTAAGGTCCTAAGGAGTGTTGCTGAACAAAGAGACCTTGGAGTGCAGGTTCATAGCTCCTTGAAAGTGGAATTGCAGGTAGATAGGATAGCGAAGGTGGCGTTTGATATGCTTTCCTTTATTGGTCAGAGTATTGAGTACAGGAGTTGGGAAGTCATGTTGCGGCTGTACAGGACATTGGTTAGGCCGCTGTTGGAATACTGCGTGCAGTTCTGGTCTCCTTCCTTTCGGAAAGATGTTGTGAAACTCGAAAGGGTTCAGAAAAGATTTCCAAGGATGTTACCAGGGTTGGAGGAATTGAGCTATAGGGAGAGGCTGAACAGGCTTGGGACTGTTTTCCCTGGAGCGTCGGAGGCTGAGGGGTGATGTTATAGAAGTTTACAAAATTATGAGGGGCATGGATAGGGTAAATAGGCAAATTCTTTTCCCTGGGGTCGGTGAGTCCAGAAGTAGAGGGCGTAGGTTAAGGGCGAGGGGGAAAGATATAAAAGAGACCTAAAGGGACAACTTTTTCATACACAGGGTGGTACGTGTATGGAATGAGCTGCCAGAGGATGTGGTGGAGACTGGTACAATTGCAACATTTAAGAGGCATTTGGATGGGTATATGAATAGGAAGGGTTTGGAGGGATATGGGCTGGGTGCTGGCAGGTGGGACTAGGTTGGGTTGGGATATCTGGTTGGCATAGACGGTTTGGACCAAAGGGTCTGTTTCCATATTCTCACAATTCTCACAATTCTGAAGACGCACAAAGCCAACACACCAGGACGTCCCATCAGATCCGGCAATGGGACCCTGTGTGAGAACTGAAGATTTTGTACAGAAACTCAGCACCCATGGACCAGTTGAACTGGGAACATTCCTCATCACAATGGATATTTCAGCACTCTCCACCAGCATCCCCCACAATGATGACATTTCTATGACTATGCCAGTATTGATCCCAGTGAGCCCACCGAGGAACCAGAACAATCATTACAGGGATCTGTAGAGGAGCAACCAAAGAAGGAGCCAACTTGGACCCCACTGGAGGGCTGCTGCCCTGGGTTTGACATGTATGCTCAAGCCCTCAGGAAATATATAAATGCCAGATTCATCAGCCACACCCACAAAGTAGAGCAGAACATCACCTGATCACAACGTAACGCCATCCATGCTCTCAAAACCAACCACAACATTGTCGTCAAACCAGCAGATAAAGGAGGAGCCATCTTCATTCAGAATAGAACAGATTACTGCAAGGAAGTGTTCCTGACAACCGAACAACCAGGAATATTACAGGCAACTACCAGCTAATCTGACCAAAGAACACACCCGTGAACTAAAGACATTGATCAGACTTTGGATCCAGTCCTTCAGAGTTCCCTAAGCGCCCTCATTCAAACGTAGTTCTCACGTAGGTGACTTCTACTGCCTTCTGAAGACGCACAAAGCCAACACACCAGGATGTCCCATCAGATCTGGCAATGGGACCCTGTGTGAGAACCTCTCTGGCTACATTGAAAGCATCTTGAAACCCATTGTAGGGGGACCCCCAGCTTCTGTCGCGGCACTAAAGATTTTGTACAGAAACTCAGCACCCATGGACGAGTTGAACTGGAAACATTCCTCATCACAATGGATGTTTCAGCACTCTCCACCAGCATCCCCCACAATGATGGCATCCCAGCAACAGCCTCAGTACTCAACACCAACAACTGCCAATCTCCGAACACCATCCTACAACTCATCCGCTTTATCCTCGATCACATTTTCACCTTTGACAACCAGCTATTCATCTAGACACAAACTACAGCTATGGGGACCAAATTTGCACCTCAATATGCCAACATTTTCATGCACTTCTTCTCTATGCAGGACCTCCAGCCAACACTATACACCAGATACATTGAAGACATTTTCTTCCTCTGGACCCATGGCAATGAGTCATTGAAACAACTACACAGTGATATCAACGAGTTTCATTCCACCATCAAACTCACCATGGACTATTCTCTATTATCTGTCTCATTCTTGGACACACATATCTCCATCAAGGATAGGCACCTCAGCACCTCACTCTACCGCACACCCACGGACAGCCTCACGATGCTACACTTCTCCAGTTCTACCTGAAACATATTAAAACAGCCAACTGCTATGGACAAGCCCTACACATACACAGGATCTGCTCAGATAAGGAGGAATGTGACGGGCACTGAAAAGTACTCAAGACTGCCCTCGTAAGAACGAGATACGATGCTCAACTAATTGACTGCCAGTTTAGACGTACCACAGCGAGAAACCATAATGACCTCCTCAGGAGACACACACGAGCTGCAACCAACAGGGTACCCTTCGTTGTCCAGTACGTGGGTACCGAATGTGGCTATCAGACTCTGCGTGGCTACTTTTCGTTGTTGCCTGTCCCGAAATCCACCTTGGAGGCTGGTCACCCAAAGGTCCGAGATTGAATGTCCTGGACTGCTGAAGTGTTCCCTGACTGGGAGGGAACACTCCTGTTTGTTGATTGTTGTGCCGTGTCTATTCATCTGTTGCCATAGCCTCTGCTTGGTCTTGCCAATGTACCATGCTTCAGGGCATCTTTGCCTGCAGCATATGAGATAGACAATGTTGGCTGAGTAATAGGAGTACCTGCCACGTACATGGTGGGAGGTGTCCCCATGCGTGGTGATGATATCAGTATTGACACCCTGACACATCTTAGTGTCCACCGTGACAAGGTTGTATGGTGTTATCTGGGCAGTTTACTACGAACAATGATCTGTTTGAGGTTTGGTGGTTGTTTAAAGGTGAGAAATGGAGGTGTGGAGAAGGTCTTAGCGAGGTGCTCATCCTCATTGGAATAGCCTCAACCGGGACCATGGGTTCATGTCATACTATTGGTGACCCTATTGCACTACACACACACACACACACACACTCCTACTGACCACAGACTCGCACAGACCCTCTCTCATATGCCTACACACACACACTCACACTCACACATGCATCTTCTCACAGACCTCTACCCCTTTACACTCATAAACATACACACCCTATGACAGACAGTCATAACCACCCTGCCCACACAGACACTCACATGCACAGATACACATGTAAGTTTGTGGGGTGAATTTGTACTTACAGAATTACATTTTATTTTGCTCAAAAACTGCATGAATCCACTGTAAGACTCTGTAAATCCATTTTTTAGATTAGAATCAGTCTGACCATTGTGGCATAGACAGTCTTACACAGGGCAGCTCACACCTTAAATGCATTATCTGGGCTGACATGTTAAAGTTCAATTTAACAAACTTTAACAATTGTAAAAGTTCACTTGAGAATGTAACTTTTAAATGTTCTGCGATTTACATATGAAGAACTGAAACCAACATGTTCATTCTAAAAGATGAGAGACTTAAGAAACAATCCTGGTCTTTTTCAATATACAATTTCAGTTACATCACACTGATAACATTTGCTAAAAATTCTGTGTCTTACAATCTTGTACTCTACAACCACCTGATAAAGGAGCAGCGCTCAGAAAGCTAGTGCTTCCAAATATACCTGTTGGACTATAACCTAGTGTTGTATGATTTTAACTTTGTGCACCCTAGTCCAAATCATATGTGCAAGCATGAGCTGCGTTCTAACAGCAATTTTCCCTCTCAACTTTGACACGTTCCTTTTGCAAACCTCACAACTTTTTCCTCCGCTCATTCTCTGGAGAGTTATGTCAAAAAATGCACTCGCACCTCTGGTTTCCGTTGCTTTTTCCTCCCATTATCCCATGATGGTTTTTTTCCCAAACAGAATGTAGTTCGATATCTTTCAGCTGACAACAAAATTTAATCTAACTTTTTTCTGATGGGGGAGAGCAAATCGTAGTGAGTTATTACATGAACAGGAGGAAACATGAGAGAACTTTACCCTGTTAAAAGAAAATTGACGAGTGGACAGAAAGTGAAGTTAGCGAAAACATTTTCCCTCCCTCTCATATTCCCCCTGTATTTTGTGCCTCCCTCTCTAAGGGCTTGGCTTTCACTGAGGAGGGAGGGACAACACTTGGTTAGGCTGGATGGTGGGACATCACCGAACAAAAAAGATGCTGGCTGCTGTCGAGGGCTGGGATAAAACCGAGGAAAATGTCAGCGACACATTGCACAGACTTAAGTCAAACTCAAGCCAAAATGTGATTTCATTTGTAAAATATCATGAATTTTTAAGCGATATCCAGTGTTTGTACATATTTTATCGACTGAATGAAATAAAAACTCTGTAAACTTGCTTTTTAACATAATTATGTTCAGTATGACTTCCTTTTGTTTATGATCAAATCAGTTATCCGAACAAAGTACTCCTCGCCCACCTTGTTCAAATGATCAAGGTTGTTCTGTATTTAGAAATCCCATCCTTCATAATGGCTTTCAGGATCTCGCCTACGACCATGGTTAGGCTAATTGGTCTGTAATTTTCAGTCTTTTGCCTTACTCCTTTTTTAAATGGGGGTGTCATGACAGCGATTTTCCAGTCCTCTGGGACCATCCCTGCGTCGAGTGATTCCTGGAAGATTACCACTGACTCCTCCACTATCTCATCAGTTACCTCCCTTAGAATGCTGGGGTGTAATCGATTGGGTCCAGGTGATTTATCCACCTTCAGGTTATTCAGTTTTTCTAGCACCTTCTCCTTGTTGATGGCCACCATACTCAGCTCTGTCCCCTCACTCTCTTGAATGTTTGGGATATTACTTGTTCCGCCATGGTGAAGATTGATGTGAAGTAATTATTCAGTTCCTCAGCTGTTCCCCATTACTATCTCTCCAGCATCATTTTCCAGTGACCCAGTGTTTACTTTTGCCTGTCTTTCACCCTTTATATATCTAAAGAAACTCTTAGTCTTCCTTCATATTACTGGCTAGCTTACCCTCATACTTCTCCCTCTTATTTCTTTTTTTGTTGTCCTCTGGTC
Source organism: Chiloscyllium punctatum (assembly GCF_047496795.1). Lineage (NCBI taxonomy): Eukaryota > Metazoa > Chordata > Chondrichthyes > Orectolobiformes > Hemiscylliidae > Chiloscyllium > Chiloscyllium punctatum. Next base: position 31,475,948 of record NC_092758.1, read on the forward strand.
TTTGTCAGCTTCCCAATCCTCTGGTTTCCCATTGCCCTTCGCCACATTATATACTTTCTCTTTTGCTTTTATGTTATCCTGACTTCCCTAGTCAGCCATGGTTGCCTCATCCTACCTGTACCATGCTTCTTTTTCTGAGATGAATCTCTGCTCTGTCTCCTGAATTACTCCCAGAAACCCCTGCCATTGCTGTTCCACTGTCTTTCCTGCTAGGCTCATCTCCAAGTCAATTCTACCCAGCTTCTCCCTCATACCTCTGTAGTTGCCTTTATTCAGCTGTAACACCGTTACCTTTGATTCTATCTTCTCTCTCTCAAATTGCAGAGTAAATCCATTCACATATGATCACTGCCAACAAAGGGTTCCTTCATTTTAACCTCCCTTATCAAGTCTGTCTCATTACACAACACTAAATCCAGTATTGCCTGTTCTCTGGTGGGCTCCACCACAAGCTGCTCCAAAAAGCATTCTCATAGAAATTCCTTTTCTTGCAATCTGCTACTAACCTGATTTTCCTTGTCCATCTGCATATTGAAATCCTCCATGATCACTGTAACATGCCTTTCCTGCACATCTTTTCTATCTTCTGTTGTGCCATGTTCCCTGTCTCCTGACTACTGTTTGGAGGTCTATACATAACTCCAACTATGGTTTTTATATGTTTGTGGTTCCTAGATTCTACCCACTCATCTGACCCTACTTTGTTTCTTACTTTTGATTTAATTTCATTTCTTACTAATAAGGCAACCCCACCACTTCTGCCCACCTGCCTATCTTTTCTATAGGATTGCACTACATGTGCCATGTGTTTGACAACTCACTCAATTCATCTAAATCACCTTGAAGCTTATTTGCATCTTCCTCAAAATTCACAGTCCTACCCAGTTTTGCGGAATCAGCAAACATGGAAACGTTGCACTTGGGTCCCTCATCCAGGTCATTTATATATAGATATTGTAAATAGCTGGGCCTCAGTCACTGAACCTTTTAATCACTGCCTGCCACCCGGCGGGAGATTCCCACCCGTTTCCTTTCAGTCAACCAAGTCTTGATTCATGCAATAAGTTACCCCAGTTCCAAGTGCTTTTAATTTTGCTCAACAATCTTTTTTTTGGGACTTCAGCAAAAACCATCTGAAAATCCAAATACATCACATGCAATGGTTTTTTTATTAGCTATTTTAGTTATATCCTCAAAAAAACCTCGTGTTTTTGTTAAGCATAATTTGCCTTTCATAAACCCTTGCTTTCTTGTTCAATCTCATTAATGCTGCCCAAATTTCAGTTATAAAATAAATTCTAGCATTTTCACCATTATTGATGTTAAGCTGTTCTATTATGCTTTTTTTTCCCTGTCCCCTCCTTTTTAGATAGTTCATATATTTGTCATCCCCTATTCTGTAGGAACTGCTCCAGAGTTGATAGATTTCTGGAAAATGACCACCAATGCATCTAATATTTCCAGAGCCACTTCCTTTAGTATGTTGAGATGTAGATTATCAGATCCTGGTGATTTTGTTTGGTATTGATCTAAAACATCATTACGCATACACTTCAAGAAGTCATCCTCCACAATACCATTGCTGGGTTGTTTAATCTACATATAATGTCACTCATGATTACATATGACATCAGTAAAGCTTTGTTCCAAGTTATTTTCTGCACTGCATTGTGTACATGACTCACCATGCTGCTACTGAGCATTAGTGGTGAAGGGAGTGAACAATCCAGAAACAATCAAGGGGACCACTTTGTTCTTGATTGTGCCAAGCTTGTTGAGTATTTGGAGAAGCTGCACTCAAGTGGTGAGTATCCCACTGCACTCCTAATTTGTACCTTGAAGATTGTGGACAGGTTTTTGGTGTCAGGTGAATTACTTGCTATGAATTTCTTTGCCCTTGACCTGTCCTTGCATCCACAGTACTTAACCAAATGTAACATCAAGAGGTCCTAGCAAAATTAGAGCCAATGCAAAATAGAAGGAAAACTCTGCTCATTAGTGTCATGCCTAGCAAAAAGGAAGATGGTTGTGCTTGTTGGAGGTCAATTATCTAAGCTCCAGGATATCTAGGAGCTCTCAGGGTAGTGTTCTATGTCCCACCAGCTGCTTGATCAATGCCTTTCCTTCCAAAATAACATCTGAAGTGGGGACATTCACAGACTGCCCAATGTTCAGTACCATTCATGACTCCTCAGATACTGAAGCAGCCCATGTACCAGTGCAGCAAGGCCTGGACAATATTCAAACGGTGCTGACATGCACCATTTTTTACACAAAAGTGCGAGGAAATGACCATTGCCAAGAAGAGAATCCCCTTGACGTTTAGCGACATAATCATCACTGAATCTCCCATTATCAACATCCTAATGGTTTGTTCTACTGTTCATCTTCCTTCCCACCTATCTACTCTGTCCTCCCCACTGACCTATCACAATTACCCCCCACCTGCATCCAACTATCGCCTTCCCATCTATCTTCTCCCAGCTCCATCCCCATTTCTCTGTCATCACCCTTCCCCCTCCACATTCCTGATGAAGGTAAAAACAAGGACTGCAGATGCTGGAAACCAGATTCTGGATTAGAGTGGTGCTGGAAAAGCACAGCAATTCAGGCAGCATCCGAGGAGCAGTAAAATCAACGTTTTGGGCAAAAGCCCTTCAGCAGGAATACAGGCAGAGTGCCTGAAGGGTGGAGAGAAAAATGGGAGGAGGGTGGGGATGGGGAGAAACTAGCATGGAGTACAATAGGTGAGTGGGGTAGGGATGAAGGTGATAGGTCAGGGAGGAGAGTGGAGTGGATAGGTGGAAAAGGAGATAGGCAGGTAGGACAAGTCATGGGGACAGTGCTGAGCTGGAAGTATGGAACTGGGGTGAGATGGGGGTGGGGAAATGAGGAAACTGTTGAAGTCCACATTGATGCCCTGGGGTTGAAGTGTTCCAAGGCGGAAGATGAGGCCTTCTTCCTCCAGGCATTGGGTGGTGAGGGAGCGACGGTGAAGGAGGCCCAGGACCTCTCTGTCCTCGGCTGAGTTGGGGGGGGGGCGGTTGAAAAGTTGGGTCACAGGGCGGTGTGTTTGATTAGTGTGGGTGTCCCAGAGATGTTCCCTAAAGTGCTTTGCTAGGAGGTGCCCAGTCTCCCTATCATAGAGGAGACCGCATCGGGAGCAACGGATACAATAAATGATATTGGTGGATGTGCAGGCAAAACCTTGATGGATGTGGAAGGCTCCTTTAGGGCCTTGGATGGAGGTGAGGGAGGAGACGTGGGCACAGGTTTTGCAATTCCTGCTGTGGCAGGGGAAGGTGCCAGGATGAGAGGGTGGGTTGGCAGGGGACGTGGACCTGACCAGGTAGTCATGGAGGGAACGGTCTCTGCGGAAGGCGGAAAGGGGTGGGGAGGGAAATATATTACTGGTGGTGTGGTCCGTTTGGAGGTGGCAGAAATGTCAGTGGGTGATTTGGTTTATGCAAAGATTGGTAGGGTGGAAGGTGAGCACCAGGGGGGGTTCTGTCGTTGTTACGGTTGGAGGGGTGGGGTCTGTGGGCGGAGGTACGGGATGTGGACGAGATGCGTTAGAGGGCATCTTTAACCACTTGGGAAGGGAAATTGCGGTCTCTAAAGAAGGAGGCCATCTGGTGCGTTCTGTAGTGGAACTGGTCCTCCTGGGAGCAGATACGGCGGAGGCAAAGAAATTGGGAATATGGGATGGCATTTTTGCAGAAGGTAGGGTGGCCCAACATTTCAACTCCCTCTCCCACTCTGCTGAGGACATGGAGGTCCTGGGCCTCCTTCATCACCATTTCCTCACCACCCGACGCCTGGAGGAAGAACACCTCATCTTCCACCTCGGAATACTTCAACCCCAGGGTATCAATGTGGACTTCAACAGTTTCCTCATTTCCCCTTCCCCCACCTCACCCCAGTTCCAAACTTCCAGCTCAGCACTGTCCCCATGACTTGTCCTACCTGCCTATCTTCTTTTCCACCTATCCACTCCACCCTCCTCCCTGACCTATCACCTTCATCCCCTCCCCCACTCACCTACTGTACTCTATGCTACTTTCTCCCTACCCCCACCCTCCTCTCATTTATGTCTCCTCCCTTCAGGCACTCTGCCTATATTCGGGCTTTTGCCCAAAACGTCGATTTTACTGCTCCTTGGATGCTGCCTGAACTGCTGTGCTTTTCCAGCACCACTCTAATCCAGTTCCTCATGAAGGGCCTATGCCTGAAACGACAACTCTTCTGATCCTTGGATGCTACCTGACCTGCTGTGCTTTTCCAGCGCCACCCTTTTTGATCCTAATGGTTACCATTGACAAAGACTGAACAAGATAAACCATATAGATTGTACAGCTAAAAGTGCAGGTTAGAGGCCTAAATATCTTTCGGTGTAACTCAGTTCCTGACAAGGCAAAAGGCATATGATGAAATGCTCCACACTTGCCTGGACGAGTGCAGTTCCAACAGCTTTCAAGAAGCTTGACATGATCCAGCACAAAACAGCCTGCTTAATTTGTACCACATCCACTAGGAGTCACTTCTGCCACAACTGATGCATAGTAGTGGCAGTGTATACCATCTACAAGATGCACCGCAAAGGTTCATCTCAGCTCCCTAGGCAGCACCTTATAAATCCACAACCACTATCATCTAGAAGGACAGTGGAGGCAGGTACACAGCAACACCACCTGCAAGTTCCCTTCCAAGCTATACAACATCCTGACTAGACATATACTGCCATTCTTTCAATGTTGCTGAATCAAAGTCCTGGAACTACGTCCATAATGACATTATAGATGTATCTACACCAGATGGACTCCAATGATTCAAGAAATGTTGGAATCATCTGCAAACTTGCTAACTATACCTCTTATGCTCACATCCAAATCACTTATATAAATGACGAAAAGTAATGGACCTCACACTGATACTTGTGGCACTCTACTGGTCACAGCCCTCCAGTCTGAAAAACAATGCTCCACCACCACCCTGTGTCTCCTACCTTGGGGCCAGTTCTGTATCCAAATGGCTAGTTCTCCCTTTATTCCATGAGATCTAACCTTGCTAACCAGTCTCCCATGGGGAACCTCGTCGAACGCTTTACTGAAGTCCATTTTGATCAAGTCCGCTGTTCTGCCCTCATCAATCCTCTTTTTTACTTCTTCAAAAAACTCAATCAAGTTTGTGAGACATGATTTCCCATGCACAAAGCCATGTTGACTGTCCCTAATCAGTCCTTGCCTTTCCAAATAAGTGTTCATCCTGTCCCTCAGGATTCCCTTCAACAACTTGTCCACCATCAACGTCAGGCTCACTGGTTTATAGTTCCTGGCTTGTCCTTACCACCTTTCTTAAACAGTGGCACCATGTTAGCCAACCTCCAGTCTTCCGGCACCTCACCTGTGACTATCGATGATACAAATATCTCAGCGCGCGGCCTAGCAATCACGTTCTGAGCTTCCCACAGAGTTCTAGGGTAAACTTGATCAGGTCCTGGGGATTTATCCATTTTTATGCATTTCAAGACATCCAGCACTTCCTCCTCTGAAATATGGAGATTTTTCAAGATGTCACCACCTATTTCCCTACATTCTATACCTTCCAATTCCTTTCCCACACCAATCTTGGAGGTCTAGTGGATAGCGAAGAAGTTACCTCAGATTACAATGGGATCTTGATCAAGTGTCATAACATTCAAGAATATGGGCCTAGTGCAGGAAAGTGTAAGTAATATAGGAAGCAATTTCTTGGGGGGTACAGACTTGAAGGGCCTCTTCTGTACTGTACGATTTTATGATTTTATTTTACTTAAGTTTTCACAAAGTATCAGATAACTGAATTTCCACATCATCGCGCTTTTAAAAGACACTAATTTCCTGTCTGATTCTATGACCCTTACATCTAGTCATACACAATCAGGAAATCATCCACAATGTTCATTCTGTCGTATTTTAGTTTCTTTTACTTCCACTGAATGTTCCAACACTTGCACAGGTCAGGAATCCTTTATCTGAAAAATTGTTTTTTTGGATACATTTACTGTTAGGTTTGTTCAGATCTGTTCAGATCCATTTGAATTTGATCCATTCAGAACCATTCAAGTATGCTTTCAAAAGACATCCTGTTTTTAGGTCCTTCTAGTTTATGAATATGTGAACAAAAGATACCCAAACTTTTTTTTAAACCATTTACGTCATTCCGAACATTCCTTCTAAGCTGCATGGCTGCTCCAATGTTCCTTGCACAGCGATCAGCATCAGCACGATGACTGCAGCATTGACTTATGCATTTGGAAGTTACTGCTACATACAGGCTCGCAGACCTGCATAGCCTGAAAGAAAATTAGAGGGAATGCTGGTCATTCCCCATGGCAAAGTAAATTAAATTCCTTTTTTGGGATTTGTTGCACTACTCCAATTATAACTCCTTCACAGACTAAGTAACTCTTTAATCCAGCTGAATAAATTTGACTAATTTGTAGCCATGCCTCTTTTTTTTCCTTTATAAGCTCCTTTGGAAGGACATTAGGTGAATCTTTTGTTAGTTTCATGAACAATTTCTCGTGGTGGAGCCTAACAAGTTTTCTTATGCATTGATCACAAAATCACCTTAATGATTATCCAAAATGCCCCAAATTTAGCTTTGTCATCCTATGCTATCCCAACTCTCTCAATTGACCTTCCATTTTGTCCACTTCATCCTGACCCTATCAGAACAGCATGCCATTGCCAGAATATCTCAGAACTTACCAGTATCTGACACCAATAACATCTTTATAAAGTTGTGCACCCAGACAAGCACTGTCAATACAAAGCTACCCTAAACAGTTCCTGACACATGCCTGGTTATGGCAGATAGGGGGAAAATGGCCATGCTTTGTAGACCTTAAGGTCCTGGTGGATGGGGATGCCCTCTCCCCCGAAGAATTAGATGAAAAAAATCAAATATCAATTTGTAGGAAAGATTGTCATGGATTCCAGAAACTGAACCACATTCAAGGACGTTGGAGATGAAGTTATGAATACAAGAACAGAGTGATCAAAAGTGAGGCTTTTGAGGAGAGGGATGATTATCAGATCTGAAGGAGACATATGAACAATTAATGACATTTACAATATCAGCCAAAATGGGGGCCAGGGATGAAATTTGGATGGTCAGTCATTTGGACAAATTGTAATCAAAGGAGTTCCAGGTGGACAGGATGAGTTTTGTTAGGAATGGTGGGATACAGGATGGAAATTTGTATCTACAATTAACTCACAAAATTCTGTCTATCCAGCCATACCATGCTTGAATCTCTCCAATAATCTATACACCTAGCCCCCCAAAAAATGTTCCAACCAAAGTAATAAATTAAGTCTTCCATACTGTAACCATGATATCTTGTTATCCAATCTATGGTATTTCAAAGGGTGAACATGTTATATTTCTGCAAAGTTTCTCCTCTTTTGTCCAGCTCAGTAGGATAGTCTTCAATTCTTTCAACTGCCATCTACTAAATCATAACCACAGCATTTCTAAAGATGGTTTCTGTTGTACTTAAAAGAAAATGTTTACAATTTTTTTTCTTGCTTATGTTCCCATACCACACTGTTACTTGGCATCTCCCTCGATATTCTTAACCTTCTACACCGTAAACTAATGACCCAGCTCTACCAATCCATCACTTGGGAAACTCTCCACAAATTACTTCAGTTTTCAGATTTCTTGTCTAGCATATGGTCTTGGCTGAATCAAAACTTCCTCTGTTGCATGTAAAATAATTGAATATAATGTCTTTGTTCATGGTGAACTTTGTATCCTTACCACCAGTTTCAACACCCTTCCCAGACAACATCTCAGATTGAACCACATGGCCAACAATTGATTAGAGACAGAATTTTTAAAGGGCAGAAGATAACCTGGGAAATAGTATGAAGTAGATGACGAGGAGCTGCAAAGTAAGAATGTAATTACTGGTAGGAACAATAGGATGAGTAAGATGAAGCAAAAGAAAAATGTGGCAGCAGAGGAAACTGTCTCAAACTTCGGCAAGAAATTCATGAGCTTGTTGCGATTGGTCTTGAAGTTGACAAAGATCCTCGAAAAGAGATTTGAAGAGATGTTTGTCATCAAGGATGAAGGTGATAGGTCAGAGAGGAGGGTGGAGTGGATAGGTGGAAAGGAAGATAGGCAGGTAGGACAGGTCATGAGGGCGGTGCTGAGCTGGAAGAAGGGGAAATGAGGAAACTGGTAAAATCCACATTGATGCCATGGGATTGAAGTGTTCCAAGGCAGAAGATGAGGCATTCTTCCTCCAGGCGTCGGGTGATAAGGGATCGGCGGTGAAGGAGGCCCAGGACCTGCATGTCCTCGGCTGAGTGGAGGGGGAAGTTGAAATGTTGGGCTACAGGGTGGTGTGGTTGATTGGTGCGGGTGTTCCAGAGATGTTCCTTAAAGCGCTCTGCTAGGCCTGACCTGCTGTGCTTTTCCAGCACCACACTGATCTCCAGCATAGGCAGTCCTCACTTTTGTCCTTGTCATCAAGAAAGGCAGCGACAGGTTTTCAGTTAGTTCCTGAGAGGATCCAGGCAGAATGCTTTTACCTTGAATTTTGGACACGTTTTTTCATACGGCTATGTCCAACTGTTTTAAAGTATTGTACTGATTTGCTTACGTAGACAGATCATCCTCATCTTTCAAATTTATTTTTGGTGTCCTTTAATTGGGTATTTATAGAAGTTCAGTAAGAACTTGACCAAGGAACCACTCGTGAGGAAGGGTCACTCACCCCGAAACATTAACTCTGCTGTCTCTCTATAGAAGCTGCCAGACCTGCTGAGTTTCTCCAACAATTTCTGTTTTCGCACCAGTCCGGACTCCGGCCACAATCCCCGAATCCATCGTCATATAACTTGACTTCCGACTTGCGGCATGAGACCGGTGAATTTCTGACCCATCACATAACTTATTGGGAACTCTGGCGGTCATCTCCCGCCACGCCACGCCCAGTCCGCATGGCTCGAGCAAGTTCGAATGAAGTTGGGGGCGCGCGCCAAACGGTCATTGCAAGGGAAGCCTCGCGCTGGAGGGTGCTCTTGGCGACGTCACCGGGAGAGCACGGGGTGGGAGGTGTGCGCGGACTGAGGAGCCATCTTACTGTCGCCTCCCACTTGGGAAGAGGATTAGATGTGCGGGTTTCTGCTTTCTTTCTTTGTTGAAAACGTTACTTGATGGGAGATGACTTGACTGAGATTTGTTCGTTTGAGTGCAATGCTTTAGACGTGGATGTAAAGGTTTTTTTGGTTCACGCGTCAGCTCGATTCTTTGGGCTTTCAGTAGTACTGTGAAGAAAGAGGTGCATTTGGCTCGTCATTTTCCTTGCTTAGAATTAAGTGGTGCTCATCAGAGGAGACTGGATAAGGCTGACAGCTCAAAAAGTCAGTCTTGTAAATGGATAGACCCGTTGAAGTCCATGTTTATTTAGGTCGTTGGAGGAGAAAGTGTTTCGTTTCCGTCACACCAAGCTCGAAATGTTAATTTTGCTTCAGTCTCGACAGACCTGTTGAGTTTTTTAAAATCGTTTATTGTTTTTATTTCAGAAAAGTTTCTCACTAATTAAATATGTCTAAAGTTTGCCCTTCTTGCTAAAAAGCCATTTCGTACAACAATTTTATCAGACATGCGAGCTGTGCATGAACTCTCCAGTTAGCTCAGACTAGACCTCTAGGAGAAGAGTTTGTCTCGCTAACAAGCTGGGTATGTTTTTCCCACCTGATGGATAACTCGAGGTCTGGAGGAATGATCAGTCAAGTGCACACAGACCTATCAATTAACTTTCTTTCACTGTTATCTGTCTAATTAAGAACATGCATGTTTTTGTAAACTTTTGTATAAAGGCAGCCACTTTGTATCAGCACGTTGGAGTAGCCTGCTGGGGCACTTGAAGAGCTGGTACCCTACTCTCCTGGATTATTAGAACTGAGTTAGTTTAGCTTATTAGGTATCAGTGTTATGTTGTAACAGTGATGCTGTTTGTAAATGAAGGGGATGACTAAAATTATACTAAACTGTCTGTAAGAGGCTTTTATTCTAGACTTCCAAAGAGTACGATCTCCAGAACAAACCAAGAGAGGAGCTTTACAGGTCTGAGTCCACAAGGGATTCCCTGGGCCGTCTCAAATCTGCACTTTAATACTGCCCATTTTTGAGTATAAGAACTAGGAGCAAGAGTAAGCAATTCAATTCCTCGAGCCTGCTCTGTCATTTGATTGCATCTCTGCCTCAACTCTAGTTTCCTGCATGTTCTCCATAGCCCTTAAGCCCATTAATTAAAATTCTGTCTATCTTTTTAAATTTACTTAATGTCCTAGCATATAGAGGTGGTGAATTCCACAGATTTACAATCTTTTGAGAAAAGTAATTTATCCTCATCCCTATTTTAAATGTGCTACCTTCCTTATCCTAAAGGTATGACCCCTCATTCTAGATCCTTTCCTCATTATGTCACTTTTTTTCAGTCCCTTTTGGCATCTTGTATACCTTAATTAGATCTCCTTTCATTCTTAACTCCTGAGAGCATAGGCTTAAACTGCTCGACATCTCTTCATATGGCAAACCTTTCATCTCTAGAGTCAATCCGGTGAATCTACCTTGCACTGCCTCCAATGCAGCTACATCCCTCCTCAAGGGACCAAATCCACAGGCAGTACTCCTGGTGTAGTCTCACAAATGCTTTGTATGATTGCAGCAACACTTCCTTCCTTTTATACTCTAATCCTTTAGCAAAAATGTTAAAAATTCCATTTGCCCTTCTTTCTTCCTGCTGAACCTGCATGCGAGTTTTCTGCCATTTGTGCATGAGGACATTGTCTGAGAATCTCAGTACCAAAGAATTCTGAAGTTAGTTTCTCTCCATTCAAATAATTTGCCTTTTCTATTCTTCCAATCAAAATGGATAATCTTACACTTGTCTGTGTTAAGCTACATCTACCAAATTTTGGCCAATCACGTCACCTGTCCCTATTCATGAGTAAATATCTAATTTTTCATTGCAACTTCGCACTCCAACTGCTTCAGTGTCATCTGCAAGTTTGGCTATAGTACTTTCTTGTCTCAAATTCAAATCATTAATATAGATTGTAAATATTTGTGGCTTAAGGATCAAACCCTGTGGCACCCTATTAGTTGTATCTTGCCAACCAGAAAAGACCCATTTATCCCAATGCTCTGCTTTCTGTTGGTTAACTAATCTGCTATCCCAGCTAATAAATTACCGCTAAGCCTATGTGATCTGACCTTATGTATTAACCTTTCATGTTATCAAGTTCCTTCTGCAAGTCCAGATATAAGACAGTTATAGGATCCCTGTTCTATATATTGATCGTTATATCTTGAAAAACTGAAAAATTAGTCAAGCATGATTTACTCTTTATAGGACTTGAATTCTGGCAGATTTTATTTTGACTCTTAAATGTCCTTAATGAATTCTAACAATTTCCCAGTGTCATATGTTAAACTTGTCTGTAATTTCCTACTTTCTGTCTTTCTCCTTTTTTGAATAAGAGGAGAGGATATAAGAGCAGAATTAGACCATTCAGCCTATCAAGTCTTCTCTTCCATTTTATAATAGCTGATATATTTCTCAACACAATCTCCTGCCTTCTCTGCATAACCTTCGACCCCTTATTAATCAAGAAATGTTTGCATTTAGCATTGGTTATATTGACATGTTTCCATTCCACCAGAAGCCTTCCTGCATCCAGGGAATTATAGACCATAGAATGTAGGCCGTCAGGCCTTGGGGCACTTGTCTGTCTTCAATCCCAATAGTTTACTTGGTATTCTTTTTCCCAAATTGTTGATGATCTGTAGAACTCTTTCCTAGTGGTGATTGATTATAGTATTTTTTCCCTTGGGAAGTGACTGGTTGTAATACTTTTCCCTCCAGGGTAGTTATTGATTGTGTTGTTTTTATGCTTTCTCTTTGACACTGTCCTTAATTTTGTTTTACATTAATGGTGGATGGTCCTCCAATTTTCCATTCTCATTGGAATGTAACTCTTTTGTGTTCTGGCATATATCCCTCAAACATGTTCCGTTGCATTTCTGTTAACCTATCCCTTAATGTAAATTGCCAATTTACTTTATTTAGCTATCCTTTTATACCCTCATGTAATTAATTACATTTTTCAAATACCAGTTCTGGATCCGTTCTTTTCTCACTCAAATGAATGTAAAATGTCGCCATATTATGATAGTGAAGGTACCCCTAGGTGGCAGTGAGGTTATTAATCCTATCTGTTGCACACGACCACGTCTAGTAAATCTTGCTATCTGGTTGGCTTCAGAATGTGCTGTCGTAAGAAACAATCCAGAAAATATTCTGAACTCCTCATTTAGGTTATCTTTGCCCATCTCATTTTTCCAGCCTGTGTGGATGAAAATCCCCCATGACTATCTACCTTTCTGACAAGCTACCATTATTTCTTCCTTTTATGCAACAATGACAAATCAGAAAACAGAAAGGAAGAAAAAACTTGGGGAAAATCACAATGAGCACAGGAACGGTAAAAGCAAATTGTTGAAGCTGTGAGCTGAGAAGCGTCTAGGTTCTAATGGACTTCATCTAGAGTCTTAAAATAAGTGACCTGTTTGTTAGTTGAAGCATTAATTTTAATTTTTTTAAACTACCTTGGTTGAGTGACAGTTCATTAGATTGGAAGATAACAAATGCCATTCCCTTATTCAAAAAGAGACAAAAAGCAGGAAACAACAGGCAAGTTAGTTTCACATCTCTGATAGCTTCTAACAATTTCACTATTACAGAGGAAGTTTTAGAAGAACACTTGAATAAGTTCAAGATAATTAGGCCAATATAGCTTTATGAAAGGGAAATCATGCTTGACTAATCTCTTGGAGTTCTTTGAGATAACACATGGTGTTGTTAAAAGAGAAATGGAGGATATACTGTATTTGATAAGCTGCTACATCAAAGGTCATTGTGGAAAATAAAAGCTCATGGTGTAAAAGGTAACGTTGGCAAGAGTAGATATGAATGGGCATTTTTCAGGTTGATAAGATGTAACAAGTGGTGTGCTACAAGGATCTAGTTGGGAACTCAACTGTTTACAATTTATATAAATTACAAAAGCATTGGAAGTATGGCTGCCAAATGTGCTGGTGATGCCAAGTAACTTAAAAGGTTAGACTTGTCAAGTAATGACTGTATGATCAGACTTTTTGATCTGTTATTATCATCATTCATTTATAAATATAAATTATTGTGAATCAAACTCAGCCCTCAAACGTCAGTACATGCTAACGTGATTTTTGAGCATTTCCTAATATAGTAACGTTTTCAGACAGGTCGAAGGAATTACTTTGCTATTCTTTGACAAAATTTTAAAATGTCTTTAGTTTATCCTTACTGATATCTGTGTATTCTATTTATTTAATGCATTTTTTTTAATAACATGTAAATTAATCTTAAAAATGAAAGTGTAACTTGTTATGGGCTGGATCAAACCCCTTCAAAATATATTAAGAAGATACCCTCGACCTGAACTTTTTCTTATTTTTAGAAGTCATTTCTAAGTCATTGTGTTCCAATGCAATCGGTGAAGCAAGATGGCGGCAGAGTAGGATGCTCCTGCTGGAGCTCCTCTGCTCTGCCTGTTCTGTAACTTTTTCTTCCTTTTTTTTCTCTCTTTGCTTTATTCTTCTGTCTCCTTAGCAAATGTCAACCTTTTAATGTCCTATTTTCAACTTATTTTTTAACTCTAAGAAATGCAGCTACTTTTATTTCTCTGCTGTATCCAAGATTTGTACCTAGGTACTTGTACCTAAGATGTCCTCACAAGAAGGCAGACATTATAAAAGCTTTTCACTGTACTCCTGCAATGGAGTACCATAGCAAAAAGATATTAGATTTGATTGGTCAAATTACCAGGCTTAAAGCAAAACACACCTTTTATTTTACACTATAGTTAAAATACAAACAAAAGAAAGAAGAATCGGAATATCTTAACTCTATTGGAAAATTTAACAGGATATTAGATCATTTAATTACAAAACAGCAACTGTTCCAATATTGTAACATCTCATAAACACAACTTTGGCAAAGGCAAATTCAGGAAAATAGATTGAGTCTCATGAAATTCTCTCAGCAGAGACAACTCCAGCTTTTAGCTGTACACAGAGAGGAATAAAAGCTTGAAGACCCCTGCAGGCACTGAAAGCTAAAACTAAAAATCCTGGTTCAATGGGAGCTTGACTCTCACCTTTTAATACTGCTTCTTTTGTTCCAGCTTTTTTTAAAAAAAAAAGGCCTCACAAGCTGTTTACTTTATTGGCTTGGAACTGACCACACAGCGGCTCTGTTTCACCTCTCTTCATTTAAAAAAAAGTACAAAATGCAGGTGTGAAAGCCATAGTACCACCACAAACCCAATTACAGGATAATGAAAATACACCTAAAGTGCATGAATTGGTTAAATGGATTGGAATTCTTAAAACGGAAGTAACCTACTAGAGTGAGTTTAGCACTTGCATTTTCTTGATTCAATCATTTTTGTGGACTTAAGCATATTTTGAAGTAAATGATACTTGGATTTCTTTTGACAGTAAGTGATCTGTGATGATAAATTAATCTTTGTTGTTATCTGGAACTTTACATTCTAAAGTGGACAGAATCATTATTGCTTTAAGTTCAAATTTTTTTTATTATTCATTTCATGTGATATGGGTGCCACTAACAAGTCAACATTTATTGTCTAACCCTAATTGTCCTGGAGAAGATGGTGATGAGCTGTTTCTTTAAATCCCTGCATTCTTTGGAATTTATGGGTACCTACATTACTGTTAAAAATGAAGTTCCAGGATTTTGACCCAGCGACAATGGTGATATATAGTCGGTTCTGCTTTCACTTGTGTTTCTTCAATGTGAATTGGTTTTAACGTGATTGCACAAATGATGGTCTAAATTTTTCAATGTGAACTTTCCTTACTGCATTGGCTATAATGTAATTTTGGGCCTATTAGTTTAAATGGTATGGCTACTGCACGATTTTCTTATAATGCGAGATTGCATGAGAATGGAAGTATTGTGTTTTATCAGAACCAACTGTAGTTCAAAGTCAGAGTGGTGTGTGACCTGGAGGGGAACTTATAGCTGGTAATATTGCTATGCACCTGCTACCTTTGTCCTTTTTAGATGTAGAGGTAGGGATTCAGAAGCTGTCTAAGGAGTCTTGGTGAGTGCTACAGTGTATGTTTTAGATGTTAACGCTCCCACCGTGTTGATGTGTGTTAAGAGGGGAAACCATTTTTTGTTTCATTTTTAAGTTCTGCAGAGTGCTGGGATGTTTGACGTTTTGTTGATATGCATTTTAAATTTGGTCTTTCAACTCTTGATTGGTGCATTAGCAACAAAGACTGAACAGATATTTTTAAGAATTGAGCTGATGCCCATCAGCAAGCTGTCTTGTGACAGTCATAGAAAATAATTCATTTGTAATAATAAATTAGGTGTAGGTTTCCTTCAGAAAGAAGCAGGTCATTCAGAGGGGAAAAACTCCTATTACAACAGTAGTGCAGTTTAGCAATCTCCAAAACAGTCAAGGCAGAAGAAAATGAGTCCTTAGTGGCTTTATGTAATTATGAAAGAGTTCCAAAAGCAGAAGGCTGCAGAAGAGGTCTTTAAGGAGCCATGTTAAGAAATGTGAGCTGTGTCAACAGTTTAAGGGTCTTCTGAAGAAACATTAATTAAAGAAATAGCTTTGAATGCAGGAATTTACTAAAGAATCCAATTACATTTGTGCCAACTGAAGAAGGAACTTTAAAGTGGAAATGAGGTGACCCTTCACAAGTTTGAATATCTATATGCTTGCTGAGGATAAAGAGGTTGAATCTTCATTCCAAATAAAATAAGATTCCTGCAGATAATTGTATAGTGTAAAATGAGTTATTTTGCTTCCTTTGTGTGGAATAAAATTTGTAGTTTTGTTAAAAATATATTGGCAACCTATGAATGTGTTTGGTGATTGACCACCATAGCAAACAAATAGACCATGAGATAAAACAGAAAATGTTATAAAAACTCGCAGAAAGAGAGAAGAAACAGTTAACATTTTAGAGTTCAAGGTCAATATAACTACACTTCAGAATGGCGGATGTCCCTACATTCCCAAGGTCTGTTGTGGTTCAAGCAGGTGGCTTATCACCACTTTCTCCAGGACAATTTGACATACTCAAACGCTGACCTTGCCAGTGACACCCACGTCCCATGAAAAAAACATAAAATACTTTTTCACAATATCTTCGTATCAGACTCAAAACATTAACTCTGTTTCTTTCTGCAGATGCTGCCAGACCTGCTGAGTTTCTCTTGCATTTTCTAATTTGTTTATTGATTTCCAGCATCTGCATCTTTCAATTAAATAGACTATCAGTTTTATTCTTCCTATCAAGTTTCACTTTGGCATCTGCCTTGTCCAATATGACCATCAGCTGTGGTTAGAACACTGGCAAAACTCAGCGCAGCTTTGAGTGGAATTTAGGGTGCAGTAGGGTTGGATAAAACCTACTCTGCACTGAAGAGTTTGTCTGTTTATAGCGGTGATGGATGTGACATTTAAGGTGAAGTATAGTAAACCAAAACAAGGATAAAGGACTTGAGCAGGTGGTTTGAAAGGGACGAGTTAGGGAGATTGATGGAGGAGCATTTGTGTGAAAGTATATGGGAAACATTACTACTTTGGGATATGAGATGTGATAGAGAGAAGAAAATTCAGGAAAAGAAGTCATAGAAATTTTCCAGTAGCATTCATCCTGCATAAAGCCTGCCGTGATCAGTGATTCCCTTCTCACCGTCTTCTACCTGAATAGAAAGAGGACAAAGAGAAGCAGACCTGAAAGCAAAAGAAGAGACAAAATTGAGATGTGTTAGAAAGAACATATATTTGCTGTATGAAACATCAAGAAAGATTAGCTTAGTGACGTGTTTAGACACTATTCAGCTATTCTTTTTTTTGTTAATATTAGGAAGTGTGTGCCTATGCTGTATTTAGTATGCCCCATGGATATCTTGCAGCAGCATCACTGGGGTGGGGGAGGTGTATTTTCATGTGACAAGTTTATGCATGTCGTCTCCATTTCAAATGTGGACGTAATTCTCAATTCCTAAAAGAGTAACAAAATTACAACAATAAAAATAAACATGGGATTAAATAAGATTTTTCGTGTAATAATGTTAAGATTTCAAGATTTTTGTGCTTTAAGGGAAGATCAAAAGCGATATAGGAAGCAACATAATTTCCAGAAATGGAATTCAACACTACAGCCTTTTGCCATGGACCTGTATTTTGGAAATATATTTCCTGATGTTCCTAATATCTAAGGTTACATCAGATAATTGGAATACTGAAAGATGTAAGGATTTTTATGAAAACTTATTCAAAACTTGTGAATATTCAGATTTTGCACCTTGACAGTTGATCTGGACTTCTGTCAGAACAGTGAATGGCATACATGCGTTAATGGTCAAAGAATAAGATTCAAAGTAATTAATTCTTAACTATTATCCCTTCCACAAGATTTTGTCCATTATCTTATTTGTCCACTTATACATCTGTGCTGATCTGTATGGTGCTATCAACCTAATACCTCTGTTTAAATCCCTTTTTGTTTTTTCAAACTGTCATAAAAACCTTTCCAACAAGATTATCAACACTGTTCAAACTATTCCATTGCTCTATCTATCAGGCCACTTGTGAGTAATCACAAGGTCTATGCTTTAGAAAATAATTCCTAAGTTGGTCCACCTTTTAATAAATTCAGTAATGCCCATGACTAAGTTTTTTTTGGTAATTCTGCAGATATGACCTTTTTGCTTGCTGCAGATGCAAAGACTTTATTGCTTGGAATGTTTTTTTTCCTGAAAGGTTTACATTGATGTAAGTCATCAATCTCAATTATGCCCTTTTAAGAAAGGAGTAGCAAAGTACAGCTTCCACTTATTATCTAAAGTTCATACATGAAAAATTGCCAATCACATGAGGTATTGAAGAAGTCTAAGTTTCTGTTAATCTTTACTCCAACATCAGTCGTCATTTGTGCAGAGGTGGACAAAGAAAATAATTATATTGGTAAATGTTATTCATGATTCTTGGAAGTCTGTGAACACTAATTTTATTCTTGTTATTGCAGGGGACTTAATGGCTAATATGAAAGGCAAATCGAACCAGAAACAAATGTATGCAAATACACAGATAAACCAATGTTCTTCCCTTGCTCGTTTTTATGGAAAGAGAAGTATATAACTGATATTATGTAATTATTGGCTGTATTTATAGATTATCTTAATTCTTACTCTTGTATTTATTCTTCAAAGATGTCACCTGATTGTGAGATGTAGTTTAGTGGATATTCAAATGAGCCTTAACAATATGTGCTGAACAAACACTTTACCAAACAACATTGATGCCCTCGTAGTTCCACCCATAAATGCAATTCAGAAAGGAATCCTGCTCTGATTCCTCTGTTCCTAGAGCTTGGAGGAACTGCTGTCATTGATAAGCTGGAACAGCAGTACATGTTGGTTCTCTCAGGTCTTTCTTTATCACCCATTCATCCAATAAAAATTGTTTCTATTAAAAATGTTGATATTGTGTGGATTTATAGGAAAAAAAGGCACACCCATCATCATCCTGATTGTCAGTTTCCTTGACTGATCTAGCACAAGAATGTCAATAGACTCCTCAATATCATGCATTGCAGTGCAACATATTTGGGTATTAATAAATCTATCATGACAACAGTGTAGTTATGAGGGATTAAATTCAACTTTGGCACATTTGGCACACTTTGCCAAAAGAGTTGTAGCCAAATTCTGAGCACATTTTTCAGTCATATAAAGGAAAATTTTGGGGATGTACAAAAAGCAACTGGTTTTCTGCCAATATTGTACTCCTTGCAGAAGTTGACTTCCTCTTCAATATCTTGTTTTAAATCTTTTTCAAATGTATTGCGAGCATATATTGTTATTCCTTTCTTTAATGGGACCAGTTGTACTTTTTTTAAAGCAGTCACTGCAGATGTGAAGCCAAGTTGCAAACTGAAGAAACTATCACTCATTTATGAGGAAGCAGATTCAGAATTATATTCAACTAATAAAGTGACTTCTCGTGTCCATAGGTTAGTGTTGTGCCATACTAGATGTGATGAGATGAGAGTTACGAGCGAATGCACAAAGTTTAAAAAAATGCAAATTTACATTGTAAGGGAGAAACATTTAGGGGCAGATGGTGGTAGTGATAAAATTGCTGGGTTAATAATCCAGAGGAGAAAGTGAGGAATTCAGATGCTGGAGATCAGAGCTGAAAAATGTGTAGCTGGAAAAGCACAGCAGGAAGGATCCCTGAAGAAGGGTTTATGCCTGAAACGTCGATTCTCCTGCTCCTTGAATGCTGCCTGACCTGCTGCGCTTTTCCAGCAATACATTTTTCAGCTCAGTAATATTTCAGAGGCCCAGTATATGCTCTGGAGACAGGGGTTCAGATATCATCACTTTGGCTGGTGGAATTTAAAGTTCAATTATTTCTTTAAAATGTGGAATTGAAAGCTAATATTGGTAATTACACTATTGAACAACCATTAATTGTTATATTGAAACAGATGGGTTATAATGTCATGTTTGAGGGTTCTTCTGGTGCTATCATAGTGTCTCCATCTCTGAGCTGGGAGACCCTGGTTCACATTTCATGTGCTCCAGAAGTATGTAATATCTCTGAAGTAGTTGATAAAGAAATATTTATTATGTAATGTTTTGAATAAAATCCGCCATACTTCCTTGGTCTTAACGACGTGTACCTCAGGGTCAAAGCATGTTGTCTAAGATGATCTTGCAAGTTTCTTGATTATGTCAGACTGCAACAGAACTTAGATTGCTGTGGTTCAAGAAAGTAGTTGACCACCACCACTTGAAAGGCAATTCGGAAATGGCAACAGATTCTGGCCTTGACAGTATCATCTGCATCCCTTGAAATACTTTATTTTTTTAAAAAGTTAGCAATCAATTATTAGGCCAGTCAGGATCAGTGGGCAACCAGTGGACCTGGGAGAACCTTTTTGGAGGGACCTAGGGAGGGGTGGCCAGTTAGTAATTCCAGTGGGGAAAGGAAGTGCTGCTCAGGTGGAACTTTCTCACTCTACAAGTTGGGCACTATTTACTAATGTTTCAAATGGTTTGCAAACACTAATGAACAAGACAATCGGGGTTTAGTCTGCTGGAGAATTACCTTCAGATGAATGAATCTGTTGACGAAGATGCTGTACACAACATTTCTGGCCCTTTATATATGGATGTACAAATCATATGGATCTGTGACCTCCCAGTAGTGTTGGCTTCAGGAAAGAATCCAGAGTTCACACATTGAAGAATTAGATCTCTAAATTGTTTTGGCTTTTTATCTTTCGTCATACTTTTATCTTTGACGTTTCAAAAATGAAATATTCTCACTGAAACAGCATTTTATTTCTAAAAGTATTAAAATGGAATTTTTAATAGTTTAAAATTATTTCATGTGCCATAAAGAAAAATAACTTGTGTAGAAAAAAATTTCAAGGCTGTGCACTGGTTATCAAAAGAGACCAAATTAACCAAGTCCTTTAAAGGAGAAGAGAGAGATTGGGGGTTTTAGGAAGTGAATACTAGAACAAAAATGTCTGAAGGTACAGCTGCCAGGTGAGGTAAGGGGAAAATGCTGGCTTGTATTTTTTTAATGCTTAAAGAAGTAATGTCCTTGTTCTTCAGGAGCACACATCAGTCCCGAATGAAAAGGACTGTACGAAGAAACATTTTGAAGACCAAAAAAGAAACTTTGCCTTTTCAAAACAGAAGTCCTAGTCTTCAGCAATGGAAGGTGTGTTTACTGTTGGAAGCCATAACTTGCTAGTTATTTCTTGTTGCACTGGTGACTGAAGAAATTCAGATTTGCTCAGTCGTTTTCCTCCATTTGTAAACTAATTTTACATAGTGATCTCACATTTAAATATAGAGCCCTAGCTTCCCAAGGAAATGGTTGGAATGCAGCTTAAATGTAACTGTGAAGTGTTTATTTTGGGTAAAGCATCTGCTTTAAATCAGTATGCCAAACAACCAACTTCTACTCAGCCTCCTTTTGGGTTGTCTCTTTTTGTAGCTTGAAGATGATGAAATCATAATTCCAAGAATATTTCAAAGGATGCAGGTTGTTTTCACCACCTTCTCCTTTTTACTTTTGGAAAATAATTCCTACAATCTTAGTCCATTATTAATTCACACCTGCCCCTCCATTCTAGGCAGTATGTATTTATACAATTGAAATAAATTGACATTTTTCTGAGACTAAAATTTGGCCTACAAAAGGGTGGGGAAACTATGGGAGGTAGGCCATATCCAAGCTTTTGATCAGGCCCATGGTCACTCGGGTGTCCAATGGACACGGGGAAACAATTTAAGGTAATTTAGCCAGCTATTGGTGGCTGAATGCGAATATTTCTCAAGGAATATGGCCGCCATCTGGTACAAAAGATTATAAGCAGTATAGATGATAAAACAATACAGTACTACCAAAGGATATTGCTTAATTAATCATATTGGCAAACTATGGCAAATAGATTTCAAGGGAACAGAAGGCTCTCACTCTCTACAGTCAAGCAAGATAAAACAGGGTGCACTTTCTCAATTGTAAACAACTAAAAATAATGGCAGAGTAAAGGGTGCTTGGGTTCGAGACACACATGACTGAAATATCAGATGTTAAATTACAGCCTGTTGTCCAATATCCCAAGTGGCTATCACCATTTTTCTGATTTCTGAATCTGCTGTTTTACTTACTTTGTGCTGCTGTCAGTACATCTGATATTTCAGTCATGTCTATCTGGATCCCAAGCACCCTTTACTCTGCCATTATTTCTAATTGTTCACTGTTGAGAAAATGCACCCTGTTTTATCTTGCTTGGTTGTAGAGTTTATTTGCCACAGTTTTCTCATATGATTAATTAAGCAATATCCTCTTGCAATACTGTATTGTACTATCATCTATATTGCTTTATAGTACCATTTTTGTACCATCAGTGAATTTGGATAGGTAGCTTTCTCTGCCCTCATCTAAGTTAATAAATATATGAAAAATTGAGGTCTCAACAGTGATCCTTATGAAAAGCCACTCATCACTTTCTACTCACTAAAGTTTCGGGTACATAAAACTTATCAAAACTCAGCTGCAATTGCAACAATAGTTGACAGTTACAGTAGCTGTCCATTATCCCTACCCTTTTCTCCTTCCATTCAGCCAGTTTCCTGACCAGATCAATAATTTACCTTCAATACCATGAACTTCACACTTAACTAAACAGTCTCATCTGTGGGACTTTATCAAATGTCTTCTGGAAGTTGGTATGAAATCCTAATGCTGAAATTGTCCACTACTTGAACCACCTCTTTGAAAAGAAAATTGTCAGATTTGTCAGCACAATCTACCCTTTGCAAAAAAAAGCCACTAAAATATTAGCTGATGCATATTTGCACATGATTGACAATTTAGTGTTAACCAGTTAATTAATTAGTGAAGAGTCACTGAGATTGCTTAGCCTTGTGTAACTGTTGCATTTGCAGCTGAGTTATGAGGAAATTTTAAGCACCCAAAATGTTTGTGAGTAGAATAGTAAGCAAAGGGAAAAAGCAAGATTTAACAAAAGATGTATTAAATTGCTTGAGGTTTACTTTCAGAACAATATTGGTGATGTATTTTGGGAGCTTCAATGAGGGAAGGAGTTACACAATGATAGGTCACCAGGGAGTACTGAGGAAGAAAGTGATCTTGGTGTACATGTCTGTAGGTCCTTGAAGGTGTCTGTACAGGTAGCTGGGGCACAATATAGCAGCAAATAAGCCTTGTTACAACTTTATAAAACATTAGCCTGACCACAGGCTGAATATCGTGTGCAGTCTGGTCACCATGTGATCAGAAGGACGTGATTGCACTGTCAAGGGTGCAGAGGAGATTCATCACGATGTTGCCTGGAATGAAATGTCTGTCATGTGAAAAGACTTGATAGACTGAGTTTGTTTTCCTTGGAGCAGAAGAAGCTGAGGGGAGGATCTAAATGAGATACACAAAATTGAGTGACATAGACATGGTAGATCATGAGAAATTTTCCCCCATGGCAAATGTATTTAAGACCAGAGGGTTTAAGGGGAGGAATGAGTGGTTTAAAGGAGATCTTAGAGAGATTTTTTTTCATCCACAGGGTGGTAGACTTTTTAGAAATGCTTGAGAAGGTGGTGTGGATAGGTACAATGGCAACATTTAACAAACATATGGATGAGCACTTAAAATGCTAGGACATAGGCTGTAGACCAAGCTCAGGTAAATGGAATTAATATAGTTTGGAGTTTTTGTTCAGCATTGACATTGTGAGCTGGAAAACCCCCTTCTATGTTGTATAACAATTGAACAATGACCAGTAGATCTGGTATCTGTGGGCTCACTCTCATTCCTGCTTGTTCTCCTGTTTTCCCCCTCTCGCGCTATCCTGTGCTTCTCTCACCCATTCCCATCCTCTCATGCTCCCCTCTCTTCCCCACTCCTCTCTAGTGCTCCCTTTTCTCTCCCACCCCAGTGCCTCATGCTCCTCTGCCCTCTCCCCCTCCTCGTGTTTGATGCCTTCTGATCTTGGTAGGAAGTAATGCAGAACAAAAGCAACAATGATTGCAGAAAACAATTGGATGCTGCAGTGGCAGTTTGAGTCAATGGTCTAAATGTTGCATTGTTTCCAGCTATAAGGATTGCAAAACATTGTCACCTGAAAGATACCCCACTTATTTGAAAGTGCATTGACCTGTAAACTCAATTTCTGTCTTTTCAAATGCAGCCTGACTTGCTAAGTATTCCCAGCAATTTCTATTTCACGTTTCCAGCATTTACATTGTTTTGCTTTTTAAGTAGAGTTGTGGAGCCATTCAGCACGGAAACAGACCCTTCAATCCAATCAGTCCATGCCGAACATAATCCCAAACTAAGCTAGTCCCACCTGCCTGCTCCTGGCCCATATCCCTCCAAACCTTTCCTATTCATGTACTTATCCAAATGTCTTTTAAACATTGTAATTGTGTTTGCATCCACCACCACCTCAGGAAGTTCATTCCACACGTGAACTACCCCATGTTTTAAAAAAAAAATTGCCCCTTGCCTTTTTTATAGTTTCTCCTCTCACCTTTAAAAATGTGCCCCTAAGTCTTTTTAAACTTCCAGCTTAGGGAAAAGGCAACTACTGTTAATCCTACCTATACCCTCATTTTTGTTGCTTAACAAAACACAGAAAAAGTTTAGGATACTTTCATTTCTTGTGTTGGAATCCATATTGTTTTTTTAAAATATGTTTTCAATAACTTACTGTCTTTTGTTGTATATCATGACTGACGAGGAGGGTAATTGTTAATCTCATAACATGCTATCTCACTCAGAGTGCAAAAGTTTGTACACTTTAATTTCTAGATTTTGACTATGGATAGAACTGTTGGGAGAAAGCTCAAACTATAATGCTGCTTATCTGAGAAACAATGAAATGCTGAAAGTTTCAAATCTTGTCTAGCATATTTCCATATTTATTTTGTCAATCGTTAAAATATAATTATTATATTGGCTTAAATCTGTGCCTTGATTCTGAAAATTCTATACAGTTTCACATGAATTTTAGATCTGGTATCTAATTTTGTAACTGGACAAAACCTTTTTATTTGAGTTGAAACTTGAAAGAGAATCTAGATAATTACAGTTTCTTAATGGCAAATTTGTTTCAGGAATTTACCCAGAGTAATTCCAAAAATGCAGACTGTTCTGTGTACAATGAAACTACTTCAGGTAAGAAAGTTTTTTTCGAATAATTTTAAGTATTTTAGCAATAATCAAGGAAAGTATAATTTTTTTTCTAAGCATCGACCATGCCCTTTAAAGGTTCATTTTGCATTTCCAAGAAGTAGACACAGGTAGTTCTGGAATAACGCATGTTTCGGCAGTACGATTGGCTGTAATGTTGGTGAAGAATTAGGGAACGGTATTTTCGAGAACACTTACTTTCATTTGCACGAGCATGATTCCAGCGGGGATCAGATTGCGGAGTTTGTTGTGCGTATGTGCAGGTGTCCGGTCTTTGTGCCATTCTGTGCATGCGCTGATGTCCACACCGAAGTCTCCATGCTGTTCTGCGCATGTGTGATGTCAGTGCTGGCCTTTGTGCCACACTGTACATGCACCGATGCCAGCTGCTGACAGAGCACTTTCTGTGAGAGGTACCGTACAGAGAGCAGCTTTCTTACATTTTTAAATGTGCTATGTTTAAATTTACTTTTGTTTTGTTAATGAATATGATTTCAACCTTCAAACAGGCTATGCTATACTTTGCGTAAGACTGTTTTGGTGGTTTTTGAGCAATCGTGAGTGATATTTTTTGCTGGCATGCCCCTAACCCCACTTTTCCCATAGGCCCCATTATTTCTTTTAAAGGATTTTCTATTAAGCGTGGTTTCGCTGGAATGCGACTACAGTGTTATAGGATAACTACCTGTATGCCTTTTAGTCACTTTATTTTTACCAATCCAATTTGTTCAATAAATGCAATGCTGGAGAACCTCTGCAGGTCTGGCACTGTCCATAGAGAGAGAAAAATGGTTAAGATTCAAGTCCGGTGTGACTTCAGCAACGTCCAAACATTGAACATTAACTACAGGTAGTAACACCAACTGTGTTCCAACTGTTGTCAAACACTTCCAGAATTGTTGCTGTTTACAAATCGTATATTCAGGGGAATGAGAATCCAGCACTGGCATGTATAAGGTGGCCTATTGCTCTCTATACTCTAGGTATTTGTCAGTTTATTTTGTTTGGAGCATTTAGCAATCTGCAGTTTTCCCCTATCAATAACAAATAAATTGTAATGTAATGTTTGTGGTTGGAGAGATCATGTTTACAGTTTCAAATAGATCTATATCATAGTAGCTGGAAAATTATACACAGAGTTGTCACGAGATTGTTCTGCATTTTATCTTGTAGGCAAACTATGTATTGTAACCATGAATGCGGATTTCAATTTTAGTGATTGATTGTGCTGATTTAGATGATGTTTTAATGAAATAGGCTTCCATAGATTGAATCGCTCACCTTTGCGAATTTCTGCTAAATTATAACTCTTTGCAAGGGCTTGGATAAGGCTCTTAAAATAATGCTGATTCTTTTCGATTTGTGGATTCTACTATCTTCCCACGTCTGCGTGGGTTTCCTCTGGGTGCTCCGGTTTCCTCCCAAAATCTAAAGATGTGTATGTCAGGTGAATTGGCCATGCTAAATTGCCCATCGTATTAGATGCATTAGTCAGGGGGGAAATGGGTCTGGGTGGGTTACTCTTCGGAGGATTGGTGTAGATTTGTTGGGCCGGAGGGCCTGTTTTCATACCGTAAGTAATCTAATCTAATTCGATGTAATTTGAATCTTTCCTTTTTGTGAATAAACTGGTTATAGTAGATTATATATCGAAGAAATGGCTAAAACTTTTAAACCGTTTTCTGTTTAAAGTAGTGTTGCTTAAGTCATGAAGTAGACACCATTTATGTAGATGCTTATTTGATTATACTTTTAGCTCCATTAATCAGACTGTATCCTGTTGTTACTCTACAATACATTCAACATATTTTTTGAACTAATTCTTTTCCTTTGTCAATGCACTTTACCTATCTGGAGGGCTGTAAAAGAGGAACCTACAGATATGGTACATGCAATAATTATCATCATTTTCAAAAATTATTTGGACTCCAGAGCATTCCTTGTGGTCACAAATGAAACAACTCTTCAATAAAGGAAGGAGAAAAAATGGAAATCTTGCATACCTTTTGTCAATTGTCAGCAAAATAATGAATTTTTAAAAGAAAATCATAACGTGATTAGACAAAATCCACATTGTTTTATGAACTTGTAGGAAGGTATGAAGTTTTGGCCTGAAGCTGATCCTTGTGGTACTCCACGAGTAACAGTCTACTATTCTGAGAATAGTCATAGAGTTATACAGATGTACAGCACGGAAACAGACCCTTCGGTTCAACTTGTCCATGTCAACCAGATATCCCAACCCAATCTAGTCCCACCTGCCAGCACCTGGCCCATATCCCTCCAAACCCTTCCTATTCATATACCCATCCAGATGCCCTTTAAATGTTGCAATTGTATTAGCCTCCACCACTTTCTCTGGCAGCTCATTCCATACATGTATCACCCTCTGAGTTAAAATGTTGCCCCTTCAGTCTCTTTTATATCTTTCACGCTAAACCTAAAAAGAAAACCTGGGACGTTTTTTTAAAAAGTTTCATTGTGAACATTTGTTAGAGAAATATTGAAGATTGAATAGTCTGTTTTATTTCCTACCATTTTCTATCTGTTAACTAATCTTTCACCATTCTGTCAATTTTGTGTTCTAATTTTGTTTACTATCGTTCTTTTGTGAGACATCATAAGTCTTATGAAAATCCATATCAACTGATTCTGCACAGCTACTAGTTCTCCCTATTAATGCTACAAGTAACATCATTAGAAAACTCTATCAGATCTGTTAACATGGAGTTACAAAATAGAAATCACAATTGACTGTCTAATTTTCACTCTTATTTTCAAAGTATCAAGTTTTCTCATCCGTTATAATAGATTCTAATATTTCCCTCGGTCACTAATAGATCTGTGGTTATGCACTGTTTCTCTTTCTGTCTTTAAACAGTGGGGTTACATTTGCTTTTCATTGTATAAGAACCTTTCAGACTCCGCAGAATTTTGAAAGATAACAAACAACGAATTCACTATCTCTATGGGCATTTGAACCTCTCCGATTAGAGAAGACAGAACCAGTAGGATGTAGTGTACTCTGATTCCAAAGGTATTCAATTAGAGAAGGAATGGAGGACAAAAGCCAAACTGTCTAAATGTTGTACACCGTTTGAATTATCTTAAAACATCAAAATAAAGTCTCATGCATTCCCCAACATGTTCCTTTTACAATGAGTCAAATCCAAATAATTTATCCTTCTACAAATTTTTTTAAAAGTTTGATATAACTGTTTCTCCCAGTTCTCTAACATTGTGAACTGTGAAATTGTTTTACTGGAATACTCAAAAACAATTGCAGGTTTAGACTTATCTTTTAATAAACAGATTTCTGGTCTGGATGTTTCATAAGTTAACCATTTAGCTCAAGATAATTATGCTTTCTCTGAACTGATCTGTACTCCTTTCCAGGAGAGAAGTTACATGTGTTTCTGACCTCAGTCAGGTCGTCTTGAACTGATCTAATAAGCTTTCAATCTGTGGGTTTTTTGATTATTCTGAACCAAAAGCAAGCTCACTTTCAATCATTCATCCTGTCGTAAATTCCATACTACAACTAAACGCTTTTTCTTGTTCCTACTCCAAGAGGGCTTGTAGCCACCTGTGTGTAATGCATACTAGATTACATCCAGTTCTGAAAAGGACTCTGACATTTTAAACTCTTCAAGTAACCAACACCCACATGCCACTGGTTTTAATATTACTTTCAGAATTTGGATTTCATAGAACAAGAGGAAAGCCTCTGCAATTATTTAATAGGTCAAGAGAATAGAATCCCTGCAGTGTGGAAACCTATTGAGTCCGCACCATCCAGAGCATCCCATCCATACCATCCCCTTTCCCTCTCCCTGTAACCCTGCATTTCCCATGGATAATCCATGTAGCCTGCACATCCCTGAAACTATGGACAATTTAGCATGGCCAATCCCCCTAACTTGCACATCTTTGGACTGAGGGGGGAAACCCACACTGACATGGAGAATGTGCAAACTCCACACACTGAGTTGTTGGAGGCTGGAATCAAATCGAGGTCCCTGGCGCTATGAGGCAGCAGTGATAACCACTGAGCTACCATGCTGCCCATGATTACAGGGGAAACAGTCTCTGCACATCCACTCTGTCAGACCCTCTAAGAATCGTGTAGATCTCAAGAAGATCGCGTCTCATTCTTTAAACTCCAATAAGCACTTGCCCAACCTGCTCAATCTCTCCTCAAGACAAGTCCCAAGATTAGTGTACCTTCTCTCCTCCAATGCCAGTATATCTTTGCTTAGCCAAGAGACCGCAACTCATCACAATATTCTGGTTCTTGTCTGACAAGTGCCTCAGATAGTCTTAGCTAGACCTTCTATTTTGATACACCATTCCCTTTGAATTAAAGGGCAAATGATCTATTTGTCTTCTCTGAACTTTTGGATGCAAGCTTTTTCTGATTCATACACAAGCACTCCCAATTCTGTGCTATAGCTTTGTACAGTCTTTTTCTGTTATCTGATATTCAGCTACTCTATTCTTCCAAAGTGAATAACCTTATTTTCCCACATTATATCCCATCTGCCAATTTTTGCTCACTCACTTAACCTGTCTATGTCCCTGTGCAGATTCTGAGTCTTCTTCACCACTTGCCTTTCCATTTATGTTTGTCTCCTTTTATGGCATCAACATACTTGGAAATATTATATTTAATTCCCTCATCCAAATTATTGTCAGAATGGAAGATCTCCAGGAATTTGTTGCAATAGTCACATGTCAATGTGACAGTAACATGAATGAGGAGATTAGTCTAAAATGAATAGAGAGCAGAGGCTCATTGCTTACTAGCATTAGTTATTTCGGTCAAAAACTGCAATGTGTCCCACTGGCCATCACTCCAATGCTGGCTAATGCCCCTGGCTCAGTGACACTTCACATTAAATGTTTATTTTCCTAGTCCTCTTGTTCAGTGTTCCACCAACAGTTCATAGCCTGACCAAACTCTCTGTTCTTCCAATTGAGACATTTCTCCACATCTTTGCCTGTCGTTGCTGAATGTACCTTCAGCTGCCAGAAATCCATGCCATGTCAGCAATATTAACTATGGTTCTGTTAGGCCCGAAACGTCGATAGATTCCTGATGAAGGGCTTTTGCCCGAAACGTCGATTTCGCTGCTCATTGGATGCTGCCTGAACTGCTGTGCTCTTCCAGTACCACCAATCCAGTATATGGTTCTGTTAGCCCAAGGCTGAATATGCAAGCAGAAACTACACCACAGACTTGAGTAGAAAACAGAGTAATGTGCATTAACAATTGGACAGCTTGAAGAAAGGCATCTGTCAGTATTGAATAAATACCATAACTGTACTTTGTCTTTGAAATGGAAGTGAGCTAAGACATTTCAAACATTGTCCACCATGAATAACAAGGCAGCTCTAATTCAGCAGTTTTGGATAGGTCAACTTTCTCTGTTGCTCTGCAGACACCAGGTGAAAGAGTACAGTTGAAGCAAGGAGAAAGTGTTCCTACAAGCAGGAGAATTAGAAAAGTGAGGACTCAGATCTATGATGCCTTGCAAAAGAATCAGAAAAGTTATTCATTTTGTTCATTCAACATTGCACATTGCTACTATCTGATTGTACTCCCAGGAAAGCAAATGTAATCAGAACATTCAAAAAGGGATTGAAAGAAAGAAAATGGTATGGTGGCCTTCATAGAGGATTTGAGTACAGCAACACTGATCACTTGTTACAATTGTACCAGCCCTCCGTGAGTCTACACCTGGAGTATTGCGTGCATTTTTGGTCTCCTTGTAGAAACATAGGAGCAGCAATAGAGCATTCGACCTTTCAGGGCTACTCTGCAATTTAATATGATCATGGTTGATCATTGAGCTCAATTCTCTAATCCCAGCACCGCCCAAATCTATTTGGATGAGGTTAGAGACTGCAGCTTAGCTGAGCTGAATGTGACACTGTGGTACAGTAAGTTCAAGTGGGGACAGCAACAAGGAATCTAGAAATATTAGAACGCAGGGGATTGACATCATCACCTGCAGCAAGGAGTAAAAGAACCTAGACAGCTATGATTGCTTGGTGCCAGGGTTTGAGGAACTTGCAGTGGGAGGGGAAGGATTCAGTGTAAATGACAACATGGGTAGAATTAGGAAAGAGGAGTGTTGCATTGAGTGTCTGAAGCTCGAAGATCTGAATTAAAAAGTAGAACCTCAGATTATGATCTCTGAATTATGGCTTGACCATGTGCAAATTGGCATAGGGTGTAGAAAATTAGAGATGAATACAGGGTTTAAAGACTGGTACGAGAGAAGTGGACTCTGGTTTGTGAATCACTTGCATCAGCACGGGGAAAGGTGAAGCTGCAGTGCTGAGATGGTCTACACCAATGATTGGGCCACTGTTCTTGCATACTCTAACTGGGAAGTAGAAAGCGTTTTGAATGAACTAGTGGTGGCAAGATCAAATGTAGAAAGGTATGATATATTAATAGAGAACATGTAAGATGGAGAACAGGTTCAGAAAGGCAGCAAAAGACAGAGAAAAGGCCTTGGAATATACCAAGATTCAAGACATCTTACTTAGATATCAGAAAGACAAAACTAAAGGCTGTATGTGAATGTGCATTATATTCATAAAAGTAAAAGAATTGATAGTGCACATTGAAGGAAGTAAATATAACCTGTTATGATCTGATTTTGTTTTTAACAAGTTTTATTTTGGTCAAAAATGAAAAAATAGATTATTACTTGAAAGAACGATTCAGGATTCTGGAAGTACCCAAGAATTTAGATGTTCTAGTGCGTGAGTCAAAGTTCGTGTACAGATATGACGTATTCAAGAAGATGCTATCCTTTATTATGCAAGGGATTGTGCCTGAAACTATGGATGTTATGCTTCAGTCATATAGGGCATTGGTGAGATCACATCTTGAATACTGCATGCAGTTTCATTATTTATTTAGGGAAGAGTGTAAGCACATTGAAGGTGATTCAGAAGAACTTGACTACATTAATACCTGGAGTGAATGTGATATTTTGAGGATATGTTGGACAGGCTGGGCTTGTTTTCTTGTGTTTAGAAGAGTGAGGGTGGCTTGATTTGAGATCCTGAATGGTCTTGACGAGGTGCGTGGAAAGGATGTTTCCTCTTGTGGGTGAATCCAGAGTGGGGCACTATTTTAAAGTTAGAGATGATTCTTTTTAGGGTAGATGAGAAGAATTCTTTTTTTTCTTTAAGAGTTGTGCAACTTTGGAATTCTCTGCGTCAGAAGAGCGTTTTTGAATGTTGTTAAAATAGAGGTAGATTCTTGTCAGACAAGAGCTATTGGATATAGATGGGAACATGGAATTGGAAATGCAAACATCAGCTAGATATTGATTTGGCAAGGCTTAATGGTCTACTTTTGATCCTAGGTGCCACTGAAAAGCTAACATGCAACAAGGGTGTATGATATTGACAGATATTGCATTAGTGTGGCTAGAATTAATAGACAGGAAATGAAGTAGGGATAAGGGAGGCATTTTCATGTTTGGAGGCTTTAACAGATGGGACGCCCTGAAAATCAGTGCTGGGGCTTTAGCTATTTGCAACTTACGCTAGTGACTTAGACAAAGATAATTTATCTTAATTGGTTGATGTAAAGCTAGATGTGGTTGTAAACGGAGGGGTGTGCACAGTAGCTGCAAAGAAATATAGGCAGGTGAAGTTAATGGGCAGCAAGGTGAAAATTGGAGTATAAGGTGAGGCTTTTCACTGGTAGTAAGAACAGAAAAGCAAAACTCCTTCTAAGAGATGTGAAACTTACCCATATCAGAGCATCAATATTTTTATGCTCATACAATGAATACACAGTCAATGTACAGATATACCAAAACTTTGGGAACAGAAATGGCATGTTAATCTTAAGGGGATTAGAGTACAAAGAATAAGAGGCTTCATCTATTGTATGGGACTTTGAGACATCAACGTTACGATAGTTTTAGTTTTCAATGGAAGGAATGATCTACTTGCCTTACAGACAGTACAGTGAAGGTTAACTGTGAAGGTTGAGATGATTGCCCTATGATGAGGTGCTGAGTGTATTGGGTTTATACCAGTTTCATTAATAAAAGTGATCTCATTGAAACATACAAGATTCTGAAGAGAGTTGATGGAATAAGTACAGAGGTGCTGACTGGGGGAACCTAACACCAGAGGATGCAGGATATTGAATTGATCACTTAGGATTGAGATGAAGAGAAATTTCTTCACTCAAATAAGAGCATAAGAAACAGGAGCAAGAATAGAACAATCAGCCTATCAAACCTCTCCTATTCAATAAAATCATGGCTGATCGCCTTTGAGCTTCAACTCTTCTCTCATGCCAGCCCTCAAAGTCTCTACTTCTCAACTTTAACATTCTTGTGAATCTTTTGGACTGCCCTTTCGCAGAGATTTATGGATGCTCTGCTATTGAGTAATTTAAGATAGACTTCTGATTGCTCTGGCAAGTGAAGGATGTGGGGAGCTGGCAGGAAAGTGGAATTAAAGTAGAAGATTTGCCATGATTATTAAGTGGTAAAGCAGGTATGAGGTGCTCTATGGCTTGCTGTTCCTATTTCATCTGTTATTCTCTGCATTTGTCCTGAGGATGCTACATGCAACTTAACTCTTTGATCATGTTTTTGTTATTAGTCCCAACGTCATTTCTTTTGGGTTGGTGTTAATTTGGTTTGATTAGTTTTTGAAGCACCATTGGAAATTTTACTCAACTTGCATATATTTAGCATTTTCAATTTGTATCCTTAAAATTGAATTAAGATAACATGCCAAAATAATAATTTCAACGTTTTCTCCTCCATAGAACTTTGTCTAACAACTGAAACTTTGGCTTACGTCTTGCCATCTTTGGATTCAGAGTTGCTTGTGGATGACACTTCCTCCACTGGAACAGAAAATTGTTCTTCAGTGGAATTATTCAGAGAGCCAGAAGGTAAGAGAGAAGATAACAACAAATGCAGCTACAAATAGCATTTTAAACTTCTTTCTACAGTGCAGCTTGTTTATTTTGTTTGTTTTCATCATTGAGGTATTTATTATTCTATAATTTATGTTACCTTTAGTCCATATCCATGAAGATTAATAAAAGGCATCTCCCCTGTATAAAGTTAGTTGGGTCCAGGTGTAGCAATCTATCTGATAGCTAGAATTTTAAGCAGATACCCAGCATCCTGTAGTTGGAAATTTTACTAATTTGTGCATGATTAATTGTAGTCATGATTTAGTTTTTTTTTGGAGCAAGTCCTTATTCCACATGAGCTGTCAAGAATTGGTTTCGTGGGAAGAGTTAAAAGGCAGGGAGTAATTGTAACTGAGTGATGATATAATTTCGAGTTTAATTTCAGATTAAAGGAATGCATTCTGTGCTCCTTTTCTCGTAGAGGGGTTGTAGCTAGGGAAGGGTGTAGTTAGACTGTATTATAAGTTTGAATTTAGGAATACAAGTGTAATAATACTATTTGATCTTGCAAGATGTTACAGATTGATTTTGTTGTTTAATTCCATTTTAAGTGAAATTTTATCAACCTAGCATGGAATTTTCCTTCTGGAGGTGGGTGGGCAGGAGAAATAATTGGTGAACTTACCTTGGACAGCAACTTCCCCCTTGCACTATCTGTGTGGTTATGTGCTGGGCAAGAATGTCCATGAATGATTTTTCTTTCTTTACCAGCAATTAAGGCCCTTAAGTGGTCCATTAGTGGCCGGTTAAGGGCTTTAACATGCTCCTTCTGTGATCGCTTATTTCCAATGTAGTCGAGAAAGGTAGCTAGCTTCCCAATTCAAAGAGTTTCAGGATGACCACGTACCTCAGCTTTCACAATCGTAGGCCACTCAGAGGCATGGATGACAGGAAAAGCATGGCCACTGTAAACCACCTTGTAACATGAAGCAAAATAAGACTTGCCTTCTCACCACTAGATCCCCTGAGGTGTAGACTTCTACGTTGTTGAGATTACCATGCCTTCAGTGCCTAGGCCTGTGAAAGGAAGCAATACATGTCCTTTCTTGCTTGTGAGACCTTACTCTGCTGATTAGCAGCCGACCTGGTATTATTTCACTGGTGGCATCTGCATGTTTGTTGCCATCCAATATCCTCACCCCACACTTAGAAAAGTTACTGGGAATAATTTAGCCCTGGCTCTCTTGTAACTGATGCACCGTAATATCACACTTTACATTGTCTTTAGCCTCCTTCTCATTGCCACTGCAATAGTTGGCATGTAAAATAATTATTTTGTTGCTAATTCACACCAATGTTTCTCAGTCCCTTTCTCCATTACCAGCCTCTTATTCTTAATGATTAATTTCCTTCTATGATTTGTTACAGTCTGCCTTTTCCCATTGCAAAACAGAAAAACACAAATAAACAGGTATTCCTTAAATCAATGAAGTAGGAGGCACTGAGATTAGCAGAGTGTTACTCAGACCATTCTTTGGCAATGGACAAATGAGGATAGCCATGAGAACTTAAAAATGTATTTGGTGAAGTACAGACATTTGATAGGCACTTGCTGATATTCAATCGATGTCACCAATAAGTTAAATGTAATGATCTGCACAATACTGACTTGAAAACTTATTTCATTGACTCTTGGTTCCAACTCGCCTTTCATGTCTCTGGAGTTCATTGTGAGTCCTGACAGAGATTATAACATAGAAGACTTTTGAGGATGACCAACATTCATGAGGAGAAGGGCTTATGCCTGAAACGTCGATTCTCCTGCTCCTGTGATGCTGCCTGGCCTGCTGTGTTTTAGAAGTACTCTTAAACTTAAAACATAGTCTATCTTGAAAACTAGTGTTGTGACGTCTTGAGCAATTTTACCTACAATGAAAGTATGAGCAATGTCATGGAGCATCAGATGCCAGGCCAGAGTGCATGGCAACCTGTGCTAATGAGAAACTCAATGGCTGCAGACTCAAAGATCAAACATGGCATTATCTTGGTGGCTGAAAGCCATACTGATGAACAATAAAATGCTATTGAGATCTCTGCAAGCTGGGAAGTACAGATGAGAGGAGAATAGGCAAATGAAGCTGGGAAGGCAAGTCCAGGCTGTTCCATTTCATTGCTGTCCATCTCCCTTGTGCTATCTTCTGCCATCACTTAAGTACAGGTGGAGCTCTCCGGTTCCAGAGCAGAGAGGGCATTTGCAGCAAACTAAGACTCCATTGCATCTCTTCAGGGCAGCAGTGAAATCAACCTCTACTATTCTTGGAGTCATCACAAAAGTTAATATTTTATCAAAGTATACAAAATTCCATAATTTATCTGACAAGTTAGCAGAAAGAGTGGACCAAGTTTCTGAACTTTGCGCACACATAGTAATTCTTGTTTTTTCAAAAAAATGATTGTAGTAACAGCGAAGCATTTATGAAATGTTGACATGTAATTACTAGTTAAAATTTTAATCCCTTTATGAAAAGCCCCCTTCACATATACAGATAAATGTAGAAAGATTCAATGAATATTGATTGTGGGAAAAACTGGGAAGACAGTTTAATGGTCCCTCTCCCAAGGGTGAACCTAGATGATCCTCTTGGTTTACCAGCGTTTGCTGCTCTTTGGGTTTTCTTTTTCAGGTAGTTTTGACCGCAGGAGGCACAGATCAACAGGTTCACAACTTAGTCTTTGACTTGTTAGTTAAAAATGATACAGCAACTGGTGAGAGAAAATAAACTGGCCTTTTATTTGTAAAGGCAATTTATACCCACCTTTTGAAGGAGCAAAAATGTTAATTGTTCATGCTCACAAGCCATTCAGCTATTTGGGAGTGATTCACAGGTGTTGGCAGCCAGAAGCCCCTTTTCAACACTGGTCACCACTGCACAGACCAAAGAACTGGGTATGCTGGACACTTGAAACAAACATAAACTGAAACTTCTGGAGAAACTCACCTGGTCTAGTAGCATCTATGGAGGAGAAAACATTTAACATTTTGACCTTTCTTAAGACAGGTATCAGCTATTTGTTGCTGGCCAAATCTCTCTATCTTAATATGTCCTGCTAGTTAAACAAGCAAATGTAAACAACATTTACAGTAAGGGCTGATAACTTGCTTTTAAAATGTTTAGCAATCACTTCCACAATCCTTTGGTTTTTAAAACAGCCCTTTTTCCATTTCAGCCTGCAATCAAATTATTTTTTAACAAACCAGTTCTTTACATGCCTTTAGCTGTATCCTGGATTGTATAAGTAATAGCAAGAGGAAGACTTCATATTGCACAAAGAAATCACTGTTGTTTGCAACCACATGAATGTTGCTTTAACTTGTGAAATAATAAATGGAAAAAGAGTCTGTCTCCCTGTCGCCCATCATTCTTGCTAGTGCTTCCTCTTTGTTGTGCATGCTCTTGTTCGCTCCATGTCTGTCGTTATCAGCCGTGCTCGTGCCTATGTCACCACGTGCTCAGTCAAGAACATGAAATGTCCTATTTTGTTTTTAAAGTAACTTTTGTAATAATACTTCCTGTCAAATTTTCTTCAATGTTAAAATGCATTTTATGTAAGTAAGACATTCTAATTTTTCTGTATCCCATCCCATAATTTGAACAGTGAAGCTAAAATAAAAAAATTTTTTCCAGTATATATGCTGAGTTTGTGATACCACTTCAGTTTGCAGTTGCAATAATATTGACACAAAGCCTCTATGCTTTTAGGGGAGGCAAGGAAATTGTAAACTTGAAGGAGCACAACAAAACACAATGTCAATAGATATATTTAACCATTATAGACAGATCAAGTTTCTACTCATTTAACTCTGTTTGGACCAATATTTTGTACACTAGAACTAATGTTTTTTTTGTCTAACTACAAGCCATGTTTTTGAAACAAATTTCAGATATTTGTTTGAACTCAAAGACCAAGTTACTCAATTCTGAAGTGAAAACTGCTTTACATTGTAAATATGGACATAATATTTAATAACAAAATCAGAAGTTGCTGGAAACACTCAGCCGGTCTAGCAGCATTAGTGGAAAGATAGCAGAGTTCATGTTTCTGGTCCAGTGACCCTCTTTCAAAACCGATTGTACTAGGAAAAGATTAGTGTATATGTAGAAAAGAGGTTGAGGAGGGGAAAGAAGTAAATGATGGTCCCCATTAGCAGCTGTTGATTCTCCCAGGCTGACCGTTGCCCATTCCTTTATCTGCCCAACTGTTTTTCTTTTTCTCTGGGGTCCATTTTCACCGATTGTTTACTCCTTCCTCCTGCCCCCCACACTCTCCCCACCCCTTTTCTAACATTATATACCAACCTTATTTCTAGCTAAAATCAGTTCTGAACAAGGGTCACTGGATCCAAAGCATTAATTCTGATTTCTGTCCACAGATGCAGGCAGACCTGCTGAGTTTTTTTCAGCAATTTGATTTCCAGCATCAGCAGTTCTTTGGCTTTTTGCATATACTTAATAAAGTTGACAAAAGTGGTTAGCAGGAAGTTGTGTGGTGCTGAAAGGATGTGGCCAAAAATGTAAAATGTTTAGTATCCACCTCCTGTGGTGTATAACACAAATCCTAACCTAGTGTCCTGAGGTGAAGCAGCCAATAAGGTGGTCACATACATTTGAGTAATGCTTTTGGAGCTAAACATGCTCCACTTAACTTTATATTTCTGTTAGAAATTCCCATATCTGTTTTTATAATGGAAACTGCTTAAGTAAATTTAACACATTTAAAATGTTTTAAAACTCTGCAGCAGATAAAATTGAAAATGTAAAGGCATTCTGGAATAACTGAAGACTTTTTATTGAATATAAAAGTTTTAACATCTGCTTTTGCATCAGTGACAGTTATAACAATTTTGTGCAAGATTAAGTCCTTTGTTTTCCTTTCATGACATGCAATCAATGCTTGACAAAATGAAAGTTGTGCATTTTTTCTGTGAAAAGTTGAATATTAGTATCCAACATTAAGCTTATCAAAGCTAATGATATTTGTTGGTTTATTTTTCAAATGAAAATCTTCTGGTTCCTTGGGAATTTAGCCTCTGATTTCTGGTACTATCATTGTGTTACTGTTTTTTCAGAGCATGCATCTGTTATGAATCCAGAAGATATTTATTGGCTCGATTGTAAAAATTCTACTCTTCTGGACAGTAGTAAAGCAGCAAACATTGATGTGATTGGTCAGCCTTCAAATCTCTCTGAAATTCTAGGTAATCACTTTTATGACCACTTCATTTTAAAATCTTAATTTCTAATTTTTTCTTACAGTATTCCCTCAGTATATTGCATTGTATACTTTTTTTTTCTGTATCTTAGAGCAGACTGGAAATCTCACAAGAGAAGGAAACTTCAAAGGGTGAGGTGTTGTTATTTGAATCAGTATAAAT
Source organism: Chiloscyllium punctatum (assembly GCF_047496795.1). NCBI lineage: Eukaryota > Metazoa > Chordata > Chondrichthyes > Orectolobiformes > Hemiscylliidae > Chiloscyllium > Chiloscyllium punctatum. The sequence goes on from NC_092758.1 coordinate 31,515,198, forward strand.
GATCATAAGACTTTGGTATTCTTATAAGAATGTGTACTGTCACTATTATAACTAATATTGCCTTTTATTAAAAGCTGTATGAAATCTGTGAGGTTGTAGTAAAATAAATAAATTTATACTTGCCCAAGATTTTTAATGAATCTATCTTTGTACCTTGATTTCTAGCGAGATTGGGAGGCTTCAGAATGATTGTGCTGAACTCTGTTGCTATGGAATCAGGAGGTGCTAGCTGATGCTGTCTTAAGTTTTTTTTATATACATATAGCAAGTATATATGTACCTGTGCTAGAGCTGGAGTAAGCTTAAAACTAACAAAAGTTTGTTGATTTAATTACATGGTTGAAATTCCTGATTTCATCCTTAACTAGTTGTCAATGTGTATTCTATTTAAGCATATTTCTGAACTGCCAAGAATATGTAAATGTTTTTTAAAAAATTTCTTCAATTTTTTTAATGCAAGATGCTTCACACAAAAGAGATGGAGAAAGAATTCTATAGTCATTGTTGGGAAAGGTTTTGATAAATTTCTTGAAAATATTTAAGCACCTAGAGTCTGATACTTTGGGCAAAGATCTCGAGTGAAGTTTGAAGTCTGAATTTCTCATCAACGATGGACTTCCACTGTTATCAGAATTTGGATATTCAGGCATTCTTGCTTCAAGTTCAGCAACTTAACTGGCTACTACAAAAGTTGTTACACCAAGATGCACACAACAGAGGTAGAAGTCACAAGATGTTAACAAACCACCCATACTCTAAGCTTACAATTGCATTTGTCCAAAAATCCCCCTTTGTTTGTAAAAACAAAAACTCTATTTTTCAGTTGTTAATTAGTAATTTACCCAATATACATGGTTGTAAATTATGATTAGGAGAAAGTGAGGACTGGAGATCACAGCTAAAAATATGTTGCTGGAAAAGCGCAGCAGGTCAGGCAGCATCCAAGGACCAAAAGAATCGGCGTTTCAGGCATAAGCCCTTCAGGAATGAGGAGGGTGTGCCGAGGAGGGTGTGCCAAGAAGGCTAAGATAAAAGGTAGGGAGAAGGGACTTCGGGGAGGGGCGTTGGGAATGCGATAGGTGGAAGGAGGTTAAGGTGAGGGTGATCGGCTGGAGAGGGGGTGGGGGCGGAGAGTTCGGGAAGAAGATTGCAGGTCAAGAAGGCGGTGCTGAGTCAGAGGGTTGGGACTGAGACAAGTTGGGGGGAGCTGTTATGAATCCAGAAGATATTTATTGGTTCTGTTGTAAAAATTCTACTCTTCTGGACAGTAGTAAAGCAGCAAACATTGATGTGATTGGTTAGCCTTCAAATCTCTCTGAAATTCTAGGTGATCACTTTTATGACCACTTCATTTTAAAATCTTAAAATTTCTAAATTTTTCTTACAGTATTCCCTCAGTATATTGCATTGTGTACTTTTTTTTTCTGTATCTTTAGAACAGAGTGGAAATCTCACAAGAGAAGGAAACTTCAAAGGGTGAGGTGTTGCCATTTTCCCCCACCAACCCAACCTCCACTCCCGGCACCCTCCCCTGCAACCGCAAGAAATGCAAAACTTGCGCCCACACCTCCCCCCTCACTTCCCTCCAAGGCCCCAAGGGATCCTTCCATATCCGTCACAAATTTACCTGCACCTCCCCACACACCATTTACTGCATCTGCTGCACCCAATGTGGCCTCCTCTATACTGGGGAGACAGGCCACCGACTTGTGGAATGTTTCAGAGAAGCATTCCTCTAGGACATCTGCACCAACCAACCCAACCGCCCTGTGGCTGAACACTTTAACTCACCCTCCCACTCTGCCAAGGACATGCAGGCCCTTGGCCGCCTCCATCGCCAGACCAACGCTGGAGGAAGAGCGACTCATCTTCTGCCTAGGAACTCTCCAGCTTCCTCATTCTCCCCCCCCCCCCCCCCACACACACACACACACACACACACACACACACACACACACACACACACACACACACACACACACACTTTACCTCAGTCCCAACCCTCGGACTCAGCACTGCCTCCTTGACCTGCAATCATCTTCTTGACCTCCGCCCTCACCCTAACCTCCTTCCACCTATCCCACTCCCAATGCCCCTCCCCCAAGTCCCCCCTCCCTACCTTTTATCTTAGCCTGCTTGGCACACCTTCCTCATTCCTGAACAAGGACTTCTGCTCGAAACATCGATTCCCTTACTCCTTAGATGCTGCCTGACCTGCTGTGCTTTTCCAGCAACACATTTTTCATCTGTAAATTATGATTTATTAACAAATGTGTGTTAACTCCATTCAGTTCCATTCAGCCTAGTTAACCTTCTCTGGACTGTCTCCAATGCTAGCATTCCTTAGGTAAAGGGCCCAAGACTGTTCGCAGCATTCTAGCTAAGATCTGATGTGTTCCTTGTACAGTTTTAGCAAAACATCCTACTTTTATACTCCGTTCTGTTTGAAATAATGGCCAACATTCCATTTGCCTTTCCTATTACCTTTTGATCTTGCATGCTAGCTTTGTGATTCATGGGTGAGGACTCCCAAACCCCTCTGCAGCTTTCAGCAGTTTTTATATTGTTAAATAATAATTAGCTTCACTATTCTTCATGCCAAAATGTGTAGCTTCACATCTCTCCATATATTCTATCTGCCAAATTTCTGCCTACATGCTGAACCTACCTGTACCTCTCTGCAGATTCTGCAATGTTCTTGTCACTTGTCTTTCCAATCTGTTTTTTTTGTCATCCACAAATTTAGATATAATATATTTACTTTCCTCATTCAGGTCATTATGAAAGCCTGAATGATGCCCAGTTTCAGGAGCATACGGAACTGAACTATTTCAGTATTTGAGAAGTTGGAAATGATGCTTAACACTGCTATCAGCAAATGTCCTCACATTAGACCTATGATGAGGCAAAATGATAAAGCAGCTGAAAGCTGATGGGTCAAGGGCACTAACTAGCCTGAGGAATTCATGCAACAATATACTGGAATCAAGATGATTGACTTCTAACAATCACAACCATCATCTTTGGTGCTAGTTATGACTTCAACCAATACAGTGTTTTCCCGTTGATCCCCACTGTCTCCAGTTTTGCTAGGGCTTCTTGATATCATACTCTGTCAAAGGTGGCCTTGATGTTAAAGGCAGTCACTCACTCACCTAAACATTGGAAATCAGCTGTTTTTTGTCCATGTTTGAACCAAAGCTGTATTGAGGTCAAGAGATGAGTGGACCGACGACACAAAAACTGAGTAGGTTCGAACAACAGGTTTTTGCTGAGCAAGTATTGCTTGATTGAATTGTTGATTACCTTTCTATTGCTTCTCTTTTTTTAAAATTCACTTGTGGGACATGGGCACCACTGACTGGCCAGCATTTATTACCCATCCCTAGTTGCCCTTCAGAAGTGATGGTGAGCTGCCTTCTTGAACTGCTGCTGTCCATGTGCTGTAGGTTGGTCAACAATGCTTTTAGGGAAGGAATTGCAGGATTTTAATCCAGCAACAGTGAAGAAATGATATATTTTCAATGGATGGTGAGTGCCTTGGAGGGCAATTTGCATGTGGTGGTGGTGTTCCCATGTATCTCCTAACCTTGTCTTTCAAGATGGAAGTGGTCATGGATGTGGAATGTGCTATCTAAGGATCTTTGAATTTCTGCAATGCATCTTGTAGGTAGTGGCAGCAGTGTGTACTGAGCATCGATGGTGGAGGGAATGGATACTTGTGAATGTGGTACCTATCAAGTAGGCTCCTTTTGTTCTGGTTGGTGATTTTGGAGCTTCACCCATCCAGACAACTGGGAAGCATTACTGACTGTGCCTTGTAGTTGGTGGACAAGCTTTGGGGAGTCAGGAAGTGAGTTTCTTGCTGCAGTATTCCTGGTCTCAGACCTGCTCTTGTAGCCACTGTTTATATGGCAAATCTAGTTGAGTTTTGGCTAATGGTAACCCTAAGGATATTGATAGTGGGGGATTCAGTGTTGATAATACCATTGAATGTCAAGTTGTGGTTGGTTAGATTGTCTCCTTTTGGAGATGATCGTTGTCTGTATTTGTGTAGCATGAATGTTACTTCCACTTGTCAGCCCAAGCCTGGATATTGTCCAAATCTTGTTGCATTTGAACATTAACTGCTTCAGTATCTGAGTTACAAATTGTGCTGAACATTGTGTGATCATTGGTAAACATCCCCACTTCTGACTTTATGGAAGGAAAGTCATCAAAGCAGTTGAAGATGGTTGGTTCTAGGAAACAATTCTGAGGAACTCGTGCAAAGATGTCTTGGCGCTAAGTAACTGACCTCCAAAAACACCAACCATTTTCCTGTGTGCCAGCAATGATTCTAGCCAGCAGGGAGTTTGTTCCTGATATCGATTTGATTCCACTTATGTTTAGATTCCTTGATGCTTGGTTGAATGTGACCTTGGGCCACCAGTTTCACCTCACGCTGGAATTTGGCTCTTTTGTCCATGTTTGAGCTAAAGCTGCAATGAGGTGAATGGCCTGCTCAAACCCAAACTGAATGTCGCTGAGCAGGTACTGCTTGAGAGCACTGTTGATAACATCTTCCATCACTTTACTGATGATTGAGAGTTGAGTGGTAATTGGCTGGGTTGGATTTGTCCTGCTTTTTGTGTGCAAGACATACCTGGCAATTATTCACATTGTCAAGTAGATGCCAGTGTTGTAACTACTGGAAGGGCATGGCTGGGAAACTGGCAAGTTCTGGAGTACAAAGTTTTAGTACTATTGAAGGAATGTGTCAGGACCCATAGTTTTTGCAGTATCCAGTGCCACCAACCATTTCTTGATATCATTTGGAGTGAATTAAATTGGCTGAAGACTGCCATCGGTGGTGATTGGGACTCCTGGAGGAGGTTGTGCACTTCTGGCTGAAGATTGCTTCACTGATTGAGGTGCTAATTGGCTGGTTTGAATTTGCTCTGTATTATGAGCTGAGGGCATATCTGTGCAATTTTATACATTGCCAATGTTGTAACAGTATTGAAACAGCTTAATTAGCTGCATGACAAGTTCTGGAGCACAAGTGTTCAGTCCAATTGCTGGAATATTGTCAGAACCCACAGCCTTTGCAATATCCAGTGCTTTCAACCATTTTTTTGATATCACATGGAATGAATCAAATGAGTTCAAGACTGGTGTCTCTGCTGGGAGCTTCTGTGGGAAGCCAAAATTTATTATCCATTCAGCACCTCTGGCTGAATGTGGATGCAAATATTTCAGCTAAAGATTGAGAAACTATAACAGAAGGTTGGCCTGTGGCAAATTGAAATGGGAAGTGACTGAGGAATTCCAATTCATATTTGCAAATAGAATTAACTGTTCAGAAAAGCATATTTTCCAAGTTTTGATTTATTGAATGCAATATGCAAGATTGGAAGATGTTTTTATACCTTTGGGCAATAGTGAATGGATGTATTTTATCTCTTAAAGTATGATGAAGTTCCAGGTATATGAGAACAGGATTGAGGATAATGGAGCACTGAAGAGGGAAGGAGTGGATTACAGGTTGTTAAAAATGATCTATTTCGTATGAAGGCTGAGGGATAGGAAATGAGAATAAATTTTACTATATTTACGGGTAGAGGGGAAAGATGAAGCTAGAAATATGGGAAGTTGGATGGGATCTTCAAAAAGATCTTAAGTAATCCATGGGGCTGAAGAAAAGGAAGCATATTTCAGAAGCTTTTCTGTGGAATTTAGAATTACCATTGCAATGTCATAGTTGGGAAGGAAGTGAATAGACTCTGGTAGCAAAGCAGGAAGACATGCAATCCAAGTAGAACACTTGAGATCACCAATTCTTAACCTTCAATGTTTTCCAGTTGATTTTTAGATGGCTAGCATTTTTAGTCTTGATTTTTGTTTGGATCAAAATGTTCAGTATTTTGAAGCTTATTATTGAAATGACATAACTTCAGGGAAAGTGTCATCTGTAGTCACATAGGGCAAAAATAAATGTGCACCATTACAATTCAATAGTAGCACTGTTCCTTTTTAATTTTATTATTTGTTCTGTTTTTGTTTGTAGATACCATGCATTGGATGAAGTTGAGGAGCATGGGAATTCTCAAGTGACTTCATTTACAGTTGCAGGTAGAGGCTATTTCTGGTGACCTAATACAATTGACCTAAAGTGACATTTAAAGGTTCTGATCCCATTAAGTGTCATTTTTTTTTCCAACCTTGGGGATCTGTTGAACTTGAGCATAGATCTGACCCATTATTTTATCTGTTAAAGTTTTATTTTAATGACTTTTGTGCTATTGCCCACTTCTGCCTTGCTGACTCCTGTTTAAATTGTTGCATGGCTGTCCTAGCCAGCCTCCTTCCCCTTTTTGTCATGCATAAACTTCAACTTTTTAATGATCTCCATTTAAAAAAGACTGATGACTTTTTTTTTAAAAAATGCCTATTGATTGATTGTCTAATTTACATTTTAATCCTTTATATAACAAATTAAAATTAACAAGGTCTATTATTGTGATGGATAGAAAACTGGTTTGACAGACCAGAAACCAAGAATAGGCATATTGGGAACTTTTTTCTCAATGTCAGGCAGTATCTAATAGGGTACCACAGGGATCAGTGCTGGGACCTCTGCTATTCACAATTTATGTGAATGATTTTGATGAGGGAACTAATTGACTAATACCTTGAAATTTGCAGATGACACAAAAAATAAGTGGAAGGCAGATGCAGAGGTGCTTCAGTATGATTTGGACAAGTAGAGTGAGTAGGCAAATGCATGGCATATGAAGTTTATTGTGGATAACTGAGAGGTTATCAACTTTAGTTTCAAAATCAGGGGGCAGATTATTATCTGAATTGGTATAATTTGAGGGGGGGCAATGTGCAATGAGACCCGGTGTCCTAGTACAATAGTCACTGAAGGTAAGCATGCTGGTGCAGAAGAGAGTAAAGAAGGCAAATGGTATGTTGGCCTTCATAACAAGAGGCATCTAGTACAGGAGCAGGGATATCTTGCAGCAGTTATGTAGAGTCTTGGTGGTACCACATTCAAGTATTTTGTGCAGTTTTGGTTTCCTCCTCTGAGAATGGAATTTCTTGACATAGGGGGAGCATAACAAAAGTCTACCAGACTGATTCCTGGGTTGGCAGGACTAATGTATAAAGAGAAATTGATTGGTTAGGATTATATTTGCTGGACTTCAGAAGAATGGAGTGGTGGGATCTTAAAGAAACCTATAAAATTATAACAAAACTAGACAGGTGTGAGGATATATTATGGCTTTAAGAGGTGTATTTTGTCTGGGTTTTTTTTTCATGAAGAAAGGTTGAGACAGAGGTGACAAGTGGTCTGCTCAAAGTCAATAAACTTGTGAAGCCTTGGGATTTTTAAAATTTGGAAATGCCAAGCTCCCACAACCAGGATTTTTTAGTTTTCAGTTGCTGGGGTCTTGAAGCTGAATGTGGAAATTCTTATTCCCATTTTATGTTACAGCTAAAAGCTGGGGTTCTCTTCCTGCTTCTAAAAATACATGTGAGATAATCTATTTTACTACATTTTCCTTTGCCAGGAATGTGTTTATTGAATGCTCCTATATTGGAACAGTAAATTGTAGTTTATATATATATATATAAACATATATATATTATACATTATTTTGTTAAGCATTTCAACAGAGTTACAGGAAGTTAAGCTAATTATTTTTTCTTTTCGGCTGTATTTTAACTGGTGTGAAAATAAAGTGGGTTCTACTTAAAGTTGAGTAGTTTGACCACTGAATTGCATCTGGAATACAATGCCTTACACTCACTTTGAAATATGTAAAAGTTAGGGTCTAGACTATCCTCTCAATATATTTTGAGGGGTTTTGTCTAGTCCATAACACAAGGATGCAGAAAGGATGTCCCTGATGGTAGGGGTGTCCAGAACCAGGACATAGTTGAAGGATAAGGAGTAAATCATTTAGGACTGAAATGAGGATAAATTTATTCACCCAGAGAGTGAGCCTGTGGAATTCACTACTACAGAAAGCAGTTGTGGCCAAAACATTATATGATTTTAACTAGGAATTGGCTAAGCACTTAGTGTTAAAGAGCTAAAAAGGTGTGGGGATAAAGTAGTAATAGGCTTTAGAGTTGGATGATCAGCAATTTCATCATTCATGGCAGAGCAGGGTGAAAGGGCCATCTCCTCCTATTGTCTGATTCTTACTAGGCACGAACAAAATAAAATATAGAGAAAGTATTCTCTAGTAACGTAACAACTGAAAGCCCCCTGCCGTATTTGCACGTTACACTGCAGTCTCACCAATGATGTGGTTTTATGATTTTTAAAAGTCCAAAATGCTTCCTGTTTCAATAGAACCTCTTTCTATGCTTTACCAAGGTGAATCTTTCCATGTTCTTCAGTTCCTTTCATTCAACCCTCTAGCATAATTGATTTGAGCTTCCTGTTTTAGGTACACTCTGATTCTGTGGTCTTTGATTTTTCTTCTTCATTGTATGTAGATTCTGTCCTTTATAAGCTCTCCATTTAACAGTCAACCCAAAATCAGTCCCTTTCTTCTACCTGGCATTACAGCACCTGTTTTGGGTGATCTCAAAACTGTTTCATTGTTTTGGGAGTCTGTGTCTCTGCAAGGAGCAAGGACGTCACTTAGGCCCTGTCCCACCACAACCAAATCTAATGGGCTTATCGTCAGCGTTGTGGGTCACAATTGTCATCACAATTCCACTTTACCTTGAGTTAAAGGCGACTGTTTAAAACGTAACCATCTTGTGAAGTCCTGTGTTTTTAACAAAGTAATTGTAAACACTGCAAGTTGTTGTTCACCCATAATCTCTATCTTTACTAACCTACATTGCTTTCCACTGCTTGCACTGAATTTGAAATTTTGATCCATTTGTGGCTTCAACTCCCTAATTCTGTAACCTATCTTTCCTCAAGTTGCTGTTTCTACTCTTTTGTGGATCTCACCACTTCCCCACTCCTCCATTCTGTTACTTGCTGGAGAATTCCCCTCTTTTCCTCCTGAACTACCACAACTAACCCAACCTTTATAATGACCCTCTTTAAAACCCACCTCTTCCACCAAACTTTTGTAATCCTACCTCTGGCTTAACATTTTTTTTTCCTTCTTGCATCGTATTTGGTATTTTTCTTGTGTTTAAATGCATTCTATAAATGCAAGTGGTTGATGATAAACTTCTTCAAAATACATGGTAATAGTGTAGATTCTAGTGTGTCAACGTATTTTGACCTGCATCATAGAAGTGCAATGATTCTTTACTTTGTCCATGTTGTTTTTCAACTCTAAATGCACCATAAATTTTGCCAAACTCTGTATAACAGCAATTTTAGAATACATACTAATTAAGGTGTCTTGATAGTAAAGAGGGCAAGATAAATCCCGTTCAAGGAAAAAGGGAAGGTTCTATGAAGTTCTGAGGTTTTTAGCCTAATGTAAGATCCTGCTACTATATATTACCACTTAGGGTCCCGACTGGTTTCTGCTCTTAGAAAATCCTTCGTGTGGTCTGCACCTGTAGAAAATTTTTCTTCTTTTCATATTTCCAGTTTTGTGCTCTGTACACTTTGGGTGTTTGTACTTCAATGAAGATACTGAAATAATAATTCCTTTGGTCACATCAGAGATTTCAAACTATCTACAATCTAGGAATATTACACACCTTCAACAATAAACATAATCTGTCTAATAAACTGAGCAGATGCATTCAACGAGACAAATCCTTCAATGTGAATGTCCGATTCAATGCTAGAAACTCTACTTTCAAAATCCTTAAATATAAAGGGAGCAATGGTGTTTAATGCAGCCCAATCCCTTAACAATCTTATTACAACACATCAAATTGTATTAATATGTTGTCCTTCATATTGCCAGTGGACTTGCATGCCACTGACCACAAAATCCAATCCATTGTACCTAAACCTTAGCAAGCTACTGTAAAATTTGGATGCACATTTAATTGATTACCATTTCAATGTTGCAACCAGTTTTTTCTGAAAGAATTAATGTGAAGTACATGACATATTTGATAAAAATGACTCCAAACTTAGGATGTTTGTGAGCAATTTTTTGACTAAGTTTTTAAACTTGACAAAAATGAAATATACTTCTTGAAATGGTTATCATCCTTGCACTTTAGATATATTGACAATAATTGTAAATTGTGTTGTGATGAATTAATTGAATTTTATGTTATTTTTAACTATAATTTTTAATTAGGTAAAACAGTTTCTAAATTACAAGCAAGCAAGGAAAAGTTACATGCAGTTTCCCTCCGAGATGAGCAGAAGAAATCAGTAAGAGACAACTAGCTTAACAGCATAAATTGCAACCTTTTATGCCTTGAAATGTTACCATTACTTTCTGTTTTTGGTTAGCTTTGATCATAGGAAGGAAAACCATGTGAAATTTAATTGTAAAAGGTTGGCCAGTGCAAACCTGCTCATCTTAAAATTCAGCATGCTGTTGTGTAAATAAATAGGTGCACAAATAATCATAGAAAGTTGTGAGCCCACATAATTTTTAATCAACCAGTTCGGACATGTTCTTTTGAGATAAATCAATCAATAGTTTGTTTTTCAAAAATGGCAACGAGTTATATATATTTCATTGCACATTAAAGTTCCACGTGCTGATTTTCCAGTATGTCACAGTTTCTTAGAGCTTGCTGCTTTTGTGAAAGACAGATTTCTGACTCTTGTTGTCCACCCATTTCAACTTTGAGATCTATCCATTCTTGATCTGTTTTGAAACTCCAATATTGATCCTCTGTCTTGTTTTCAGTTTGCGTATTTCATGTATTGATGCCGCATTCAGTGCAGCAGTTTTGTTGCTGAATTCCTTTTTAGAGTTTTCTTCCAATATTTTTGTGAAGTAAAGTATATAACTGTTTCCACAAAAGTTTGGGACTCCACAGCTAAGGTGCGTTTTGCTATTTTTCTGATCTTTATACCATCCCAAGCTAAAGGGCAGCATTTGCTTCCCTTTCCTAAAAGAAACAATAAGCCACCATGTACTTAAAAACCCATCAGATTTACATAAGCATCGCTAAACCAAGAAATTTCAAGTTCCTTGCATTTCCCATTGATGAAAATTTTAAAACATGATACTGAAGTTTTTAGTGTTTTGTTTGGCCAAATAAATTCCATCTTGGTATTTTCATAGATGGACTCCATTCTAATACTTCAGAACTGGCAACTGGTCTTGTTTGGATACCCATATAATTCAGCTGTCAAATAAGAGTTTGCAATTTCTCTCTGTTTTGGAAGCTGCTCCATTTTTTACTTAAGCATACTTTGATTAACGTCAATGGGGCTAACTTTTCTAAGTAGGATTGCTGACATAATGTCACACTTGATCCATTTGGCCAGATTTTTAATCCAATGTACTTAAAAGTCCTTGAAGTCTGACTTCAAATTTTGAATTCTGTTTTAAGCCTATTTCGGACAATGTTATCAAACAATGTCCTCCCACATAAAGCCATCTAGATACACCATAAAGATGTCTGAAAGCTATCTTTCTGATGCCAATAAAACATGACTGCCTATTTTTAACTGAAAATAATTCAATTTTAATAAGACAGATCTTGCTGAGGAGTTGCAAACTATAGAGATATCCTTTTCAGCCATATACATATTTATTTACTTTTCAGAAGGTCCTCCCTGCACTTGCGTTTTTTGTTTTTGGAGGATGAATAAACATTTTTATCTTGAGCTTATCTTTGTGCAGAATTTCAGCTTTAATAACAATTGATCTACACTCCAAAGCAATTATTGTAGAAAGCCCCAGATCCCTAGTTTTTCTTCAAAACTTTGTGCTGCTAGCTTTGCTTAGGGACTCCTGTTTAGTGCAAATCTACATGAGTTAAGGGCTTGTTGTCCCTAATCTGGCACCACTGTGTACACCCAAAATCTGTCCAGCTTTGTAGATCTTATTGTGTGAACTTCTAGTTTGTTCATGGCGACTGAGTCATTTTGATCGTTTTGGTGTCTGTTCCTTGTGATATTCCTGGTTTGTCCTATGGTTCTTGAACTTATTAATCTACACCTCTTTTTCTCTCTCTCAATCTTTCCAGTGGTTTGGGTCCTAGATTTTGCACATCGTCTGAACCATTTTCCTTCTCGATTTTAGGAGTTCTGAAATAGCTAGAGTTGTTTGGACACCCTGTACACTTTAATCATAACTTCTTTAGGAATTAAAGAGAAACAATAATATCCTTAACTACTTATGGATATTCTAAGAGATGCAGAAGGCTTTATGATTAATGTAAAGGCTGCTTGTTTTTTTTTGACTGGACTAAAATGGGAGAAGAAACCGCTTTAAGGAAAATGTGGTGTTTGCTATTTTAACATAAGTTACTGGAGCACATTGTGGACTGTACATAAAATTATGCTTTATTGGAACAGTGAAGGGATGGTGTACATTGGTGTGCATATAAAGAAATTCTTGCAAGGATTGTGAAATTCTGATGAGAAATTCTTTTGGGTTTTCAGTTGGCATAACATGTGCATGCAGACCTGCTAAGAGCAGAAACAAGTCTTGATTTTATTCCTGGGCAGGTGGCTATAGCCTTGTGTGTGGACAATGCATCAGAAACCTCCAACCTGTGAAGAGAAAGTATCAGTATTTCTTCTCTTTCCATGCTGCCATCCCATCCTGTATGGAGAAGTAAAAGAGAGTTCCCTGGTTAGCTAGCTACTTTTTGCTTGCCTTTCTGGTATGAACAACACTCTTTGCAAGTGCCTTGTTGAAAGCAAAAAGTAAAACCGCCTTCACATGTTCTGAAGAAGCAAGTTCTCAACTTGTAAATGAAAGTCTGTGAATTAGTGAACCCACAATTTCATATTATCAGCAAAGAGCTAGAAGAAATCATAATGAACTAAAATAAATCTCATTGATTTCTATGGTCCAGAGTAGTGCTTTTAAAATCTTTCCCTGCTGCGTTTGTTGTCCTTCTACATTATTCAGGTCTAGTAAGTTTTTGTCTCTGTGCGAATGGGAGTTTATGAAAGGGCTAAAGTTTAAGTTATGCAGTCAAAGATCAGCAATTCAACCACTTTACATTTTTGCCATTTGTGATGATATGGCTTTAAAAGGTGTGTTTTGTCCGTGTTTTTTATATATATATTCTTATTGAAAAAGATTTTTTAATATTACAATAAAACTAAAGCCATACAATTCAAAACAGTACAAAGAAAAACAACAAAACTACACTTGTGCAAATACATAGATATATAAAAGAAAAAAAACCTAATCACATAAATAAAAAGGCTCAGCGAGACAAAACAATCGCTATCTACCATTGAGACCATTAATTTATACATATTCATAAATTCGTAATTCTTCCTGTCTGAGTATTAGATTCAAAAACACAATCGTTATGGCTATGTACAAGCCCTTAGTGGTGAGGCAGGCAAATCTGTATCCAGGTAATCTAAAAAGGGCTGCCACATTTTGTACAAATTCTCAGTTTTGTGGTGCACCATACTTGTAAGAAAATCCAAAGGGACATGCTCCATGATTAGCTTACACCAGTCTGACAAACCCGGGGGATTTTTGGACACCCAAACGAGCAGAATATTTTTTCCTGCGTAAAAAATAAGAATATTAAATTTATTTTGTGTGCACATCTAAAGGAAGTCCACAAGCTAGGCCAAGAAAAAGAGAGAATGGGTCCGTTTCAGTTTCTGTCCCAAAGATCCTCTCTATTGCACCTGCCACAATGCTCTAGTATGTCCACAGTCTGTGGCAGAACCAAAGATAATGAGTGAGAGTCCCTGTACTCGTTTTGCACTTGGGACATGTTGAAGATGCTCCCACTTTAAATTTTGAGATGATTTGGAGCCAAGTGCACCCTGTGGAGTATCTTCAACTGCAGGGTATAGGTCCTATTGCAAATTGACATCTTTCTTATGTTTTCTCAAATATCCTCCCATGTCTCAGAGGAGATCTCAGCACCAGCTCTCTCTCTCTCACTTTACAAAGCCACTTGGTCTCGTCTGAGGAACCACCCCCGAACAGATAATCGTGTTGACAGAAAGTATACTCTTAGTACTAAGCACTATCTTCTCTATGTCGGATCTATAGGAATCTGTTAGAAGTGCAGTTCTTCTTTGAATGAAATCCTTGATTTGGAAAAAATGGAAGCGGTCCCTGCTAGGTAGCTCATACTTCCAAGCTAATTGGTCAAAAGACATCATTGTGTCCCCTCAAATAAGTCACCCAGGCAAGACACACCCTTAGCTGCACAAAGTTTAAACCCAGAGTCTATCATCCCCGGTTGAAAACCCAACATGCCAATTATACATGCAAGAAATGATGTTTTGGCAATATTGTCTTCACTCTGCCACATTGCCCTCCATGCTTTAACCATACTGATAACAATTGGGAAATGGCAATATTCCTTAGCTGTCCTCATTTTGCGCAGGAATAGCAAACTAATAAGGGGGCACCTTGCTGGAGAGGTTTCAATATCTAACCATGTTGGAAGAGGGTCCCCACAGGCCCAGTCACACTCATAAGGTAAAAGTAAGCTTAGTTGACGGTTTTTCATATCTGGGACGTCCACTCCTCCAGACTGTGGGACAGATGCAATTTAGTTAGTTTAACAAGGGGCAGTTTTCAATATCAGATGAAAGAACTGAACTAACCATTCAGTTTCCTGAATGTTTGTCTAATGAAGATCAAAGGAAGCATAAAGTACAATAGGCGGGGGAGAATATTTATTTTAATGAAGGCTATCCGACCTAACCAGGAAATCAGACGCGCCTCCCATCTTCGAAGGTCTTGTTTGATTTTGTCAAATAAATAGTTAAAATTAGCTTTAAACAGCTGATCAAAAATGCGAGTAATGAACATACCTAAATAAAGAAAACCCTCCTGTGACCACTTAGAGAAATCAAGATTTTCCCTCAAAACCAGGTATTTTCAGGAGATCACCCATCGGCATGGTCTCCAATTTTGTAAAGTTGATCTTGTAACCCAAAAAGGCGCCAAACGAATTGATACATTGTATCAGACCAGGTACTGAAACTGCTGGGTTTGACAAAAAGATATGGACATCATCTGCATGCAATGTGGTCTTGTGTGACTTTGACCCCACTTCTGGAGCAGATATGTTGGGGTCCCTTCAAATGGCCACCACCAGTGGCTCAATCACTAATGTAAAAAGCAAGGGTGAGAGGACAGCCCTGTCAACTACCCCGAGTATATAAAAATTGTTTTATCGCATGCCATTGGTGAGAACCGTGGCAAGAGGATCACTATAAAGAACCTTGACCCAACTGATAAAGGCTTCACCCAAGCCAAACTGCTGTAGAGTATAAAAAAGGTATGGCTACTCAACCCAATCAAATGCTTTCTCTGCATCTAGAGAGATTACGAATTCTTGTACAAATTGTTGTTGACCTGTTTGGATCACATTAAAATTATTGGAAGATCTGCAGCCCTTTATAAAGGCTGTTGGGTCCTCTTTAATAATGGAAGGCAACAGAGTTTTTAGTCTTAGTGCAAGAGCCTTAGATAGGATTTTGAAATCAACATTCAAACATGAGCTGGGCCTATAGGAAGTACAGTCCTCCCGGGGCGTTCCCTTTTTTAAGAATAAGAGAGATATTGGCCTGTCTTAAGGATAGCAGGGGACAGTCATGACTGTATGAATCGTTGAACATGCTGAGTATCAGTGCTGATGGTATGTTTATAAATTCTTCATAAAATTCATTGGCAAGTCAGTCAGGATCAGGTATCTTTCCACTCTGAAGCTATTTCACGGCCTCCTGCAACTCTTGCACTCTTAATTTGGCATTAAGGAAAGACTCTTGTACGGGAGTTACATCTAGGAGATCCAGATTCTTGAAAAAGGCTCCAAACCTGCCCATCTCTCAACTTTCAGACTGATATTTTGGCATTTACTCTGAATTATATCTCCGAAATGCCGCGTTAATCCTTTCAAAATCACAGGTTAGCTTTCCAACACCTTCCCTGATCGAGATGATGGCTTGAGGGACATTTTTTTTCCTGTCAAGATACGCTAAATACTTGCCCGCTTTATCGCCATGCTCAAACAACATTTGCTTTGCAAAGGTGAGCTCCTTCGCTGTCTGTGAGAGCATGGATCTCAGTGTGAACCAAACTGCTGTGATTCTCTGTCGCTTAGCCAACGAGGGCCTTCTTGGCTGTCTTCAACCATGTTTCGAGTAGACGTTGCTGCTCACCCTTCTGCCGCTTCTTACTAGCAGGGTATGAAATAACTAACTCCCTAGCATAAGCTTTCTCAGTTTTCCAGTGAATGGATGGATTACTGGCAGAGTTTGAATTAATGTCTCGGAAAGCCTTGAAATCATTGGAGATGTACTCAGCAAGCTTACTATCCTTAAGGATAAAGGGATCCATTCGCCAGTGTCCTGGACCTGCTATAGTGTCCTTACTCTTAACCAATAAGTACACTGGAGCATGATCAGACATGGTAATATTCCCAATTGTGCAGGATGCCATCAAGTCAAAGTATGCTGCGGGAGTCAAAAAGAGATCAATCCTGGTGCGGATTGGAGAAAAATGTAAAATCCTGCCTCCAGAAGTCCTCCAACCCTAGTTCAATACACAAATCCACTAATTGCTTAGATTGTCCAAGGGCCCCTGATACTTTCTTTATAATCTGTCTACCATAAGACAATTAAAATCTCCCTCTGATAATATGCCAAGATACAAGATTAATCGGTTTAGAGAATGCATCTACCAGGAATTTAAGGGGGTAGGCCGGGGAACAGTAAACATGTAAAATACTGGATTCTTCTCCATTTATCAAGGCTTTAAGGATTATGAACCTCCTGTGTGTGACTTTAACACCTTAGTCACTTAATTGGGAGATTCCTCCTAACAAGTATGGCCACTCCTCTACTCCTAGTATTAAAAGATGAAAAATAAACCCAATCAACCCCATTCTACTGCAGTTTCAAATGTTCTCTATCGTCCAGGCAATATCTGCCCTTTCCTTTTTAAGACTGGAAAGCACCTTTTTCCTCTTGATTGGAGAGTGGCTCTCCTTAATGTTCCAGGTACACCATTTAAGCACATCATTAGCCATAACATTCCAAGGTAACATTTTGACTCCAGAGAGGCAGAACTTGAATTACAAATTACTGGGCATCAGTGAAAGAAAATCCACAGAATTTAAAACTACACAACTAAAACAGCTACAACTAACAAACCTATAAAACTTTTTTAAAAACAATATACAACAAAAACAAAACCACATCTAAAACACCAGTGGCATCGAATAGGGGAACTTATCTCCTGCCTAAAGGTGGCACCGACACACCCCAAAACCTTATTTCCTGTCCTTTTGCCAATATGGCAACCAGGTTAGTTGAATACCGGTGAGCTCTTTCAATCGTCATCCTTTTTCAGCCTCCAAGTTAAGGAATTCCAGCAGCCATTTCTTGAAAAATTCCACTGGTTGCATTCCTTCCTTCCCCTCTGGCAGACTGACGATATGAACATTTTTCCTCTTGTCCCTGTTCTCAAGATCATCAACCTGATCAAGTAAACTACAGACCTGCATTTTCAGGGCTTGTATTCGGTCCTTAGATGAGTCGATCTCAGCTTCCATCATTGTGATTCAGCATTCGACCTTGTTTGATCTTTTCCCAAGGTGTCTCCGCTTCTGAAGCATAGCAGAGATTGGGGCCAGCTTTTCCTCGGTCTGCATTCCCAGCATCTCTCGAGACTTTGTGAGCTCTGCGACCAAGGTCTGGTAAATAATTAGGTCTGTTGGGCCGCAACCCTGGCCTCGGGTGAGCTTGCTCCTTTATTCTGGCATTTCCATGCAATGATAAAAGAGGTAAGAGAGATTCTAGAATCCTGTGATTATTCCCGAATCCTAATCTGTCTCAGAGACTTAAGTGGGGTGAGTTCCAGCTCTGCCTTGCCTGTGTTGTGGTGCAGAGCCTAACAGTGATCTGTCTAGATCACCACCATCTTGGATCACCTCTCAGGTTTCTTTTAGAGAGAGATTAAGAAACAGGTGCTGAACAGGCTATGAGAAGATAAACAATTTGTGAGGCCTTGGGTTTTTTAAAATTGGAATAATATAAGCAGCCTGAGATCATGCTGTTGGTCTCCGTCCGTCCTTCCGTCCTTTCATTCTTTCTTTCCTTCCATAACAGTTACAAACATTTCAGTTATATCAATGGGGACAAAAGATGTGGGTGTTCTTTTAAACTCACTTAGATAATTGGGTGGCTTAATCACATCTTTGCATTTGTCATCATTTCAGATAAATAGTGGAGCTTGATCTTTAGTGCATTGCCCCAGTGACTTGTGACAAACAATAAATGCCCAGGAATCGGGCAGTACACAAGTAGACGCTTATTCATGTATTACAATATATGGCAGTACTGGGTTATGAAGAGGTTCTGTTCTGAAGTGTGTTTGCAACTCAGAATACAAATGGAGGACATTTATAAGACAGCCATCTGTAAGTACATGAAACATTCACATATCGGATCTTTAAAATTTGTACCTGTGTATGGGATTGTATTTGTAAGCCAGTTAATTCTCAGACCCACTGTTTTAGACCTAACAATATAGTATTTACCACTAGTTGCTTATTTTTGTGATTGTAAATAATAATTCTTCATCCCAGAGGCATAATCTGACTGTTGGAGTTTATCAGACTGAGCTGCTTATTGGTTCAGCAACATCCACCCAGTTTCCCTGACACAGTGCAAAATCTGCACAGCCATATGGTGTTGGGGACATCTGTCTCCATATAGTAATTTTCAAAATAGGATATAACCAATGCTATGTTAATATCTTTTATTCAAATCTGATTTTAAAATACTTTTTCTATGATCGCTTTCTGAAGCTTAAGGTTGACACTAACGCCACTTAAAAAGAAGTTGGATAAGATTTTGAAATATGAAGTGGGAAAGTGTGAGGTTCAGCATTTTTGTAGGAAGAATAAAAGCATATATTAGTTTTGAAATGGGGAAAGGTTTTGGAAATCTGAAACATGAAGGGATTTGGGAGTCCTAGTTCAGGATTCTCTTAAGGTTAATGTGCAGCTTCAGTTGGGAGTTAGAAGGGCAAATTTAATGTTAGTATTAATTTCAAAAAAAAGAGGGCTAGAATATAAGAACAATGATGTATTGCTGAGGCTCTATAAGGTGCTGGTCAGAACACATTTCTGCCGTTTGCGTAACAGAACTATTGTGAACAGTTTAGGGCACTTAATCTAAGGATGTATGTGCTGACCTTGCAGGGGGTTCGGAGGTGATGTACAAGAATGAGCCCTGAGATGAAGGGCTTTGTCATATGAGGAGTGGATAAGGACTCTAAGTCTGTACTCAAAGGAGTTTATCAGGATGAGTGTTATCTCATTGAAACTTACAGCATAGTGAGAAACCTGGATAAAATCAGCGTGGTGACAATGTCTCCACTCGTAGGAGAGATTAGGGCCAGAGGGCACAACTTCAAAGTGAAGAACTCTTTAGAACAGAGGTGAGAAATTTCTTTAGCCTCAGACTGCAGAAGGCTGTGGAAGCCAAGTCAATGAATTACAGTAGCGCCTCGACTTACGAACTTAATCTGTTCCAGGACCCGGTTCGTGAACCGAAAAGTTCACTAACTGAATCGATTTTTCCCATTGTTCAGATAGCTTAAGAATGCTTGGACGTAGCAACGAACGCTGTTCACAGTGCACGCGCCAAAGACGAACTGAATGAGATCACACGGGGCCCGAGAGCTTTTGCGTTCAACAAGCGCGTAGCAAAGCAGAACAGTGAAACCACATGGTCACACACGGGCTTTTTGCGTTCGCACCTTGAATTTCGTACGTACGTCGAAGCAAAATTTTATGTACAATCCTGTTCAGAAACCGATTTGTTCGTGAACTGGATCGTTCATATGTCGAGGCGCTACTGTATTTAAAGTGGAGATCAGTTCTGGATCAAAGGTTATGGCAAAAAGGCAAGAGAATGGAGTTGTAAACATATCATCCATATTCAAATTCTTCTCCTGTGTCTTAGGGTCTAAGTGTATAATGGCCAAATTGTAGCAAATATACTAACAACTTCTTAATTTGAAATTAAATTGATCCTAGTCTATGAATTCACATTGATGGACAGGTTGCCTCTATTTATAGACATAATGGGAGGTGCTGGTGTTGGACTGGGGTGGGCAAAATTGAAAATCACACCACACCAGGTTATAGCACAACAGATTTATCTGGAAGTACAGGGTACTAGCTTTTGGAGCACTGCTTCTTCTTCAGGTAACTAGTGGGACAGGATCATAAGACACAGAATTTAGAACAAAAGATAAGTGTCATGCAATTAAATAATATATTGAACAAACCTAGATTGCTGTTAAGTCTTTCTTATTTTAGAATGGGTTGCAGGTTTCAGTTCATTAATATGTAAACCCCAGAACTACTATTAAGTCACGTTCTCAAGATAATTTACGGATTTTTTAAAAAAAGTGACATCACCGCTCAGACAATGTATTGAAGATGTGAGGTTAGAGTCTGTCTGTATCCCAATCTTGAGTCAGACCAAAGGAAGAATTTATAAAATGTTATATGGATTGACTGCCTGCACTGACTACCTGCAGGTTGTGTGCTTTTTGAACAAAAATAGAATGTATCTGCAAAGGCAAATAGACGCCATGGACTTTTGTGCGTGGAACTATGAACCTGTACACCAAGGTATCTCTGTTCAGCAACACTCCCCAGGACCTTGCCATTAAGTGTATAAGTTCTGCCCTGAATTGCTTGTCCAAAATGCAGCACTTCACATTTATATAAATTAAATTCCACCTACCACTCCTTGGCCTAATTTTGTTTTTTTATAAACTTAAAAATTGGATAGTGACTTTCTGAAGAGCCGGATGATTTAAAATTGAAGAATGGCTGCTTAAAGCTCCATGCATTCTTGGCAGCCATGGATTTCTTACCACAGGAGTAATTGTAGATGTAAAAGTTGATGATATGAGTTCAGATTGTTTTAAAGTCCTTATTCAGACAATTGGTGAGGGTGATGTTTGTCTGAAAGAAACACCAATTATTAGGGTGTCTCACAATGTGCAAGTATAAAGTGAACATTTAGGGACTCTGCATGATGGCGGTGATTCTGTAGAACTGCTGTGGACAGCTCTGCCTAACAGCCAAGGCATGCTGGTGTTTTTGCCGTCCCTGGGCAACTTATGTGGTGGAATTATTAGTTTAAAACCTTTACAGAACACATATTTGTTAATATTTGGAGGTGGAAAGGATGCCAAGGGGAAAAGGAGCAAGCAAACAGCAGCAAGGAAGACACTCTCCTCCAGCACCTATCATACCTCGGAAGCTGCGATGGAGTCTTCATCCATTCGAATCCAAGTGCTGGAGCCAGATGTGTGGGCCTTGCGAAACCATATCAACAACCTCCTAAGATAGAGTCTGGAGGATAAACCTCCGAATTGTCGGGCTCCCTGAAGTTGAGGAAGGTAAGCAGCCAGTCAGCTTCTTTGAAAGCTGGCTGCCGAAGATTTTGGGCCTTCATATGGAGTCCAGCAGGCTGCAGATCGAAAGGGCTTGTCAGGTTACAGTGCACAGGTCAGGGCCAGTGCAGTGTCCCCGCTTGGTCCTAGTGCACTTCCACTCATGTAAGGACAAGCAAAAAATCATAGAAGCTTCCAGATCCCTGGGAAAAGATCCGCAGGCACTGCCGTACAAGGGGTCGAAAATTGTGTTTTTCCAGGATTTCTCTGCAGCTGTAATTCGAAAGAGGAAGTCTTTCGATGAAGTTAAAATGAGGCTGAGGACCCTCGTCATCCACCGCTCCATGAGATACCCTGCAATACTTCGTTTCAGACACGAGGACTTAGGTTATACTTTTGACTCAGCGGATAAAGCTAAAAACTTTGTGGACACTTTAAAATAGACTGATTGGCCTGAAGAATACGGTTAATGTTTTGTTCACTTTTCTATCTTTCCCCATGTTTTCTCTTCCTTTTTTATTCCTTTCTTTCTCCCTAATAATTTCCTTTTTGGAAAGGGGGAAAAGACCTTGGAATAGGTTCCGTTTTTTTTAATAACTGGATTTTCTGATGGGAAATTTTGTGGATGTTCTTTGTTGTCTCTCCCCCTTTTTTTATTTTGTTTATTCTGTTTCACTTTTAGTCACAAGTAGTGGTGACATGAAGCCAGGGATGGGTGGAGTGCTCAGACTGACTTTATTTTTTCTGTTGATTTAAGGATCATCTCCTTGGTTTTTTTTCTGATCTAAGGCTGGGGCACAGTCTGGGTTTGAAGGAGCTGTGGAGGAGGAGATGGGTAGGGTGAGTGCCTCCGATGGGCAGGGGGAAGAGTCTTCCATTTAAGGTTTTATGGTTGGTTTTATTTGTAGTTTTTTGGTAGTAATAGTTGTTTATAGTTATGATAGAGTAGTTTTTGTATATATAGTTTTTCGATTCAGAGTCTTTATTTACTTGGTGCTTTTTAAGCAGGGTTCTCCCTGTGAGGGGTTCAAGGATCTCTGAAAGGGGATCTAGCGAAGTGTCTTATTAAATGGTGCACCTGGAACATTAAGGGAGGTCATTCGCTTGTTAAAAGGGAAAAACAGTGCTTTCTGGCCTTAAGAGGGAAAGGTTGATATCACTTTGTTGCAGGAAACCCATCTTGATGATGGGGAACACCTGAAATTACAACAGGGGGTTTATGACCGGGTATTCTTTTCATCCTTTACTGCTAAAAGTAGGGGAATGGCAGTGCTTATCCAGAAAAATTTTCCATTCACATTAGAGCAGGTGAAAGATGAGCAGGGACTGTTTCTGATACTTAAAGCCCTGATACATGGGGAGGAATGTGGCATTTTAAATGTCTACTGTTCTCTGGCACATCCTCTCAAATTTTTGATCAGTGCTTTCTCTAAGTTCAGTGCTTTTGGAACACGGCACATTATTATAGGGGGTGATTTTAATTGTCTTTTGGATCCGACTATTGTGTGCCCCTAATATTGTGGGCCCCTGACTATTTCTTCACAGGCCAAGCAGGTGGTTGACTTATGCGAGGAGTTGGGGTTGGTGGATATTTGGTCATGTCTTCACCCTACCAGCAGGGACTTTGCCTTTTTTTCAAACCCACATAAATGTCACACGAGGATTGACCTTTTCTGGTTCCCTCAGCCCTTCCAGATTCAATTATGGGTTGTAAAACTGGGAATATAGTTATCTTTGGAGGTTAAGGCCAAGAGTGAAGGGCTAGGTTTGCAGCACTGGCATTTGGACCCAAATTTAAGGATTCCAAATTTGTGGAATACTTTTTGAAGGAGTTTCAGGAATTCTTGACTATCAATTCAGGCATGGCTAGTAGTCAGTCTATGCTATAGGAAACTGCTAAGGCCTTTGCTAGGGGATTAGTTATTTCCTATTCGGCTAGCCGGAAACTACAGGAGGAACAGCAGCGTCTACTTGAGACGTGGTTGAAAGCCTCCGAGGCAGCACATTTTGCACGACAAAGCTACAGCAGATCATGGCCCTCCGGGCTGCCTTGAATTCAATACTGACACAAAACGCAAAGAAAGAACTTGCTTTTGCTGGACAAAGGCTGTTCAAATATGGGGATAGGCCAGGGAAGTATTTAACGTACCGGAAAAAGCATGTTCCCCAAACCATTACTGCAATCAGAGACGGCGCCGGGGTTCTTACATACGATGCTAAAAAATTAATGAGGCTTTTCGGAACTTTTACTCTGAATTGTATTGGTCTGAAGGTTGCGAGGACAGGAGGCTAAAATGGAGACCTTTTTTAAGAACTTGGATCTCCCAGGGGTAACCTTGGAACAGGCTTCTCTCCTTAATGCCCTCTTGATAGTACAGAAGGCAGCTAGGCAACTTCAGAGTGCGAAAGCGCCTGGCCCTGATGGTCTCCCAGGTGAGGTTTATAGGGATTCTGTGAGGGCTGATATTGGAGATGTACAATCACTCCTGTATACATGAATGCCTACCACCATCTTTGAGAGAAGCTAATATAGATAATAATAGACAATAGATGCAGGAGTAGGCCATTCTGCCCTTCGAGCCTGCACCACCATTCAATATGATCATGGCTGATCATCCTTAATCAGTATCCTGTTCCTGCCTTATCTCCATAACCCTTGATTCCACTATCATTGAGAGCTCTATCCAACTCTTTCTTAAATGAATCCAGAGACTGGGCCTCCACTGCCCTCTGGGGCAGAGCATTCCACACAGCCAACCCTCTCTGGGTGAAGAAGTTTCTCCTCATCTCTGTCCTAAATGGTCTACCCGGTATTTTTAAGCTGTGTCCTCTGGTTTGGCACTCACCCATCAGCGGAAACATGTTTCCTTAATTCTTAAGCAGGGGAAGGTTCCTGAGGATTGTGCCTCAGACAGGCCTATCTCTCTATTAAATTCAGATTTCAGGATTCTGTCCAAGATCCTGGCACTGAGATTGGAAAGAGTGTTGCCCCCTATTATTAAAGAGGACCAGACAGGCTTTATAAAGGTCCGTAGGTCCTCTAATAATATTAGAAGGTTGCTGAATATGGTTCAAGTTTGTCATCAGCAATCGATTCAGGGGTTGGTGATTTCCTTAGATGCAGAGAAAGCATTTGACTGCTTGGAATGGCCGTATCTTTTTTTATGTCTTAGAACAGTTTGGGTTGGGTGGAGTCTTTGCTAGGTGGATGGATGTTTTTTTTCGCCACCCCCTGGCCACGATCATCACCAATGGGGTGAAGTCTGGGAATTTAAGGATTGATAGGGGTAGTCGGCAAGGCTACTCCCTCTCACCGTTGTTGTTTACGTTAGTGATAGAGCCGCTGGCAGAGAACATTCGTCAGAACGTCCACATAAGTGCTCCGGATGTGGGATAGAGGGCACACAAGATTATACTGTATGCGGATGATGTCCTTCTGTTTTTATCGAACTCGATGACCTCAGTACCCCATTTGATACAATGTATCAATTCATTTGGGGCTATTTAAGGATATAAGATTAACTTTGCAAAATCTGAGGCTATGCCTTTGGGGAACCTTAAGGATGTGCCAGAAGTTGAAGGTGACCTTAAGTTCCCTTTTCAGTGGTCACTGGTAGGGTTCCAATACCTAAGCATTTTTATTACCCCCAAGTTTGATCTGTTATTTTGGACTAACTTTGCTCACTTGTTTGACAATATTAGGTGAGATCTCCAGAGATGGTACGTTCTTCCAATTTCATGGCTGGGCCAAATATCTCTCATTAAGATGAATGTTCTTTCTAGTTTGCTTTATCCCATGCGTATGCTCCCTATAATGTTTCCCAGGTCAACGCTGCGGAAGCTTATGGGGTGGTTTGGTTCCTTTGTCTGGCATCATGGGCGGCCCCTCATCAAACTTACTCAATTGCAGTTGCCTCAAGGAGGGGGAGGAGTTGATTTCACAGATATCAGGAGGTATCGTTGAGTTCCCTGCTGTCCTTTGTCTGCGATTGGGTAGGTAATGATCCAAAACTCAATCTAGCTGGACATGGAGGCCTCCCAAGCAAAGTGCCCTCTTATTAACCTGTTGTTCATGGATAAGATGAGGACCGTATGGGCCACTGCCGGAACCCTATTGTCATTAGTACAGTGAAGGCATGGAGGCTGATGTATCAGAGTGAGGGTTGTTTATCCCAGACTTTGCCACTTACACCTAAAGTTGGCATGCTAGGGTTCCAACCAGGGATGATGGACTCCGGATTCAAACTATGGGCAGTGAGAGGAGTTTCGAGTTTGGGAGACTTGTTTGAGGGGGAGGTTATGATGTCTTTTGAGCAACTGAGCCGCAAATTCGGGTTACCCAGCAGAGATCTTTTCCATTTTTTTTCAGGTTAGAGATTTCATCCAGAAGAAGACTATGCTTCTATCTAAGCCCGATACAGAGAGGTTGTTGCTACGTTCCACAAGCACCCTTTCGGTTAGTTCCCTCTATTGCCTGCTGGGTGGCAAGGCCTGGCAGGATATTGACTGGTTATGTGAGATCTGTGAGCAAGAGCTAGGAGTGGAGATCTCTTCTGAAATATGGGAGAATACTCGAAAAATCTTAATCTGTAATAGGACATGCGCTACGCAGTTAAAAGTTCTGCACAGAGCTCGTCTGGCAAAGTTTAAAAAAGGGGTATCTTCACTGTGCCCCAAATGTAAAATAAGTGTAGATACTCTTACCTATTGCTTCTGGACATGCCATAGGCTCCGTGTTTATTGGAGGGCTGTGGCAGGAGAGATAGGGAGGGTATTGAGGACTGATGTCAAAGTAGACCCGATATCTCTCCTCTTCGGTCTACCGGATTTACCATCTTTAGATGGGCATGGGAAAAAACTATTTAATATTTTTGCATACTGTGCACGGAAGAATATTCTGATGAATTGGGTGTCTGAGAACCTGCCAGGCTTGCTTGGATGGCAGAAATTAATTATGGAGCACATTCCCTTGGACATTTTTACAAACATGGTGCACCACATAACAGACCATTTTTATAAGTCATGGCAGCCCTACTTGAGTTATTTGAATATAGATTTGTCAGTTATCTTAACTATGGTGTTTGTTTAACCAAGATGGTTAGATTTGTCAAGCCCTGGGCCCTGGAGGTGGTCTCCTGAGTTAATACAGGTATATATACAATGCTCCCGTTCCTTTGTTTGGGAGGTTTGCGCCGAGCATAGCTGTTCTGTATTTTGTGGTTTTTTTCTTTTCTTTTGTTTGTTGTTGTTTTGTATTATAGGGAAGGTAATAGTTAGTTGACAGTAGTTGTATTGTAATTTGTGGGGTTTTTTTCCTTTTTCATTATATTGATATTTGTTGTTGATTGTATTTTTCAATAATTTTATATGTTTGTAAAGTTTTTAAAAATCGCTAATAAATATATTTACCAAAAAAAGTGAACATTTAAATCCAGAGAAACAG
Source organism: Chiloscyllium punctatum (assembly GCF_047496795.1). Taxonomy (NCBI): domain Eukaryota; kingdom Metazoa; phylum Chordata; class Chondrichthyes; order Orectolobiformes; family Hemiscylliidae; genus Chiloscyllium; species Chiloscyllium punctatum. The sequence goes on from NC_092758.1 coordinate 31,542,132, forward strand.
TTTTAAATTTTATTTGGCCCTATTGACACCAAATGTGTAACTCTGCAGTTATTTCATTGAAGACTAATTCTTTCTTTGCAACAGGACTGCTTGTGGTTCTTTGGCTGTAAAGTCCTTTGAGACATTGGCTTGTGAAAATGTTTTAAAAATGCAAGTTTTATCTTTTTAAGATTTGGTGATTAAAACATGTTTATTGATGGACTGTGTGGTTGATTCTAGTTGTTAAGTAGATGACAGAAAAGATCTAGAGACGTTTTTTCAAAGAAAGGCCAAAAGGAAATCTGATTGTATGTAAAGTTATAAAAGGTTGAAATACGGTGGATTCAAGGTTTTTTTTCGCTGTGTGAAGAATTTAAGCACAAATTAAAATATACCATAGGAACTTGATTCCTGTGCAGTATGTGATATGTAATTGGAACAATTATTTAAGCAAGTTATGAAATAAGAGCTTAATGGATTATGAATTAAGTAGACACAGTCATCAAATAGGATTCTGTTTATTAGAAATGCACCAATGAAATATGGGGGTGTAAAGACTCTATTTATTTTTATTTTCCTGTACTTATATGGATTGCAATAGGAATAGGATTATTAAATGCCAAAGATTATGGAAGAGATTTCTCTTTTTTTCCTAAAAAGTAAGCTACTAGCACACATTGTAAGGCTGACCACAAGTAGCTGATTAGTTTGTGGAATATGATCAGTTGCCAATAACAAAGACCTTCTACTTGCTACCAGCTGTGCAATTGGCTCCCAGGTAGCTGAACAGCTTGGGGGATGTGAATGTGGCAGCCAGAACCTTTTGAGACCTCTGAAAAGGAAGATGTTGTCTTTGCCTTGGCAATAATAACAAAACACTTAATGCCTGAAAAAAGCCATGTTATTTAACCCTTACCAGTTGATGTAGGCTGTTGCTTTAACAATAAATCAGACTTTATACATGGTGAACTAGTTGCTGTGTACTTCCTGCAATAGTTAAAATGTCCACTAGATATAACAAAATTATAAATGAGTTTATGAAAAATTTCTTTGATTTGGTACAGGGATCTGGATTGAAAAAATTTTCACTTGCGAATCACAGAATTTTAAAGTGTTTTGTAAGATAAGTAAATACACAGTATGAGAGTGCTTTTTCTCACAGCAAATAGTTTTATGTAATAAACTGCCTGGAAGTGTGGAGGCAGGTTCATTTGAATTGAAGGGAGAATTGAATAATTCTTTTTAAATGGGAAAATGCAGTGGTTTGGTTCTCTGATCATTTAAAATTCTTGCTAGTGTAGATACAATGAGCTAAATGGCTATCATCTGCACTGTAACAGTTATGTGATTTGCTAAACTTTCTTTTTCAACTAGGAAAATACACGTTTGCACATTATACACTATTGTCCATGAAACTGAATGAAGAATATGTTTCTATGTTCAGAATGTGTTTGTATTATTTTGAGAGAGAAAGCATTTCTTCTGCTTTCACAATGGGTCATTGTATTACAGGTTAAATTAATTCCATCACACACAAAGTATATACAGAAGCATAAGAACTGAGCAAATTTGAAAACACTTCCATGTTTGTGTAAAAAAAAAAACAAGCTGCCAGGTCTGTTTTCTTTGTCACACCTCATTGGGGCTTCGAATGCTGCAATCAAATCCTCAAATTCCCAAGGTTGTCAAAGAAGTTTAAAAATTCTAGTGATGTACACAAAAATCCCCAGCTTATCTGTCTGAGAAACCCTGACAAACATAACACCTGGATGAGATTTCTGTACCAACAAAAACTACTATTTATTACAATAAACAGATTCAAACCAAAAGTAAATAACTATGATCCATTGACATAATTCTATTAATTAAATCTTCCCCCAACACACACAAACAGGCAAAAGCATTGGTGTTATGGCTTCAGGAGAAAATAAATCACTGGAGAAGCAGTTCAATGGATGATTCTTTTGCTTGCCATGGTTTTCTATTCCATCTATCTTTTCCAGATTCTTTTCCCTTCTTTGCAGGCTGCACAGGCAAAGTCTCTTGGTTCCTAATTAATACACTCATCTTACAACTGGTGAGGGGAAGTAATCTGTTTTCCTCAGGCTTTACATAATTTACTGGAGAAAAACACATAGCTATCTGTCCTTATTAACATAAACATCTGGACTGCTGCAACATTCACTATCCCAAGCTTTTCAACTTTCAGGAGCCAATCACTTAGTTGTTAGGTTGATAACCTTTTGACATCCACAACTGGTCACAACACAATGAACCAATCCACAACCTGTAACTGGCTAAATCTCACTTTCTACACTCTCTGCCTGGTACTGGCCCATCTACAAATGACTTCACCCCCCCCCCCCCCCCCCCCCTTCTTGAACAAAGCAGTGTAAACGTGACTTAGTATGTTTCAGTGACATTATAAAAGTGCAGCAATATATCTACAATTCTTGATTTCATACAGTCAATTTCCCATTTCAGTCCAATATCAAAAAAACAGAAATGCGAAGATACCATCTTTAATCTTCAGTAGAAATATTGGTTACAAAAGGTTACTTTGTTCAGTTGACAACAGACACTAATAAGCCCTTTTGAAAATTTGAAAAACTGAATTCTTCTCATGTTTCTCAACTGATGCACTATTCACTAGTAATGTTTTTATAACTGTTCAAATAATTAGTTAGGTGCTGTTGTCTAACATGTGCAGCTTAATTAGCACAGTGGATTATTTCTGGATGTTTCATTAGTGTTTTATCAACCAAAACTTGACAGAGTTGCATTGCTTAATATGGCAGATGACTAAACACTTGGTCAGAAATCTATGTTTGGAGGAGCATCTCAAAGGAAGAAAGTTGGACTGAAAGGTCTGTTTCTGTGTGATACATCTCTGATCCTCAGTAGGAAGGTTCAGGGAGGGAATGCCTTGCTTTTCAGGCCCTTGGCAGTTGAAATCAAGGCTGCTCATGGACTAATTTAAAATTTGAGAGCAATAAAAGGTCAGAAATGGAAGGATGAAGATGCCTTAGAGTTGTCTGACTGAAGAAGCTTAGAGATGTAGAGTAGTGAGGCTATGGAACAGTTTGCAAGCCAGGCTGAGAACTTTTGAGACTGGCTACTGGATGAGCAGTGCTTCAATGTAAGTGAGCAAGTACAAGGTGGGTGATCAGTCAACATGCAAGTTAGGTTATAGGCACCAGCATTTTGGATGCTGTCAGATTTATGGAAAACTGGAAAGTGGTTGATCATTGATCTGCTTTAATTGTTCTGAGGGGGAAAATAGGAAGAAAAAAATTGCCTAAAACAAGGAAGTGGAGCAGTTGGGTTCTAATTAGATGCTGCTTCAGCTCCCTAACTTAGAGATACAAAATTCCTGCTGGTTATTTTCACCAGGAGGAGAAAGTGAGGACTGCAGATGCTGGAGATCAGAGCTGAAAAATGTGTTGCTGGAAAAGCGCAGCAGGTCAGGCAGCATCCAAGGAGCAGGAGAATCTTGTTTCGGGCATAAGTCCTTCTTCAGGAATCCTCCGGAATCTTCAGGATGCTGTACAATTTAAGACCGCTTTGATAAAGCATTTTTCAAACCATTGGTCTTTACCTCCAAGATGACCAGCTGCAAGAATGAGAATGGCAGATCTGTCTGTTCCTTTTCAAATTGCATAACATTCTGACTTGAAAGAATATCACTATTCCATCATTGTCTTTGTGCCAAAGCTCCCCACAGAAAACTGAGACAGCTAGCATTACAGTATGTAAAGACATACAAATTGAGAATAGGAGCAGGATGAGGCCAAATAGTGGAGTAGCTCAAAGAGCTGTTTGAGATCATGGCTGATCTGATTTGTTGCCTCAGCTCCACATTCCTGTCTAATCTATCATTCTTGATTTCCTTAGATCGAGCATCTATCTAAATCAACTGCAAATCCAAAGTCTCAACATGCATTCCATTCTTGGGAAGAGAATTTCACATTGTAATGACCTTCGAAGGAAGAAAATATTCCTCTGTCTTTAATTGCTCTTAAACCGTATCCTATAGTTTTATTGTAGCCCATCCTGCATGGGGCACTTAAGATCTTAATGTTACAGTAAACTCACTTAGTATTCTGGGTATGGTCTCAACAATGCCCTGAACAACTGTAGCAAAATATCTTTACATTTGTGTTCTATTGTATTTTAATAAAGGACAGCATTCAATTTGTCTTAGCAGTCATTTGCTGTATCTGCAATTTGTGATTCATGTTCAGGACATCCAGATTGCTCTGAAAGCACAATTTTGCATTCTCCATTTAAATAAAAAAGATGCCTTTCCATTCTACCTGCAAATTTGGACATGTTAATATTCTGTAAAACTTTTGCTGATCACTTAATATATCTTTACCACTTTACAAATTACTTATCCTCTTCACAGTTTATTCTGTTATATATCTTTGTTAGCATAGATCAGGTTCCTTCATCCAAATCATTGAAATTGATTATAAATAATTGAAGTCCTTGTGGCATTCCACCACTGATTTACAGTTCTCCAACCTCCGGGAGACCCATTTCCCTCTACTCTGCACCCTGCAGCCAATCAATCCTGTATGCATGATAATATTTTAGCCTGTACAAAATGAGCTGTCATGAGTGTCCAGGACAACTCCTTCCTAACTCTGCTGCCATCTCTGCTGGGTCTGACTTGCTGGAACTAGGGGTAGTCTGAGACATTAAGATCTGATTCCACGAGTATAACTATATCTAGTTGTTGCTTGACTGGTCTGTGAGGTGGGTCTCCCAATTTTGTCACGAGTCCCAAGATTATATTTAAAGTTTTTAAGTAGGATATTGCAGTGTCATTGTTAGCCATTGTTGTTTCTGTTACCTAGGTTGATGACAGGTGGTGCATCCAGTTTTATTCCTTTTATTGAGACACCTTAGCAGTTTGACACAACTGGATGACTTGCTTGGCCATTTCAGACAGCAGTTAAGAGTGAGTCACATAGCTACGGATCTTGAGTCACATGTAGGTCAGACCATATAAAGCGGTCGGGGTGGGAGGGGGAAGGGGCAGAAATGATAGTTTCCTTTCCCAAAGGATAGGAGTCCACTAGATGGATATTTATGAATATTGACAGTACTTTTATAGTAATCATTAGATTTCAAAATCTATATTTTAATGTATTCAAATTGTCAATTGCTATGGTGGAATTAAAACCTGGAACATTACTGTGTGTCTGGATTATTTGTCCAGCAACAATATACCTACACTATTGCTTCTACTAAATGCTTTCCTGTAAACTCCCTCTTGTAATTGTAGTTTTCCATAATTCCATTTACCTTTTCAATATACAAAGTATTATTAGTGTGTTTACTTTGTTGAAGACAAACAAAATATCTGTAGAATGCATCTGTCATTTCCTTATTTGTCCATCATTAAATCCACAAATCCTGCTTTGTAGAGGGCCAAGATTCATTGCTAGTTACCCTTTTTAAAACTAAAATGTATATTGACTCTTGAAACTATCTGCTTTTATATTTATTGCTGTCTTTCATACTTTAATATCTTTGTTCGCTATTGCTATTTTTAAAACTGTTCAGTCTTCTGACTTACGCTACTGTTTGCAGAATTGATTTTTAAAAGAAAATTATCTTTATCATTTTTAGTCACACAGGATGTATCCTGTGTTTCTAGATGCCTCTTTTTCCATTGGAATGTATTGTTGCTGAGTGTCACAAAATATTTACTGTCTATTTTAAAAATAATTAGGTTTGCATGGAATATTATCATACTTGTGATGGATCATGAAAAGATTCAGTTTGTATCACTGAACTCATAAGAATATGGACAAATCCCTATACAATAGCCAGTGTTTTTCTTCCACAACAGGCTGTAAAAACAAAGAAAACGTTTAAGCCAAAACAGACAAGCACACCAGTAGAGACATTTAAACAACCAACAGTAAGTTTACAGTTCTGTATTATTTACACTACCGTATGCAATTTGTTCAAAAATCTAAAATATAAGCCTAATATTTCAATAAAAGTAAAGTACTGTGACTGCTGTAAATCTGAAATTAAAAACAAAGTGCTGGAGAAACTTAGCAACGCTGGCAGTATCAGTGGAGAGAGAAATAGTTTACTTTGAATCCTCCATTAATTTTTTTACAGAACTTAAGTTCAGCAGACCTGAATTTCTAAAGCATATTGTGTCTGGTCCAAATAGTCATTTTAGAGTTATAGAAACATAGTACAGAAAGAGGCTCTATAGGGCCCATTGTTTTTTGATTATTACAGACACAATCACTTAACTACCCTAATCCCAATTTCCAGCACTTATTCCACAGCCTTTGTATGCCTTGGCTTTGGAAGTGCACATCTAAATACTTAAATGTTATGAGGGTTTCTGCCTCTACCAGCCTTACAGGCAGTGAGTTCCAGATCCGACCACCTTCCAGAAGAAAATGTTTTACCTAACATCTCCTCTCAACCTTCTGCACATTACCTGAAATTCATGCCGCCAAGTCCCACCATCAAGGGGAATCGTTTCTTCCAGTCTGCGCTATCTATGCCCTTCATAGTTTTATGCATCTCAGGCATGACCCTCTCAATCTCCCCTGCTCTAAGGGAAATAACCCCAGTCTGTCCAGTCTCTTTGCCTGGGCTAAGCATTTCAGTTATTCAATGTCCTGGAATTTTCTCTGCAACCTCTCCATTGCTATCACATTCCTCATGTAATGTGGAATCCAGAACTGCACATGATACTCTAGTTGTGACCTTACCAATATTTTAAACAACAGTTCTAGCATAACTCCCTGATTTTAAACTCCATTCCTCAACTAGTAAAGGTAAGCACTGCATATACTACTTTTACCACTTTTTCCAACTGTCCTGATACCTTAATGGACTGGTGTACATGCACACCCATCTGACCAGCCAGTCTATATCCTCTTGTAGTCTAAGGTTATCCTCACTATTTACCACCCACCTTACTGATCAACCCTCCCTCATTTAAGTCGAAATCATTAATGTAACCCGAAAACAGCAAGGCACCAACATGAATCCCTGCAGAGTTCCCATGGACGTCGGCTTCCAGTCACACATACAGTTCATGACCATTACCCTCTGCTTCTGCCATTCAGCCAATTCTAGATTCAATTTGCCAAATTTCCTTGGATCTCATTGTCTCTGACCTTTGCTATCAATCTCCCATGTGGGACCTTATCAAAGTCCAAGTACACTATATTGAATGCACTCTCCTCAACACACTTGATCACCTCTTCAAAAAAATGCGATCATGTTGGTCACGTATGACCTCCCTTTAACAAAACCATGTTTACTGTTCTTGATTAAGCTCTGCTTCTTCAAATGCAGATTCATTCAGTCCCTGGAATTGCTTCCAATAGTTTCCCCACCACAAAGGTTTCACTGACCAGCCTAGAGTTTCCTGGTTTATGCCTTGCTCCCTCCTTGAATAAAGATACTATGCTGCAGATTATCCTCCAGTCTTCTGGCACCCTATGTGTGGCCAGAGAGGAACTGAAAATTTTTGAAAGTATCCCTGCTATTTCTTCCCTTGCCACACTCAAGAACCTGTGATAAATTTCCAAGGCCAAATAAAATATATCTACATTTTAGCCTGCTAGATTACTCAGAACCTCTCCCCTTTTATTCTAATTTCTTTAAGTATATCAGAGTCCTATTTTCTGATTTCTATACCCATACCATCTCTCTCACTAGTGAACATTGACCCAAAGTATTCATGTAGAACCCTACCTACATCCTCTGACTCCATGCAGAAATTATCCTTGTGGTTCTTAATAGGTCCTGCTCTTTTTTTTTCTCTCCCCCATTATCCTATTAACCTGTATTGTATCTATCAAACAACTTAGGATTTTCCTTTGTTTTACCAGCCAGTATCTTTTCAGATTCCATTTTAGTATTTCTACCTGCCCTTTTAAGTTCTCTCTTGCACATTCTTGACTCCTCCAAGGCTTCTGCTGCTTTGAGCTCTTGGTATCTGCTGTCAGCCTGGCTTTTATGTTTCATCCAATGTTGTTTATCCCTTGCTATCCAAAGTTTACGGCATTGATAGTCCCACCCTTTGTCTTTATTGAAACACATTGGCTCTATGCTCTCCATATTTCCTCCTTGAATATATCTCACTGCTCTGAGACAGATTTACCTGAAAGTATCTATTCTCAGTCTACTCAGAGCCAAATCCTATCTGGTCTTATTAAAATCAGCTTTCCCTCAGTTGAGAACTTCTAATTCCAGGTCTATCCTTGTCCCTTTCAATTTAATGAATTTAATTTAAACATTGTTTTTAAAAAAATTAATGAATAGCTTATGTAAACTGGATCATGATAGAATAGCTTCACAACCCTGAGTGTGGGATATCATTTAATTGAATATTAGGTACTCATAACTGCATGCAATTGGATAACTGCAACTAACCTAGATGTGCTGAAATAATTTAACTGTAAACACATAATTAAGAATCTTGCTGGCTATTCCACTTACAGTTGGTGCTCAATCACCTTCCTGATCTGCAGAAATGTGATGAGACTAAAGTTTCTTTGTTCACTGGTTTAAACATATGCAGGGAGAATCGCACATACCTCAAAATGCATTCCCACAATGAATATGAATTCCCAATAAAATGCTAAATCACGTTCACTGGATCTGAAATGTTAACTCTGCTTGCTCTCCATAGTTGCTGCTGAGTTTCTCCAGCAATTTTTGTTACAAATTCCACTAACTGATTACACATGGTAACAGTTATACAATTACAGTTGTTTGTTGCAGTCAACCAATCATGCATATCTGTTACCCAGTTTTATTATTGCACACTGTTTTAAAACAATGCTACCACAATCCAGTTACATACATTTCTTCATTAGTTTCTTATAAATCACATCACTACATTCTTGCAGTACCCCTCAACTCCTGTGTGCTGGCTAGACAGTGATAACATACTGGTCTTAACCAGTTCTCTCAACGTCTGAACATTTCTTGTATTTTACCCCTTTTTGTTGTACAGATGATGTTTGATGTGACTGTTTGGCAATATAATCTGGAAACACATAGATGAGAGAGAATATGCATCTGAGGATATAGAATCTTGGATAATTCTAATGGTAACATTGTGTAAGTGGCAGAAGTCATTGCAGATGATCCTTTGGCTTTAACTTTTTAGATGGGATTGGGACTGGGTAAAGGCGGTTCCAGGACAATTGAGGAAATTGTTTGCAAGGATAATTGTAGGTGAACATACTTTGAGGAGGCATTTTATCTCTTTACATTACTTGAATCAAATTACTCCTTGCCTTTCTGTACAGTTTGAAAATCACTGCAAAATTTTAAACTAATTGAAACCTTTATGCAAAGGGAATAATTGATTTGTTTTTAATAAACAGTTTGTAGATTGTATTTGTAGTAAACACTTTTGAAATGTAGAAATGACTGAAAATATGCAAAAGGTAAGTCAGTGGTTCAGAGAAAATAACATTTTGGATATAGGTCCTGCTACATAGTTTAACAATGGAATATTATTTTTCAATGCTAAGTAACCTCCCCCTTCCAACATTAGTGATGTTCTTAATTGTATAAATCCTTCCTTCCTATTTGTGTAATTTAACTCTCGTGCTCCAAACATCTGCATTTGAGGGGGAAAAAAGTTCTATACAGGCCTCAAATTGGACATTGGAGTTCTATAAAGTTCCTTTATATTAAAAAAATCCATCCCATGAGTTATGCATGATTGCATGGAAAGAAGGGGGAGAAAAAATATTGCATTAGACACTAGCTTATTTTGAGACACTTCCTATTTATTCAGCATACTTTTTTTGTTGTACATATCATTAAAGATACAAGTCCATTGAAAGCAGAAAATGAAAAAAATACAAGTTAATATCAATTAAAGCAAGAGATTTTTAGTTGATGCAGTGTATTGCACAGTACCACAGTTAGCCTATTTCATACAAAACTAAAGTTCTTGTAACAAATGACAATACTTTGATCAGCAACATTATTACTTTGGGTAAATTGCTTTTGGACATTTGAAAGTGACTTGGAAAATCTTTTTCGTTCTTTTTATTCTTGTTAGAAACTAAAACAACAAGATGAAGTACCGATTTGTAGCATCATCCTGGCTCCAGTGTGCGACCGACCATCTGATGCTTTACAGTGTGAACAAGTGAGACATTGGACTTCGTTGGAAAATGCGCCTATAGGTAAGTGACTGAAATGTCTAGTTTTGCTCTGCCTGTTTATCCAAGGTTATTGGTATACCTACTATAAATCAATCTAATGGAATTCATAATGGTTAAAGTCAATTATTTCAATTCTAACACTTTTTCAAATGTTTTAGGTGCATGCGCATCATATGCCATAATGGCGTAAGCCTTTCCATTTGGGTCTCCGGTTGAAAAATAAAATTAACTGGTAGTAACTCCACAGTTAATGCCATGGCAATCTGATAGCATACATTGAACACATAATTCAGATGAGTTAACCTGTGATTTTGGTACTGAATTCTAAATGCAGTAACATGTTGATATTTGATAAACCTTTTTAATTATTTTAATGTTATCTTGCCTGAGATTATTTTGACATTTGTAACTTGAATTACTCTTGTATGGGGTCCAACTCCTGCACAGAGTTTTTTAAAATGTAGAGTCATAGACACATAAGCATGGAAACTCATCCTTCAGTCTAACCTGCCTGTGTTGACAGCTATCCTAAATTAATCTAGTCGCATTTGCCCATAACTGTAAACCATTTCAGCAAGTATAAGGTAATTTCTAAAACAAATAGCAAACCCTCATTAGCAATTGCTTTTAGGTAGTGGAATTATCTGTAGAAGATTTTACAGCAATGGCTGAAAACAAAATGGCGTAACTTTACATGCTTCCTTATACTAAATGAGATCTAAACTTTGAACAATCATAAACAATATACTACCAGAGGCCAGCAAACCTTTGTAGTCAAATTAGTTTATTTCATTAAACTGTGCTTTGAATACTGTTTCTAGTTAGTATTTAGCAACAGTTTTGTTTTAGTGAATCAAAACTTTTCACTTTGGAAACCTGTTCATCTGTAAAAACAGACCAAGGCATAAAACACAGAATTTATTAAGAGCCTGACCTTGATTTGTCTGTGCATAGAATTTTAAAAATCGAATTAGAAGCCTGCCTCCTGAACTAAGGAGAAAGCAGTTCCTATCTACTGGATCCAACGGCTATAATTTCCCCTCATGATGTTGGATAGGAAGGACAGGAAAAAGCCAATATGCCAGACTGATAAACGAGTGTGGATAGTTTGTCGATTTGAGGGTGTATGTTGTTCAGCAATAATTTTTGCAAGATTGAGGGGTTCGGTTAGGGCAGGATTGATCTCTTGGCTGCAACCCTCAACCCAAGAATTCTTTCTCCTCTGTGTTAATCTTATTTATGAATGTTATTGCTACCTTTGTTACAACATTTATAATTGCTCTTTGAAAGTTTTGAGAAGATTTGTAGCTCAGGTTGAGTTTCTGGACATAGGTTTGCTGGCTGAGCTGGAAGGTTCATTTCCAGATGTTTCATCACCCTACTAGATAACATTTTCAGTGGGCCTCCAGGCAATTCCTGCTTTCTCTTTTTATGTTTTGGGTTTCTTTTGTTGGTGATGCCATTTCCTGTTCTTTTTCACAGGGGGTAGTAGATGGGGTCTAACTTAATGTGTTTATTGATAGAATTCCAGTTGAAATGCCATGCTTCTAGGAATTCTCGTGCGTGTCTCCATTTGGCTTGGCCTAGGATGGATGTGTTGACCCAGTCGAAGTGGTGTCCTTCCTTATCTGTATGTAAGGACACTAAAACACTACATTGGACAAACGGGCAGGAAACTAGCCACCAGGATCCATGAACATCAACTAGTCACAAAACAACATGACCCTCTCTCACTAGTTAAACATCGAATTAGACCCCATCTACCACCCCCGAGAAAAAGATCAGAAAATGACATCACCAACCCAATGGAACCCAAACATTTAATAGAAAGCTTCACCTGGAGGCCCACTGAAGATGTTACCTAGAAGGATGATGAAATGTCTGGAAATGAACCTTCCAGCTCAGTGAGCAAACCTACATCCATAATTGCTCTTTCCTTGAGTCTTGAGTTTGCACAATGGTATAACCATTAAACCTGGTTGTGGAGGGGGTGCAGGTGGAAGGTCAGAGTTGAGACTTGACAACTTTTGAACAATATTTTGTATCCGTCTTCAATGATTGAATTTTAAAAGAAATGACAGCAAAGATAGAGGATGCATTGGTGGTAATTTTCCAAGATTTCCTAGATTCTGGAAATGTCCCATTAGATTAGAAAGCCAAAGTAAGTAGTACCCTTATTAAAGAAAGTGAGACAGAAAGCAAAAACATCTGTAGGCAAGTTGGTCTAACATCTATCACTGGAAAACATCAGAATCCGTTGTTAAGGAAGGAGTAGCAAGACATACAGAAAATCATTTGTACGATCTAGCAGTCAGCATGTGAAATGGAATAGTTTTTGACAAATTGATTCAAGTTCCTTGAGGACAGATAAATTGCATTTGTGGCTATCCTTTTAATTGCCAAAAGGCATGTGGTTGGGTACCACAAAAGAATATTACACAAGATAATAGCATATCGTAAAGAAAAATATAACACACTGGAAATTGAAAAAAATAACCTGAGCTTTTCCAGCTATTTTATTGTAATTTTATATGGGCATATGCGGGAGTAAAATAGTAGCATCACTAGAGAATTGGCTAACTAGCATGAAATAGAGGAGATTGATCATTTTCAGGTTGGCAAACTGACTAATGGGGTGCTACTGGGATATCAACTATTTCAAATTTATGTCAGTGAATTAGATTAAGGGACCAAGTAGCTAAACTGTTGTGTGATACAAATATAAGTATCAAATATAATTAGGAAGGCAAATAAAATGTTGGGCTTTATTGCAAGAATGCACTATAAAAGTAAAGTCTTACTGTAACTTTGCTAGGTATTGTGAGACAGTAGCTCAAGTGCTGTATATTGGCCTTTTTTAAAGAAGGAGCGGTTTACTTGCATTAAGGCAGTTCAGAAAGGCTTCCCTCTATTTCCTGAGATGGAGGGGTTGCCATCTGAGAGAAGTAGTACAAATTGGACTCACATAGTAGTTTAGAAGAATGAGAAATTATCTTATTGTAATGTAAGGTTTTGAGAGAGCTTGATTTGGGGAAACTAGAACTAATGCATACACTTTAAAATTTACAAGTCTCTCATTTTGAGATGGTGGTGAGTAGGGTTTTCATCTGAGGGTTGTTAGTCTTTCAAGTTCTTGACTTTGGAGTGGAGCTGAAGATGGTGGGCCAAGGACACAACCCTAACAACATCTTGCAGTGATCATCTGGGACTGAGATGATCTCTCAACGTCTGCAGCCATCATCCTTTTGTATTAGGCGTGACTGCAACCAGTGCAGAGTTTCTCTCTATTTCCGTAATTTCAATTTTGCCAAGGATCCTTTATATTTATTCATGTATGGGGTGTGGTGAAGCCAGCAAGACTGAAATGTTTTGCTCATCCCTAATTAATCTTAAAGTCATTGGTTCACTAGGCCATTTCAACGGGCAGTCAGTTGCATTGCTGTGGATCTGGAATTACATATAGGCCATACCAGGTAAACACTGAAGGGCATTAATGATCCAGATGAATTTTTACAACAACAGACAATGGTTACATGGTTGGCATTAGGTTAACTTTTTAATTTCAGAATTTTTTTTAACTGAATTCAAATTTTACTCACTTGTGAGATTTGAACCTAAGTTCATGAGATGTTAGCATGGGTCTCTGGATAACTAATTATATTAACACCATGGAACAGTTTCTCTTTAATGCCACCCTTGGCTAAAAGATGTTATATTGTTTGGGATGGCCTCCCCTGTGGAGTTCAACTGTTTTGTCTGTGATTTGACCAAGGCTGTGAGGTGGTCAGGAAATTTGAGGCACAGCAGAATTGAGTATCGGTGAGCAGATTATTACAGTGTAAATGTTGCTTGAAAGCACTGACCATTTCATTACTTTGGCATCAGAAGTAGACTGATGGTATCCTGCCACTTTCCCAGCTCACGCTTTCCCCGCAACACCTCTCACCCTGCTGCCTCTGGAATTAAGTCAATGGTGGGATTGATCAAAGGGCTGTTGGCAAATGAGAAACCTGGTGACCTCTGGCCAGAAGCAGGACATCTGCCCTGCATCAGGAGTGTGAAAGGAAATTGCCCTTCGTGCAACCCAGAAGCCCATCAAAACCAAACCGATTGCTTGATTAGGATTAAACAATAATAAAGCCTTTGGAAATGGCCACACCAGGGTTGCTATAAATCCACCAACTAAAGGACTGGCCAAACTATAAAGTTCCATCCAGAGTTGATGTTTCAGGTGGTCATGGACTTGGAATTTAACTCAATTTTTGTTTCTCCAGCGTGATCTGCTGAGTATTTCCAGATGCTATGTTGATTTAGTTAAAATATCTTGGAACTTTTCTCAGTCTAATTTTGTTTCTTTCTGTTGCAGACATCATTATTGATCTATCTAAGTAAGTGTACCTGCTCAAGATGTTGGAAAAATCTTTTGTATCTGCTGAATTCTGGAATTGCTTTCAAATGAATTGTCTAGCAATTAAAATAATTAAGTATTTAATTTAACTATAGAATTTTAAAAAAATGCAACTATCTGCTTAGTTGTGTGGTATAAAGATTATCTAGTAAATGTTTACTTATGTAATTAAAATATTCATTAAATCTTCAATTTTTGTATTGAAAAAGTGTAATTCTTTGTCAGTGTTTGAAACCGGTATCTTCAAATAAAGTATTGTAAAGATTTATTTTTTCTGAAGGTGGCCTAGGCTGAAGAAGTTTAGGCAAATGGCAATAGGTCATGTGATGCTGTATTCAGTGCTGTTTTTGAGAACAAAAGATATGACCATCCAACAGTTAATTGGTCTTAATGTTTCCTTCTTTTAACCACTGAAGTGTCTGATAATCTGTACTTTATTGTATTGCTACTCAACAAGGTACTAACATGAGAATAAGGGTGACTGTCCCATCCTACAAAACTTTTAGATCTCCGGCAAAAGCAGCTGTTCAGTTTGTTGAATTGCATACACACCATAGTTCAGATTGATATTACTGGGAAAAATAGATCACTTATATAAACCAATATCACACCATTCTGGATGAGTCTTGTAAGTAACAAATGTGGTATTATGTATATTGTTATGGTATGTACTGATCCTTGCATTACTAATGGCTCTTGCCTAATTAACTATTGCAAAGAAAAATTAAGGCAATACGCTCTCCTGATTAATTTATTTGGAAAGCATTTTGTTTCATTTTCAAAGTTTCTTTGAAAAGTAGCAGTGTAACTCCTCTTCGAGAACGGAAAGAGGCAGGAAATTATATACCATTTAGCTTAACATATCATGTGAGAAAGATGTTAGAACCTATCATTAAGAAAGTTATAGTTGGGCACTTAAAAATGCAAAGTGATCCGGAAGCTTTTATGACACAGAGTAAACCCTCCTGCTTAATTTAAACCAGCAACACAGAAAAGATTTATCTCCTGCAGTAATCTGTGAAAATTTGAGGGGCCAACTTTATTTCTTAAAGTATAACCAAGAAAAATGAGCTAACCACTGTTTACAACTCTTTCCTCTAACCTAACTTTTACTTTCCCCTCTACAATATTGGTCTGATAAAAACACCGATTAAGGTTTATTAAACAAAACTTCATATCTTAAAACAAGGCAGCTTTTGGTTCTTCTCTGTATTCCTGTCGTCTTTGGGATTCTGCTTCACAGGTTACTGATTGATGAAGGTATTTTTAAGAGAGCTATTTTTTGGGCAGTCTTTACATGCTGGTGTCTTGGCAGTTCTCCACCAGACTATTCAATTTTCCCTATTCTTAAACCCCAAAGCATCAGATTGTTTCATTGGCTTTTAAGATTGTCAGTATACTAAATTTAAATTGGATTGGAGATTGGTATTTTTTGGGGGTATAATTTAAACTGATTGGTCTAATTCGAATCTGTTTTTGTCTCCAGGCAGTCAGTCGCTCTAACTGCTGAACCACATTCTATATTGTATCTTGTTGAGGATATTTGGTGCTGTCAGGTAGTTCTACTAGCTTTTAACTTAAAGGTACAGTACACCCACATCTTCATAACACTTTCATGAAAAGGAAGTCTTGTTTAAGCAATTTATTGGATTTATATTAAAGGTGTCATGTGCTGTGGATCAAAGCAGGGGTCAGTGGATTCACTACATTTGGATTTCCAGAGGGCATTTGACAAGATGCCAGGTAGGTTATTGTGCAGATTAGAAGCTCATGGTGTAGGGGGTAAAGTACTAGCATGGATAGGAGATTGGCTGGCAGAAAACGGTGTGTGCACAAATGGATCGTTTTCTGATTATCAGCTTATGATGAGTAGCATCCTGTAAGAATCTATTGGGGCCTCAGCCTTTTACCATTTGGATAGGTTTAGATGAGAGTGAAGGCAAAGTAGCTAAACGTAGAGCTGACATAAAGCTATGTTGTGATGAGGACAAATGGATTGTTGCAGGATGTAATTATGGTGACTGAGTAGGCAAGCATCTGGCAGTTGGAATATAATTTGGCAAAATGTGAAACTGTTCACTTTTTGTGAGAATAAAAAGATAGAGTAATGCGTAAATGAGGAATGGTTGCAAAATGCCACGAGTAGAGGGATCTAGATTTTCTAGTGCATGAATCACAAAAATTTTGGGTTGGTGATGTCATTTTCTGTGGTGATGTTATTTCCTGTGAAGTCACTTCCTGCTCCTTTTCTCAGGGGGTGGTAGATGGGGTCTAACTCAATGTGTTTGTTAGAATTCTGGTTGGAATGCCATCCTTCTAGGAATTCTCGTGCGTGTCTTTGTTTGGCTTGTCCTAGGATGGATGTGTTGTCCCAGTCGAATTGGTGTCCTTCATCCGTATGTGAGGAAATGAGTGAGAGAGGGTCATGTCTTTTTGTGGCTAGTTGCTGTTCATGTATCCTGGGGGCTAGGAACAGGAAGTGACTTCACTGCAGGGAATGATATCACCAACCCAAACACAAATAGAAAGCAGGGATTTTCAATATTGCTTTGTCTGAGGCCCACTGAAGATGTTACCTAGTAAGGTAATGAAACATCTGGAAATGAACCTTGCAGCTCAATGAGCAAACATACATCCAAAACCTCAACCTGAGCGACAAATCTTCTCAAAACTTGCTTAGCGTAGAAATGTAGTTGTTCTTAATTAAATATTTAAATAAATATAAATATGCAATTTCCATCTTGTATAAACTGCTATCCTGTTTCCTTATTTAAGGAACGATGTAAATGAATAGGAAGTGGTTAAAGGGAGGTTTACTAAATTGGTAGTTAGAATGAGCCTGTATAAACTGGTAGAGGAACTTTTGTTATAGAGTGATAAGAGTTGTACAACGTGGAAACAGACCCTTTGGTTCAACTCATCTGTACCGACCAGATATTCTATACTAACCTAGTTCCATTTGTCATCATTTGGCCCATATCCCCCTCAACCTTTCCTATTCATGTATTCATCCAAATGCTTTTCGAATTTTGTAATTGTACCTGCCTCCACCACTTCCTTTAGCAGCTCATTCCATACACTCATGACACTCTGCATGAAAAAAATTGCCCCTCAGGTCTCTCTCTCTCAAAACGTTTTCCTCTCACTTAAACCTATGACTTCTAGTTTTGAAAATGTTATGATTTATTCTATTGGCATATGATGTATAATTATTTTCTCATGGTTAGAACAGGTAATCTCTCAGGAAATCCTGGGAAATATTAAGATCTGAGTTATATTTTCTTGAAGCTGTATTTCAATCTAACACAAATGCACATTTTAAGAAATCCATAAATAATATTTATACACTCATTTTTGTGAGAGCTGCTTGATGTTTAGATTTAGAGCATGTTAGCTAGTTCAGTTGGCTAGACAGCTATTTGATTCAGTGTGACGCCAATAGCATGGATTCAATTCCCACACTGGCTGAGGTCACCATGAAGATTCCACCTTCTCGACCTTGCCCCTTTCCTAAGACATGACCCCCAGTTTAAACTGCCCATCAGTTGACTTTCTACATTGAGAGAGCAGCTCTATGGTCTGTTGGGGCAATGGCAATTTTATAAGATTGAGTTGTTTTCCCCTCAAGCAGAACTTCTAAGAATTTATTTATATATACTTATGGATACTTAAAAACTTCAACATCCAAAATATTAATAAAATGTTACTGAGTTTGGGATGTGAAGGTTCGTAAAGATATTCCTGAAGGCGCAAAGATTTGCGATGTGCCTATAAAGATGATCTAAGGGGCGTTAAAAAGCAATGATCCAAAAATATATCATAAGATAAGTAGATATGTAGTAAGTGTATAGAAACTGCTTGAAGTACACTTTATTATACAGTATGACTTTAAAAAACCAATACTGAAAGCAATGTTTGTCTTTCATTTTATATGACTGAAACATCATAAATGTGTGTTTTATTTAAAGAGTGAAGGCTGCACCTAAAGGTAAATAATCCACCTATTCCTTCATTGCTAAGAAATTGAATGTGAAATGAAACACGTGTGGTGTGTAACTTATAATCAAATTACACCGCTTTAATGGAATTGAAATCTTTTGCCCTCCGTTTGGATGGATGGTAGCTGTTTGGAAGCATTTATTTCTTTATCTACTCCACAAGTTTTTATTTCAAGTCTGTGTGTCAAACTTGAAAACCAGGATGATAATCGAAGTCAAATCAATCCCTTTGATTACAGGAGAAAATAGATACAAGTGTATGAATAATTTCAGCCTTTGTAAATTTGCACTAAAGCATTTTGAGTCTTAGCTTCAGGTTTAAGGTGGATGGACTCAGTATAATCAGGCATGGTAGCAATGTAGAACAGGTGGAGGAATTGCATTACTAATTAAGGAGAATATCACAGCTGTACTAAGAGAGGACACCTTTTAAGGGTTCATCCAATGAGGCATTTTGGGTAGAACTTGTGAATAAGAAAATTGCAGTCACCAGGGATAAGGTTATACTATAGGCCTTCCAATAGCCAGTGGGAATTAGAGGATTAGATATGTAAGCAGATCATGGAAAGTTATAAAAACAATAGGGTTGTGATAGTGAGTGATTTTGTTCTCACCAATATCCATTGGGACTCCCTCAGTGCCAGAGGCTTAGATGGGGCAGAATTTGTTTAGTGCATACAGAAGGGATTCTTGACATGGTATATATTAGACGTAACGTAAGGGGTCATATTAGACCTAATAAGCCTAGCCAAGTGACCAAGTTTTATGGGGGAATCTTTGGGAACAGTGATCATAATTCTGTAGGTTTTAAGACAGTTATAGAAAAGAATGCCTGGTCCTTGGGTGAAAGTGTTAAAGTGAGGGAAGGCTAATTACAACAGTATTTGGCAGGACCTGGAATAATTGGACTGGGGGCAGTTGCCTGAAGATCAATCCAGTTCTGACATGTGGGGGTCTTTTAAAAGTCAGTTAACTGGCATTCAGGACCAGCATATTTCTATAAAGATGAAAGATCAGGATGGCATGATCTGGGAATTTTGGATGATGGGAGATTGAAGTTCAGTTTTTAAAAAAAAGAAAGGAAGCAGGAAACTGAAAACAACCAAGGCGTTTGAGTATTAAGGAGGCAGGAAAAAAATTATAAAGGATTCTAAGGGGCCATGAAATGTTTGGCAGGCAGGATTAAGGAGAATCTTTGGAGTAAAAGGGTAACGAGGGAAAGGGTAAATCCACTCAAATAAAAAAAAAGGGAATGTGTGTGGAACCAGAGAGATTAGTTGAGGTCCTTTTTAAAGTACTTTGTATCAATGTGCACCAAGGAGAAAGACATGGGTAATGCTAAATTCAGAGATGGGTATATTGATATTCTGAAACATGTCGATATTAAGAAGGAGGTGGTATGGGATGTCTTGAAAACATTAAGGTAGATTAGTCCCCAGGGCCGGATGGGATCTATCCCAGTACACTGAAGGAAGCAAGGAAGGAAGTTATTGGGGCCTTAACAGAGATGGGTGTATTCTCTTTAGCCACAGGCAATGTCCCAGAAGACTGGAGAATAGCCAAATTTGATCCTTTATTCAAGAAATGCAAAATAAATAATCCAGGAAATTACATGCCAGTAAGCCTTATGCCTCTGGTAGGGAAATTATTGGAGAAGATTCTGAGGGTCAGGATTTTACTTGCATTTGGAGAAGAATGGACTTATCATGGAGAGTCACTATAGCTTTATGCAGGGGAAGTCTTGTCTCGCAAACCTATTGAGTTTTTTTTGAGCAAGTGACAAAGATGATTGATGTTAAGGCAGTGCATCTTGTCATGGTAGACTGGGCCAGAAGATCAAATTGCATGTAATCCATGGTGAGTTGGATACAAAATTGGCTTGGCTATAGAAGACAGGGTCATTGTGGACTGGTGTTTTTCTGACTGGAAGTCTGTAATCAGTGCTGTGACCTCTGTTGTTTGCAAATATATACAAATTGGAAGGGAAGGATTCCTAATGAAGGACTTATGCCCGAAATGATGATTCTCCTGCTCCTTGGATGCTGTCTGACCTGCTGTTCTTTTCCAGCACTACACTCTTGAATATATACAAATTATATGGATGAAAATGTCATTGGTCTGATTAGTAAGTTGGTGGAATTGTGGATAGTGAGGAAGGATATCAAAGGATGCAGCAGGACATCGATCATCTGGAAAGTTGGGTGGAGAAATAAAAAATAGTGTTTATCCAAACAGGTGTGAGGAAATGCAGTTATGGAGGTCAGGTTCAAGAGGGAAGTATACTGTGACTGGCTATACCCTTGGGAGCATTGATATACAGAGAGCTCTTGGAATTTAAGTCCATAGTTTCCTGAAAGTGGCAAAACAAATGTATCTGGTGGTAAAGAAGGCATATGGCATGTTTGCTTTCATTGATCAGGGCATTCAGTATAAATGTTGGCACGTGAAAAAGTCTGGAACACTGGCAGGGGAGGTGGTTGAAGTGTATACAATAGCAAAGCTTAAGAGACATTTAAACAGACACATGAACAGGTAGAGAATAGAGGGAAATGGGCCATTTGTAGACAGATGGGATGTGTCTAGGGTAGCATTATGGTTAGCTCAGGCCTGGTGTGCTGAAGGCCTGTTCCTATGCTGTACTGTTTTATGTTCTAGTGTGTCCCTGGTTTTCACAATAGGACTGAGATGGAGCCAACTTATCTGTTCTTGATCTTTCTTTGATGTGGGTGGGGACCAAATTGAACTTGGCTGTTGAACAAGGTACAGGAAGCCTGCTGCTGATCCCTGTATGTCTGTGCCTTGCCATAATTACTTAGAGCAGGCACAAAAGTAATTTCCTCAATATGGCATTGGTGGGAAATTGTTACAAGTTCAGAAAAAGGAACAGTTTAGAAGAAAAACCTTTCATTTTGCAAAATGATTAAACAGATTTAATATGTGCCATCTGGTATATATGGCAAAATCAATACTGCTGTTAGTATATAAGCGTTTTTGAGCATATATGATAGGTGAGTTGAATGTCGCCAGACTGTGGTATTGTAAAAGGCAGAAAGGGGAAAGCGTTCCAAGATTTATTCAGGAAAATTTCCTAAAGCACTGTGTCCAGCCAAAAGAAAAGCTCTGTTAGACTAGGACCAAAGCTTGGTTTGTAAACTATAGCTGAGCAATAAAGTACCTTCAAAACAGAACTAGTTCAGGCATAGTCGACATATATTCCCTCAAAAGAGAAAGGTAGAGCAAACAATCCAGTAAAAGCAGGCTGCGGCAGGAGGGGGTGGGTAAGAGACTGTCATACATCTTGTGAAATGTGTCTATGCAAAGGAAGTCTGGCGAGAGATGCAGTGGATTTTGTTGAGGTTCATCCCAAGCAGCTCCATTATACAGGAATGTGCTCTCCAGGCTATTGCCCAGGACATATACCAAGACAAACATTGATTGCATCTGGAGGACCATCAGCTCAGTGCAAAATGCTCTTTGGTCTGTCCGAAACCTGTTAGTCTTCCAGAACAAGGAGTTGACCTCGACTGAGTGTTGCTAACTGGCACATTTCAGTGTCAGGATTGTTTGCTGAGGAATGCACTAAAGCTGGGGCAGCTGCTGCCAAGGCATATTGACAAAAGACCACTGTCTGAGAGCTTTCTGCCAAAGTACAATGAGGGAGTCTGTGAAGTTATCATACCCTTTTGGTGCCTGAAATACATGGAAGTAATATCTTGCTTTATTAAGAAATGTCTTTGTTGTAACTTCAGAGGTCAAACCCTAATGTCTTTGTTTTCCATATGTAAAGACTGTACACAATGTAAAGACGTAAAGACTTTCTGAATATTTTTGCAATAAAAACTGTAAGTAGCAAAGAGGAATTATGAGAAAAGACTGGCAATTCACATGTAGGGAATCCTAAAGGTTTCTACTGGCACATAAATATTAAAAGATTGGCAAAAGGAAGTAGTATTGATTATGGATTGAAAAAGGTATTTGCATATGAGAGTAGCGAGCACAGCGGAGGTATTAAATGAATGCTTTTTGCTTCTACCTTTACCAAGGGCACAGATGCTACCGTAACCATGGTGAAGGATGAGGAAACTCTGTCACCAGAAGGGTTCACGGTGAGGTATTGGACAAACTTTAAGTATTAAATGGTAACAAGGTATCAGGACTGGATAAAATGCATCCAAGGATACTGGAGAAAGTGAGAATCGAAATTATGGATGCACTGCCATAGTCTTTCAGTCTGCCTGACATTTGATGTGCCAGAAGACTGGAGAATTGCAAACATCACACCCTTGATCAAATAAAGCCATAAGGATAAGCCCAGCAATTACAGGTCAGTTAGTTTAACTATGGTTGTGGAGAAGCTTCTCGAAACAATAATTTGGAACAGAATAAATAGTCACATTGATGTAGGTTCAACTGCAAGAACTAGCATGGAATCCCTATTCTAAGTCACGCTCAACTAACTTGCTAGAATTCTTGATGATGTAACACTGATGGTTGAAGCATTTGATACAATACCATATAATAGACTTTTGATCATATAGCTATACAGTATAGCTTGTAATGCAAGGTGCAGTAGCAATGTGGATACAGTATTATCTGAGTAGGAAACAGGGTCAGGTTAATGGATAGTTTTCAATTTGAAGGAAAGTTTGTAGTGGAGGTGCCCAGGAGTCTGCACTCTTGCTTTTTCTGAGCTTTGACAAAGGGTCAGTTAGACTCGAAACGTCAGCTCTTTTCTCTCTTTACAGATGCTGCCAGACCTGTTGAGATTTTCCGGCATTTTCTCTTTTGGTTTCAGATTCCAGCATCCACAGTAATTTGCTTTCATCTTGCTTTTTCTGATATATGTAACCGATCTAGATCGTGATATGCAGGGTACAATTTCAAAGTTTGCAGAAAACATGGAAATATTGTAAATTGAATATGACAGTATAGAACTTAAAGGGATATTGATAACTTTGTGGAGTGGCAGGTATTAGGAGTTTTAGTCGGAAGAACATACAATAAAAAAATAATGAGTGCAGGAGTAGAGGGACCTGGATATATATAGTCATTAAAGGTGGCAGGACAGATGGGGAGCACAGTCAATGAAACACATACCTTGGGCTTTGTTAAATGATCATAGAATAAATGAAGGAGAATATGCTAAACTTCTATACATCATTAGTTATATCTCGGCTGGGGTATTATGTACTGTTCTGGGTGCGCTATTATAGGAAAGATATGAATGATTGAGGGTGTGCAGAAGAGATTTACAAGAATGGTTCCAGGGATGGGAAACTTCAGTTAGGAAGAGAGGAGAAAGCTCAGAGGAGATTTTGGTAAAGGTTTTCAAAATCATTGAATTGAATTAGTTTTTATTGTTATGTGTACTCACTCGCACGGGTAAGTGAAAAGTTTAACAGCTGCCACTAATGGTACCATCTTAGGTACCTAGGCACAGAATTTTGGTACAAAGCAGAAAAATGGAGAGCAAGTTAAGTAGTTAAACATTACAGTTCTTACTAAAATGTAGAAAAACAAAGAAACAGTTAATAGTTCAACATCACAGTCTGTAACACCTGACCTAATGCTGGGCTCACACTCCTCACAAAGGCTTGACCTCACCCCTACCACTGCTCCGGGTTGCCTGTACCCACTCTTGCCATCGCTTGAGATGACTGCCATAAGAGACCCCTCTTGCCACCGACTTGCACTTCACATAAGATTAGACTTTATGGCATTTAATCTGGTTGCAGCTTCTCAGGATACATCTTTCACAGGACCTGAGTTAACATAGAACATAGAAAAAAACCGCGCAGTACAGGCCCTTTGGCCCTCGATGTTGCACCGATCCAAGCCCACCTAACCTACACTAGCCCACTATCCTCCATATGCCTATCCATTGCCCGTTTAAATGCCCATAAAGAGGGAGAGTCCACCACTGCTACTGGCAGGGCATTCCATGAACTCACGACTCGCTGAGTAAAGAATCTACCTCTAACATCTGTCCTATACCTACCTCCCCTTAATTTAAAGCTATGCCCCCTCGTAATAGTTAACTCCATACGTGGAAAAAGGTTCTCATGGTCAACCCTATCAAAACCCCTAATCATCTTGTACACCTCTATCAGGTCACCCCTAAACCTTCTTTTCTCCAATGAAAACAGCCCCAAGTGCCTCAGCCTTTCCTCATACGATCTTCCTACCATACCAGGCAACATCCTGGTAAACCACCTCTGCACCCGTTCCAGTGCCTTCACATCCTTCCTATTATATGGCGACCAAAACTGCGCACAATACTCCAGATGCGGCCGCACCAGAGTCTTATACAACTGCAACATGACCTCAGGACTCCGGAACTCAATTCGTCTACCAATAAAAGCCAGTACACCATATGCCTCCTTCACTGCACTATTTACCTGGGTGGCAACTTTCAGAGATCTGTGTACATGGACACCAAGCTCCCTCTGCTCATCCACACTACCAAGTATCCGACCATTAGCCCAGAACTCCATCTTTTTGTTTACTCCATTTGCCACCTTTCTGCCCAGCTCTGCAGCTTATCTATATCCCGCTGTAACCTGCCACATCCTTCCTCACTGTCGACAACTCCACCGACTTTAGTATCATCCGCAAACTTGCTCACCCAACCTTCTAGCCCCTCCTCCAGGTCATTTATAAAAATGACAAACCGCAATGATCCCAAAACAGATCCTTGTGGAACACCGCTAGTAACTGCACTCCAAGATGAACCTTTACCATCAACTACTACCCTCTGTCTTCTTTGAGTTTGGATAGAGTAGACGGGGGGATACTGCTCCTGCTTGTAAAAGGATTGAGAATGAAAAAGCACAGCTTTAAAGTAATTTGTAAAAGGAACACTTGCAAGAATATTTTTGATTTGTATCAGCCTGGAACGCATTGCCTGTAAGTGTGATGGAAGCAGGTAAAATCAAAGCATTTATGAGAGCAGTATATGATTTTTCAGAGCAGGAATAATATGCAGGGATACAGAGAGAAGGCTAGAAATTTGCAGTTCATCTCAAATTCATTCAAAGAGTCAATGCAGACACAGGCCAAATGGCTGCCTCCTGTGCAATAACATGTGATTTTGTGGTGAATAATGTCCACTTGAACCTCCTGTAATGCCTTGGGTAGATTCATTGCCTCAAATCTTCTTTATTGATATTCATCTAAATTACAGATATCTTGTGCAGAAGGTTGTCCCATGAAATCTAAAACAGAAATGAGGTCAGGAATGATCAGATTTAAAAAAAAACACACTTGGGGGATGTGGACTTCACTGGCAGGAGCCCTCTCTAGTTGCCCTTGAAAATAGTGGTGAACTTGCTCCTCCGACTGCTACAATCTGTGTTGTGGGTCGACCCACAATGCCATTAGGGAGGGAATTTCAGGATTTTGACCCAAAGGCACTGAAGGAATGGTGGTATATTTCCAAGTCAGGATGGTGAATGACTTGGAGGGAATTTACAGTTGGTGGTGTTCCCATGCATCATCTGCACTTGTCTTAGTTGGAACTGGTTTTAGCTTTGGAAGGTGTTGGCCAAAAGCCTTGGTGAATAGCTGGAGTGCATCTTGTATCTATTGCTGCAACTGAGGTAGTAGAGGGAGTATGCGGTGGCAATCAAGCAAACTACTTTTCCTCAATGGTGTCAACCTTCATGACTCTTGGATCTGCATTTATCTAGGCAAGTGGAGTATTCGAGCACACATTCTTGAGTTGTGCCATGTAGATTGTGGATAGGCTTCAGGGAGTCTGGAGATGAGTTACTTGCTACATGATTACTAGTCTTTGACTTATTCTTGTAGCCACTGCATTTATGTGGCTCGTTTAGTTCAATTTCTAGTCAACAGTACTTGCCAAGATGTTGAAAGTGGAGGATTCAGTGACAGCAGGGCCATTAAATGTCAGTGGTTAGATTCTCTCTTGTTGGAGATGATCATTGACTAGCATTTGTGTGGTGTTAATGCCACTTTTCAGCTGTAGACTGGATTTTGTCTAGATATATGTCAAAGTTGTAGTTACACTGGTACAGCTTAGCTTTGGGTGCGGCAAGTTCTGGAGCACAAGTCTTCAGTACTATTGCCAGAATGAATGCTGTCAGGACCGTTGCAATATCCAGTGCTTCCAACCATTTCTTGATATGATTGTTGGTGTACAACTTATAAAAACAACTTGTTTGCTGTTCCTCAGAACAATCTATTATAGCCTAATGCACAGAGCTTATCTTATGATTATGCTCTAATTATAAAGTAATAGTAGTAAGATTGGTAGGAATGATGCTCTGTCCAGAATACTTGCTCTATGATATCTACATTTGATATCTACGTCAAAAACTCCATGTTCCCTGACGTGTTCTCTTCGGCTAATTGTAAGTAACAGATTGAGTATTGCAGATTCAATTCACCTGAAAGCGTGAAACAGATTTTTAAAAGGTTTAGACTACTAACTTTTCAATTACAGATAACCATATATGCAACCTCGCATTTGCATTGCTAAACTATATATGGCAGTCGGTCATGTGGTTTATGTCCTGACAATTGATTCAGTAGCATATCAAGCTCTTTAAAAATGTTTTTCAAGCAATAATACATTCCCTATTCCCAAGATAAAATAACATACTGTGACTGTCTGTGGACTTCAACGTAGTAGCAAAACTATTTATACAATAAATAAAAAATTTTAGTTGTCTAAAAGTCTCTGTGTAAGTTGCAGGTGGTTTGATAATCCTTTTGGATCTTGTTGTGACATATCCTTCCAGAAATTTAGACTTCTTGCTTGGATGTTTTAGATTTGTAGGTTTGTTGGACTCTTGCAAGATAACATGTTGATGTTTTGGCCTGATGATCATCCACACCTTCATTATCCAAGCTTATTTTTGTGTGTTGTGCACAACTGGAGCATTGTACGGTTCCCTAATGTAGCTTCTGTTTCTCTCCAATGTTTCCATAATTGGTGTTGTGATTTTGTAAAATCAGGGTCCCTGGTCATTTTGGATACCTCTGCAGGTATGCCTCTTAACGCGTAACATTGTTGCCTGTGTTCCACATCTACATGTCAAACCTGCACCATCTTAATTCTTCCTTGCTATTGAAAAGTTTGCGCACTATTAGGTGATGGTTTGACATAGTTCTCCTAACTAGCCTTCCAAACATCTATGTTGGTGTCAGTTAGCCCATGTCCAGAGGCCTATGCTGGCAAATGGAATTAGAAGAATTTGGGATATCTAGTTGGCATGGACGAGTTGGACCGAAGGGTCTGTTTCTGTGCTGTACATCTCTCGGGCTCTATGTCGAAGTCAGATCCCTGCATTTCTCTTATAAGATGTTGTAGTCTACCAATATAATGCAGGGAACAATTTTGAATAGTTTGTTATTGCTTTCCAGATAGGGGCAAGTATTGCATGCTGTATGTTGAAATAATGGAATTCCACTTGTAATAGATTTTTGGGATCCAAATTCAATTGTTTTAATATGATACATTCCCAGCCCTTCCTGAGATGCATCAGCTTCCAGGATTGTCATCTTCCTTGGGTTGTAGAACTGTAGGATGTATGTTTTTGCTGACAACACTTGCTTGAGTGTTGATGGTCTTTCTGCCATACATATGGTAAATTTTTCATTAAGATCTCTGAATGACTATGTTGTGTCAAAAAAATTGATAAGGTATTAGGAAGTTCAAAAATCTGAGATGTCCTCCACCTGCATCTTTGTCTGGGTCAAGGTGGATCCCACAACATCAATAGATTCAGCCAAAAATCATGACTTGGCCTTCATTCATCGAGCATTTGTTAACATTGAGTCCAGTGACCCTTCAGAATTCTTAACTTTCTCTTGTATGTGATCATTGCATAATCTGGGAGAGCTAGATGTGAGGTGCAATGCAGCATCACCTTTGAAGTTTGGCTGGGTATAATTGTTTATGTCCTGGACTGACTCAATGGTGAGCATTCTTGGTCTCTTCTGCAATTGGTATCTCAGTGAGGGATCACAATATTGTGATCCATGCATACCAGTAAGCCTGCTATTGCTGGTCCATTTGTGTCAATGTAGAATATTTATGGTATCGGTGAAGAATTACCATAGTTGTATTTCATTGTGAATGTACCAATATAAGCAATGAGGGAGTCCACTGTGTCTGGTTAATTTTGCTATTCTTGTTGTCATCAGTTTCCAGTGTTTCAGCTCTATATATTTTAAGATTCTGACTGGTTTGGTGTTTGCACTAGATCCCATATCAAATTTGGTCAGGAGTGTGTATTTACCAATTTTCTTTCAACATATTATGATAATAGAGGAAAAGCTTCTATTTGTTTTACATTGAACATGACACATTGTGTACCCTTCTGGTCAAAGATTCTTCAACTCTGAATCTTTACTCTTGCATTAGGTTATGTTCATGCGGGTCCCTGGCACATTTCCTATTGTTTGCTTTTTTCTATTTATGTGATTTGATTATACCTTTTGCATACCATTTCTTGCATAGGTGAACCCATTGTCCTCTTGCATTGCCTGACTTGTAAAGATCTTGGAATGCAGGAAAGCTTCACAATGGTTGCTTTCTGCATCCTGGCTAGTGTGCCTTTATACTGGCAACTGCATTAACTGCTTGTAATTATTACATGCTGACTGCAGTAACTTCATATTTTCTGCTGTCTTTAACAAAAATGTCAATGCCATGATCTCTTTATCCAAGAAGTATTTTTGAGAAGCTTTGTTAGCTGTTCAAATTATAATGCAATTCGGACAGCTTAGCCTCTGAAAATCAGTCCTTGGCCTTGTCATGGCACTACTTACTTATGTTTCAAGGTCTAGAATCCATGGTGTTTAAAACAGCAAGTGCTTTTACTAAGGAGGTGTTTGTGCCGTGATACAGCAAACTAGAGTGAGCTGTTTCTCTCCAGAATGGCTGCTGATACTATCAGTCTGACATCATCATTATATAATAGTCCAAAGTTGTTACATAAATTGACAACATGACTGACAAATTGATCAATTGATTCTTTTGGCTGTTGCTTGAAATATATCAGTTCTTGACAGTAAATCCTGAAGTTTACTTTTACATGAAGCTAATTTTTCTGCATTTCGCATGGGGAAGTGGCACGTTGTCTCTCATCCTCTTCAGACATGACTGAGGTATTGGCTCTTCACAGCACTTAATTTCCAGTTGCTATCTTTATTTTCACTGCTTATCTGATTCTGCAACAGCTAATCTAAAAAGCATAAATCTATCCTTTGCTTAAAAGGCTTAAATTTGAATAGGGTACCTTTTGGCCTTCCAAATCATGTCAGGGATTTTGGTAGATGATTTATTCTTATGCTACCTATCTTTTGCAAATGTTAACAATGTCTAGTGGTTACTTTTTAAAAAAAAGTTCTGTCCTATTTTGTTTACCTTGCTACAACTCAAGTGTTAACTGTTCATGTGATTTTTTTTTTACTGCAGTACTAATATAAATGTGATTTCTGAGCTGCTACAAGTCTTGTCCGAGGCTTTCTCCTATAGTTTTCAAGCTTATTCCTAGTGCTGCACACCATATCGTATTTTCTTTTATTATTCTGAAGTAAAATAGATGGGGTAGTATGTATTCAATTTACTTAAAGCTCAAAGAAGTTTAATGACAGTTCAGACCACAACTTTTCAGTTTCACATAACTATGCTTCATGAACATGGCAGTTGAGCATATGGTTTACATACAAGACCTTGGCTCATTATAGCATTAACACAATGCCTGCATGCTGTCTTTGTCACTGCCAATTGATAACTGTGTACTAAAGTGTGCAAAAACTGCCTATTATGTTCCAAAGAAGAATCCTATTTGAATCAAAGTTAACTGTTTCTCTCATAAACACAGAACTAGAGAGCTGGAGAACCAGACCAAAGTTCCAAGAACATACTGCCCATCCCACCACGGAATTTAAATCCTATTATTTGAAATAATTAATTTGGAAATAATTTCATGGATATCATGTATCTTACTGGATTGCCATAAAATACTATCTGGTTCATAAAAGTTATTTAGAGAAGGACATCTGCTGTTATTACCACCCACTTTGGTCTATATGTGACTCCAGGCCCACAATAATATGGTTATCATTTAACTGACCTCTTAATTGGTCTAACAAGGCACTTAATTGTACATACTTGCTGCAAAAAAAAACTTTAAAAAAAAACTTTTACTCTACTAGGATTGTAACATCTTGCTAAGTCTAAAAGTGGAAGAATGGCACAATACTACTGGGATCTTCCATTTTGTGTTTCATGTTATTTGATGAAAATTTATCAAAAGCCTTTGTCCTAGAAATAAATCCACTATTTGAGCAAAAAAAAACACTGGGGAATCTTCCTTCAACTTCTGTTCTGCGTACAGTATCCAGAAAGTTGTCTCGCTTAAGTCACCCAGAATTCTTGATTTCTTTTACTTAAGTGCCATTTTGTGCCTTTTAGGCTTTGGTATATTTGTATAGGTTTTTAAAAGTCCAAGTATTTTATCTGAGCATCCTAACTCTGTTAATTGTAAACTTGAAAAATTATAGGTCCTGATCTCCAGTCAAGAGAGAGGTTAAAATTTTGAAAATCAAAATTCTTCCTCTTTTTTTTCAATTCACACATGGGACGAGGGCACCGCTGACTAGGCCAGCACTTATTGCCCATTTCTAACTGCCTAGAGGGCAGTTAAGTGGCAACCACATTGCTGTGGGTCTGCAATCACATGCAGGCCAGACCAGGTAAAGATGGCAGTTACCTTCCCGCATGGACATTCGTGGACTTAAAGGAATTACGGTCATCACTGGAGTTTTCATTTCTAGATTTCTAGTGAATTAAAATTCCACCATCTCTCATGGCGGGATCGTACCTCAGAATATTAGCTGGGTCTCTGGATTAATAGTCCAGCGCTAATACCACTAAGCCCTGCCTCCCCTGCATTGCCAAGTAGTATATGACTGATTTATTGTTGTCACATGTACAGTAAAAAGTGTTGTGTGTGTTATACAGGCAGATTGCACCAAACAAAGTGCATCAGGGTACCAGGAAAGAGAGCAGAATATACTGTTACAGCTGCAAGGAAAGGGTGGAGGGAGAGATCAGAATAAACAACTGGCATAAGTGGACAAAACATGCAGCAGCCTCTAAGCATTAGAAACATCATGATGTAATAATTCTGCTGCATATAATGTAATGTTAATGGCAAGGTAGGGGAGTTTGTCCACCAGAAGAAATGTGACAAGAAAGGATGATTAATAAAAATTAGGCCACATGAAATTGAGGCATGTTCTTCTGGAGCTAGAATAGCAGCAGAGGTCTCCCTAAGTCCTTCGAGTAGTCCTCTAACCTCCCCAAACCTGATCTGATCACTTCCTACACTTACATAACACAAGCAAATTATCCATATTTGACTATAATGAATCATTTCCCAGCGATCTCTGGTTTCTGCCTTCTGCAGCCAAATTACTGCCGAACAACCACATAATTAATCTGCTCATGTATCAGCGGGAATCTTGTCTGTTTTAGGCCCTACTATTCAGATCGATATGTTCTTCGTGTCCCTGAAATATCAATGCTGTTGGGTGAATGTGCACCTTTCTCTTCCATCCTAATTGCAAATAATTCGCAATTTAAAAATCTTTTTGCTTGTTTCCAATTTAAAAATAATAGTGGATCTGTTTACTTTTCTAACATTGTTCAAAACGATCTTCAAACCACTTACACCGTACCTCTCAGTTGCTGGGAATTACCCTCTGTTGGGCTTGAATGAAATTGCATTTTGGAGCTAGTGTTCTCCTATGGGTGCAGGTACACCTGCTGGCACATTCCGAGCTCTCATTTTAGGAAGGATAGTTATTGCCGAGAGAGTTCTTACGCACTTAGGTCAATTTCAAACCAGGAATGATAATGCAGCGCACATACTTAGTTTCACTTTCTCACCAGTTTCAACTATAGCAACTACTATAAAGCAGATTACGAGAAACCTAAAAAGTTTTTAGACGCATCATGCATTACAATTGGAGCTTAAAAACCCCACAGAAATTGCTGGAGAAACTCAGCAGATCTGAAACTATATATAGAGAGAAAGCAGTTAACGCTTCGGGTCCACTGTCCCTTCTGATGCGAAGCTGATGTCATGCTTTGGCCGACCAAACTACTTTATGTTGGAAGTAAAAGTTGTCCAACGGATGACAATCTGCGACATCGGTTTTATGGACTGAATTTAAAATCTGGCCATTGGATGCTTGTTTTCTTGTATTTAGTATAAAATAAAAAGTTAAATGGTACGAGTTAAGGGTTTTCAGGAAAAGGGATTTTGTTTTACTGGCTCATACACCCTGCCAGTAAATGTTAAGACAATCAAAGAAGTTTTTTTTTGTAATGCAGTGAACAGGTAGGACTTGTATAAGTCATGAAAACAATAGTTTACGCAGAATATGTTAGCTTTTTTATACAGAAGGGGACTGAGGTAACTAAATGGAAAGCCGACTCAGTCGACACGGTGAAGGTTACTGCAGCTCGGCTGTTTGTGTTATAAATTTCTGAGGTTAATTTTTTTCTCCCATGCCTGCCTTATTTGGTGATTAAAATTATTGGCCAGCGCACAAAGCGGGACATAACTGTAACACCATCCTCTCCGATGTGTGGAATAAACGTGTTAAAAATTGTATTTGAAATTACTTGCATATGTGTTGCAGTTCGTAAATGGTAGACTGAAGAAAACTGTAGTTTCGTAATGCGTATATAAACCAGCGAACCCTTAATGGTATGAAGAAGTTGAAGTATTTACTGCTGGTCGAGATCAAGAAAGACACCAGTTCCTTGCACGCACTGAACACTCCCCTAAGAAAAAACCAAAACATTGAAAAAAATCTCACTAAACATGTGGTTACACGACGCAAAGCAGCCAATAATTACATTCGGTACAGAGCAGGTCTGTCGACAGAGGGCCAATGAAAGAAATCGTTTGGAGTTTTCCTGAAGCGGCGGCACCAAGCCAGCCTCAGTCATATGACAGTGAAGCTCGATGGGGTAGTGAGTTACACTCCGATTCTCACATCTACGGGAAAAATGCCACCGACTTTATTTCAGAAACTGTTTAATAAACGGAATGGCTTACTTTCCCCTACCAAAGGTTTGAAGGAAGACAGTTCCTTCAGGTAAGAGCCATGATTGGATGTGTTTTGAATGCTTCCTCTTAGGGAAGAATTACATCAAAGAGTATCAGTAGTTAAAATGATACAGTGATTGTACGCGATGATGCTTGATACATTGTGGCCAGATTACGGAAGTGTGTTTTAGCGCTGAATTGGTACATATTCTTTGTGTTTCTTCCGTCGTTTTGAGTTTCGTTTGTGAATCGTGTTTATTGTGAGACTTGCTTTACTGGGCGTTTGTTATTCTTTACCTTTTTGAGGAGAACGCCTATGGACGTGTAGTTCCCAGTGGTTGGGTGGACCTACACGTGTGTTCTCCTCTTGTGACAATTATTGAGATAAAGACTGGGCTGAAAGTCAAAAAGTGAAGAAAAAAAACGTCTTGAAGCTTGGATAGAAATAAATGTGAAGAATACTGACGTCGGTTTGATGTTTTTTTTAACCCAATCTTTACATTAAAATAATTATTCTGCTTTCTCCATGGGTCGATTGGGTTTCGGATGTTAGACGATCGTTTGTTTTTTTTGAAAAAAATGCATTTTTAAAATGCTTTTTTAAAAAAAATTCCCCCCAATGATTGATTGATTTTTGGCACACATGAGCAGATGGATCGTGATATCTTGCTGTTTATTTCCTCTTTTAAAGCTGCATCATACTGAAAGTAGATAATTAATGGAATTGCATGGACTACATTGTAGTATAAACAATCTAATAGGAACTACTTAGAATACTGATAAATACAATATATCATAAACATGATGTTTGTTTTACATTGTAGTGAAATGGAAATTAGTTGTTAGCGATTTTTGAGAAATTAATTAAGGTGGAGTTTAACAGAAATGTCTATATATGACACAATTCTTCTGGATATTACGTCTGGAAACATTTTGTACCTCACTTTCAGGCTCCAATCAACAAAGGGGGCACTTTTTTTGCAAAATGAGCAGTAAAGAATAAAGGCGTGGGAATTAATGTAACTGCTAAATATTTGCCAAAACACGTTTTTAAAACCATGTTACTGTTATGCAGACAAGGATTAAATCTTCAGCCCGTACTCATTTAGTAGGTTTCTCCTATTGATAAACATCACAGTTAGTCTTCATATCTTTAACAGTGCAGTGGATCTTTACCCACTCATGAATATCTTCTAGTAGTGTACATAGAGTCATGGATTTGTGTTCACTGTTAATTTCAAGAAACCTATAACTAGCAGATGACTAGATTGAGATCCCAGTAGATGTTATTACTGAACAAGTCAGGTCTCAAAAGTGAAACCTGGCAAGTTGTATCCAAACTTTTATTTTTGTAATTAATTACCATGATGATTAGTCACTGAACACATTCACACAAGGCTGCCATATTCTTTGACACAAGGTAAAGTTACCATAGTGCTAACAGTTATAGGACTGCTCTCAGAGATGACCGGTAATTTAACCTGATGGTCATGATGCTCTAGGCAAGGAGAGCGGTTGAGAAGGAGAGTCCTTCTTGGTTATCTCAGCTGATGTGGGAATTGAACCCATGCTGTTGGCATCGCTCTGCGCCACAAACCAGCCATCTAACTGTGCTAGCTGACCAATAAGCAATAACTTTGACTCTAATCAAGAAAGTCAGCAGAGAGATGTACAGCACAGAAACAGACCCTTCAGTCCAATTTGACTAGATATCCTAAATTAATCTAGTCCCATTTGCCAGCACATGGCCCACATCCCTATAAACCCTTCCTATTTAAATAACCATCCAGATGCCTTTTAGATGTGATTGTCCCAGCATCCAGCACTTTCTTTGGCAGCTTATTCCATAAATGCACCACTCAGTGTGAAAAGGTTGCCACTTCAGTCCTTTTTAAATCTTTCCCCTCTCACTCTAACCTATGCCTGTAGTTCTGAACTCCCCCACCCCAGGGAAAAGACCCTGTCTATTTACCCTATCTTTGCTCCTCATGATTTTATCAACCTCTATATATGCTACCTTTACATATTAGCCTTTTGTGATTCACACACTAGAACATTCAGATTGCTCTGCATCTGAGTTCTGCAACCTCTCGCCATTTGGAGGATGTACTTTTCCAATTCTTCCTGGACATTTTCACATTATTTCTTGTCTGTTCCTTTATAATAAAATGAAGTTTTTGTTTCCTTTTACATTATGTAACAGTGCTTATTATTGTACTGTCATTTAGATCCATTTTACCTTAAAGAAAAAGGTTCGCATCTTTGCCTAGTGAAAAGGAACACGAGTCCTTAAAACAAAAGCAATATAATGTGGATTCTAGAAATTTGAAATTAACCATAGGTACTGCTTGACTTTTTAAGCATTTCTATCAGTTTTGGTGGGTAAAAAAAGAGTTAATATTTCAGTTTCATGATTTTCTTTTTAAAACAGAAGTAGTGAAAGCCTGCCATCATGCCTAAATGGGATTGCAGACCCAACAGTGGGATTGACTCATAAATGCCCTCTGAAATAACCTGGCAAGCCACATGGTTGAATCACACTGTTAGGAAGTCTTTTTTTTAAAGGAAGGAATGTAATTGACAAATCACTTGACACTAACTTTGTCACCAGAAATGACAATGTAAGGATTCCTGAAGAAGGGCATATGCCCGAAACGTCGATTCTCCTGCTCCTTGGATGCTGCCTGACCTGCTGCGCTTTTCCAGCAACACATTTTTCAGCTCTGATCTCTAGCATCTGCAGTCCTCACTTTCTCCTGGATATTAACACTACCCTTGTATGTCTAAGCGGTGGTACACTTATACAGTCAGGGGGGAGTTACCTTGGGTGCTGATGAATCAGTGCTCCTTCATATTGAATACCTGTTGGAAGCCCTGATGGTGCAGAATGTATTGTGGGTGGATGACTTCAGTGCCCATTGCCAAATGGGGTTCAGTAGCACTGACCAAGCTGATATGTTTTTGCTCAGCAATATACTTCACATTGGTGTTATTGGAGCACTTCATCTGATGATGGGCCAGCACTCCAAAAATTTGTGATTTCAAATAAACCTATTGGACTATAACCTGGTGTCATGTGACTTCTAACTTTGTCCACTCCAGTCTAACACCAGCACCTCCACATTATGGAAAATTTTATGTTGAGCAGTACGGGACATAATTAGTAAACAATGTACATACATTTGAAAGCACATCCTTTAAAAACCAGAAAGCATCTAGTGCGATCCATATCATGGTAGTTTTCACTATGTGAAAGTGGGAATATGTTTGATTTTCATTTGATTCAGGCTAAATGATAAACTTACAGCATTGGCTGTGTATTAGATTAAATTACATTACAGTGTGGAAACAGTCCACACCGACCTGCCGAAGCACAACCCACCCATACCCCTACATTTACCCCTTACCTAACACTATGGGCAATTTAGCATGGCCAATTCACCTGACCTGCACATCTTTGGACTGTGGGAGGAAACCGGAGCAAATCCACGCAGACACAGGGAGAACGTGCAAACTCCGCACAGTCAGTCGCCTGAGGTGGGAATTGAACCTGGGTCTCTGGCGCTGTGAGGCAACAGTGCTAACCACTGTGCCACCGTGCCGCCCCCAATTATTTTTTGAATTTTTGTATCAGACTTATCAGCATCCATATAGACTGTCTTCATTGTTTCTTTATGGCCAAAATTAAAGTTTGGATACAAGAGAATTCTTGAGTTGTTCTGCTATATATTAGGTGCTAGTATGTTTGTCAGTATGTGTCCTTTGTCATATCTCTCTGGGGTAATTTGGTGGAAATTAAGACCTGCTATTCAGAAGAATCATGGAATCGCTACAGTGTGGAAGCAGGCCATTCAGCCCGTTGAGATGACACGGAACCTCCAAAGAGCACCTCACCCACACCTCCCCTATCTCCATAACCCTGCATTTCCTATGGCTCATGTAATTAGTCTGCACATTCCTGGATACTATGAGCAGTTTATCACATCTTTGGACTGTGGGAGGAAATGGGAGCACCCAGAGGAAGTCATGCAGACTTGGGGAGAATGTGCAAACACCGCATACAGTTGTCTGAGGCTGGAATCAAACCTCGGTCCCTGGTGCTGTGAGGCAGCAATGCTAACCACTGAACCATCGTGTTGTCTTTAAAAATATGCAAAATTCCCCAATTTACCTGTGTTTTAACCTAGGTTAACAGAAAATATGGACTAGGTTTCTGTGCTTAACAAGAATTTATAACAAATAGGTTTGAGCTCAAGGTAAACAATTATAAACTGTTGGCATATAAGTCTAACCCCCTTAACTCCACTTGCAGACACACTGATAGGTGGAATAAAATGGTTGTATGAGTGAAGGGAAAAACTGGGAAGGCAATTCATTCATCCTTGACAACAATGTTCCTTGAGATGATCACTTTGGTTTGCCAGGATTTGCTGTGTATTGATCTCTCTTTATTAGGTGTTTTTCATTTCTTGCAGGAGGCACTGAATGAGTGATTCACAAATTATAAAGTCTCTGACTTATTGGTTAAAATCCATAGTTTAAGCAACTGATGTTGGAAAATTAATTGGATCACACCTATATACTGTTAAACTACCTGGAAGCCAATCACAGTTGTTGGCAGGCAAAAGGCCTTTTTCGTTGACAGCTGTTTGTCACTGCATACACCAATCAGCTACTTGATGCAGGTTGAATCTCACTTCGTAGCCAATCCCTGC